>NW_026575120.1:0-1450000 GCF_905146905.1 Nyctereutes procyonoides
AACCCTGGGAAACAAACTAGGGGTGGTGGAGGGGGAGGAGGGCGGGGGGTGGGGGTGAATGGGTGACGGGCACTGAGGGGGACACTTGACGGGATGAGCACTGGGTGTTAATCTGTATGTTGGTAAATTGAACACCAATAAAAAATAAATGTATTAAAAAAAAGATCTGTGATCTCTCTCATTAATTTTTAGTCTTGTGTGAATTAGGGATCAAAGTTGTTTTTTTCATTTTTTCATATTGATAACCAGCTGTTCTAGCACCACTGTTGAATAGACTTTCCTTTCTCCATTTAACTGCCTTAATACGTTTGTCAAAAATCATTTGACCTTATATGTGCTGATATATCTTTGGACTTTGTTCCATTGATTTGTCTGTTCTGTTGATATATTTGTCTTGATTCCTGTCACTTCGGAGTTTTTTGAAATCAGGAGGTCTTCAAGATTCATCCATGTTACAGCATGTGTCAGTCTTCCTTTTAAGACTCATACTCGGGATCCCTGGGTGGCGCAGCGGTTTAGCGCCTGCCTTTGGCCCAGGGCGCGATCCAGGAGACCCGGGATTAAATCCCACGTCGGGCTCCCAGTGCATGGAGCCTGCTTCTCCCTCTGCCTATGTCTCTCTCTCTCTCTCTCTCTGTGTGTGTGTGTGTGTGTGACTATCATAAATAAATAAAAATTAAAAAAAATGACTGATACTCCATTGTGTATATACTGCATTTATCCATTCATATTTCAATGAACACATGAGTTACTTCCACTTTTTGCCTATTGTGGATAATTCTGCGAGAAATATGGGTGTACAGATATCTCTTCAATGGGATCCCTGGGTGGCGCACTGGTTTGGCGCCTGCCTTTGGCCCAGGGTGCGATCCTGGAGACCCGGGATCGAATCCCACGTCGGGCTCCTGGTGCATGGAGCCTGCTTCTCCCTCTGCCTGTGTCTCTGCCTGTCTCTCTCTCTGTGAATCAGGAGGTCTTCAAGATTCATCCATGTTACAGCATGTGTCAGTCTTCCTTTTAAGACTCATACTCGGGATCCCTGGGTGGCGCAGCGGTTTAGCGCCTGCCTTTGGCCCAGGGCGCGATCCAGGAGACCCGGGATTAAATCCCACGTCGGGCTCCCAGTGCATGGAGCCTGCTTCTCCCTCTGCCTATGTCTCTCTCTCTCTCTCTCTCTCTCTCTCTCTGTGTGTGTGTGTGTGTGTGTGTGACTATCATAAATAAATAAAAATTAAAAAAAAATGACTGATACTCCATTGTGTATATACTGCATTTATCCATTCATATTTCAATGAACACATGAGTTACTTCCACTTTTTGCCTATTGTGGATAATTCTGCGAGAAATATGGGTGTACAGATATCTCTTCAATGGGATCCCTGGGTGGCGCACTGGTTTGGCGCCTGCCTTTGGCCCAGGGCGCGATCCTGGAGACCCGGGATCGAATCCCACGTCGGGCTCCTGGTGCATGGAGCCTGCTTCTCCCTCTGCCTGTGTCTCTGCCTCTCTCTCTCTCTGTGACTCTCAATAATTAAAAAAAAAAAAAAAAAGACTTTGGTTTCAGTTCTTTTGGGCATGTACCTAGAAGTGGAATTGCTATATCATGACAGTAATGCCATTTTTAATTTTGTGAGAAACCACCATACTGTTTTGCATAGTTGCATTTTATATTTCCACCAGCAGTGCACAGGGTTTCAATTTTTCCATATCCTCACCAACATTTGTTATTTCTGATTCTCTGATAATAGCCACCCTAGTGTGTATGAAATGGTATATCATTACGGTTTCAGTTTGCATTTCTTGATTGATTATCAATATTGAGCAATTCTCATTGGCCATTTCTGTATTTTCTTTGGAGAAATATCTATTCAAATCCTTTGCTGTTTTTTGAAATGGGTTGTTTTGTTGCTCTTGTTGAGTTTTAAGAGTTGTTCATGTATTCTGGATGTTAATCTCTTGTCAGATATGTGATTTACAAACGTTTCCTACCATTCTCAAAATTGTCTCTTTACTCTCTTGATAGTGTCCTGTGGTGCACAGTTTTTCTTTTTTTTTTTTTCTTATTTTTCTATTTTTAGAGAGGGTGACAGAGGCAGGGGAGGGGCAGAGGGAGAAGGAGAGAGAGAATATTAAGATTCTCAGGGCTCGATTCCACAACCCTAAGATCACTACCTGAACCATCCAGGTGCCCCAAAAGTTTTTCATTTCAATGAGTTCATTTTGTCTAATTTTTCTTTTGTTATTTTCACCCTTGGTGTCACATCCGATAAATGATTAACAAGGATGTAAAAGACCTGTACATTGACAAGTATGACATGGATAAAAGAAGTTGAAGAAGATACGTATAAATGGAAAGATAGTCCATGCTTGTGGATCAGAAGAATTAAATTATTAAAATTCTCATAGTATCTCAAAGCAATCTATAGATTCAGTGCAATCTCTTATCAAAATTCCGAAGGCATTTTTCACAAATAATGAGCAAACAGTCCTAAAATTTGTAAGGAACCACAAAAGGCTCCAGATAGCTGGTAATCTTAAGAAAGAAGAACAAGGCTGGAGACATCAGACTTCCTGATTTCAAACTATGTTACAAAAATATACTAATCAAAACAGTTTGGTCTTAGCGTAAAAACAATATGTAGATCATTAGAACAGAACAAAAAGCCCGGCTATAAACTGATGCGGTAAACATAGGAATGCATCTATTCAAATTAGTGTTTTCATTTTCTCTGGGTTAATATCCAGTAATGGAATTACTGGATCATATGGTAATTCTATTTTTAATTTTGTGAGGAAACTCCATACTATTTTCCACAGTCTGCACCAATTTGCATTTCCACCAACAGTGCACAAGGGTTCCTTTTTCTCCACATCTTCACCAACACTTGTTACTTCTTGTCCGTTTTATTTTAGCCATTCTAACAGTTGTAAGGCAATATTGAGGTTTTAATTTGCATTTTCCTGATTATTAATAATGTTAATAAGCATTTTTGTGTCTGTTGGTCATCTGTATGTCTTACTTGGAAAAATTTCTACTCACATCCTCAGCCCATGTTTTAATTGGATTATTTGGGAGGTTTGTGCTGTTAACGTTGTATAAATTCTTTGTATTGTTTGGATACTAATCCCTTATTGGAGGATTGGAGGTATCATTTGCAACTAGCTTCTCCCATTCAGTAGTTTGTCTTTTTGTTTTGTCAGTGGTTTCCTTCACTATGCAAAAGCGTTTTATTTGGTGAAGTCTCAGTAATTTAATTTTGTTTTCCTTGCCAGAGGAGACATACTAAGAAAAATATTTCCATGGCTGATGTCAAAGAATCAGGAAGGATACTGTATATGTTTGCTTATAGACATTTTTTGGGTTCAGGTCTCACATTTAGGTCTTTAATCTATTTTGTGTTTGTTTTTGTATATGGTGTAAGAAAATGGTCCAGTTTTCCCGGCACCATTTGTTGAAGATTGTTTTTTTCCCATTCTGTACTCTTGCCTTCTTTGTCATAAATTAATTTCCCATAAAAGTGTAGGTTTGGTGCCTGGGTGGCTCAGTAGGTTAATTGTCTACCTTTGATTCAGGTCATGATCTTGGGGTCCTGGAATCAAGTTCCACTTCAGGCTCCTTGCTCAGGGAGTAGTCAGCATCCCCCTTTCTCATTGGCCCTCCCCCACTTGTGTTCTCTTTCTTATGCTCTTTCTCTCTCAAATCTTAAAAAAAAAAAAAAAGTGTGGGATTATTTCTGGACATTCTATTCCAATAACTTATATATCTGTATTTATGCCAGTACCATAATGGTTTTATTACTACAGCAATATAGTATTTCTTGAAATCTTGGATTCTTTTCCAAGATTTCTTTGGCTATTTGAGATCTTTTGTGGTTCCATACAAATTTTAGGATTATTCTAGTTCTATTTAAAATGTTCTTGGTATTTTGACAGGGATTGCATTGAATGTGCAGCATGAGTAGGTGGATGGGTGAAATAGTTGAAGGGGAATTAAGAATACACTTATCTTGATGAACACTGAGGAATGTATAGAATTGCTGAGTTATAATATGCATATGAAACTAACATAACAAAGTACATGAATTATATACTTGAATTAAAAATGAATTTTTAAAAAGAAACCCGTTTATTTTCGTGTACATAGAGTACACAATTTCTGCTCATTTTGTTGCTGATCCAAAGTCATGATGAAGAATACTGTGTTAGGGTGCGCCTGGGTGGCTTAGTCAGTTATGTGTCTGCCTTTGTCTCAGCTCATGATCCCCTGGGATCAAGCTCTGCACTGGGTTCCCTGCTCAGTGGGGAGTCTGCTTCTCCATCTCCCTCTGCTTTCCACTCCCCCTACTTATGCTTTGTCTTTCTGTCAAATAAATAAAATCTTTTTAAATAACAATACTGTGCTAGACCCCCCCACAAAAAAAAGAAAAGATAAAGAAAGCTTGCCATTTGCCAGGAGATGGCGCTAGAGAGCATTTTGCTAAGTGAAATAAATCAGAGAAAAAATACCATATGATTTCATTTGTATGTGGAATTCAGAAAACAAAACAGATGAACATAGGGGAAAAAAGAGGAAGGGAGGGGCCAAACCAGATAACAGACTCTTGACTATAGAGAATAAACTGAGGGTTGTTGGAGGGGAGGTGGCCGGGAGGATGGATTAAATGGGTGACGGGTATTAAAAAGGCCCTTGCTGTGATGAGCAGAGTGATGGATCACTAAATTCTGTACCTGAAACAAATATTACACTGTATGTTAACTAACTGGAATCTAAATAAAAACCTGAAAAAAAATACTGTGCTAGAAAGTCTTTCTGGAAGAATATGTGAGAAATACATTATAATAGTCATTGCCTTTGGAAAGCAGTCATGGATGACTGGGGCAATGGATGGAAGAGACTGTTCTCTATCGTTTTGTGCCTTCACATGCACTGCTATTTTACATTTTAAAAAGAATGTAATCTTGATTGTGGTCACCTACATCTATACATGAAATGAGTGATTATATGTAAAACTAATGAAGTGTGATGAGGTTCATAGTTTGAATAAAGGGTAGTTTCTTGGTTTTAATATTGTACTATAGTTATGTAAGATGTTACCACTGGGAGAAATGAGTAAAGGGTATACGAGATGTCTCTGTATTGTTTCCTATAACTGTAAAATAAAAGTTTTTTTTTAATTTTTATTTATTTATGATAGTCACACACAGAGAGACAGAGAGGCAGAGACACAGGCAGAGGGAGAAGCAGGCTCCATGCACCGGGAGCCCGTCGTGGGATTCGATCCCGGGTGTCCAGGATCGTGCCCTGGGCCAAAGGCAGGCGCCAAACCGCTGCGCCACCCAGGGATCCCCCAAAATAAAAGTTTTTAAAAATAAGTGATGACAACAAGAACAACAAATAAGAACCTTGTGTCAAATCTAAAATTTTAATTTTGTTTTTTAGGAATCTGGTGGACAGTCACAAACTTCGATGAAATTTCAGGAAGCATAGCAATTGAAATGGATAAAGGAACCTATATACATGCACTTGACAATGGACTTTTTACATTGGGAGCTCCACATAAAGAAGGTTTGTGTCTAGTAGAAGCAATGAAAAGGAAAAGACCACTTAAAAGTATATATTTTATGACATTCATTCACTTGGCCAAATCTAATCTCAAAGGAATAAATTCATTGCATTTGACTCTTCCCTTTTTTCCTTCCTTAATATTTACCAGATACTAGCAAATCCCTCTTTCAGTGTAAGCATTTAAAACATTCTGGGGAATCCCTGGGTGGCGCAGCAGTTTAGCGCCTGCCTTTGGCCCGGGGCGTGATCCTGGAGACCCGGGATCGAATCCCATGTCAGGCTCCCAGTGCATGGAGCCTGCTTCTCCCTCTGCCTATGTCTCTGCCTCCCTCCTCTCTCTCTCTCTCTCTCTCTCTGTCTCTCTGTGTGTGTGTGACTATCATAAATAAATAAAAATTTAAAAATAAATAAATAAATACATACATACATACATACATACATTCTGTATTCTTCCAGAAGAGTATCAAGGAAATCAAAAACAAAATGAACAATTGAAATTGAAAGGGAAACGTTGTTGTGTCAAAGATTTTATTCCTTTATTCTTTAGACCTTTTGTCAAAACTAACCTGGAGCATTATTAATAATTTGATTATTAATTAAAGTAACTGTTATTCCCCCTATCCCATCAGTATAAGCATTAATGAGATATAAAGTAATCAGAAGATTAAAAAGCAGTATATTTTTTATTTGAATGTCCATCCCTTGAATAAGTTAAAGCATTTAGTTTTTTAAATAGTGAGTGCTTATTTGTCTATGTACTGAGTGCATTTTAAAACACAGGAAGAAAATATTTTATAAGTAAGCATCAAGCTGACCTACCTATTAAGTATGTAAAATTAACTCTGTAGTTGTAAGAAGATAAGTAGATCTTGATACTCTAATCTGAATAGTATATTATGATTAAATAAAAATATCACAATATTCTTATATTTAATTTTAAAAGAAAACGTTTTTTAAAGCTGAAGCAATTTTTACATTTATATTTATAACAAATGTCAAATTTATTTCAAAATGTTTTTCTCCTGTAGTTGATGAGGGCCCTAGTCCTCCAGAGCAGTTTACAGCTGTCAAATTGTCTGATTCTAGGTAAGTAGGTTGAACTATAATCACCTTTTAACTTAATTTTATTCACTGAAACATTTCTAAGTTATATCCTCAGTAGGTCTCTAGGGCCAAAGGAAACAGTTCTACTTCACCTTGTTAGAATTCAGTCCTATTAATAGAATATACTAATAATATTTACTGGGTTATCTTTGAGTAGTAAGATTAAAGGTGATTTTGGTTTTCTTTTCTGTATAATTTTTTTTCTGTGTTTTCTCCAAATTATTAATGATTGCTTTTAGAGTTGGGGGTAAGAGGAGGAATTAATTTCCTTCTCAAGGCTTAAGAATTCTTTTGCAGGTATTCTTGTAACTTTCTTGTTGTTACTTTGTTTTATATAGGGGAAAATGGCTTTATTGGCCTCAAATAGCTGCTTCCTTAGATGCAATGAAGCAGGTGATATAGAAGCAAAAAGTAAAACAGCAGGAGAAGAAGAAATGATAAAGGTAATCATCACATTTTTCTATAGACTGATATATGTCACGTACATGATGTCTCATATAATGCTCTTTCTTTAAAGTGTTTGAATAGTCATTTACTATCACTTTAAAGATGTAATGCACAGTTTTTTATACAATTCTCCAAATAAGCTTTATTATAAAAAGTTTAATTATAAGTCCTATAAATGTTGGCTTGTTTGTACCACGTGGTAGAGAAATTATGACATCTTGCCTCTATATATTAGTATCTTTTTCTGAGTAGCTCCACATGCTTTTTTGGGCCTATTTTTTTCTTGCTTGCATTTTAAAATATAATTTTTAAGTAGATATGTTCACATGGTTCAAAATTTTAAAGATATAAGCATATAAAGAGATAACTCCTTTCTATAGCCTATTAGTTTCTTAATAAAAGCGTTTATAATTTTCTGCTTTTTTACAATAAAGTTAAGCTCCTGCGTATACTCCTTTAAACTTTGGGTTTTTTTCCTTAACATTGTTCTCTGAGAGATTTTCCCTTATCACTATGTAGACATTTTTTCTCTTTTTTAACAGCTACATAATATTCCATTTTAGGGATATACTGTAATTTATGAAATCAGTTCTTCATAAATGCAAATTTAGGTTAGTTCCAATCTTTTACTCATACAAACAGTGCTGTAACACCCAGCTTTGAATGTGCATCATTTTGTAGGTGTGCAGTTATATCTGAGGATGAATTACAAGGTGTATGAAAAGTGTTAAATCATAAGATTTTTTAAAATTACGTTAAAAAAAAAAAAAAACCACCAACAACACACAAACCAGGACAGAAGCCTGTAGCTTCAGGCACTCAGCTGAATGTGACATGTACTGCCTTCTTGAATCTTCAGAAAGTTCCTGTGAGGTACCTATTATCTTAACATAACCAATGAAGAGAGTGCCTTTGAGCCTCCTTATATCCTCACCTGTTATGATCAGTTATGAAACCCACACAGCTAAATATGAGAGAGTCAGGATGTGTAAAAAAAGAAGAAAAAAAAAGGTGGGTGGGGAAACAACAGAAACAAAGAGAAAAGAAAAAAACAAGGGGGAGTAACCTCTGATTCTATATTCTGTAAATCCCTCAACTTCCCCTGGAACTTTCCATTGCTGCTTGGTCAATACGTTGCTTTTCCCCTGACCTTCTAGCTGGTCTTCTGGGGGACGGGCCTGCTGTGCTGATTCTCAGGTGTGTGCACCTGGGGAGCTGCCCAGGCCCCTGCCAGGTGTATGGCTCAGTGGGAGTTGTTTATCTGTGAGGCCCCTGCTCAGTCCCAGGTACAGGGTGACACCAGGAGGGACAACAACAGTGGGGGCGGCCAGCTGTGCCGCCCTGGAGTCAGATCCCGCAGTGACTACCACAGCTCCCAGTACACAGGGGCCTGGATGCTCCAGGGGCGGGCTGCCGATCTATAGAGCTCGGACCACCCGGCGGCAGGAGCACCTGGCTCTCCTGTGTGCTCCTAGCCTCTGCCTGACCAGGGGGAGCACCCGATCCTGGGCTGTGTCCCCCGATGCCCTGGGCTTCTGGGCCTGTGACACTGTGAATGGACCTAAAGTGTAGGTCCACGATGTATAATTTAAAAGATCAGAGTGAATTTTGTTTGAAGTTAACATACTTTATTACAATAAAACTCATAAGCCATTATACAGGTTAAAGAAAAACTCAAAATATAGAAACAGTCAAATGACAGGGGAGGGCAAGCCTCCGTTGGGCTGCATCCATCATGAGCCCCGCGGTGGGAGCTGGGGCGGGCTCCCGAGGTGGTCGGGGGGCTGCTCAGGGGTTGAAGCCAGTTGTTCCGGAGGCAAGTGGAGGCTGTGGCGCCCTGGGGACCCCGATTGCAGGTGCCGGGGCCTGCTCCTCCTCCCGGGTGGCCGCGGGTGCAGGCGGCTCGTCCAGGGTGGAGCGGTGAACTAGAGCAGTGACCACTATCTGCAGGGGCTTCGCCTCCCCAGCTGGCACCTCAGCTGGGGCCAAGCCCTCAGCCCCAGCCGTCAGCATGGCCTCGATCACTTCAGGCCCTACCGAGGCAGCAGGCCCCAGAGTTGGAGCTGGGGCGGGCTGCTGAATTGGCTCAGGGTCTTTTGCTCGGGCCAAAGCTGTAGCTCCAAGAAGACAAAGTATCACCACCAGGACGGGCTTTCCACGTCCCTCCCAAATCAAGGACACTCTTCCCACCGCTCAATGGGGAGGGGGGACGGGGAGGGTAAGAGCCCTGGGAGGTGTCCCCAGCCTGCAGCTCGTGGGGATGGGGTGTGAGCCTAACCCCTGCTCCCGGCCCAGCTGCACGGACGCTGGATCCGTGGGGCCCACCCTGTCCCCAGCTCCGCCACCCCCAGGCCTCCTCACCCCCAGCCTCTGGCTCCCCTGCATGGAAGCGTCTGAGTTGTTGGAGGTAACGCCGGGCACGGAGCTCCACGTCTGTGCCTGGCATGTGCTGCCTTATGATTTTCCAGAATCTTCTTCAGGGAGGCAACTTCTGGGAGCTGACAAAAGTCCTCCCGATAATAATCCATCCATATTTCCAGGATGCAGCACATGGCCCTGGGGAGAGGGACAGGTGGGCACAGGCCTCAGAAGACAGGGCTCCCTCACACCGAGGTGTCCCGGGAAGCCCTAGGACCAGGGCCTCGGCCTCCCGCGCGGGGCTTTCGGAGGCGCGCGGGCTTTCGGAGGCCGGTCTTGCTCCTCGTCGACCTGCCACCTGGCGGTCATGCCTGCCACAGGCCTGCTCACCGAGGAGGGGCTGGCACGAAGCCTCTGTGTGGGGGAGCGCACGCCCGGCGGTGTGACCATCACTGTCTGCTGGGGAAGCGGGGTTCCCTCCTCAGCCTGGCTCCCTGCCCACTTGCCCCTTGAATCCACCGGCAGGCGTCCGGGGACCGGGGGGGGGGGTGCGTCTGGCCTGTCATTGCCCTCACTGCACACACTGTCGCTCTGGGAAGGTCCAAGCCAGGAGGGTTCGGCTCTGTGTCCTGCCAGGCCTTGCCAGGAGCCATCCGGGACCTCCACTTTCCCTCCTGTGGCTCTACGCTACGTCCCTCATGAGGGGCGCCAGGGGATGTCCCTCCACTGACTCTAATCTCCCGTCTCCCACGGGGCAAGGGCCACCTGGTCCGTGAGCCCTCAATGGCCCTCCTGGCATCCTGCTGTGCACCTGGGTCCAGGTACCACCAGATTGGGGACTGCGATGCTCCCCACCCCCTCTGCTCTGGGTCCCAGGTGTGGGGCAGACAGAGGGTTCGGAGGGGCGGGCATGGAGAAAGTCTCCCTTCGGGGTCCCAGTGCTCTCCCACCAAGCTCACACCCTATTTGTGGCTCTCCTTTCCTCTTTTCCTGAAGGGCCCTTAGACCTTTACCCTGTCACAGGAATTGCAGATGTGTGGGGTGAGTGAGGGTCCAGCACCCCCCAACCCACAGCCTCCTCGCTGCCCTACTGGAGAGGGAAGGCCCGCCTGCAGCAGCCGGAGTCACTCACAGTTTCCAGGGCTGGAGGACCGTGTCGTTGCCACCACACGCACCTGCGATGCACCCATATCTAGAGGAGGGCGGGGGGCATCCCCTGAATCGTCCTGTTGCCGCGACCTCTCACCATGGGGGCTGTCACCCTGTGACCCCCGACTACGCTGGAACCCTGGGGGCCGTCAGCTCTGTGCGTGGGGCCACGGGCAGCTCCCGGAAAAGCGCCCGCACCTGCTGGGGCCTCCTGAGTGCTTGAGCATGAAAGGGCTCCGGCCAGGCCCATGGCTGATATCAGAGTGGGCCTGGGCGCCCCGGGGTCCCCGTGGTCCCCCTGTCTGGTTGCCCCAGGACACAGACCCCCGGTGGACTCTCAAACCTCTCTCTCAACGGGAAAAGAGGCCAGCTCAAGACCCTGGTGACGGTGGGGAGGAGTCACAGGCCCCGTCATGGGGTGAGGATGGCTGCTGAGCACAGGCACAGCCCCTCTGGCCGACCTGTCACAGGCCAGGCCCCGGGGCTGCCCTCCAGGACCCCACTGTGCCCTGGGTGACTCTGCTCCAGTCGGGGGAGCAGTCCGAGGCCCAGGAAGCTCAGAACCCTTCCCCAGCCGCCCCACCAGCAGGTGGCCCACCCCTGAGCCGTGGAGGGGCAGGTGCTCACTTTGTAAACAGCAGATCCAGCACCTCCTCGGTGGTGGCAAATCCATGACATTCATCTAAAAAGATGAATACAGAGATACATCCCTGCGCAGCAAGGCGGGCAGCAGTTGTTGGAATTCCTGCTCCAGCAGCTCCGTCCGGCTGAACTTCGTCGGGCAGATTGGAGGCCCCTTTTGGCCGAGGCCCTTGCACCCTGAGGCTGGTACAGAGGGGAAGTGCAGCCTGCATGGAGCTGCCCGGAGGCCTCGGCTGGTGAGCGCAGACCGCAGCCAGAGCTCTCGGGGGCTGCGGGCAGCAGGAGTGCCCACGGCAGGAACCCGGGCCTTGATGCCTGTGTCTCAGTCACTTAGCATCTGTCTCTCGGCTGTGGCTCAGGTCTCGGCCTCAGCACCCTGGGATCCCGCCCTGGAAGGCCACGGGTT
This sequence comes from Nyctereutes procyonoides, assembly GCF_905146905.1. Lineage (NCBI taxonomy): Eukaryota > Metazoa > Chordata > Mammalia > Carnivora > Canidae > Nyctereutes > Nyctereutes procyonoides. The sequence goes on from NW_026575120.1 coordinate 11,673, forward strand.
TGGGGCCCAGTCCGCTTGAGGAGTCTGGGTCTCCCTCTCCCCCTCCCTGCTCTCTGCCTGTCTCTTGCACAAACAAGACAAACTATCCAATAAAGAAACAATCTCAGAAGATAAATGTTCAGAAAATGTTGGATCACTACAAGGACCTCAAGAGACACAGACAGAGACCCAGAGAGGTAGACACGCAGACAGAGGGAGAAGCAGCCCTGGTGCAGAGAGCCCGAGGCGGGACTCGATCCCAGCCCTGCGGGGTCAGGACCTGGGCGGAAGGCAGGCGCTAAACCACTGGGCGACCAGGCCTCCCCTGGAGGCTCTAGTCTGACATTCCTACACATCTGTGCACAGGGACTCTGCATCTGGCCCAGGCAGGGGCAGGGCCCTGGGGCAAGTGTGGGGAGGAGGGGAATGCAGACTCGTGTGGGAGCATGAGTGTAGGGGCCAGGCCAGGGGAGTAGCAGGCTGGCTTCTGGGACCCGGGGCCCTTCGTGCCGCATCGGGGCCCCGGGTGTCGGGGGTGCCCCAGCACCTGCACTCACCTTGGGCCCGCGCTGGCCTCCTTTAGCTGCGCAGGGCACTTCCCAGTTCCTGGAGGCGGTGGGGCAGGCGACCCCTTCCTCCCGCTGGCGCCCCATGGCCCGGGTGCAGCTCTGTGGAGACAGCGCCCGGCAGCCAGGCAGGAGGCCTCAGCGCCCGGTCCGGCCGCCTCGGCTGGGCCGCACCCCCAGCTGCCCCCATCCAGACACACCACTGCCCATGCGGCACTCACCTCCCCAAGGAGAGCAAAGGGGTGCGGCTGCAGGGCCTCGGGGTGACTCTGGGGCGGGTAAGAGGACCTCCGGAACCCTGTTTCCACCCTGTCCACCTTGACCTCACGGTGACCCTGAAGGGATCACCGGGGAACCTGCCGCCCTGCAACGTTCCCCAGCCTGGAAGCGACCTGCCCACACATCCCTGTGTCCCTGAAGCTGGAGAGGAGGGGATGGGGCCACCCAGGATGGCTGGCACAGGGGGCCTGGCCTGGCCTGCTCTGTGTTACCTGACTGCGCCTCCTGATAAACGCCCTGAGGCGTTGGTTTTTATGCTGGAGCCAAAGTCTACAGCATTGGAACAAGCGGCACCCCTGGGGTACCTGGGAGTCAGAGCCCCCAGAGGTGGGCCGGCAGCAAGAAAACATCTTCCAGGAGCGGATGTCTCCAGCCAAGTGAGCCTGAGTTGGGGCTGCACTGGATGAGGTTGCCTGGTTACGGGGGCTCCAAGTTCTGTTGGGCTCTGTGTCACGGGAGTGACCTCACTTCCTGGGACCCCCTCCCTGACCCACCTCTGGAGGAAGGGTTAAAGAGGAAGGAGCACATTGGTGACACAAGAAACGGCAAGCCTTGAATGTAAGGATGATCGTGCCTCACGGATTCCACGGAACCTAAGTTGAGCAACAAGCAGCACCTTCCAGCAAAGGCCTAAGCGAATTATTTTGTTTTATTTTTTTTTTTTATTTAAAGATTTTTATTTCTTTATTCATGAGAGTGACAGAGAGTGAGAGAGGCAGAGACATAGGCCGAGGGAGAAGCCGGCTCCATGCAGGAAGCCTGATGGGGGACTCGATCCCGGATCCCAGGATCAGGCCTTGGGCCGAAGGTGGACGCTCAGCCCGAGTCACCTGGGGGTGTAGACTAAGCTATTGAAAATGTACAAGTGATTGTGTCATACTGTGCTTGTAATGTGGTAAAATTTCTCTTTACTAAGAAAGAGAGGGCAGCCCGGGTGGCTCAGCGGTTTAGCGCCGCCTTGGCCCAGGGCCTGATCCTGGGGACCTGAGATCGAGTCCCCCCTCGGGCTCCCTGCATGGAGCCTGCTTCTCCCTCTGCCTGTGTCTCTGCCTCTCTCTCCGTGTGTCTCTCATAAATAAATAAACATCAGTATATGCCACGTTTTCTTTTTTTTTTTTTTTTTTAACAGCAAATGCTCTTTTTTTTTTTTTTTTAAATCTTTTTTTTAATTTTTATTTATTTATGATAGTCACAGAGAGAGAGAGAGGCAGAGACACAGGCAGAGGGAGAAGCAGGCTCCATGCACCGGAAGCCCGATGTGGGATTCGATCCCGGGTCTCCAGGATCGCGCCCTGGGCCAAAGGCAGGCGCCAAACCGCTGCGCCACCAGGGATCCCTATGCCACGTTTTCTTTATCCATTTACCTTTGATGGACATGTGAGTTGCTCCCACCCCGTGGCTATGACACAGAATGCTTCTCTGAAGATGGAGGTCTCTTGGAGACCCCGCTTTCAATCCTTTTGACTACACGTAGCCCAGAAGTAGGATTGCTGGGTTATATGGTAGTTGTATTTTTAATTTTTTTTTTTGAGGAACTCTCATACTGTTTACATAGTGGTTGCACCATTTTACATTCCTATCCGCAACGCACAAGTGTCCCGATTTCTCCATATCCTTGCCAACATTTTATTTTTTAATAGTGGTCATCCTAATGGGTGTGAGGTGACCCTCATCGTGGTTGTGATTTGCCTTTTTTAATGGTTAGTGATGTGGAGCAGCATTTCATAGGTTCATTGGCCATTTATACATCTTTCAAGGAATGTCTGTACAAGCTCTTCGTCCTTTCTTCCATTGGGCTACTTGTTGCCTTGTGACGAAGTTCGTAGGAGTTTTTTGTATATTCACTTATTGTCAAATACATGATTTGCACATATTTTCCCCATTCTATTCGTTGTCTCTTCACTCTCTAGATTGTATCCTTTGATGCATTTGACGTTTTATAGACCCCATTTGTGTATGTTTACTTGTTTGCTGGTGCTTTGGTTTCGTAGTCAGGAAATCATTGCCAGGTCCGGGGATCCTGGGTGGCTCAGTCAGTAAGCATAGGACTCCATGTCAGCTCAGGTCTTGATCTCAGGGTTGTGAGTTGGAGCCTAATATGGGGCTCCACCCTGGGTATGGAGCCTGTTTAAAAAAAGAGAGAAATCATTGGCAGATCTGATATTGGGACTCTTTTCCCTATGTTTCCTTGCAAGCGTTTTATAATTTTAACTTTTACGTTTAGTTCTTTGATACATTTTGAGTTAAGTCTTTGTGCATGATGTCAGGCAAGAGCCCACTTTATTGTTTTGCATGTAGATACTCAGTGTTTTCAACAGCATTTGTTAGAGAGACTCTCCTTTCCCTATTGGGTAGTTTTGACGTCCTTTTTGAAGATTACCTGACCATATACATGAGGCTTTCTTTCTGGTTCTGTTACACTTCACTGGTCTGTGTAGATCTACCTTTCTACCAGGGCCATGCTATTTTGACTTCTTTAGCTGGACAATGTATCGAAATGAGGACATGTGAATTCTCCAACTTTGTTCTTTTTTCCCAAAGTTATCCTGGCTATTTGGCTTCCCTTGATTCCAAATAATTTTAGGACGGATTTTTCGATTTCTGGAAAAAAAAATGGTATCGGGATTTTGATAGAGATTGCCCTGAACCTGTGAAGTACTTTGGGCAGCATTGACATTTTAGCAATATTAAGTCTATCATCGGGAAGCCCGGGTGGCTCTGTGGTTAAGCGTCTGCCTTTGGTTCAGGGCATGATCCTGGAGTCCCCGGATCGAGTCCCGCATCAGGCTCCCTGCACGGGGCCTGCTTCCCTCTCTGCCTGTGTCTCTGCCTCTCTCTCCGTGTGTCTCTCATGAATAAATAAGTAAAATCTTTTAAAAAAATATCAAGTCTATCAACTTATGAATGCAAGATATCTATTTTGGGTTTTTTTTTTTTTAAACATTACTCTTACATATGTTTTCTCATGTTCAGTGTATGATTCTTTCACTTCTTTCATTAGTCTTACTCCTGAATATCTTACTTTTTTTCGGTGTTTTGGTAAATGGAGATGTGTTCTTGAGTTCCACTTCAAACTGTTCATTGTTAACAGATAGAGACGCAACTGCTTCTTGGTGTGTTGGATTTCATTTCTGCAACCTTGTTGAATTTGTTTACTGCTTCTAATTTTTTTAACCCTTACGATTTCTACGTATAAGATTATGTTATATGCAAATAAGATTATTCTTCTTCCTTTCCAGTTTTGATGTTTTTTCTTTCTTTTACTTGCCTAATTGCTCTGGCTAAGTTTTCTAGTACTAGATTTGATGGAAAGGCCAGAGTAAAGAACTTTATTTTGATCCTATTTTTAGAGGAAAAGTTTGAGTCTTTTGCTATTTTGTACATTAGTTGGGATGTTTTTTTTTTTTTCATATTTGGTCTTTATTATGTTTAGTTGGTTTACTTTTACTCCTAGTTTAGTAAGAGTTCTTTTCATGAAAGAGTATTAAGTCTCGTGAAGTGAAAAAAATAAACAACACACAAAGGCAGATGCTTTTACCGTCTGAACCACCTAGGTGGCCCCCTTTGCACATTCTTTTTTTTTTTTTTCTTAAATTACACTTAGGAATGAAATCATATGATATTTGTGTTTCTCTGACTCACTTATTTCGCTTAGTATTACTCTTTAGCTCCATGTACGTCATTCCAAATGACGAGATTTCATTCTTTTTATAACTGAATAATACTCCATCGCATATGTACCACGTCTTCTTTATCCATTCATCTATTCTTTCTAGAGTTCCTTGAGATATTTATGTATATATTTTTCTCTGTATGTGTTTATAGCATTAAGCTCTCCTAGAAATCTTTTGCTGCAGCCTAAATGTTTTGGTATATTGGCTTTCCTTGTTTCATTTGTTTCAAGATACTATGTATTTATGTAAGAGAGAGAACCCAGGAGTGGGTTGGGGCAGGGGGAAAGCAGAGGGAGAATCTTTTTTTTTTAATTAATTTTTATTGGTGTTCAATTTACCAACATACAGAATAACACCCAGTGCTCATCCCGTCAAGTGTCCCCCGCAGTGCCCGTCACCCATTCACCCCCACCCCCCGCCCTCCTCCCCCTACACCACCCCTAGTTCGTTTCCCAGAGTTAGGAGTCTTTATGTTCTGTGTCCCTTTCTGATATTTCCCACACATTTCTTCTCCCTTCCCTTATATTCCCTTTCACTATTATTCATATTCCCCAAATGAATGAGAACATACACTGTTTGTCCTTCTCCGACTGACTTACTTCACTCCGCATAATACCCTCCAGTTCCATCCACGTTGAAGCAAATGGTGGGTATTTGGCGTTTCTAATGGCTGAGTAATATTCCATTGTATGCATAAACCGAATCTTCTTTATCCATTCATCTTTCGATGGGCACCGAGGCTCCTTCCACAGTTTGGCTATTGTGGACATGGCTGCTAGAAACATCGGGGTGCAGGTGTCCCGGCGTTTCATTGCATCTGAATCTTTGGGGTAAATCCCTAACAGTGCAATTGCTGGGTCATAGGGCAGGTCTATTTTTAACTCTTTGAGGAACCTCCACACAGTTTTCCAGAGTGGCTGCACCAGTTCACATTCCCACCAACAGTGTAAGAGTGTTCCCTTTTCTCCGCATCCGGAGAGGGAGAATCTTAAGCAGGCTCCACACTCACTGCAGATCCCGGCACAGGGCTCCATCTCAAGATCCTGAGATCATGATCTGAGCCAAAGCAGGAGTCGAAGGCTTAACCAACTGAGCCACCCAGATGGCCTCAAGATGCTTTTTAATTTCCCCCTTAAGTGATTCTATGAAAGAATTTTTTCTTCTTTGACCTGTTGGTTGTTAAGAGAACGTTGTTTCATAATTGGTTCTTTATCCATCTGGGACTTCACTAATACGGTGGTCACTGGCCAGGCACATGTGATAATTGACATTAAAATTAATTAAAATTATATAAAATTAAAAATTCACTTTCTCAATCACACTCGCCATATATATCAGATATCTAATAACCACATACCATATTGGGCAGCACTAGTAGACAGTATTTCCTCTTTACAGTAGGATCTATTGGTAGTCTTGATATAGAATAATAGTTGTCAACCAGCTGCAATTTTGTCCCCCATGGGACGTATGGCAATGTCTGGAAACATGTTTGATTTCACAGGTAGGGGATCCGTGTTTTACTGGCATCTAGTGGGTAGAGTTCCGGAAAGCTGTTAAAATCCCGTAATTCACAGGACAGCCCCCCAACAAAGGTTCATCCGGCTCACATGCCAGTAGTTTTGACGGTGAAAACCTTTGACCTATAATATGTTTCAGCAGGAGGTGGAGAGCTCGTTGTTTTTCCCTCTGATTGGCCAGTTGACTAGACCCCCTCTGCTGTGTGTGTTTTCAATCCATCCTCTGCTTACTGCTGGTGAACTTTAAGCTAAACATGTGTTTTGTTTTGTTTTGTTTTCACTTAAATGGTGAGAAGGTCCTATTCCTTGCTAATTAACATACATTTTTTTTCAAGTGAAATTGATAGTTAAGGACCTTTACAATGAAAGAATACATATTTTATTTTATTTTTTTATTTTTTAAAGATTTTCTTTATTTATTCATGAGAGCGACACAGAAGGGAGAGAGAGGCACAGACACAGGCAGAGGGAGAAGCAGGCTCCACGCAGAAGCCTGACGTGGGACTCGATCCTGGGTGTCCAGGATCACACCCTGGGCCGAAGGCACTCGCCGAACCACTGAGCCACCCGGGCTGCCCGGCATACAATTTTTAAAAGTCGACTTTTGCTGTCTTACAGGTTCTTTGACTCTGCACATATAGACAAGTCTCTGTTCCTGGCTCATCATGGCTTCAACTTCAAGGTAAGTGCCTTTGATGAAAGCCTTTATGAAGGGCCACACCCAGGACATTTTTAGCTCTTGGTCCTGCTGGCCTCACTAAGCATATGGTGTCTAGGAAAGAAAAAGGAGGAAGAGAGAGCAGAAAAGGGAGCTTGAGGAAAGATGAGGCAAGCAGGGTAGTGTGTGGTATAGGTGAGGCTTTGTAGCTCCAGGGTCTGCACTGTGTCTGAAAATGTGATTTATTTTTCTCATCTTAATTTTTTTAAGATATATATATCAGAGAGAGGGAGAGAGAGCACAAGTGGGAGTTAGAGAGAGCGGGAAACACGCTCCAGATGGAGCACGGAGCCCGATGTGGGACTCGACCTCATGACCCTGAGATCAGGATCCAAGCTGAAACCAACAGTTGGTCACATAACTGACTGTGCCATCCAGGCGCCCCTTCCTCATCTTTTAATGCACAAGGTGCTTGCTACTGGACTACCGTGGTCCCTGCAAGCTTTACCATTCCATGAGTGTTCTTTCCTTATTTTTTTTCAAGTTTTTACTTAAATTCTAGTTAGTTAACATACACTGTAATATTGGTTCAAGACTAGTATTTAGTGATTCATCACTTATGTATAACACATAACAAGTGCCCTCCTCAATGCCAATCACCACGCCAATCCCATGCCCTGCTTCCCTCCAGCAAGCCTCTTGTTCTCTGTACTAAAGAATCTCTTATAGTATACCTCCCACTCTTTTCCTTCCTTCCCCTATATTCGTGTGTTGTTGTTGTTGTTGTTTTAATTCCACATATGAGTGAAATCATCCGGTACTTTGTCTGAATGACTGACTTTGCTCAACGTATAGAATACACTCTAGGTCCTTTCTTTGGTGTTAGTAGTGATCTCTCCTTTCTCTTTCATGATTTTTTTAATTTGAGTGTTTTCTGTCTTCTTTTAAATAAGGCTGGCTAGTGGTTTATCTATCTTATTAATTCTTTCAAAGAACCAAACCCTGGTTTTGTTGATCTGTTCCACAGTTCTTCTGGTCTCTATTTCATTGAGTTCTGCTCGAGTCTTTTTTAACCCTTTTCTTCTGCTGGGTGTAGGATCTATTTGCTGTCTTTTCTCCAGCTCCCTTAGGTGCAAGGTTAGCTTTTGTATTTGAGTTCTTTCCAGTTTTTGGATGGATGCTTGTATTGTGATGCATTTCCCCCTCAGGCCTGCTTTTGCTGTATCCCAAAGATTTTGAATGGTGGTGTCTTCAGTCTCATTAGTTTCCATGAATCTTTTTAATTCTTCTCTAATTTCGTGGTTGACCCTTTCACCTTTTAGCAGGATGGTCCTTAACCTCCACGTGTTTGAAATCCTTCCAAACTTCTTCTTGTGATTTAGTTCTAGTTTCAAAGCATTATGGTCTGAAAATACACAGGGGACGATCCCAATCTTTTGGTATCAGTTAGGACCTGATGTGTGACCCAGTTTGTGGTCTCTTCTGGAGAAAGCCCCATGTGCACTTGAGAAGAATGTGTATTCAGTTGCGTTTGGATGTAAAGTTCTGTAAATATCTGTGAAATCCATCTGGTCCAGGGTATCATTTAAAGCTCCTGTTTCTTTGGAGATGTTGTGCTTGAAAGACCTGTCGATTGCAGAAAGCGCTACATTGAAGTCCCCAAGTAGAAGTGTATTATTATCTAAGTATGTCTTAACTTTGGTTATTAATTGATTGATCTGCTTGGCGGCTCACGCATCCGGGCCATAAATATTCATGATTGTTAGGTCCTCTTGTTGGATAGATCCTTTAAGTATGATATAGTGTCCCTCTTCACCTCTCACTACAGTCTTTGGGATAAACTTTAATTTATCTGATATAAGGATGGCTACCCCTGCTTTTTTTGAGGACCATTTGAATGGTACACAGTTCTCCAACCTTTTGTTTTCAGACTGTAGGTGTCCTGATGTCTAAAATGAGTCTCTTGGAGACAGCAAATAGATGGGCCTTGCTTTTTTTATCCAGTCTGAAACCCTGCGCCTTTGGATGGGGTCATTAAGCCCGTTCACGTTCAGAGTTACTATTGAAAGATAGGGATTTATGATACCTGAATATGATACCTATTCAGTCCCTGTGTTTGTGGATTGTTTCCTTGGACTTCCTCTTTCTTTTACAGGGTCCCCCTTAATATTTCTGGCAGAGCCGGCTTGGTGGTCACATATCCTTTCAGTTTCTGCCTATCCTGGAAGCTCTTTATGTTTCCTTCTATTCTGACTGAGAGCCTTGCTGGATAAAGTATTCTTGGCTGCAGGTTCCTCTCATTTAGGACCCTGACTATATCCTGCCGGCCCTTTATTGCCTCCCAGGTCTCTGTTGAGAGAGGTCTGCTGTTGTCCTAATGCTTCTCCCCAAAAAGTTAGTGATTTCTTGTCTCTTGCTGCTTTAAGGATCTTCTCTTTATCTTTGGAATTTGCAAGTTTCAGTATTAAATTAAATGTTAAATGTTGAGCGGTCTTTATGGATTTTTGGTGGGGGGGGGGGATCCCTCTGTCTCCTGGATCTAAATGCCTGTTTCCCTTCCCAAGTTAGGGAATTTCTCAGCTATGACTTGTTCAAATACATAATCTGGACCTCTGTCCCTTTTGGCGCCCTCGGGAACCCCAATTAAACGTAGATTTTTCCTTCTGAGGCTGTCATTTATTTCCCTTAACCTATCCTCATGGTCTCTTGATTGTCTTTCTTTTCTCCCCTCAGTTTCCGCCCTTGCCATCAACTTGTGTTCTGTGTCACTCACTCGTTCTTCTACCTCGTTAACCCTGGTTGTTAGGACCTCCAGTTTAGATTGCATCTCATTTAACTGATTTTTAATTTTGGCCTGATTACATCTAAATTCTGCAGTCATGAAGTCTCTTGAGTCCTTTATGCTTTTTTCTAGAGCCACCAGTAGCTTTATAATTGTGCTTCTGAATTGGCTCTCTGACATTGAATGGTAATCCAAATGTTGTAACTCTGTGGGAGAGAGGACGGTTTCTGATTTCTTTCTTTTGAGGTGAGTTTTTCCTTCTAGCCATTTTACTCAGTGCGGAGTGGCCAAAGACAAGTTGTACTGGAATAATGAGAAAGAGAGAGAGAGAGAGAGAGAGACAGAGAGAGAGAGAGAGAGAGAGAGAAAAGAAGAAATAAAAAAGAATAAAAAAGGGGGTGGGGAAACAGCAGAAACAAACAGAAAAGAAAAAAACAAGGGGGAGTATCCTCTGATTCTATATACTGTAAATCCCTCGACTTCCCCTGGAACTTTCCAGTGCTGCCTGGTCAATACCTTGCTTTTCCCCTGACCTTCTAGCTGGTCTTCTGGGGGAGGGGCCTGCTGTGCTGATTCTCAGGTGTGTGCACATGGGGAGCTACCCAGGCCCCTGCCAGGTGTATGGCTCAGTGGGAGTTGTTTATCTGTGAGGCCCCTGCTCAGTCCCAGGTACAGGGTGACACCAGGAGGGACAACAACAGTGGGGGCGGCCAGCTGTGCAGCCCTGGAGTCAGCTCCCGCAGTGACTACCGCAGCTCCCAGTGCACAGGGCCCTGGATGCTCCAGGGGCGGGCCCGCCGATCTGTACAGCTCGGGCCGCCCGGGGGCAGGAGCCCCCTGGCTGTCCTGTGTCCTCCCGGCCTCTGCCTGACCCGGGGGAGCACCCGATCCTGGGCTGTGTCCCCCGGTGCCCTGGGCTCTGGGGCCTGTGACACTGTGAATGGACCTAAAGTGTAGGTCCACGATGTATAGTTTAAAAGCATCAGAGTGAATTTTGTTTGAAGTTAACTTATAATTTATGACGATAAAACTCATAAGGCATTATACAGGTTAAAGAAAAACTCAAAATATAGAAAGAATCAAGTGACAGGGGAGGGCAAGCCTCCGTTGGGCTGCAGCCATCACGAGCCCCGCGGTGGGAGCTGGGGTGGGCTCCCCAGGTGGTCAGGGGGCTGCTCAGGGATGGAAGCCAGTTGTTCCAGAGGCAAGTGGCGGCTCTGGCATTCTGGGGACCCCGCTTGAAGGTGCCGGGGCCTGCTCCTCCTCCCGGGTGGCCGCGGGTGCAGGTGGCTCGTCCAGGGTGCAGCAGGAACTAGAGCAGTGACCACTATCTGCAGGGGCTTCGCCTCCCCAGCTGGCACCTCAGCTGGGGCCGAGCCCTCAGCCCCAGCTGTCAGGATGGCCTCGATCACTTCAGGCCCTACCGAGGCAGCAGGCCCCGGAGTTGGAGCTGGGGCGGGCTGCTGAAGTGGCTCAGGGTCTTTTGCTCGGGCCAAAGCTGTAGCTCCAAAAAGACAAAGTATCACCACCAGGACGGACTTTCCACGACCCTCCCAAATCAAGGACACTCTCCCCACCGCTCAGTGTTTGTGTGGGGGTGGGGGGGAGAGCCCTGGTAGGTGTCCCCAGCCTAGAGCTCGTGGGGATGGGGTGTGAGCCTAACCCCTGCTCCCTGCCCAGCTGCACGGTCGCTGGATCCGTGGGGCCCACCCTGTCCCCAGCTCGGCCACCCCTAGGACTCCTCACCCCCAGCCTCTGGCTCCACTGCATGAAGGCGTCTGAGTTGTTGGAGGTAACGTCGGGCACGGAGCTCCACATCTGTGCCTGGCATGCGCTGCCTTAAGAATTCCAGAATCTTCTTCAGGGAAGCAAATTCTCGGAGCTGACACAAGTCCTGCCGATAATAATCCACCCATATTTCCAGGATGCAGCACATGGCCCTGGGGAGGGACAGGTGGGTACAGGCGTCAGAAGACAGGGCTCCCTCACGCCGAGGTGTCCCGGGGAAACCCTGCAGGACCCGGGGCCTCAGCCTCCCGCGCGGGCCTGTCGGAGGCCAGTCCTGCTCCTCGTCCACCTGCCACCTGGCAGTCCTGCCTGCCACAGGCCTGCTCACCGAGGAGGGGCTGGCACGAAGCCTCTGTGCGGGGGAGCCCACGCCCAGCGGTGTGACCATCACTGTCTTTGCTGGGGAAGCGGGGCTCCCTCCTCAGCCTGGGTCCCTGCCCACTTGCCCCTTGAATCCACCGGCAGGCGTCCGGGGATGGGGTGGGGGGGGCGTCTGGCCTGTCATTGCCCTCACTGCACACACTGTCACTCTGGGAAGGTCCAAGCCAGAGAGCTCGGGCTCTGTGTCCTGCCAGGCTTTGCCAGGAGCCACCCGGGACCTCCACTTTCCCTCCTGTGGCTCTGCGCTGCCTCCCTCATGAGGGGCCCCAGGGGATGTCCTTCCACTGACTCCAATCTCCCGTCTCCCACAGGGCGAGGGCCACCTGGTCCGTGAGCCCTCAACGGCCCTCCTGGCAACCTGCTGTGCACCTGGGTCCAGGTGCCACCATATTGGGGAGTGCGATGCTCCCCACCCCCTCTGCTCTGGGTCCCAGGTGTGGGGCAGACAGAGGGGTGGAGGGGCGGGCATGGAGAAAGTCTCCCTTCGGGGTCCCAGTGCTCTCCCACCAAGCCCACACCCTATTCACAGCTCTCCTTTCCTCTTTTCCTTAAGGGCCCTTAGACCTTTACCCTGTCACAGGAATTGCAGGTGTGTGGGGTGAGTGTCCAGCACCCCCCGACCCACAGCCCCCTCGCTGCCCTCCTGGAGAGGGAAGGCCCGCCTGCAGCAGCCGGAGTCACTCACAGTTTCCAGGGCTGCAGGACCGCGTCGTTGCCACCACACCCACCTGCGATGCATCCATATCTAGAGGAGGGCGGGGGGCATCCCATGAATCGTCCTGTGGCCGCGACCTCTCACCATGGGGGCTGTCACCCTCTGACCCCCGACGACGCCGGAGCCCTGGGTGCCGTCAGCTCTGTGCGTGGGGCCACGCGCAGCTCCCGGAGAAGCGCCCGCACCTGCTGGGGCCTCCTGAGTGCTTGAGCATGAAAGGGCTCCGGCCAGGCCCATGGCCGATATCAGAGTGGGCCTGGGCGCCCCGGGGTCCCCGTGGTCCCCCTGTCTGGTTGCCCCAGGACACAGACCCCCGGTGGACTCTCAAACCTCCCTTTCAACGGGAAAAGAGGCCAGCTCAAGACCCTGGTGACGGTGGGGAGGAGGCACAGGCCCCGTCATGGGGTGAGGACGGCTGCTGAGCACAGGCACAGCCCCTCTGGCCGACCTGTCACAGGCCAGGCCCCGGGGCTGCCCTCCAGGACCCCATTGTGCCCTGGGTGACTCTGCTCCAGTCGGGGGAGCAGCCCGAGGCCCGGGAAGCTCAGAACCCTTCCCCAGCCTCCCCACCAGCAGGTGGCGCTCCCCTGGGCCATGGAGGGGCAGGTGCTCACTTCGTAAACAGCAGATCCAGCACCTCCTCGGTGGTGGCAAATCCATGACATTCATCTAAAAACATGAATACCGAGATGACATCCCTGCGCAGCAAGGCGGGCAGCAGTTGTTGGAATTCCTGCTCCAGCAGCTCCGTCCGGCTGGGCTTCGTCGGGCAGATGGGAGGCCCCTTCCCGGCCGAGGCCCTTGCACCCTGAGGTGGGACAGAGGGGAAGTGCAGCCTGCATGGAACCGCCCGGAGGCCTGGGCTGGGAGCGCAGACCGCAGCCCGAGCTCTCGGGGGCTGCGGGCAGCAGGAGCGCCCATGGCAGGAACCCGGGCCTTGATGCTTGTGGCTCAGGCACTTAGCATCTGACTCTCGGCTGTGGCTCAGGTCGTGGCCGCAGCCCCGTGGGATCCCGCCCTGGCAGGCCCCGGGCTTGGGGCCCAGTGTGCTTGAGGAGCCTGGGTCTCCCTCTCCCCCTCCCTGCTCTCTGCCTGTCTCTTACACAAACAAGACGAACTATCCAATAAAGAAACAATCTCAGAGGATAAATGTTCAAAAAAGGTTGGATCACTACAAGGACCTCAAGAGACACAGAGAGACAGAGACCGAGAGAGGCAGACACACAGACAGAGGGAGAAGCAGCCCTGGTGCAGAGAGCCCGAGGCGGGACTCGATCCCAGGCCTGCGGGGTCAGGACCTGGGCGGAAGGCAGGCGCTAAACCACTGGGCGACCAGGCTTCCCCTGGAGGCTCTAGTCTGACATTCCTACACATCTGTGCACAGGGACTCTGCATCTGGCCCAGGCAGGGGCAGGGCCCTGGGGCAAGTGTGGGGAGGAGGGGAATGCAGACTCGTGTGGGAGCATGAGTGTAGGGGCCAGGCCAGGGGAGTAGCAGGCTGGCTTCTGGGACCCGGGGCCCTTCGTGCCGCATCGGGGCCCCGGGTGTCGGGGGTGCCCCAGCCCCTGCACTCACCTTGAGCCCGCGCTGGCCTCCTTTAGCTGCGCAGGGCACTTCCCAGTTCCTGGAGGCGGTGGGGCAGGCGACCCCTTCCTCCCGCTGGCGCCCCATGGCCCGGGTGCAGCTCTGTGGAGACAGCGCCCGGCAGCCAGGCAGGAGGCCTCAGCGCCCGGTCCGGCCGCCTCGGTTGGGCCGCACCCCCAGCTGCCCCCATCCAGACACACCACAGCGCATGCGGCACCCACCTCCCCCAAGGAGAGCAAAGGGGTGCGGCTGCAGGGCCTCGGGGTGACTCTGGGGCGGGTAAGAGGACCTCCGGAACCCTGTTTCCACCCTGTCCACCTTGACCTCACGGTGACCCTGAAGGGATCACCGGGGAACCTGCCGCCCTGCAACGTCCCCCAGCCTGGAAGCGACCTGCCCACACATCCCTGTGTCCCTGAAGCTGGAGAGGAGGGGATGGGGCCACCCAGGATGGCTGGTCAGGGGGCCTGGCCTGGCCTGCTCTGTGTTACCTGATGGCGCCTCCTGATAAACGCCCTGAGGCGTTGGTTTTTATGCTGGAGCCAAAGTCTACAGCATTGGAACAAGCGGCACCCCTGGGGTACCTGGGAGCCAGAGCCCCCAGAGGTGGGCCGGCAGCAAGAAAACATCTTCGAGGAGCGGATGTCTCCAGCCAAGTGAGCCTGAGTTGGGGCTGCACTGGATGAGGTTGCCTGGTTACGGGGGCTCCAAGTTCTGTTGGGCTCTGTGTCACGGGAGTGACCTCACTTCCTGGGACCCCCTCCCTGACCCACCTCTGGAGGAAGGGTTAAAGAGGAAGGAGCACATTGGTGACACAAGAAACGGCAAGCCTTGAATGTAAGGATGATCGTGCCTCACGGATTCCACGGACCCTAAGTTGAGCAACAAGCAGCACCTTCCAGCAAACGCCTAAGCGAATTATTTTGTTTTATTTTTTTTTTTATTTAAAGATTTTTATTTCTTTATTCATGAGAGTGACAGAGAGTGAGAGAGGCAGAGACATAGGCCGAGGGAGAAGCCGGCTCCATGCAGGAAGCCTGATGGGGGACTCACATCGTGGTTGTGATTTGCCTTTTTTAATGGTTAGTGATGTGGAGCAGCATTTCATAGGTTCATTGGCCATTTATACATCTTTCAAGGAATGTCTGTACAAGCTCTTCGTCCTTTCTTCCATTGGGCTACTTGTTGCCTTGTGACGAAGTTCGTAGGAGTTTTTTGTATATTCACTTATTGTCAAATACATGATTTGCACATATTTTTCCCATTCTATTCGTTGTCTCTTCACTCTCTAGATTGTATCCTTTGATGCATTTGACGTTTTATAGACCCCATTTGTGTATGTTTACTTGTTTGCTGGTGCTTTGGTTTCGTAGTCAGGAAATCATTGCCAGGTCCGGGGATCCTGGGTGGCTCAGTCAGTAAGCATAGGACTCCATGTCAGCTCAGGTCTTGATCTCAGGGTTGTGAGTTGGAGCCTAATATGGGGCTCCACCCTGGGTATGGAGCCTGTTTAAAAAAAGAGAGAAATCATTGGCAGATCTGATATTGGGACTCTTTTCCCTATGTTTCCTTGCAAGCGTTTTATAATTTTAACTTTTACGTTTAGTTCTTTGATACATTTTGAGTTAAGTCTTTGTGCATGATGTCAGGCAAGAGCCCACTTTATTGTTTTGCATGTAGATACTCAGTGTTTTCAACAGCATTTGTTAGAGAGACTCTCCTTTCCCTATTGGGTAGTTTTGACGTCCTTTTTGAAGATTACCTGACCATATACATGAGGCTTTCTTTCTGGTTCTGTTACACTTCACTGGTCTGTGTAGATCTACCTTTCTACCAGGGCCATGCTATTTTGACTTCTTTAGCTGGACAATGTATCGAAATGAGGACATGTGAATTCTCCAACTTTGTTCTTTTTTCCCAAAGTTATCCTGGCTATTTGGCTTCCCTTGATTCCAAATAATTTTAGGACGGATTTTTCGATTTCTGGAAAAAAAAAATGGTATCGGGATTTTGATAGAGATTGCCCTGAACCTGTGAAGTACTTTGGGCAGCATTGACATTTTAGCAATATTAAGTCTATCATCGGGAAGCCCGGGTGGCTCTGTGGTTAAGCGTCTGCCTTTGGTTCAGGGCATGATCCTGGAGTCCCCGGATCGAGTCCCGCATCAGGCTCCCTGCACGGGGCCTGCTTCCCTCTCTGCCTGTGTCTCTGCCTCTCTCTCCGTGTGTCTCTCATGAATAAATAAGTAAAATCTTTTAAAAAAATATCAAGTCTATCAACTTATGAATGCAAGATATCTATTTTGGGTTTTTTTTTTTAAACATTACTCTTACATATGTTTTCTCATGTTCAGTGTATGATTCTTTCACTTCTTTCATTAGTCTTACTCCTGAATATCTTACTTTTTTTCGGTGTTGTGGTAAATGGAGTTGTGTTCTTGAGTTCCACTTCAAACTGTTCATTGTTAACAGATAGAGATGCAACTGCTTCTTGGTGTGTTGGATTTCATTTCTGCAACCTTGTTGAATTTGTTTACTGCTTCTAATTTTTTTAACCCTTACGATTTCTACGTATAAGATTATGTTATATGCAAATAAGATTATTCTTCTTCCTTTCCAGTTTGGATGTTTTTTCTTTCTTTTACTTGCCTAATTGCTCTGGCTAAGTTTTCTAGTACTAGATTTGATGGAAAGGCCAGAGTAAAGAACTTTATTTTGATCCTATTTTTAGAGGAAAAGTTTGAGTCTTTTGCTATTTTGTACATTAGTTGGGATGTTTTTTTTTTCATATTTGGTCTTTATTATGTTTAGTTGGTTTACTTTTACTCCTAGTTTAGTAAGAGTTCTTTTCATGAAAGAGTATTAAGTCTCGTGAAGTGAAAAAAATAAACAACACACAAAGGCAGA
This sequence comes from Nyctereutes procyonoides, assembly GCF_905146905.1. Classification (NCBI taxonomy): domain Eukaryota; kingdom Metazoa; phylum Chordata; class Mammalia; order Carnivora; family Canidae; genus Nyctereutes; species Nyctereutes procyonoides. Next base: position 28,506 of record NW_026575120.1, read on the forward strand.
TGCTTTTACCGTCTGAACCACCTAGGTGCCCCCCTTTGCACATTCTTTTTTTTTTTTTTCTTAAATTACACTTAGGAATGAAATCATATGATATTTGTGTTTCTCTGACTCACTTATTTCGCTTAGTATTACTCTTTAGCTCCACGTACGTCATTCCAAATGACGAGATTTCATTCTTTTTATAACTGAATAATACTCCATCGCATATGTACCACGTCTTCTTTATCCATTCATCTATTCTTTCTAGAGTTCCTTGAGATATTTATATATATATTTTTTTCTGTATGTGTTTATAGCATTAAGCTCTCCTAGAAATCTTTTGCTGCAGCCTAAATGTTTTGGTATATTGGCTTTCCTTGTTTCATTTGTTTCAAGATACTATGTATTTATGTAAGAGAGAGAACCCAGGAGTGGGTTGGGGCAGGGGGAAAGCAGAGGGAGAATCTTTTTTTTTTTAATTAATTTTTATTGGTGTTCAATTTACCAACATACAGAATAACACCCCGTGCTCATCCCGTCAAGTGTCCCCCGCAGTGCCCGTCACCCATTCACCCCCACCCCCCGCCCTCCTCCCCCTACACCACCCCTAGTTCGTTTCCCAGAGTTAGGAGTCTTTATGTTCTGTGTCCCTTTCTGATATTTCCCACACATTTCTTCTCCCTTCCCTTATATTCCCTTTCACTATTATTCATATTCCCCAAATGAATGAGAACATACACTGTTTGTCCTTCTCCGACTGACTTACTTCACTCCGCATAATACCCTCCAGTTCCATCCACGTTGAAGCAAATGGTGGGTATTTGGCGTTTCTAATGGCTGAGTAATATTCCATTGTATGCATAAACCGAATCTTCTTTATCCATTCATCTTTCGATGGGCACCGAGGCTCCTTCCACAGTTTGGCTATTGTGGACATGGCTGCTAGAAACATCGGGGTGCAGGTGTCCCGGCGTTTCATTGCATCTGAATCTTTGGGGTAAATCCCTAACAGTGCAATTGCTGGGTCATAGGGCAGGTCTATTTTTAACTCTTTGAGGAACCTCCACACAGTTTTCCAGAGTGGCTGCACCAGTTCACATTCCCACCAACAGTGTAAGAGTGTTCCCTTTTCTCCGCATCCGGAGAGGGAGAATCTTAAGCAGGCTCCACACTCACTGCAGATCCCGGCACAGGGCTCCATCTCAAGATCCTGAGATCATGATCTGAGCCAAATCAGGAGTCGAAGGCTTAACCAACTGAGCCACCCAGATGGCCTCAAGATGCTTTTTAATTTCCCCCTTAAGTGATTCTATGAAAGAATTTTTTCTTCTTTGACCTGTTGGTTGTTAAGAGAACGTTGTTTCATAATCGGTTCTTTATACATCGGGGACTTCACTAATACGGTGGTCACTGGCCAGGCACATGTGACAAGTTACATTAAAATTAATTAAAATTATATAACATTAAAAATTCCCTTTCTCAATCACCCTCGCCATATATATATCAGATATGTAGTAACCACATACCATATTGGGCAGTACTAGTAGACAGCATTTCCTTTTTACAGTAGAATCTATTGGTAGTCTTGATAGAGAATAATAGTTGTCAACCAGGTGCAATTTTGCCCCCCCCCCCATGGGAAGTATGGCAATGTCTGGAAACATGTTTGATTTCACGGGTAGGGGATCCATGTTTTACTGGCATCTAGTGGGTAGAGTTCCGGAAAGCTGTTAAAATCCCGTAATTCACAGGACAGCCCCCCAGCAAAGGCTCATCCGGCCCACATGCCAGTAGTTTTGACGGTGAAAACCTTTGACCTATAATATGTTTCAGCAGGAGGTGGAGGGCTTGTTGTTCCTCCCTCTGATTGACCAGTTGACTAGTCCCCCACTGCTGTGTGTGTATTCAATCCATCCTCTGCTTACTGCTGGTGAACTCTGAGCTAAACATGTGTTTTTGTTTTTGGTTTTTTTCCACTTAAATGGTGGAGAAGGTCTTATTCTTTGCTAATTAGCATACAATTTTTTTAAAAGTGAAATTGATAGTTAAGGCCCTTTACAATGAAAGAATACATATTTTATTTTATTTCTTATTTTTTGAAGATTTTCTTTATTGATTCATGAGAGAGACACAGAGGGAGAGAGAGGCACAGACACAGGCAGAGGGAGAAGCAGGCTCCACGCAGAAGCCTGACGTGGGACTCGATCCTGGGTCTCCAGGATCACACCCTGGGCCGAAGGCAGTCACCAAACCACTGAGCCACCCGGGCTGCCTAGCATACAATTTTTAAAAATCGACCTTTGCTGTCTTACAGGTTCATTGACTCTGCACATATAGACAAGTCTCTGTTCCTGGCTCATCATGGCTTCAACTTCAAGGTAAGTGCCTTTGATGAAAGCCTTTATGAAGGGCCACACCCAGGACATTTTTAGCTCTTGGTCCTGCTGGCCTCACTAAGCATATGGTGTCTAGGAAAGAAAAGGGAGGAAGAGCAGAGCAGAAAAGGGAGATTGAGGAAAGATGAGGCAGGCAGGGTAGTGTGTGTGGTATAGGTGAGGCTTTGTAGCTCCAGGGTCTGCACGGTGTCTGAAAATGTGATTTATTTCTCTCATCTTATTTCTTTCTTAAGATTTATATATATATAAATCAGAGAGAGGGAGAGAGAGCACAAGTGGGAGTTAGAGAGAGAGGGAGAACACGCTCCAGATTGAGCACGGAGCCCGATGTGGGACTCGACCTCATGACCCTGAGATCAGGATCCAAGCTGAAACCAACAGTTGGTCACATAACTGACTGTGCCATCCAGGCGCCCCTTCCTCATCTTTTAATGCACAAGGTGCTTGCTACTGGACTACCATGGTCCCTGCAAGCTTTACCATTCCATGAGTGTTCTTTCCTTATTTTTTTCAAGTTTTTACTTAAATTCTAGTTAGTTAACATATACTGTAATATTGGTTCAAGACTAGTATTTAGTGATTCATCACTTACCTATAACGCCCAGTGCTCATCACAACAAGTGCCCTCCTCAATGCCAATCACCACGCCAATGCCATGCCCTGCTTCCCTCCAGCAAGCCTCTTGTTCTCTGTACTAAAGAATCTCTTATAGTATACCTCCCACTCTTTTCCTTCCTTCCCCTATATTCGTTTGTTGTTGTTGTTGTTGTTGTTTTAATTTCACATATGAGTGAAATCATCTGGTACTTTCTCTGAATGACTGACTTTGCTCAACATATAGAATACACTCTAGGTCCTTTCTTTGGTGTTAGTAGTGATCTCTCCTATCTCATTCATGATTTTATTAATTTGAGTGTTTTCTGTCTTCTTTTAAATAAGGCTGGCTAATGGATTACCTATCTTATTAATTCTTTCAAAGAACCAAACCCTGGTTTTGTTGATCTGTTCCACAGTTCTTCTGGTCTCTATTTCAGTGAGTTCTGCTCGAGTCTTTTTTAACCCTCTTCTTCTGCTGGGTGTAGGATCTATTTGCTGTCTTTTCTCCAGCTCCCTTAGGTGCAAGGTTAACTTTTGTATTTGAGTTCTTTCCAGTTTTTGGATGGATGCTTATATTGAGATGTATTTCCCCCTCAGGACTGCTTTTGCTGTATCTCAAAGATTTTGAATGGTTGTGTCTTCATTCTCATTAGTTTCCATGAATCTTTTTAATTCTTCTCTAATTTCGTCGTTGATCCTTTGACATTTTAGCAGGATGGTCCTTAACCTCCACGTGTTTGAAATCCTTCCAAACTTCTTCTTGTGATTTAGTTTAGTTTCAAAGCATTATGGTCTGAAAATACACATGGGACGATCCCAATCTTTTGGTATCAGTTAAGACCTGATGTGTGACCCAGTTTATGGTCTCTTCTGGAGAAAGCCCCGTGTGCACTTGAGAAGAATGTGTATTCAGTTGCATTTGGATGTAAAGTTCTGTAAATATCTGTGAAATCCATCTGGTCCAGGGTATCATTTAAAGCTCCTGTTTCTTTGGAGATGTTGTGCTTGAAAGACCTGTCGATTGCAGAAAGCGCTACATTGAAGTCACCAAGTAGAAGTGTATTATTATCTAAGTATGTCTTCACTTTGGTCATTAATTGATTGATGTACTTGGCGGCTCACGCATCCGGACCATAAATACTCATGATTGTTAGGTCCTCTTGTTGGATAGATCCTTTAAGTATGATATAGTGTCCCTCTTCACCTCTCACTACAGTCTTTGGGACAAACTTTAATTTATCTGATATAAGGATGGCTACCCCTGCTTTTTTTGAGGACCATTTGAATGGTACACAGTACTCCATCCTTTTATTTTCAAGCTGTAGGTATCCTGATGTCTAAAATGAGCCTCTTGGAGACAGCAAATAGATGGGTCTTGCTTTTTTTATCCAGTCTGAAAGCCTGCGCCTTTGGATGGGGTCATTAAGCCCATTCACGTTCAGAGTTACTATTGAAAGATATGGATTTAGTGTCATCATGATACCTATTCAGTCCCTGTGTTTGTGGATTGTTTCCTTGGACTTCCTGTCTCTTTTACAGGGTCCCCCTTACTGTTTCTGGCAGAGCCGGCTTGGTGGTCACATATCCTTTCAGTTCCTGCCTATCTTGGAAGCTCTTTATCTCTCCTTCTATTCTGAATGAGAGCCTTGCTGGATAAAGTATTCTTGGCTGCAGGTTCCTCTCATTTAGGACCCTGACTATATCCTGCCGGCCCGTTCTCGCCTCCCAGGTCTCTGTGGAGAGGTCTGCTGTTGTCCTAATGCTTCTCCCCAAAAAGTTAGTGATTCTTTGTCTCTTGCTGCTTTAAGGATCTTCTCTTTATCTTTGGAATTTGCAAGTTTCAGTATTAAATTAAATGTTAAATGTCGAGCGGTTTTTATGGATTTTAGGCAGGTGGGTGGGGGGGATCTCTCTATCTCCTGGATCTAAATGCCTGTTTCCCTTCCCAAGCTAGGAAAGTTTTCAGCTATGATTTGTTCAAATACATAATCTGGACCTCTGTCCCTTTTGGTGCCCTCGGGAACCCCAATTAAACATAGATTCTTCCTTCTGAGGCTGTCATTTATTTCCCTTTACCCATTCTCATGGTCTCTTAATTGTCTTTCTTTTCTTCCCTCAGTTTCCGTCCTTGCCATCAACTTGTGTTCTGTGTCACTCACTCGTTCTTCTACCTCGTTAACCTTGGTCATTACCTCCAGTTTGGATTGCATCTCATTTAACTGATTTTTAATTTCGGCCTGATTAGATCTAAATTCTGCAGTCATGAAGTCTCTTGAGTCCTTTATGCTTTTTTCTAGAGCCACCAGTAGCTTTATAATTGTGCTTCTGAATTGGCTCTCTGACATTGAATTGTAATCCAAATATTGTAACTCTGTGGGAGAGAGGACTGTTTCTGATTTCTTTCTTTTCAGGTGAGTTTTTCCTTCTAGCCATTTTACTCAGTGCGGAGTGGCCAAAAACAAGTTGTACTGGAATAATGAGAAAAAGAGAGAGAGAGAAAAAAAAGAAAGAAGAAAAAAAAAGAAGAAAAAAGGGAGTGGGGAAACAACAGAAACAAACAGAAAAGAAAAAAACCAGGGGGAGTAACCTCTGACTCTATATACTGTAAATCCCTCGACTTCCCCTGGAACTTTCCAGTGCTGCCTGGTCAATACCTTGCTTTTCCCCTGACCTTCTAGCTGGTCTTCTGGGGGACCGGCCTGCTGTGCTGATTCTCAGGTGTGTGCACCTGGGAGCTGCCCAGGCCCCTGCCAGGTGTATGGCTCAGTGGGAGTTGTTTATCTGTGAGGCCCCTGCTCAGTCCCAGGTACAGGGTGACACCAGGAGGGACAACAACAGTGGGGGCGGCCAGCTGTGCCGCCCTGGAGTAAGCTCCCGCAGTGACTAGCACAGCTCCCAGTGCACAGGGGCCTGGATGCTCCAGGGTCAGGCCCGTCGATCTGTACAGCTCGGGTCGCCCGGCGGCAGGAGCACCTGGCTCTCCTGTGTCCTCCTGGCCTCTGCCTGACCAGGGGGAGCACCCGATCCTGGGATGTGTCCCCCGGTGCCCTGGGCTCTTGGGCCTGTGACACTGTGAATGGACCTAAAGTGTAGGTATATTTAAAAGCATCAGAGTGAATTTTGTTTGAAGTTAACAAACTTTATTATGATAAAACTCATAAGCCATTATACAGGTTAAAGAAAAACTCAAAATATAGAAACAGTCAAATGGCAGGGAGGGCAAGCCTCCGTTGGGCTGCATCCATCATGAGCCCCGCGGTGGGAGCTGGGGCGGGCTCCCGAGTTGGTCTGGGGGCTGCTCAGGGGTTGAAGCCAGTTGTTCCGGAGGCAAGTGGTGGCTGTGGCACCCTGGGGACCCCGATTGCAAGGTGCCGGGGCCTGCTCCTCCTCCCGGGTGGCCGCGGGTGCAGGCGGCTCATCCAGGGTGGAGCGGTGAACTAGAGCAGTGACAACTATCTGCAGGGGCTTCGCCTCCCCAGCTGGCACCTCAGCTGGGGCCAAGCCCTCAGCCCCAGCCGTCAGCATGGCCTCGATCACTTCAGGCCCTACCGAGGCAGCAGGCCCAGAGTTGGAGCTGGGGCGGGCTCCTGAATAGGCTCAGGGTCTTTTGCTCGGGCCAATGCTGTAGCACCAAGAAGACAAAGTTTCACCACCAGGATGGACTTTCCACGTCCTTCCGAAATCAAGGACACTCTTCCCACCGCACAATGGGGAGGGGGGGCAGGGCCAAGAGCCCTGGGAGGTGTCCCCAGCCTGCAGCTCGTGGGGATGGGGTGTGAGCCTAACCCCTGCTCCCGGCCCAGCTGCACGGACGCTGGATCCGTGGGGCCCACCCTGTTCCCGTCTCGGCCACCCCCAGGCCTCCTCACCCCCAGCCTCTGGCTCTGCTTCATGGAGGCATCTGAGTTGTTGGAGGTAACGCCGGCACGGAGCTCCACGTCTGTGCCTGGCATGTGTTGCCTTATGAATTCCAGAATCTTTTTCAGGCATCAGAAGACAGGGCTCCCTCACACCGAGGTGTCCCGGGGAAGCCCTAGGACCAGGGCCTCAGCCTCCCGCGCGGGGCTGTCGGAGGCCAGTCCTGCTCCTCGTCCACCTGCCACCTGGCGGTCCTGCCTGCCACAGGCCTGCTCACCGAGGAGGGGCTGGCACAAAGCCTCTGTGTGGGGGAGCACATACCCTGCGGTGTGACCATCACTGTCTTTGCTGGGGAAGCGGGGCTCCCTCCTCAGCCTGGCTCCCTGCCCACTTGCCCCTTGAATCCACCGGCAGGTGTCCGGGGACTGGGTGAGGGGGGCGTCTGGCCTGTCATTGCCCTCACTGCACACAGTGTCACTCTGGGAAGGTCCAAGTCAGGAGGGCTCGGCTCTGTGTCCTGCCAGGCCTTGCCAGGAGCCACCCGGGACCTCCACTTTCCCTCTTGTGGCTCTGCGCTACCTCCCTCATGAGGGGCCCCAGGGGGTGTCCTTCCACTGACTCTAATTCCCGTCTCCCACAGGGTGAGGGCCACCTGGTCGGTGAGCCCTCAATGGCCCTCCTGGCCCTCCTGGCAACCTGCTGTGCACCTGGGTCCAGGTGCCACCATATTGGGGAGTGCGATGCTCCCCACCCCGTCTGCTCTGGGTCACAGGTGTGGGGCAGACAGAGGGTTGGGAGGGGCGGGCATGGAGAAAGTCTCCCTTCGGGGTCCCAGTGCTCTCCCACCAAGCCCACACCCTATTCACGGCTCTCCTTTCCTCTTTTCCTGAAGGGCCCTTAGACCTTTACCCTGTCACGGGAATTGCAGATGTGTGGGGTGAGGGTCCAGCACCCCCCGACCCACAGCCCCCTCGCTGCCCTCCTGGAGAGGGAAGGCCCGTCTGCAGCGGGAGTCACAGTTTCCAGGGCTGCAGGACCGCGTCGTTGCCACCACACGCAGCTGCGATGAACCCATATCTAGAGGAGGGCGGGGGGCATCCCCTGAATCGTCCTGTGGCTGCGACCTCTCACCATGGGGGCTGTCACCCTCTGACCCCCGACTAGGCCGGAGCCCTGGGGGCCCTCAGCTCTGTGTGTGGGGCCACGGGCAGGTTCCGGAGAGGCAGCCGCACCTGCTGGGGCCTCCTGAGTGCTTCAGCATGAAAAGCTCCCGCTAGGCCCATGGCCGATATCCGAGTGGGCCTGGGCGCCCCGGGGTCCCCGTGGTCCCACTGTCTTGTTGCCCCAGGACACAGACCCCCGATGGACTCTCAAACCTCCCTTTCAACGGGAAAAGAGGCCAGCTCAAGACCCTGGTGACGGTGGGGAGGAGGCACAGGCTCTGTCATGGGGAGAGGATAGTTGCTGAGCACAGGCACAGACGCTCTGGCCTACCTGTCACAGGCCAGGCCCCGGGGCTGCCCTCCAGGACCCCAGTGTGCCCCGGGTGACTCTGCTCCAGTCGGGGGAGCAGCCCGAGGTCCGGGAAGCTCAGAACCCTTCCCCAGCCTCCCCACCAGCAGGTGGCCCACCCCTGGGCTGCGGAGGGGCAGGTGCTCACTTCGTAAACAGCAGATCCAGCACCTCCTCGGTGGTGGCAAATCCATGACATTCATCTAAAAATCTGAAAACAGAGATGACATCCCTGCGCAGCAAGGCGGGCAGCAGTTGTTGGAATTCCTGCTCCAGTAGCTCCGTCCGGCTGGCTTCGTCAGGCAGATGGGAGGCCCCTTCCCGGCCGAGGCCCTTGCACCCTGAGGTGGGACAGCGGGGATGTGCAGCCTGCATGGAGCCACCCGGAGGCCTGGGCTGTGTGAGCAGACCGCAGCCCGAGCTCTCGGGGGCTGCGGGCAGCAGGAGTGCCCACGGCAGAAACCCGGGCCTTGATGCCTGTGGCTCAGTCACTTAGCATCTGAGTCTCGGCTGTGGCTCAGGTCGTGGCCTCAGCACCCTCAGATCCCACCCCGCCAGTTTTTACAGGATGCCAGAGAATGTTGGTTTATTGGGCAAATCAGTTAGTGGAGGTCAACTAATGGGAGCACCTACTGTGTCTTAATTTATGAAGGAGATACTCCAGTGCAGGGTAAACCTTCTCTGAAAAGAGCCTGATGGTAAATATCTTAGGCTTTGCAGGCCACAAAATCTCTGTAGCAACAATGGAACTCTGCGACTGTATCAGGAAAGCGACCATAGCACATGGCTATATTCCAATAAAACTTTACTTAAAGAAACAGGCACTTTGCCTGATGGCTATGTATAGATCTTGTTCTTTTTGTACAATTTTCTAAATGAATAACTCCTAACCTTTGGCCACCATGAATCGTTTTTAATTCTCCTTTTCTCCATTCCATGTTTGAAAACTCCTTTTTAAAGAAATTGTATTTACTCTTGTTTCCTACTTTATTTTTAATTAATCAAAGACATATAAGGCTATGCATTATAGATTCTAATCAGTATGAGATAACCAACATTACTATATTCCATTGACTTAATACTGAATAGAAATAAGTAAATTAAGTCATAATTTTTTGGCTCTGTGTAGCTTGACCTAATACAAATATATAATTTGTTGATTTTTAAAATACATATAATTTTTGGATATCACTATACTTGATTTCCCCTTCTTACATTCAAGAAATCCATAGGAGCCTGGGAGATCATCCAGACAAATAATAAATATGGACACGATGGACTTGAACTATACTTTAGACCAACAGCTATCCCATACATACTTTAGACCTAATAGACATACAGAACATTCATTCCAACAGCAGCAGAATATGTATTCTTCTCAAACCCACAGAACATGCTCTGGGACAGATCAAATGATAGCTCACAAAACAAGTCTTAGCAAATTTAAAAAGATTAAAATCAACTACCTTTTCTGACCGCAATGGTAAGAAACTAGAAATAAATATGGGAGAAAATCTGCAAAATTCACAAATCTATGGAAATTAAATAACATACTCTTAAACCAATGAATCAAAGAAGAAATCAAAAGAGAAATTGAAAATATTTGAAGCAAACAAAAATGGAAATACAACATACCAAAAGCTATGGGAGGCAGCAAAAGTAATTCTAAGGAGGAAGTTTATATGGGACACCTGGGTGGCTCAGAGGTTGAGCGCCTGTGTTCTGCTCAGGGTGTGATCCTGGAGTCCCAGGATGGAGTCCCACATCGGGCTCCCTGCATGGAGCCTGCTTCTCCCTCTGCCTGTGTCTCTGCCTCTCTCTCTCTCTCTCTCTCTCTCTCTCTCTCTCTCATGAATAAATAAATAAAAATCTTTTTTTTAAAAAGAAAGAAGCTTATAGTGATAAATGCCTAAATTAAGAAAAAGAAGAAAGATTTCAAATAAAGATCCTAATTTTACACTTCATGGAACCATAAAAAGAAGAACAAATTAAGCCCAAAGGTTTCTGAAGGAAGAAAATCACAAAAATCAAACCAAAAATGAAGGAAATAAAGACCAGAGAATAATTAGAAAAGATCAATGAAACTAAGATCTGTTTTTTTTAAAGATCGATAAAATTGACAAATATTTAGCTAGATGAATTTTAAAAGGGAAGATTCAAATAAATAAAATCACAAATGAAAGAGGAGACATTGCATCTATACTACAGAAATACAAAGGGTCCTAAGAATTACTAAACAAGTATAATTCAATAAATTGGATGGCCTGAAAGAAATGGCCAAATTCCCAGAAACATACAACTAATCAGGACTAAATCATGAAAAAATAGAAAACCTGATAGTCCAATAATGAGTAAGAATGTATGAATAATCAAAAATCTCTTAACAAAGGAAAGGCCAAGGCCAGATGGTTTCCATGGTGAATTCTACCAGAAATTTAAATCATTAATACCAATATTTGTCAAACTCTTATAAAAAATTTGAAGAGAAAGGCATACTCTCACATGCATTTTCTTTTTTTTAAAAATTTCTATTTATTTATGATAGTCACAGAGAGAGAGAGAGAGAGGCAGAGACACAGGCAGAGGGAGAAGCAGGCTCCATGCACCGGGAGCCCGACGTGGGATTCGATCCCGGGTCTCCAGGATCGTGCCCTGGGCCAAAGGCAGGCGCCAAACCGCTGCGCCACCCAGGGATCCCTCACATGCATTTTCTAAGGCCACCATTATCATGATGCCAAAGCCAGATAAGGACACTACAAGAAAAGAAAACTACAGTCCAATATCCCTGATTAATATAAATGCATAATTCTCAACACATTGTTAGCAAACTGAATTCAACAACACAGTAAAAGAATCATATACTGTGATCAAGTGGGATTTATTTCTGGGATGCAAGAATGTGTCAACATATACAAATCATAAATGTGATACACCACTTTAATAGAATGAAAAATAAAAATCATATAATCATGTCAATATGATGAAGAAAAATCATTTGACAAAATGCAACATCCTTTCATGACAAAAACTCTTAACCAATTAGGTATAGAAGGAATATACCTCAGATAATGAAGACATATAGGACAAGCCCAAAGTTAACATCCCACACAATGGTGAGGCTGAAAGCTTTTCCTCTAAGATCAGGGAACAAGACAGGGCTCCCACCCTTACCACTGCTATTAAGCATAGTACTCAAAATCCTTACCGGAGCTGTTAGATGAGAAAATGAAATAAAAGGCATCCAGATTAGAAAGGAAGAAGGAAAATTGTCTTTGTGTGCAGACGACATGATCTTGTACATAAAAAATCCTGAAGACTCCAGGAAAGAAAAAGTTAGAATTAATCAATGAATTCAGTAAAGTTGCAGAATATAAGATGAACATACAGAAATCCATTGCATCTCTACACACTAACAACAAATATCTGAAAAAGAAATTTTTAAAAATCCCATTCACAATAGCATTAAAACCAATAAAATACTTAGGAATAAATTTAACAAAGAAGATAAAAGATCTGTATAGTAAAAACTACAAGACTTTGCTGAAACACATTGAAGAACACACAAACAACTTGAAAGATATCCTGTGTTCATGGATCAGAAAAATTAGTATTGTTAAATGTCTATACTACTCTAAACCATCTATAGATTCAATGCAATCCCTGTCAAAATTCCAATGGCATTTTTCACAGAAATAAAAAAATTCTTACAATTCATATGGAACAACAAAATGCCCTGAAAAGCATTTCTGAGAAAAGAATAAAGCAGGAGATATCATAGGTTCTCATTTCAAACTATATTATAAGCCTCAGTAATCGAAACAATATGGCATTGGCATAAACATAGATTTGTAGACCAATGGTACGTAACTGAGAGCTCACAAATAAGCCTTTGCATATATGGTAAACCACTATTTCACAAGTGAGCCAAAAATACCTGATGAAAAGAGGATACTCTCTTTAATAAACAGTGCTGGGAAAACTGGATAATCACATACAGAGGAATAAAATCGGACCCCTATCTTATGTCATTCAAAAAAAAATAACTTGGAAGAAACTAAAAACTTACACATAAGTCTTGAAGCCATAAAACTTAGGGAAAACATGGGGAGCAGCTCCTCAACATTGGGTTTGGCAATGATTTTCTGGATATGACACCAAAAGCACAAGTAATGAAAACAAACAGGTGAGACTACATCAAACCGAAAGGTTCTGCACAGCAAAAGAAACAATCAAAATTAAAGGGCAATCTACAGAGTGGAAGAAAATATTTGTAAATCATATGTCTCATAAGGGGCTAACATTAAAAAAAAAACCCATATACGGAACTCGTAAGACTCAATCGCAAATAAACAAATAGAATCCCATTTAAAAATGGGCAGAGAGGGATCCCTGGGTGGCGCAGCGGTTTGGCGCCTGCCTTTGGCTCAGGGCGCGATCCTGGAGACCCGGGATCGAATCCCACATCGGGCTCCCGGTGCATGGAGCCTGCTTCTCCCTCTGCCTATGTCTCTGCCTCTCTCTCTCTCTGTGACTATCGTAAATAAATAAAAATTAAAAAAATAAATAAAAATGGGCAGAGAAATTACATAGACATTTTTCCCAAAGAAGACATACAAATGGTCAATAGGTACATTAAAAGATGCCCAACATCACTAGTCATCAAGGAAATGTAAATTGAAACTACAATGAGACGTCATTTCACACCTGTTTAAATGGCTATCATCAAAAAGACAAAAAGTAACCAGTGTCCGCGAAGAAGTGGAGAAAAGGAAATCCTTGAGCCCTGTCGGTGGGAATGTTTTCTATTATGGAAAACAGAATGGAGGTTCTTTAAAAAATTAAAAATTGAAATTTAAAAGTCACCATATGATCGAGCAATCCTGCCTCTGGGTATATATATTCAAAGGAAAGGAAATCAGTATCTCAATGAGATATCTACACTCCCAGGTTCATTGCAGCATTATTAACAATAGCTGAGACATGAAAATAACCTAAGTGTCCATATATGGATGAATGGATAGGTAGGATGTGATATATATACATACACATACAAAATGGAATATTTATATACCACAATGGAATATTATTCAAGCCATGAGAAAAAAAGAAATCTTCCATTTGCAACATGTCTGGGTCTAAGGGTATTACACTAAGTGAAATAAGTCAGAAAGAAAAAATAAATACTGTGTGATCCCACTTATTTGTGGAGTCTCTAAAAAAGCAAGCTCATAGCAACAGCAGATTGGGAGTTATCAGGGGCTAGGAAGGGGAGGGAAATGAGAGGATGATGGCCAAAGCATACAAACTTCCAATTATAAGATAAATAGGGCACTTGGGTGGCTCAGTGGTTGAGCATCTGCCCTCAGCTCAGGTCATGATCCCAGGATCCTGGAATGGAGTCCTGCATCAGGCTCCCCAGAGGGAGCCTGCTTCTCCCTCTGCCTATGTCTCTGCCTCTCTCTGCATGTCTGTCATGAATAAATGAATAAAATGTTTTTAAAAAGATATATAAGTTCGGAGGACTAATGTACAGTATGGTGATTATGGTTAACCATGTTGTATTATCTCCTTGCAAGTCACTAAGAGAGTATAACTTAAATGATCTCACTGTGAAAAAAAAAAGTAAATTATGTGAAGTGTTGGAGGTTTTATCTAATGATACTGTGGCAATAATTTATCAATAAATAAGCATGTCCAACAAAGCCTTAAACCTATATAATGTTGTATGTCAATTACATCTCAAAAAAGCAGGATGGATAAACAGACTAACAAATAAATATGGTGCTGCTGTGATGCTTTAATGAGAAACCAAAGAAATAGACTTTGAGAGTAGATTAACACCACCAACAAAAAATCTTCAGGACCCTCAGGATCTTAGATCGAAACCATTGCTCATGTAAAGAAATGAATAAAGGGGAAAAAATAAAAGAAGGAAGGAAGAAGGATGAGCATATCCAAATATTGTAAATTAATGAGTGGCAGTGTATTTAATTAATCAGATTGTCAACTTTGGGGTGCCAGATCCAACAATACACTGACATAGATTCATAGCAATACCACCTCTGGTAAGATTTTATTTTAGCACACTGACATATTACCAATATCATCCTGAAATATTCTGAACTTCTGACTTAATTCTGTGAGCGATTCTGTTATCAGTCACCCCTACATACTCTGTAATAGAAGGAATGGAGCTGGGAAGGAAAATAATTATAGGAGTAAAAATTGTTTCTGGTTGAGAGGAGACAAAAGTAAACAATCATTATTTCTCAAAGAATTATAAAAATCAGGATGTCAGGATAAACTTAATGTAACTACAGATGTAAATTGAATGGACACTACTTACTGGTAGCAGGAAGATGTGTAACAACTATAGCTTTAATTTCATTAGAGTTGAAAATTCACTGTCACTTTGTAGCTCTCGTGGGCTACCTTCATGCATTCCATTTTTCTTTTTTTTTCCTCCTCCTGAAAACTTAGCTAATCCAATTTTTAAAACATAATATTTTTAAGGAATTTAAAATCTATTTATATATGTATGTATTTATTTGAGAGAGAGAGAGCCAGGGGAGGGGCAGAGGAGAGGGAGAGAGCGAAAATCTCAAGCAGACTCCTCACTGAGTGCAGAGCCTGACTCGGGGCTCAATCTCATGACTCTGAGATAATGACGAGAGCCAAAATCAAGAGTTGGTCGCTCAACTGACTGAGCCACCCAGGTGCCCCTAAGAACATAATATGTTTAGCAGACTAATGGCTTTTGACATAGTTGTCTACTACTGCCTCTCAATTCCCGTAATGGAAACTCCATTTCCTTCATTCTTCCTTCTGCATCATGAATATGTGTTTTATTTATTTATTTATTTATTTTGCATCAGAGCTAAGTGTTTCTCCTCCATTTTTCTTTTAATCTGAAAAACAGAACAGGATTTTAGTAAAGTTAGTGCAATTGGTCTGGACCCAACATAGACCTTGCTGCTGAAATCACTATTAAACGTAATCTTTTGCTTCAGAAAACTGAAGAAGAAAGTACCATATGCCCTTGTCAAAACAAATTGTTTTACCTTTTAAAAAATCGATGGAGTAGTATATTCCTACCAGCAAAATCGAGAAATAAAAATTTGGAAATGTAAAACATGCTGTTGAGTCTCGGCATAAAGATGCTAATAGAACATAAATAACAACTTTTCAATTCAAATGAAAGATAGTTTTTAAGTGGGAAAAGATTAGTAATATGTTAAAAGCCTTGAATTTAAATTGCTGCAACCACATACAAGGATTTTCTTTCATTTAAAGCCTTTTACAAGAACACTTTAGAGCATAATTGGTTTCTCCCCTAAATCTAGTCCAAAGTCACCATTTACAACTGAACACCAAAGAAGATTTCAGGCATGATTCTGAAGCTCTTGCACTTTACAAAATGCTGTTTCCATTAGATTTCTAACACTCTTTTTTTTTCTTTTCCAGCAATAAGCTGCATTTATCTCTACTCCTACATACTCCTCTTTTCATTTAATATGTAGTTTTCTGAGTATTCTTACCCATCTTTAATTATAATATTGAATGAAGAATATAATACGGTACAATACATATAGTATGTGTATACATATTTTATCTAGCCATACAATTTCCCTCTTAAAAATATTTTAATTTTGGGATGCCTGGGTGGCTCAATGGGTGAGCTTCTGCTTTGGGGTCAGGGTGTGATCCCGGAGCCCTGGGATCAAGCCCCGCATTGGGCTTCCTGCATAGAGCCTGCTTCTCCTCCCTCTTCCTGTGTCTTTGCCTCTCTCTATGTGTCTCTCGTGAATAAGTAAATAAAAATTTTTAAAAATATACTTTATTTTTTAAAAGGCTAAAATTTCGGGGAGCAGCCTTCTTTAGCTCCCAACAATGAAAATGTAAAAGCTAGGTCAATGTTTCCCAAATTTGCCTGGCTGTAAGAATCACTTTTGACAGTTGTCAAAATACCTATTCCTGGGTCCCATCAGTGATCTTCTGAATAAGAATCGCTATGTGAATGGCCTGGAAATCAGTATCTTAGACAAATATCTGCAGTGGTTCTTATCAATAAAGCTTGGAAAATCACACAAGGATCCCTGCCATTGAATAACCTTGAAAACCTGGAATGGTTACAGAAAAACACATGAACAGAATTTCAAAATCCTCCCTTTGCTGAAAACTGTTTATTCACACCTCCTCATCTTTCTCAATTCATCGAGAACCTAGAGGACTTATGTAACTCCTGAAAACCACTGACACCTGGGAGGATCTGGAAATGAAATTAATGAAGAGGAAAAGCAGCTGTTTAACTTAAAAACCAAGAGTGGGACTAGGAGAGTCATGCATTTATCTTGATTCCACCATAAAGTATTGTCTTAGCTTCTACAAATGAAATTGGTCTCATTTTTATTTTCTAGAATTTGGTGCTAGAACTCTGTGTATATGTATAGTGGCTAAGCAAGAAGGAATGACATCCAGAAATGCAGAATGGACTATCCCTCATTTGCTTTCCATGCCCCCAAATAGTCAATAGCAAGCTGGTCTTATCTCTTCTCCACCTTCTCTTTAGATCAAGCCAACTTCCCTCCACACTGCTCCCCTGAAAATGTTCCCCACACATCACCTGTAGGTTAACTCAAAGGTTAACCTGTTCCATCCTTCCATCCTGTTCTTCTGAACATCTTCAATATGAAATAATATTGCTCTTTCTGGAGTTTCTACTTAGTCTTGATTTGTCTAACTTTACTGTAACCTTATTTCCTTCTTCTATTTACCTTTCTGTCCTCACTTTTTCTTTCTACTCCCTTACTATACGGTTGTATGGTTGTATGGTTCCTGCTCATCTGGTCTCTCCACATTCATTCTCTGAGAGCATGTATCCATTCTCTTGCTTTCAACATTCCTGCCAATGATGATAACCTTTAATAATAACGAGGTTGGTGATCGTCACAACTAACATCTACTGGGTGCTTACTTGTGGATCGTAACCACTCTACACAAATTACACCAGTAAATCCTCATAACTCTCAGAGGTACTATTACTAACCCCATTTTAAGAGATTAGGAAACTGAGTCTTTCCAAACGTCACTTTTAAAGCCAACACAAGCAACCTCTCATCCTATCTCTTTTGTTCATGGTTCTGGGAATTTTTTCAACATGACACAGATTGTTATAAGAAAAAGGGAAGTTGTGTGAAAATATTAGAAAATATGTGGTAACAGTATGCAAGGATACTCACCTAGCAAATTCTTTGCTATGGCTATGGTTTTATTTTCTGAGTCAGTTTTGAGATGGGCCCATCCTGATTCTATGGTGCCACCAGGAATCATAAGTTTAATACTATTTCCTAAGATTCTTGAAGCCAACTGGTCTTCATGTTTTCTACAATATATAAAGAGTCATGGCTCGAGTAAAAGGGTTTTGGTATCACTTACACCACTGATCACACTGTTTGTGCCAGTCTTAGCATATCAATATGCTAATATCAATATCCCACTGTTGTGTTTGGACCCGCTATTGTGCTTCTTATTATGATTTCAAGATGCCCTTCAAGAACAATGGGAAACTTTGAAAAAATAGAGATTTATTATTTATAAGACCTGGAAATCACACAGCACACTTGGAACCACATAGCGAGGTCACACAGGGCAGGGGGAAGGAGGAAAGCGAGCATACAAGTATGCACAGGCAGGCTTTCTGCTTTTATCAGAGCCTAGTGTGGGGGCCTAGGGTTTTGTAGGCTCACTCTTTATTAGAAAATTTAAAATATAAGAGTGCGGAATTTAAAACTCAGAAAGAGATTTTGAATTTTTTTTTAATTTTTATTTATTTATGATAGTCACACAGAGAAGAGAGAGGCAGAGACACAGGCAGAGAGAGAAGCAGGCTCCATGTACCGGGAGCCCGATGGGGGTTTCGATCCCGGGTCTCCAGGATCGCGCCCTGGGCCAAAGGCAGGCGCCAAGCCGCTGCGCCACCCAGGGATCCCAAGCTCAGAAAGAGAAAAGGCAAGTGGCCCAAATGGTCACTTATTGAAATCAACCAAGTTCACAAAGGAGCCTAGGGGGCGGTGGGGCTGGCTCTGTATCTAGTCTTGTAGTTGGCAATGTGTTTTATTTGAAATAACTATCTTTTGTCAGTTACTCGTATTTCAATAAATAAATAAATAAATAAATAAATAAATAAATAAATAAATAAATAATTAAATAGCCAAGGCTCATGGCTCACCTCGCATTGCCAAGTGCTGCAGAGTAACCATCCTGGAGTACCCCTCTGTTCATCTGACCCCCCTGCAAATTACCCTCACAACTGCTTCCTGATTATGCAAATTTTTCAGGTACAAAATGACCCAACTTTGCCTTCTCAATCCTGGATCCCACCACTGTAATCTACATGCCCTGTCTCCAACCAACTGGGCTATTCACTTCTCTTTTCACAACCCAGCACTCACCTAGCTCCTTGCCTTTGTCCATACTGTTGCCAACATGTTATCATCAAGCACATGGTGTTTTTGCAGAGATGGTTGGTAAATAAATACGGAATGGGCCTCCAGTGGCCTCCATGATATATTATTCCTCACCCCGCTGATTTTCCTCCTCCTGTTTTTCTACCACAACCCCTCCTATCTAGTCACACTCCTAAATGTTCCACTCTCTTCATTAACCCACAGCTGAACTTCAGGCTTTACAATCCTCACATGTTAACAGACATTTATGCGGGGTCTACTCTGAAGCAGGTACTGCACAAGGTATACAGGTGAAACAAAGACGAATAAGCTACTTATATTCCTGCCCTGAAAAAGCACACAATTAACTACAGAATGAGAAATGCAGGATGCTTGGGGAATGCAGGAGGTCATTTAAAGACAGTTTTTTGGAGTTTTAACCTGAAAAATAAAACTGTCGGTTATTTTACTAGCAAAAAAATGTTTTTTTTTTTTTCAGGAATAACAGAATCCCAATTCTGTACATGCAACAAACAAAGAGGAACGTTATTTTGTGCAGAAGAAGAATGAAGCTGGGAGGGGTTTTTCCGAACAAAAGTTCATTGGGGGGAAAAAATAGCAGAAGTCCAGGTCATGATGGTTTCCAAAGGGCTGAGTTGCAGGGGTAGTGGAGATCTTGTCAGAGATACGACGTACATCTTTCCCTTGCAGGAGCCTGTGATTGATGATTCTTTCCTGCTGCTGATTCTTCTGTTGGGCTCTTCTTTGATAATTCTTTCTGTAATTAACCATAATTGATGTTGAGTGGTAAGGCTTCACCTCCTAACTTTCTCTTTTCTCCTTCTCTCTCCATTTTAGTGAGGTTCCACTAATTAATATTATCTTAAACATTGGAAACCCTGGGGCCAAGTGAAGAGCAAGGGACACAGGAAAGGGCAGGATTCCAGGGAGCAGAAGCAAACAGAAAGCATTCAGACTTTCCAACCATTAGTGGGACTACGGTGGCAACGGTTAGGTGGTGGGAAAAGAGGCCAGACTGTCAATAGTTTACTAAGCGATGCCAGGAGTTTCTCTCCTGAAACTAATAGGTAGCCTTTAATAGATTTTTAGATTGGGGGATAATCAGCGAGTTCTCTAGAATGATCATTCAGGCAGCATTATCAGAGGTGGTTTGGAAGTGGGAGAAAAGGGAATCAGGGAAGTGAGCTATGAAAGTGTAGTAAGAGAGGCACCTGGGTGGCTGAGTTGGTGAAGGGTCCGCCTTCGGCTCAGGTCATGATCACAGAGTCCCAGAAGAGAGTCCCTGGATGGAACCCTGGGATGGTGCCCCAGGAGGGAGCCCCGGATTGGAACCCGGGGATGGAGCCCCACACGGAGCTCCCCGGAGTCGGCTGCTCCCTCCCCCTCTGCCCCTCCCCCTGCTGTCGTTCTCTCTCTCTCTCTCCCTCTCTCTCAAATAAAAATAAAATGTTTTTTAAAACAATCAAACAAAACAAAACAAAACAAAACTGTCGGAAGATCCCGGAGCAGGCCGGAGACACGGTCGCGGGGGCTGGAGCGCCCCCGAGGCCCCTGCTAGGCGGACAGACCTCTCGGATTACCTGAGTGTGCACCTCAGCCTCCCGCCGCACCTGCACCCGGTTCCGACCGCGCTCGTGCCGTCTGCCCCCCAAACTTATGCACTTAATTATCTTTTCCTGGACTCCCTAGTTTCCCGCCCACCACTCCAGTCTCCCTAGATAACACAATAGAATTGATGGGATTGGAAGGGCTCGCAAGCCCTCGGAGGCCCAGCTCACGCCCAGGAAAGCGGGGAGGCGCTCCGGGAGCCCCTTCGCCGGCTCAGTCACCCGGTCGCCTTCCCGGGACACCTAGCAGGACACCTCTAGCGCGCCCCCACGGGCCGCCAGGGGGCGCGTCCCCCTGGGTTTTCTCTTTTGCCGAAACGCGATCCCGCGCTTCTCCAAAGCAAAAGAACCCTGAGGTATTTCGGCCCTCTGGCGTTGCCGTAGCCCCAGACTGTAAACAGTAAGTAGGCGCCAAGAGGCGGGTGAAAAATAACGCCCGGGGCTCGGAGGCGCCGTCGCCTGCGCTCTCAGGGAGTCCCTGCTGTTCCGCCCGGGGAGGGCTTCCCTCGCCAGTTCCTCCTCCAGTGGAGGTCTTTTGCCGCTAGCCAGCTCTCCCCTCTGCGGACAGGGCGTCCCCCCAACCATGGCCGAATACTCGTACGTGAAGTCCACCAAACTCGTGCTCAAGGGAACCAAGGCCAAGAGGTAAGGCCAGAGTTGGCGCGGGAGACTCTGGGTCTCTCCCGACAGCGCCCCCCCCCCCGCCCCCGTGGACAGGACAGTGTCGCGGAACTCGGGTTGGGAGGGAGCCGTGCACTCCGGCTCCCCGCCCTCGGGCCTGCTTCCGGCCCCGGGGTCTGTGGCTGCCAGGCAGTTCCGGGCGCTCCTGCGGGGCCGGCCTGACGCGCCCCGGGACGTGCGCCCTGACGGCCGCGCCTTCCAGACGGAGGAGACCTGAGCGCGCGACCGCGAGCCGGGAGCTGCAGGCCTGGCCCCGGGTCAGGAGCCCCCCCCAGACCGCTGCTCGGCGCGTCTGCCTTAGTCTCGTGCTGCAGGTCGTGACAACGACGTCTTCTGTTAGGGCTCCTTATCTTCACGCCCGCCTCCCCACCCAGTACTCCTTAAGTTTCTCCCCTCGAAAAAAATCCTTCATTCCCCCCCCAAATCCTTAATTAATCATTCCTCCCTCCCCCCGCCCAAAAAAGCAAATCCTTAATTTTTTCAATACAATATGCAGATGTGCGTTTTGACAGGTATATAAGCTCAAGCTTGGGTTCTCAGCAGTTCCTAGTTTAGCAGTTTGTGGCAGGTCCGCTAATATCCTGGCGCTTCTATTTACTCATTCATTAGGGAAGATTAGCGGTGAGAGAACTGATACAAGGGGGCAGCCCGGTGGCTCAGCGGCTTGGCGCCGCCTTCCGCCCGGAGCGTGACCCTGGTGACCCTGGAGTCCCGGGATCGGTCCCGCCTCAGGCTCCCTGCATGGAGCCTGCTTCTCCCTCTGCCTGTGTCTCTGCCTCTCTCTCTGTCTTTCATTAATAAATAAAATCTAAAAAAGTGAAAAAAAAGGAATTGCTACGAAGATTAGATGAGTTAACGTGTACAGTAAGTGGAACCAAATGGAAGGAGAAGGTCGTAGTGGTGACTTACGGTCGTTGGATTTTTTAGAAAAAAGTATCTGCCGCCCAGATCTCCACCTCTCTCCTCTCTGGTAGATTTGCTCACGGTTGATCATTCATTACAGATGTTAAGCATGTATCCTGAATTAATCTGAAGCTTGTCCTGCCTGGCTTTACAGGAGAGAGGGGAGAGTTGGGTTCTGAAAGCTTACGTTTCCTTGAAAATACAAATAAGCGCATCTTATGCTCATCACAGCTATCAATCATCATTAACGCAGGAAGATAGCACTTTCTGCCTGCCTAGAACAACTCTAAGCACTTTGAATACGACTTATTTGGAAACACCCCCCCCCCGGAGGTTTTTTTTTTTTTCTCTTTCTTTTCTCTTTTTTTTTTTTTGATTCTTTTTTTTTTATTACTGAGATATGATACATATAAAATTCACCCTATGAAGCACAGTTCTGTGGGTTTTAGTGTTTAGTCCGCAAAGTTCCCCACTGTCATGTTGTCCAACATTTTCATGGTCTGGGAAGGAAACCCCATAATCCTTAGTAGTCCCTCTCCAGTCCGCTCTTCCCTCATCCCCTGCAACCACTAATTGCAGTTTGCCTCTCTGTTATCAGTTTGCCCCTTCTGAATATTTCCTATAAATGGAGTCATGCAATATACGGTCTCTTGTATCTGGCGTCATCCATGTCATAGCATGTATCAGTATCCTTATGTTTATGGCTGAATAATATTCCATTTATGGATATAACACATTTTGTTTATCCTTTCACCCGATGAAGGCCATCTGGGTTATTTCCACTTTTTGTCTATTAGGAATCATGCTGTTACGAATTTCTTACAGAATTTTTGTGTGGATGTGTGTTCTCATTTCTCTTGGGTATATACCTAGCAGTACACAGGTTAGGTCATATGATGACTCTGTTTAACTTTTTGAAGAACCCCAAACTATTTCCTAAAGCAGCTGTACCATTTTTCATTTTCACCAGCAACATAGGAAGATTCACATTCACTCTTAATCCTCGCAGTAACCTTAAGAGCGTAAATCATTATCCTCATGTTATACATGAGAACCTGACAGCGATTAAGACATTTTCCAAAAGTTGCAGAGCTAAGAAATAACAACATTAAAAAGGCAGTCCTCCAGAGCCTGTTCTCTTACGTATAATACAATACATACAGGATCAGAACTGACTTCTCAGTATTAGAAGGAAGAGAATATATCGGTGTAGATAACTGTGAATCAATAATTCATAAATCTGTGTACAGCTTAAAAGAGACTTCTAAGGTTCCATCTTACATATTTAACATCAAATCAATATTTCTAAACTTATCTATATAAATTATCTCCTACAGTAAGAAGAAAAAGAGCAAAGAGAAGAAGAGAAAAAGAGAAGAAGATGAAGAAACTCACCTTGATATTGTTGGTAAGTTTTCCGTACTTTCTTCTGGGAAAAGTTAATATTGCTGAGATGCCTTTAAAAATATTTTCCTAGGGATCCCTGGGTGGCGCAGCGGTTTGGCGCCTGCCTTTGGCCCAGGGCACGATCCTCGAGACCCGGGATCGAATCCCACGTCGGGCTCCCGGTGCATGGAGCCTGCTTCTCCCTCTGCCTGTGTCTCTGCCTCTCTCTCTCTTTCTCTCTCTCTGTGACTATCAATAATTAAAAAAAAAAAAAAAAAAAGACTTTGGTTTCAGTTCTTTTGGGCATGTACCTAGAATTGGAATTGCTATATCATGACAGTAATGCCATTTTTAATTTTGTGAGAAACCACCATACTGTTTTGCATAGTTGCATTTTATATTTCCACCAGCAGTGCACAGGGTTTCAATTTTTCCATATCCTCACCAACATTTGTTATTTCTGGTTCTCTGATAATAGCCACCCTAGTGGGTATGAAATGGTATATCATTACGGTTTCAGTTTGCATTTCTTGATTGATTAGCAATATTGAGCAATTCTCATTGGCCATTTCTGTATTTTCTTTGGAGAAATATCTATTCAAATCCTTTACCTGTTTTTTGAAATGGGTTGTTTTGTTGCTCTTGTTGAGTTTTAAGAGTTGTTCATGTATTCTGGATGTTAATCTGTCAGATATGTGATTTACAAACGTTTCCTACCATTCTCAAAATTGTCTCTTTACTCTCCTGATAGTGTCCTGTGGTGCACAGTTTTTCTTTTTTTTCTTATTTTTTTATTTTTAGAGAGGGTGACAGAGGCAGGGGAGGGGCAGAGGGAGAAGGAGAGAGAGAATCTTAAGATTCTCAGGGCTCGATTCCACAACCCTAAGATCACTACCTGAACCATCCAGGTGCCCCAAAAGTTTTTCATTTCAATGAGTTCATTTTGTCTAATTTTTCTTTTGTTATTTCTCCCTTGGTGTCACATCCGATAAATGATTAACAAGGATGTAAAAGACCTGTACATTGAAAAGTATGACATGGATAAAAGAAGTTGAAGAAGATACATATAAATGGAAAGATAGTCCATGCTTGTGGATCAGAAGAATTAAATTATTAAAATTCTCATAGTATCTCAAAGCAATCTATAGATTCAGTGCAGTCTCTTATCAAAATTTCGAAGGCATTTTTCACAAATAACGAGTAAACAGTCCTAAAATTTGTAAGGAACCTCAAAAGGCTCCAGATAGCTGGTAATCTTAAGAAAGAAGAACAAGGCTGGAGACATCAGACTTCCTGATTTCAAACTATGTTACAAAAATATACTAATCAAAACAGTTTGGTCTTAGCATAAAAACAATATGTAGATCATTAGAACAGAACAAAAAGCCCGGCTATAAACTGATGCGGTAAACATAGGAATGCATCTATTCAAATTAGTGTTTTCATTTTCTCTGGGTTAATATCCAGTAATGGAATTACTGGATCATATGGTAATTCTATTTTTAATTTTGTGTGGAAACTCCATACTATTTTCCACAGTCTGCACCAATTTGCATTTCCACCAACAGTGCACAAGGGTTCCTTTTTCTCCACATCTTCACCAACACTTGTTACTTCTTGTCCGTTTTATTTTAGCCATTCTAACAGTTGTAAGGCAATATTGAGGTTTTAATTTGCATTTTCCTGATTATTAATAACGTTATAAGCATTTTTGTGTCTGTTGGTCATCTGTATGTCTTACTTGGAAAAATTTCTACTCACATCCTCAACCCATTTTTTAATTGGATTATTTGGGAGGTTTGTGGTGTTAACGTTGTATAAATTCTTTGTATTGTTTGGATACTAATCCCTTATTGGAGGATTGGAGGTATCATTTGCAACTAGCTTCTCCCATTCAGTAGATTGTCTTTTTGTTTTGTCAGTGGTTTCCTTCACTATGCAAAAGCGTTTTATTTTGGTGAAGTCTCAGTAATTTAATTTTGTTTTCTTTGCCAGAGGAGACATACTAAGAAAAATTTTTCCATGGCTGATGTCAAAGAATCAGGAAGGATACTATATATGTTTGCTTATAGAAATTTTTTGGGTTCAGGTCTCACATTTAGGTCTTTAATCTATTTTGTGTTTGTTTTTGTATATGGTGTAAGAAAATGGTCCAGTTTTCCCGGCACCATTTGTTGAAGATTGTTTTTTTCCCATTCTGTATTCTTGCCTTCTTTGTCATAAATTAATTTCCCATAAAAGTGTAGGTTTGGTGCCTGGGTGGCTCAGTAGGTTAATTGTCTACCTTTGATTCAGGTCATGATCTTGGGGTCCTGGAATCAAGTTCCACTTCAGGCTCCCTGCTCAGCGAGTAGTCAGCATCCCCCTTTCTCATTGGCCCTCCCCCACTTGTGTTCTCTTTCTTATGCTCTTTCTCTCTCAAATCTTTAAAAAAAAAAAAATGTGGGTTTATTTCTGGACATTCTATTCCAATAACTTATATATCTGTATTTATGCCAGTACCATAATGTTTTTATTACTACAGCAATATAGTATTTCTTGAAATCTTGGATTCTTTTCCAAGATTTCTTTGGCTATTTGAGACCTTTTGTGGTTCCATACAAATTTTAGGATTATTCTAGCTCTATTTAAAATGTTCTTGGTATTTTGACAGGGATTGCATTGAATGTGCAGCATGAGTAGGTGGATGGGTGAAATAGTTGAAGGGGAATTAAGAATACACTTATCTTGATGAACACTGAGAAATGTATAGAATTGCTGAGTTATAATATGCATATGAAACTAACATAACAAAGTATATGAATTATATACTTGAATTAAAAATGAATTTTTAAAAAGAAACCCGTTTATTTTCGTGTACATAGAGTACACAATTTCTGCTCATTTTGTTGCTGATCCAAAGTCATGATTAAGAATACTGTGTTAGGGTGCGCCTGGGTGGCTTAGTCAATTATGTGTCTGCCTTTGTCTCAGGTCATGATCCCAGGGTCCTGGGATCAAGCTGTGCACTGGGTTCCCTGCTCAGTGGGGAGTCTGCTTCTCCATCTCCCTCTGCTTTCCACTCCCCCTACTTATGCTTTGTCTTTCTGTCAAATAAATAAAATCTTTTTAAATAACAATACTGTGCTAGACCACAAAAAAAAAAAAAAAAAAAGAAGAAAAAGAAAGCTTGCCATTTGCCAGGACATGGCGCTAGAGAGCATTTTGCTAAGTGAAATAAATCAGAGAAAAAATACCATATGATTTCATTTGTATGTGGAATTCAGAAAACAAAACAGATGAACATAGGGGAAAAAAGAGGAAGGGAGGGGCCAAACCAGAAAACAGACTCTTGACTATAGAGAATAAACTGAGGGTTGTTGGAGGGGAGGTGGCCGGGAGGATGGGTTAAATGGGTGACGGGTATTAAAAAGGCCCTTGCTGTGATGAGCAGAGTGATGGATCACTAAATTCTGTACCTGAAACTAATATTACACTGTATGTTACCTAACTGGAATCTAAATAAAAACTTGAAAAAAAAATACTGTGCTAGAAAGTCTTTCTGGAAGAATATGTGAGAAATACATTATAATAGTCATTGCCTTTGGAAAGCAGTCATGGATGACTGGGGCAATGGATGAAAGAGACTGTTCTCTATCGTTTTGTGCCTTCACCTGCACTGCTATTTTACATTTTAAAAAGAATGTAATCTTGATTGTGGTCACCTACATCTATACATGAAATGAGTGAGTATATGTAAAACTAATGAAGTGTGATGAGGTTCATAGTTTGAATAAAGGGTAGTTTCTTGGTTTTAATATTGTACTATAGTTATGTAAGATGTTACCACTGGGAGAAATGAGTAAAGGGTATACGAGATGTCTCTGTATTGTTTCTTATAACTGTAAAATAAAAGTTTTTTAAAAATTTTTATTTATTTATGATAGTCACACAGAGAGAGAGAGAGAGGCAGAGACACAGGCAGAGGGAGAAGCAGGCTCCATGCACCGGGAGCCCGTCGTGGGATTCGATCCCGGGTTTCCAGGATCGTGCCCTGGGCCAAAGGCAGGCGCCAAATCGCTGCGCCACCCAGGGATTCCCCCAAAATAAAAGTTTTTAAAAATAAGTGATGACAACAAGAACAACAAATAAGAACCTTGTGTCAAATCTAAAATTTTAATTTTGTTTTTTAGGAATCTGGTGGACAGTCACAAACTTCGGTGAAATTTCAGGAACCATAGCAATTGAAATGGATAAAGGAACCTATATACATGCACTTGACAATGGACTTTTTACATTGGGAGCTCCACATAAAGAAGGTTTGTGTCTAGTAGAAGCAATGAAAAGGAAAAGACCACTTAAAAGTATATATTTTATGACATTCATTCACTTAGCCAAATCTAATCTCAAAGGAATAAATTCATTGCATTTGACTCTTCCCTTTTTTCCTTCCTTAATATTTACCAGATACTAGCAAATCCCTCTTCCAGTGTAAGCATTTAAAAACATTCTGGGGGATCCCTGGGTGGCGCAGCAGTTTAGCGCCTGCCTTTGGCCCGGGGCGCGATCCTGGAGACCCGGGAGCGAATCCCATGTCAGGCTCCCAGTGCATGGAGCCTGCTTCTCCCTCTGCCTATGTCTCTGCCTCTCTCTCTCTCTCTCTCTGTGTGACTATCATAAATAAATAAAAATTTAAAAATAAATAAATAAATAAATAAATACATTCTGTATTCTTCCAGAAGAGTATCAATGGAAATCAGAAACAACATGAACAATTGAAATTGAAAGGGAAACGTTGTGTGTCAAAGATTTTATTCCTTTATTCTTTAGACCTTTTGTCAAAACTAACCTGGAGCATTATTAATAATTTGATTATTATAATAATTGTTATTCCTCCTATCCCATCAGTATAAGCATTAATGAGATTTAAAGTAATCAGAAGATTAAAAAGCAGTATTTTTTTATTTGAATGTCCATCCCTTGAATAAGTTAAAGCATTTAGTTTTTTAAATAGTAAGTGCTTATTTGTCTATGTACTGAGTGCATTTTAAAACACAGGAAGAAAATATTTTATAAGTAAGCATCAAGCTGACCTACCTATTAAGTATGTAAAATTAACTCTGTAGTTATAAGAAGATAAGTAGATCTTGATACTCTAATCTGAATAGTATATTATGATGAAATAAAAATATCACAATATTCTTATATTTAATTTTAAAAGAAAACGTTTTTTAAAGCTGAAGAAATTTTTACATTTATATTTATAACAAATGTCAAATTTATTTCAAAATGTTTTTCTCCTGTAGTTGATGAGGGCCCTAGTCCTCCAGAGCAGTTTACAGCTGTCAAATTGTCTGATTCTAGGTAAGTAGGTTGAACTATAATCACCTTTTAACTTAATTTTATTCACTGAAAAATTTCTGTATGTAGCTAATTAAGTCCTCAGAGCAATTTTGATGTAAACAGCAAAACAGTCTTTTTGAAAATATATTTTGTGACATTTTAAAAATAAAGCACGTAGGGACGCCTGGTTGGCTTAACAGTTAAATGTCTTTCTTTGGCTCAAGGTGTGATCCTGGAGTCCCAGGATGGAGTCCTACATCAGGCTCCCTGCGTGGAGCCTGCTTCTGTCCCTGCCTCTCTCTCTGTGTCTCTCATGAATAAATAAATAAAATCTTTTAAAAGATTAAAAATAAAACACTTATATATGCCATATTTTGGTATTATTAAATTTCATTTACAGCAACTGTGTTTTTGAAAGAGAATGAAAGCTCCAAATAAAAGCATTCACTATGATTTCTAGCAATACATAATCCGAGGCTAGAAAAGAAATGAGGATTAATAATGTCACAGACCAGATAAGATATAGGTTAGCAAGATCATGTAAAGAAAACCGACATAGGCAAAACCTGGTCTGGTGTTGCTGTGACACAGGAACTCACTTGCTGTGATACATGAACTCGCTTGTTTATCTCACAAGAGATAAACAGGAAGATATAAGAAGGGAATATTATTGAAACCAGAGAATGTTAAATAGTCATGAAGACCAAAAGAATTTTTTACTCACTGTTTTTACAATTTTATAAGCTGACCTTTTTAATTATCACAGTGCAAAAGTACAGTATGATACTTTGGGTAGTGCATACAGAAAATGAATTTCAGTATTCTAATAATTGGTTGCATCAACATGATGTTTTGTTTTATACTGTAATTAACCTATAAATGAATATAAAATCAATCCCTTGGCATCACAAGGGATTGGTAAGCTAAAAGTTAGAAATCATATTTTATTTCATTAAAAAATCACACTATCATTTCACTACTTTCTTTGAGTGGTAAGTATAGGAAACAGGCAATGAGTTTTTATTCTTTGTATGTATATACAGAATTCATAACATTGAAGAAAGCAGTTAAGACATCAATATAAAAATGATTAAGAAGGTAACTTAAAAACTAAAAGGAAAGGAAGTACAAATGTCACTTACAATGGTTAAAGTATAAATTAAATAGGATGCTATTTTTTCCTCTGATATTCTAATTTTTTCTAAAAAAGGAATGTTAATAGTTCGATGTAAAATCATGCTCTCCTAATTTGAGGTGAGAATATTGATACAGATTTTTTTTGGAGAGTGATCTGATAGCATGTAATAGGAGTATGATATAAGTAAGATATAAAATTATAAGTATGAAATAAAGTTACATATATAGAACTACGCTGTCCATTATGGTAGTCACTAGCCACATGTGGCTTTTCAAAATTTGGACTATGGCTAGTCTGGGTTTTGTTTTGTTTTGTTTTGTTTTTAGATTTTATTTTTATTTATTCATAGACACACAGGCAGAGGGAGAAGCAGGCTCCATGCAGGGAGCCCGACGTGGGACTCAATCCCGGGTCTCCAGGATCACACCGCAGGCTGCAGGCAGCGCCAAACCGCTGTGCCACTGGGGGCCGCCCTAGTCTGGGTTTTTATACACACACACACACACACACACACATTATTTTTTTCTATATTTGATTTTCTTTCAGTTTTTAACATTTCTTTTTTGTTAAAGAATTGCCCTGAAATCTGGCTATGGAAAATACCTTGGTATTAATTCAGATGGACTTGTTGTGGGGCGGTCAGATGCAATCGGACCAAGAGAACAATGGGAACCAGTCTTTCAAGATGTAAGTGCTATTATTGTTCATAAAAGCTTCTTGTCAATATAAGATACGGTCTTTAACAGTCATAGCCTTAAAAAGTCTTGAAAAATAGTGCAACGTAGCAAAAGAAATAATCAACAAAGGGAAAAGATAACTTACAGGACGAGAAAAAATATTTACAAACCATATTTCTGATGAGGCGTTAATATCCAAAATATAGAAAGAGCTAATACAATATCAAAAAACAAATAACCCAATTTAAAAATGAGCAAAAGACTTGACTAAACTTTTTTCCCCAGAGAAAATATATGAAAGGCCAATAGGTACATGAAAAGATGCTCAACATCACTAGTCATTAGGGAAATGCAAATCAAAAACACAGTAAGGTATCACTTCCTGCCTGTTAGAATAACCATCTTCTAAAGATGAGATAAATGCTGGGAGGATGTGGAGAAAAGGAAACACTTGTGCTATGCTGGTGGGAATGCAAACCGATGTAGCACTTCAGAAAACAGTATGGAAGTTCTTCAAAAACTTAAAAATAAAATTATAAGATCCAACAGTCCCACTTATGTGAATATATCCAAAGGAAACAAAAAAAACTAACTTGAAAAGATATCTGTACCCCCATGTTTGTATCAGTATTACTTACAAGAGCCAAGATCTAGAAACAACCTAAGCATACATTGATAGATAAATGGATAAAGAAGTTGTGGTATATACATATGCAATGGAATATTATTCACCCATAAAGAGATGAGTAATTCTTGCCGTTTGTAACAACATGAATAGACCTTGCTAAGTGAAACAAGTCAGACAAAGAAAAACAAGTATGATCTCACTTATATATGGAATCTTAAAAACTTCAGAAAAAGACATCAGACTTGCGGTTGGTTACCGGAGTGTAGAGGGTGTTGGAAGTGGGAATTGGGGGAAGAAGGTGGTCAAAAGGTACAGTCTTCCAGTTAAAAGATAAATAAGTGCCAGGGAAATAATGTATAGCATGATTACTACAGCTAGCATGCTGTATGATATATAGAAAAGTTGTTTAGAGAGTAAATCCTTATTTCTCATCACAAGGAAAAAAATTGTTTTTTATGCTTTTAAAACATAAGTTAGCATAGCATCCTATGGATGGATGCTAACTAAACTTACTGAGATAATCATTTCACAATAAGTATTAAGCCAAACCGTTATCCCTTACACCTTAAATTTATGAAGTGATTATGTCCAGTATATCTCAATAAAACGGGGAGAAGAAATAGTGCAACAAAAACAGCAGTAGTACTTCTGCCCATCCTCATTTTTGTATACCCTTGGTGCCTAGATTTGGGTCTTATTTTTCATTAAAGATCTAGGACTCCACAGAAAGCCAATTTTATGTCTTGGGGCAGGA
The DNA here is from genome assembly GCF_905146905.1 of Nyctereutes procyonoides. Lineage (NCBI taxonomy): Eukaryota > Metazoa > Chordata > Mammalia > Carnivora > Canidae > Nyctereutes > Nyctereutes procyonoides. The sequence continues at coordinate 60,410 of NW_026575120.1, forward strand.
AAACAGGACAGTTCAGGAATATCTTCTTAACAGAAATTACGGATACTTTCAAAAACATGGACTGTAGTAAGAGGACAATGGAGCAAGCTTAAGGGAATGGCCTCAGGACAATCTGCATAAAGTAATAAGTAATGATAATAATGGTTCATTGAAATCAATTAGTCTCTAAATGTCTGCATTTATAGTAAAGCTCAAAGAGAAAAGCAAATAGTGTACAAAAAGATAATTTTAGTACAAAAAAAGCATGAAGATAATACATTAATTTTTATTGATCTTACAAGCAGGCAGTTTGTAATAGGTATTTTAAGTCTGTGTCTGTTGTTTCAGAATACAGAAGTTCCTTTTTCTATTGTGTAAACAGTAAAGATTGAACAAAAATAGACCAAAGCTAAACAGTCTCCTAAAAATAGATTACTATATCAAGAACAGGAAGGATTTAAAAAAAAAAAAAAAAACAGGAAGGACTGGTGGGCACCAACGGAAGAGGAGTTCAGTAATTTCACTGCATCTGGGAATATGCAATAAGGAATTCAAAATAGGATCCAACAGTGTTTTCCAAGATGATAAATAAGCCAGCATTCCCCCCAAAAGTAATTATTTAGGTTTGTTCCCAGGATAAAATCTCTGGTACAGTAGCTTTCAAACTTTTCTGACCTCAGTCCAGTGAAAGAAACATTTTTACATTTCAGCCCAGTGTATTCATAGTATAACTGAAGCAAGAGTTGTACTTAATTCCTATTTATCTATATGTTGTGCCCTTCAGCATTTTCTGTTCTCTTTACCTCTTCTTTCATTGTATGGTTTTTTTCCAATACTGATCAGGACCCACTAAATTGATTTCATGAGCTACTGATGGGTTGCAACCCCTTCTAGGTGACCCTACTAATAGAATGAGGTGCTTCTAATAAAAATTTTTAGCAATGGAAAAGGCCAGTTTATTGTAAGGCCAAGTGATAAGTTAAATACCAACACTCATACTGAATGTTAGGGAAGTTCATTTCCCTTTATTTTTAGGAAAGACACTAAATTTTTAAAATTTAAATGAAAGAGACACTTAAAAGTCTCTGATGAAACAAAAACTTGATTGCTAAGACGGCCTTGACTGAAAGGTCAGCAGCATGGGCTTATATTACATTGGACGATACAACCATATCTGGCCTACCAAGCGTCATCTAGATAGTAGAAAACCCAGCTCTGGCCACCTTGTATAATAAATCAAATCCTTTAAAAAAAAAAAAAATCCTTGTTGTTAGCTCTTTTGTAATTGGGTGTGATATAAAGTTATTAATACATTTTGTATTGATTGTATTTGTAAATATCTTGTCTGATGTTTAAGGTATTCAAAGTTTTCCAAAAGAGTCATTTATGTCATAATTTAGGTTTATATTTGTTAAGGGAATTTAATTACTCGAATGTGTGATCTACCTTTAGACACACAAGAAAATGAGTTTTCAAGTTTGCCAGTTAGAATCAGTATAACATAGGGACACCTGGGTGACTCAGTGGTTGAGCCTCTACCTTCAGCTCAGGATGTGATCCCGGGATCCTGGGATCAAGGTCCACTTCGGGCTCCCCACAAGAAGCCTGTTTCTCCCCTCTGCCTGTGTCTCTGCCTCTCTGTGTCTCTCATGAATAAATAAAATCTTAAAAAAACAAAACGAATCAATATAACACAATGAGCATTGAACAACTAAAACTAGTATGAATATTTCTGTCCACAACTAAAAAAAGTGTAAATATTTCTGTCCAAATAAAAAGTCCCTCTGACATTTTTTTAAAATTATTTATTTATTTAGCTGACAGCACAAGCAGGGGGAGTGGCAGGCAGAGGCAGAGGGAGAGGGAGAAGCAGGCTCTTAGCTGAACAGGGAGCCCAGTGGGGGACTCCATCCTAGGACTCTGGGATCATGACCTGAGGTGAAGGCAAATGCTTAGCTGAGCCTTCCAGGCATTCCTGATATTAATTCTTAAAGTTCTGAGCAGTAAATTCAAAAGCACCAAAAACTAGCTCTCATACATTTTTATATTTTCTAATTAATGAAGACAATTTTACTGAAAACACTTTTTGAGTAAATTACTGTGCATTATATATTTTTTTATTGTCTTAAAAGCTAATTATTTTTCTTTTCTTTTTTTTTTTAAAGCTAATTATTTTTTAAGCAGATCTAAGTTATATCCTCAGTAGGTCTCTAGGGCCAAAGGAAACAGTTCTACTTCACCTAGTTAGAATTCAGTCCTATAATAGAATATACTAATAATATTTACTGGGTTATCTTTGAGTAGTAAGATTAAAGGTGATTTTGGTTTTCTTTTCTGTATAATTTTTTTCTGTGTTTCTCCAAATTATTAATGATTGCTTTTAGAGTTGGGGGTAAGAGGAGGAATTAATTTCCTTCTCAAGGCTTAAGAATTCTTTTGCAGGTATTCTTGTAACTTTCTTGTTGTTACTTTGTTTTATATAGGGGAAAATGGCTCTATTGGCCTCAAATAGCTGCTTCATTAGATGCAATGAAGCAGGTGATATAGAAGCAAAAAGTAAAACAGCAGGAGAAGAAGAAATGATAAAGGTAATCATCACATTTTTCTATAGACTGATATATGTCACGTACATGATGTCTCATATAATGCTCTATCTTTAAAGTGTTTGAATAGTCATTTACTATCACTTTAAAGATGTAATGCACAGTTTTTTATACTATTCTCCAAATAAGCTTTATTATAAGTTTAATTATAAGTCCTATAAATGTTGGCTTGTTTGTACCACGTGGTAGAGAAATTATGACATCTTGCCTCTATATATTAGTATCTTTTTCTGAGTAGCTCCACATGCTTTTTTGGGCCTATTTTTTTTCTTGCTTGCATTTTAAAATACAATTTTTAAGTAGATATGTTCACATGGTTCAAAATTTTAAAGATATAAGCATATAAAGAGATAACTCCTTTCTATAGCCTATTAGTTTCTTAATAAAAGCGTTTATAATTTTCTGCTTTTTTACAATAAAGTTAAGCTCCTGCGTATACTCCTTTACACTTTGGGTTTTTTCCTTAACATTGTTCTCTGGGAGATTTTCCCTTATCACTATGTAGAAATTTTTTCTCTTTTTTAACAGCTACATAATATTCCATTTTAGGGATATACTGTAATTTATTTAATCAGTTCTTCATAAATGCAAATTTAGGTTAGTTCCAATCTTTTACTCATGCAAACAGTGCTGTAACACCCAGCTTTGAATGTGCATCTTTCTGTAGGTGTGCAGTTATATCTGAGGATGAATTACAAGGTGTATGAAAAGTGTTAAATCATAAGATTTTTTAAAATTACGTTAAAAAAAAAAAAAAAACCACCAACAACACACAAACCAGGACAGAAGCCTGTAGCTTCAGGCACTCAGCTGAATGTGACATGTACTGCCTTCTTGAATCTTCAGAAAGTTCCTGTGAGGTACCTATTATCTTAACATAACCAATGAAGAGAGAGCCTTTGAGCCTCCTTATATCCTCACCTGTTATGATCAGTTATGAAACCCACACAGCTAAATATGATAGAGTCAGGATGTGTATGTAGGCCAAGCTGACTGGAATCTATTCTGACATTCCATATCATTCTCCCTCTCAAGAAATAGGTTATTAGAAAATGCTGGTGGATTTCTCACTTACCTAAAAGTATGGTTTTTTAAAACAATGCAAATAAAGTATAGTGCTTTGCACATCTATGGGGAAAAAACAAAATATTGTGCTGTATTTAATTACAACTGTTTTTATATGAAGTATCTGTCACATTTTCCTGGACCTGTTTGGTTAGTCAAGTACCTGGAAGTTCTGAGCAGCGATAATCTAGAACTCCTTCCACCTATGTTTTTATTTCATAGGCTCTGCTAGTCTGTATCAACCATTCCACCTTTATAGGCTAACCTTATCCATCAGGACACATTCCCCTCCTGCCAAAAGTAGTATTGTCACAGGTCCTGGCCAGTAATCTTCCCAGGCCTCCTAGGATCCTGCTAATCAAACCTGTCACACATATAGCACTGGTTGGACTCTTAGCCACAAAGATCACTTTGGAGATGTAAATCCTTAGAGATGTAAGTCCAGTCCTTTGGATTGCAAATTGCCAGTTCCTCTGGCCTGAATTCTGTTGTCTCTTGTCCCACTCAGTGGATCCTAATTGCTATATCAATTTATGGAATTGTGACAATAAATATCTGTCACAACTTAGGAGGATATAAGGAAGATTTAAAAGGAGTGGATTCCAATTAAGTAAAAGTAAGCTGTGTCATGTTTAAGGTTTTAATGGATTTGGGAATAGCTATGCAAAGTAAAATAGCTACTATCTTAAACTTTCAGTGTTATAAAATAAATACTATAGGGATAATTTGAATATTTACTTTGTGACCAAAATTAATTAAATTATTGCCTGATTGCTCAGCAGGATCTAATCTATAAAATGTTCTTCAAATAATTTTGTCTTTTGTGTTTGATGCAAAGGTTCTAGTGGAACATAATAACGATTATTTAATTATAAATGTAAATAAAAACATCAAGAACCTCTCTTTTTCTGAATCCAATTGCTAAGTTGATTGTTGTCTTCATTTGCATTAAGAAATCATCTAGGGGGGGGATCCCTGGGTTGCGCAGCGGTTTGGCGCCTGCCTTTGGCCCAGGGCGCGATCCTGGAGACCGGGGATCGAATCCCACATCGGGCTCCCGGTGCATGGAACCTGCTTCTCCCTCTGCCTGTGTCTCTGCCTCTCTGTGACTATCATAAATAAATAAAAATTTAAAAAAAATTAAAAAAAAAAAAAGAAATCATCTAGGGGGTTCTCATGAAATAAAGTGGGGAAAGGGAAGATACATGTATAACCTGTTGGGTTTGCATCTCCACTGTCCAGATTAGATCATGTGCTGAAAGAGAAACTAAGAAAAAAGATGATATTCCAGAAGAAGACAAAGGAAACGTTAAACAGTGTGAAATCAATTATGTGTACGTATTCTTTTCCTTTTAGACCTTTCATATTTGGCAGTGAAGTACTTCTCAAGACACATAAAATATGTGAAGGACAAGAGGCAGCATAAAATAGACTCTAGGACAAAGAACTAAGCTGAATGTTTTTCTTTTCTCAAAGCTTCAGTTTTCCTAATTACCTTGCTAGATTTCAAAGGTAAAGTTCACTTGGATTAGTCTTTTCTCCCTATTCATTAATAAAATGACTATAGCTTATCAGTATATAATGCCAACCAAATGTTGTTCCATAGATAGGATTCAGGGTCTCCAGCTAACATGCCTTAGTGGAAATGGGGCTTTGTAGAGCTGCCCAAATAGCTGTCCTCTTCATGGAGGAGCACTAAGGTCATCTTTGCAGTTGAAAAGCTATATGTTTTTAAATAAATACAATTATTTTTTTAAGTAAACAAGAGAGTTTAAAAGTATTTGTAAGTTTATGAATAAATATAATCAAAGTTTGAGGTGATTTTTAAGAAAGGCATTTTCTTAACAGAAAGAAATTTCAGAGTTTCCAAGACCACAAACTTAAAATAAGTAAAGAAGATAGTAAAATTCTCAAAAAGGCCCGGAAAGATGGATTTTTGCATGAAACACTTCTGGACAGGTAGGTATATTTTTATTTATTTCCAACTATTTTCAGTATCCAGTAGAAATGGTATATATTATATAACCAGTGTTCTTTTTCAATTATTACAGTTCTTAAATTTTTGTCTTCTAATTTGTGAACATAGTAATGTTACCTAAAAAGGACATAAGTCTGGGAAAAGATCACCCAAGAAAGAATATCTAAAATTAGCCAGATTCCAAAAACTTAAATATTTTGTTATAAAACATTCAGGTTTAACTGAAACTCCTTCATAAATTTATTTAACATTACCTTTCTATAACTATTAGAATCAGGGCTAGAAAGAAATAGTTTAATTCCAAAATTCAGTGGGTTCTAGTTAGAATAGTACAGGTTCCTAAAAATGAGATAAAAACATCAGTTTAAAAATGACTAAGTATAAAATGAAATAAAATTGAACCACTTTTATTAAGTTGAATTTAGAAGTATGCAGGATACTTATCACAGCACATTATTGATATATATCTAATACTATTCTTATTTAGGTAAGTAATGTCCTAGATTTATAACATAAAAAAGTGGGTAGAGGGGGTTGGCTGTAACTTTATAAACATAAATCAAATAAGTGCCAGATTGAAAGAGAATTTGGTAATCTGCCACTCCTTCAAGCCCTGTGTTGCAAAATCAGTCTTAAAATATGTCTTCACTCTACTTGATAAAGATAATGCTTCATCCTATTTTCCTATTATCTAGTTGATCAAGTTGTTACCGGAAGTTAGTGATAGAAGAATTTTTCCTGCTGAGCAAAGCATGTATATAGTTTTAAGAAATCAAGAATAGAATGTAAAAAAAAGATCAAGATATGGATGCAAAAGAAATAAGATCTATGTCTTGTAACTTTTACCACTTATGAAAATAGAACATTGCCACCCTGTTAAATAGAAGTTTAGGTCTTACTTAAATTCAGAGGTGATTAAAATTGCTACTGTGGATTGAAAAAGCTCTTAGGAAACTTTTCTTAAAGATTAGGACAGACTAATAAATAAAATGCATTTAGTACGAAACAACATTGAAAAGTTAAATATTAATTAAAGTATTTTAATATAAGTAGAATGGTAATATAATAATCAAAATTGAGTACACAATTTCTGAGTGTGAGTATGTATTTAGTAGTTGACTATATATATATGGCTTGTTTTACATAATTTTTATCATTTGTCTTTGTTTAAACAGGAGAGCCAAATTGAAAGCTGATAGATACTGCAAATGACCAGAATTGTGTTTCTTCTCCTGTTTGTTTGTTTGTTTGTTTGTTTGTTCGTTTCTGAATAAAATAATCACTGGAAGTGTTTTTACAGAGCTCTTGGGCTGTTATGGATTTATTGCTGAACTAGTAGCTAGTTTATTTTTTTTCTTAGTAGCTAGTTTAAACAAGATTAATCAAGTTTAATTGAGATTCCCTGTGGATGTACTTTTTAGTTAACTGCAGTGTTTCACATGGAATTGAAAGAGAGTACACACTGAACATGCCACAGAATTTTTTTTTCTTTTCTAGAGTTTCTGTCATAAAGCATGAGATGCTACTCTATGAACTTTGTGTTTCTTGTGTAGCTTATGGAATCTCTTATTGCTTCACAGTCTTTATACCATTGATGCTTAATTGGGACCTTCAAAAGGAAGTTTGAAGCTCCCAATCTAGTCAACAGGGCTTTGATTGATTCTGCCTCCTAAATATTGCTCAACTCACACAAGCCAGACAGTTATCAGACAAAGTGGCTTGGGAAAAGAGAAAGAAATCAGGTATTAGGTACTAGGATGGGAACAGGAAACATTACAAAAGAGCAAGTAGGCTCAGAACAGAGGATAAGAGTAAAATTGGGAAAATTCCCTACTTAGAGCAATTTAGCCACAATGTATCTGTATTTAATGCTTTTTTCCTCACCTGTGGAGGATGATGGGACAGGATGAGAACGGAGAACAGAGCTATTAAAAAGGTTCAGATACTACATGTTGCTGAGGTCTTTTAGGCTGAAACACTTTCATTCCTCACCTGTGTCTCTATGAATTCCTGAACATGGTATTCCAGATGTCATCCAACCGTATGAGTGTTCCAGAATCCAGGTTGTGTATCAAAGGCCTGGACTTCACCCTGGAAATTCTCAGAAGGACCAAGTCTGGCTGACTCATCCGTATGTTTTTACAATTCCCCATTGATGATGTACAGCTAGGATTGAGACGTGACCTAAGGTGCCAGACCTGTCTAGTTCTCAGACTTTATATTCCACCGGTCACCAGCTCTGGAGTTACATGGCCCCTCTACAGCAAGGAAGCTAAGCTACCAATAGCAACCTTATAAAAGGGCTCTTGTTGTAAATCTAGTCCTAACTTGCCATTCCAATCAAATACGTAGATATCTCCCCATTTTGTGTTCTTCTTCCTCTGATCCTTAGGTTAGGAACATGCTTACTACTCGGGTCCCCCAAAGCAATGGTTCTCAACCAGGGGCTAATTTGCTTCTCAGAGGACATTTTGCAATGTTTGGAGACATTTTTGGTTATAACTGGGGAGTGGGGTGGGGAATGCTACCAGCATCTACAGGGTTACAGACTAGGAATGCTGCTAAACATCCCACAGGTCCCACAGTGTACAGGACAGCAGCCCCCCACAACAAGGAAATTTCCAGCCCAAGATGCTAATTGCCAAGTTTTTTACACATACCCTAGGACTTAGTCTGTTCCTTGCTTTTGCCAGCTCCCAACCCCTAAAAAATATAGTTCATATTTATATATGTAAGAATCACCTAGGGTACCCGTAGATTTTCAAGACCCACCCTTAAAGATGTCAGCAAGTCTAGGATCGTGCCCTAGAATTGACATTTTAACCAGCATTCCAGGTAATTCTGAGGCAACTGATCTGCACTATGAGAAACACTACTCTCAAGAGATTGAAATCTTGCCTCCGACAATAGCTCAGTACCTGAGACCATCTGCCAGCTAACTGATTTCCCTGGAACAAGCATTCTGTCTGCCTCAATTGCTGAACATTATGCATTCCTGGATTCCCATCACTGGGCTCCCCCTCAGGCTCCCCCAGGTCTCGTCCCAGTTCCAGAGAGCAGAACTAATTACAGGTCCTGGCAGTGGGGAAGATACAGATTAAAAATATCCACTGCCTGCTCTTGTGGAGTTTATGTGCAACTGAAGGAAGACGGCAATAAAAAAATCACAGATAATTGTTCCTTCCCCGTTTCTATCATTGCACTTTACTCCAAACCCCATTACAGCCTGGCATAGTGGCAGGAGTGAAGAATAAATATATCTAAATATCATCTGGTCCACATTTTTCTTCTTGCAAAAAAAGATGTCACGAAAATTTTGTTTAAAGCACTGACAAAATCAAGATGCCTTCTGATCAAGCATTCCCCTGATTTGCCAGTCCAGTAGACGTGTCAAAAGGCTTTATATATAACAAAAACACTAAACAAAAAGCTCCCTACACCCCATTTTTCTTTGGTCACATTTCAGATTATTTTTATGTACATTTTTTATTGGAGTTCAATTTGCCAACATAAAGTATAACACCCAGTGCTCATCCCGTCAAGTGCCCCTCAGTGTCCATCACATTTCAGATTAGATAATTTCAATTTTTCTTACTTGCAGGTTCACTGACTCACTTTTCTATCACCTCCAAATTGCTGTTAATAAACATCTGGTGATTTTTAAGTTTCGTACGTTATTTTTACTTCTAGAATCTATTTGATCCTATTGTTAACAGTTTCTATTTCTGCTGAAATTTCCTATCTATTCATTACAAGGGTTTTCTTTGAGGGCAGGGTTACAATAGTATATGCTTAAAATCCTTGTCTACTGATGCCGGCATCTGGGTCATCTTAGGTCAGTCTCCACTGATTGTCTTTTGAGTATGTCTCTTCATATAACTGATTAGATCGTATCTTGGACATTGTGAACAATACATTGTAGAAATTGTGCATTCTGTGTTGTTCTGAGGAATTTTTATTTTCTTTTTAGTAGGAAGTTAACTTGTTGGTCTAATGCTCCAAATTCTGTCTCCCCAGTCGTGGGCAATATCTGAAATATCTATTCACTTCTTTTTGTTTTAGCTTGGCTGCTTGAGGCAGCCCCAAGGATGTGGAGTTCAGAGATCCCTGAGAGATTTAGGCAGTATGGCTACTACCTTCTGTGGCTCACTCCTTTTCAGGATTTCCTTCTCACTTTCCAGGTTCTTTGGTCACTTTGACCTCTGATTCCTCAACTAGTAAATGACTTAAACTTTCTATTTGAATTTTATATATTCTTAATGACACTGATCCTGCCATAAGTTAAAAAGATGTTAAAAATACATTTCTCCTCTTACTAGTTTTAACTCTCCTCAAGTTTCTGCATGTTTTTTTCCCATTACCTTTAGATAATTTAATGTTTTATCCAAAGTTTAATTTTGTGTGAGAGGGGTGGTCTAGCACCAGCTACTCCATCCACCATGACCTGCTCAGACTCTCATTAGTTTCTTGCCCTCTCCTCCCTTAGTTAAGGACCTGCCTGGGCCTTTTTAGATACAGACACAAAACTCTAACATCCCCAAGAAAGAAATCATTAAAATAAATGAATGCATCATACCTCTTAAGATAGACCTGAATTCTGAAAATGAACTCATCAAAACCGATGGCCAAGTACCCATCCAAATACCATGCAATTCCTGGGTCACTCCCAGTTTAGATGCCAATTAGTGCATGGCTTCAACTCACTATTCTAGCAGGAATTATATTTTTTCAGTTATTCTGAACTCTTAGGATACAGAAGAACATTATTAAAACACATATTTTACTAACCAAATTATTATGACAGGATAACTTTTATAACTGTGACTTTCTCTTATGATACTATTTTTTAATGGTATTGTCATCATAATATTAGCCTGAGGGCCTTAATGCAGGTAACTTCCATTATAATTTTTTCAGGCTCAATACTGTTGAGATCCACTTCATTTAATGAAAAGATTAGAAACAAAATGTAAAAACAAGGCTAATCCACAACTGTATTTCCCTTTTCCTCACCCACCTGTTAAGTTTATTTTAGAGTGCACATTTCATTAAGAGTACTTGATGGTGTTAAGGCAGGTTTTTGCTTTATGATATTTCCTGTGTACTTCACCCCAGGAAAATCTCTGACACTATTTGCTGTATTTAATTTTATGCTACTGGACTACTTCTCTTAAATATTACTGAGGCTTATTTTCTGTGATGGAGAAATAATATGCCATCTTTCTATTTAGCTTTGTGTTTCAACACTGCCCTTGTATTTCATAAAGGATAAATTTTCAGAAAGCATACCCAGGACTTACAAATTAAGATCTGCAGGTGTTTATTTTTCTTACAGTGTTTTGCAAACCTAATGAGGTTTTGCAATCCTGTTTTGAGTGCTGCCAGTAGAGGGAAAAGGGGTGTAGCACCGCTTACTAGTGTTTATTTTTCTACCATGCAATTTCCTAATTCTGTTCCTTCAGAAACTTAAGTGGAACTGTAAGGAAGAGAACAAAAAAAGTACACCTCATTATTCCTTTAAAAAGGTAAAAACCTAAATATAAGTAGATGCCAAGGTAAGAAATCAAGTCATGACTTCTATTAGTTCCCTAACTACCACCTGACAAAATTAAGTTATATAGCTAGTCAATCACATAGGAAAAAAATAGGAAATGCTTTAAGCTTCTAGTGTCTTACTTATTCTTTTACTTTATTATTTCTTACATTTTTGTAAGCATTAGTATTTTTCTTATTCTATTGCTAAATATATTCCACCAAGGGTTTGTTTCTTTATTTAAGCAGGCCCCCTGCGGGGAGCCTGATGCTGGGATTTGATCCCAGGACCCCAGGATCGCAACCTGAGCCTAAGACAGATGCTTAACCACTGAGCTACCCAGGTGCCCCTTGTTTTGTTTTTTAACTGGTAGCAGAAAAAATCCAGAGGTAAACACCTAGGTTTCGGGGAAACTTAAAATTTGTTTAGCAGCCCACCAGGATTCATTCAGCTTAATACTACCTGTCTATATAAAATGACTTTCAGATGTGGTGCTCATTTAGGAAAGACCAATGGACTGCAGACCAACCTAGGCTGTTTTACAACACCTCAACCCTAAATCCTAGTTTAGATAAGCTTGCACAGCAGCAGGAATGCTTTTCCATTTCCTATTATGTCGAAAAATAATTTCGCTAATGGTCTACAGAAACAGAACCCTCTTGCATGTTCCTTGTTCTTACTTTTTAGTTCAAAAGTCCTCTCTAGAAGGCATTCTATATACCCCATCACTGCTGCTTCTACCTCTCCGTCTGTGACTACCAACTTTGTTTTTCCATTTTCCTTTTACTACTCTAGCCTCATTCCACATTCCTTTTGCCCTTTCCATAATATAGGAAAATGGGCAAAGATTTAAGCATTTAACAGAAGGGTAAACAAAAACTTCTAATAGATTTCCTCTTGACTCTCCCATGAAGATACCCCTTCTGAATTTTTCCACACTGAATTCAGCTCTCATCCTAGTGCACCCAGAGTTGGAGAATCATATATCATGGCCCCAAGTATCAGTTTTGAAACTTCTCATTATCCCCACCCATCAGTTCAGGCTTTGCAGCACATACTGTCCACACCCATTATCACTGCAATTCTGCACTGCTCCTTGTCAGTGTCCTGACCCACCTGAAATCTGGTTCATAGCCCTGTCTTCATGGAGTCTCCCATCTCAGTTTCATTGACTCCATCATTCACGCTCTTGTGACCTTTCATCTGCCTTAAAAAAAATTCTGTCCTCTCGGCTCAGTTGATTTTTCACTCCACCTTAAATTAACTACAGACCAGCTCATTTAAACGTGGTGCTTTTTGCTATTGTCTTCCAAGATTGGAAACCCTGATCTCTATCTCTGAGTGACTCTCCAAGGGCATCCCTTTACCCAGGGCTCTTTTCATTTGAAATGTTTAGAAACCTACTTTCTCAGTTCCAAGCCCTCTCTGTTATTAATACAGTTAATTTTCTTAAAGTTAGTATTTTATTTCTAAACCTAATAAATTACTCTTTTTAATACATTGTGTTATTTAATATTACTGCATTCATAGAATATAAAGTATCATTTTTCAATTCAATACTCAAATTTCCCCGTATAATATATTACCTCTAAGAAATTCCACATCTTGCCCAGTTCAACAGTAAACAGGATCTAAAGTTTTCTCTTTAATATTAGAAAATGACCAATTTGCCATATGATATAAATAAGAAATGAAGGATGAAAAGTCATCTTACATGTCTAAGAACACATTCACTATTCTTACACCTCTTCTCCTCCCTCACCCCCCGATTGTTACAACTCATGCCCAGGAGTTGAAGGGAATGGTACCGATATCAACCATTTAACTACATAGTCACAAACTAACAACTACTAAGTGCACTGACTTCTTTCTTCCTTTCTCTCTTTCTCTTTCCTGGGATTTTCCATCTCATTTTATTTTTTTTTCTTTATTTATTTATGATAGTCACACACAGAGAGAGAGAGAGAGAGAGAGAGAGGCAGAGACACAGGCAGAGGGAGAAGCAGGCTCCATGCACCGGGAGCCCGACGTGGGATTCGATCCCGGGTCTCCAGGATCGCGCCCTGGGCCAAGGCAGGCGCCAAACCGCTGCGCCACCCAGGGATCCCTCCATCTCATTTTAAACCCAAGAGAAGTGGGGGAGTTTGACCTTGATTTTATAAAACCAGTACTTCTACTTTGAGTAGTGTGACAGATTAGATACTACGAATGGTAATTCTTAATAAAACAACTAATACAGTGGATAAAATATTTTTAAAGATCTTTTGAATAAAACCACTCATCCACATAAAGGAAGGAATCTGTAAACACCAAACAAAGGGAAAGAAGGAATGTCAGAGGCCAATGAGTACCAAGCTTACTCTCACCTGAAAGTTTCTACCAAGCCTGGAGACTTTGAGCTTTGGCTTTGACAGGAGCCCAAAATATGGGATACTGCAAAGGGCTATCCCTTCAAGGATAACAGTGAATGAGAAATAGTATTGGGCAGCCCCGGTGGCTCAGCGGTTTAGCCACCTTCGGCTCAGGACGTGATCCTGGGGACCGGGGATCCAGTCCCATGTCAGGCTCCCTGCTGGGAGCCTGCTTCCCCCTCTGCCTGTGTCTCTGCCTCTCTCTCTCTCTGTCTCCCATGAATAAATAAATAAATAAAATCTTTTTTTATATAAATAAAATCTTAAAAAAAAGAGTATTGCACAAACAAGGGAACAAATACATGTTTCATTTTGTCACTAAGTAGAATGGAAAGAAAAAGTATCTTCCCTTGAGATGTAATCATAAGCTGGCTTCAGATGGGTTTGTGACTCAAAGTCACACTACCTCTTATTTTAAAAGAAAAAAAATCTCAAGTAGATAATTTTATTTTTTTGTATATTTTTATTGGAGTTCGATTTGCCAACATCTAGCATAATACCAGTGCTCATTCCGTCAAGTACCCCCCTCAGTGCCCATCACCCAGTCACCCGAACCCCGCACCCACCTCCCCTTCCACTACCCCTTGTTTGTTTCCCAGAGTTAGGAGTCTCTCATGTTCTGTCTCCCTCTCTGATATTTCCCACTCATTTTCTTTCCTTTCCCCTTTAATCCCTTTCACTATTTTTTATATTCAAGGAGATAATTCAATTTGAAATGGTCTCATTTGGTTCTGTTTTTTGGACCTTAAAGTAAACCTGCCAAAAAATTTTTTCGAACAAAATAAGCAGCTCACAGTCAAAATTAAAAATACACAGAGAAACAAAATACCATTAGAACAAAGAGAAACAAAAGATTTAAAAATGCCAAATGTAGAATGTAGAATATTAAAGATACTTAACATGTTTAAAGAAATAAAACTCCAGAATATAAGCAGGGAATATGACATAATAAAAAGACCAAGCAGATATGAAAGAAAAAATTAAGAACTTTAAAATTTTTAAAAAATTAAAAATTCAGTGGTTGCATTAAACAAAGCCAGACAGAATTAATAAAACTAGAATATATCTGAATAAGTGGCCCCAAGTACAGCTTACAGAGAAGGAAATGGAATATACGATGCAATAAAAGTCAAGAGAGACGCAGAACATGATGAAAATGTCTAATAATGTCCAATTGAGATATAAGAAGCAGCTAATAGAATGGGAGAAAGGTAATAAAGGTAATGACTAAGAATTTTTCAGACATCAGATCTTGGAATCCCAGTGTAACCCCAGCACACCACTTCAACACATTGTGGTGAAACTGCAGAGCTACATAGCAAAACATTTCATCTTAAAAACAGCTAGAAGGTAAAGAGTAATTACCCAAAAAGTAGGGCAGTTCAGCAGATTGCTGATTTCTCATTAGCAGATATGAAGACAGAAGATCGCAGAAGAGTATCTTCCATGAGCTAAGACAAATAATTGTCAACCTAGAATGATATACAGGTGCTCCTCAATCATATTTTTAAATATCAAGCAAAAATTGTTTAACAACACATAAGAATTCAGGAAAATCAATGAATGGAGAAGAGATATTCTATCAAAAAAATAATAGCTATGTTAACTGTGAATTCAGAAGAAATTACTATATAAATAATTCAGGTTACTATATAACCATAAAAGTCATTTCACTTTGAAGATAAAACAATTATAAACTTGTACACATCTAAATATAGAAGCAAAAATTGAGAACTACAAAGAGAAATTGGAAATCTACCATAGCATATATCTCTAGATAATTAATAAATTGAGCAGACAAAATACAGAGAATTAAATGGCATAATCATACAATGTGACCTATGGGATATGTGAATAACACTTGACATAAGAGAACTGATATTCTTTCAGGCATTTGGAACATGCAAAAATTGGACTCATACTTAGCCACAAAATTAGCATCCAAAAAATAACGCAACAAAGACCATATATTCTGCAAAATGCAGTGAATTATTTATTTAGAAACCCTAACAAAAGATAACTTACAGAGTTAAATGATACTTAGTGAGTGATGCCTCTCATTTATATAGAGTTGCCTTCTTTGGAGTTTATAAAAGACCATCTTCCAATATACTCTTTACCATTTTCCAATATACTCACCATAAAATATATATACCATATAGAGAAAAACATTAAAAATGCAGAAACTACTACCTTTTGGAATTTATATTATAGAAATTAACACACAGTTAAGGAAGATAGAAAGGTGAAGCATAAATGGAGTGTTTTTTAAAAAAATAAATTTAGAATTTTACAAATTTGGAAAATGTGAGTCCTCAGGAGAAGACTTGGTAATTTTAACATATCTTGAACTTGCTAAATGGGTAGACGTGGGCAGCATTAACTTATTGTTTCTTATTTCACCACAGATGCATAAGAACTCTTGATGATCTGATACTAGTGCATGAATCAGTGTCTGGGAATTTCCAGTGTAGTACTCTTTTGAGGACGTGGGCTATGAATGGAGGAGAATGAGATTAGCAACAGGATCTGAGGGAGACTATTCTTAACACAGAGGAGATTTGAGTACATTTAAACCCTAAGGTCAAGAAGTCAAGAGAGAAGAAGAGGTTGAAAATGTAAGAGAGAAGACACAATTCATAGCATGGTATTCCTGAAAGGAAGTAGAGATTAGAACCTAGAAGACAAGTGAAGAGATTAGACTTAAGTAGGAGGGACAAGTTCTTCATGGTGGCAGAAGTAGAAAGGTTAGATATAGGTACAGATCTGTACATAAATTTAGTGGCAGAGAATTGAGGCCATTTGCTTCTGAAATGTATATTTTCTCCAGGAAGAAGATAAGGTAATCTAAGGTAATATAAGAAATAGATGACCGAAGTTTTGGAAAGGAGGTTTGAAAGAGTTGTTGAGACACAGAGTACATGAGAATCATAGATTTGCTTCATAGTATTAAGGACCAAGAAGATTTTTATAATGATTTTATAATGATATGATACTTAATCCATTGAAGAGAACTCAGCAGCCTAGCTGCAGCTATATAGAAAATACAGATTTATATTTATCCATGGCTGGGTTTTATAGGATAGATAATGAAAGGACAAAAAACAAAAAATATCTATTGGTAAATGAGTAGTGAAATGATGGACCAGGGGATCAAAGCTGGGGAGGGGAAAATAGCAACAAAGTAGTGAGGCTGATAGAGGAAGAAAGCAGACAGGCTGATGAAAACAAAGACCATCAAGGAATAGGGGTAACCAAATGAACAATCTAGAGAGCTAGAAGGTCAATCCAGGCTCTAGATACAGCTGTTTGTGTAAAAGGTAGATGTCTTCCATTGTAATCTTCCTATATATAGAGTATATCAGAACTATGTAACTTACATATGGTTTTGTGATCTGGCCTGGGAATTTAGTGTAGTGATTAGATATTCCTGAAATCAGAAAAGCTAAGCATAATTACTTACCCTGTCTCAGATTTATCAACCAGAGATGGGAATAATAACAGTACTTCATATCTGTATGTAAAATGCATATTGATTTCCAAACACCCAACTTAAAAACTTCTGGAAAAAAATCTATTTGTAATTTGGTGATTCTTTATGTTATTTTAGACACCACTTGGCATATGATGTTAATGCAGTTCCTTTAGTTTATTCAACAAATAGTTATTTGTTATTGAGTGATATAATGTGTCAGACACTGTCCTAGGTGCTGAGATCAAACAGTAAACAAAAGAAAACCCCTGCCCTCGTGAGACTTACACATTCTAGCCAGGAGACAGGTGCTAAACAAAATGAAAGCCTGTATAATAGCAGGTGGTGATGATGTTTGGAGTCAGGGTAAGTGGGGAAAAGGAGGATAAGGAATATACGTGGAGTCTTGCATAAAATGCTGTAGGAAGGCCTCCTTAGTAAAGGAGTATCTGAACATTTGCATAAACCACATAGATATCTGTGAAAGAACATTCTACACAGAGGGAGCAGTTAGTACTAAGTTTCTCAAGTGAAGCATACTTGACATGTTAGAAGCCTATAGAGAAGACCAGTGTGGCTACAGCTTCCTGAGAAAAGGCAAAGTTAGAAGGATATGAGAACAAAGAAGAAGCAGGCCAGCCAGATCCTAAGTAGCCTAGTAAGCCATGCTAAGAACACTGGCTTTCATTCTGAGTGAAGTAGGAAGTCAGGAGGGTTTTGAGGAAAGGGGTGACATGATCTGACTTATGTGGAGATTCAATGATGGGGAAAAGCAGGGATGCCAATTACAAGGTTATTACAATAATCCAGATGAGAGTAACTGGGACCAAGGCAGAAGTGGAACTGGTAAGAAGTGATCAGATTCTGCATATATTTTGAAGGTAGAGCCAATAGGATTTGCTGGTTACTGGTTATGCGGTAAGAAAAAGTCAAAGGTAACTTATAAGCTCTTTGGTCTAAGCAAACTAGAAAATGAAATTGCCATTTATTGAGATAGGAACAGTATGGATTGGGACAGAGAAAATAAAGAGTTTCAGGCATTATAAGCTTAAGATGCCTATTACATATCCCAAGTAGATGATGTAGAGAAGACAAATAAGAGTCTAAGTGAAAGGTATGAGCTAGTGACATGAATTTAAGAGTCATCAAAATAGAGAAGGCATTGACATGATATTGGATGAGAGAACATAAGGAGTGAACACAGGAAAAGCAGAAAAGACATCTGAAGACTGGGCCACCCCACGTGGTCAGTTAATGAGAAGAAAGCAACATTGGATATTCAAGATGTGGCAGTGAGGAAGAATCAAAAGACAGTGGTATTTACAAGCCAAATGAAGTAAATTTTCCAATGTCTAAGATACAAATGTGGAATTGGGTATTTGAGGTAAAATAGAGGCCAAGAACATTGCAAGAGAAGTCAAGAAGCCAGAGTATTATGAGGTTTGTTTTCTGCGGACATTGCAATCACCAAGAATATTGAGAATCACTATTTGAAGCTACACTGATTCCAACAGTGAGCCAGGTGGGGAAAAGCTCCAAGGGGTGAGAAGAAACAAGAGACACTAGAGGCCTACAGATCTCTACAGTGTGATGGCACCGGCTTCCAAGTCAAGTCAAATAATTGTGAATATGGGGGTGTTGGTAATAATAGGTTGGTTGTGTGAAAGTGTTGTTGTTAACCACTACAAAAATGGGGATTTTGTATGGTTCAATCTAATAACAACATATATAAAATACATTAGAATGGTGATTGGCTTCCTAGGTTGATATATATTTATGTCAGTCCTATTTTCTCTTTCAGTTGGGAGACTCCCTGAGATCAGGAATTTGTACTTTACTGCATGTTTCTTTCATAGCACTTAGGATTTGCTTGGTACTTTTAGCTGGTCATATAGTACTTTCTATACATAGATTATTACTATAATTGCTATTGCTGACTCCTGTTGTCATTTCAGGGCAATAATCATTCTCCTCACCTTCTGAATGAAAACAACTGAGAAAAATACACAGGCATTAGATGGCGGATCGATATCAGCTTTACTGCTGAGTAATCTGGAATAGAGAGAACACTTGGACCTGAGGCTGAGATGGGATCCCAAGTCTTTCTCCTCTGGAATATATTCATGCACTCAGTCCCTTGACAAATGCAAACTGCTCTCCAGGAGCACAGCCAGTTTCTAACATGAGTGGAGTGAACAGGGGAGGGTAAGGCTGGGCTGGAAGTAGGAGGCACAAGTACATACAAAAGACACCTGTCTTTGACTGCCTTCTCTCCACATCTCCCAGCACCAGCACTTCATGATGCTTTCTTTAGTGTCTTCACAGCCATCATGATAACACTGTGTTTTTAAACTTTGTTGGACATGTGGCAGTTTTGGAAGATGTGGTCAAAGGCAGCAACTATTCCCCCTTTCACTATTGTCACCCAGGGCTTGCTACAGTGAGTTTACCACTATGAGCAAGCAGCTCTCCGTGAGAGAGCAAGAGAGGCCAGGCCACATGTGTGCAGTGACCCTTCCAGCTATTTACCAATTAATTAAGGCACGCCTTTCCCAGGGACATGTGGACTGAAGGCATTGGAGAGAAAGGTGCATGTTTTCTCCCCAAAATATCTGATTGTGAAGCCTGAAGCTTACACAATTTGGACAGTCCTCTTTTTAAGGAAAAGAATATAAAATTACAAGTGTGAAATTAGGTAGAAAGTTTGGAAGAGCCCTGAGGAAGTGAAGGTCTTGAAACTTAAGCATTATAGCTTTACAATAAATCCTCTTGTGCTCTTGAGAAGGGAGGAATACCTGTTTTAATACGTGCATCAGTTAGGATGCTCTCAGATACAAGCTTGCAAGCAAACCACTTGAACTAGTTTAAATTACAGAGAAGAGTAGTGGCTCACATTGATGAAGAGTCCAGCTGTTGGACAGGCTCCACAGTGGGTTAATTTAGCAGCTTAACAATGTCAGAATGACCCAGTTTCTTTCCATCTCTCCTCTGTGCTGTGCACAGTATCTATTCCATCTTCCACAGCTCCCCTCAAGTTCACAGCATGAATGCCAATAGCAACAAGAACTACTAGCTAACCTTTTCCTGTTAGAAAATAAAGGACAACTGCTTCGATCTTGGAGCAAAACTCCGAACTTCAAAAAATAGCCTGTTGGATTCAGGAGTCTAAATGATTAAACCCAGAGCCAAGCACTGTGGCAAGGATAGGGCAGCCTTAAGGTCAGGCCAGCCAGGGCCCACCTCCAGAGATAAATAAATCATGTGGCCGCTGCATACCAGAGGAGTGGAACTGAGGTTGGTGAAAAATACAGCTACAGTATTAAACCAGAAGTGAGAGTATGGAATAATGATCTAAATGTACTGAAAAGTTTTCAAGATACTCCTCTGATTTACATTTTCCCCTCCATCATCATCTTTCTCCACCGCAAAACTGAAAGCCCCAGGAAGGCATGGGCCATCTGTTCACTAGTTAGTTATCCAGCACCTAGCGTAAGTGCTCAAGATGTACTGAGAGAATTCATGAATTTAGTACAAACTTTGGAGAAACAAGTGGCAGGAACATTAAACAGGTACCTATAAGGGTTTATTTAAAAGGGAACTATATAAGAATATGCAGTAAGAGCAACAAAAACAAAAATTAGGTTATTGAATGTGAGCTAAATTAATAATTTTCAAGTTAGAATCATATCTTATCAAAGAAAATGGAAATAGGACAAAAGGATTTTTTTAAAGTAGCTCTTCAAACTAACATGCCTGAAGTGTCAGAGATTCAGTAAGAAAGACAGCAAAAAATATTTTACAAGAAACAGAAAGTTAAGTACAAAGTGAAGGATAATTAAGATAATCATTTTATTTTGACATTATACAAGAAAGGACAATTAGATTCCACATGAGCACTAAATTTGTAGTTGTGTAATGGAATGTCTTGAGCTGAATGCAATGATTTAACACGTTTTTCTATGTACAAGTAAAACATAAAACAAGTAATCGTTTTTAGTGTGATAAAGCTACTGGAGGAAAAGAATGGTATAACAATTTTGCATGACCTCTGACTTTCCATTTTTCACATCTTTTACTCTCTAGAGTCCTTCCTGAAAAGATGGACAATAGTCTATCAGATTATGTTTTAAATATAGTAAGCCCTTTTGAAAATTAAACAACTTACTGGCAAATACTTCTGGTAAAAGGTTTATTCTTTTAACTGAAACATTTTATTTCTTGAATTTTTGAATATTCAGTTTTATTAAATCAAGCCTTACCTCTTCTGAGTAATGTGGTGTTAGGTGCAGTAGAGTTCATTTAGGGTGGGGTGGTTAGACTGCAATGATTTTAAATAAAGGCTCCACCTCAGAAACCTAGGAATGTTAGTAGGAGATTTAAAAAGGTCCACAGCTTGCCAAGAACTTCAGCTATTCTGATAAACATTTTGATTATGATGCTGACTGACTCTTGCATTCTAAACAGGTTATCCAAGTCTTAAACTTGATGCTTGTTGTGAAGATAGTATTTGAATCACCCTTCCCACAAAGATAGTCATTTATTTGTACATTTAAATGTCTTTTTAAAAAATATTTTATTTATTCATGAGACGTAGAGAGGCAGAGACATAGGCAGAGAGAGAAGCAGGCTCCCTGTGGGGAGCCTGATGCTGGACTCCATCCCAGGATCCCAGGATCAGGACCTGAGCCAAAGGCAGATGCTCAGCCACTGAGTCACCCAGGTGCCCCTTAAATGTCTATGTCAGTATGCCACAAAAGCATGGAAATTTTTCCTATGACCACACACCTTGCCTTGACTTTCTATACATTCCTAGTACTTAAGAATGGAGTAGAAGAAAATATATATGTAAGAAAAAAATGCAAAAAAAATGGTAGGCTTTGGAAAAGTAGATTTAATATTTTTAATTTGAAAACAGAATCAAGAGTATATAAAAGGCCTCTGAAAGTTGAATGCAAAATTATGTGAAAATTATGCCTAAGAATATTATGCCAATTGACATAACTTTTTCTACATGAAGAATCTGATTTTGCTTAGACCACTTTACCACCAATGAATATCCTCTCATAGGGAAAAAAAATATGTTAGGTGACATGTTTAAAGTACCCTCAGTAGTATTTAAAGTGAATGGCCTTCAAACCTAATAGCGATATATATACTAAAAGACAGGAATCCTCTACTTCTGCAGACTGTTTTTAAGGTCCAAGATAATCTAGTATATTCACAGAGGGAAGCCCTTTACGATGGCTGCCAATGGCCTATGTAATCTGCCCTACTGCCCTTTCCACTGGGACTTCATCTACTTCTTTTCCTCCTCTTACTTCAGCTCTACCTACACTGACTTCCTTGCTGTAGACAAACATGTCAGGCATTCTTGTTTTTAAGCCTCTGTCCCAGCTTAGACACCTGCCAGGAAAACTCTCTCACCTCCTTCAAATCTCTGCTCCAACTTCACTTTCTCAGTAGTGCCTATCTTGTCCATCTGATTTAACACTGTGATTCTCCTCTTACTCTGCTTTTTCTCTACGACATTTATTACCTTGTAATAGCATTCTATATCAGTTTTCTCATTTGTTGTGTGTATTATCCACTTCTCATATAACGTAAGCTTCATGAAAGGACTTTTTTTGTTGCTTCACCCCAGTGTCTGAAGAAATGGTTGGCACGTAGAAGACTGGCAGTAAATATTTCTTGGATTAATGAACATTGCTGTGATCCGCTTGCTTACTGTTGAATCAGTAACCACTTTAATCATGTGAAATGTTTCAAAAGTCAAACTTCCTCAAAGAGGGTTTGAAAATGAACAAAGGGATTCACATTAAAAATGGAGCTGGGAAGCCCTAAAGGAGAACTTCTCATCTACTACTTACCACCTTTTACAGACACCAATAGGAAACAGCTTCCCTGTACCTTCCACAATAGGAAGAAGCTTACTTTATGACTCCAATAATAGGAAGATTTCCTACTGTCCCAGCAACGACTCAGCCTGTGAGAAGTCCCCAAAATGGAACTCTTGCTCTCCTACAGTGGATTCTGGATCCAGCTTCCAACTTCCTTTCCTCTACAAAAACAAGCCCCTCTCTTTTGTTCTCCCAGCTTGCCTATGGTTTGCCACAGTTTGAATGCAATTACTCTGCTATTCCGAACAGACTTATTCTGCTTAATTTGAACAGCAAATTAACTGGCTATTTTAAGATTGACAAGAAGATTGTTACCCCACCCCACCCCCAACACACACACAATCAAATTCTCATTTCCCAATCTCCAGCAAAAAAATTGACTTTTTTCCCCTTAAGGACGGAATATAAATGGGTAATATCACAATTTCAACCACACAAGATATAAATGAAGATTTTTAGTGATAGTATGCTAAGTTTCATTAAGCATCGAAACAATGCTAGTTGGGAAAATCCTAGAGACTCGACCAGAAAGTGCAATCTGGTCAGAAAGGTTTCCTGTGGGACTTCTAAGTAACCTCCAACAGGGCGATCATGTCCATGGAAGGCATGAATGGCAGCAATTAAATCTGTTGGTTTTGCAGGTGCAGGCTGGACACCACCGCATACAGACTCTCCTGCCGTGTTTAGCTCAGTCCTGCCAACATACAGGCTTCGTGGTTTAGATGAAAACGCACAGCTGCTCCGTGGCTGGACGCACCAGTGAAGGAAGGTTTGCCGGGCTACCTGGTCCTTCCACCTGTCTCTAAGTCCAAGTAAGTAACTGAAAACCTGAATTCGGTGACTTGCCAGCTCTGCGGTGGAAACCTAAATGGGTAATTCGTAGCTCGCAGTGTCCGGGGGGATTAGGTCCCCGAAACCTCCCCTCCTGCCCCTAACACCTGGGCCGGTCCAGTGGCTCCACGGTCGGGACCGACAGGCTCACTCGGCAAAGGCGCGTCCGGGTCGCGCGTTACGCCGCCGCGTCTTGAGCCTCTAGCGAGTTGGGTCCGTTCCGCGCCTCTGCACGGGGTGGCCTGGCGCACACCTCGCCCGGGCCGCTTGCAGACGTTGCACAAGGGGCGCGGGGCCCAGAGCCCAGGGGGACCCCCCAGCCCGAGCGGAGGAGGCTCGGCGGAGGCTGCGGGCCGCCAGGGGGCACGACCCGGGAAAAGTCCCGGAGCTCCACCCCCCGGGGCGGGGCTGGGGCTCGTGCTCGGCCCAACCACTGCCCCCGGGAGGGGGAAGCCCTGCTGAGCCCCGCGTCCCAAGGCCGCGCCGCCCGCCGAGCCCCGCGCTCCTCGCCCCTTGCTGCGCGCCCCCCCCCGCCCGCCGCCCCGGCGCCCCGCCGAGGAGCCCCGTCCTGCCCGCACCCCCCGCCCCGGGCCCTCCGGTCCCCGCTCCGCCCCGCTTGGTGCGGTCCCGCGTCGCAGGTCACGCGGCGGCGGGGCGCGGCCTGCTCCGAGCCCAGGTGGTGTCCTCGCCCCGTCGGCGGTGTGCTGCGGCGCGGCCTCGCGGCTGGGACGATGCTGGGCTGGAGCTGGGTAACGCTGGTCCTCGCGGCCGCGGCTGTCACCTGCGCCTCCGCGCAGCAGGCGCCGCCGGTGAGTGCCGGAGGGGGGGGGCGCAGGTGCGGGCGCGGAGGCGGCGCAGGTGCGGGCGGGGGGCGCAGAGGAGGCGCAGGTGCGGAGGAGGCGCAGGTGCGGGGGGTGCGCAGCGGGTCGCTGGACCCAGTCCCGCCGGACCCCGTCCCGCCGGACCCCGTCCCGCCTCATTCCACACGGGCCGGGACCAGAAGGCCTTTCAGGGAAACCCTCATCTCCGCAAAATGCTGATTGGGACTTGCACACCCCCAAATGCGAGCGATCGCGCTTGTTTTTACCAGTTCCAGGCCCGCGCATCCTGAACTGCTAAGAACAAGTTCCCGGGGACTCGTTACACAACTCAGAGAAGCTTGACGACTGTGGCATTGTCTGCCGGGCGACGGGGTGCCCGAGGAGACGAGGCTCCTGAAGTCCCTGAGGAAAGCCCAGGCGTCCCCATCCAGGGCGGTGGGAGCCGCCCAGACAGGCCCCGAGGTGGCTGCTGTGGCCTTAGCCCCAGAGTCATGGGAACTCCTGTCCCGTGGCTCTTTCCCCAAAAGGAAGTCACAGGAACTCAGACTTGGTAACTGCGAGGAACAGTGAGGGACCAGCCAGAGAAGGAAGTAGACTCAGTGGGAAAATGTCTAGCCAGAGGTTACACTACTGTTCACTGAAGCATGCCTAAACTCAGGCCTCTGGACACTTAGTTTGGTGCTCTTTCATAATTCTCTTCTTTAAAAGCAGTAAGACTCCATTTCTCTTTGCCAGCCGATCAGATGAATTTGCAGAAAATGCCAAAGAAGGCATCTCATCGGACCTGAGATGTGATGAGGGTGGTTTTGAAAAGCTTAGGTCGGCTATTGACAGGCATTTTCTTCTCTTTTCATTTTTCTAAGGAGACATGATCTAAGAATGAAATCATGGTGGGATATTATTCATTCAATAAAATTGATAGACTGTTAAGCAAATAAAAACAATAAAATGGTACGTACAGTGATTTTAGTAACAGAAAAATATGCGGTATACACGTGGACAAGGATTGGAAGAGTGTACGAAGAAATAAAGTGTTTGCTTTAGTGTGTGTAGGGAATTCATATGCTGTAAAGTGGTTGGGATCTTGGGAATTTTAAAAGAATTTAATACTTGATACCATAGGGGCCCTTCAGTCAGAGGCCACCAGAAAACACACTTGTAGTTGAACAAATCGGGTTTATTACTCTTTGCAGTGGGAAAGAACGCACACCATGGGCAATTGTAGGGCCTCTCAGTAAAAGGGCATTTGGCAAAACCTATTTCATAATTTGGACTTTGTGTGATTGGGGATAGGTCTAAGGAATAGGAGGTTTGCTCTACATCGGATACTTTAAGGAGGTGGGGCAATTCTGTGATTGAGTAAAGAAGAAACATTCATTTAGCAAGAGAAGGGGGTGTTTGGCATTTTGTGGGTTGCACAATACCCTTGTTTTTGTGCTTAAACAGAATCATGAAGTAGATTTGTTTCATTTTATCATGTTTCAGAGTAAACTGAGGTATTTTTTAAAATTGATTATAGCCAACATGAGATCAAAAGTGGCCTGAATGTGTTATACCAGTGCATAATAATATTGGGGTCTAATTGTGAACCTCTGAGCAGTTTCAGGGGTCAGGGGGTACGTTTATTTTTCCTTCTTTGGCATTTTCTGCAATAGTTTTTAAAAAGCCATCTTTAGAACAACAAGATAATAGTTCTTATCTAGAATAGTGGTTGTCAAAATCTAGTCTAGCCATTGGGAAGCTGTTTTTATAAGTCCTAAATGAGAAAAATGAGGGCATAAAGTCAAAATTATTAATTTAGAATGCTATCTGTTCTAATTTTGTGGCTTTTCAATTTTTCTTTTTAAGGTGTTTTTTTTTTTCTTTTATGTACATGGGGTTTTGTTTGTTTTTTAACATCTCCACTGGGAGGATAAAAATTTGGACTCCCTTGTGCTGGGCTTTTTAAAATATTTCATTAATCTGGAAAATTCTGTCTGAAAGAAACCTTTGAAAGTTCACAGAAGTATTGTGACCTCATTCTCTGAAAAGAATAAGCAGTTTTGCACTTTGAATCATATGATAAATTGTGTGTATCCACATAGTAACAAAAGATATTTCAAAACTACTTTTTAAAAAAATTTTTTTTTAATTTTTATTTATTTATGATAGTCACACATAGAGAGAGAGAGAGAGAGAGAGAGAGAGAGAGAGAGGCAGAGACATAGGCAGAGGGAGAAGCAGGCTCCATGCACCGGGAGCCCGACGTGGGATTCGATCCAAGGTCTCCAGGATCGCACCCTGGGCCAAAGGCAGGCGCTAAACCGCTGCGCCACCCAGGGATCCCTCAAAACTACTTTTGATAAATGTGAACAATGAGGATGGCTTTAAATTACAAACAAATCATTTGATTTGGAATGTCTGTGGGTTTTGTGTTTGAGGCTTTTCACAATATAGCATGTTTTAAGGTCTTCCTGAGTCATTCTTAATTACCGATTTTATCAAAAGACCTACTAAATGATGATGGTGGCAGAGGTGGCACAAGAAGTATCTGAAGTGGGAGATGAAGACCATGTCATCCAAGGCTCTGGACCTTTTCACATTAGTATATGTGCTGCCGAAGCGAGCACAGGACCTTTTCACATTAAAAAGATCAATCAGAAGTGAAAGGGAGCAAAGGTGGATATAAGGAGACTAGTCTGGGGGAGAAAACAGTGCAGTGGAGAGAGAGAGAAGTGGATGGTTCTAGAAAAAGTTTGGAACGAGCAGAAGGAAGGATTGGGTGAGGATGGGGGACAGCTGACTTTCTCAAGTGCTTAGTTGGCCAAATGTCAGCATCCCTGCAAGGGAACACAAGAAGGGAAAAATTGTGGTGAAAGAATGAAGATTGTTTTTATTCTGATTATATTGAATTTCCAGTTGCACCAGGATATCCAGGAGGCTGTTGGGACTGCAGCTCAGAAGAGGGAGATGGGAGTCGCAGGCATGCTACTTAAAGCCACTGGAGAAAGTGAACATTGAGCAGATGGATGACATAGAAAGAGAAGAGGACAGGCAAAGATTAAGGGGAGAGAAGAAATGGCAAAGTTTAAAGCAGCAGCCAGGGTGGAAGAGTGAGTGTTGCAGAAGCTCAGAGGAGAGAGTGGAGCAGGTTCTCCTGTGTTGGGTGCCTTTGAGATGCCAGGTATGTTACACATGGCAGTTGGAGGTCATTGGTTATGGTCACCTTGGCCTGAGCAGTGTTGAGAGCAGAAAATAAGCTGATGTAGGCTGAGGCGTGATGAGAAGGAAAGGAATCGGAGTGAGAGTGATGACTGTTGTCAGTCCTAAGTCTGAGTAGATTCTGAGAACGAAACATAATGGCTCAGTAATTAATTGCTGAGTCAAACTTATTTTTATGCATCAACTTCTCATACAAAGTGTGAGCTTTTATTAACAATGATTTTTACTAAGTTTCCAAGAACCACGTACACCCCCTCTCTTCCTGCCTGGCCAATATTATTATAGTGCATCTGCTTTTCCCAGGTACCATAAAGGAAGGGACACACAGATATAATCTATTCACTTAGTTAACAAATATTGCATGACTACTGTGTGCCAGATTCTGTTCCAGATGCTGTTAATGAGTTAGTGATAGATACAAAGGTTCCAGCCCTCATGGAAGGTTTATTCCTATTCCTTTTACCTAAATGTTCCTAATTTAATAGAGTTCCATCCCATCAAAGGTCAGGAAACAAACTGCTTGCTCATTGGAGTTTCTTATATGTGCAAAAACATGCCTTACTCAATAGGTGTGTGTCTGCTCTGTTGTACACAGGGAACATTAGATTTTCACCACTTCCTCTGGTCCTGCGAAGCAAAAATGAGAGAGCAGGTGAAAGATCTTGAGATTCGAAGTTGGTTGCTTTTCCCCTGTGATAGAGTAGCATGATATGCTAAGCCAACTACATAAACCTCTATCACCTATTTATAATCTTTACCTATCAGGTATTTAAATTTTTACCTGTCTTGATAAGGTTGTCTATTATTAAAACTGTGTATAGTTAAATTTGGAGATAGTAAGAAACTTTAAATAACAAATGAGCTTGTTGTAATTCCATTTCAAGTCTCTACATAGATTTTGAAGCTGTCGTCCCTCATCGAAAACTCCCTTGACAGTGAGAATGCAACTGTCTCCACTCTACCCCCAAATCTAACCTTTTTGTTTAAAATGACTGTGGCATTAAAACCTTTAGAGCTCCTGAAATAGCCTGGTTTTATGATGCTATCTTTAAAAATCTCAATCACGTTTACCCTTTACTCTTTCAGCCAGATTCTGTGTCGATGTTATGCCTATACTTCATGTTTGTTTATTGCTGCCAGGATTATTCTTTTTTTTTTATAATTTTTTTTTTTTTATTTTTTTTTTTTTATTTATGACAGTCACAGAGAGAGAGAGAGAGAGAGGCAGAGACACAGGCAGAGGGAGAAGCAGGCTCCATGCACCGGGAGCCTGACGTGGGATTCGATCCCGGGTCTCCGGGATCGCGCCCTGGGCCAAAGGCAGGCGCCAAACCGCTGCGCCACCCAGGGATCCCTCCTGCCAGGATTATTCTAGCACAGTGTTTTATTGGCCTCAGACTCCCACATACAGGATGGCAAGGCTACTGTCCCCTCTGGGACAGGTGGACTTTTCTCCTAAGTCTTTTTTTTTTTTTTCTAAGTCTTGACAGAGCACTTTTAACATCCCTCACATTGTCTCATAAGAAATATGCCTTGGATCCCTGGGTGGTGCAGCAGTTTGGCGCTTGCCTTTGGCCCAGGGCGCGATCCTGGAGACCCGGGATCGAATCCCACGTCGGGCTCCCGGTACATGGAGCCTGCTTGTCCCTCTGCCTGTGTCTCTGCCTCTTTCTCTCTCCTTCTGTGACTATCATAAATAAATAAAAAATAAAAAAAAATTTATAAAATTTTTTATATTAAAAAATTTTTTTATTATAAAAAAAATAAATAAAATCTTTAAAAAACAAAAATAGTCTAAAAGTTCTGATATTTAAATGAATCTTCTGGTGAATAAGTTAGAATGAAGAGTTGCATTTCTAAAGTTAATTGCCCTTACTAAATGATGTGTATGGAAAATTCATAGTGCATAGTCTACTTAAGACTAGGTAGACTGCTACTTTTGAGTGTCCATTTCTTTTTTTTTTTAGAGTTTATTTATTTATTCATGAGAGACACAGAGAGAGAGAGGCAGAGACACAGGTAGGGGGAGAAGCAGGCTCCACACAGGGAGCCCGATGTGGGACTTGATCCCGGGTTTCCAGGATCCCACCTTGGGCTGAAGGCGGTGCTAAACTGCTGAGCCACCAGGACTGCCCTTGAGTGTCCATTGCTAAACAAGGACTGGTGAACTTAGAGTACTGTGCCCTCCATTGCAGTTATATGTTGTAATTTTTTTTAATAGATTTTATTTCTTTACTTATCTAAGAAAGAGCTAGCACAAGCAGGGGAGGGGCAGAGAGAGAGGGAGAAGCTGAGCAGGGAGCCCAACAAGGAACTTGATCCCAGGACCCGGGGATCATGACCTAGACTAAAGGCAGACACTTAATAGACTGAGCCACCCAGGCACCCCTATTGTTGTCTTTTTTTTTTTTTTTTTTAAGATTTATTTTAGAAAGAGAGAGTGCTCATGAGACTGGGGGAGGGGCAGAGGGAGAAGAGATCATCTCAAGCAGCCAATTCCACGCTGAGCATGGAGCCCAACATGGGGCTTGATCCCATGAGCCAGAGACCATGACCTCAGGGGAAACTGAGTGAGCCGCCCAGGTGTCCCTTGTTGTTTTTAAGTTTAGTTACTTAACATACATAATATTAGTTTCAGCTCTACAATATAGTGATTCATCATTTCCATACATCACCCGGTGCTCATCACAAGTGCCCTTAATCCACTCCTCCCCCCCATAACCATCAGCTTGTTCTCTATAATTAAGAGTGCTTCTTGATTTGACCTTTTCCCCCCTTTGCTCTTTTGTTTCTTAAACTCCACATATAAGTGAAATCATATGGTATTTGTCTTTCTCTGACTCATTTTGCTTAGCATAATACTCTTTTAACTCCATGCATGTTGTTGCAAATGGCAAGATTACATTCTTTTTTTGGCTGAATGATATTCCATTTTGTGTATATACCACAACTTCCTTATCCATTCATCAGACACTTGGGCTGCTTCCATATCTTGGCTACTGTAAATAATGCTGCTATAAAACATTGGGGGATATATATATATTGGGGTGCATGTTTTCCCTTGAATTAGTGTTTTTGTATTCTTTGGGTAAATACCCAGTTAGTGCGATTACTGGATCATAGGGTAGTTCTATTTTTAATTTTTTGAGGAACCTCCATCCTGTTTTCCGCAGTGGCTGTGCCAGTTTGCATTCCCACCAGCAGTGCATGAGGGTTCCTTTTTCCCCACATCCTTGACAATACCGGTTGTTTCTTATGTTGTCAATGTTAGCCATTCTGACAGGTGTGAGGTGATATATCATTGTAGTTTTGATTTGCATTTCATTGATGGTAAGTAATGATGAGCATCTTTTCATGTGTCTGTTGGCCGTCTCTATGTCTGCTTTGGAAAATGTCTGTTCATGTCTTCTGCCCATTTTTTAAGTTAGATTATTTTGGGGGCGGGTGTCGAGTTGTTTGAGTACTTTAAATATTTTGGATACTAACCCATTATTAGATATATCACTTGCAAATATCTTCTCCCGTTTTGTAGGTTGACTTTTAGTTTTGTTGATTGTTTTTTCACTGTGCAGAAGCTGTTATTTTGATGTAGTCCCAATAGTTTATTTTTTACTTTTGTTTCCCTTTGTCTCAGGAGACAAATGAAGAAAAAACTTGTTTAATCCAATGTCAAAGAAGTTACTGCCTATGTTTTTTTTCTTCGAGGATTTTTATGGTTTCAAGGTCTCACATTTAGGCCTTTAATCCATCTTGAATTTATTTTTGTGTATGGAGTAAGAAAGTGGTCCAGTTTCATTCTTTTGCATGTTGCTGTCCAGTTTTCCCAGCACCATTTATTGAAGAGGCTGTCTTTTTCTCATTCGATATATATTTTTTCCTGCTTTGTTGAAGATGAATTAACAATACAGTTGTGCATTTAATTCTGGGTTTTCTATTCTTTTCCATTGATCTGTGGGTTTTTTTTTTTTGTGTGTGTGTGTGCCAGTATTATAGCATTTTGATTACTACAGCTTTGTAGTAGAACTTGAGGTCTGGAAATTTAATATAACTTGTAGTGCCTCCAACTTTGCTTCTCTTTGTCATGAGTCCTTTGGCTATTCAGGGTCTTTTATGGTAATATATAAATTTTAGAATCCTTTGCTCTAGTTCTGTAAAAGATGCCCTTGGTATTTTGATAGAGGTTGCATTAAAAAATGTAGATTGCTTTGGGTAGTATAGATATCTTAACAGTATTTCTTTGTCCAATCCATGAGCATGGAATATCTTTCCATTTCTTTGTGTCTTCTTCAGTTTCTTTCATCAGTGTTGTTTTGTTTTCAGAGTGTAGGCCTTTCCCTCTTTAGTTACCTGTATTCCCAAGTATCTTCTTATTTTGGGTGTTGTGTACTTCAGATAGTTTTCTTAATTTTTTATTCAGCTACTTCATTATTGGTGTATACAAATGCAACAGATTTCTGTAGATTGATTTTTATATCCTGCAACTTTACTAAATTCGTTGATCAGTTCTAGCAGTTTTTTTTTGCTGGAGTCTTTTGGGTTTCCTATACATAGTATATAATCTGAAAATTTTACTTTTTCCTTACTAATTTGGGTGCCTTTTAGTTCTACTTTTTGTTGTCTGAGATTTATGGCTAGAACTTCCAGTACTATGTGGAATAAATATGATGAGACTGGACATCCTTGTCTCATTCCTGACCCGAGGGGGAAAAAATGGGTTTTTGCCCATTAAGAGTGATGTGAGCTGTGGGTTTTTCACATACGTCCTTTGTTGTGTTGAGGTATGTTCCCTCTGAACCTACTTTGTTGAGGGTTTTTATCATGAGTCGATGTTGTACTTTGTCATATGCTTTTTCTGTGTCTATTGAAATGTTCATATGGTTCTTATCCTTTCTGTTATTGATGTGATGTATCACGTAATTGATTTGTGAATATTGAAACACTCCTGCAACCCAGGAATAAATCCTACTTGATCATGGTGAGTGATTTTTTTTTTTTTTAATGACTTGTTGGATCTAGCTTACAAGTACTTTGTTGAAGATTTTGGGCATCTGTGTTCATTATGTGTATTGGCCTGGAGTTCTTTTGGGGCGGGGTGTGTGGTTTATCTGGTTTGATACCAGGATAAATGCTGGCTTCATAGAATGAATATGGAAGTTTTACTTCCTCTTCTATTTTTTGGAATAGTTTGAGAATAGATAGTAATGCTTCTTTAAGTATTTGATAGAATTCCCTGTGAAGCCATCTGGTCTTGGACTTTTTTTTTTGGGGAGTTTTTGATTATTAATTCAGTTTCTTTGCTGGTTATCTGTATGTTCAAATTTTGCATTTCTTCCTGTGTCATCTTTGGTAGTTTCTATATTTCTATGAATATATTCATTTCTTCTAGGTTATCCAATTTGTTGGCATATAGTTTTTTATAATATTTTCATAATATTCTTCTGTAATTGTGTTTCTGTGATGTTATTTCTCCTATCTCATTTGTGATTTTATTTATGTGAATTCTTTCTTTTTTTTTTTCCTTGATAAGTCTGGTTAGAGGTTTATCTATTTTATTGATTTTTAAAAATTTTTTTTTTATTTTATTTATGATAGTCACACAGAGAGAGAGAGAGGCAGAGACACAGGCAGAGGGAGAAGCAGGCTCCATGCACCGGGAGCCCGTCGTGGGATTCGATCCCGGGCCTCCAGGATCGCGCCCTGGGCCAAAGGCAGGCGCCAAACCGCTGCGCGACCCAGGGATCCCTATTAGTGGTTTTTGATATATAATTCCCATTTTGCATATAACAAATGGGTTGTTATATACAAAAGAAGGTTTTGTATGTAACCTCCTCTGCATATATGGCAGTGTGTATTAAATTGATGGTCATTTATGTCTGAATCTGTTCCTTCCTCCTCTCCTTCCCATTCTAGGTATATGTTGTTATATCCTACATCCCTTTACTTTACTACATCCCATCCTACATCAGTGAGTTCCTTGACTGATTTTTTACAGAAATATTAATTTTTGTTTTTGTTTTTCCGACCTTTATACTGTCACTTTTAGTCTTTCTATTCAAAGAGCCCCCTCTAATATTTCTTGCAGGGCTGGCTTAATAGTCACGAACCCCTTAAGCTTTTCTTTATGTGTCCTTCTATTCTGAATGATAGCCTTGCTAGAGAGGGTATTCTTGGCTGCAGATTTTTCCCATTCCGCACTTTGAATATATCATGCAACTTTCTTCTATGTTTGAAAGTTTCTGCTGAAAAATTTTTGCTAGCCTTATGATTTTTCCTTGTAAATTATTGTCTTCTTTTGTCTTCATGTTTTTAACTTTTTTCTGTATCACTATATTTTGCCAAATTACAGTACATCCTGGTGGGAGTCTGCTTTTGTTGATTTTGATGGGTGTTTTCTGTGCTTTCTGAATCTAGATATGTTTTCTTTTCCAGATTAGGGACATTTTCAGCTATGATTTCTTCAAATAAATTTTCTTTTTTTTATTTTTTAAAGATTTTATTTATTTATTCATGATAATCACACACACACACACACACACACACACACACACACACAGAGGCAGAGACACGGGCAGAGGGAGAAGCAGGCTCCATGCAGGGAGCCCGACGTGGGATCCGATCCCAGGTCTCCAGGATCACGCCCCAGGCCAAAGGCAGGCGTCAAACTGCTGCGCCACCCAGGGATCCCTCAAATAAATTTTCTACCCTCTCTTTCTCATTCTTTTGGGAGTCCTATACTATGAATGTTATTACCCTTGATAGAGTCACTCTGTTCCCTAAATTTATTCTTGTTTTGCATAATTTTGTCTCCCTTGTTCATCTTGGTTATTTTCCATTACTCTGTCTTCTAGATTACTAATTCATTTCTCTGCTTCTTTCATTCTAATGTTCATTTCATCAGTATATTTATCATTTCATTTATTGTATTCTTTATTTCTGCTTTATTTTTCTTTATAGGGATCCCTGGGTGGCGCAGCGGTTTGGCGCCTGCCTTTGGCCCAGGGCGCGATCCTGGAGACCCGGGATCGAATCCCACATCGGGCTCCTGGTGCATGGAGCCTGCTTCTCCCTCTGCCTATGTCTCTGCCTCTTTCTTTCTCTGTGACTATCATAAATAAATAAAAAATTAAAAAAAATGTTATTTTTCTTTATATCTGTGTTAAGGGTCCCATTCATGTCTTCCACTTTTCTCAAGTCCAGTTAGCATCCTTATGATTATTACTTTAAATTCTCTATCAGGCATGTTACTTATATGTGCTTCACTTAGATCTCTGGCCATGGCCTTACTCTGTTCTTTCATTTGGAATAAATTTCTCTGTCTTATTTTATCCAAGTCTCTGTGACTATTTCTGTATGTTGGAAAAGTCAGTATCTCCTGTTCTTGTGAAAAATGGCCTTATGAAGAAGAGGTCCTATAGTGCCTTGCCATGCGGTGTTTCTTGTTCCCGAAGGCCTGGTGCTTCTGGGAGTGTCTCCACTGTGTGCTGCCTGTGCTCTGTTTTTTTTTTGTCCTGGCCACTTTTTCTGTCAGGCCACTTATCTGTAGGGACTCTCTTCGCTTGTGGGCAGTGTTTGGTCCCTGGCCTAATCGTAGCTAGTTTTAATTGGATGTGTTTTGGTCTGTTTGTGAAATGAGACTGTTGCCACTACAGCTGGAACAGAAGCTGTGTCAAACTCCCAAGTGGGGAGACCCAGTGTGAGAAGTGGTTTGAGCCAGTCTTTTAGGGGAAGTGAACCACTGTGCTGGGACTGAGGCGAGTGTGACTTGGGTCAGGGAGGGGAGAGCAGAGGGAGGCAGTTCCACTGGTGTGTAGGGTCAGAGTTTGGTATAAGCACATTAAGTAGTGAGTGTGGTTATAGTGCTAGTTCTTGCAGGTAACCCTGTGCTTATGCTCAAGGGCAGGGGAAGGAAATGTGCCAGCCAGTTCTTGGAGGAGTCTCCTTGTGAACTCTCTCTGGGATGTGCTCAGAGGTAAGCAAATAACCCCTGTACCATGTGCCCCAGGTGCTCTTCAGATCACTATTGCCACACACTACAGATTATTTGCCTGCCTTCTCTCTGAAGAGCTGTGCAATGCTCTCTGAACTCTACTCAAACCAAGCCCTCTGATCTTTAAAACTCTAGGCTTTAAGCCCCACTGATTTCCAGAAGTCACAAAATTTGGCCCGTCTTGCTTTCCAAGCCAGTTTCTTTGGGGATTTTGTTTTCCCTTGTACTCCCCTGTGAGCTAGTCTGTCTCTTGCCCTTCTCTGTGGCCCTGCTTCCCTCCCCACTGCAGCAGTCATGATCTCTTCCTCTCCCATACCACATCTGTGTCCTTCCTACTTTCTTCACTATGGCCTTTTTCTCTACCTTTAGTTTTCGGGTCAGTTTCTGAGGTATTTAGGATGACTTGGTAGTTATCTGGTTGTATTCATGGGATGAAGGAGGCCTAGGGTCCTCTCACTCTGCCATCATCTTCCTGTCCTTGCTCTATATGTTATTTTATTTTTTTTAAGGTTTTATTTATTCATGAGAGACACAAAGAGAGAGGCAGAGACACAGAAGGAGAAGCCGGCTCCATGCAGGGAGCCCGACGTGGGACTCGATCCTGGGTCTCCAGGATCAGGCCCTGGACTGAAGGCAGGCGCTAAACCGCTGAGCCACCCAGGGATCCCCTCTATATGTTATTTTAAAATAATTTTAGATAATGACAGTTTCAAATACTTAAAAATGTCAGAGAATCAGTCTTTGAAAATCTTCACATAATGTAAATGAAATTATGCAATTTTTAAAATTAATGTTGTAAAATTTGTATCAAAGTGTATTTAGTTAAAATCAAATGATCTAGATAGGCTTCTGATGAGAATCCATAATTTCCTGCTTCATTCTTTCTACCCCCATTACCCTTCCCTAGAAGCAAACACTTTGGACTATTTGTACTCAGGTGATATCAGCCAGAACCTGTATCTACTGTCACACTAGTTGTTTGCAAGCTCAGTCTGTTTGGATTAATTGGTGCCCAAGCCATATTGGGGCCTAAAAGTTTTTAATCACTCCTGGTTATTTTTATGAATATTACTTTGGTATGTTGATGCTTACTTTGCCTCAATCAGCTTTAGGCGTTGTACTCCAGTCCTGCAATGATGGATAAAAATTTAGCTTCCCTTCAGTCATCTTCCCTGCACCTTTTTTTTTTTTAACAGTTTTGAAATATAACTGATATACAGTTCACTCCCTAAAACTATTTTTGGTTTCAGAATATTCACAGAGTTGTGCAGCCATTTCTCCAGTTTTTTTTTTAAGATTTTTTATATTTATTCATGAGAGATGCAGAAAGAGGCAGAGACACAGGCAGAGGGAGAAGCAGGCTCTCTGTGGGGAGTCCATTGCAGGATTCGATCCCAGATCCCAGGATCACATTCTGAGCCGAAGGCAGACGCTCAACCACTGAGCCACCCAGGCATCCCTCTCCAGTCGGTTTTAGAACATTTTCATCCAAAAAAAAAAAAAAAAAAAAAAAGAACATTTTCATCACCCCAAAAAGAAACCTCTTAGCCCTTAGCCCTAACCCTGAAACCAACCCCTCAACCCTAGGCAATCACTTACATACTTTCTGTCTCTATGGGTTTGTCTTTTTTCAACATTTTATATAAAGGGGATCAGATCATAAAGTATGTGGCCCTTTGTTACTGGCTTCTTTCACTTAGCATCGTGTTTTCAAGGTTCATCCACATTGTAGCATGTATCAATACTTCATTTCTGTTTATGATTGAATAATTTCCATTGTATGGATATACCATATTTTGATCATTCATTCATCCATTAATGGACATTTGGATTGTTTCCACTTTTGGTATTGTAATGCTGCTATGAACATTTCTATTTGTGAATGGTTTTTTGTGTGTGGACACATATTTTCATATCTTTTGAGTTTATACCTAGGAGCAGACTTGTAGGGTCACATGATAACTATATGTCTAACTGAGAGAGTACCAGTTTTCCAAAGCAACTGCAATATTGTACATTCCCACCAACACTGTATGAAGGTTCCAATTTCTCTACATCTAAGCCAACACTTGTTTTATTATTATTATTATTATTATTATTATTATTGCCATATTAGTGGATATGAAGTGATATCCCATTGTAGTTTTTTTATTTTTAAACATTTTATTTATTTATTCATGAAAGACACATAGAGAGAGAGAGGCAGAGGCACAGGCAGAGGGAGAAGCAGGCTCCATGCAGGGAGCCTGATGTGGGACTCGATCTCGGGACTGCAAGTTCACATCCTGGGCCGAAGGCAGGTGCTAAGCCGCTCAGCCACCCAGGTATCCCTCATTGTAGTTTTGATTTGCATTTTCCTATTGGCAAATGGTGTTTGGCATCTTTTCATATGTTTGTTGACTTATATCTTCTCTGGAGAAATGTCTGTTCAAATCCTTTGCCTATTTTTTAATTAAATTGTCTTTTTCTTATTGAGTTGTAAGATATTTATATATTCTAGATACAGGTCTCTTATCAGACATATGAATTACAGTTAACATAATGAAATTGAGACAGAGCGAATCTTAAGCAGACTCTGCCCTGCGTGCGGAGCCCTACTCAGGGCTCCATCTCATGCCCCTGAGTGACCCCAGGTCATGACCTGAGCTGAAATCAAGAGTTGGAAGCTTAACCAACTGGGCCACCCAGGCGCCCCCTATCCTGACTATATTTTGCATATTTTTCAACTTCTGATATATTCTCTCAGTATTTATTGTGTCTGTTCTTAAGACCTACTGAATTCCCATTCTAGTTGGGACCATTTTGTTTTTATTTGGACCATGCTTTTCTGATGCTACAGTTTCTTCCTATTATTTCTAGTTGTTTTTCTTTTGTTCATAAATTCCATTCTTCTCCTGAATCCCCAAGTTCTTCCAGTCCTTCAGCCATACAGTTTAGTCTCCTTTGTTAGGATGCCTGTTCCTGGGAGCCTTCTCTATCCTCAGGGTTCCCTTTACCGTGTATGCTGGAGCCATTCTTTTGGGATCCTGTTCTTTGACTTGGTTTACTCTCGTTTTGCTAGAATATAAAAGTAACTTGTTAAGAAATAATGTGTGGGAGATCAACTTTTCTGCATCTTTGCAATGATTTAAAATCAAGATTTCATTTAAATCCCAAAATTGATCAATGTCTTGACCAGTTATAAAATTCTAGTTTGAAATTAATTCCCTGCCAAGGAAATAATGGCCTCATTCTCTTCTGGCATTCACGTAGCTTGTGAGAAGTCTGATGGGAGTGTAATTCTTATTCTTTTGCAGGACCTCCTCCCCAACCCAGTGCTTATTTGTCTTTATTTATGTCTGAAATAGCATGGTTATGTGTCTCACTGAAGGCTCTTTTTTTTTCCAGTAATTTTTTTTTGAGTAATCATTAGGCATTTTCATTTTAAAACACATCTCTATTCAGGTCTAGGAAAATTTCTTGTATTATTTCTTTCATAGTTTCCTCTCTATTTTTTGTGTTTTCTCTTTTCTGGAAATCCTGTTAATCAGATGCTGAACCCCGCATATTGATTTTATAAACCTTTCTATTTTTTTTTTCTCCTGTGGTTTATTTTATAATTTTATTTTTCCTATGTTTTCTTTATTTAAATTAGATTTAGTTAACACACACTGTATTATTAGTTTCAGAGGTATAATTTAGTGATTCAGCAGTTGCATATAACACCCAGTGCTCATTACATCAAGTGCCTTTCTTAATGTCCATCACCCAGTTACACCGTCCCCCCACCTCCATCCCCTCCAGCAACCCCCAGTTCCCTAGAGTTCAGCACCTCCTATGGTTTGCGTCCCTTTCAATTTTCATCTTATTTTTCCTTCCCTTCCCCTATGTTCATCTGTTTCTTAAATTCCACATCCGAAAAAAAAAAAATTCCACATCTGAGTGAAATCATAGGTATTTGTCTTTCTCTTATTTGACTTATTTCCCTTAGCATAATACACTCTCATTCCATCCACATCATTGTAAATGGCAAGATTTCATTCTTTTTTGATTGAGTGATACTCTGTTGTGTGTGTATATACACACACACACACGTTTTTTATCCATTCATCTTCCAATGGACATCTGGGCTCTTTCCATATTTTGGCTATTGTGGACATCGCTACTATAAACACTGGGGTTGGGGATCCCTGGTTTGGTGCCTGCCTTTGGCCCAGGGCACGATCCTGGAGTCCCGGGATCGAGTCCTGCTCAAGCTCCCGGCATGGAACCTGCTTCTTCCTCTGCCTGTGTCTCTGCCTCTCTCTCTCTCTCCTCTCTGTGTATTCTCATGAATGAATGAATGAATGAATGAATGAATGAATGAATGAATAAATAAATCTTTAAAAAAAAAACCACTGGGATGCAGGTGCCCTTTTGGATCACTGTGTTTGTATCCTTTGGATAAATACCTTTCCTGTGTTTTCTATGTAATTTTTTCTATATTGTAAGACAGATTTTCTCACCTTTTCTATCTTTTTATGTGTTTGTTTTTATTATGTTTTTAATTATTTGATTTACCTTTTTTCATATCATCTTGTTTTATAAATAGAACATATTTCTCTTGAGGTTACTGTTAGAGTAATCAGAGTATTGGAGCTGATTATTATTTTACATTATTTTTTCTGTTCCTTAAATTATTGAATATTTTTGAATTAGTTTATTTTTCATTTGTTTTCTTTGTGCCTAAATATTAGACCTAGAGGAGTTTACTCTCAGGCAGGAGTCATTCAGCTTTTTTGTACAGGGCTAGATAGTATCTTTAAGGCATTGTGGGTTAAGAGAAGAATCAAGGATATTATGTAGGGTACTTTTATAACATATTTCCACAAGTTTTTTTATCGATGAAAATATATTAACAAGTTAATACATTTGTCTTTGTAATACAGGTCTACTAATGAGAAGCATTGATTTCTTACAGGGTAGGCACTTTGCTTACTGGGATTCGGGTTTGGTGTTCCAAATTGATAGCAAATGGTTATATGTAATTCCTGGTCTGTTACGAGATTTTACATATTTCATCTTGGTGTCTTTTTGTATGGATAGTGTGGTAGGATGAGTAATAGCTTCTCCAAGATGCCCATTCCTAATCCTGAGAAGCTGTATGTTCCCTTTATGGCAAAGGAGACATTGTAGATGCAATTTCGTAAAGCAGCTTGACATGGGGACATTATGTGGGATTACCTGAACGAGCCCAATATAATCACAGAGATCCTTATAAGAGGGAGGCAGGAGGCCAGAGACGAGAAAAGATGCTATTCTCCTGGCTTTGATGATGGGGGAAGGGGCCACAAGCCAAAGAACACAGGTGACCTCTAGAAGCTGCAAGTCAGGGAAACACATTCTGTTTTAAGAGCCCCAGAGGGAGCACCGTCTTGGAACCCACTATAGACTCTGACCTCCAGAGCTATAACATAACGTAGTTTGTGGTGTTTTAAGCTATTAGGTTTGTGGTAACTTGTTACAGTAGCCATAGGAAACTAATATAGCTAAGTGCTGCCAATACTGGGTCCATGAGCATATGATTGTAAATGACTCTGCGTCTGAGGCACCTTCAGGTAATTTTTGGGAGGTAGGTGGTAGATGTGGAGTGTTGGCTGATAAGACCAAGGAGAAGCAGCTGTTGTGAAGGAAGGCCCTGCCTGAGAGGTCCTGGCTCAGAGTGGCAATTATCTTGGAGGGTATTAGAAGGATATTAAATGAGTGTAAAAGGAGAGTTAAATCAAGAGGTCCTGACCTCTTCCTCCAAACCACACATGACATTATCACTAAGCAGAAAATGAAACACTCAGTCTTTCTCTCCCTCTCTTTTTTTCACACATACACACCACCTCCAAGGGTTTTCCTCTAAAGAAATGGAAAAAAAAGTCGTCTAGAAAGAACAAGGACAGCTTGTACGATTGTTCATGCTTTCCAGCAGTGGCCGGCAAACAACAGTTGGCAGGCCCGATACAGCCTGCCACCCATTTTTTGTAAGACTTGCGAACTAAAAATGGTGTTGACATTTTTTAAAAGTTGAGGGGAAAAATCAAAAGAAGATTAATATTTTGTGACTTGTGAAAATTACATGGAATTCAAAAAAATTATATGGAATTCACATGTCAGTGTCCATGAACAGAGAAGTATTGGAACGTTACCACACTTGTGTATTTGCTTGTCGTCTGTGGCCGCCTCGCATTAGAGCAGGTGAGTTGTCTAGCAGAGCCTGTGTGCAGTGTGCTTGTGGCTTTTCACTCCTGTTGGCACAGTTCAAGTGACGGTTATGCAAGTTTAACTGCATTTTAACTGCCACACATATCAATGCACCATGTTATTTTTATCTGTAAAAGAAATTATCAGTGTAAACCTGTCATGTCAAAACACAAAAAGTAAACTTCAGGTGTGCTCTTGAGTCAAAGTGGAGTGTGGATTATCTTGTCAGTTAATTAGAAGACAAAGCACACCTAGCATTGTGCTGAAGAAATGCAGTATATGTCAACATGGCATGATTAAGCAGTCGTCACAGTATTCCCGACTCCTAGGAAAAAATGATCAGGAAAATAAGACGATTTAGAACACAATATCTCTTCACAATTTATTTACAAATTTCAAAAAGCAAAATGAGGTTGCAACCAAAGTAGGACTTGAAGTAGCTCGTCCGTTAGCAGAGCAAGGAAAGCAATTTGCCCATGGTGAGTTAATGAAATCACACTTGATTGCAGCAGTAGAAGAAACGTGTCCTGAGAAAATTTGTTTTGCACTATTGGCCTTTAGGTGAGAACAGTTACCCAGGACTTTGGCAGAAACATTCATGTCAATTGAAGAGCAAGGCAAATTGATTCCCAGGTATTGATGCTGTAGTGTTTGACACTGATTCGTTATTGCTATTTATCAAAGCACCAATGCCAAGTTTGAGACTGAAGAATAAGTCTCTCTGAATAGTCTGCGTGGAATAACTAACGAGCAAGGATGCTTTCACAGAACTTGAGAATTTAGTAATTCAGTAAGACATGAAATGGAATCTGTTTTGTAAAATAACTGACAGTGGTGATGAAAATATGTGTGGAGCAGACAAAAGCTTAGTCGGACAAATGTTCAAAGTTTGTGAATATACAAGCTGTTTCAAGCTTGTGTTTTTTAATCATATTGCTGATTGACAGGTACTTTGTAG
This sequence comes from Nyctereutes procyonoides, assembly GCF_905146905.1. Classification (NCBI taxonomy): domain Eukaryota; kingdom Metazoa; phylum Chordata; class Mammalia; order Carnivora; family Canidae; genus Nyctereutes; species Nyctereutes procyonoides. The sequence goes on from NW_026575120.1 coordinate 103,356, forward strand.
AAAATATTCTAATCTATCATGTGTTAACCAGCAATATCAGCCATGAACGTCCTTTCTTCTTGTAGACCATTATCATTTCTGTAAATTTTTATAAGAAATAGATGCTGAATATCCAAACTTCTGTATTACAGAGTAGTTAGGTTAGCAGCAGTAACGTTTTACTGTAATTTTTAAACTCAGGGGCTGAAATTTTTTCAAACAAGAATACTCTCAACCACTGTTTCTGAACATTGAATGCTATGGAAATTAGCTTTTGCTATCTTTTTTTTTTTAATTTTATTTATTTATTTATTTATTTATTTATTTATTTATTTATTTATTTATTTATTTATTTATGAATGATAGTCGCAGAGAGAGAGAGAGAGGCAGAGACACAGGCAGAGGGAGAAGCAGGCTCCATGCACCGGGAGCCCGATGTGGGATTCGATCCCGGGTCTCCAGGATCGTGCCCTGGGCCAAAGGCAGGCGCCAAACTGCTGCGCCACCCAGGGATCCCTGCTATCTTTTTTTTAAAGAAAGATTTTAAAAGAGAGAAGGAGGCAGAGGGAGAAGCATGCTCCCCTCTGAGCAGAGAGCCCGACTGAGGGTTCCAGGACCCTAAGATCGTGACCTGAGCCAAAGGCAGATGCTTAACCAACTGAACCACCTAGGTGTCCCTAGCTTTTGCTATCTTGATATTGAATTATCAAGTTGATATTATTTATTATGTCATATGTTATATTCTGATACTTTAGAAATAGAGTTTAAATTCTAACGATTGAATTAGCTTCTGATAATTTGATGCTTGATCCTGTTTCTTAGTGAATTCAGTCTAAAATTACAAGGCAAAACGTTTATATGAGAAACACTGTAGTGAAGTAATTAATTTAGATAGTTAATGTTTGGATCACAGGTAATGTCAAGCTACATTATACACTTTTTTACTATAAAAAGTTAAGACCTAAAGTAATGAATAAGTCATAGGGATGAAAGGTACAGCATAGAGAATATGGTGGTCTTACAAAAATGCATTGTATGGTGACCGATGGTGGCTTGTGGTGAGCACTGCATGACATGTAGAGTTGTGGAATCACTATGTTGTCTACCTGAAACTAATGTAACATTGTGTGTCACCTGTACTTCTGTTAAAAAAAAAAAAAGATGTTAGATCTCTGTTCCCACACATACTTGTTGCAGAACTATTTTCTAAACTCAAACTATAGGGGATCCCTGGGTGGCTCAGCAGTTTAGCGTCTGCCTTCGGCCCAGGGTGTGATCCTGGAGACCCGGGATCGAGTCCCATGTCGGGCTCCCTGCATGGAGCCTGCTTCTCCCTCTGCCTGTGTCTCTGCCTCTCTCTCTTTATGTCTATCATGAATAAATAAATAAAATCTTTAAAAAAAATAAACTCAAACTATAGTTTGAGTAGTTCCCTTCCCTGTTCTGTCTCTTATTGTGGATTTACATTTCTTTTTAAAAATTATCTTACTTTTACAATATTGGATCTGCAGAAGAAGGAGATAAACATACTTGCTATCTTGAGCTAGTAATAAAAGAATCATAAATCCACGTGGACCTCTATCATTTTATGTTAAGAGCTGATTTTATTTCGCTATGAAGCTGGAATAGTCTCCCTAAAACAGTCACGTTCACTCATTCATTCATGCACTGAGGGTCTTAGTGTTGGGAGCCATCCTCACCTCCAGGAGCACAGAATCTGGTAGTTAAGAGGGAAATAATTATAGTGCATTGTCATAACTGTGGTAATAGAGATGTACACAGGTCCTGTCAGCAGGACGGAGGAGAGGATGACTATTTTCATATGGGAATTAGAGGAAGACTTAACAAAAAGACAGTATTTGAACCAGGTCTTAGAAATTAAAGTAAAAAAAAAAAAAGAAATTAAAGTCCAAAGTTCGTCAGGTAGAGAAAAGGCATTTTACGCCAGGAATAGCACATACACAGGCAGGGAAAGGTCAGAGATGAGAGGACGTGGTTGCAGGTGGCTGTGCGTGAGAGGAGTGTCAGCAAAGGAGGCTGGGAAGGTAAATTATGGCCAGATTATGAAGGGCCCTGCACAGTGTGTCCTGAAAATCTGGTTTGGGATGCAAATCTCTGTTGCAATGGAGTTGGCTCATGAATTCAAGTGATATCATAGTCTATCAAGATTTAATTTACTGTTAGAGATAAATAAGCCTAACAAACATTTCCATCTACTTTAACATTTTCTCTTTTTTCAATATGTTTGCAATATAGAAGCCAGATTACAGCACTAATGCAAATTGAATTAAGACTGAAAATGCCCTTAAGTTTGAAACTTTAGAAGTTTTCCTGGGAGGAAAAGACTTTTAAGAGGTATTGAGAAGATCTAAAGGGCAAATCATGTTTGATTTTGTCTTCACAATCTTCAACTTTTTTTTTCACATTGTCTACTCAGTTTATTTCCTGAAACTTAATTTTTTTTCTTCCTTTTTTTTTTTTTTTTTTTAGTGGACAGAAAACTGCAGAAAATCAACCTATCCTCCTTCTGGACCAACGTGAGTAAACATCAGATGATCAAAATTGACTTTGACCTTTGTGGAGATTTTTCCCTATGTAATTATCTCATAAAAGTGACAATAATGAAGAAAACTTTAAGTCACATCTTCTATCCTGAGACAACTATTTTTTTTTCCTGAGAATTTTTTTCAGGTTTGTGTATTATGTATTTAGTTAAGACCCTGAACAAATATGGACATACCCCATAATGAAAGTGCCTATCAAAATCAAAGAAAAAAAGAATTTCCATTCTCCAGGAAATTCTGTCTACTGCCAAGCATTTTTTCATCCTGATAAATGCAGAGCTGAACTGTCTGTGGTCCCTGAATATAAATCACCAGATTACACTGGGAGAAAGTCTAAGGTCTTCTATGTCAAACCTTCAAGAAATAAACCCTGGCATGATAATCAAAGCTGTCAAGGGCAAACGGGATTAAAAAACATAAGGCGGGGGGGTGGGGGGCGGTGTCATATTTGAGCACATTTAATGTTAACATTTTTAGTATAGGTATATGGCTTTTTCAAATCTTTTGTGGCAAAATGGGTTTATGAGGAAGATGTATGAATAGCCCACGTGCCCAGAGGGTACAGAATGTGGAAAATAAGATAAAGGTTTAAGGAAAGGTAATCTTTTTTTGCCCTACTTTCCTTCTCTCTGAAAGTAGTGTGCTGGGGGCAGGGAAAAGCAGAGTGCAACTTTAACCTGTTAACCTGAGAAATAAAACTGCCAGTTATTTTACCAGCAAAAATGGATTTACTTGGGAATAGCAGAGAATTGCAATCCAGGACAAGCAAGGTACAGCAAAACTAAGCCTACAGAACAAAAGAGGAGAATGCTCTTTTATAGAGGAAAGGGGGAAGTTAGGAAGGCTATGAAAAAAAAAAAAAGCTATTCAGGGACACCTGGGTGGCTCAGTGATTGAGCATCTGCCTTCAGCTCAGGTCGTGATCCCAGGGTCCTGGGACTGAGTCCTGCATCGGGCTCCCCACAGGGAGCCTGCTTCTCCCTCTGCCTATGTCTCTGCCTCTCTCTCTCTCTGTGTCTCTCATGGATAAATAAATAAAATCTTTAAAAAGAAAAAAAAAAAGCTATTCAAACAAAAAAGTCCATTGGAGTAAATGGAGTTCAAAGCATAGTAGCTCTTCATTGGCTGAGTTATGGCAGTCTCTTATTGGCTGGGCTGTTGCCAGGGCGGGAGCAAAGTCTTTCTTCTTCCTGCTGGGGTAGTAAAGTAGTATCTAAAGTACCATCAACTTGCAAGGCTCCTTTCTTCCTGTTGGGTTGTAAGTTCAAGCCCCACGTTGAGGGTGGAGCTTTCTTAAAAATTAAAAAAAAAAATCTTTATTTGAAAGCATCAGTGATCAAGAGTCAGGTTTTCAATATTTAGTGGTTTTTCCCCTCAGTGCCAGGAAGGACCTTTCCTGCTTGTCATGTTCTATGCAGGGAGGAAGGTGCACAGCAGTTGGAAACCAGTTAAAGCCACATTTGAGTTAACAAGGAAGGTTAGGAGGGAACACTCAGGAACTTGCCATTGAAAGTCTTCTTAGGTTGTATGTGTTGGAGATTTTCTTGGAGCATTTAACCAGCATCTTCTTACTGGGTACATTGCTTTTTAAAAAAAGGTTGATAGGGAACAAAATATGAAACTTAAAATAGGGGATCCCTGGATGGTTCAGCGGTTTGGCACCTGCCTTTGGCCCAGGCGTGATCCTGGAGTCTCGGGATCAAGTCCCGCGTCGGGCTTCTGGCATGGAGCCTGCTTCTCTCTCTGCCTGTGTCTCTGCCTCTCTCTCTCTCTGTGTGTGTATCATGAATGAATAAATAAAATAGTTTTTTTTTTAAAAAAAGAAACTTAATTACACAAAACAGAAGAAGTAACATAACTGCAAATTGTATGATGGCTCTAAACCAGGACTGAAAGTAGCCAACTGAAATATTTATTAGCATGTATTCTGACTTAGGAAAGAGGTTTTCCTGGTGAAAGCAAATGCAGAGTCATGTATGCCTCCTGGAGGTCTCTGCCTAAAGAGATAGTGGAAGCAGAACAGTGAATACTGCCAAGAGCACACACAGCATACTTGGAAACATCCAATACAGGTGTAACATGAAAGGATAGCTGATTAACTTTTTGCAAAATAGCAAAACTTCAAAGACATTTTATTTATTTTACTTTTTTTATTTTTAAAGATTTACATATTTTATTTTTTAAATATTTTATTTATTTATTCATGAGAGACACAGAAAGAGAGGCAGAGACACAGGCAGAGGGAGAAGCAGGTTCCCCATGGGGAGCCTGATGCAGGACTCGATCCCAGAATGCGAGATCACGCCCTGAGCCGAAGGCAGATGCTCAACCACTGAGCCACCCAGGCGTCCCGAAGGCATTTTAAACACAGTCTTATCTCAGAAAAACTGCTGGAACCAAGTGCGTTATTGATTGTATAGTCTGTAAGGTTGCAAATTCAGAGATTATGAATTAGGGTAAGAACCCAGAGTCAGATAACTGAATTCAGATGAAAGAAGACTTTTGTGAATTGTGAACCTTCTACCCCTTCAGGAGAAACAAATGAAAAATTAATTTGTCGCAGGATCTTGATGAGGCTGTTTCCGAAAGACCATAATCAAAAGAGGTTTCCGTGGGTGGGGGGATGGCGTAACTGAGGGATGGGCATTAAGGAGGGCACGTGATGTCATGAGCCCTGGGTGTCATATGCATCTGATGAATCACTAAATTCTACTCTGAAACTAATACTACATTATATGTGAACTAACTTGAATTTAATTAAAATCTTGAAAAAAAGGTTTCCCCTTCTCATAAATACTTGGGAAATGCAGACAAGGGCCTTGTCTTTCCACAGAAGAAAGAGAAGAAGCAATAGTGAGAAAAAGATATCCAGGCCTGGTCCAGACGTGTTAGGAAAGCTATTTTATCAAAAGTCATTTGCTTCAGTTCTGGGAAATTCCTAATTTTCTAGGTCACCTGTTGGTGTGCAGGCTCAGCCAGGGTTTTACGCTTTCTTTAGTAGATGCGTCCCATAAATCCAAGAGTCTGTACCCTGAGGTTTGGCGGCAAAAATGTTGGTTAGCAGTACCTGAAAAAAAGACCTTTCTAGTGAAGTTGGAGAGTCTTTCTGAAGATGTGTTTTCCAACAGATGAAATCTCGGGGTTGTAAATTGTGACACTTTTCAAGTCATTGTCTCTCTTAGGAGTGCTCTGTGAAGAGATTGCTCTATGAAAGCATGGTTATCTCTAATAGAAGCAATTAGGCCTTCCAGTATTGAAGTATGTCTCCTTTATCAACTCTGGGTCAGAGGGGCGGGGGCCACAGGTACTGGATGTCCCGTAACTGTGTCAGTAGGTTGAGTGTATGAATTCTCAGAGAGTAGATGTGCAATTTAGAAGGACCAGCTGCAGTGCCATCAGCCAAGGCATTCGAAGGGTCTCTACACCTTTGGCCAGTTGAGTCTTGAGAGCACCATTAGTACGTTCAGCTAACTCTGAGGACTGAGGATGGTGCACACAGCGAAGGTTTGTAAAACTGGGTAAAGAGCACAGACTTGTGGAAGCACCTGACCCATCACATTGTTCCCCGATCACCATTAAGTTATTAAGTTGGAGACTGGTTCCCCAGGTAGGGATGTTTTTTTTAAATTTTATTTTTATTTGCATTTATTCTATGCAGAATTTATTCTCAGGCCATAAGTTTTAAGTTTTTGTTTCTTCAGTTTCTTCTGGGATATCTTTTCCTTCTGTGCAGCCTCCTTTTGTGGTTTAGGAACAGTCTGCTCTTTTTCGGTAAGGATCAACTGGATGTGGCAGGCGGAGCTCGTGTATGGCTTAATCCAGCCACATGCCCCGTAAGTTCTTTGCCACATCTTGGAGGCTTTGTTCACGTGGATGTGCTCAATGACCAGAGAATCTACATCTAAACCCTTAGGTTCAGCATTACACTCTGCATTTTTAAGCATGTGCAGTAAAAATTCACTCCTCTTGGGCCACTGACCCTGTGTGCAGCCCCACTATTTGGCCTGGACACAGCTGGACACCACTGCAGCAATGGAATGGCACGCATCACTTCTTTCAGATACTTGGTGGCTTTTTGGATACGTATACCCTTCATGGCCTGGGCAGTTTCATGTGTGTTCTTAAAGTGAACATGAAGATTTGAACCTCTTGACTTGCATGATTTTGTAGGGTTTTCTAGATCCAGCGAATAGTGAACCATTATCAGAGGTCACTTTGGGCCACTTAGGGGAAGAGCAGGGATACTTTTTCTAAGGGAATTTTAACCACAGAAGCAGCATTGGCCCGTCCCTGAGAGAAACCTTGGTCCAGGGAGAAAACATACAAACCATGACTAAAATATATTTATATCAGTGAAAAACTGTATGGGATGAATTTGTGTGAGCAGGTTTCCCTGGATTATACTTCGGACAGGTGGGACAAGTAAAGTAGCCACTTTTGCATATTTCCCCAACATCATTGGTTGATGAATGCTATCATTTTGTTAGACCAGTGGTTTAAGGCATGTAAGTAGTGGGAATTTTAGAATTTCTGGTAGGGCCAGGTTGTTATTTGGTCCAAACCAGAGTTCTCCTTTTTATCAAGCCAACAATTATTAGATTTTTAATATTGTTTTTCACTCTCTGGGGCCAATTGTTGTGTATCTCTTGTCAGTTTTTCTAAATAATCATTCGAGAGAACATCCTTTTGGACCATGAAAGATGTTGGGGTATTGATTTCCTTAAGAGCAGCATTTTTGGTGGAAATACCAGTGAGGTGGTTTTGTTTGGCCTCCAGGGAGTCTAGTCTGGTACACCCAAGGACCTTATGGGTAGTAGAGCAGCCGGCAAAAGTCTGACCTCTGGTACATTTTGGACGTAAGAGCCATTTTTAATCTTATCTCCATCAGAGATAAGGACATCTCATTGTTTCCATAATATTCCAAACTGATGAATGCCCCAAAGGCATACTGACTATCAGTATAAATGTTTGTGGTTTCATCCTTGGCTCGGGGACAAGTTTGAGTGAGGGCATAGATCTCAGCCTGTTGGACAGAAATAGTCAAAGATAAAGGTGCTGCCTCAGTGATTTCAAGAGGAGTTACAGTAGCATACTCTGCACGGTATTTACTATTTACATCCTTTAAATAAGAACTGTCAGTAAGTCATGAAAAAGCTGCATTGGTTAGAGGGGTTTCTTGTAAATTGTCACGAGGAGCCAAAAAGTCACATCAGCAATCATGAAGGGTAGCATCTGGATCCGAGTGTAGTCCTTGTTTGGAGATTAGGTGCCCTAAGTATCAAACTTGAATTTGAGCAAATCCCTTTAAGGCTACAAATTTTTAGCAGGTGGATGCTGTCTCCTTATGCAGGGCTCGATCTTACAACCCTGAGATGGTGACCTGAGCTGAAACCAAGTGTCGGACGCCTAACCAGCTGCACCCACAGGCGCCCCTTGGCCCAGTAAATGAGTAGAGGTAGAGGAGCTAAGGAGAGAAGGATGCGTACCTCTCAGGGGGCCTAGACAAAAGGGGAATAGGTTAGAGATGGGCACCTGTTGCGGTTTATCAGAGACCCTCCGGCTCCTTGAGCTGTTTCAGTGCTTGGAGGTAGAGGCTGCTTTAAAGCCGTGGGGCTAAGCATGGAGAGTGTGGCTCTGGCGTCACTACACACACAGGTTCATTCCCAGTCTGGAAAGTGGTTTCTGCAGGCTGCTGGAGACAGGATTGGGGGGAGCACCTTTAGCTCCTCGGGGCTATGTGTTTGGGAATTAGGAGGAGGTTGGAAAGACTGAGTAAAGGGCTGACAGTGTCTGTGGTGCTTAAGTTTGTACCAGCCTTTTAGTAATGTCCTGGGTCTTTGCAATAATAGAAACTGGAAAGATTTTGTTTTTTTTTTTATTTTCAGTTTTTTTTTAATTTAAAATCAGTTAATTAACATACAATGCAGTATTGGTTTCAGATGTTGAGATCAGTGATTCATCAGTCTTCTGTAACGCCCAGCGCTCATTACATCACGTTTAGGAGCCTTCCTTTGCAAAGTAAAAAAATTGAGAATTTCAGCAGTCCTTCTCTAGGCGACCCATCTAGGAAACAAGCGAGCTGGTTTGCCAGATTCAATCAATCTGGAGTGATTACAGTTTTCATTCCATCCAGATCCTTTTTAAGACTTAAGGAAAAGGATCCTGGTTCAGGTCATTGATGACCATAGAGTTAAATGCCACCTGGGTGGATTCAGCATCTAAAGGAAAACCAGAACCTTCTTTAAAAACAGTTTGGAGGGGGCAGCCCGGGTGGCTCAGTGGTTTAGCGCCGCCTTCAGTCCAGGGCCTGATCCTGGGGGTCCGAGATTGAGTCCCGCATCGGGCTCCCTGCATGGAGCCTGTTTCTCCCTCTGCCTGTGTGTCTGCCTCTCTCTCTCTCTCTCTCTCTCTCTCTCTGTGTGTCTCTCATGAATAAATAAATAAAATTTATTCATGAGAGACACACACAGAGAGAGAGGGGGACAGAGACACAGGCAGAGGGAGAAGCAGGCTCCATGCAGGGAGCCCGACGTGGGATTCCATCCAGGGTCTCCAGATCACGCCCTGGGCCACAGGCGGCGCTAAACCGCTGTGCCACCGGGGCTGCCCAAATAAATACAATCTTAAAAAATAAAAAATAAATGAAAACATTTTGGAGTTGATTGTAGTAGTCATGAAGAGGTTCATCAGGCTTTTGTGCACAAGCCTGAATTTTTGTTCCCATCAACAGGCTTAGGAAAAGCTACTGTAACTGCTCAGTGGATGTTCCCTGGGGCTGTTCTAGTGTTTTGCCAGAAGTTAGGCTCTTTCTTTACTCGTCCCTCAGGACGTTCCTATCGGGCTACTTTCATCCAGTGTTTGGTCTGGCCCTCACAAATAAGCAAGTGGACTAATGGATATAAATCTGAGAAACTAGATGGGTAAGTTGAATAACTAGGTTAAATTCTATAGCAAGCTTATGGGGAGGTCACCAATCACTTTAGAAAGCTCTTTCTGGCTTGAATGGATTCTCTTAGTACAGGGAGCAGAAGAAACTTGGCATTTCTGCAGATCCTCAGAAGACTTAACCTTAGAGAGGCAGGTTCAGGAGAAGGAGCAGGGAGCATTTTGGAGGAAAAAAGAAGTTCAACAGTGAGAATAAAGGAAAAATGGCACCTGCCACACGTCTGGAATCAAAGAAGGTGGCAGGGCGGGGAAAGAGGTCTCAGGAGCCGTTCTGACTTTTCATTTGTTGCCTCAGTTAATTTAGAAATAGTATTTTACAAAGAGGCAAACTCAGAATCTGGAAAGGATTCAGAAGCCTCAAGGTAGCATTTAAAACAGGCATCCCTGGGCAGCCCTGGTGGCTCAGCGGTTTGGCGCCACCTTGGGTCTGGGGTGTGATCCCGGAGGCCTGGGATCGAGTCCCATGTCAGGCTCCCTGCATGGAGCCTGCTTCTCCCTCTGCCTGTGTCTCTGCCTCTCTCTCTCTCTCTCTCTCTCTCTCTCAGGAATAAATAAATAAAAATCTTAAGAAAAAAAATAAAACAGGCATCCCATATAGGTTTTCGTTTTTTAGGAGCTGTGCTTCCTAATTTACTTCTGAGTAAGCCCAGTGTGGGGAACTCAGAAATTCCCTGTGAAGGATGCTGAAGTTCCAAGTTACCTTTGGTTAACTCAGTCTACTTAGTTACAGATGCATGTGTGGAGCTACCAGAGTTCTTAAACATAGACCAGCTGGAGTCGCGGTAGGAACCGGGTACCCTCAAAGCTTCTTGATGACTAGGATCCCATTATCTTAGATGTGTCTCTCTAGAGTAAAGAGAAAAAAATCCTAATAGCACAGTTTCAACAGCCCATTTCCAGAAGGAATCAGACCAAACAGAAGGAACAGTCCAGTTCCAAACTGAAGTCCTACCAAAAGCTAGTGCATTTCCAGCAGGCACAGTCCAATCCCAAAATGAGTCAATTCAAACTGGCACAGGAGCAGACCAGTTCTGTTACAACAGCAACAGTCCAGGTCTGTAAAGGAGTCAACAAATACCCTAAGATTAAAACAAAACAAAACAAAACAAAAAACAAAGCCTTAAGACACGTCCCAAATAAAGCCTGGAGAGCTCAAACACAGAGAGCGGAGCTTGAATCGCTGGGAAGACTTACCCTCAATCCCGAGGATTGGCAAGAAAGTAGGAATCCAGTTGACTCTGTGGTTAATCAGCACCTGTTTGCTCATCAGCCTTGGAGTTGTTGGGGGTTTTCTCTGGATCCCACTTTTTTTTTTTAAAGCTTTATTTATTTGAGAGAGGCAGAGACACAGGCAGAGGGAGAAGCAGGCTTTCTGCGGGGAGCCCGATGTGGGACTTGAACCCAGGACTCCAGGATCACGACCTGAGCTGAAGACAGATGCTCAACCACTGAACCACCCAGGTGCCCCTGGATCCCACTTCTGATCACCAAGTAATGTCAACCTTAAAAATAAATCTGCCAGCAAATATGGGTTTATTCAGGAAGAGTAGAGAATTATAGTGAACAGGCAAGCAAGGGCAAAACCATAGGCAAGTCTGCAGAACAAAGGAGAGGAGTGCTCTTTTATTTTTTTTTAATTTTTTTAATTTATTTATTTACAATAGTCACAGAGAGACAGAGAGAGAGGCAGAGACACAGGCAGAGGGAGAAGCAGGCTCCATGCACTAGGAGCCCGACGTGGGATTCGATCCCAGGTCTCCAGGATCGCGCCCTGGGCCAAAGGCAGGCGCTAAACCGCTGCGCCACCCAGGGATCCCAGGAGTGCTCTTTTAAAGAGGACACAGGGAAGTTGAGAAAGCTGTTGCCCAAAAGCCCACTGGAGGGAACTGGAGTCCAAAGAATAGTGGCTTGTCATTGGCCAGGCTGTTGGCAGGGCAACCTCTCTTCTCTGCTGGGATAAAGTCTTGGTTAAGGGTCCTGTCAACTTGCAGGGCTACTTTTCTTCCTGTTGGGTCTGTAGTTGAGGAGCAGTGGGGTGGGAGGCCTTCCCCTGCCCACCTCTGGACTCCAGGCTAAATGAAATTTCCTTTTATTAATTTCCAGTAATACCAAGATGACATACTTGAATTTTGTAGCACTCCAATTATATATTATTGTACCCCACTTGCCTAAATTATGTGCTCTGAATAGCCTCTGTCCCAGATACAGTGCAACTGTAATAAAATTCTTTTGATTTACTCACTTTTCTGTGGAAAGAAGTAAATATTTGGTAGGAAATAATTTAGAAGTAATCAGTTTTTATGTTTTATTCTAAAATTTTTATGTTATTCTAAACAATGTGTATTCCAGTGCTTTAATGGCTTGTTCTCTGGAGGTCCTCCTTCATGTAAACACTGACTGTATCCTGGTCTTCAGGGTCTTATTGGCTGCATCTCTTGACTGGTCTCACCACCCCAATTCATTTAACACATAATACCTTCCATGTTGAAGGCTTTTTTCCCTCCTCCCTTCCATGTGCACCTTCCATGTGTCCATGAATTGATTACCCTGCATACCTTCCCTGCTTGGGCTTCTCAACTGGTTCCAGGTTGCTGAGCGTATGTATGTGCACACATGTGTACACAACTCACACATACAAACACATTTCTTTTATATTTCCATACAATGTAAATATTTTAGTCCTGGTATTTCTACTGGATTCCTTCCTGCCTTACTAGACTGTTCTCTACAGAAAAATCTTCCATTCTGCTCTGATCCTTTTCTCTGAACTAGAAATGTGTCTTGGGATGTGAGAGGGGAGCCCAGTGTTCATATACCTTTGAATGACAACAGAATCCTCCTCTACATTTTCTTGATCAAGTGCACGGGTTCTGGAGGTATGCATGGGCATCGTGCGGGAGGAGTTACCTGTTTATCCAGCCCGACCAGTCAAATCAGGGCTGGAGATCCGGAGACTGACAGCGGGAGCATCCCTGGATCCATCCAAATCCCATTAGCATTTATTTTCCCCTGCTCCCTGGCACTCAGCATCTGCCCTCTTATCTGTATGTACCTGTGTTGTGTCACTTGGACTAGTTTCTGAGCCACCTGTGGAACCAGGTGGGTTCAGTCAGTTCTTAATAGTGACTGTGATGACCTGGGCAGAGCAGATGCTAAGTCTCAAAAATAATTTAATGATGTTTATTGTTTGCAGTAATGTAGGAAACTATTCTGTAGTAATTACTATTGGTCGAATACCATTACTGCTGAGTATTTTTTGTGTATCGCATGTAATTATCACTGCCCTCATAGGGTAGATACTATTTATTTCTCTAGGAAATTGAGGTACAGGTGTTAAATACCAAGATATTTTAGAAAAATGTTTGAGAAATAAGATGTGGGATCGTGGCTAAGCTTTAATCGTAAGAATGATTTTGTTCATCAGTTTAACAGTTCTTTCCAAGAATTGTGATTAGTTGAGGTGTTTTTATAGAGAGGTTTGTGGGGTCTCCCCATGCCCACTTAGTCTAATCCTCTGCTGTTCTGAGTTTATCTCCACTCCATTTCTTCTTTGGAATCCTTGAGCCCTGTACCCAAGGCTCCGGACTGGAAAAGAATCAGGAGATTAGGGTGGATATAGGTTTGGGTTTTGTTGGATATTCTAAGGCGAAGAACTTCTGATTGGGGTTTATAGGTATAAACCCTGTTTGAGGGCAGTGCCACCACGTGCATAGCTCCACTTGGCCCCTTTTTACCATTGCTCCCGGACATGGAAATCTAAGTGCATGCTGGCGAGGAGGCCATTAGGAGCACTTGCCTGTAATAGAATGAACAAGAGTTATTTTTTAGAATTGTGGAATAGAATTTTGCATGTACAATTAGGATCAGTCAGAAACAGAATTTGTTTTTATGTTAAGCTTTTTTTTTTTTCTAGGAATTAAGTATCATAGCCCTTAATATGGATATCAGCTGTAGCTCACACCAGCATGCCCCTTCTGTTTCTCTGGAGCAGAGAAATAATGGAACAAATGCTGGCTATTTTTAGGCGTAGTTCTAAGCTGATAAGTCACTGAATGGCACACCCACAGAGGCTTAGTAACAAGAACCAGAAGATAATGTTTCTGCAGCTACAGAGAACAGTGGTAGAGTTCACCCACCAGAAATAGGGCCCAGCTCCATTTAAAAGGAGTGAACGTTGCCATGTATTTACCTTGTATAGTAGAAATTGCTCTTTGTCGATTGAAGAGTAGGAAATTGGGGAATGCCTATGACTGGAACAGAGCTTGGGTGTGGACTGAGTACAGGAGATGAGGATGGCAGGAAGAGTCTCGTGGCTGAGTGAGTAGAGAAGGTTCTTAAAGCCAGTCATGAGAAGCTAATACGTGCTGCCTCTTCGGGAGGCTTAGAAGGTGACCTTACTGAAGTCCATGCTAGAGACAATGATTTGGCAGTAGTGGGACTGGGAGACCACTCAGAAAAGTGCCCAGAGCCTAGACCAGCCCTCAGCAGAGATTTCGGAGGGCAAAAAAAGGCAGTTATTTTCTAGCCCTGAGATTGAGATGACATGAGGCTCTTGAACCAAAATTGATTCTTTTACATATCACCAATTCCCCTTATCCTTCCAGAATGTATTATTCTGGATTCTAAGACTTCTGAAATTACGTGTGATTGTGTATACAACATAGGGCAGAAACACTAGCTGGGAAAATGAGCTTTTCTGCAGACGTTGGTTTGAGTACCAACTTCTGTGTTGTTAAGAATATGCCTCGTTTTAACCCCCATCAGAATTGGCTTTTTACATTTCACGATGATACACCTCTCATTACAGCTACAGGGGTTCGGTTCCGTGGTACACCATAAATCTTGACTTACCGCCCTACAAAAGATGGCATGAATTGATGGCTGACAAGGCACCAGCGGTATGTGGATTGTTAAATATTCCATTTCTAACATTACTGAATATAACTGCATTTTTGAAAGAGCATTTCATGAAATTACATACCAAGTATTTTAAGGATTGAGTTTGATATTTTTCTCCTGTTAATAATAGAAGAAATGATGCCATTTTTCTGTACCTTCTTGCTCTTTTTGCTTGCCTTTATTTTTTTTCTGTATCCTCTTCATCTAATTAATTAATAAAATGGCCTGTTAAAGATGTATGTGTATATGAGATGAAAATATTTTCAAATGGCACTCTATTTAATTCTTTATGGATAAGTCAAAAGGTCTGTGTCTGTTTCCATTTTACCAATATTAATTTTTTTGTATATTTTTTATTGGAGTTTGCCAACATTTTTTTTTGCCAACATATTTGCCAACATATAGCATAACGCCCAGTGCTCATCCCATCGAGTGCCTCCCTCAGTGCCCCCCAGTCAACCAATATTAATCTTTTAATTAATGTCAACTTTTTTAATGTCTCTTGATAATTAAATTATTTATTTATTTTTTTCAGCTAAAGATTATAGTGAATTCCCTGAAGGATCTAGTAACTGCATTTGTGCCAAGTGGAAAAATTATGCAGATAGTGGATCAAAAGTTGGTAAGAAATATTATTTCCCACAATAAATTTTAAACATACACACATCCATATACACAGAGTTCAGAAAAAGCTCTAGTATTTGCTTAAAGGCATAGTCTGACAAATTCTTCTAAGGAGCTTGGGACAGGTTTGCATTTAATTATTCTAGAACACTATCGAAACTTTAGAGGGAGTTAAAATTTTGGGGTTTGGTAATGTTAGAATAACATGACACCAGAGAGGGATGCCTGGGTGACTCCGTGGTTGAGTGCCTGCCTTCTGCCTAGGGCGTGATCCTGGAGACCCGGGATCGAGTCCCATGTTGGGCTCCCTGCATGGAGCCTGCTTCTCCCTCTGCCTGTGTCTCTGCCTCTCTCTCGCTGTGTCTCTCATGAATAAATAAAATCTTAAAAAAAAATAATTAAAAAAAATGACACAAAATAGCATGGCAAAATTTGGCAATTAACTGCCCCTTAATTTTTTTTAAAGTATTTTAACTTTACAGAAACTATTTTACAGAACAGTTGGCAAATATGTTATTTCATCTGAGAGCATGGCATGTCCTTCCCCTTACAGATAGAGTTCACCATTGAACAACACAGGTTTAAACTGGGAAGGTCCACTTATACATGGATTTTTTTCGATAAATACAGTGAAGTACTGTTAATGTATTTTCTCTTCCTTACGATTTTTTAAAAAACCATTTTCTTTGCTCTGGCTTTTTAAATTGTAAGAACACAGCATAAAATATATATAACATTCAAAATATGTGTTAATTGTTAATCAAAATATGTGATAATACTGTTGATATTATCAGTAAGGTTTCTGGTCAACAGTAAACTATCAGTGGTTTGGGGAGAGTCAGATACTATACTCTTTTGGGAGAGATTTTCAACTCCCCACATTGTTCAAGGGTCAGCTGTACTTATTTTTTTTAAACTTTTTTTAAATTTTTATTTATTTTATGATAGTCACACAGAGAGAGAGAGAGAGAAAGAGGCAGAGACACAGGCAGAGGGAGAAGCAGGCTCCATGTACCGGGAGCCTGACGTGGGATTCGATCCGGGGTCTCCAGAATCGCGCCCTGGGCCAAAGGCAGGCGCCAAACCACTGCGCCACCCAGGGATCCTGTCAGCTGTACTTATATTTGCAAGTTCACTATTGAAGATTTGGGTGTTTTGTTTTGTTTTTTAAAGTACTTTGCCTGTGTATCTCAGGACACCCAGAGATTTTTCTTCATAGGACCAAATGACATATGTATCTTAGCCTGGGAAGCCCATTAACCGAGACAGGAGGTTTTGTGAATGACTAGAAGATAGATTTGCTTTTATGAGTGTGGGAAGAAAGCAGTAATGAGGGTGCAGTGCCAAGGCAAGAGGGTGAGTTCAGGTGGAGATAAGGGGTGCTTGTTGTGATGCATTTGTTTGTGGATCATGTCCGGTCACCCAAGTGCAGTTATCCTAGTTCTCTCTCCTTCTGGAGAACAGGGTGAAATGCCAGGCAGGAAAAAATAAACATACATCTTTGCATAATACCTGAAAACAGTTGAGTTTAAGGGAATAAAATACATATTTAAAGAATGAGGGGCCTACCATCGAGTCCTACATAACATCTTTTAGAAATACAGGATGTAAAAGTCCTTTATAAATGACTTTTATCACTAACTATATGGAAGGAGCATCTAAAACAAATTATATGTAAAAGAACCCAATCTAAAGCAGCCCTTTAGGGTCAAATGATTGATCATTTATTTGTTTTCCAGCCTGGTCTCCTTGGCAATTTGCCAGGTCCTTTTGAGGAGGAAATGAAGGGGATTGCAGCGGTTACTGGTGTACCTTTAGGTAAAGTTCACTTTGCAGCTTTTATAAGATGTAAGAAAGCACTTGTATATTTTTTTAATTGGGACAATCTACTTATAGTAAAGTGTGTTAATCTTAAGTATACAGTTCAGTAGAATGTTTAAAATGTGTACATGCATGTAATCACAACTCAGTTGAAGACCCAGAAATTTCAGCAATCCAGAATGCTCCATCCTGCCATTTCACAGACAGCACTGCATCTCCAAGGTAGCTGCTTATTCTCAATTCACCACACATTAGTCTGCTTCTTGAATCTTCTGTACACAGTGTGAACTGTTGTGTCAGGTTTCTTGTACAGGTCATTATAGGTAGTATGCTACTGTGTGAATAGGATGGTTTGGGTGGTTTCTAGATTTTGGATATTAAGAATAAAGCAGTTATGAATATTGTATCTGTTTTTTCATGGACATGTGCACTCATTTCTGTTGGATATATCCTGGGCTATGGGGTAGCTGTATTTTTGCCTTGTAGTTTTCCACAGTAACTGTATCTACTGACAATCCTCATAGTACGAGACTGTTCGTTTTCTCTACTTGATACCCACCAGCTAACATCAGTATTTTTCATTTGAGCCATTTGGTGGAGTGTGTAGAATCCCATGATTGTGCAATTTGCTTTTTTTTTTGATGACTATAAGATTGTACAACTGTTGACCTTTCCTTTCATTGGTGTTTTTGTTTTGCTTCTTTAAAAAAAAAATGGTTTAAGAAAATGGTCTGTCTCCCTTCCTTCCTTCTAAAGGTGAAATGTTTGTTAGTCTTTTGCCCATTTTGTATTGGTTTTAAAAGATTTTTTTTTTCAAGTCTGTATTTTAATTCCAGTTAGTTAACAGTGTTATATTAGTTTCAGGTGTATGGTACAGTGATTCAGCACTTCGTACATCACCTGATATTCCTCACACATGTCCTCCCTAATCCCTATCACCTGTTTCACCCATCCCCCAACCCACCTCTGGTAACCATCAGTTCTCCATGGTTAAGTATATGGTTTTTTGTTTCTCCCTCTTTTTCTTTCCCCTTTGCTCATTTGTTTTGTTTCTTAAATTCCACATGTGAGTGAAATCATATGGTATTTGTCTTTCTCTGACTTATTTCACTTAGTCTTATACTCTCTAGCTCGATCCATGTGATTGCAAGTGGCAAGATTTCATTCTTTTTATGGCTGAGTAATATTCCAGTGTGTGTGTGTGTGTGTGTGTGTGTGTGTGTGTGTGTGTGTCTACACATCTTTATCCATTCATCATTCACTGGACACTTCAGCTTCTTCCATAATTTGGTTATTGTAAATAATAGTGCAGTAAGCACGCATGTACCCCTTTGATTTAGAGTTTTTGTATTCTTTGAATAATTGCTAGATTGTAGGGTAGTTCTCTTCTTAACTTTTTGAGAACCTCCATACTGTTTTCCCCAGTGGCTTCACTAGTTTCCACCAACAGTGCAGGAGGGCTCCTTTTTCTCCACATCCTCACCAGCACCTGTTGTTTCTTGTGTTGTTGATTTTGGCCATTCTGACAGATGTGAGGCAATAGATGATAAGTGATGATAACATCTTTTCATCTGTCTGCCATCTGGATGTCTTCTTTGGAGAAATGTTTATGTCTTCTTCCCATTTTTAATTGTATTATTTATTTTTTTGTGTTGAATTGTGTAAATTCTTTATATATTTTGGGTACTAATCATTTATTGGATATGCCATTTGCAAGTATCTTCTCCCATTTTGTGGGTTGCCCTTTAGTTCTGTTGATTGTTTCTTTTGCCAAATTTGTGCAGAAGCTTTTAATTTTAATGTAGTCCCAATAGTTTATTTTTGCTTTTGCTTTCCTCGCCTCAGGGGACCTACTTGAAAAAAGTTGCTATGACCAATGTCAGAAATTACTGCCTGTGCTCCCTTCTAGGATTTTTATGGTTTCATATCTCATGTTTAGGTCTTTAATCCATTGTGAATTTATTATTGTGTATGGTGTAAGAAAGTGGTCTAGTTTCATTCATTTGCATGTAGCTGTCCAGTTTTCCCAACACCATTTGTTAAAGAGACTGTTTTGTTTCCTTTGGATGTTCTTTCCTGCTTTGTCGAAAAGTAATTGACCATATAATTGTGGGTCCATTTCTGGTTTTTCTATTCTGATCCATTGATTTATGTGTCTATTTTTGTGTTAGTACAATGGTGTTTCGATCACCACAGCTTTGTAATATAACTTGAAGTCCAGAATTGCGATGCCTCCAGCTCTGCTTTTCTTTATCAAGGTTGCTTTGGGTATTCAGGGTCTTTTCTGGCTCCACAGAAATTTTATTTTTTTCCACAGAAACTTTAAGATTGTTCTAGTTCAGCAAAAAATATTGTTGGTATTTTGATGGAGATTGCATTGACTATGTAGATTGCTCTGAGTAGTATAGGTGGTTTTAAGGAATTCCATATATATTCTGGCTACAAACCTTTTGCCAGATGCATGCATTCTGAATATCTTCTCTATGGCTTCAAGTCTGTGGCTTGTATTTTTACTCCCTTACTGGTATCTTTTAATGATCAGAAATTCTTTTTTTTTTATGAGCATAAACTCTTAATTTTAATGAAGTCAAATTTAATTTAATGAAAAAGACCTTTCTTGCCACCCCAATTTTGTTTTTTAGCTACCAAAGTGATAGAGTTGTTATTTTAAGTAGCCAGTATTACCTTGGTTTTTACAAGAGATGATTGAGAATTTCTGAAAATCAATAGTATTTATCAACAAAGGTGGCTAGGTTTTTTATTGTCCTTTGCTTCTTCAAAAAAAAAAAAAAAAGATGTAGGGGCATCTGGGTGATTCAGTCAGTTAAGCATCTGCCTTCCACTGTGGTCATGGTCTCAGGGTCCTGGGATCAAGCCCTGAGTCCGGTTTCCTGCTCAGCAGGGAGTCTGCTTCTCCCTCTCCGTCTGCCCCACCTCTTGCTCTCTTAAATAAATAACATCTTTTAAAAATGCTGTAAAATGATGGTCAACATACTGGAAATACATTCTTGCAGCTTTGATGAAAAACAAGTCTTTAATTCCTTTATTATGTAAAGAACCCTAGCAAATAAATACCACATATCACTATCTCGAGAGAAAAATGAATTAAAAAGATTAATACGTGACTTTTAATAACATAAGAACAGAATCTTACCAAAATGTAAATAAACATTAGCTTAGAATGGGAAAAAATGTTCAGCTTATTAACATGTTTACATGAATGTGGTAAGGGAAAGCATTCTGTATATCTTTCATTATCTAATTAAAATAATTTTTTTTTGTTTCAGTTGATAGTGTTACATTAGTTTCAGGTGTACAACATGGTGATCCAGCACATCACTTTACATTTTACTGTGCTCACCCCGGGGGTGGCTACCTTGTGTCATCATATAACACGATTACAGTACCACTGGCTGTACATTCCCTGTGCTGTGCCTTTTGTTCCCGTGATGTATGCCTTTTCATTAAATGCTAAGTGGTATTATTATACAGTTTTGGAAAAATATTCAAAAATTAAAATGGATTTTCTTGGTAGCTCTGCACTGATTTTATTAGTAGTTCCTGGATCTCCTTTCTCACCTTAGAAATACTGTCACCTCTAAAAATATGAGCAAAATACATGTTCAGTCTATAACAAAGAGCCAGATGTATTAAGTTATCATATTTTAGGGGCACCTGTGTGGCTCAGTCAGTTAAGTGACTCATGATTTCAGCTCAGGTCATGACCTCATAGTTTGTGGGATCTAGCTCCACTTTAGGCTCCAAGCTGAGTTCTCTGAAATTCTCTCCCTCTGCCCCTCCCCCACTCATGCATGCTCTCTCTCCCTCTTTCTCTCAAATAAGTCTTTAAAAAACAAGTTATCCTATGTTAGCACCCCCAAACCAAATTAAAATGAAGCATATTGGACATCCTGTCACAGTACAATTAATTCATTGTGCCTGGGTGTTCAGCTTGCCCAAAAAGCTGACCTTTGGGAGTTTGTTTTATCTTGTATCTGTAGCATACCGGCTGGTGAGATACCACTACCTGACCAGGCTATTCAGGCGTGCTCAGACTGGTCTGCAGACATGTATTGCACAGCAAAAATTCACACGTAGTGATTGTTCAAACTTTAAAAAAAATTTTCTAACAGTGTCATAGTTTTGTATATTGACTAAGAAATGTCCTATCTTTTCTCATAGGAGAGATTATTTCATTCAATGTTTTCTACGAATTTTTCACCATTTGTACCTCAATAATAACAGAAGACAAAGAAGGTAAATGTGTGCCTGGGGGAGAGGTTGCGGGGGTAGGCAATGCAAAGTACAAATTAAAAGAAAAATCTAAAAATCTAGATAGAATTAGAACTTGTACTATCCAGGCTTACTCTTCAAATTCTCTGTATGTTGCATATAGTTTAAATATCTTGGGCAGCCCGGATGGCTCAGCGGCTTAGCGCCACCTTCAGCCCAGGGTGTGATCCTGGAGACCCGGGACTGAGTCCCACATCGGGCTCCCTGCATGGAGCCTGCTTCTCCCTCTGCCTGTGTCTCTGCCTCTCTCTCTCTCTGTGTCTCTCATGAATAAATAAATAAAATCTTAAAAAAAAAAAAAGATCTTTAGCAAATTTTTAGATGTGAATTTAAAACTATGTTTATTTTGAGACCACTGTGATGGCTATTAAAGTTTAATCCAGGGGCACCTGGGTCACTCAGTGGTTGAGCATCTGCCTTCAGCTCAGTGCTGATCCTGGAGTTCCAGGATCGAGTCCCACATCGGGCTCCCAGCATGGATCCTGGTTCTCCCTCTGCCTGTGTCTCTGCCCCCCCCCTATCTATCTATCTATCTATCTATCTATCTATCTATATATCTATATATCTATATATATATATATATAATGAATAAATAAATAAAATCTTAAAAAAAAAAAGGCAGTCCCATGAGGCTGTTTGAATGGGTGAAGTTTGAACTAAGGCGTGAAAGACAGAGTTTATAATGAAGATGAAAGGGAACAACATTCCAGGCAGAGAGAACTATAAGTTCAAAGACGCTGAGACAGGATTGAGCAGCTTGGAGAACAAAAAAATAAAGTTTAATTCAGGGAGGTAGAAAGCTTGGAAGTGTTTCAGGATTCTAAATATCCTTACCCTTTCACCTAGTCTCCCTTATGCTATTCTTCATGCTTTAGTACAAGTACCCACTCATTATCTTTATGTGCATAATGATCCCCGCCTTTCCTTGAGACTCAGGACAAATCCTGTCCCGTCGTTTCCAGCTGAGGGACCCTGTGTAGACCAGGCTCATTTCCCATGTTTTTTTCTGGCAGGCCCCCAGAATGCAAGGCACAGGATGGCTTACGTTGATTTACCATTATACCGCTGCTCGCGTTAGAAATCGGCCTGTACCTGACCCTAGAAGTGTTCAGCTGTAGGTAGCCATTCCTGAAGGGGATTGTGTTGGCACGTCACATTAGGTGCGGCTACGCTAGCTACACCCAGCTAGCTGTCCGTGGACCAAAGAAGGACCCCTGATCCTTTTCCCAGATTGTAATTTTCCCTGGAACTGTGTGCTCTGAGATCAGTATGACGGGATCTGGCCAGTGTGACGGGCACAGCAGTTTGAGCTTGTTAAGGCTTATGACACTAGGACGCTACTTAATTCTTACTACTGGATTGAGCAGTTGTCAATATCAATAAACCAGAATTAAGTGTCCAGCTTTGATCAATTATGCTGTTGTAACTGCAGCTACATGTCTCTTCTTTAAATCAGGTCATCTACTACATGGGCGAAACATGGATTTTGGAGTATTTCTTGGGTAAGTAAAGATCGTGGTGAGTATCCATTCTTAAGGAAGGGTATGTTGTATTACAAATCGATGAAAAGTAAATCCCAAATCATGCCCAAAATATGATCAGAAGTGAAGATACTGGTTTCCTTAGTTTTTTGTTTGTTTGTTTGTTTTTTATAAATATTTTATTTATTTATTCATGAGAGACAGAGAGAGGCAGAGACACAGGCAGTGGGAGAAGCAGGCTCCATGCAGGGAACCTGACATGGGACTTGATCCAGGGCCTCCAGGATCATGCCCTGGGCTGAAAGTGGCACTGAACTGCTGAGCCACCCAGGCTGCCCTGGATTCCTTAGATTTGAGACAAGATGGGCACAGTATTTGTGAGTCTGTAACGAAGCTGAAGCTAGTAAGCAGAAATCTAGAGCATGTTTGAAGGTCCCAGATGCAAGTCCGGTTTATTGCTTAGAAAGGAAGAGCATTCTGTTCTATGTCTACTTAACATTCCTAAAAAAATGTAATGGCTCTTTTGTTGAGTGGGCTGTTGTACTGGGTTATTTAGATTTAGCCTCCATTTTATCATATGGAAAACGGAGAGTAAAACCACTCATGTCATAGAGTTCCTGGGAGGCTTGCTCTTTATGGAGTAGGGAGAGGAAGCGCCTGATACAATGCCTGGCCATCATCATTATTTTTAAACGAAATCTGTCTTTTGTAGGTGGAACATAAACAATAATACCTGGATCATAACTGAGCAGCTCAAACCTTTAACAGTGAACTTGGACTTCCAAAGAAACAATAAAACTGTCTTCAAGGCCTCAAGCTTTGCTGGCTATGTGGGCATGTTAACAGGATTCAAACCGGTGAGGAATCCGCTGTTACGTAACTTTACAGGTAGCTCTGTGTCCTCTTTTTGCTGCCTGTGAAAGATGGGGGTCTAAGAACCCAAGAAAAATATGAAGCCCTGGTTCTTCATCCCTTTGCACTTCCTGTCACCATCATAGGTGTGAGCTCACGGGATAGAGAAGAGTAGAAAGGGAACGAAGGTTTGTTTCTGAGCCTCTTCTGAGGAAAAAGCGTGTGGCTGGCTGTGCAGGGCTGGAATAGGATATAAATCTGGCACCTGGTCTTCAGTCTGCCGCTTAGACAAGTTGGGCGTTTACTCTCTGCATGTCCTTTTTCTCAGAAGAGTGTGGCCAGTAACATCCCACCTGTTCACTTCACACACTACACGCGAAGATGCTCTCAACTTCTAAAAGCTGTTAACAGAACGTGATAATCCAGTTTTGACTCTGCACCCCCAGCCCCCATTCCAGGGGTTGGCACACCTGGTATAAGTACGCTGCCAACAGGGTGGCCGAGGTTTCTGACTTCGTTGCTTTGTCTTGTTTCCAGGGACTGTTCAGTCTTACGTTAAATGAACGTTTCAGCATAAATGGCGGTTACCTGGGTGAGTAGAGAGTTCTTAGTGGGAATTCCGTAGATGTTTTGAGAGGAAGGCTGGGCTGTGTCTTGGGTGCGTAGTCTCACCCCATTGCCGGCCTGTGACACTGTGTATGTTTGATTTCTTCCAGGTGTCATAGAATGGATTTTGGGAAAGAAAGATGCCATGTGGATCGGGTTTATCACTAGATCAGTTCTGGAAAATGGCACAAGGTAATCGGTTTGATTGCTTTATCATCAAACTTAATATTCATTTTAAATATATTTTTTGTTGGAGATATGACAGAACATTAACATTAGTTTAAGATGTACAAGAAAATGTGTGGGGATTTGTATATATTGTGAAATGATCACCACAATAAGTGTAGCTAACACCCATCGCCACATAGTTACAGAAACTGTTTACTTTGTGTTGAGAACTCTTAAGGTTGACTCTCTAGCAACTGTCATATACACAATACAGTATTATCATCTATTGTCACCACGCTGTCCATGGTATACCCAGGAATTACTATTTTAGAACTGGGAAGTTTGTACCTATTGATCCCCCTTTACCTGCTTCACCCACCCCCCATTCCTCACCTCTTGTAACCACCACTCTGCTCTCTGTATTGGTGAGTTTTCCTAGGTTCTGCATGTAAGTGATAGCCTAGGGCATTTGTCTTTCTCTGACTTATTTCACTGAGCAAAATGCTCTCACAGTCCATCCATGTTGCCACAAATGGCAAGATTTTTTTGCGACTGAGTAATAATCCGTGTGTGTGTGTGTCTAATGCAAAGAATGAACTGATTTATTTAAAAAGTGCTAGAGATAGTGCCAGCATGAAGGGTACCTATTTTTTATTGATGTACAAAAACCCACTCATACCAGAAGAAAATTTGTAACATAAAATCTTCATTTAAACTGTTAATATCTGTTAACCTAGTTTAATTCTGCGCTGGTGCAGAAATCTTGTAATAGTAGCTAGCACCATATCCAAGTGATCTAGAATAAATGGGTATCTGATTTTTAATGAGTTCAAGGGAGTAAGATATAGTGGCTTTTCTGAAAATCCACTTTGATTTCTAAAAGCCCTAGTTTTCAAGGTTACTTTCTATTCCCTAAGTTCTATAAATAGTAATATTATTTCCTCTTGATCTGTTGTTGACTAAAAGGCTTAAACAATAAGGGTGGAAGATAATTTCTTGAGGCCATTTGGTTTGTCCTTCACATTAGGGGATATTTCAGATCTTGGTGTTTTACCACATGGTGTCAGCGGTTGTTCCTCCATGAGCCATTGTGCACCACCCTTTTTTAAAAGAACATGTTGGGCAGCCCTGATGGCCCAGTGGTTTGGCGCCGTCTTCCACCCAGGGTGTGATCCTGGGGACCCGGGATCGAGTCCCACGTCGGGCTCCCTGCATGGAGCCTGCTTCTCCCTCTGCCTGTGTCTCTGCCTCTCAATCTCTCTCTCTCTCTCTCTCTCTGTCATGAATAAATAAATAAAATCTTAAAGAAAAAATAAAAAAAAGAACATGTTTCTCAGAGACTTGTGTTCCTTTAGTCTCCACAGCTAAAAATTTTTCATTCCAAGTCACCTAAAAATGTTTACTTTTTTCTTTTTTGGTGTTTCTATGTAGTTATGAAGAAGCCAAGAATACATTGATCAAAACCAAGATACTGGCCCCAGCATACTTTATCCTGGGAGGCAACAAGTCTGGGGAGGGTTGTGTGATCACACGAGATAGAAAACAGTCTTTGGATGTATATGAGTAAGTACACGTGTTCACACAAAGTAAGCAGAAACTAAAGCATAGACTGACATATTTATGAGTTTAAGGTAGGAAGCCTAAGCAGAATTTCTTCTTTTCTATCTAGACTCAACCCCAAGCAGGGTAGATGGTATGTGGTACAAACAAATTATGACCGTTGGAAAAATCCTCTCTTTCTTGATGATCGCAGAACACCTGCAAAGATGTGTCTAAACCAGACAACCCAAGAGGTACATTCACATGTCATATGTAGAAAGAAATGGTGACCTTTAAAGATTATCTTAGTTGTGGCATTTTTCTTTGGCCTTTGAAGAATTGATAAACTTTCTGGGAGTATCGCTGGACAGTCTGTACTGTTTTTGTTTTGAATCTAAAGATCAAAGTTGTATTGTACTTGCCTTTTTGACTCTAATGCTGGACACCATTGTGTGAAGTTGAATGACAAACAGGCAAGAATTAAGAGGGCAGAAGAGAGAGAAAAAGTTGTTAATGTTAATCCAGTTAGCTCTGTTTCTAACTAACAGCGATGCCAAGGGCAGTTCTTTAGGGGGATTGCGGGGAGGTAGACAAGAATATCATTGTTTCTGATGACCCATTTTTGTGCATAAGGCTACTGACATATGCATTTAATTTAATGAACTCAATTATTTTTGTGTTTTAGAATATCTCATTTGCAACCATGTATGATGTCCTATCAACAAAACCTGTCCTTAACAAGGTATTTAAAAAAAAAAAAATATATATATATATATATATATACACACTTTTAGGAAAATAACTTGGTCCTGTGTTTTATTTTTCCCTGTTATCTTGGATCAGTTGGAGCTAGGACCCCAAGTCCTGTTCCCCTTAAGGTTGATTTTTAAAAATGTTTTATGTGACTAAAACAGTAACTCCTGGGATAGGACAGATTGATTAATGTTGTTATGTTGCTTGATGTCCAAATTGGTCAAAGTACTGTTTCCAGTTTTACTTCCACAACATTTATATGTATCCTTTTACTTTTGACTTACCCTGTCAGAAATTTCATGCTGTACACAACTAACACCTAAAACTCAGCCAGGTCTGAAGTCTGTTTACAGACAGAGTTTTGTGCCCGCATAGTTTCCCCCACTGTGTTAGAAACGCAGTAAGGCGGGGAGGGGCCTGGGGGGCTCAGCTGGTGAGGTGTCTGCCTTGGGCTCAGGTCATGGTCCTGGGATCGCGCCCTGCTTTGGGCTCCTTTCTCAGAAATCCTTTCCCCCTGCTCATGCACGCTCTGTCAAATAAATAAAATTTTTTAAAAAAGAAAGCAAATGCGCTAAGGATAAGGACAGCCACAGCTGAGCCGGTACAGTATACGCCGTTAGGTTTTGCAAGGACCATTGTTGAGGAGGGTCGAGGGTTAAAGTGTTGTGGCGAAGCAGTGTCCTACTTAGGAATAAGATCTCTAAGGAGCTGAGGGGATTCTTTCCTGAGCCTATTTATATTCATGACTCGGAATAGTGGCTCTATTGAAGTTAGTTGTTTATTTTTTCAGTTGTATTCCTAAATGGTGAACTATAATTGTTACTGTTTGTCTTTGTATATTTATTTTTATGACTTTATTTATATACAATTTATGTATTATTTTATATTAAGTAACTTCATAAAGCAGTTTGACATGTATAGAAATGCCAGTAGAAGTCAGGACACCTTAGAATTGGAAAGATCCTTAAAGTAAATGTAACTTTTCTTTCAGCTGACTGTATTCACAACCTTGATGGACGTTACCAAAGGTCAATATGAAACTTACCTGCGGGATTGCCCAGACCCTTGCATAGGTTGGTGAGCACACACCTGGCCCCTAGAATGCTCTGTCTGTGGCATGAAGATGGAAACTCACATGCATCCACCTAGTGCAGCCGTCTGATGTCCTTGCAAAGACCAAGACTCAGCAGTTTCTTGTGGAGGCATGGGCTTGTCTTTCTTAGGTTTACAGTTCACAGACTATTTTTGCCATAACAGTTGATTCTCCTCATTTACAGGTAACTTCTTTATGTACAAAAATCAATCATCTAGAATTTACAGTTTCTCTTCACTTTGACATTTGGGGATGGGGATGGGCAATGACATATGGGACCCACCTCCATAGAATGAAGCAAGAATCTTGGTGGGTGTTGAATCCAGCACATCTGTACATTGTTCAGTTTTTCACTTTAATCCATATATTTCTATGTTTTTCTTTCCTTCTGGTTCCAACTACTATTAAAATTAGCATTCTGTGGTCTTTGCTGTCTGTGACAGCAATGTAATTTCACTAATTTTGATTGGAGGGGGATGAGACAGACATTCAACTGTGTATTAATCTTAATAGGCAAGAATACTTGAGCTTTTGACCCTGAATAGAAGCAATTTTTTAGGTTCATTAAGTAATCCATGTATAAGGCAGCCTTTCATGCACAGAATTGACACGTCCCTTTTTTCATAATTACTCTACCTCCCAGAAACTCCAGGCAGTTGTTAACTTCAGAAACTGAGTTCCAGGTTCTGTGAAGAGGTCAAAGCCTTGTGAAAATTGAGAGGTGAACCCATAAACTTACATAAATATCATTCATGTAATAAATGTTTAGTTTCTCTGATCAATATGTATTTTTAAAAAACTTAAGTTACTAAAAGTGTTTTTCAGAAATCAGTCTATTTATGAAAGTGCTAATAGAACTTATTAACCTTTCAGACATTAACCATTAACTGTGAAATGCATGCCAGTTGGGCAAGACTGTATCCACTTCATTTTGTATAATGTCGTGTACTCATGATGCTCAATAAACAATCCCTGGAAGTACTGTCAGCAGTCACGTATGCAGATTCTCCGGATACCCACATGCTGGTGTGAGGGCGGCAGTTATGGAGAAATGGAAGCTGAACACAGCATCTGAATTAAATTATAAGGGTTATGTAGGTGGGTTCTTCAACTTATGTTTAAATGGCCACTATCTTACATGACTAATCTTACCACCTCTAAACCCAGTGGTGTCAACAGGACACAGGTGTGCAAAGGCTACTTTTCCCTTGGAAGGAGGTGCTTCCACAAAACTATAGTGATGCTAGTACTGTCTTAGTGAAGTGAGAGGGTTACAAGAGGACTTGTATTAAAATAAGATTTGATTAAAAAAAAAAAAACAACCCTCAAGAGTGCCTGGCTGGCTCAGTCGCAGGAGCTTGCGACTCAATGTTGGGAGTCATGAGTCCAAGCCCAATGTTGGGTGTGATTACTTAAAAAAATAGATAAAATTAAAAAAAAAAAAAACTTCAGATTTTGTCCCTCTTATAAAAATGAAGTCAGGTTGACTTGTATTTTTTTCTAAAGTTGTAGCTTTTAATATTCATAATAAATACGTGAGATGCTGTTTTAGACCAGTTCCTCAGGACCACATCAAAGAATATGGAGGAAGTATCAACTGGCAGTAAGATTCTCGGTAATGATGCTCAGTGGTAAAAAAAAAAAAAAAAAAAAAAAAAAAAAAAAAAAAAAAAACCACACTTATAAAATAGGATATAGAGTATAAGCCTTATAGATGTACTTAGGCATAATTAGATACACATCTGGAATATAGAAAGAGAACGGGGAGGGTGTTTATCAACATGTTCCCACTGGATGGTGGTAGTAACTGCTGTGTTAATTTGGAGAGGACATTAGTAAGACTACAGGTGTACTTCATTTTATTGCACTTTGCTTTAACTGTGCTTCACAGATACTGTTTTTTACAAATAGGTTTGTGGCAGCCCTGCGTCAAGCATGTCTAGCAGCACCGTTTTCTAACAGCATCTGCTATTTTGTGCCTGTGTCACATTTTAGTAATCCTCACAAAATTCCAGGCTTTTTCATTGTTACTGTATTTGATTTGGTGACCTACCTGCCGCCCACCCCGCCATCTCTGTCCTTCTCCATGGGCCTCCCTACTCCCTGAGACACCGCAGTATTGAAATTAGGCAAATTTAGAACCATACAGTGGCTTCCAGGTGTTCAAATGTCCATTTATTTATCGATGGACACTGTGTTGCTTCTGTGTTTGGTTACTGTAAACAATGCTGGTATACATAGGGGTGCAGATAACTCTGAATTAATATTTTCATTTTCTTTGGGCAAATGGCCAGTAGAGGCATTACTGGATCGGGTGGAATTGCTGTTTTTAATTTTTTAAGGAACCTCCGTACTGTTGTCCAGTACTGTTGCTGCACCAGTTTGCATTCCCGGCAGTGCATGAGGGTTCCTTTTTCTCCACAGCCTCACCTACACATAGATGTTAATCTTTTTGATAACAGCCATTCTGACAGGTGTGGGGTAATATCTCATTGTGGTTTTGATTTGCATTTCCCTGGTAATTAGTGATGTTGAGCATCTTTTCATGTGTATGTTGGCCATCTGGATGTCTTTGGAAAAATGCCTATTCAGATCTTCCACCTATTTTTAATAGGATTTTTCTTTTTTGTTATTGTGTTTTAGGTGTTATGTATTTTGGATATTCTTCATTGGATAAGTCATTGGCAGGTATCTCCTCCCATTCAGTAGGTTGCCATGTCTCTCACTGTAAATGAAAAGCTAAAGTTGACTAAGCTTAGTGAGGAAGGCACATAGAAAGCCACGAAGAGCTGAAAACTAGGGCTTTTGTGCCAAACCTGGCAAGTAGTGAATGCAAAGAAAAAGTTCTTCAGGGACATTGAAAAAGTGCTATTCTGGTGAACACACATAGGTTAGAAAGCAAAACAGCCTTACTGCTGATACAGAGAAAGTTTTAGTGGTCCGGTAAGAAGATCAAGCCAGCCACAACATCCCCACAAGCCACAGCCTGATCCAGAGAAAGTCTCTAACTCTCTTCAATCCTATAAAGGCTGAGAGAGGTCTGGAGAAGCTGCAGAAGAAAAGCTGGAAGCCAGCAGTGGTTGGGTCCTGAGGTTTAAGGGCAGAAGCCATCTCCATAACATAAAACTTCAGGGTGAAGCAGTAAGTGCTGATATAGAAGCTGCAGAAAGTCACCCAGAAGATCTAACTCAGATAAATCAAGGAAAGTGGCTCCACTAAACGACAGATTTTCAGTGCAGATGAAAGAGCTTTCTTTTCAAAGATGCCATTTAGGACTTCCATAGCTAGAAAGAAATCAAGGCCTGGCTTCAAAGCTTCAAGGGACAGGCTGTCTCTGTTAGGAGCTAATGTACCTGGTGACTAAGTTGAAGCCAGTGTTCAATGACCAGTCTGTAAACAAAGCCCATGGTTGAGGCCTACAGATCAGAAATAAAAGACTTCTTTCAAAATATTACTGCTCATTAACAATGTACCTGGTTACCAGAGAGCTCTGATGGAGATGTACAGGATTCCTGCTGTTTTCAGCCTGCTAACAACATCCATATTCTGCAGCACATGAATCAAGGAGTAGTTCTTTCAAGTCCTATTATTTAAGAAATACATTTATAAGGCTGTAACTGTCCTAGACAGTGATTACTCAAATGGATCTGGGCAATGTAAATTAAACCTTCTGGAAGGAATTCACCATTCTAGATGCCATAATCAATTGTGATTCATGGAAGAGGTCAAAAATCAGTGTTAACAAGAGTGTGAAAGATGCTGATTCTAACACTCAAGGATGACTTTAAGGGGCTTCAAGACTTCAGTGGACGAAGTAACTACAGATGTAGTGGAAATAATAGAACTAGAATTAGGAGTGGAGGCTGAAGTGGGGGGTGGGTGCCTGGCTCAGTAGAGCATGCAATTCTTGATCTTGGGGTTGTAAGTTCAAGCCCCATGTTGGGTAGATACAGGTGTGTATGAACTGCTGCAATCTCATAAAACTTGAATGGCTGAGGAGTTGCTTCTTATGGATGAGCAGAGAAAGTGGTTTCTTTAGATGGAATCTACTGGGGAAGATGCTATGAAGATTGTTGAAATGACAGGAAAAGATGGAGAATATTATATAAACTTAAGGAGCAGCAGGGTGAGAGGACTGACTCTAATTTTGGAGGTAGTTCTGTGGGTAAAATGCTATCCAACACATCAGTATGCTAAAAAGAAAGGAAATCATTTGATATGGGCAGACTTCATTGTTGTTTTATTTTAAGAAATTGCCATGGCCAACCCAGCCTTCAGCAACCACCAATCTTTATCAGTCAGCAGCCACCAATATCCAGGCAAGACCTTCCACCAGCAAAATGATTATAACTTGCTAAAAGCTCAGATGACAGCATTTTTTAGCAGTAAAACACATTGTTTTTTCAGTTATAGAGCCATTGCACAGTCAATAGTCTACGGTATAGTGTAAACATAAACTTTTATATACCCTTATATGAAACCAAAAATATTTGACTCACTTTACTGCAGTGGTCTAGAACCAAACCTATAATATCTTCATCAACGTATGCCTGTTCTACTTTCACACCATCAAGTTGAAAAATCATAATTCCAACAATCATTAAGTTAGGGACTGTTAGTATATTAATGAGGTTTGTAAGAGACAACTTGAACTCAAGCTCTATAATGCAATTTGTTTTCAAAATATTCAAATCCATAACTTTCTGTAAATAGCTGGCCCAAACATTATGAGTCTGGGCAGATGAACTGATAATTAAAACTCTAAATTAAAGTTATTTAAAGGCACAGGATTCCCTTCTCTGTTCCTTAATGGAAAATGAGCCAAGCAGAGACACCAATGATTCTGAGGAAGAAACCAGATGTATAAAGACAACCAACATTAAAGTAGCAATTAGAATTATATGGCAAGAACAAGAAATGATCACTCTTCCAGACAAGGCAACTGGGCAGCTGTATTTGCACAGTGAAACATGTGACATCTAGAGCTCATTGTTTCTTACAGGTAAAGAATACTCTTTATATTAAGTAAAACTGGGCAATAAACAAGAAACATGCCAGTCTAACTTTTGAGTAATATGAGAATGTTTTCTACATAGTATATGAAAGAGATATATTATTTAATATAGTTATTTCCTAACTATATTATTATAGTGTAATTACGTTATTTCTAATATTTATATTATTTATTGTTATTCCTACTGTAAGAAAAATGCTCTTAAATTGGTAAGTCCTCCGTGACTAGATGTTGGGTCTCTATTTTTCATGATTTTTTTTGTTTTTTTTCTTACATTTAAAATTGTCAAGCCATAAATAATTCTGGAATAAATTCTAAGGCATAAATGATTATGTCAGTTTAAATAAAAATGCAAATTCATGGTTGTATGGAGGATATACATTTATTAACAGTGAAAAAGCAGCTATGCAAAGTGAATGTTACAAAATACAAAGAGTACCTGCACAGTCTGGTGAGCTATTTTAAGCATTCTCTCAACCTGCATAAGGTTCTCTCATTTTCACCTTTTCTTCCTTTTATCTATAACCAGATTTTCAACCTAAACATTAACGAATAGGAATATTTATTGCCTAAACTTTGAGCAACAGTTACTAAGGAAAGGGTCAAACAAGTTATCTGATCTTCAGCCCCAGAGATTTTAAAACTGAATTATCTTCTAAAATAAAAAAGAGTAGATGACAGCAACTGTAACACAAGTCACAGGTGCTAGGAAAATAACTCCGATAGGATTGGTCTTCCACTGGATCGCACTTTAATCTGCAGGTAGAGAGACACAGCCATAATATGCGTAAGGCTTGGCTTGAATGTCAACATGAAATTCTCCCCTTTTTGTTCAGAGTCTAGAAAACATACATGTATAGAAACTTAAGTATACATATAATCTAATTTGTTTCAGCTTCCCAGGAGTCAAACTGGGTTAAGAATTCCTGATTCTGAATGGTTATCTGAAAAGGTTTTTAGATTAATGTTGGGAGAGCTATACTTCACATAATTAGCAATTTAATAAATGTCCTTAAAGGGAAATCCTCATTTAACACTCCCTGACTGGGCATTATAATTTTACATTGAAGTATATGGCAACTAAGAATTTTGAAGGAATACCAAACCAAATTCTTTGGGTATTTCAGTAAATTGTTAATAAATTTTAAAGACCACTAACTGAAAGTAATTCTTCATATTTTATTCAACAAAAAACCTGTATGACTGAATTGTTAACTGGCTGTGAAGCCTTAGTTGGGTATATTGCAAGTTTGCAATCTAAAGATAATTCACTTTTGAAAAACTGAGTTACTTGGTGATGAAGAAATTCCATACATATTCATTACTTAATACTTCATTTGCAGATCTGCTTCTCTCTCACCACACACAGAATCAACTGCTATGCTTTGGTCTTAAAATTACCATCTCAAAAGGCAAGCTTGTCTGAAGACATACAGAGCCTTGACATTCTGGTACATAAAACTTAGTTCTGTAAATCCCTACTTGAGAGGGTTTGGTTCTTCATGTAAAATTTATCACAGTGTTACTTGTTTGTGCAGAAATACTCCCTAATTATATTACTTTTTTTTTTTTTAAAAGACCGTGGCAACATAGATAGGAACTGAATTCTGGAAAATATTTATCTGATAAGGACATGTGTTCTAAACATCCAATTTGAACAGAATATTTATATGCTATAATAACTTCACCAATGTCTTAGATACCTTTATAACTTGCCTGTTCTTGCACAAGAATAAGACATGCAGGTGTCTAGACCCAGCAGCAGCAACACTGACACTATTTGGAAGCCTGGTCTAATGGCTGATCTTACTAAATTCTGTATTTCTCTAACTCTTGCTCTTCTCTGAATATCCAAATCATATAGAAGGGTGACTTACTGTATAGAATTCAACATAATTTCCAAAAAAAGTACTTTACAGAGAAGTCCAAACTTTATTTAAAACTACATCTTAAATTTAACTATACCAAACATCACAAAGGAAGGGGAAAAAAAATCGACAGAAAAATTTTTAAAAAAAGGAAAGAAAGAAGAAAACCCCAGAGTGTATCAAGGCTGGAATCTGTCCAGAATTCAGTTTCTGATGTTTTAAACTGCCACGGGCAGAAATTAGCACACCTATCAAGAATGCAGTGTCAAACTAATTTACATCTTTATACAGATCAAAACAGATGTTTATTTAGTGCCAAGTTCATATATGCATTGACTATGTAAAGCGAGTTAGATGAGCTTCTGAAGACCTCTCATACGCTTTGGGCTCCCACTGTTTCTGAAAAACAGAATAATGCAGTGTAAGTTACTGAATTAACACCTTACTTACTAGAATTTAATACTGTTCTCTTTCATTAAAACTTTTATTTTTATTTTTTTAAATTTTTTAATTTATTTATGATAGTCACAGAGAGAGAGAGACAGAGACATAGGCAGAGGGAGAAGCAGGCTCCATGCACCGGGAGCCCAACGTGGGATTCGATCCTGGGTCTCCAGGATCGCGCCCTGGGCCAAAGGCAGGTGCTAAACCGCTGCGCCACCCAGGGATCCCTCATTAAAACTTTTAGCATAAAGTTATTATAAAGGAGATACTAATTTAGTTTAAAAATAGGTAACGGTTTCCATTTGAAGATTGCATACTGAGCAGATACTTCTTAAGAAAACTCCCCACCAGAAAAGAAAACTATATAAAACTGACTAAATCTCAACCAACAAGAGTGGCTGGGAGGGAAAGCCGGCCAGGAGATGACAAATCCCTGGAATGCTCAACGCAGATGGAGACAAGATGAAGGGAGTGGGGCTCAGCCTGGACCCATTAGGGGGCAGCAGGTGAGATTCTAACAAGGAGAACTGGGCTCAATACTGGGAAACTAATTGAAAGTTTGAAACTTAGTCTATGCTTCTCTTCACACCTCATTTCTAGGAAAAAAAAAAAAAACTCTTGTATGATTTTTTTAAAGATTATTTATTCATGAGAGACACACACAGAGAGAGGCAGAGACACAGGCAGAGGCAGAAGCAAGGTTCCATGCAGGGAGCCCAATGCGGGACTCGATCCCAGGTCTCCACGATCAAGCCCTGGGCCGAAGGCAAGCACCAAACGCTGAACCACCCAGGGATCCCAAAATCTTATATATATTGATTAATGAATTGATAGAGTAACAAAAAGAAAATCGTTTGATTTTGATGTAAGACACATTCTCCTCTGGGTGGCCCAGGGGTTGCGCTATTAGATCCATAAAGAAGGAAATCTGGGATTATCAATTGGCTCTCCAATGAGTCACCTTTACACCAAATGGTCTTCAGAAAAAGTAAGTTTTAACTATTAGTTACAAAAATGTGTTTTTATAACCTTAATGTAAGAAGATGAGTAAGAGTGGACAGAAAAGGCAGAAAGAAAAGGTGGTAGCCGCGGAGTCATGACCAAAGCTAATGGAACTAGAAAACAAATATATTTAAAATAAAGGTCATGAACAGAAAAACCAAAAATAATAAAGATCCAAATGCTCACTTCTCATATGGAAGAGAGGTCTGAATTTTTTAAATTAAGAAAAATTATAAGTATATTAATTCAGAAATATAAAAGGTCTCACCCAGAAGAACTAAAAACCAACAGTTAAATGGGATACTGCCAGGTTATCATGAATTCTTTTGTATCTTTCCTTCTTAAATTATGTGCATCTCTTACACTGCTAAAACTCAAGATTTTAAAAACAAAAAAATTATCTGATAATACCATTTTACAAATTAGGCAATGGACCGAGACTTTTTACAGAATTAGGCTTCCCTTCCAGTATTTGGCTTAAATCTTCCAAGTACTAATAGTGGATTTAAAAAACAAAATGATGGTACCAAGGTTTGTTAATTTTTCAGTATGATATGGTTGAAACTCTTACCAGGTTCTTTTAGTGTCTGAGAATTCCCAGCTAATTCTTCGGTCTGCATTTCACATAGTATTTCACCAGATAAATGGTTTTTCTGTTGCTCTTCTACCATTTTCTTCCTTAGATCTGCCTTTGAAATGAAGGAAAAAAAAAAAAAAACCTGAAAAATCAGTTTTCATCCCAGTAGTATTTGTTATATAAAGACAAGTTTAATTAAAGAGAGCAAAATACCTCTGAGTATATTGTCAGTTTAAGTGGTAAATCTTCAACTTTCACAAAGTCTTCTTCATCAGATTTTTGACTTATGTTACCAGATTCTGCTTCCTGTAAGATAAATTATATTTAATGAAGGCAATCTACTCTATCTTGGATCTAAGCCTTTAAAATCATCCATGTCAACAGATAAAATGGATTCTTAAATAGGAGTATACAGCAGTAATTATATCCTATTTGGTTTTTCTGTGTTCAGCTCTATGAATAAAAGCAAAGCTGGAGTGCACAGGACAGGTCGTGCACTTGCAGCTATGGGGCATGCTGTCAAGCATTTCTGTCTCCATTTGAAAAAAAACAAAGAGCCAGCTTATTATGCAGGTTAGAGGAAGAAACAGTAGTTACACTGAGGACTAAAACAATCAGAACAAGAATTCTGGTTTTTTGATAATTTTGTGGAATCCCATCAGAGTGTATGCAGCAGAATATAAGTAAACATTTACAGGCTTTCAGTATCAACTCTATGGAAGTTCAGAAAGATGAGGCATGAATCTAGTAACTCACTTCTGTGATCACTTCATTATTCTCCTACTTCTCCTTTCTGATTTTTAATGGTATCATTTTACCAATTACTCAAGTAGAAACCTTAGATTTTTCCTCTTTCAACATTTCTCACCCATCTCTATCTCTCATTAAGTTTGTACTTGATATTCTTATGGTAAGGGAGCCTCCTAACAGCATTCTTGATAACATTATCTTACACAGTCATGAGATTCATCTTCAAAAACCATGACTTCAGCCATTTGTTATTCTTGTGCAAAAACCTTCAGGAGTGTCCCTTGCCTAAATTTCAAATTCAAGTCCCTCTATAATTGGACTTTATTTCAATTGACTGCCTCCTAGAGCAACTCTGTAACAGAGGTAACTTTCAGAGTTGTAAATGCTAATTTTTTGTTTGATGAAGCCATCAAAACAGTTAAGTTACTCTACTGATGTTTTTGAAATATTATATAGACTTCCTTAATGAGAAATTATGAAATCATAATTGTAAACTATATCTTTAGGAAGAAAACTGATGTTAATTAAAAAAACAAAACAAAACAAAAAAACAAAACACACATTCCTGCTTAGACCTAAAAGTATATTGTTAAAAATCCCTCAAAAAAAAAAAATCCCTCAATTTTCGCCGTCTATAAAACATAATTCAAGATCCAAAAAGTAACTTACTTGCTATAAAATTAAACTGAAATGAAAATGTCGAGAGAAAAAAAAAAAACAAAGAAAAAAAAAAAGAAAGAAAGAAAGAAAGAAAGAAAGAAAGAAAGAAAGAAAGAAAGAAAATGTCCAGAGTAAAACTTATCTACTTACATCCTAGGTACAGATTTGCTACCATATATGTCTTTCATTTGCCATATATAGAGAAGGAGTCTACTGCTATCAAACTGTAAACTTTCAGGTTTATCAAAGATTTATGAAATGTTCTAAAACTATTGAGATGCCAAGCATGGGTTCTGTAAGAGATTAATGATGATTCACAAATTTGTTCAAGATCTGAACTTGAACTCTCTCAAGGTTGCCACCTAAAACTCAAGATCTGGGTCATAAATTTATAAAGAAGAATAGGTTTTGAGATGATCATCCTAATTCACTATCACCCTTATGTTCAAGTTTAAAGTAAGTTTGAGTAAGAAATATCTTTCAGCAGTTTCTAAACCTAAATACAAACATAAACATACCTAGTCTGTGTTTACAGACTGAAAATGTTAACCTGAAAATGAAGAAATATGCACGGAAATGAAATGTAAATGATACATACATAGTCATTCACTAACACTGGAGATTCAGTATCAGGACTTCCAGCCAGAGAGCTTTCAGGAGTTTCTTGAGCAGATTTAACTTCTTTGACTGTAGGCACCAAGGTTTCGATTTCAGGTAAAGGTAAAGGCAAAGGGTTATTATTAGGCTGTTTAGATGAATCGATGGTAGTCAGAGAGTCTTTTTGGACAGCGCTATTCAAAGGCTGCTCATTTTCCAAGATATTGAGGTAACAGGGTTTCACAGGAGTACTATCTTGGTCATCTGTTATGAAAAGAAAGTCTTATCATTAGTGTAATGCAACAGCTGTTAAATTTTAAAATTACACCAACTAGTATGTATGAATGAATAATCAAGACATTTAAGACCCAAAAAAAGAGACAATTATAAATTTTTCCTTATCAGTGATTCCTAAAATTATTGATCAGATTTAAAACAGAGGATGTTTTAAACATTAGACTCTTGACATCCACCCAATTTCTAATGAAGCAGGATATTCATGAGTAATACCCAGGAATGGGTATTCTAAAAAATCCCCCACATTTATATCTAAAGATACTTTCTTGTAAGATTTTTTTCTATGTGTTTAATTATTTATCAGCTTTTCTTGAGCAGCTGTTTGAAGGAAAAAAGTCCTATGTTTTCTACAAAGGATTTAGGGGAAGAAAAAAAGACATACATCAGGTCCAAAAATACCTTCAAACTTACATTAACTAAGAATTTATTTTTTTAGCTTTTAAGCACATTAAGGGCACTTTAGATAATCTTAAAATTGAACACTTTAGGGATCCCTGGGTGGCGCAGCGGTTTGGCGCCTGCCTTTGGCCCAGGGCGCGATCCTGGAGACCCGGGATCGAATCCCACGTCGGGCTCCCAGTGCATAGAGCCTGCTTCTCCCTCTGCCTGTGTCTCTGCCTCTCTCTCTCTCTCTCCCTGTGTGACTATCATAAATAAAAATTTAAAAAAAAAAAATTGAACACTTTACATTTCTTGCCTTTACTAGTAGTGGGATCTTGTTCTGATGGGACATTTTTGGTTTCTCCTGATTTTTCAAAGTCATGTTGTAGTACCTAGAAGGAAAAAGTGATGTCTTAATAGCAAGGCCTAAAATATATGGCCATTATATAGGAGATGGTTAAGAATGTAAGGTTGTCTGTCCAACCTGAGACTTTCATACAAGGGAATTTAAAAATATCTTCTGAAAGTGTTCAAGAAGGCGGCTGTAGTTGAAACTTTAAGATGGCTAAAAAGGTTTTACTTTTTCCTTAACCTCAAAATAACAGAGAACTAGAGTATTACGGATTCCACTGGTTTTTTTTTTTTTTTAAATTTTCATATCAGACTGTCTTGAATGAAACTAAGAGACATCCATTTATATGTAGATGTTAAGTGAATGGAAGAGTTGAGGGGAGAAAGATAAAGCCTAGTGCCTTTAGCAGGAGGAAAGAACAAAAATCAGAATCCCCTCATGCACGGAAGGGGAATAGTGTGGATGAAAAGAAGGTGGTGCTGGTGGTTCTTGAAAGCTGTTTAAAGAAAATGCAAACACTGAAGTTCCCTCCCCCAACTTTGACAGAAAATGGGAGATTATATTTTGGATAAGTTGAACTACTAAGCCTCAAACCTCGGGGGTTGCCAGGGTTAAGGGTGGGGTGCAAAAAGCACAAATAAGGATAGGGTAAAATGTCATGCTGAAAACAGAAGGATTCAGCACAAGTCTATTTGAATAGTGATGGGACCTTCAGCACCATGCCCACATCTAGCTCCTGAACACAGGCAGCCAAGAAATATAAATATAGACCTCCTCCTAGGCAGGAGGAGAATAGAAGACACTTTGCAAAAACAAACCACTCCGGAGAAAAGACCAATAGCTATCAACATTTGGGATTTTCTGTCAAAAAGCTATCTACCCAAATGCCTGACAGTGAAGCCCAGAGCAAACTCAACCGGCTTTCTAGTGTATCTTTTTAGTATAAACAATGAAAGCACCACTAACATTTGAAGAAAGCCTCCAGATGGGTAAGAGAAGATAGTGCCTCTCTAAACTAACAGCGTGCTATAAAAAAGTAATCAGAAAACAAAAATATTTAGAAATTAAAAATATGACATTTGTATAAGTATTAAATCTTCCAGAAAGTAAAACAACAACAACAAAAAGCAATGGGACAATAAAAGGAAGAGGAGAAAATCAGAAAATCAACCCATGAGGGCTAATAATGTCTGACAGTATTAATTCCAAGAGGAATGAAAGAAAAAGTGGGGAAGAAATACAAAAAAAAAGAACATTTACCAAAATAAAGGACATGGTTATTGATTACTTACAGACCCACTAAGTACCCAGTAGAGTGAATGAAAGTAGAGGCACAACAATGTGTATCACTGTAAAACTCCAGAACTCCTGGGGGCGGGGGTGGAGATGGGGATGGGGTTATGTGGGAAAGAAGTAAGATACAAAGAATCAGAACTAAAAAAAGCATTAGCCTTCTCAACAGAGGCACTGAAAACTGGAATATAAAGGAGTAATGCCTCAAAAATTTGAGGGAAGATAATGGTTCAACATGGAAGAATTTAAAGATTTTCTTAGACATTTAAAGTCTCAAAATATTTATCCTTGACGCACACTTTCTCAGAGAAGTACTAGAGATCTGCTCTACCAAAATGAGGTAAAAGGAGAAAACTGGATTTCAGAAACAAATGGAATAAAGAATGACAAGGGGGATTCCCAGGCTGCTAGCTAGTGAGCAAGTCTAATGAAGAGCCAAAGCCAGGATGGAGCAGGAAGGGTATGTGCAGAAAAGTCTACTGAGAAGTTTATACAGCTATTGGTGGGCAGAACAAAGACTTCGGTGTGTGTCAAAGAAAATTAGGCAAATAAAAAATGGAGACAATTATTAATTTCAGGTGAAAAAATTGTATAAGACTAAGCTTTTGCTTAGTTTGGCAGTCAGTAATATTTACGTAGTCTGATAAAATCTATGGTTAAATGTAGATTTAAGCAAAAGATACAACTGAATGAGGATAGGATTAATATAATTAAATGAGTCATAAGTGATCTAAAAAAGTCTTCACCTACTATAATAGGAAGTCAAAAGAGAATGTCAAGTGCATAAGTGAATAAATAAAAATACAGACATGCTATTCAGAAATAGAGAGTCAAATAGCCAAAGAAATCATACAAAGTGCTGCCTGTGGGACAGGATGAAGTGGAGGTAGTAAAGGGAATGATTTTGTTATATACTATTTCCATGTATGAGTAGGAAATACATAAAGATAAATGAAAACTCCAGATCTTCCAAGTAATGTCAGTTTTTAGGACTTGTTACACACACAAAAAAAGAAAAAAAAGAAAAAGATTAAAGTGCTATAAATATAACCATTGCTAAATACAAAAAATAAACTAGTGTTTGAGATTTCAATAAGGATACTAATGAAATTTGTTTATTCATGAAAACAAGAACAAGGAAGCTGTAAATTTTGACATCTTTAAGAAGATCTGCCTTCAGTAATTAAAGAAGACTGGAGGAAGATGTGTTGGTCTGGACTGGAATACCTGATCATCGTGTTCAGTTTCTTCTGTAGCTTCAGTGTTAGCCTGAAGTGACGTCTGGACATCCACAGGTCCCTCTTCAAATTCTTCTATTTCTTCATCCTCATTCTCATCTTCTCCACTTCCATAATTAGTCAAAGCCTGAGTTTCAGCTTTGGACAAGTCTAAGTTAATTAATACAGATTTTAGTAAATTTCCAGCACTGAATCTTAATAGAAGCTACCATGTACTGCATTCCTGCATTACACAAGTCCTTTACATACGGTATCTGAGATCTTCAAAAGAGTAAGCAGCAGGACAGCATGGTGCTGAAAGGACAGGTCATTTGGTCAAGTCCACACCAGACTGTTCAGAATTGTTGGACACACAATTCTACATCCATTACACTCCGCCCAACTGTTTGGATAAGTGACCTAAAAAGGGCTAACGTATACACCCGGTATGGAATCTTTACACTTACTAATAGACACCGGACATTCTTCACTTTCTTCATCTTCCTCTTGATCCGAAACATCTGATCTCACATTTTTGGTACCATC
The DNA here is from genome assembly GCF_905146905.1 of Nyctereutes procyonoides. NCBI lineage: Eukaryota > Metazoa > Chordata > Mammalia > Carnivora > Canidae > Nyctereutes > Nyctereutes procyonoides. The sequence goes on from NW_026575120.1 coordinate 145,971, forward strand.
ACCATCATATATCTCAGATGTCTGAGTCTGCTTAACTGTTTCAGTTTCATCCTTGTCCTAGCCACAAATACATGTAATGAATTCCTTAAAATATATTTTAAAATATATAGAGTAAACTTATCACAAAAATTAGTATCTAATATAAATAACAAAGTTTTTTTTAAAAGAAAATTAAGTTTTGTCAGAAGAAAGGACAATTGATAATAAAGTTTTCTCTCAAACAGGGTAAAAGCTGTTAAAGTTATTTAATCTTTTGTCTCAAAAGCATTATATTTAGACACAAGTAAATTAGCCACATACTTTGTCTTCATCATCAATTTCTCCAGCAGGTGAGCCATGATCTCCTTCAAGAATCCTTTTGGCCTACAAGCAAATTAAACAGAATTTAGGGATGACCTTTCTCAGGATTAAACTTAGATATTCAGTAATTTAACAAATGCTGCATTTTTACCACAATCCAAAGAGTTGAATGCTTTCTTGAATTCTTTCCAAATTAAACTCTTTCATTAAAATCTTTTAAACTAACCAAACTGCCTACCAGACATCTCCCTAAGTAATGAGCAGCTCTAATTCAGTAATTCTAAAACAAAAACCTTGACTTCCTCCCCAAAACTCAGCCTCCTTCAGTTTTCCCAATCTCAGTAAATAGCTCTTCAGTGCACAAGTCAGACACCAGGAACCAGCCTGTGCTCTAACTGTATTATCCACGTCTCAATCACAAGAACGCCTCACTGACTGGATTGTCAAAATGTTGGTGCGCACTGGGAGCTAATCACATTCCCTCCTGGACTCGTCCAACAGCCTTACCACTGGTCTCTGCTTCCCTCTCTTCTCTCCTACAATTCCAGTATAATATGATAACTAGACAAATTTTCTGAACTGCACATGAGATATCACTCCTCAATTTCAAAATTTTCCATGAGTTTCCATCATGCTAAGAATAAAATCAAACAGAGGGTCCTTACCATGGTTGCTGAGGCCCCATACTTTTGGTCTTACCTACCTAGGTGACCTCATCTCCTACACTCCTACACTCTCACCTCACAGCAGGAGGTGTTCCTGCTGCCCTGGCCTTCTTTCTGTTCTCCAAACTGGTCAATTCTGCCTCAGTGTCTTTGAACTTATAGTTCTCTCTGCCTGGAATGTTGTTCCCTTTCATTTTCATTATAAACTCTTTGTCTTTCATGCGTTAGTTCATACTTCACCCACTCAAACGGCCTAACACGACTGCCTATTTTTTTTTTCCTTTAAAGATTTTATTCATTTGTTTATTAGGGACAGAAAGAGAGGCAGAGACATAGGCAGGAGAAGCAGGCTTCCTGTGGGGAACCCGATGCAGGACTCAATCCCAGGACTCCTGGGATCGTGACCTGAGCCAAAGGCAGACGCTCAACCACTGAAACACCCAGGCATCCGAGACTGCCTATCTTAAAGTAGTCTTTCCGATCATTTATTATGGTTTTATCCTGTTTTATTTTCTTCAAGCTTTTAGCAATAGCTGGAATGATCTGAAACTTATCTAGGTCAGGAATGAAAGTATTAAGTGTGAAATGGATGGCTTGAACCTTACTTTTTAGGTTTCAGGGAGAAGGGTTTTCTCCTTGTGTTTTGGGTCTCAACATGCTTTCCTTCTCATTATTAGAGAGTCAAGAGGAGGGAGAGGTCTAAGGCAGAAATCTTCTGGTGATGCCTCAAGTTAAGGAGAAAAACCCCATCCAATTTCATATGGAGACCAATTTCATATCAAGACCAATTTAATAGGGTGAAAGAAGCTACAGAAATGTGCGACCAAAGCCTTAACTTGTAAACAAGCATGTGTGTTGGCCAGAGTGATAAATATTCCTGGCAGATCTGAGATCTATCGAGGTTGAAATAGCTACTGCAGACAGCTGGCCAAGGATCAGATGCCAGTCTTCCTCTCTTCTCTGAAGACTTAAGTGACAGTAAGGTAAGATATCTGATAATTCCTGTCACCAATTCCTGTCTGCATTCCTGATCTTTTAGCCACTGCTATTATATCTGAGATTCAGTGTGTGGCTAGCATATGTACTGTTTTATGGAATCTGATTAAGTGCCATTACTTAGAAAATACATTGGCTGAGGTCTAGTATAATTTTAGTTAATAACGATCAAGAACTATATTTTTAGGCTTATTATCTACTCCTAAAATCAAAATGAATGTCACTTACCTCTTTGGCATAAGACTGTATCACTCCAGCTGCTTCTATTTTCCTTTTGCACTTCTGTTTAACAGTTATACTATTATTATCCAAATCTTGCATGAGCTTAAAGAAAGCCAATTCATTAAACAACACTTCAGATATCTCTACAAGAAGATCTTCTCCACAGTCTTTCAGTTTTCTGCCAGCAAATTTTGCCAGTGAATCCTATTCAAAGGTAAACCAAGTAACTTTAAAGATAAACTTTAACTGTGAGTAGAGCAATACAGAGGATTAACAAATTTAAATACCCAGAGAGAAACAATTTTAGTACTTTTTAGTGTGAAAAAAAGCTAAAACTAATGGCTAAGATCAAGCAGACTCCACACTGAACATGGAGCCCTATGCTGGGCTCCATCTCAGGACCCCAAGACTATAACCTGAGCTAAAACCGAGAGTTGGACATTTAGCCGAATGGGCCACCCAGGCACCCAAGATAGTTAATATTCTAAGTAGGAATCATGCTAGTCCTGCTTAAAGAGTATACAAAAGGAAAGAACATGTGATCATCCACAGCTTTTGTCCTAATTAATAGAACTGGTAGCCACAAATGAGCAACTCAGGGGATACATATTTACCACAGTGAGAAGCTGAGGTGCCCAGAGAGGAAAATACAAAGTCCTCTCTAAATGTTAATGTCAGAGTACTTTTTAAGTTCTCCCCTTTTATATAAAGCCGGCCAGTCATTCTAATTTAAACTTTCCCTTCAGAATCAGTTTAAAAACAATGACACTTTAGCTCTATTCAAGTTGAAATACAGCATCATCAAATGAATAAGCTAACTATATTCTACACTCTTATTTTTTTAAATATAAAACTGCAGTTCTTTTTCTTCCAAAAAGTATGGACTGTGCCATTTAGAAAACAGGTAAACAACTATGTTCTGTGTCTCCTCCTCCCAAAAAACCACCTTATCTAGCACAATCTTGGAAGAAGTACAAATGAAGCTGCCTCGTGAAAAAAAAAATTCACTGAATAGGTTTCTTAGAGAAAAAGTAGAAGATGGTATTTTAAGCTCTACCTCATGAAAGATTTTCAGTACTCTGGGCAAGATTTACTATAAACTGAACTTTATTCTTCTCTAGGTCCCTTTGTGGGGGTAAAAAAGAATCAGGAATAGCATTAAAAGAAAAGCAGCCAGATTTTCTTAAGGAAAAAAAAAAAACTTATTTCCAAATTAATACTTTGGCATCTGTCTCAATTATGGTAACAGTAGACAAACTGAGGTAGGATTACATGCATCTTGATAAACAAAAATACAAAAATATTTAATTATAAATGATTTATCTTTGAGCCTGATTCTAGAATGGAGTTCTTTCTTTCTATAGGAATAAACTACTTAAATTTATAAAAAAAAAAAATAAAATTATCCTAAACATTTTTAAACTGCATAACCCGTCTTATATTCCTTATAGATTATGTGTTAATAAAATTAGAGACAGCACAACTTAAAACCTATTATTGAATTTATAGTTTAGCCTTAATAAAAACAAAATGGAAAATTATAGTGATGGAAATTTGCATCAAGGCTAAGGTTTTTAGAAAGTTAATACACAAAGTGATAATACTCTCTCTAAAACCCAAGAATAAGAAGGAACAGTTTTATGGAAAATTTTTGTAATAAAGATAAAAAGAAAAACCTATTTCCTAGTTTGGAGTAATAATAATACAAATCACTGAACTATTTCAATGGAAAAATACATGAGTGTATTTAACTGTAAAGATGTTTATCAGATGAACTAAGGTAGCCTTACTTAACAAAGGGATTCTCAACCCCAGCACTATTAACAGGCCACATGATATTAGTACCAGCCACTTCCTGCCTGACAAATGTCTGCAGGCATTGCAAAATTGCCCTCAGTTGAGAACCATGACCTTAACATTAATTTAAAAGTTACTCATACAGGAGGAGGGGCAAGATGGCGGAAGAGCAGGGTCCCCAAATCACCTGTCCCCACCAAATTACCTAGATAACCTTCAAATCACCCTGAAAATCTACGAATTCGGCCTGTGGTTTAAAGAGAGACCAGCTGGAATGCTTCAGTGAGAAGAGTTCACGCTTCTATCAAGGTAGGAAGACGGGGAAAAAGAAATAAAGGAACAAAAGGCCTCCGAGGGGGAGGGGCCCCGCGAGGAGCCGGGCTGAGGCCGGGGCGAGTGTCCCCAGGACAGGAGAGCCCCGTCCCGGAGGAGCAGGAGCTGCACCAACCTTCCCGGGCGGAAAGGGGCCCGCAGGGAGTTGGAACAGGACCCAGGAGGGCGGGGATGCCCTCGGGCTCCCTGGGACACTAACAGGCACCTGCGCGCAGGAGAGTGCGCCGAGCTCCCTAAGGGCTGCAGCGCGCAAGGCGGGACCGGAGCAGCTCCGAGGGGGCTGCGGGGCGGGAGCGCGAATCCCACAGCGCAGGCCCCGGAGCACAGGGCGCCGGGACACAGCCCAGGATCCGGCCTCCCCCAGGACAGACAGAGGCCGGGAGGGCCCAGGACAGCAAGAACGCTCCTGCCCCGAGCTGAGCAGATCAGCGGCCCCGCCCCGGAGCCTCCAGGCCCTGCGGACGAGAGCCCCGTAGTTCCTGCCGAGGCTGAATCCAGGCTTCCAGAGCTGCCATAACAACTGCGGCTGTTCCTCCTGGGGCCTCACGGGGTAAACAACCCCCGCTGAGCCCTGCAGCAGGCAGGGGCAGAGCAGCTCCCCCAAGTGCTAACACCTGAAAATCAGCACAGCAGGCCCCTCCCCCAGAAGACCAGCTGGACGGGCCAGTTCCAGGGGAAGTCAAGGGACTTAAAGTCTACAGAATCAGAAGATACTCCCCCGTGTTTTTTTTTTTCTTTTCTTTTTGATTTCTGATTGCTTCCCCCACTCTCCCCCCTTTTTTTTCTTTTCACCTTTCTTTCTTTTTCTTTCTCTTTTTCTTCCTTTTTTTTCTTCTTTTTTTTCTTTTTCTCTTTTCTTTCCTTCTCTCTCTTTCTCTCCTTTTCCCAATACAACTTGTTTTTGGCCACTCTGCACTGAGCAAAATGACTAGAAGGAAACCTCACCTCAAAAGAAAGAATCAGAAACAGTCCTCTCTCCCACAGAGTTACAAAATCTGGATTACAGTTCAGTGTCAGAAAGCCAATTCAGAAGCACTATTATACAGCTACTGGTGGCTCTAGAAAAAAGCATTAAGGACTCACGAGACTTCATGACTGCAGAATTTAGATCCAATCAGGCAGAAATTAAAAATCAATTGAATGAGATGCAATCCAAACTAGAAGTCCTAACGACGAGGGTTAAGGAGGTGGAAGAACGAGCGAGTGACATAGAAGACAAGTTAATGGCAAAGAGGGAAACTGAGGAAAAAAGAGACAATTAAAAGACCATGAAGACAGATTAAGGGAAATAAATGACAGCCTAAGGAAGAAAAACCTACGTTTAATTGGGGTTCCGAGGGTGCCGAAAGGGCCAGAGGGCCAGAATATGTATTTGAAAAAATCCTAGCTGAAAACTTTCCCAATCTGGGAAGGGAAACAGGCATTCAGATCCAGGAAATAGAGAGATCCCCCCCCTAAAATCAATAAAAACCGTTCAACACCTCGACATTTAAAAGTGAAGCTTGCAAATTCCAAAGATAAAGAGAAGATCCTTAAAGCAGCAAGAGACAAGAAGTCCCTGACTTTCATGGGGAGGAGTATTAGGGTAACAGCAGACCTCTCCACAGAGACCTGGCAGGCCAGAAAGGGCTGGCAGGATATATTCAGGGTCCTAAATGAGAAGAACATGCAACCAAGAATACTTTATCCAGCAAGGCTCTCATTCAAAATAGAAGGAGAGATAAAGAGCTTCCAAGACAGGCAGGAACTGAAAGAATATGTGACCTCCAAACCAGCTCTGCAAGAAATTTTAAGGGGGACTCTTAAAATTCCCCTTTAAGAAGTTCAGTGGAACAATCCACAAAAACAAGGACTAAATAGATATCATGATGACACTAAACTCATATCTGTCAATAGTAACTCTGAACGTGAACGGGCTTAATGACCCCATCAAAAGGCGCAGGGTTTCAGACTGGATAAAAAAGCAGGACCCATCTATTTGCTGTCTACAAGAGACTCATTTTAGACAGAAGGACACCTACAACCTGAAAATAAAAGGTTGGAGAACCATTTACCATTCAAATGGTTCTCAAAAGAAAGCAGGGGTAGCCATCCTTATATCAGATAAACTAAAATTTACTCGGAAGACTGTAGTGAGAGACGAAGAGGGACACTATATCATGCTTAAAGGATCTATCCAGCAAGAGGACTTAACAATCCTCAATATATATGCCCCGAATGTGGGAGCTGCCAAATACTTAAACGAATTATTAACCAAAGTGAAGAAATACTTAGATAATAATACACTTATACTTGGTGACTTCAATCTAGCTCTTTCTACCCTCAATAGGTCTTCTAAGCACAACATCTCCAAAAAAACGAGAGCTTTAAATGATACACTGGACCAGATAGATTTCACAGATATCTACAGAACTTTACATCCAAACTCAACTGAATACACATTCTTCTCAAGTGCACATGGAACTTTCTCCAGAATAGACCACATACTGGGTCACAAATCGGGTCTGAACCGATACCAAAAGATTGGGATCGTCCCCTGCATATTCTCAGACCATAACGCCTTGAAATTAGAACTCAATCACAAGAAGAAGTTTGGAATGACATCAAACACATGGAGGTTAAGGACCATCCTGCTAAAAGATAAAAGGGTCAACCAGGAAATTAAGGAAGAATTAAAAAGATTCATGGAAACTAATGAGAATGAAGATACAACTGTTCAAAATCTTTGGGATGCAGCAAAAGCAGTCCTGAGGGGGAAATACATCGCAATACAAGCATCCATTCAAAAACTGGAAAGAACTCAAATACAAAAGCTAACCTTACACATAAAGGAGCTAGAGAAAAAAAAGGAAATGGACCCAACGCCCAGCAGAAGAGAGTTAATTAAAATTCGAGCAGAACTCAACGAAATTGAGACCAGAAGAACTGTGGAACAGATCAATAGAACCAGGAGTTGGTTCTTTGAAAGAATTAATAAGATAGATAAACCATTAGCCAACCTTATTAAAAAGAAGAGAGAGAAGACTCAAATTAATAAAATCATGAATGAGAAAGGAGAGATCACTACCAACACCAAGGAAATACAAACGATTTTAAAAACATATTATGAACAGCTCTACGCCAATAAATTAGGCAATCTAGAAGAAATGGACGCATTCCTGGAAAGCCACAAACTACCAAAACTCGAACAGGAAGAAACAGAAAACCTGAACAGGCCAATAACCAGGGAAGAAATTGAAGAAGTCATCAAAAACCTTCCAAGACACAAGAGTCCAGGGCCAGATGGCTTCCCAGGGAAATTCTATCAAACGTTTAAAGAAGAAATCATACCTATTCTACTAAAGCTGTTTGGAAAGATAGAAAGAGATGGAGTACTTCCAAATTCATTCTATGAGGCCAGCATCACCTTAATTCCAAAACCAGACAAAGACCCCACCAAAAAGGAGAATTACAGACCAATATCCCTGATGAACATGGATGCAAAAATTCTCAACAAGATACTAGCCAATAGGATCCAACAACACATTAAGAAAATTATTCACCATGACCAAGTAGGATTTATCCCCGGGACACAAGGCTGGTTCAACACTCGTAAAACAATCAATGTGATTCATCATATCAGCAAGAGAAAAACCAAGAACCATATGATCCTCTCATTAGATGCAGAGAAAGCATTTGACAAAATACAGCATCCATTCCTAATCAAAACTCTTCAGAGTGTAGGGATAGAGGGAACTTTCCTCGACATCTTAAAAGCCATTTACGAAAAGCCCACAGCAAATATCATTCTCAATGGGGAAGCACTGGGAGCCTTTCCCCTAAGATCAGGAACAAGACAGGGATGTCCACTCTCACCACTGCTATTCAACATAGTATTGGAAGTCCTAGCCTCAGCAATCAGACAACAAAAAGACATAAAGGCATTCAAATTGGCAAAGAAGAAGTCAAACTCTCCCTCTTCGCCGATGACATGATACTGTACATAGAAAACCCAAAATCCTCCACCTCAAGATTGTTAGAACTCATATAGCAATTTGGTAGCGTGGCAGGATACAAAATCAATGCCCAGAAATCAATGGCATTTCTATACACTAACAATGAGACTGAAGAAAGAGAAATTAAGGAGTCAATCCCATTTACAATTGCACTCAAAAGCATAAGATACCTAGGAATAAACCTAACCAAAGAGGTAAAGGATCTATACCCTAAAAACTATAGAACACTTCTGAAAGAAATTGAGGAAGACACAAAGAGATGGAAAAATATTCCATGCTCATGGATTGGCAGAATTAATATTGTGAAAATGTCAATGTTACCCAGGGCAATTTACACGTTTAATGCAATCCCTATCAAAATACCATGGACTTTTTTCAGAGAGTTAGAACAAATTATTTTAAGATTTGTGTGGAATCAGAAAAGACCCCGAATAGCCAGGGGAATTTTAAAAAAGAAAACCATGTCTGGGGGCATCACAATGCCAGATTTCAGGTTGTACTACAAAGCTGTGGTCATCAAGACAGTGTGGTACTGGCACAAAAACAGACACATAGATCAATGGAACAGAATAGAGAATCCAGAAGTGGACCCTGAACTTTATGGTCAACTAATATTTGATAAAGGAGGAAAGACTATCCACTGGAAGAAAGACAGTCTCTTCAATAAATGGTGCTGGGAAAATTGGACATCCACATGCAGAAGAATGAAACTAGACCACTCTCTTGCACCATACACAAAGATAAACTCAAAATGGATGAAAGATCTAAATGTGAGACAAGATTCCATCAAAATCCTAGAGGAGAACACAGGCAACACCCTTTTTTGAACTTGGCCACAGTAACTTCTTGCAAGATACATCCACGAAGGCAAAAGAAACAAAAGCAAAAATGAACTATTTGGACTTCATCAAGATAAGAAGCTTTTGCACAGCAAAGGATACAGTCAACAGAACTAAAAGACAACCTACAGAATGGGAGAAGATATTTGCAAATAACATATCAGATAAAGGGCTAGTTTCCAAAATCTATAAAGAACTTATTAAACTCAACAGCAAAGAAACAAACAATCCAATCATGAAATGGGCAAAAGACATGAAGAGAAATCTCACAGAGGAAGACATAGACATGGCCAACATGCACATGAGAAAATGCTCCGCATCACTTGCCATCAGGGAAATACAAATCAAAACCACAATGAGATACCACCTCACACCAGTGAGAATGGGGAAAATTAACAAGGCAGGAAACAACAAATGTTGGAGAGGATGCGGAGAAAAGGGAACCCTCTTACACTGTTGGTGGGAATGTGAACTGGTGCAGCCACTCTGAAAAACTGTGTGGAGGTTCCTCAAAGAGTTAAAAATAGACCTGCCCTACGACCCAGCAATTGCACTGTTAGGGATTTACCCCAAAGATTCAGATGCAATGAAACGCCGGGACACCTGCACCCCGATGTTTCTAGCAGCCATGTCCACAATAGCCAAACTGTGGAAGGAGCCTCGGTGCCCATCGAAAGATGAATGGATAAAGAAGATGTGGTTTATGTATACAATGGAATATTACTCAGCCATTAGAAATGACAAATACCCACCATTTGCTTCAACGTGGATGGAACTGGAGGGTATTATGCTGAGTGAAGTAAGTCAATCGGAGAAAGACAAACAGTGTATGTTCTCATTCATTTGGGGAATATGAATAATAGTGAAAGAGAATATAAGGGAAGGGAGAAGAAATGTGTGGGAAATATCAGAAAGGGACACAGAACATAAAGACTCCTAACTCTGGGAAACGAACTAGGGGTGGTGGAAGGGGAGGAAGGCGGGTGGTGGGGGTGAATGGGTGACAGGCACTGAGGGGGACACTTGACGGGATGAGCACTGGGTGTTATTCTGTATGTTGGTAAATTGAACACCAATAAAAATTAATTTATTAAAAAAAAAAGTTACTCATACAGCCTAAGAAGTCTCTACAATCAACAGTTTTCTTGTTTCTATGTTTCCCACACTGATAAAGAATTATTTTAGAAAATATCATAGAATTACTTTCTAAACATCCCAACCTTGAAATGTTCTTACTGGGAAGGAGAAAAATCAAAACAAAATTTTATCATAGTTTGGACAGGCCTTAGATATTATCGAGTCAAATGAAGATGCAGGCCCTAATACAATTTTTTTAAAACCAGGTAAAAGGAATAACCTAAAAAGGTACTGAAATGTCTTCCCCAATGGATGTCAGAATGAATATTTATTTGAATAAATTGCATACTGCCAGAAAATGACAACAAAAAGTTCCAAACTAGAGGGTAGGCCATATAAGTATAAACTCTTACTTGTAATATGCTTCCAAGTTGTTTATGAAAGAACTTCACAAATTCTTTGCTCTCATCATTTTGCTGGGTGAGGGTCAAAACCATACGCCTTACTGAAGTTAGAAGTTGAGAAGAGCATACTTCATCCATGTGCTCCTGAGAAAAATCACTGTTGGTTAGGATATAAACTTAATATTGTTTTAAAAATATTAATTCACACGATTTTTTTTTCTTGCACAGGTGTTTCTCAACATTCAGATATACATTTACAAATATACATTCATAAGAAGAGCCAGACTCCTGCACTACACATGTTAGGGATTTGTGTATTCTGACCCACCACAGCAGATTAACAGCCAGTATAAGAATCAGGCTGAATTAATACTTTTTATCACTTCTTTTCTATATCTTAAGAATTACTCATGCCATGGTTTCCATATGGCCTGTCTTCCCATTTGCAGTTCAGTTCATTTCAACCAGATTCTTTCAACTCACCTGCTCCCCACTTGCTCCATGGGTCTTCTAACTCAGCTTTCTCAGTCTTGGCATTAGGGACAGTCTGTGTGGTGTAGGATGATCAGCAGCATCTGGCCTCTACCCACTAGATGCCAATAGCACCCTCTACTCTCCTAAGAGTCCTGAGAACTAAAACTGTATGTAGACATTACAAAATGTTTTTAGTGTCAAAGTCACCCCCAGTTGAGAACCATTGTCCTAACTTCCTTAACAAACCTTTCTGGGCAAATCTCTTCTCCCTCATCTTCCTTTAGAAGCATGTGCAAGCTACCTAATAATCCAAATCATGGTTTACTTGTGGAAGTGAGTCCATAAAACATCCACATCAAGTATGTCATGATTCTAATCCCTCCTCTGCCGCTAAACTCATTTGGGCAGATCTTCTAACCTTACTCAGGTAAGTTTATGTTCTGGTTTTCTGTAGAAATGTGTAAAATGAGGTGGCTAAACCAGATGATTTCTAAGGTTCCTTAAATTGAAGGATTTAAGGTCATTTTTGAAAAAATCATGTGACAGAAAAGGTAGTTAAAAAAAGGGGGGGGGGGACAATCCCTTGTCTTCAAGAGCTCAAACAGCAGAGGAGAAAGTCAGATAGATGAATAATCACTACATGCTATGCACTGTCCAACTTATAACACTTTTTAATTCCAGGGGCTATTTCTTATTTATCCCCTAGTACTGGGGCCAGCTCACAGGAGACACTCAGTACTTGCTGAATGTACAGATATCCTAAAAGCAGCACAAACCAGGTTCTGTAAGTAGCTGTGGTAGCAGATTGGAAACAATTATCTCTGAAGAAAGGATATTTTAGCCAAGCAGAAAAGAGTGAAGCACTTAAATTTTCGATAATGGCAAATTGTACTAAGGGCTGATATATGAAAATGCAATGGCAGGAATAGGAAATACTGAGTAATTTGAAGTGAGTGAGTGAGTGGAACAGTAGGAGAGTGGGGAGAGATAAAGTTGGGCAAGTATGTATCAGGTCCAGTAGTGAAATCTCTTGAAGGCTAAGGAGTCTCCTGAGTAAACATTCATTTCATGCCCATTATGATAGGCTGGCTAGGCAAAATATGAGAATCTGAGTTAAGATTATGTATTGGAAAGAAGAAAAGTGATTGCTGTTAAGGTGAAAATTAATTTTTGACTTCTGGTGACAGAAGTTGTGAGAGTCAAGAAGTCTAGCTTAGGTGACTGGGTATAATGCTGACTTTAACAAAGAAGTTCTATAATCCTACCAAGAAAGTCAAGATTTGAAGTGAAATGAGACATAACAGTTAAAATCTAATCATTAGTTCTACTCATTTGTTGGCCTCAAAAACTTCCTGAAATGCTAAATTTAGTTAAGTGAATATTTATGAGAGGACATAAATTAAATCAGACACAAAATGGTAAAAGCAATAACATTTCCTAACTGCAGATGACTGCATTCCCTAAGCATAAAGCTAAATCATCTAGATATTTTAAACCTCAGAAAATAATTACATAGTAAATAAATATTGCTACCAATAAAGGTTTATAAGGTTTTGATATTTTTACATAAAGCAGGCATGGTGGTTAGAACTGATTTGTTTGTAATAAGAAGGGAAGTTAACCATAAACCTAGATCCCCAGGAGATCCCCATAGCTCAGTGAAGTTCACATAAGAAAGAGAAATAGATGAACTCTGGGTTCTTTTAGTCATATAACTTGCTAGCAGATGCCTCTTGTGCTGATTAAATTCCTACCCTGTGGTGACAAAGATGCTCTTCTAAGTATCATTATCATCTGACATTCTTAAGCATTAAAGCAAAACTTTGCCAAGCTGCAACTGGTTGTCATTAGGATTTTAGAGAAATCTGCTTGTCCTGAAATCACATAAATCACATACTTCTTCTTTTTTTTTTTAATATTTTATTTATTCATTCATGAGAGACACACAGAGAGAGAGAGGCAGAGACACAAGCAGAGGGAGAAGCAGGCTCCATGCAGGGAGCCTGACGTGGGACTCGATCCTGGGTCTCCTAGGCTCAGGCCCTGGACTGAAGGTGGCACTAAACTGCTGAGCCACCCAGGCTGCCCTGAAATTATATACCTCTTTTGAAATGTTAAAGGAAGCACTACATTCTGGGCAGACTCCCTCTAGAAAGTACTTTATTCCAATAAAACACATTTTGATTACTGTATTCACTAAGAACTCACTGAATCCTAGTAGTCTGGTAAAGAGTGGGTAGTAAAAAGGGAGTACTCTTTTCTTCCCTTACCTCCTTTTCTTCACTATGACTTCCGCCATTATGGTGCTACTTAATTATTTGATAAAGTTCTAGGAAAGGACTATATGAATAAATTATCTCTGATCTTTGTATTTTGGAAGGACCTACCAAAATCTGAGGAAATTCTGAAAGTCTTGTTTTTTTCCTCCCAATGACCAGTATGTAAATCAGCAATTCTATCCATCTGAGCATCTGTAAGTAGAATTTTCCTGAAGAGCACATCAATGGTAACACTCTTCCTGTACTTTCCTTCTGCACAGATTATCCTGTGCTTAGAAACTATAAACGTGAAAATTTTTGTTTTCATTTTCTCTTAAGTAGTTTTCACCTGTGTTCACTTTGGATCATGAGTGGCAGGGAAGGTCTGACATAGAAAAGTAGTATGTAGTGTGACTTGTTGCTTTATGAAGTAAACTATACTTAACAGGAAGACCAGATGGCATACTTTTTTATCATCCTATTGGAATACAGCTGTTTTATTATCTACTTGATTACACTGCAATTGCCAGCAGGAAAACAATGTGCAGACATTTTTAAAAACACATTTAAAATGAGAGGAATTCTGGTGTCTTTTGGGGTTTTTTTAGTCCTAAAGTAAAATCTCAATGTCTCAAGTCTGCATTTAGGCAACTCTATTTATCAGGATTTTAAAAGCAGTATGTCTTAGCATATGGTTTTTTTTGGGGTTTTGTTTTACTTAAATGTTTACTTCTATTTTTGAGGTTTTAACATGGTCTTCTTTTGTAATGTCAATTTTATTAGACACCATACATACATTTTCATTCTTTAGCTAAAACATGTATTTGTGTGCACTAAATTTTAAAACATTAAAAATTATTTCAAGATAAAAAATATTGCTAATATACTTAGTATATTACTAAGTAATTATAATTTTTTTCTAAGTAATTATAATTTTATCAAAAAAGACATGCTTAAAGGTATTTATTGGATCGCTCATGATAAAACAAAAACATTAACACAAAAAAGGCAACACTTATCTATGCCTAAAATGAAAGCGAGTAAATGCTTGCATAGTTTAAGTCAACTCAACCTCAAAGAATGGTTTCAAACTATCAAATGTACCCATCTACACAAATATATCTACGTAAATATATATATATATATATTCTTATAACTTATAGGAAAAGAGATATCCTTTTCTGGGAGGTGAGTATATATTTTACAAATAACAGGAGATAAATTTACAGAATAATTGATGAAACCGATGTGTTTTTAGTTTTCTTTTGTTTACCTGTTATTTTCTGAATTTACTAAAATGAAGTCTTTTATAAGTATTAGAGAACAAAACACAGAAAGTATTTATTTAAAAAAAATATTGCTTACCTTCAAAAAAGGAATGACTTCTTTCATAATGGCTTTAATTTGCCGGTCCAGCTGCTGAGTATCAATTCTAGGACATGGAACAGTAGAAACTTCACTTATAAGTTGTTGTGAACCATGATTTTCAATAGGAGTTTCTATTTTTAAAAAGAAAATGATTCATTAGCAAAATAAAGCCTGTGACATTAGACATATGCATTATTCAGAATTCTAAATATTGAAATCTGATGATTTTATGCTGAAATAATACAAAGGAGAATCTATATAGTTTTAGCACCCTTAGTTAAAAGAAAGTGGTAATAAAACTATTAGGCATCAGGTGAGGCTATACATTTTCTTTACATATAGAACAGTAGTTTTTGTACTTTTACTCAACCGAGAACACACCTTCTAAATTAGTAACCGTACTTGTGGCGGCAGCACCATCCTCATCCTCAAGAATCCTGCAGGTGCATCTTATATTTGTGCTACTTTCAGCCTCAGTCTTCATACGCTCGTATTCCCTCATTCTGGCTAATGCCTGATCTAAGTGAATCACAGTGTTACCTACATATGAAACAGAAACATTTTGAGAATATATAAAGCAAACTTTACCATGTATTCCTCACAATGTATTAATTAAAAAAAAAAAAAAAGGGTCTGACCATAGGTAAGGAAAAGTAGCAAGTTCCAAACACTATACTAGTTGGGTGACTTGGCACATATTACTCTTTTAGATTCTGAAGCCCATATTGATTTCATAGTCACTATGTTGCTTCATGTAAACAGTACAAAAGAAAATAAATCCCAAGATGTCACCCAAATTCTGATGAAAAGGATCTAACTGAATGCACGTAAAGAAGGTAAGGAAAAGGCCTAAGAAAGAGTTCCCAGTTTTCCTTCATCTACTTTAGACAAAGCTAGGGGTGAAGGATTTTGAGAAAAAAAAAATCAGTAAATGAAACAAAACAGATAGGACTCAAAGTCATTTTGGTAACTCAGAAAGGGGGAATAAATGAAGGAGACAGAGCGGGCCACAGAGAGATTTGTCTCTATAATGGGATGAGATCAGTTCAGACTTGATTTCCTCAGAAGAGAGCTAGGCTTAGAGTCCGTGATAGTCACTGTAAGGCAAAAGACTTACTGCTTTGGTAAAAGGTGCATACCTAATAACAGGGCAAGGCTTGGCCCCTTTCTTTGTAGGCCTTTGGAATCATCTAAATCTAATTATCCTATGAGCAAACACTAGAATAATAGGACGTTAGATCATTTTATCAACTAAGTACCCTAGAGGTCTGAATGATCGAACCTCCGGTATCTCAATAGGCCACAGCCAGGAAAACAAACTGAGCATGTGTTTCTTTTCCCGAGTCTCCTTTCCAAGTCCTGAGATTCTGGCTTTTATTCTTTCCTTTGAATTATATACCCCACCAAGCATCTGTTTTACTAATGATGAAAACAAAAAGTAATGCATCAACGTACATTCAGAATTACCTGGGTTTCTCACTGGATTATCTATGCTAAGAAATTTCAGTTCTTACAAATTAGGAAGTGAATATTATTGAAAATGTGATTGGATGAGGCCCTGATACCTCTAAATTTTTCCCATTAACTAGAAAACTTTAAGGGAAGTTAACATTTCTTGAGCTCCTATTAGACACGCTAGAAAGTTCTATATATTTTTCAAAGAACATAGAGCAAGATAGGTTAAGACTCCCATTTCCTTAGAATATGCAGTCAGAATATGAGATGATTTGTCAAAGGCTAAAGAGTTAACAGGAGATTCTTGACTTTACACTGATAGACTTTTAAGTCCAGTCTTTCCACCACATTTTGCCTTTTTTGGACTTTTGTTTCTTAATCAATGTAATTCAAAGGCTGTATTAAAGTCATGTTCCTAAGATTATAAAAAATTCTGCTTACCTAGATCATCTGTTGCAAAAGGCTCAAAATTTGAAGATACAGACATGACGCTAGCATTATCAGCATCATTTTGCTCACTTATTTTATGTGTTTCTCTCTCAAAGTTCTTCTCAAAAGTTTCCTAAGTTATAGTTTAAAAAAAAATAAAAATCACTAATATTTCTTTTAAAAATTTTATGACAAATATTAAAAATTTAATATAGAAGCTAAGTATTTGCATAAAACTATATACTTAAAATTGTGATATAACCAAAGCTATTAAAGGTTGAACAGCCACAAAGAACATTAAAATATTAAGTAACCTTTCAGAACATGTATCATTGAGTAGATGAAAATACACAGAGCCAGCTGCTGATTAAATTTTAACTTGGAAAAGTAAACATTTTAAATTATTTCTACACCCTCAGGGAAATTCTCCCATCTCTGAAGCCTAACAATGCCTAGGACCTTACTATATCTGGTTTTATCAAAAGAAAAACATGACAGCATCATTCATATTTTTTAAAATGAACTTTATTGAAATATAATTTATATACAACAGTGCACCCACTAAGTGTACACAGTTTGATGAGTTCTAAAAAAAAACATACGCCCATGTAACCACCTTCCCTAAAAGACCATTTCCATCAGCCCAGAACGTTCCTTTGTATCCTTCTGTAGTCAGTCTCCACTACACCCCACTCATAATATTTCTATCACCACAGATCGTCTTGCTGGCTCTAGAACAATTCAGTATATACTCTTCTGTGTCTGGCTGCTTTTCTTTCACTCAATATGTTTCTGAAATTAATTCATGTTGTCATATTTTAGAAGTTCATTATTTCTTAATGGCTGAATAGTATTCCACTGTAAGCATATACCATATTTTATCCATTTATCTGATGCTCCAGTTTGAGGCTATCATGACTAAAGATGCTATGAACATTAGAATACAAATATTTTTGTGGACTTAGGTTTTCATTTCTCTTGGATGACTATCTACAAGAAAAACTGGTCACATGCCAAGTTTATATTTAATTTTTTTTTAAGAAACCGCCAAATTGCTTTCCAAAGTGGTTGTACAATTTTATAATCTCATAAGCAGTGTGAAAGTTCCAAATGCTCTACATTCACACCAACACTTCTAATTGTCAATCTTTTTAATTTCAGCCTTTCTCGTGCATGGGAGGTAATTTCTCCTGTGGCTTTAACTTGCACACTGGCCACTGTTTAGAGATCTTCTTCCTGTAGTGCCTGTTCAAATCTCAAATGCTCCTATTTTACCAAGTCGTTGGTCTTATAAGTGAATTGTAAAAGTTCTTTATGTAGTCGGGATTTGTCATTTCTATATAGTCCTTGTCAGATATATGTACCAAGATTATGTTCTAATGGTGTCTTTTGAAAAGCAAGATTCTATTTTTAATGAAGTCTAGTTTATCAATTTTTTTCTTTTCCAGTTAATGCTTTGTGCACCCTTAAGAAATCTTTGCTTATGTTAAATCATGAAGATTTTTTAAAGACGTTTTATAGTTTTAGACTTTTCAGGACTTTAATTTCAAAATAATTTCTGTGTATAGTGTGATTAAGGGGAGTCTCACATTCTAAAACTCATTTCACAACTGTGTTCTTTCTCCTAGCTATTAATTTTTTAAACTTTTCAATTATGAAATAAAAGTTCTATCTCTGATTAAAGGAAATTTAGGCATTATGGAACATGTTTTAGGAAACGGAACCATTTTGTTCCTCCTTCAATGAAAATTGGAAAGTAGATGTGCTTTTGCCATTTTATGGCACTTGGAATACAGGATACAAAGTGTTTCTTCCTCTCCCTAAACTTCAATTCTTTTTTTTTAAAATATATTTATTTATGATAGTCAGAGAGAGAGAGAGAGAGAGAGAGAGAGAGAGAGGCAGGCAGAGACACAGGCAGAAGGAGAAGCAGGCTCCATGCACCAGGAGCCTGATATGGGATTCGATCCCGGGTCTCCAGGACCGCGCCCTGAGCCAAAGGCAGGCGCCAAACCGCTGCGCCACCCAGGGATCCCTAAACTTCAATTCTTAATCCTCTTTGACTTCTAATTCTCAGATGCCTTTTACTTTTCTCTTTCCTGGCCATAAAGGCTCTTACACACTCTGAAATATGTCTCTGAAATATGTCTATGCTAGCTCAAAAGACCTTGGCCTGGGGTGGCTCAGTCAGTTAAGTATCTGACTTTGGCTCAGGTCATGATCTCGGCATCCTGGGATCGAGCCCACATTGTGCTCTCTGTTCAGCAGGGAGTCAGCCTTCCCTCTCCTTCTGTGATCTCTCTTGTTCTCTCTCATATAAATAAATAAAAATCTTAAAAAAAAAAAGACTTTGGCATAGAAACCTGGGAGAATGAGAGTCTGTATCTGTTCAACAGGGAAACTACTAGCCATGTGGCTATTTATGTTAAAATTTAGTTCCTCGGTCCCATTACCCACATTTCAAGTGCTTGATAGCCTATGTAGCTAATGGCTACCATATTAGACAATGCATATATAAAACGTTTCCATCGTTGTAGTAAGTTCTACTAGACAGCACTGCTCTAGATAGCTGAGTAGGAACACTGGATGTTGTGCTGCTGCTGATTAAAGAGCACTAATAAAGGGAGGATGTTAAATTAATTACAAATTTAAGTTCTGGATGAAAAATTAAAGAACTGATTTAGTTATTTAAAAATAATACTAAAATAACAAGTACAGTTATTTGTGCCGGGTCTGTGTGGTTATGGGCTGAATTTCTCTGTTCCCCCCCAAATTCCTATGTGGAAGCCTTAACTCCCAATGTATTAGGAGGTGGGGCTTTTGGGAGGTAATCAAGTTCTTAGATGAGTTAATGAGAGTGGGAGCCCCCATGATGGCATTAGCGCCCTTTTAAGAAAAGACACACCAGGGCAGCCCTGGTGGCTCAGCGGTTAGCGCTGCCTTCAGCCCAGGGTGTGATACTGGAGACCCAGGATTGAGTCCCACGTCAGGCTCCCTGCATGGAGCCTGCTTCTCCTTCTGCCTGTGCCGATCTCTCTCTCTCTCTCTCGTGATTAAATAAATGAAATCTTAAAAAAAAAAAAAAAAAAAAAGAGACATCAGAGACATGTGAGGACACAGGGAGAATATGGCTATCTGCAAGCCAGGAAGAGGGTCCTAACCAAGTACCAAATCTGCGGACACCATGATCTTGGACTTCCCTCTCTACAGAACTGTGAAAAATAAATGGCTGTTGTTTAAGGCATCCAGTCTACAGTATTTTGTTGTGCCAAGCCCAACTAAGATACCTACTTATTAAGGTCAGTATCTTTACATTTATTTAAGTTATCAACAGTTAGTTCTAAGGAAAAACCTCTAGAATCTTGTCAGGTTAACTTTATCATACATCGTATCTCAATTTTCAACTTGCTATTTATTGATAATAAAGGCCAATGTGCTCAAATATTTTAAAATAACAAAATTAATACCATCTATATAAAATCTGGATAAAAAGGGAGGCAATGGAGTTACAGGAGGCAGAGAAACCATTCCTGCTCTCACCAAGTTATTTCAGTGCATAATAAACTTTAATATAACCACATATTCCCTATTTATATATATGGCTGGACCACACTTCATTTTCTACAAAAACAAGTATATAATTTTCATCAGTTATAACAACAATCCCAAGAAATACTTACATTAATTTATATTTGACATTGTAAAGTGATTTACAACTTATCATTTTTAGACACAAGTTTGTGTTCAGCATAGCAGTGGAGTTGGGAGCAGAAAAGAGGACTTGGGGAAGTAGTTTTTAAACACGTTAAAAAAAAATAAAAAAATAAAAAATAAATAAACACAAGTTAAAAAAAATAAACACAAATTAAAGAGCAAAAATTCAGAAAAAGTCCTCAACAGTTACAAGGAAATTACTAAATGTGAAAAAAAAAATCTTTTGAGGAAATACTATCTTATCAAAAAAACATACAATGCTAGTATATCAGCAATGGGCAGAAACAAAGTAATACCACTTCCAGCTCTCTACATAGAGCAGATATTTGGCATTCTTATCCATGAAAATCAACATACTAGAGCTGGCATAGAAAAGAAATGTATTTGCCATCCCAGGACCCCATAATATCTTTTATAATAGAATTACAGTCCAAACCTTTAAGTAGGTGTTTTCGAAATACCTAGCGTATTACCTCTTCACTATCCTAGCAGTTTGCCATCAAGTCATTCACTGGCTTATGTGCTATGTGGGGGCTACTGAAGGACACAGTTTATTGAAAATATATGATTTCCCTCACCACTCTTTTCCATTCCCCAAGCTCCTTTACTTCATTCAAAATTTTCTTCATAAAATTGAACACATTAAATTACATGTTTTTTCCTGGATGACGTTCTTTTTGCCCAGGCTTCTCTTCAAACCCAAAGACTTGATTTATCTTGTATTTATTTATTATAGAGTTCTGTGATCTGACTACAGTCTGGTTTACTGAGTACCTTAAATAAACACAAATTTTTACTAAATGTCTGTTGTGAGTCAATTCCTTATATTGGGCACCAGAAATACAAACACAGCTATTTTACATCTTATCATTTATCTATAATTTTTGGTGTTTGCTGATATATTTTGAGTTATATACCTCACCTCAAGATAATGTGCTACACTTAGCTTTTTAAGAAAGCTAAAAACCAAGTATCGAGTATATTCACAATTTATAACAACTTACTTCTGTTTACTACATACTAAAATTACAACTACATTCATTAATCATTATCAGCTTACATCATCAGTGGTAGCAAGGCTTTCACTGGGGGTAAGCTCTGAGTTTGATGCTATCCAAGTACCAGAATTCACTGACTTTACATTTTCTCCTTCTTTTTCATGGTTCTCAGAAATATGTCTGGTTACTATGTCCTAAATAAGAAAATAAGATAGTTACTTATGTAAAACATTTATTTTTTATCACCAATTTAAACGCATAAGTAAACAGGTAAGTAAATACAATACTCCTTATCTCATAGCTTAATTATGAGGAAGAAGTAACATTTAAGGTAAAACACTAAAGAAACTTCTCAAGAAAGACTTTATCTAAAGGCTACTTAAGCTATACAATAAGTTTTAAAATGGCAAGGAAGCACATGAAAAACATCATAACACATATGGAACAGGATGTACTTCAGTGTAAGAAAGCAAACAGTAAAATCATGAAGAAAATCGGTACCAGAAAGGGTTAAAAAAGAATGTTGGGTACCAGATACCTGCAATGCATATAAAGCCCTTTGTCTCAAGTAGTCTGTATTAAGTAGCTGAAGTTCATGGAAGAGTTCAATAAGAAAATGTGGATGAGATTCATTTTGAGAAATTAATGTAGCTACTTCAGAATAAATAGTATCCCGCAAAGCTTCAAACATGGAAAAATCACTCCCAGTTTCTGGAAGATATAAAAGATCAGGAAGGTAATAATGATAAAATACATTCCTAACAATTTCTAATAGCTGGTATCATTATTTAGGTTTAAATTACTTAAAAATCAGAACAGACTCCATTCTATTTCAGGACTTCTAAAGTAGAAAAAGAATCTTAAAAATTACCAAGATAAAAATAGTCTCAAAAATATCAAGATATATACTATAGAGAAAATACTTAAATGTATGAATAATATTACCTAGCATTACTGGAAAATTTTACACATTTCATAGGAATGACCAGTGGAAATCTTTCAGCACTTGAACGGAATTTAACTACAAATAACTTTTTTTTTTTGCTAATACGAACTTTGTAACTTTGTTACAGAGAAGGAAATTCTTTTAGTTAATATTTAAAATAAACTGAAAGCTGGCAATAAAAGTTACTATTTTAAGGTCTATTTAGTTAGGACTACTAATTCTCAAATCAGCTATGTTGCATTGATGGAAAATTGAATTTGTGAGGGTAACACAATATAGGTCAATTTTGCTAGTATCTTACTCAGTGTAAGTCAGACTGGCATGATCCAATACACATTCTTAGTTCCACAAAATCTAGGCATCACTCAACAATTCTGCTATATGTGTTTGTTAACACAGAATTATCACTGTTAAAGGTATATATTCAAACCTTTATTGTTAAGAGTGCTAATTAGAAACTTCCCATTTTGAGTTCTCTATTAAAAAAAAAAAAACCTCTAGAGCACCTGGGTGGCTCAGTCTGTTAAGCATCAGACTCTTGATTTCTGCTCAGGTCATGATCTCAGAGTCGTGAGATCAAGCCTCACACAGGCCTCCACAGGCCTCAAGATTCTCTCCCTCTGCCCTCAACCCTCCCCACTCTCACACGTGCACACATGAACTCTTCTCTCTCTCTAAAATAAATAAACTCTTTAAAAAACAGAGTTTATTTTAGAGAGACACAGAGACCTAGGCAGAGGGAGAAGTGGGACTTGATTCCAGGACCCCTGGATCACGACCTGAGGCAAAGGCAGATGGCTCAACCACTGACCTACCCAGGTGCCCCTAAAATAAATAAAATATTTTTAAATAAATAAAATATTTAAAAAAAATCTCTAAGTAGCTAGTCTAGCTATCAAACTCTGTACCCTTTCTAGAGCAACAGTAGAACCATGGGTAGCTAAATATTTGGGTTCTGCAAATATGTGTGACAAGTTACCAAAGAAAAAGAATTTAAAATATTGAGTAAATATATTGTGCTTTTTAAATAAATATACAAAGATTGTAAATATTTAATTCACTTTTTGCAAGAGAGGGTAAAAATATGCAAAGCAAATGAGGCCTAAAGAAAAAGCTTCCTACTAACTTACATCTTATATCTTAACATCTTCAGGTCCTAATTTCTACAATTATTATAAAATAATAAATATAAAATATTAAAAGTTACGTTAATAGTTTTAAAATATTCAAATATGGTATAAGTAGGAACTAAAATTATCTCTGTAGTAAATCTTTACCTTAAAGGAAAAATCCAAGTAAGAAGATATAATTTAATATGCAAACTTCCAATTTATATACTGTAGTTTGACCAATTAGAAAATGTTTATTTCAAAGATATCATAAAGTATATTTAATGACATCTGTCATACCTCCATATATAAAATTATCATTTTAAATTATGTATCATTAAAGATGAAATTATTCCTGAATAATGAATTATGCTGAACACATGCTTCACTGCCCACACTTCCCTAGCCCTAAAATAGAGGTGGAGAGTTTTTGCCAGTTTCTCCTCCTAAACTAAAATGCATTAGTGTAGGCTAGCAAAACCCTTGATCTCACTCAGGTTTCTCTGAATCCATCTTATTTTTATCCTATTTTCAGAGTTCTTTTCTTTAGGAAGTGTCAAAAATATAATTCAAGTGTTGTCTGTGCTAAATCTTTGTTTTTCTTTTTAGAATCTCCTAAGATTCATAACAAGCTTTTTCACTTATGTATAGTGCAGGAGGCATTAATATTTATAATTTATAATTCTAAGTCACACAGAAACATGTTTAAAGAAAATACACAGTGTAAAGACAAAAACGGTATTTTGGAATCTTTGTAACTTTCCATGTATTTTTATTTATCATGGTCTTTGCATGTCATCGATTTTATTTAATGGTTTATTGGCTTTTTTTATAGATACTGACTAGTAATGAAAAGTAAGCACAACAGAAGTTACACACAATACTTAACACTGCAAATCACTGTAAAGCTAGGGAAAAAATTGTTTCAAAAAACATTAATGCTTTTAAGCATTTAAGAAATATAAAATAAGTAACTTCAAATAAAACAATCAATTTAAAAAAAATTTTTTTCTACTATCCTTATGAATGTGTTGGCTATGTTACATACAGTAATTGAAAATGAGAACAAGAAAATTTTACCACCCAAGAATTACAAATGAAAGCCTTCAGAATTTTATGAATATGAATTCTCTCTCACTTTTACTAGCCAAATGACATATATACACTAAGCTATATCTTAAAAAAAAATCAGAGCAATAAAAATAAGAATATTTAAGACTAATGGAAAAAAATTAACAAAAAGTGGACACCAAAACTAAGCAGGTTGTTACCTGGTGCTTCATTGCATGCATTTCTGTTAGACTGCTGTAGTATTCTCCTAGCATGTGCTGTAGGAAAGGGCAGACATAAGGATGAACATAAAATGTGTATGAATAGTAAAGACAGGGTATATAATATGAATAAGTGAATTTTTTTTTAATAAAAGCAAATTTCTTTAAAACTGTTTGCCTGAACTGAAATATTATCACAAAATATGGTTTATAATTTGTTTAAAAATTTTAGTAGGGAAAATATCAGAAGACTTGCTATAAGCTTATATATAAACTTAATGTGACTGATGATGGCTATCACATAATAAACTTCTGCTGTTCACTCTCAGAAGCATACACATCAAAGTGAACCTCCTACAACTCCTGAGGGACAAGAGGACTGTAAAATTCAGTACTAGCAGTCAAATATGCTGCACCCCAGTAATCATATAACAAAAACCATTAGTCTATGTTATAAAGAATCTGAAAGTAATGATTAAATCTAAAAATAAGTCTTTGATGAAAATGAATATGTAAATACACACAAGGTATATTTTATACAATTCAAGGATTTGTTTAGTGCACCAAAATTCAATCATTATAGTTTTCTAAGTAACAGTTATAAGGTCTGAAGTCCTATAACTATTATTTAGGTAACTTGATAATCCAATTAATTAAACAGCCTGCCTTTCAATTTAGTGCCGTTCCCCAACTTCCACCAACTGTTTACTCTTTGAAGATCTCATTCTTCGATAAAGACGATGAGATGAGATGAAAATTACTAAATTTTGTAAAATGTAGGGGTTGTGTCAGAATTGATAGTTTTGCCAAAAGGATCCTAGACTTGAGAGAAGGCCAAGATTAAAACGTTCACTCTGCCATTTCCTAGCAATAAGACTGTGAGGAAGTTGGTTCAAAATACAAACAAATGTGAGGTTTCTTTTCTGATTAAATAAAAAGAAATACTTAATTATGAAAGGTTTAGAAAATACATAAGAGTTTAAAGATCATAAAATCACTCTTAACATTTTGATATACTTTCTTCTAGTCTTTATGCATTCCAATTTTTGTTTAAACATAGTTGGAATCATACTGTTCAGACAACACTGAACCCCAACTTTTTTTCCTTTTTGTTTCCTTAGCATAGATAAGTACAATTACTGAGATAAGGTCACAACTTTTGAAGCTTTCAAGAAAAACAGTACCAGTTTATGTTACTAGCTCTTTATGAAGCTGGGGAAAAAGCAGGGATACTGTGACCATGTTTCCTCATCTACAAAATGGAAAAACCAATTCAAAGCACTATGAGGCTCAAATGAGAGGAGTACATTTGTTTAGTTTTTAAATAGTAAAGCATAATACAAACAGTACTACTACTCTGATTTTTTACCAAAGCTCTTATTGACACCTGAGAGCTGAGGATCTCTATTTACTGCCCCCTCACCATGTTTCTTTGAGATGTACTTGTTATGAATCAGGAAAGTACCAGTACTTAGAGTACAACAGTGGCAAACATGTACAACTCCATTCCTTCATTCAATCAGCACATACTAAGTGCCTACCATGTGTCCAATGCCATGGGAACATTTAAGGCACAAATATGAAAAGGTATTTATCTGCTGCCAAGAGGCTAAAAAAGGTGACAAAGACACTTAAACAAGCACGAGATGTGACACGGGCAACAGAAGAGATTTACACAGGCTACAACAGAAACAAGAAAGGAGAAAGAGAAACTTATCTGAGCTTCGATGTGATGCAATTTCAGAGTTGCAGAATTAATCTTTAAGACTCCAGTAGAGAAAAAGGCTTACAAAGAGCAAAAAGGACTGGAGGCAGAAGAGACACCTGCTGCGGTGAGAAACAGCATGATAGCTGTGGGAAAACTTCAGTTCTGTGCCAGGGAAAGAGGCAACATCAAGGCAGAGGGTGGGGAGAAAAGAGCCTAGATACGCAAGAAGGAGCCAAATCTCCACTGGCCAGATGTTACATTAAGGCACTTGGACTCTCCCCTGTAACCACAGTGAAGCCAAAGATTTGAAGCAGGGAATGATATGATTTTATATCGAATTCTTATTCTGAGATTTTTCAGAACTTCACATCAGCTCCAAATTACTATCAACTATACCTTTTTGCTTAGAATTGCATCAGAAAGTGTCAAAAGCTAGTATCAGAATATTAAAAAATATTTTCAGTTTACATTTCTTGATGTCAAGGACTTGCACAGGACAGAAAATTGTGACACACCAATTGCTTTTCAAATCCAAGATGAAACCCTTAAAGCAAACCAAAAAAGAACATACCTGAAGATATCTCTGTAGACCTACTATATTTTATTATTTTTTCCAGCTGCTCAAGATTCTTTCTGCTGAATACTTTTGCTTGAACAGGCTCTTCAGTCTGGGCTGAATGTGTGTTCCTACTTTTGCAAGGTTCACATGTGCTAGACACACTGGCACTTTCATACCCTTGAGTAAAAAAAGTGATAACTGTTATCATTTGCAACTAACTCAAACTGAAAGGGAAACTGATTTCCATAGTGAAACAGTACAGGTAACTCAATTTAGAATGCTGTGAAGGCCTGGTGTAAAGAGAATTCAAAACAGTAAATACAGCGTCTTGTGATAACCTTGAAATCATGAAGTAATACTACTATATTCTAACACTTCATCATCCTTTGACACCACCTTAATAAGTACATCCCACCTCAAACTATACTGTAGGCCTTGTAGGACCCAAAATCTCTGCTAGCCTCCAAGTTAACCATTTTTCAATATTAGGAAAGAATCACATCCAATCTACATAAAACATCTTTAACCGAGAGAAGAGTAATGGGCATACTAGAGTTAGGTATGTCTGCCTTATTATAACTTGTGTGTAACAGGACTTGATTTAAAATATCTTACCCACTCATAGGTTATCCATATATTCTACTAAATTTTCCTTCCTATATGGCACAAGTTAGAAATTGAACTATAGGGATCCCTGGGTGGCGCAGCGGTTTGGCGCCTGCCTTTGGCCCAGGGCGTGATCCTGGAGACCCAGGATCGAATCCCACGTCGGGTTCCCGGTGCATAGAGCCTGCTTCTCCCTCTGCCTATGTCTCTGCCTCTCTCTCTCTCTCTCTCTCTCTGTGTGACTATCATAAATAAAAAAAAAAAAAAAAAAGAAATTGAACTATATTTTGTTTCACATGGATATTTAGTAATACCTACCAGACTCCCAGTGAAATAAAATGCAACCCTGGTCAATATAGTAAATCTCCATGTTTATTGAGGTTTATTTCTGGGCATTCTATCTGTTTAACTTATTTATTCCAATGCCATCTTCATTCTTTTTTTTTAAAATATTTATTTATTTATTTATTTATTTATTTATTTATTTATTTATTTATATTTATTCATTTATTTATTTATGATAGTCACAGAGAGAGAGAGGCAGAGACACAGGCAGAGGGAGAAGCAGGCTCCATGCACCGGGAGCCCGATGTGGGATTCGATCCCCGGTCTCCAGGATCATGCCCCGGGCCAAAGGCAGGCACCAAACCACTGCGCCACCCAGGGATCCCCAACCATCTTCATTCTTTTAGCCACATAAGTTTTACAGAATGCTTAAACATCTGGTAAGGCAAGTCCTTATGTAGGTAGTTTCTTTTCTTGGCTATTCTTAGACTTTGTCCTTCCATATAAGCATCAGGATTTTTTTTTTTTTAATTTCAAAAACAGTCCACAGGGATTCAAAATGAATCACATTAAAGGCATTTATTAATTCAAGGAGAACTGATATTTAGTAATTTTACACATTCTCTTCTAAAAACACAGTTACATTTTTTACATCTGTTTGATCTTGTTTGATCTTGATCTTTACATCTTTGATCTTGGGGTATTTCAAAAACATTTACAATTTCTTATAGACCTAGTACTTTTCCTTATTTATTCCTAAGAATTCCCCCCGCCCCCCAAAAAAAACCTTGGATACTATGGGAAGAGTATTCTCACCAACCCTAATTCCCATTCTACAGTTACTAGGTTAGAGAAAAATATTTGCATACTTATTTTATAACCAGCTACTTTATTAAATTTAGTAATTATTTTCCAAGGTCTCTTGGCTCTCTCAGAAAATATAAAAATGTTTCCCTTTTTCAATATTTATTCCAATTATTTAATTTGTCATAATGCTTTCCAAACAATGCTAATGATGATGGTGATAGAGCAGAAACCCTGTTTAATTTCTGAATTTGATACAGATTATATCTGGAGTATTTTCATTTACAGTGGTGTTTGTGACTGGAATTTGCTAACGCTTTTCATTATATTAAGTAACTGCCTTCTTGGGTGTATTTTACTTGTAATTTTTATTAGGAATAATTCCAAATTTTATCTCATCTACCACTAGGATTATGAGACTTCTGTCCTTCAAACTGTTGATATGAAAATGATGTTGACAGATTTCCTGATAATGAACCATGGTTACATGTCTATAATAAATCCTATTGACAACAGTCTGATATTCTTCTTGATATACTGGCAGATATATTTGGCTCTTTTACTTTTGATTTTGTATTAGTAACTGAGATTGATCTATTTTCTTTACTGAACTGTTACCTCTCCTTTTTACCTTTCCCTATAAAGAGGTCTAATCTGACTCATATGTTGTTTCTGATAGGATATACGAAGATCTTTTCATCATGACAAGTGAAGGCTCTAGTTTGAGTATAGGATTCTTGAGCTGTGGTACTTTTGTCTGTATGGACATTATTTCATTGTCTTCTACTTCCTCTGTTGTCTGATATCTGTTCTTTCTACTGTGTGTAACTTGTTCTTGCAGTCTGGAAGCTTAGGAGGTTTTTACCTTTTACTTGGAATTAAGGAATTTTATCAGAATACACACAGGAGTATGTGTATACTTTCCCACTTGCCTGCTGGCTGGACAATAGCTGTTTTGATCTGTAGTCTCCAGTCTCTCTTCATTAAAGATTCTCCTTTCTTATTACTTAAGGAGTACCTTTCTACCCGTTTTTTTTTCCCCCACCTTTAGTATTCTCTATATATCCTATCTCCAAGATTTGTCATTAAGCCTCTAATCATTTTCCTCCTGATTTTATCTTAGTCCTTTTTGCCCTGTACAATGGCGTAATTCTTCCCCTCAATTTTCTAGGCCAGTAATTTGGGACCTAATACCAGTCATCTTTTTTTGAACATTTGTTTAAACATTAAATGTGAAAATCACTTTTTCTAGTCCTACAGAACTTGTTATAATTCAATCTGCTTAAATGTTTTTAGGGTTTTGTATTTCCTTCAATAATTGCTTTTACTCGATTTTACCTGTTCCAGTATTCTGCTTCTGTGTCTTCTCTCTCGCGGTTGGTCCCTTTTACATGCATTTTTATATTCATTGGGTTAGTGGGGACTCCTATCTACCCTTAAGGCTGGACTCAACTGCTGCCGAGTTTCACTGGCATACTGACAGTTCTTGGATGTCTCACTCCTAAGGTGAAGCAACCTCCAACCAAGTTTTCTCCAGGAACTGTAGAGCTCTGATCTTTGCCTGGCAGTAACTGAATGAGCCAACAGAACCTAAAGCCTTGCTACCTACATTCTCCAGACTATAGCCACTCCTCTGCTAATAACAAGTTCCCAATAAACTGTCAATTTATTCTCTGTAATATCCAATCTGGAGTTAACCTTCCCTTTTTATTTTTAAGGCCGACATTCAAGCTAAGACTTTATCATCTTATACTTCGGTTCCTAGTTTCTTTGTTGGTCTCTCAGACTAAAGTCTAGCCACTCTGATCCATTCTGCATGAAACTTACTGGAAAAAGAGCCCTCTTAGTTATTTTTGACCTTCACATAAACAGGTCCAACAATAAGGATATCTAGCTGCCAAAAGTAGTAGATAAAATGGAGAATTAGTGAAGATTCAGGATACCTCTGAGTTACACTGCCTAGGCCAGCTACTGTAATACCACCACATGATGTCATTGCCGTTAAGGGTATGACCTCCTATCCCACTCATTGCTCTTTGTCTTGACCACAATCTGTTTTTCGCAGCATGAGTGGTGAGATATTTAAAAAAAATCGTTCTAGTTATGTCTCCACTTTAGGAACATGACTCAGTGTTCCTCAGTGTGGCCTGTATAGGCCACAAAGGTAAGGACTGCAGCTGAATGTCTTGCCAAAAGGCCTGATGAGCCTCCTGGAGCAGGGAACTCAAGAACATAGGAGGTTTGTGAGGAACTGCTACGTGGCCATTTTTTCATTTGCCTCCTCCCGCCTCCTCCTGTCATGAAGAGTTTATCTCCTCCTGGGTTCTGATGAAATAGGAGAACTTTCCTTCCCACACTCGGAGGACACACCTCCAGACTATAAACAGGTTTGTAGTTGCAACACAGCAATGGCTCCTCAACAGCAGGGGTCCCACCATGCAGGCCGTAGTTGTCACGTGGCCTCTTCTGTTTCAGTGTTCCCCTTGTGGCACATGGAACAAAGAACACAAGGAGCTGGGACTCCTTGTTACTCTTTCTCTGCCTGGGTAAATAATAAACTCTCTGAATCTAAAAAGGATTGTTTCTTTCCTGGCCACAACTGTCAGGCCTTGGCCTTCCTAATGCTTGATAGCCATTTCATCTCTATCTTTGTTAGTAAACAATAGTAAAGGGAAGAAAAAAGAAATGAAAACACTCAGGAACGGTTACAGTACATTAACAGTTCTATTCAGTTTTCCAAGAAAAGAATGAGGAAGGTCTAGACTATATGATCCCTTCATATAAAAGGGATCGGACCTGGTAGACTGTAGCTAAATTACAGGTCTGATACCTGAAACACAGAAAGGCAAAGAAAAATGTTCAACTCAGAAAGCCTTAATTGGAATACAAGTTTAAAAAGATTACCACTATCTCATAATTTGTAAAACCTTACTTCATATTAAGTGATATATACCTTTTCATATGAAAACCTTCTAAAGATTAAAATACATTAAAATACATACTATTTTTTTAAATTTTTTTTTAAATTTTATTTATTTATGATAAGCACACAGTGAGAGAGAGAGAGAGGCAGAGACACAGGCAGAGGGAGAAGCAGGCTCCATGCACCAGGAGCCCGACATGGGACTCGATCCCAGGTTTCCAGGATCGCACCCTGGGCCAAAGGCAGGCGCTAAACCGCTGCGCCACCCATGGATCCCTAAAATACATACTATCACTGGAAACAAAGTTAAATGACGATTTCACATGCCATTTCTGAAAACTGTCCAAAAGTGCAAAAACACACACAAATAGTTCAGTCCAGTAAAAATCTGGGACAGTATAACTGGCTGTGCTGCCTTTCTCAAGGCAGCAACTTAAGTCCGATCACGCTGGTCTATTTGTCACATCCTATATTTCCTTCCCCAGCTGCTCTCATCTTCTTTTCCTGACTCATCCCACCTTAACTCTTTTTGTTACTACAGTTTGCCTTCCAATATTCTCTCCATCCACCTACATTTAAGACAAGTAAATATTCTTTTGCCCAAGAAATCATGGCTGTTCCTATCCCATAAAATAGCACTAGTCTAGCTCAGTGCCTCTCAGACTTTAATGAACACATACTCATATTAAAACACCTGGATTTGGGGCATCTGAGTAGCTCAATGGTTGAGCATCTGCCTTTGGCTCAGATCGTGATCCCAGAGTCCTGGGATTGAGTCCCACATCAGGCTTCCCACAGGAAGCCTGCTTTACCCTCTGCTATGTCTCTGCCTCTCTCGTCCCTCATGAATAAATAAAATCTTAAAAAAAATTTTTAATTTAAAAAAACACCTGAATTTTTGCTAAAATGCATACTGAAAAACAGTATATATTCATTTGGTTGGCATAAGATGGAACCCAAGAGGTTTTTTGTTTTTTTTTAAAGATTTAATTTATTTATTTGACAGAAAAAGAGCGCATAAGCAGGGGGAGTGGCAGTCAGAGGGAGAGGGAGAAGCCAACTTCCTGCTGAGCAGGGAGCCCGATATGGGGCTCCATCCCAGGACCCCAGGATCATGACCTGAGCCAAAGGCAGACGCTCAACTACTTTTGGGGCACCCAGGTGCCCCAAAGAGTGTATTTTTAATAAGCTCCCAGATGATGCTGGTGTTGCTCGTCCATGGTTCACACTTGGGATACCAAGGGTTTAGCTAATTTGATTTCACTACTTATTAAGCTTAATCTGCATACTAGTTGCAGGGTTTATTAGCTAATTTGATTTCACTACATACTAGCTTAATCTGCATACTAGTTGCAGGGTTTATTAGTTAACTTGATTTCACTACTTATTAGCTTAATCTGCATACTAGTTGGATTCTGCTATCAAGTCTTTGGTGTATGCTTTAAAGTAGGACTGACAGATGGGTCTTGAATGCTTGTCAAAAAAATGTGTATGTTAGGTTTCTGGCAGGTATTTTTATACTTCTACAAG
Source organism: Nyctereutes procyonoides (assembly GCF_905146905.1). NCBI lineage: Eukaryota > Metazoa > Chordata > Mammalia > Carnivora > Canidae > Nyctereutes > Nyctereutes procyonoides. Next base: position 179,036 of record NW_026575120.1, read on the forward strand.
AAGAGAGCACACATCAGAATGTCAATCTTTGCTTGAGGCAAAAAAGCTGCATTGTATATACAGAACCGTAACTCCTCAGAATAAAGGGGTTTCAAAAATGCAAATATACCAATTATTTCTAGGTTTAGGTAAACACAGCCATTAGTTGGCTTAAGGGTCCCTTAAGACCCTGGTACTTAAAGTGAAGTCCACAAACCAAGATCAACAAGACATGGCACTTGTTAGAAATACAGACCTTTCGATCCCTACACCTAGACAGAAGCAACCTGCCTTTAAACAGGTTCTCAAGGAGAAACTTAAAGTTCAAGAAGCACTGCCATAGCACACCCACATTAACTGGCTAAATGTGAAAATGATGGAAAATAAGTATTAGTATTTCTTCATATGACAAAAAGCATTTCTGTAGGGGCAAGGTAATAGAGAATAAAAAGTTTGATGAGTTACCCAGGGAGCCACTCTCTAAAAATGGCCGTGGTTCATTACCTATTTAAATGTCCTCTGGTGGCACCAAAAGTAATCTTGGAGAAAGCAGAGTAGGTGGATTTCCATTCATTTGAATCATTGACTAATTTGCTACATAAAATCAGCTCCTCCCAAACCTACTTAACTGATATATTTTTAAGGATAACGTGTGTGCTGAGAAAACTACATCCCTGTTTAAATTTGCTTGTTTCACCATCAAATCAGACTCCTCAGATAGGAGTAGGGGCAGAAGCCAAGGACATGAAGGATACATAAAGAACTGAAATGAAATAAAGAAGCAGGTATTATTCTTTCCTATATCCACAGTTTTCATCAGATTTTTCAAGCGTTTCATTAACCATTATAAGATGAATGCTGCAAATGTTTACAAGTGGGTTTTTTACCATCAAGTTTCCTAGGACCTTCATATCCTTGCATATATTGTGAACTTTTGAGAGTTAGCTGTATGCGGTGATTTTTCAAACTTTTGTCATTATAAGTCTCAAGTAGTTTGATCTTAAGCACCAAATACTAACTCCTCAAATCCAGAACAACCTCTCAAAGCCACAGCCAAAAATCATCCCTTGCAAACGTGAAGGAGCATCCTTTAACTCGAATATTCCGGATTCTAGTTAATAAAACTATTTTTACCTAGCACTAGACTTGAGTAAATTTTTCAAAAATTAAAGAAAATCTACTTTAAAAAAAAATTACATGCAATAAACACTACAATGACAAGATTCAATAAAACATGGGTTAATGTTTCACCTTATTTAACCAAAGTTAATTTCCTAAAGGACTAAGAGCAAACTTGTTTTAAAAGTGGTTTCAAAAAAAAAAAAAAAGGTGGTTTCATCTACGATATTCAAAGACTGCAATGTAGTTACAGGCCCAAATTTCTCTGAATGAATCAACCAAAGATATAACAATAAATCATAATTGAAGTGTTGGGTATAGGACAAGATGTAATATTCAAAAAGAGTAGTAAAAGCTGGGCATTTTGGCAGTTTTTAGCAACCTACAAGATTTGGAAAACATCTTCTATGCTCATAGTAACCAAACAGGAAATACAAGTTTTAAGAACCACAGAAAAGAATAAATATGATGTCTTAAAATATCTAGATTAAAACCTATTTGATAGGGCAGCCCCAGTGGCGCAGCGATTTAGCGCCGCCTGCAGCCTGGGGTGTGATCCTGGAGACCCAAGGATCAAGTCCCATATCGGATTCCCTCTGCCTGTGTCTCTGCCTCTCTCTGTCTCTATGAATAAATAAATAAAATCTTTAAAAAAAATAAAAATAAAACCTATTTGATAAATTTTAGAAATTGTAAGAGTGACTAAAAATAACTTCATTCAAACAGTGCTTATCCAATTAGCTATAATGAAACGAAGTATGTCAACAGGCCAGAATAAAGTTACCAACATTTACACTGAACAATATTTAACAAATTTTAAGACTTACCAGTATTTTTAACTCTGCTTTTTAGTTGAGCAGAATGCCTTTTCTTACTCTTTGATTTAGGAGTTTTATCTTTAGATGCTAGGCTGGCCTGTGCAGATGCTTTTCTCGTCTTGAAAGTTTTGGTTACTGTTGTCGGATCTACTGGATCAGGCATACTGCTAAAGCTTTCTAACGACTCTTCATCAAACTGGCGTCTTCTTTGGCTGGTATCTAATTGATTTTTACGATTACTATTTGTAGTTTTCTCTACAGACACTGGAAATCCAGTCTTGATAAGTGGTTTTTCTACTTCACCTTCTTGGTCATATAACCACGCTGTCCTACTGTTTTCCACCTCCTCTTCAGGCTGTTTTTGATTCCTTACCAATGAAAATAAATTTTTACAGTTATGATGATAGAGGCTATAAAAACATTTTCACAGAAATACATAAATATTATATAGGCTAATGTACTAAATTCCTTTAAACTTTTTTTTTTTTCTAAAGAAAGAGCAGAGGAGAGGGAGGAGAGAGAATTTTTTTCTAAAGATTTATTTACTTGAGAGAGAGAGAGAGAGAGAGAGAGAGAGAGAGAGAGTGTGTGTGTGTGTACAAGTGGAGGAAGGGGCCGAGGGACAAGCAGACTCCCCACTGAGTACAGAGACCCACTTGGGGCTCAATCTCAGAACCATGAGATCACAACCTAAACTGAAGTCAAATGCTTAACTGAGGCACCCAGGTAGGTACCCAAGAGAGACAATCTTAAGCAGTTTCCATGCTGGGCTTGGAGCCCAACACAGGGCTCAATCTCATAACCCTGAGATCATGACTTGAGACGAAATCAAGAGTTGGATGCTTAACCAGTTGAGCCATCCAGGTGCCCCTCTAACTTTAGTATTAGATCCTTCTCACTAAACCATTTTCACCAGCAGAAATTCAAAAACAGGTCTAGCATTCATGAAGGGGGGAAGGGGGGGGTAGAAAATTTTTTAAAAAGGATGGGACATACAAGGGAAAAACAAAACACTTGGAGGAATAGCTGAGAAAGAGTCATATGTAGTAGAGGGTTTGGGAATATACATGGATCTGTTCCCTTAAATCCACTCAAATAGAACTGGAATTTGGTGAAAACAACTGTTGGTATAATTAGTAATTTATTTCTCCACACATTAAGTCTAGTTTAGTTCTGATGGTCTGGTGTCATTTTCCAAATTTTATCTGCTAAACATTGGCATCCTTTAATATGTTAATAAGTACTTATTGATCATCTAAGTTTGGAAAACAGACATTAAATATGTCTGCAATATTTCTCAAAACTTTATACATGCCAATGTGCTAGACAAATGTCTTAGAAGGGAACACAGTGAGCAAGATGCCCAAGATTTTTATCACAGAATCTCACAGGAACAACAGTGTTCCAAAGAACATGATTTAGGACACTGACCTATAGAGTTCAAATTAAGACAAGATTAGCAAACTTACAGTCTACAGGAGGCCAAATTCATCCTGCTGACTATTTCTGTATGGCCTGAGAACTAAAATGATTCCCTTTTTAAAAAAAGATGTTATTAAAAAAAATAAATAAAAATAAAAAAAATAAATAAAGGATGTTATTTGTTTATTATTTATTTTGGTGGGGGGGGGGGAGGCAGAGGGAGGAGAGAAAGAATCTCAAGCAGACTCAGCAGAGCTCCACACAAAGCTTGATCCCACCATCCCGAGATCATGACTGGAAATCTAGTCGGGGACACTAAACCAAGTGAGCCACCCAGGCACCCCTAAAATGATTCTTCTACAAAAATAAAGTAAAATAAAATAAATTCTTATATTCTTACATGGATGAAAGGAAAAAAATTTAAAGAAAAATAGTTTGTGACACGATTTATATGAAATTCACATTTCAGTACCCACAGATAAAGTGTTACTGGAACAACACAGCTGCTTGTTCACATACTGTTTATGGCTGCTTTTGTGCAAAAATGGCAGAAATAAATGGTTACAATAGGCACTATATGGTCTGCAATATTTATTATCAAGTGCTTTCCAGTAGGAAAGGTTTTCTGACCCCAGCTCAAGACTACAATGTTTCATCTGACCTCTTGTTATCTCCTGCCATTTAATTCAGGGAATCTACCTATAATAGTTGAGATATTGGGGAGGAGATGAGATCTAATCTAAAGTAGGTCAAATATCTTACAACCTTCATCTAGTATTAGTTTCTAGCTCTCAAGTGAACTTAAGGACAGATATCAAATCAAGGCAAAAGACACTGTGTCAGGTCTTATCCCTCCAAAATGAATCACCTCGGACACTCTGACTAAAACACTGAACTGTTCTAACAGGATTAGTGGCAAATGTATGCCTGAGAAGACACTTGGTAAGATATCAGTTTAATATTCTCAACGCTAACAAGCTGAACAATAACAAGCATCCTCCCTGTTTTCAAATTGTGTATATAAGATATAATCACAAAAGTGATATTTAAGAATATCATGGATTATGTTCACAATCAAATACCTTTGTTTTTCTGCTCCAATAGAAGAACTGCTTTCAAAAGGTTTTGGAAAAGCCATATATTCTGTTTTCCCTGAAGAATTCTGGGCTAATGGTTGCTGCTGTTCAGTAGGTGTAGAAATATTCTGAGAAAATTCTCCAAAATTAGAAGGAAATAAAGGGCTAAAATTCATACCTAATAAATAAAAGAAGATATCAATAAAGAAGTACCTAAAGGTCTTATGACGAAATTAAAAGACAGTTTTAAGTAGATGTGTGGCTCAAATCCACCGGAATAACTGTTATATATAAATTAACACTGATTTGTTCAATCACTGTTAGAGAGTTCAGCCCACTAGGTTTTTGGCATTGATAATACAAAGATAAATAATCCCCTTCAGAGCTAAAAGTTAGAAGTAACAGTACTTGACATTCATCAAATTACCAGTACCACACACTCTTGTAGGCATTTGCCAATTATTTTGTTTAATGCTCGGAACAACACTATGACATAGGTATTAATTCTATTACGGAGAAAATCAGCTCAAAGATTAAATAGCTACTAACTGGAATAACTCATTCTTTAAATAACATGCTGGGGGGGAGTGAGGGAAGGAGCAAATGACACAGGACACATGCTGACTATCTTTTGCTCTAAGGAAAGGAGGCCACTCCCCTCATTTGTACCACTGCTACTGCACCCATGGCACTCCACTAAGCACTACTGACATTCCTAGCTTCCTCACAAGACTCTAAATTACTTTATTATTATTTAAGATTTTATTTATTCATGAGAGACACAGAGAGAGAGAAGCAGACTCCCTGTGGGAAGCCCAACGTGGGACTCGATCCCAGGACCCTGGGATCACAACCTGAGTCAAAGGCAGATGCTCAACCACTGAGCCACCCAGGTGCCCGGACTCTAAATTACTTTAAGCTGTTAGTTTTACTTATCTGAATCCCAGTCATTTATATAGTATCTGAGACATATCGGACGCAGAAAAAAAAGTCTGAAAAAAAGCTGAAGCTGAATAAAATTAAATCTAAGCTTACGCGAAGCTTTAGTCTAGAAGTATATCTCCCTACCAAGACTTGAAGCTCCTCTGGAAGAGCACTGCTTTAATCATCTTTTATCTCCTAATCTTCTACACAGGGCCTCGTGTGCAGCAGCCACAGGATGGGTTAATTCCCTTTTTCCTTGATAAACAGTTGCTGAATAATTCAAAGGTGTAAGGCTAAGCAATCATTCATAGTAGTTTACTTGATTTCATTAGCAACCATTTCAACCTTTTCACTATAAAGAATCAATACAGAAGGGTTCGTTAACTTTCTGTGCACATACCTCCTACCATTCCAGGAGACTGATAAAAATCCACGCAATAGACAAACAATATTCTCAAGCACTTTGCATTTATTTATTTTCCTCTTATGTTTTTAGTCACTTACCTGGTGCAAATGATGAAAAATTAGTAAACCCGGGTAGGTTAAATGGATTTACAGGCTGTGATGGAAAGCTGAAAGGACAAAATAAACTGGGAGAAGGCTGTGGTGCACTACTGCCTCTTTCCTGGCTTCCAGGTTTTTCTGGGTGCTGATTCTGTTGGCGCATAAGTTCATTTAGCATTTGTTTCAACCTATAAATATTTAAGAAGTCAGTAACTCAAATCAGTTATACAGCCTTCTATTTACAATACTTTTAGAAAAAATACATGTAAAAAGTGATGCATGAGCATGCAGAAGAGGTGGACTGTCTCGATATTTACTACCAGACACACCTACTCATCTGGCAGGCTTTCTTCAGTAACTTGGCCTTTGGAACGACAACTGCACTTACCGCTTCGGCCACAAAGTAAGCAAAACATAAGAAACTCATTCACTTTTGTTGTTAAAAGCTTTACTGAGAGAGAATTCACATACCATACAGTTCACTTAATGTAAGTATGAAATTGAACACTGAAAATTTTTAAAAACTAAAGTCTATAGTATTAAAGGGAAACATTGGGCAAATCACTGTTTACAAAATTCTCAGAGATACAGAATACTTGAATATTCCATTTTGCTTCTACCCTTTACTCCCAGAAAATAACCATAACACACATGCTCAGTTTTAGCATCTACTATAGTGTTACTGCTTCTAACAAACAGATTACCTTTGCACATTATTCTGTTGCCATGTTAGCTGAGTATAGCACTGATTCAACTGGTGCATTATAAGGTGTACTTGAGGAGAAGCAACATTGCTGGGCATAACACTGTAAGGACCTGTGAGAAGAGTTTGCAGCAGACAAGACAGCGTCTGTGGAAAGACGAATTGTCATGATAGTTACTGATGACTTGAGAAAAATGGGCGCTGCTTCAAAAACAAGATTAAAAAATTTACTTTCATAATAAACTTTACCTGCTGGTCTTGCATCAAAGTCTGACAAATACTGACACTGAAATCAAGTTGTTTCTTCAGCTGATTAATTTGTTCTTGCCATTGTTCTTTCTCCTCTACATAAGAGAGTTCTGACATCCAACGAAGGTTTTCCTGACGTTGCATGCTGATATTCTGCTGTCTTGTCTTGGCTAAAGGACGATAATTTCCATCTGCTGTAAAAGGGCGACTATTCTTCCACCTAACGCAGATATAAAGCATTAGGTCACTATATGTGATTAGTTGGTTTTTTAAATCTGTAATACATCCTGATACCATGGTTCGTAGACCAGTATTTTCTTAAGATCAAAGTTTAAGTTCAAAGGACTTCAAAACTATGGTAATGAGGGAGAGGTGGAGGGCAGGGGAGAGGGTGGAGAATGGGAATTCCAGATTTCTAGCTTTGTGCAATTATCATTTTTAATTTTTTACACTTTTTTTTACTTATGTCTTATACAGAAGTGTCCATGTAATTCTATATTTTACAAAATGAAAATACTGTATCACAAGCATTTTTCCATTCTTCATGCTTTAAACTTAGCCACAAGACATTCCATCATCAAGTGGAACTCCTTAACCATCTTTTGTTCGTGAAACATTTTTCATTGTTAGAAATAACAATGTAAATGAGTATTTTGTTGATAGGCCTTTTTCAATTATCTATGATTTTCAGTTTTGCTTAGCTCCCCCAAACAGCTTTGCTTAGCAAAGATCAATGCTTATGAATCTTGATCCAGTCTAGCTGGGATCTTGACAAAACTCTTATACAATTAAAAATATATTTGGTCTTTTCCCAGTTGCTAGCAGAGCTCCCAAAACTCTCAGCAACTCCTGAGAGACAGAAGTATCTTTTGATATTCATAATGGCCCCCTTTCAACCATAGCTAAATTCATGCTCATGACTCTTGGCAGGCCCTAGATAGCTTCATGAAGGGGATGGGTCACTAGAAAAATCAACCAGGTGTTTGCAGGGTTGGAACTTTCAGCCCCACCTCAATCTTCAAGAGAGGGAGGCACTAAAGCGAGTTTAATGTAAATGGCCAATGCCTAGGGAATGAGACTTCTACAAAAACTCCTTACCAAGCTGGTTAGGAGACCTTTTGGGTTGAACACATTTAAGTGCTGGGAAGGTGGCACACTCAGAGAAAACCCTCTTCCCCCAGCCATTCCTTGTTCTATGCATGTCTTCCATTTGGCCGTTCCTGAGTTGCATCCTTTATAACAAGCAGAGTTCATGAGTTGTTCCAGCAAATTATGAAACTTAAAGAGGGCTCGTGGGAACCCCCAAATTTTTAGCCAAGTCAGACAGAAGTATGAGCACATGGAGACTTGGGGCTTGCAACTAGCACTGAAGTGAGGGCAATCTTGTGGGACTGAGCCCTTAACTTGTGGCAACTGCCCTAACTCCAAGTAGTTAGTATCAGAATTGAACTGAATTTATGATACCCAGCTGGTTCAGAGAATAGAGAAGTGCTTAGTGTCACAAAGACCTGAGACTTCAGGAATCCAAGAAAAAGTTAAGACAGTGAAACTAACCTATTCTTAGTTTCTTTTATGCTGTAAGAGTTATGATTCGCACTGTTAGGAGGATACATAGAAAAGTTATCATTCGAACTTGCATCTTGCTCTTCTTCTTCCTCCTCTTCATCTGTCCGAACAACTCCTTCAGAAAGGTAACCATCTTCATCTCCTTCTTCATCTAGTGCACACTGGGTAGAACCTCCCCATGTTGCCATGGTTCTAGAGATTAAGAGCCAAAAAGTAAGAGATCATTTTGGAGATCAGCTAAATACTTTACCATCTACTATGTGCCAGTCATTGTATCATGTATGCATGTATGCATATGAAACTTGTGTGCCTGTATAAAATTTCACTTAATTATAGTACCAAGGTGGGTGGTACTCTCTCCACTGCTAATACACAGAATATGTTTACTGTGCCTTCCACAAAACAATTCTTCAAATAACTTGTAAGTGTATCCCCTAGAATTTTTTTCCTAAACTAAACCCCTTCAATTTTTAACTTCTTGAGCAACAGTTTTCTAGATCAGAGCTGTCCAAAGAGCTTTCTGCAATAGTAATAATGACCTATATATGTGCATCCAATATAGTAACCACTAGGTACACATGGCTAACGAGCCCTTAAAAGGTGGCTAGTGGGACTGAGAAAGTGAATTGTTAATTTTATTTAATTATAATACGAACAAGTACATATAGGTATGGTGGCTGCCACACTGGAAAGCACAATTCTAGAGCCATGGTTCCCAAACATAGATGCTTATCAAAACTATCCAAAGAACTTTTCTAAAGTTCAGATGTGTGGTACTCAGAAGAGAAAAAAAATACTATGATATAATTTGATAAAGTGTGTTTGGGACTTCAAAACAGAATAAGCTCTTCCATGAGGAAAAGAGGTTTGGTGCAATGTTCCAGAAATGCCACTGGAGGATACCAAAAGTCACAACAAATTTGCATTTCAAAATGTTATCTCTGAATATTCCCATATAGGTAAGTAATTAACCAACCTTACAGATGGCTAATTTTTTAGAAATATTCTAAATAGGAAATTTCAAGTGAAAATTCTAAAAATTACATTTTTTAAAGCATTACTTTTTATTTTCTTAATTTTTGAGAGAGTGAGCAAGCATGCAAGGGGGTGGGTAGCAGAAGGAGAGAGATACTCTTAAGCTCCACGGAGTGTGGAGCCCAATGCGGGGCTCAACTTCATGACCCAAGACCATAACCTGAGCTGATATCAAGAGTCAGACGCTTAACCAACTGAGACACCCAGATACTCCAAAACTAAATTTACAAACAGGAGATTCCTCATTTAAATAAAAATGTGCTTATTTCTGGCCTGTTGGGTACTACAAAGTAACAAGTGTTTCACTTTTATAAGTGTAAAACTTAAGAAAATAAGGTTTATACGCTCAAGAAAACCTATTATCACCATTTGATCAAGTGCCTTGAGAAGTCAGAAAAGAGCTGGATTTAGTTAAACTAAGTCACTAAGGTGATGCTTAAGCATTAGCCTCACTGGAAAGAGCAGATTTGTGCTAAGAGGGGAAATGAAGCTGCCTGCCCACCTCACATGCCTTAGGTAGGTGGTTTTGTTTTTCTTTTTTAAGATTTTATTTATTTATTCATGAGAAACAGAGAGAGGCAGAGATCTAGGCAGAGGGAGAATCAATGTGGGACTTGATCCCAGAACCCCGGGATCATGACCTAAACCAAAGAAAGACACTCAATCACTGAGCCACCCAGGCACCCCAGGTAGGTGATATTAAAAGAAGATTTAAACACTTCTCTTACTTTTCTGTTCTACTCTGTTGAGGCGTACACAGGTTCTCAGATCCATCACTTCTCAATGACACAGCCACAGGGGATGTAGTTTCAGCTAGACCTTGCCTCCTCTGATGTTCAGCCATCAGTGCTTCAAGCTGCTTTCTTCTCTGCCGTAGCTCTTCCCTTAACATCTCATGTCTTCGCATTTCTGACCACAGCTATTATTTTAAAAATCAGAGTCAAGTTAGTACGAATATCTGGATTTGTCTTAGCCTTAAAGAATAAAAGACAAAGACTTCTATTTTCACTCTATGCTTTTTACACTAAGAAATCCCATGGTTAAAATACTATTTTTGTGATGCGTAAGAAAAAATGAGGCATTAATTCTAATGAAAGCAAGTAGTAGTCAAATATACTTCATCAACTATTTGGAGAAAGTCCTATCTACAAATCACATATAAATAAAAGGCCAAAGAGAATAGGTCTTTCTAACTAAAATGATTACGGTTTGCTGCAGCTATTCCTGAAATACAATTCTGCCAAATACTTGCTAATAATTTCGAAATTATTTTGAAAAGATCCCAACTTACTTTTTTGAAACAATTATTTCCTCCCAACTAAAAGACACAAAACAAGCTGCACTTGAAATCATTCACAGATACTCAGTTTTTCCTTCAAGACGTGATAGAAGACTTGGGAACAACAGATACAATAATATACAATACCTCATTATCCACTCCTGAAGGATCTGCAGGCTCAAAAGCAGATTTGCTTGTACTGGTTTCATTCCCATTAACAACTGGGGTTGAAGTAACAGCTGGGATATATTTTTTTGTGGGACAATTACCCGCACTAGTGGCTGACAGCTAAAAAAGGATTAGTAAAAATTATGAGGAATTAAAGCAATTATTAATTTAATTTCATAAATGTAGTTATTTTACCATTTTCCTGGGGCTCTAATACCAAATTTAATTTGTTACTATCAGACCTCAATTGCTATCATGATCCAAAGAAAGCCTGACATAACAAACGGATGAAAAGAGAGGGTAAAGTGGATGAGTAGCAGCTACACCTCAGAAGTGGCAGAGACAAGAGAGATAAAATGCTACTGTGCAAATTTTTATATACTCAACCCAACTCTCATATATATATATATATATTCTTCCAGATGTTAGACTAGGGAGAAGGGAAAAGGACTAAAGTAGAAAAGATGAGAAGTCTAGAAAAAAAACAACTCGTTACAGAGAAACATCATTTAATGTGTTTCCCTTTCTTTGAAAATAAAACCTAACAGTAATAAAGCTAACCAAACATTTCTCTCTCTCTCTCTCTCTCTCTCTCTATCTATCTATCTATCTATTTATGATAGTCACCAAAAACACAGAGAGAGAGAGGCAGAGACACAGGCAGAGGGAGAAGCAGGCTCCATGCACCAGGAGCCCGACATGGGACTCGATCCTGGGTTTCCAGGATCGTGCCCTGGGCCAAAGGCAGGCGCTAAACCGCTGCGCCACCCAGGGATCCCAAGCTAACCAAACATTTTAAGAAAAATCTCAAAAGAAACCAGTGTTCGTGTCCTGTGTTAACCTTATTCCTACTCCTGATTACCTGACATGGTCAAAACTTACTCATTCTCTGTCCAGTCTCAAAGGGTATTATTTAATAGGCAAAGTACAAATATTTAATTTCCTTAGATAATTCATGATGGTTTAAGAGCTTTATTATGCAATTTTAGGCCAATAAAAGACAGAAATGCTATTCCCTTAAATGCAAAGCTGCAAACAGAATATTTTAATATATTAGTTATGAATACTCATGTTCTGAATATAAAGTAGTTAGCCCAACAAGTGAAAAAATAGAAGTAATCAGTCAATTCCTATGTGCTTTCAGAGTAATAAATGTATATCCCTAACCCATTTCATTAGTTCACCCATTTCATTAATCATAATAGTGATATAAATGTGTCACCTCAACACTAGAAAAGAGAAAAGTACTTTCCAATGACATTAAGGTATAAACATCTTTTTTTCAGACAAATGGAAAGAAAGTAAGTTCCTAATTACCTGTAAGTCAGGGCATGCCTTCTGTAATGCTTGAATTTTCTCTTGAATCTCAATCAGTTTCTTTCTTTCTTCCTGCAATTGTCTGAGCTCTCTCTGTTGCTGCTGTAGTTTAGCCTCATAAAACTTCTCTCTATAGTTAAATTGACATTACATTTTCAGACTCCAATAAATCTGATGGTAGCATTAAGCATGACCTAATACAGTATCTAGCCAAGTAAGTACCTTCTCTATAATAAGCACTAAATTTTTATTAAGTTAAGCCAATGAGCTTAACATACCTTGCCTTCTCATTTATTCCAGCATCTTTCTGTGTTTTATTGGCATTTCCTCTAGTATTATTTGCACTTTGTTTGTTGTCTTCTTCTGGTGGGTAAAAATCATCCAAATTTGAAGTATTGGCAGAGATAACTCCATGATCTGCTGCATCATCATCCTAAAAAGCATCAAAAATTAATATAATCTGGAAATCTGACATTATCTGATTCATACCTTAAATACCACTATTTTGTAAAATTTATAGAACATAAATATTAAAGCAGTAGATTAAATGATTTTTAGAGGACACTGAAGTTCATCCACTACCAATGGCAGGAAAAGTACTAAAACAAAAAAAGGGTATATTTATAATCTGAGCCGCCAATTACCACTAATGACAAATGTGAAGTTGCCTTTTATCTTGATCAGATACTGAGGTATCAAAGAAAAGATTCATAGAGAATATGAAAAAGAACAGAAGCATACCATGAGAGCTGGGAACTCTTGATACTAAATTTTTCTTAGAATGTGTAACTTTTTAAAAAAAATTTATTTATTTATGTGAGAAAGAGAGAAAACATATGAGTTGAGGGAGGAGTAGAAGGAGAGGGAAGACAATCTTAAGCAGACGCTGCACTAAGCACAGAGCCCAAGGCAGGGTTCAATCTCACAACAGAGATCATGACTGGAGCCGAAACCAAGAGTTGATGCTTAACCAATTGATCTACTTAGGCACCCCTTAAAATGTAACCTTTACATTTATTATTCCAAATAATCATATCCACTATCACTTGCTTAAAATTTTCTATTCTCAGTTTGGTCTTTAATTTGCCTAACCAGTGCCAATGGCTCATAATACAAAAACTAATGAAAATATATGTCATGATTATTGGAAAAACAACTTAAGTTCTTAGCTTCCTAAGGACAGGTCTACATCTGTTAAAATCAATGTACTTATCTAAGGGAGGTGGAAGGTTGTTGGATAAAACTATTGCATTTTTTTAAAAACATTTAACTCTACATAATTTTATATTTATTCATGTTTTCTCTGAGGACCTCAACTGAAACTTTAGCCTTTGGAAATATCATTCTAATAAAACCTTACAGAGTTAGAGCAGACTCAATTATAAAAAATTTTTTTTTTTAATTTTTATTTATTTACGATAGTCACAGAGAGAGAGAGAGAGAGAGAGGCAGAGACACAGGCAGATGGAGAAGCAGGCTCCATGCACCGGGAGCCCGACGTGGGACTCGATCCCGGGTCTCCAGGATCGCGCCCTGGGCCAAAGGCAGGCGCTAAACCGCTGCGCCACCCAGGTATCCCGAGCAGACTCAATTATAAAACTGACTAGGCAATTTTAAGTTTATAGACGGGGTTATTTGGTCTTCTTACTCATCTAAAAACTAACCTAATTCATTCCTAGTATGGATAAGAAGATTGGAAAGAAACTGAATTGGACTACAATAATAGAGAAGCTGCATCATTAGGCCTTTTCACATAACAAAAAGTGGAAAAATTAAAAGTACAAGAAAAAATACAAAACAAAACTGCCTGACGTTTCAGAGCCAGTGGGAAGGTACCTGAATAATTGTATATCAACTCCAACACTAAAAGAAGAAAGTAAGTGACTCAAGACTTACTGTTTTACCCCAGTTTTTTGAAAAAAATCAAGCAGTATTTACCTGTACCATAGCAACAAGATCTTGTAACTGTCTTAATTTCTGTTTGGCAGCCATAAGTCTATTGATCTTCTGTTCAAATTCAGCGTCTTCTGCAGCCTCATCAACCAGACTGCTCCTATGACTAGTTAATGAAGCCCCACTGACTCCTTCATCTTCTGCTTCTTCTTCTTCCTCATCGTCTTCACCTTGTGCACCATGAATCCCCTGTTCTCCTTCTCTATTATAGTGACAATCTGCTGAAAGCATGTGTCAATGAAATCAAGACTTTAATAAACTTAAGGAGAGTATTAAGAAAGAAAATCCACTTCAAAAAAGCCCTCAATAGTCAATCATACCTAAAGAAGGAGGCATGTTCAGAGTCCTTATGTTGGTAGCAGATCTGTTGTTAATTTCACAATTAGAATTAACTGATCTCCCCTCTCTATTATTAGAAACACACTGTGCATTAGAATTACTATTTACTTCATTCCAAGTGGCAGCTACTTGAGGATTTCTAAAAGAAAGGAAACAGCCTGAAGTTACTTAAGGTAAAAAAAGAAGAGAAAAGAAAATCAAAGTTTTAAAACTGCTGATAAAATAATCCCAAACTATGAACATCATTGGCTATTTTTCCATTTAAATTCATATTCTGAATAATCGGCTCTTGCTTTCCATAAACGTCTGCTATTTAGAAATTTAAGAAGAAAAATTCCCAAAAGAATCAAAATTACACCTAAAAATAAAGAGGGAAAAAGTTAAGTTAGATACTTCTTTATGATTTACTTGCATTTGATCTAACAAACAGCAAATTTACTAATCTACTAAGTGCTTCTCTATTTGTTTTTCTCTTTTTTTAAATTTTTTTTAATTTTTATTTTATTTATTTATGATAGGCACACAGTGAGAGAGAGAGAGAGAGGCAGAGACACAGACAGAGGGAGAAGCAGGCTCCATGCACTGGGAGCCCGACGTGGGACTCGATCCCGGGTCTCCAGGATCACGCCCTGGGCCAAAGGCAGGCGCTAAACCGCTGCGCCACCCAGGGATCCCCTCTATTTGTTTTTCTTTACAGGGCAAGTAAGATTACACTGGCCAGAACAGGAGACTTAAGCAGACTTACAAGAGAAAAGCTTAAATAAAAAGGAAGTACCACTCTATTGAGGTTTTTTGGTTCCATGTTAGAAGCATTCAGTTAGGAGAAACATGTTACAAAAAACAAACTTTAAGTTCTTACCGAATGTTAGTAACAGGTTCAGAGTTTTCATGTTCAGAATCATATTCTGACTCTTCAGTTTCTTCATCTTTTGTGTTTTCATTTACAGCATCTGTCATCATATCTGATGTTTGTTCGTAATAATGAACTAGTTCTCTTAGTTCATTCAATCTCTTTCGAACTTCATTTAACTTCCTGATAAACAAAAATGTATATATAAGACCCATTTTAGCAAAATAAATTATGCAGTATTTCCATATAAGAACAGCCAGCAGAGACAAAATCCAGACCTAGTCAAATACCCAGGGGGTGTGACTACAAAGTAATGAATTTAATTTCAAGGATAGAGCTTACTCATCACTCTATTTTCTTATGACTATTTATTTATTCATAAGAGAGACAGAGTGAGAAGCAGAGACATAGGCAGAGCTATCTATTTATTTATTCATGAGAGACAGAGAGAGAGAGAGGCAGAGACATAGGCAGAAGGAGAAGCAGGCTCCTTGCAGGGGAGCCTGATGTGGGACTCGATCCCGGATCCTAGGATCATGCCCTGAGCTGAAGGTAGACACTCAACTGCTGAGCCACCCTAATAGGCATCCCTATTTTCTTATGTCCTATCAGGAACAAAAGCATTAAAAAAAAAAAAAAAAAAAAAAAAAAAGTTTCAAGAGGTTATTTGAAGCAGACTTGGTTTCTTAATAAATAGTGAAGTACTAAATATCCAATTTAAATACTATCTCAGGCAAATCAGGGATGCAAACATTATTAGGCCTTTATAGAAGATTCCTGTTTATAACATATAGAGATGTATAAAGTGTATAACATGTTTACTCAAAATATTAAGTTTGTTGAGTTTCCATTAAGTGCCAGAAAATATGCCAATTTTTTTTCCCAATGTTTTTTAATCTGTCAAACACCTGTATGAACAGGTATATTATTATTCCCATTTTGCAGATGAAGAAACAAGAGGCTTAGTGAGGATAAGTTATTTGTTCATGGTCACAGAGCCTTGTGAGATACAATTTCAAGACTTTCTGACTCTAAGCCTGGGCTCTGAATTTAGAATTATTTGAATATAAACATCTTTTGTTGCAATCCCAGCTATTTCTAATCTTTTTTTTTCTTAAAGATTTTATTTATTTATTCACAAGAGACAGAGAGAGAGAGATAGAGACAGAGACACACAGGCAGAGGGAGAAGCAGGCTCCATGCAGGGAGCCCACCATGGGACTCCATCCTGGGTCTCCAGGATCACACCCTGGGCTGAAGGTGGCGCTAGACTGCTGAGCCACCGGAGGTGCCCTATTTCTAATCTTTTAGCTAGAAAATGGGAATGCATTAGCTCACAAAAATTACCTGTATTACAATGTCACATTTCTCTTGTACAGCTCAAAGAATATAGGTCACTCACACACACACACACACACACACACACACACACACACACACACACACTCACTCTTCTACCACCTCTTCAAGAATATTTATCATTTGGGACACCTGGGTAGCTCAGCAGTTGCGTGTCTGCCTTAGGCTCAGGGCATGATCCTAGGGTCCAGGGACCGAGTCCACATCGGGCTCCTAGCATGGAGCCTGCTTCTCCCTCTGCCTGTGTCTGTGTCTCGTGCTCTCTCATAAATAAATAAATAAATAAATAAATAAATAAATAAATAAATAAATAAATAAATAAATAAACAAACAAACAAATAAATAAAATCTTAAAAAAAGAGTATGTATATTATGTAAATTCGGGTTTTCCAGAATTTTCAACAACAAAAAAAAAGCCATAATTTATCCCCATTATTCAATTCTATTCTAAGTAAACAATGTTTGTAAAAAGGTTTTACTGGAGTTTTTCAGTTGGATTTAGATGTCCTTCGTTTTCACTCTCATTCTGAGAAACTAGAGAAGCAACAGGATAAGGAACAGATGATGTGAAGCTGTTGGATTCTCCATTGACAACTGGTGCTAAGCCTATAGGAGCAGAGGGCGCTGAAGTTGTACTTCTCTGATCCACACTTCTTTGTGGAGAAGCTGAAGAAGGCACAACTACAAAAAAATAAAAAATAAAAAATTAGACAAGACCAGGTAATGTAAGTAAACAAATATGGCATCAAAAAATATTCACGCAGCTTGCTTATATCTAAAACTAAAAAGTAAAAAGCATTAACATCTTAAATTCTGTAGCTTTAAATTTCAGAAACTTAAAGACATAATAGCCAGGCCACTTGTTCAACCAAAAACATTTAAAACAGAGAAAAAAAAAAAAAAAAAAGGAACGACAAGGTGGAAATTGACAAGAACTATTACATTCCATCTTAAAAAGTGACCAACAGGGGATCCCTGGGTGGCGCAGCGGTTTGGCGCCTGCCTTTGGCCCAGGGTGCGATCCTGGAGACCCGGGATCGAATCCCACATCAGGCTCCCGGTGCATGGAGCCTGCTTCTCCCTCTGCCTATGTCTCTGCCTCTCTCTCTCTCTCTCTGTGACTATCATAAATAAATTAAAAAAAAAAAAGTGACCAACATATTCCTCTGATAAACCTGATTCTAGGTTAAGTTATACAGGGCAAATGTGTATGATGTTCAGCACCCCATCTACAAATCTTTACAACCCTATCAGATTAGGTCCCTAAGAGTGTTCCAAATCCACAGCTCAGAGTAATTATATCTGGTCTCCAGGATGAAATTTTCCTTGCTCCAAAAGATAAAACAAACTGTTAAAGTGACTATAGTAAATTCATACCATAAAATACAACTCAACAATAAAACTTTCTAATTAGGTGATGGCTCATCTTCTATAGTCCTTGAACTCTGTTAATTACTTTTCTGTCCACATGGATCAAAGATATCTCATACCTTTAAGGCAATGAATGATGATTAAAAATCTTTGCACTTCTCCATCTCCATCACTTTAAAATTATGTCATTTATCTCTTTCTCAGAGGGACAACTATAATTATTTGTTGCTCATATTATCAACTGCTACAACTGGTTTCCAGCAGTCTCTTTGCTCTATTCCTGACTGTTGTACCTTTTGCTGCTTAAAAGACCTTTTTTTAGAGTCATCAGTAGGCAGAGTGCTACTTTTTTATGTATATAAAACTGACCACAGGGCCTTGAGTACAACTTTGAAGTATTAAGTTTTTCTTAGCTGCGTCCATCTGTATAAAATAAACACTGGGATTAGATTATAATCTAGAGGAGAGACTAGCAGAGGTCTGGGAAAAGAAAGGATCATGTTTTAGGCAGAATTATTAAGGTTTTTAGAGGGGATAGCAAAGAAACAGGAGAGGAGTAAAGAACAAGGAACAGGGACTCCAGAGAGGTATTTGGTATCCCCTGTCTTTTTTTCTTTTTTAAATATATTTTTTAAGGATTTTATTTATTCATGAGAGACCGAGAGAGAGAGAGAGAGAGAGAGAGAGAGGCAGAGACACAGGTGGAGGAGAAGCAGGCTTCCATGCAGGGAGCCCAATGTGGGACTCGATCCTGGGTCCCCAGGATCACACCTAAGACAGGCACTCAACCTCTGAGCCACCAGGCATCCCGTTATCCCTTGTCTTTTCTTTAATAAGACAGCTGGCATGTTGAAGAATAATGACCAGCTAAGGTTGACTACAGATCAGTTTCCCATACTAGAGTTCCTATTACTGTTTGGGTAAGAGGCAGGGACCCGGCTTGAGAAGGTGTGAAGACAGTAACTGAGGATCAGTAACTGGATTTGAATCAGACAGAGGCAAGTAAAATATCTGTGAGGCAGGAAAGGTAGTTCCTAAAGCCTAACTAGTAGGACTATGCTTTTCCTATCCTTCCTAAGATGATTATCTATATACTGCAAAGAAGTTGTAAACTTTTTAGTTATATAGTCTACAAGTTATAAACTATAGAAGTTACAAATTTTCTGCACTAAACTGTATGTACTATAAACGTTTTTCACGTCTCCTTTTTGTATAAATACTTTCTAAATCTGTTTCAGAGTTTTTAAATCCAAGTACAAATTTGGATTAATTTTTCCTTTAAGGGAAAATTTGAATATGGTAAAAAAATCCAGTAATATATGTTCAAATATCTAATAGTTTACCTTCTCTTTTTCTTTCCCCTAAATTAAAATCCTACCTAGTTTCTAAGGCCTAACTTTATTCTTTCCCTTTACTGAATTATAGAACAGATCTACCATCTATTTGGTTATTTATCATCATATATTGCCGTGTTACTTATTGCCATGTTACTTAAAAACTTTCCCCATGCAAGTCCTATCTCCCCTCAAACACTGTAATTTTCTTGAGGAACTAGTTCATTCATTCATGACATATTTACTAAATAACTACTGCATGCCAGTACATAGTCATGTGTCCTCTACCTAATATTGCAGAGCCAGATTTACTTACATGATGAATTGTTCAGATGTTGATCTCGAAGTGTATGAAGTTCTCCAAGTAGTTTGTCCATTTTTTGTTTCTTTTCCTGTAATACTCTCATTTTGCTAAACAGTTGTACTTTCTCATCAGGTAAGTGTTCTGAAACTGATGGATTCCTGCTCTGGGATACCTCCCTAGTTAATGAAAGACTTTCTGCTTGTCTTCTATTGTCTGGAACAGTTGGAGGCTTATTTAAAATAAAAAAAGAAGACGAAGACCATCAAAGTAATTAAAGGTTTCATTCTCCTTTTAAAACACATTAATACTCTCCATAAAAAGCAATAGATATTCGTCTAGGTTGTGCTGGTGGATAAGCATATGCCTTTCCAATTCCAAAGTTACACACTATTTCCTAATGTGCCACTATAACATATATATGGTTCTATGGACACACATAACTACATAGTGGTCTTGAATTCACTAGACTGAATTACTATCTGGATCTAAATTAAGTGCTAAAAATGTCATACATTCTGAAATTAAACTTAAGAACTTTCTCCAAAATTGTTAGTAAAATGTTTAAGGACAGATATTCAAATATAACCTAAGCTTTAGAGGTTAAGATGACCATACAAAATCACTGAGAGGGAAAAAGAACATATTATCTAGTAGCACACAAAAAGTAAGTTTCACTCATCACTCCATTCAAAGTAGATTTTCCTCTAATTTAGTGTTTCTCCAACTGTAGTCCCCACACTGCCAGCAGTGGAATCCCATGGTGGGGAAGCCCACCTCAAATATATGAATCATACATACTTTTGGGGGTGAGGGGATCCCACTGATCAGAAAACTACGTTTTTTTTGTTTGTTTTTTTAAAACAAAACAAAATGCCAGGTGATATTTATGCTTAGTGAAGTTTGGGAACCACTGGTTTAATTACTATGATTATTTTAAACTCAGCTATACTAAAAATAATTAAATTACCTGAGAATCACGAAGCTGATTATGAAAACGCTGAATTAAATCATTCAATTCTTCATTTAGTTCAGAGGTGATACTAACTCCAGATACGCTACCTGTAGTTTCTGTTACAACTGGAAAGAAAATTAACCATTCATTAAAGCAAAAAAATCAACAGATCTTTTCAATTTCTGTGAAGCTAAAAATAAATTCTGGAGGGATAAAAATGAATAAAAAGAAATCTTACCTAATAATTTAAAACTAGTTAACCCTCAGATTTACCTCCCAAGCAATCATTTTAATAGAAATTTCCATCTAATCTGAAAACAGAGACACAGAAAACTCTGGTATAGTGGTTTGTCTTTTTCTGTCCCATCCAATTAAGAATAGTGACTCAATGGAGCAGGGAGAGGACAGGCCTATCAGATTGGGTGAGGGGAGTGGCAAGGAGAGTGGTTAATATGAAAAAACACAGCTGATACTGACAGGTCTCAATCCTTACTTCTCCCAACAGAATGAAGACAGGGGCTGGCAAACTTTTCCTAAAGATTCAGATAGTACATGTGTTAGGCTTTGTGGAAATATAGTTTTTGTCCCAACTACCCAACTCTGCTATTGCAGGGAAAAAGCAACCACAAATATATAAACAAACAAGCATGGATATATGCCATAAAACTTTATTTTACACAGTGGGACAAATCCAGCTGGCCACAGCTTGCTGACCTTTGCAGAACAGATAATTTACTAAGTAGCTGCATATGATACAACTCTACTACAAGACCATAGTCTTTATCTTCCTATGGCAGTATTCCTGAGGCAGTATTCTGAACACAATTTTGATAATGGTTACTGCTCTACTACCCAACCAACCCTTGCTTATCCTTTCCAGTTCTAAAACAGACACTGGCTATAAATTGTTTTATTTTATTTTTTTAAGATTTTATTTATTCATGAGAGACAGAGAGAGAGAAAGAGAGAGAGGCAGAGACACAGAGGAGAAGCAGGCTCCATGCAGAAGCCTCATGTGGGACTCTATCCTGGGACTTCAGGATCATGCCTGGGGCCAAAGGCAGGCACCAAACCACTGAGCCACCCAGGGATCCCCCAATACCTTCTGTTTTAAAGAAACGTATTAGCCTTTTCAATAAGAAGTTAGAATTACAGGGCTAAACAGAATCCCAAGTATCTAGTGCAAACTCTACTTTGACTTTTTTTTTTTTTAATTTATTTATGATAGTCACAGAGAGAGAGAGAGAGGCAGAGACACAGGCAGAGGGAGAAGCAGGCTCCATGCACCGGGAGCCCGATATGGGATTCGATCCCGGGTCTCCAGGATCGCGCCCTGAGCCAAAGGCAGGCGCCAAACCGCTGCACCACCCAGGGATCCCTAAACTCTACTTTGAAAAGAAATAAATTCCAGTGTAGGTAACTAAAACATTGCTAATTCAGTAATTAAAGAACTCTCCCATGACTATTATTTTGCCTTGCTTACATACAAAAAGATTAAATATTATCATTCTAGTTTTTTTACCAGAAATCTTATAAATACAAGAGAAAATATTTCAAAATTACTAACCTAAAATTCTTTTTGAAATAATATAAAAAACAAATTTAATCTTTTTTTTTTTTTTAACAAATTTAATCTTAAACTCTTGTTCATTCTCCTGGTGCCTGCCTCATTAACTTCAAAGAAAAAGGAAAGGTTCATATATTCAGAAAAAGACAACCTCTAACCTAGAATTCAAGAAATCTGATCTAATATTTCATATTAGTACAGGCAAGTCACAAACTCTGTGTTAGAGCTCCTTCTCTACAAAATAAGACTAAGAGAAAACACTCTGATGACTAATCTACAATTTTGTGATAATCAAAATGAGATGATGTAAACCTAAGTATTTCAAATAACATCACCACCTCAGGCAAATCTCTGAAATCTAGATCTTGGAAAATATTTAAAATATTTAAAAGGTAAGTCATTAGCCATTAACTAGTATTAATCATTGTTTAAATATTTTATTCTAAATTATCTTTTTCCTAAATATAAATGTAAAAGCTAATGAGCTCTGGACTTTTCAATGGAAAAATGAGTTGAAAAAATATGTAATCACTTCTATATATTACACATACATGTTAAGATATACAATTATATAATTATTACAAAAGAGTAAGTTACTTGCAAGCCATAAAGTTCCATACGAAAATGCATAATTAAATTATATGTAACAGAGATCAGAGGGCTAAGCCACTGGACTAGGTGTGGACAGCAGCATAAATTGAGTAGTAACAAGATAACCTCAGTGAGGACCTAAAATATAAAATAGTTCACAGTAAATAAATTATTAGTACCCTAGGATAACAGACTGGAAAATATACCTTAGTTTTACTGAGTTTTAATAGGTGACAAGTTGTTTTCAACTTCATGAAAAATTAAACAGGTTTGAAGATGATGAAACAAACTATAAATTTAGATTCAATACTAAAGAATTCAATACAATTTCTACCTAAATGATACATGGCTATAAAGGAAGAAGGAAAAGTGAAAAAAAAAAAAAAAAACGTCTGAGTCTCAGAAAAGCTATATATAGAATATAAATACAGTTCAAAGGAACTAGTGTATACAACTGAGCACTTGACACAACAAAGCTACTATGGACATCAGAAGCTAAAGCAGCTCTACAAATGTACTCACTGTCTCCCTTGAGGTTTTGACCTTCCCGTGGTAGGCAAGAAAAGTATGGCAATCCCAAGTGAACACAGTACAGAAGGTGGGGAAAAAAACAATGAAGAGCCCTATCAATGCAAGGTACAAAAACAGAACTACAGCCTGCCCCTTTTACCTCTTAAGGGTACTCTCTGATGAAAAGGAGAGCGAGCTGGCTGGCTGCCCGGTACAGTATGATGGCCAGGTGTTGTCCCTGCAACCTTTTCTGCATAACCAGAGATAGAAAAGCACAGGACAGCGTAAGCCTCATATGTGGGTTTCTAAACTAGTCAACAATCAAGATCTGATTATATAATAACCAGCATCCACCTTGCAATACCATTATTGAGACTTGCTTATAACAACATGCTAGGCTGTAGCATACCAGAATCATCCATCACAGCAATAGCTTGCTCTGCTTTGTGCTGCAGAGCAAGAAGAGCAGCCTGTCTTCCCTGCAGAGCTCTCAGTTGCTCCTGCTGTTGTAACATCCTTTTTAATAAGTCATGCTGTTTCTTCAAATTTTCTATCTCTTCCATAGGCTCCTGCTGAGGATCTCTGGCCTGGAAAATAAGACCAACAATACTTATATCTGATCATTAAAATTAATACTCTTGTTTCAACTACCAATGGCATAGTATAGACATAAAAGATAAATTAGTATTAAATATGCAATCCCAGATACAGTTTTAGTAGACTTGAAGAAAAGGGTAAGAATAAAATGATGACATAGAGATAGCCTGCCATGTTAAGTAGATAATTTCACAGTAAAAGATAAGCAACAGCTTAGCATGAAGAGGAATTAACCAAGATAAAAAAGGAAGTCAGAAGGTCAAAAAGAGCGCACGCACGTGAGCACACACATGTGTATGCACTTATAAGGCTACTATTCACACACACACACAAATCCAGGCCTTACAGCAAAGGAAGAATAGATCATACCAGGTTAATATCCTAAAATATCCTTGAAGATCAGACTAAAAAAACATATTGCCCCATTTCTAGAAGCAATATTAAAAAACACAAAAACAAACCTACTATTTTCTAATCAAGGACAAAAATTGCAGAAACACATTTTTACTTGGCAACTTGATGTAAACAGCTTTCATTTACTTGTATCTCATTCCATAAGCATAAAATAAAGCAGAAAACTTCATATTTTGTATCCAAGATATGTTTTCTCTTAAAATATGCTCATTTAGCTGAGTCTGAGAACATAAGGAAGTAGAAAGACTATGATTGGAATATTTGATGTAGAAATCAGGGAAGCCCAGTCAGTGCTGCCTCAATCCTGTACTGACTAGACTTCATGAACATGGAAGATAAGTAACTATCTTGGTCAAATCAGTACTTATTGAAGATTTTCCCGTTGTCTTGAATTGCCAAAAAAATTAAAGCCCTTTTCAAGTTAACTTCTATGTACTCAGTCTCTCCCAACATTATGCAAGCAAAAAAAAAAAAAAAAAAAAATATATATATATATATATATATATATATATATATGCAAGCAGAGTTAGGTTGCTAACATTTACATTCATCATTCATTCCTGTCAAAATTTGTCTTAGTTCTGGTTTATTCCAATTTAAAATCCTCCCATTTCAAAAATACGTAGTTTAGACCTCAAGGTAACCTTAAAGCTATCTAATTTTAAAGCGTTTAACTAAATAACATTCTGGAGTTTTACCCTTTAAAAAGCAAATTTTTAAAAAGAACTTTAATCCTTGTTAGTCACATTTATTTGCAAAACTCTGATACTCAAATTGTAAAGATTTCTGAACTTTTTAAGTAAACACAATTATCTTCAAATTTTTCATTAATCCAAAAATGAATTCTCAAATTTTGAAATTAGTAGTTTATTACTGTTTAATAAGCTCTGCATCCATATAAGTAACATTTCAAACTAATACTCAGAAAATCTGAGCTGAGGGAGGCAAGAAGTGACTACAGTAAAATATAGAGAAGATGAGAAAATGTAAAAAAAAATACCTAAGGATTAGAACATGCCAAACAGATGGTACATGGAATAGGAATCCAAAAGAGAAGTGAAGAATATATTCACCCTTCAAACACATATTTTCACTTTCACTTAAACTTTTTGAGTCTCCTCCAACATGTACATTTTTAGTTTGCAGATAAAAAAATATCTTAGACATGAACTCCAAAGTTGCATACAGGTAACAGTCCAACTTCAAGAAACTCTTATCTTCCTTTCCTCTAGTCAAGAGGTTCCTCCAATCATTCTTCATGATCCAAATATACATTTGTAACTTTAAAGTACTTCAGAAAATATGTACTCCATTTTTTTTTTTCATGTGAAAAAGGTGAGGAACTATAAGTCCAGAGAAGATAAAGCTGTGATTTATCCAATTATCACAGTTAGGGCAAGTCAGGTTCCTAAGTTGTAGGTTAGTGTTTTCCACACCAGACAGCTTGCCCCAAAATTACAGGCTTTAGATGGTTTTAAATACAAACACCTAAGACACAATGTCTGAGGAAACAATCTGGTTTGGGAGACAAAATTAGGCCATGTGAAATAACTAGAAATGATGAAAATAATACCAGAAAAAAGAGAGCAGATAATATCAATAAAAGGTTTATAAAGTTTCTAAAAGCTGCAAGCAAATGTGCAGGAAAGAGAGAATGGAAAAATGATGAGGGCATGGGTACTTGCGGAAGGCTTCTTTTTTAAAATTATGCTAAGTGTTATGTCTATAAAATATTCCATAAAATGGATTCTGTCTTATAAGCAGCTGGAGAATATCAACCATTTCCTATCAAGCTGCAACTCACAAGGCTGCCCTTGAATCTCAACTTTTTTCATTCTTTCCTAACAGAAAATGGTATCTTAAAAGGATAAGTAGGGAATGAAGGTGAGGTGGGAACAACACAATTCTGCACAGCAGAGGAAAAATAGTCAGTTGGCGAGAATGAGTGGTTTCCTAATAAAAAAAATACTAAACAGAGTATTCAAAGAACTACCCTAGAATAGCTCTAAGAATTGAAAGATTAAAGAGAATCAAATTGAATAACCTCCAACAAAAGAGTTCAGTAAAGAGTAATATTCACTTATAAGGCTACTATTCAAGGAAACTGAAAAACAGAAAAATGGTTTTTAAAAATAAATATATCATCTTAGAAAAAAAGAAAAACTGGCAGATATGATACTATGCTGTAGTTACTTCAAAAGTTCTGTTTGTCACTGTTCAGAAGACTTAAAGAGAACAGTAAGTTCCAAAGAATATTTATTGTATAACACTTTCTCTTTTCCAATGCTACTAGTTTTAAAAATAATCAGCTACTTAATTTACTCTTCTGTTGTATTGGGCACCTTTTGCTTACTACTTCATAGTAAGATCATTTTAGCTGATTTCAAACAGTATCCTCAAATTCTTATAGGAGCCGGGGGGGGGAAAAAAACTGCAAAAATACTTAGAGGCTTTGTTGTTTCCGAACAGCCAGAAAAAAAGCATATGTACATAACAAAATAAAGACTAATCCTAGTTAATACAAGATACTAAAAAAAACATAAATTAGTATAATCTATACTTAATACAATAGTATTTTATTCTTGCCAAATGGGTATGAACACTTTTTTATAAATGCTTTCTCACTGAAACTTGTTTTAAGTGTACTACACAAAGAGCGGTCTTTAAACCTTTCCTGAGGGTCTTCATGCAAATCACGGAAAATTAAAAGAATATTTGGAGCAAAAATTGGAGGAAATAAACCAGCAGAAACAATTAACAAACAAGTCAACTCTTTTTTTTTTTTACAAGTCAACTCTTTTAAGTATTTTTCTAAAAAAGAAAGAGAAAGAATGGAAGAGGTTTTCATTTTCAACAACAAAAATATACACTACAAAAGGAAAAAAGGGGAAAAAAGCACTATAAAAATACTTCATTCTTAGAAAAACAGGGAAACTAATAGCTTACTCCATTTTTTTTTTTAATGAATGACTGCAAGAATTAAAACAAAACTTAAAAGTACCATGTTCATCCATGAATACAAATATCAAGAAACAAAAGGCAACTAATGGTTAAGGTTTAAGAATGTTCTGAGTTCTCAACAGCAAAAAAAGAAAATGAATTAAGTCCTTTGTTAACACAAATTAGATACGGCTGCCACACATAACCCATGGAGTATAAGAAAGCAGAGAAGAATAAAAACACTAAGGGAGAGCATTTTTACTAGGGCGAATTACAATATAATTAGCCATGTTAATAACATATATTTACATATATTTAAGAGTAATAGAAACAAAAGAAAAGCAAATAAGGAAGAGGAAATGTGAACAAAAGAGGGGCTCATTTTAGAGACTTCCCAAATTAATATTGTGAAATATACCTTTGAGGGAAATCCACGTTTTCGGTTATATTTCCTATCAGGCCTCAGTTCCCTGTCACTCTGAGGAGGTCTGTCACCTTTCCCTGTTGGACTTGTGGTAACGTCAATGTCTGAAACCTGTTCTTGTGAAGCTGAATTCCCTAGTTTGTCCTCAATGCACGGCCGAATTCTCAGACTAAAAGATTCCTCCTTTATTAAATAGTGTAGCATATTAATTTCTTAACACAAACTCCTGTTTAACATACAAGCCAGCCTTGTGAATAAATACAAAAATTTTACCAGTCCATCTCTTTAAAAATCAATCCACCCTCCCCCAAGTGGCAATAAACTTAGACTTTTAAATTTTTGTAGACTAGACTAATGCTTACTATAATCAAGTATCATATTACATCCTAGGCAATTTCCAAACTATACAACTGAAGCACATTTTAATATTTATTCCGCTGTTATTAATATCAACTTTCATTGTCATTTTATGCTTAAAAAAATTCTCATCATGGTGAACACTTTATATGCTAGTATATAAAACAAAATAATAAACTATACCATTTCCCACCCCTCCCCAACAGAATTCCTTTACCCACATTCCCCAACTCTTCCATTTCTGCTAGAATGAAATATGAGGAAAACAATTACTCTCAGCACCACTGTAAACAGACAAACAATTTCCCCACAACAGAATCTATTTTCAACAGTTGTTTGGATCAAGTCCTATGAATAGCTATCTCCTGATGAAAATATGTAGGAAAAAAAATTCAAATTTCCTCTTCAAATTAGGAAGGGCAGGGAAGAGAAAGGATGCAGGTAAGAAACTATGCAGGCCAATACTAAAAGGAAACAAACCCTCAAATTTCTCATGCTGAATGGTATTTTGGAACGTATCTCAGAAACAAAAGATAGACACACATGGTCATCATTTCATAAGAAAAGCTTTACTGGTAATAGGTTTTGAAGTTTACTAGTGCATGGTTATAGTTGCACCTGCTAAAATAAAAACGCTTAGAAAGCATGTTTTGAAGCACACTACCTTCTATGAACTAAGTTGATTTTACAAAGCTTTCCTCAAAGTTCTGTAAATCCCTGATTATTTTTCCAAAAGATAGTATTTTGATAAAGTTCATTTTACAGAGTTAGAAATTGTATTTTTCTTACAGTGAACAAATCATAATGTAAATGCTACCCTGTACAAACTTCATCTCCATATTTCAGGTCATCTGGTTTTGCTACAGTTCAAAGCTGGCCCAAGGTATGAAAAATCCTAGTGGCCTTCAAATGAGTCCTCAATAGCAAAAGAACTTGGACTCTTCCAAGAGACAATATACTTAGTAATGATACTTTGTACTTCTAGCTCTTATATCCATGATGAAGTTTAACTTTCCCAATGCTTCTTAAAATGAGTAAAGCTGTGCTTAATGAAACCAATAGATCTGCAAGCAGATCACAAATCATTAGATTTTCAAATCAACCATGAAAACATTTAATGTCACTAAGTAAAACTTTAATACTTCCACGTTTAAAAAGAATATATACAGCATTAACAATTTGAGGGTTTCTTCCCTGAAATATACTTTTCATTAAGGAATGCCTATAAAAGATATCCTCTTGAAAAATAGGGGAAAAGTTTAAATCTTCATTTCCAGCACTTTTAATTACCAAAAAGCCGCTTACCGTGGTATCTGAAGCCTCAGACTGCACATCTATGTTTAGCGATGTGCTCTCAGCTACAGAACCAGATCCCACAGCTGAATCTATAGTCCGAACATCCTCCTCCTCATTTTCTCTAGCCTGAAATATTTTAGTGGTATAAATCATACAACTATTAAAAAGGGCAAGAAAATGTTATAATGGATGGCACGATTTTTTGAAAACATATTAACTCCTCTGGGGTGGAATCAGAATGTCATCAGTATATGTATACACTAATAATACCAAAAATATAACTCAATATATCACTTAAAAGGTCCAAAACTTACAAGGATTTTTTGAAGAAATTTCATATATGACTTTTCTTGTTCTTTAAGGTGATCTATTAGATGAGTAAGGCGCTCAACATTAGCAGATCTTTCATTTTTCTCTACAAGATCTTCCCGCATGGAACTAGCTTTAGTAATATAATCACGAATCTGAATGAGCCTGCTTACAATCTGCATGAAAAACATTTGGGAGTAAAAAAAAAAAAAAAAGCATGAAAATAAAGAATATGTAAAACTGAAAATAATGCATTTCACAGCAACACTTCTACATATTTTTTTATTTCAAATATAGTAACCAAAGATGTGTCTAGGTTTTATCATTTGAATTCATACATGGAAAAGATCTGAATCATATTTAGAATTTAACCAAAAAATAACTGTGAATTTAAAATTTTCAATAAATAAATTTCACAACTGGTTTTAACTTATGTTACCTAAAAAATTTTATTTACAGAACTGCATGCCTTTAAACTGCTACGGGATGTAAATTTTTTCTAATGTTTACTTTTTCCTTATAAGTATAATAAATACTTTTTTGAAAGTACTTATAATGATTTAAGAAAATTCTTACAACAATCTATTACATTGTAACTCCTCTCTACTAAAAATTGGCAACACAGACATTGGCAGGTAAACAGAAGACTTTAATTTACAATATGCCATTTCTACAATCATTCTGGGTAAAAAGAAATTTATACTAGATTGAATAAATCTGAGAGATTAATGAGGAGAGTCTGGAAATACCTAACTAAAATTCCTATGTGCATAACTCAATAAAAATTTTTTAATATTTCTGCTTTGAAGTTCGTGAAAGGACAAAGAGTGAAAGAAAACATTTTTTACCTGGCTGCTCTCCATTGCAGGCTCTCCTCTTCCATCTTCTTCAGAGACTTGACAGTTTTGCAAAAGATCATTACTTAAAGCGGAAGCAAACAACTCTTTACATTGTGTTGACCCCGTCATTTCTCTCTTTGGAGGACTTACAGCAGCATCTTTGCTCTTGTTAGTATTAATCTGCATAGGCAAAAAGTTGAAGGGCTTTCGGTTCTCACTAAGCTGACGTTTGTTGTTAGCAGCTGTTGCTCTCCCTTGAGAATCGCTTCCAATGCTTCTCTACAAATGAAAAAGAAACCAAATCCCACAAACATTAATTTTTCAATAATTAAAAAAAATGCCAATGTTCTTAATTAGTTTCACCATCAGATATTGATTCAGGAAGTAAACATAAACAGCTCTGTCCGAAGATTCAAAAAAGATTCAAATCTACAAAAAAGTCTTTTACTAAAATATCAAAATTTGATCAACAACTCCTCTTATTCCTCATTTTGTCAGACATAATTCAACTGATGAATATGAGGAAAATCAATCTAAATGAAGTACCAGGACTACGAACTGTATTTATAACTTACATTGCTAATCATACTTGTTTACCAAATTCTGTATGGGCTATGGACCCAATGAGTAGATCTTAATTAATATAAACATTAGCATTAGAATCTCTCTAGATGAAGCACTGCCTGAAAAACTTCTCAGCTCAGTGCCTGGTATGTAGTAAATGTTCAGTAACTGGTAAATAGACAACTAAATGGCAGACGATGACCACCATCATCGTACCAGACTTGAACATAGCTTTATGCATATTTGGTAAACTGTTTCTCTCTCTAAAGTACAGATGTCGACAATAAAACATCTGTTAAGAGTTCATTATCATTTCCATTTACTTTTAAGTTTCAAATTTTATTCCAGTGATTATAAAACCAACCACAGTTTTATTTTAAATTTGAGGTAATCAAATAAATAAATAAATAAACAAACAAATAAATAAATAAATTTGAGGTAATCTAGAACATCCCACACTTAGCCAATGATAAATATTCTAAACTGGATCTTCCCTGTTGCTTAATAGCAATCTCACTTACTAACATGTAAAATTTAGTTTCATGATGAAATGATTTACATTAGTCATAGAATAGTAGTAATAAATAAAATCACAAAAGAGTTGTCCTTAGCAAGTTTAGAAACAAAGCCTTTGTTGTCCTCCAAAGCACATAATACCACCACCACCAATTAAAATTCTTTCCATATACGAAGAAATTAAGAATAAGAAAATAAAGAGCTCACTTTTTATTCTTAAGACAAATTATTAAACCCATTCTAAATATTTCCCATAGTTATAACTTTATTTTTAAAATACTTCACAAACCTGATCTAAATCACTGAAGTTTATCCGCTGTTTAAGTTTCTCTAGTTCAGCCTGCTCTGGGACAGACATCTGAGTCACATATCTACTATGTGGAAACGAATGTGGAGTCTTTGTTCTTCGCCTTCCCACTCCTGGTGATGACTCCGGAGAAATATCATTAGTTACCCTTTTATCACTTTCTACACCAAACTTTTTCTTATTCTTTTCTGATGATTTATTTGCTTTCTTCTGTTGGCCACCCCAATCCTTTAAAAAAGTAAAGGCACAGGTTAATAATCCAGCCTCTGTCAAACCAGGAAAGTAATTTTATATGCTTAAAAATTTTTAGTCAGTCTTAAAGATAAAAATGACAAAACATTTTTCACATAAACATATAGCCTCACAGACAATTATTTACTTCTACTACTGTGTTTTCTTTCCCCCCGTTACACCTAACCTAAACTTCACAGATGGTCCTTCAGAAAATAATTACTTTCTATCATAGATTTTTTTTTAATTTTTATTTATTTATGATAGTCACACAGAGAGAGAGAGAGAGAGAGAGGCAGAGACACAGGCAGAGGGAGAAGCAGGCTCCATGCACCGGGAGCCCGACGTGGGATTTGATCCCGGGTCTCCAGGATCGCGCCCTGGGCCAAAGGCAGGCGCCAAACCGCTGCGCCACCAGGGATCCCTCTATCATAGATTTTTAACAAACATAAATCCCAAAATCCAACCATAGACTCAGTCTGAATATTTTCAAAAGCATTTTCTAAAATGGCTACCTACTATTTATAAATTGGATAGTGAAAATAATTATAGATACCTTTACTGGCCTCCTTTAAAAACAGTGTATAAGAAGACAGATCTAGAGTCAACCTGGATCCTAAAGTAATTATTGTTATCTATCTGAAGAAATGTTCACTGTGTGACCCTTGGTCATTTACTTAACTTCCCATAGTCTCAGTTTTCCAATCTCTAAAATAGTGACACCTTTAAAACATGATTAAAAATGACATTTATAAAATATCTACTAGCATGGTGCCTAGCATATAGTAACCAATAAACAAAACTATTCTTACTTTTCATAGACAATAATGTACTATATAAGACCTGACATGAAATAACAAAAACGATTCATGTTTTACCAGGAAAACATTTTTTTTTAACTTAGTTATACCCACATAACCTAGATCATTCAACAAAAAGGTCTATAAATTCTTACCCATATTGAAAGAATTGTTTAGTTTTACTAGCGTACAACGCTTTGGGATATTCTCCTCATTTATAACACAACTATTTCTCTAGGAACTGTCCGCCCACCCCAATCCATGTTTGAGTGTTCTTTCCAACCTGTTGTTCAACTTACCCTACCCCTTCCTGGCCACAGATGATTGGAAAAGAGATGCATAATCTCTAATCCAAAGTGGGATAATCATACTTTAAAATTTCAAATTGGAACTAAAAGATAACTAGTCAGTATATAATTGTAGTGATAACTGAAAAACTTTAGAATGAAAGGTCAGCCATAGTACACCATATAAACCAGAGAAGAGAGAAAGCTGGTCTGCAAAAAGAAAGTTATGTTAAGCAAAAGCACTCAGAAGCAAAAAGTCAGGGCAGTGAAAGTGCAATTCTTGACAATTTTCTAGTTCCTTTTTCTAACCCCTTCCTAAAACCCAGCTTCATTTAATTAACTTGTTTTCCATAAAACATCTTTATACACTTAGAATAAATCTCCTTTTTGGCTTAAGCTAACTTGGGTTGATATCTGTTACCTGCAAACAAAAATGTCTTCAACTAATTTAACAAATAGCTCAGGGTTATTTAATGTCTTGGTCAACAAGAAAAAAATGTGTTTATAAAATGTCTAAGTGAATTTGATTTGGCTAAGTCAGGGGAAAGTTTCGTTTTAACATTAGTAATTAATGACACACCACCAATAAATTATCATACCATATTGTTGAGTCGGTCATCAACACCCTCATTGCTCCAGTTTGGTAAATCCTGATCATTTATGCCTTCTTCAAAAGGACCTCCTCCTGTGGCCATCCTAGTTTTACCAATTAATTTTCTGTAAAATAAGTGAAAACATCTTTAACATATAAAAACAAACTCTAATTTTTAAATCATCTCCTGAAACTTAGTGATATAAAAGAATCTCAAAAAAAGTTTATTTTATGCAATAAAAAGTGGTAGTATCAACCACATATAGACAAATCAATTTAGCTGCCATATACACATTATGGTTGACTGAAGTTAAGTTGTTGGAGTGATGGAAGGGGAAGGAAAACTTCAAAATACCTACTATGTGTATTGGCCTGCACGCTTTCCAGGCTATTTTATTTAATTAATTGAACAGTCTTAAAAGGCAGAGCAATGATCATGTAGAAAAAAGTTTTTAATGGCTAGAACCAAAACAGCTCTTAGGAAAAAAACTTAATATTCCCAAAGACCTGGGAATTTGGTGTCAAAGTTTCAAAGAGGGTAGAACTGCTCTGCATGGAGAAAGGTTTGGTTTTAACAGGAACATATGGTAAGCAAGATAAAGAGAAGGCAGGGAGAGAGAAAAGCAGGCCTAGGTGGGTGAATGGGCAAAAATACAGTGGCCTACAATATTTAAGAAAAATGTTGCCTACATTTGCCTACAATGTTTAAATTGTATTGCTTCTACCTCAGTTTTCCCTAAATCTTGAATGGTCTAACAAAGTCACAATTTCTCCCCACTATAACAAAACAAAACAAAACAAGAATTTTGTGAATATCAAGGAAGGTACTGAATTTCATACCTGGGCCAAAGAGATGAGAAACAGAAAGAGGAATGGTAGAAGCAGACGTTCAGAAGCAGAGATGATCAGCAGAAATGAGATTTCTACATAACCTCGTGGAGGACTGTGGCTTTGCACTGGATGTGGAACTGCGCAGGTTGGAGAAAGACTGAGTGAAAGAGATGGGCAGATAACTTTATCTAGAATCCAAGGGGCAGAGAAAGCCATTAGTATGGTTATAACAGGTTTCTGATTTTAAAAATAACACTAATACTCAAAGAGGTTAGATAATTTTGCCAAGGTCACTCAGCTAAAAATGTCAAAAGAAATTCATATCCAAGTTGCTTTGACTATAAGATCCTAACTTATCCCATTCACTAAAGAAAAAATTAAAAGCATTACCACCCATGACAAATTAGGAATTATCTATGTTCTAATGCTAGAATATCTACTAGAATAATAGATATACATAGAGTAATAGATTACAGAGTAATCAATAATAGATTACAGAGAGGTTAAATTTTTATCTCAAAAAAAATGGTGATAAAATTCAACACTTAATTTGGAAAACAAAAATTTTTTTTTTTGGAAAATTTTTTTAAAGTACAAATACACTGATGCTTCCTTACAGTTAGTTATATGTATTATTACACTATTTGTGGGTTTTTTTTAAACGAGCACATATTACTTTAATAATCTTCTAAGGAGGGATCCCTGGGTGGCGCAGCGGTTTGGCGCCTGCCTTTGGCCCAGGGCGTGATCCTGGAGACCCGGGATCGAAACCCACGTCGGGCTCCCGGTGCATGGAGCCTGCTTATCCCTCTGCCTGTGTCTCTGCCTCTCTCTCTCTCTGTGTGACTATCATAAATAAATAAATAAATAAATAAATAAATAAATAAATAAATAAATAAATAAATAAATAAATAAATAAATAAATAAAAATAATCTTCAAAGGACTTGAAAGAAGTATACTTTAAACCAATAGCCAATAATATTAAAATAAGACAGTAAGGACATCTCTATTAAGATAAAGACCAAAATAAGAATGGCACATATCAGTTATTTAGCATTGTTTTTAAAGTTCTACAAAATGGAAAAATATGAAACAGAAATATTAACACTGAGAAGACGAAAGGTGGTATTCCTAAAAAATATGCATTAAAAAACAGAGAATGTCAAAATATCACCAGCAAGCACACAGAAAATATACTGGAGAAAAATGATGCCACTTGTAATAGTGACAAAAAAAAAAAAAAGAAAACATCTAGGAATAATGTAATTTCGCCCCAAGTAAAAAAAAACCCCAGTAAACTATAAAACAGTGTAATGGAAAATTCACTAAGTAGAAAAATAAACTATCTTCCCTGATGGGAAGACAAATATTATAAACATACCATTTTTTCTAAATATGGACTTAATGAATTCCCAAAGGGATTCTTCTTAGAATGTGACAAAACAAGTCAGTATAAAAAATTTAAATATCTAAAAAATAAAAGCAAAAGTAGCAATAGAGGTTGGGAGGGTAGAAAACTAGTCCCAAGAGATATTCAATCATACTGAGTAACTAAATGATTAGATTAGTATTAGTCCCCCCACGAAATCCTGAAATATACCCAGTTAGAAAAATGTAATAAGGAAAAATCATCATAGCTAACACCTATTTTGTTCACTATATGCTAAGCACCATGCTAAATATTTTATAAGCATTCTGTCATGTAATCCTCATAAAAATACTATGATGTAGGATGATACAGGATTATTCAATTATTGAGACAATTTGCTAACAATTTTGAAGATTAGAGATTTCATATAGCATTTCTCAACTAGAATCCTTCATCTCAAATACAGAACACAGAAAAATGAGCTCAGTAACAATTTTTTTCAATTCTTCAAGGATGGTACATACCCAGTACCATTCCAGACATAGAAGAGGTTTTAATCCACAGTAAACAGTAGATGCCTTAAGAGCTTAATTCCCTCCCAGTTGAAAAAGGCTGCCTTATACCAAACACAGAGAGTAAGTAGATTAAAAATAGATAAGGAAGATTTAAAAAATCAAACAACAGACAGGAAAACAGGATGGAACTTAAAAATCAAAATCTTAAAAACATGGAATGCAGAAATAAAAGGGAAAACGTTTAACAGATTTTTTTTTGCATAAAAGTAAATCCTACGTTTGTAAAGAATAGTAAATGATAAAACGGGAAAAATCTGAAAGAATATGAAATATACTGTCAATATCTTTACCTCATAAAGAATTCATGGGGGAAAAAAACCAAAAATACATACACACACATACACACACATACACACACACACCCAAACCCAAGACAGACAAGTATACACAGGTAATTTAAAAAGAAGTCAGTAAACAGAAAATGATAAAAATATTAATAATGAAGTCCAACTGCAAATTAAAATAAGGGACCATTAAATTTGCTACATTACACGTACTTTCTAGTCCTGATGACAGTAAAGGGAAACGAATTCTCAGTCACCATGGTGGTGAGAGTGTAAACTGGCATAACCTTTCTGCAAAGTATTTTGGCAATACTGCATCAAGACCTAAAACTGAGTTTTGACCCAGTAATTCTCTCTCTCCACAGCTAATACAAGAAAACAACTTAAATATAGGGGGGAGAAGGGACTATAATGCAGGACTACGCTATAATTGTGCTAAACTGAAAACAAACTAAATGTCAAACAATAGGTTGGATGCTATTAGGCAAGAGTACCCTTCAAAATATAAGTATGAAGGCTGTATGATATTGCCTGTTTATAAAATCATAGAGTATAAAAGGAAAAAAAAGAAATGTAAAATTGCATATAGATTAAAAAAAACTAAGAATACATACTAAAGTGCTTACATGAAAGCAACTGTTAGTTTTGGGGGTAGGAATGTGGTAATTTTCCTGCCTTCTCATATATTTTTAGTAATATTTTGCATTATTTTTTACACTAGAAATATATTTAAGAACTTTACAAAATAATTGATATCCATAGAGGTATGTCCAGTGAACTGAAATGACATTTAAACGAATCATTTTGCAACTATTTCCAAGATTTACCAATGTATTTTATAATATTAAAGAAAAGGTACTGCAGAAATTCCATATGCAGTAGAGGCAATACCATCTTCAAAAGTGCTAAAAGCTAACTGTAAAATGTAAGTTAAATGGAAAATTATTAAGATATTCGAGTAAAACTCCTACATACCAATTTTTTCCTAAAATAGTGTATGCTAACGCTATTAGTAGAGTAATAAAATTTACTTTAAAAGAAATTAAAAATATATCTGGAGAGAGAATGGTTTACATTTTATTTTTATATTATGATGAATTTCCCTAAATGAAGAGCTTCTTCTAAGAACTTATTTATAGGCTACATGACTGTGAACACTATTAAGGTTAAGTTTTTAAAACAGTTTATAAACTAAATATTAGTTTGGGAAAAACAGGTCAAATTTCTTAAAAATCTTTTTAAAGACTATTTACTATGTAAAGTCTACAGAATAAATAACTGTCTATAGCTACACTGTGATGAGATAAATACTCATGAGGATAGAATAGTGACTTACTGATACTAAATGTGTTTAAAAGGCACACTCCTAAAAAACTTTTTTAAAGTTAAATAAAATAAAAATAAAAGGTATATTCCTATAGGAGTATTACTATGAAGCTAAAGAAATAATTGCATGTACATCAAAATAATAACAGCTGATTTACCTAAGAGGGTAAATTAACTCCCCCTATAAAACACAGGCAAGGATATTTCTCTTCTTCAAGCCAACCTCTCTAACCACCTTCAAGTGACCTTAAGAAATTATGCCTGTTTTTTTTTTTTTAAGATTTATTTATTCATGAGACAGAGAGACAGAGAGACAGAGAGAGAGAGAGAGAGAGAGAGGCAGAGACACAGGCAGAGGGAGAAGCAGGCTCTATGCAGGGAGCCCAACATGGGACTCGATCCTGGGTCTCCAGGATCACACCCTGGACCGAAGGTGGCAATAAACCGCTGAGTCACCCGGGTTTCCCCGATGCCTGCCTTCTAAATTTTGTTCTGTAGACACATTAATGTTATTATTCAAATAGTTTGTTATTATTTAAACTATTATATGGGAAGACTTTTAATAATCAAAATACTAGGTATGTAGAAAGAAGACCAATTCAAGTAGGCTTCCAATGGTAGAATCAATAGGACTTCGTGATTATTATGTGGGAGATGAGGCAGTGAGAAAGCTGTTCAAGGTTGAGTCCTAGGTTTTGAGCTTGAACTGGGTGTATGATACACTCACAGTGACTGGAGAAGGAACAGGTGTTTGTTGAGAAATGATTAATTCAGTTTTAGCCATGCTGGGTTTGAGGTGAAATCTAGGCCTGAGAGAGATATGCAACTCATCTACTAAGAAAGGTACCTGAAGTGGTACAGCAGGCACAGGGAGGAGAGAAGAGTAAGACTGTGCCCGGAGGGACACCGGTATTTAACAGACAAGAAAACAGCACTAAAGAAGGTAGAAAAAGATAGGAGGGAAACCAGGAGAATGGGTGAAAATGTACAGAGGAAGTTATTGGTAAGAATGCCAGATGTTACTCTGTCACATTAAAAAAAAAAAAAAAGTACTGGTCAGTGTCAACTTGGATTTAGCAACAAGGAGGTTACTAATGACCTTGGTACAAGCAATTACAGCAGGGTGAGGAGGGTCAATCCATTAACTGGAAAGCACTTATTGATGGGAAGGGGCAAAAATAAAGGTCACTAGGTAGTTTTTTCAAGGAATTAGTCTGTGAAGGCAAACAGGCAGAGAAGGGTATGAAGAAAGTTTTGTTAAAAGCATGTTTAAAATTTGTTTGCCAGGAGCTAGTAGAGAAAGATCTTGAAGATGCAGAAAAAAAAGGAGATAGTATGTGGCCTCTGAAAAAGCGGGAGCAACTGGGACTCAGGGTGTTAAGGAAAATGACTAGCTTTAGACAGAGGAACACCTCTTTTGTTGAACAAAAGCAGGA
The DNA here is from genome assembly GCF_905146905.1 of Nyctereutes procyonoides. Lineage (NCBI taxonomy): Eukaryota > Metazoa > Chordata > Mammalia > Carnivora > Canidae > Nyctereutes > Nyctereutes procyonoides. Next base: position 218,620 of record NW_026575120.1, read on the forward strand.
TGGATGGAAGTAGATAGAGGCTAGTCAGCAGATCTGTTGGCAGGAAGCTGAGAGAGTCTCTAAGTGACGTGAAGTAGAAAGAGCTGATTCTTAAATGTGAGGGTGAGACAGCAGTGTCAGAGATGTGAGAGGAGTAAAGGAGAATGGCTGTGGGCAACACTAAGGACTCCGGAGAGCAGAGAAATCACTAATCTGCAGTGTGGATTTCTTTTCCCCAGCAGTGCTCAAAAGTATTCAAAGTATTCAAAGGGTAGAAATACTCCTTTGAATACATTCAAGGGGTGGAGAGAGATCTTGCCAGGCAGATTTATTAGAAAAACAATAAGATGGAAAAGCTGAAACCACTGGTAAACAATTAGCGTAACTGATGGATGAGGAGTATGGGAAGAACTAAGGATAAAAGTAAGATTCTTCTACTTTATTTTTTTTTAATTTTTATTTATTTATGATAGTCACAGAGAGAGAAAGAGAGAGAGGCAGAGACACAGGCAGAGGAAGAAGCAGGCTCCATGCACCGGGAGCCCGACGTGGGATTCGATCCCGGGTCTCCAGGATGGTGCCCTGGGCCAAAGGCAGGCGCCAAACCGCTGCGCCACCCAGGGATCCCAGATTCTTCTACTTTAAACAAGCACTTTTACCCATCCTATGACCTACTAAACTAAGTTGCAACTAATTAAGTTTCATTTAGCTATTTTTGAGAGCCTTATCTGGCTCCCTTTTCTCGCAAAGGTACAAAATGCAAAAATACTATGGCATTTACAAACTTTCCATGACTGATCTTATTGAAGAAAATCCTGCCGCAGGACTCTTACCATAGAAAAGTGTGTGTGTGTTCAATTACAGTATTAATTGCCACAGGAATACCTATGATTGACCTAAGGTTAATCTTTGAAATAAGAATATAAAGAAAAAAATAATCAAGTAGAGAAAAAACATTATTTTTCTAAATTCTTTAAATTCAGATATTATCTGTGAAACAGCATTAAATTACTCCTAACCATCTCTGGAAATACCATCTTGACGACTGTAAATGAAGATTTCAGAAATACTCATCCAAATAATAATGTAGAAAGTAGTTTTTTTTTTTTTTTTTTTTTTTTTTTTACTTAGAGTCACAAAATAACCAAAGGTGGTACTTTATATATCGGCACAAGTTTTCTAAAGTTTGCATTATTTGAAGTATTTCTTTTACTTTATTTTTAATTATAAAAATACCTGGTACACGGTTTTGAAAGTCTTCATACAGTGTCCAATTGTATTAAGCACTTTTAATGGAAACTGAGAAGAAAATGAGTATTTGGTTTTAGGTGTCGTTTAGTCAGTTTCATTTGAGGAACTTCTCACTTTCTTCTCTGTGCTTAAGATGGTCAAGTACCTAAAAAAAAAAAAAAAAAAAAAAGAAAAAAGAAAGAATCACACAGGATCTTTCCCACAGCACTTTCAATTTGAGACACTCTAGACTTTCTAGAACTTAAGATATCTTGGTAATTACCCTCTTCAAATTAAAAACAAAACAAAACAAAACAAAAAATCCTGTTAAGACATTGAGGGAAGGAGGATAAAAAGACGAGCAAAACATAACATTCCATTTGAATCAATAAAAACCATATCAGAGCTATGTACTAATTATTGCATTAGGTCTATCTCATGGTATAGTTATTCTGCGTAGAACATTTCACATCAACAAAATATACACTTGCTCAGAGAAGTGAGAACGAGGTGAATTAAATTTTGCTTGCTAAGACATCTCCCTCCCTACAATTATATTCAAAGTCTATCACTTCCTTGTCATGGGTTACATATAACACCCAAATAAATCTGCAGGCCCTGCTATCGCCATTAACCTGGAATCTCAGTCTTCACTGCCAGTTCCATACTCACTGGTAACAGCTTCCTATTATCCCCTTCCACTAGAGCATTACAAACTTCCATACATCCCCCATCTGTCCCCCAACGTTCCTCCTATTTCTTCAGGTTCAATATAATTCCAAATCCCTCTAAAATCACTATTTCCTCAGCAATCCTTTCTAAAAGGAGTTCTGCTCTTCCTAGTCCCTCAGATTCACAAGGATCACATTTACCATTCTTATTTAACTAATGCTTCATCTTCCTCTTCTGAACAAATGAGTCATCAAAATCTCACGCCCCTACCTTGGGTACCACTTCCTACTATCCTCTCCAAGACAGTCTTGCACTTTTCTTGGTAACAACTGGCTCATGGTTTCATCCTCCATGTCATTTCCTACTTTCCTGATTTTTCTAAGACTGTAAATTGAGATCTAATGTCTATCTCATCTTCTCTATTCCAATACAGTTTTCACTCTGTATTTGTTCAAGGTCCTGAAGTTCTGAAATCCTTCCTTCTGATTGTTAAGTCCTAGCATTTCACTTTCTTACTTGGTCATTCTCCCTGAACCTGCTCTTGGCCCTGCTGCAAACTTCCAGTCCCTTGGTCATTCTTCCTTCCAGGAATCCATTAATCCCTTGCTTCTTTACTCAACCCCATACACAAGCCCAAGAAAGTCATTCCAAAAATGCCTTGCAAACATCCTTGAATTCCTCACTGATTTAACCGTTCTATCAATTCAATTCTGGATAAACCCCACTACCTGCTCTTTGCTTCTACTCGCAAACTGTCAGAGAGCAGAAAAATAGTTATAAAATGTCATTGGCTATGTTCACTATTAAGGTACACTATACAATACTGCACACACACAAATGAACACTTTCAAAAAGTAGGTAGGCACTCAATTAAATTTGTAAGATGAATGTATTACAATGTACTCTGTTGGCTTCTAAATGAATTCCCTAGTGTGATTTCTTTTTTTCCCAAGTGTCAAATACACTTGTCTCTTTTACAAATGGTTAAATCCTCTAATGAGAAAATCAAGGCCTTCTAAAGTGAGTTAACATAATTGCCCTATATTTTTATTCCATCTCATACATCTTTCATAATGTGTCAAAAAATAATTATTTATAACTGGTTTTATAATTCTTTTTATTTTACTAAATGCCTGCTGTATCAAGAACTCTAATACACAAACATTTGACCTTCCCTGAGTTCTATTTTTCTTGTCCTGTTAGTCTTCCAATTAAAAAAATACTGAAAAGTGTAATAAAGAGATAAATCAATTGCCAATCTGTACTTTCTCATGTTAGCTTAGTTCATAAAGGAAAAAAGGACTTATCTGCTTTCCTGGAAAGCAAAGATATATTAGATTATATTTTGAAAATGGGTTATCTTAAAATTTCAACAGTGGACTTAAATTCAGACTCTGACACTTCTTAAAAGAACAATTACTTCTTAAACACTTAACAAAAATTTCTTCTGATCCTCATCCATGAATCATTTAATTTCTAAGCTGCCCTTGGCAAATAACTACTTAAGTTCCCTCTGAACTTACATGGACTTTTTTTGCTGGTCAGAGAGTATCTCTACATAACCAGCATTTGATAATGCACTGTGCATAAAAACTTTAATTTTAGACACCTAAAAGAAAAAAAAGCAAAACTTCAATCAAAAGTGGATGTAACAAGGTCAAGAAGTAGAGGAATCTGTAAATAAAATTTTCTAAAATCAACTAATAGAAAAGTTGTAGAAAAGGACTTAAAATTACATAGATTTGTAAAGAGAGGCAATCCAATAGCTGTCATAGGACAAATCCAAACTCGAATGACCTGAAGAAATTCTGGACAAAGACATTTCAAAAGGCATTGCTTAAATTTCTCCAGTAATTAATAATTAGGAATGACATGGCTCTTTTCTAGCAAAAGTATGAAAGCAGACCAAAGTGGCATGCCAAAAAAGCAATGCACACAGGGCAGCAACCCCTGGTCTGTTTACTAAATACAGTGAGTGGGTCCTCAACCACGCACTGGTATGTTGATAGCAGTCTCCATTTTAAAGTCTCCAACTATCAAACAAAAACAGTAACATAGATAATGTCAAATTACCTGTTTAAAAACTAGTTTTAAACTACTTCAGAAATGGCTCTTTCCCTGCTTCAGGCTTCAAAGCTGTTGCTTGCTTGTGATTTAAAAAACAAAAACAAAACAAAACACAAAAACAAACAAAAAAGCACTTTAGTAAATGTACTTATACTATGGAGTATAGAATAACAAACACTATATTTACAACCTAAAATGTCTAGAAAAATGAACAGAAAAGGAAAAATCCAACTTATCAATATTTTAGACTGGTTACGTTAGTGCTTGTGAAAAAACAACGTGATCTACGTAAATGTTTAAATTATCCAAACTTCTAAGATTCTACCCAACAAAGTGATACGTTAATAGCTACTCTGGGATGTGGTAAAAACGGTTAACTCTAATTATCCTGAAAAGAGCCATGCCAAAGTTTACTGCTCCTGTTGTCATTAACTTTCTGCCACTCCCAACCAGTCAAGAACTTTGTATATCCAATAATAATAAAGTTTCTTTCCTTGAAAGCTACCTACAAGAAAACAACTTTGTCACTAGAGACACACAAGGCTTACTACCTTCAGCTTAAACACTCCGCCTTACAACGGTTTCCAGGACTCTCACCAAGAAGGTGAAACGGAAAAGAAGGGAGCAGGTGCACCAGAAGCCCTAGGGCACCCACTCCAGGAACCCGAGAATACCAGAGGGCGGAGTCTGGAGGGCAGTAGTGGGGCGGGGGCCGCAGGGGCGCCCAGCGAGCCCGCTGCTCCCAGCGCCAAACTACCCTCCGTTCCTCATAGGGCGCACGACCCAGACCTCAAACCCGCCAAAAAGAAAAAAAAGAAAAAGAAAAATATCCGACGAGACGAGGTCCTCCGGAGTGGGCCGCAGGACGAAAAGTTTGGGCGCCCCGCCTCCCTAGCAGGGCCTGTTCTCCAATCCCCAAACGCCAGTTTCTGCCGAGCAAAGCAAAGCTTCCCGAGTCCCCGCTCCGGCGTTTACGTTCCCCCGTCCTCGGCCCCTTCTTACCGGTCCTACAGGACAGACAGCTCGATTACTCCCGCTCGCCGCGTGAAGCACCTCCTCGCCCAAGTCGGGGGCGCCTCCCCCCCCAGGCCCCTACTCCCACCCCGCCGTCCCGCTCTTCTCGGAGGATCCCCGAGACAGCAAAAACCCCGCGCGGCTCACGGCGCAACGCAGAAGCGGCGGCGCTCCTCACCCGGCCTTCTGCACCCCAAAATCCGGGCGCCGACGGGCCCCCCCAGAAGGGAGTCTGGGAGTGGGGTTGGGGGCGGGGCGCGGTCACGTCGGCTACGGCCGCTCTGGGACCCCAACTAGAGCCCCGGCCCCCGAGCCCCAGGGCGGCCTCCTCCTCGGGGCCAGAAAATGAGGGGCGGGGAGGCACGGGGGGGGGGTCTGCAGCCACCAACGCGTCCCCCGGTGCCCGTCCAGACCGAGCCCACGTCCTCCGGCCCGACCGCCTGCCCAGGGGACGTGACGCCGTAAGCAAGAAGACCCAGGCGCCGGGCCCCACAGGGTCGCGCGTCCAGGAGCCGTTGCTCTCCCGCCCCTGCGCCGCGCCGCCCTCCGTTGCCAAGGGCCGGGGACGCGCAGCATTACCTGTAAACGAAGCCGCCGCTCCTGCCGAAGGTAGAGTAGCGGTCAGGCCACACGACCCGCCACCTTAGAGACCGCAGCAAGGAGCGCCCACAAGTTCCCCGGCTGCCTAGGGCCCAATGGCCGCCTTCTCTACCTCAGCTACTCGGCGCCAACCGCCGCAGCCACCGCCATCTTAGATCTCATTGTGGTGGGAGAAGAGGGGCGGGGGGGGGGACTGCAGAGGGGGCCGCGCGCCGTGAGACTGCGCCGTCGCCTCGGCAACGGCCGCGCGGGGGCGAGAACTCGGCCGCGCGGGAGCCGCAGTGCGACCGACGCGCTAGCCCGGAGTCACGTGACCGCCCGAACCTGTGGTGTCACCTCGGGGGCCCTTTGAGCCCGCGCCGCTGACGCAGAGGAACGACCGGAAACTACATATCCCAGAATGCCAACTCGACCCTGGTTTATTGGCGTCCGCGCGTCCATCGCGAGAGGGAGAACTACAAATCCCGGCATGCTGTGGACCTGCGGGCGCTGCTCGGCGACCTGTGCGGAAAGGGAGTTCGGGTCTCCCGCTTAGCTGGAAAAAACGGAGGCTCGTTCTGGGTTTCTGTGCGGCTGGCTGTCAGCTCCGGATCCCGCTGCAGGGCGGGGAGAGAGACCTAAGTCCGTCTTCTGTTTCTTGCCCACCCACATCCGGGTTACGAAGAGACGAAAACCAGAAGGCCCTTTAGCAACGAACTAGTCCTGATTGTACACAGTGGCCGTTGATAATGGGAAGCTAATTGGGTAAACCAATTAACCACATAGCTAGCTACTCGGGGAGAATCCTAAATGTTAAGGATGAACACCACCTTGGATTAATGTCCTCCTTTTTTTCCTTTGGAAGAACCAGATGATTTTAATCAAAATTTAGTATTGGGTAATTTTCTCTTAAAACTAAGTCTCTGAATTCTCTTTTTATTTATGCTCCCACCTCGGCAGTAGCTCTATCAAGAACGGTATATGGACAGATTTTTCTCGTTTAAAAAAAAATAAGGAAAAATTGGAAGAACCAGATGGTTTTAATCAAAATTAGTATTGGGGAATTTTCTCTTAAAACTAAGTCTGAATTCTCTCTTTTTTTAAATTTTTATTTATTTATGATAGTCACAGAGAGAGAGAGAGAGAGAGGCAGAGACACAAGCAGGCTCCATGCACCCGAAGCCCGACGTGGGATTCGATCCCGGGTCTCCAGGATCGCGCCCTGGGCCAATGGCAGGCGCCAAACCGCTGCGCCACCCAGGGATCCCTGGATTCTCTTTTTATTTATGCTCCCCACCTCGGCAGTAGCTCTATCAAGAACGATATATTGACAGATTCTCTCATTAAAAAAAAAGAAAAAGAAAAAGAAAGAAAGAAAAATTCAACTGAGTGAATGCTAAGATCCAACTGGCTTTATTGGACGAATTAGGAATTGAGCAGCGTTCCATCTAGCAAATAGGGAGATCCTGCAGCTGTAGAAACGGGAATGTTTGTAAGGGTAGATAGGGGGGTGGAAAAAAGGAAATTATTAGCAAATAATGGAAAAAAGGAAATTATTAGCAAAGAATGCATTGATTCTGGCAAGGTTGCCTTCCTAAGTGGAAAGGAAAGCCCTGCCAGGTGGATTACTGACCTACTGATGGCCAAGTAATTCTGACTAAAGGTTACCTTTACTGGGGTGTTGAAACTGCATTTAGGTCAGATATTAAAGGCTGAGTCGGTTGAGGTGGGGTTTAGCATACACGTTCCATTTGGGGGCCTGCGGTTTCCGTTCTAACACTCCTAACACGCAAAAAAAGGGGGTGGGGGGATAATGACTTTTAAGGCCTTAAGTGTACTTCCCTGAAAAGTTAAAACACTTCCAATTTTACCTGAGTGCGAGGGCATTCTATATTTCAGACAGTTTGTGAGATGAGCTTAAGCAAAGAGTAGAATGAATGAATAATGGGCATTTAGGTTCCAACAACAAATTGTTCTCAATCCCCAACAGAAATTCTTCAAAGAAGCCAAGTAGTAGTAGAACTGTTATCTCGATACATAATTCAGGTAAATTAAACTCTTTCTGAGACTATATTCTGGTTCAAAGTCATCGCAATGATCTTTGACACTGTCTTACGTTTTTGAGTACATTTCTGTGTGTCCAAGGTTGATGATTAGGTGACAAATTCATAGTCCCTGCCCTTGAAGGCTAATATTTTAAAGAATGATGGGGAAGTAGGATGTGATGTAAATAAATTCTGTTTTGTAAGAAAACAAAGTGCTGTGAGAATCCAAAGCATAGGGTGCCCTATGCCCCATTCTAATTACACCACTAGATAGCTCTAAGATCTTGGGCAAGTTTCTGAACCTTTCTGAGTCTCAACTGCCCCCTCTATAAAATAAAGGGGAGGGAATAATAATATTGCCTAAAATAAAGGGGAAGGAATAATAATATTGCCTACTTTGCAGGGATTTTTTTAAGTAGTATTTGATAGAAGGCACAAATTTTATCTGTTGTGATTTTCTTAATTCTCCTGACTCTCCTAAAGAAATTGATTTCACATTTGTTCTATTTTAGAAACAAAAAGTTAAATAAATAACCAAAATTCTGACAGCTCCAAGTGGTAGAGTCTAGGTTATACTGGGGTCTACTAAACTTGGAGGGATTTGGGGGGAGGGGGGGATTTTTTTGATTAAGAGAATGAATGGAAAAAGCTAATATGTGGTAAGGCCCCAAAATATTAGCTATCTTTATTATCATCACCGTAATCATCTTTTTGTTTATATATACCTATTATTTTTAAATATGTAGATGCTATTGTTATTAAAACAATTCAAATGATTAAAAATATTATTTAAGTCAATATGGTCATTATGCTTTCAAAATTCATGGTCTCTAAAAAAATGTCAATACTATTATGTCTGTTTAGTAGGGGGAGGAGTCTGAGAAATTCTTACGTTAAAGAGAGATCCTCAAACTCAAATATGAGCATTACTGATCTTAGCAGAGAACAAGGGAAAGAAAAAAACATGAAAAACTATATAATTATGCCATATCTCCAAAACCTTAACATTTAATTCAGAAAACAAACCTTATGCAAAAGGATCAATTTAGTATTAGTAATATATGAATATCGCCAATAAATGATACGATAGTAAGTGCTGTAGGAATTCAGAGAAAAAGTATTGATGCATTGCTTCAAAGATAACGATGGCTTCAGGATTTCTGCATAGGATGAAATTAGGAGCAACAGGTGGAAATGTAGATGAGGAATATAGTGGTCTCTCAGAGATACATGTTGAAACTACCTCTCAGTTTTCCACATTTAAGAACAACTTGATATATGTATTAAACATGGGAGAGGAGGCCTAAATGGAAAGAAGCACGCTTCAGACATATAGTTCATCCAGAATTAGTGATGGATAAAGCAGAAATGAGACTAGATGAAGCAGAGAATTCATATGGGAGGACAGGGAGAGAAGAAAGGAGAACTGATGAACAGGTTTCTATCTATTTATACAAACTCTAGAAAATCTTAAATGGTGATCTGAAGAGATTGGACTTTGTTCTATAGATAGTGTAAAATCACATGGAGTCTTTGAAAGAAGCAATGATATAATGAAGTAGTTATTTTAAGACTTTAATCTAGTAGTAATGTTTAGAACAGGCTAGGGAGAGCAGAGACAAGGAGAACAGGTGGCAACTGGCATGAAGTAATTAAGGTCTGGCCTAATGTAGCAGAATAAATCAAGTCAAAGAGTTGGGTTCTGATTGTTGTGTAAAATAGCATTTTTATGATCAGGGGGTGCTTATAGTAGAACATTTTGGGCTATCTCATTTATCTCTTTAATGTGTTCTGTGTTCTATATCCACAGGATTTAAGTACAGTGAGAACAGAAACCCTGCCTTTTGTAGTTCTTTATATCACAAAAGCCCAACAGAGTTCATTTACTGTATTTTGATATTCACGAATTTGGTCTTTGAAATAACAAGTTTTTGCAATACCTAGGTTTAACCTGCAGGTGGTGATAGAACTTAAAGGAAAAATCCTTAGTGACCACTATACTATTATAACTGAATTTTGTGATTGTTTTTATATGTGATTTTTTATACACCCAAGAGACTATATGACACTTCTGTAAATTATATAGCACAATAATAAAAGAAATACTCAATAACCCACCGCCTAAGCTAAAATATAGAATATAATCAATCCATTTAAGGACACTTCGTGCTTTTCTCCAAACTCATTCCCCTTTGCAAACATAATTACTATCCTGTATGATCTCGGCGTTACTATTCTTTCATTTTCCTCATATAGTTATATGTATATATGCCAAAATAATGTATTGTTTGGTTTCACTTGTTTTCTAACTATATAAACGTCATCACACTGAATATATTCTTGCTTAACTTGCTTTTTCATGCAGCCTTGTTTCTGAGATTCATCCATGTTGATGGGTGGAAACTCAAAATCTTAAGAGCAGAATGTAAAATTAATTTTGGAATATTTCTAAAGTTGAATTCAAATGACATTATCTTTATTCTTCATATTAGCTTTGTGAGTAACTTGATGGAGGAAGGAATTGATTATATAAACAAGAAATCAGTTGAAGAACTCTGACCTAGTTCTTACATTTTTTGGTTAAATTTAAGCATTTCTTTCCTTTAATATAGCCCAGAATTTCTCAATCATGGCATGATTGACATTTTGGGCTGGATGACTCTTTGTTGTAGGGGGCTGTCCTGTGTGTTATAGTATATTTATCTGCATGACTGACTTCCTCCCCTTAGATGCCTATAGCACCCTGATGTGACAACCAAAAGTGTCTTCTGACATTGCCAAATACCCCCCCCACACACACACCTAAGGAGGGTAGGGTGGGGGCTGAGGGCAAAATCATTCCTGAGTGAGAAAAACTGGTCTACTCTTTGCATTGAGAAAATCATGTTACTGAGGGTTTTTCTTTTTCTTTTTTTTTTTTTTGAGGGTTTTTCTTATGTACCTCTTTTGCTCAAAAACCTAAGCTTTCAAATACTTAAATCCATTAATAACTATATGTAATTATATCGACTAATTATATCAAATCTACATACATAAGTAATGTTTCAAGGCTCTTCTTACCCTCCTCCATTTTCTCCGTATCTAATTACTTTGACATCTCTCATTACTGCCTAGTTCAGACCTTCTATGACTGGATTCCAAATACCTAATTCCTGCTCTCAACATACAATGTTAATGTTTACACCAGTCTGAACTACCCTTTCCTCCATAACCAGTTTATATCCTTTTCTTTCAAAAATCACTCATTCAATAAATGTACATGACAATCCTAACCATATTTGCATTTCATCAGTCTCAACATGACTCAGCTCCTAGAATTATGATATGCTGCTTCTTAAATATTCTTCTGTATATATATTCTTGGGGGTCTATATATTTTTACTCCACTTTCTCTATTCATCATGAACCTAATTAAAGCTGCAATAGTTTAGTCCTGTGTGGAATGCTTACTTCCAAGGACATATCAAGTTAGAGGGGCTTAAATAAAGGGATATAATAATTTAAAAACTACAAAGAAAATAATCTGTACCTTATTTCGTAGCCTCCCATTACCCCTACATCATATAATATTGAAAATATTAACTATGCATAGATGTAAGTTAATTAAGTAGAGAAATCAGGCAATTAGGTAGGTGAGTTCCCAAAATATGGAAATATAGGCTGGTATAGATTTTGTTTTCTAATTATATGAAAGATATTAGAAAAGTATGAAAATTCAGGGTGCCTAGGTGGCTCAGTTGCTTACATGTCTGACTCTTGGTTTCAGGTCATGATCTCAAGGTCCTGCAATCAAGCCCCACATCTGACTCTGCACTAAGTGGGGAGTCTGCTTGAGATTCTTTCTCTCCTTCTCCCTGTGTCCTCCCTCCTACCCCTGCTCTCTCTTTCTAAAATAAACAAATGAATCTTAATAAAAGTATGAAAATTAGTCCTCAGCTTTTACTTTAAAAACCTGTTAGTTGAAAATAAAATTATGTAAAATGAAAACTCACCAATGCCATAGTTATAAGAGAATAATCTGGAATGGAATGACTTTATAAAAGATGAACCATGAGCCAGAAAATTGTCTTTTCTCAAAAAAGGAGATCTACAAGTGACAACTGGATTTGGTATATGCTTGCATATAAGCATGGGCTAGTGAAGAAGTAGCCAATGTGATTTGGGTATAGTGATCTATATAATATCCCTATTATATCATATGTAGGGAACCAACAGATGCATGTGTTATAATTTTTGCTCTTTTACCATAAAAAGGCTTCCGACACTGCATTTTGCATTCTGTAAGAAAGATTCAAAGGTAAGGGAAAATATGGCAACACATATGTGAACTCAGATCAACCAGCAAGAGGTTAGAATGCTCTTTCTTTACCACAAGATCACTAAATAATTTCCAGTGTTAAAAACTGGGGGAAGCTGGGTGGCAGGATGGACAATCCAATCTAGATAAGGAAAAATGTAAAACCTTGACAACAGGTGCAGTAGAATGATGTAGGGCAGAGATTAACAAACATCTTCTGTAAAAAGCCAGATATTAAATATTTTAACTATTGTGGGCCACACAGTATCTGTCTCAACTACTAAGTTGTGTGATTGTAGAGTAAAAGCAGCCAGGAAATGTGTAATGGACGAGTACAGCCGTGTTGCAATAAAACGTAATTTTGGCTACTGAAATTTAAACTGTATATAATTTTCTCATGGCACAAAATATTAATCATCTTTTTTTTCCAACTGTTTAAAAAATATTAAAACAGGCAGTGAGCCCAATTTAACCCATGGGTCGTAGTTTGCTGACAATGTAGAGTACTCAGAATTGAAAGTTTTTCGATAATTAATGATAAGTGGAAGGAGAAATTAACAATGCAAGAAAATGCAGTTTCATTACTTTGCAGGATGGTTATTTTACAAAGAATAGTTTGAATAAATAAGAGAGGGAAGATATAAAGCAAATGTAACTGAACATTTGTAGATTTTAGTTTATACTATTTTCTTATATATTCTGCACACTCAACACACACACCCTTGGCTAGTTGCAGCCATGCATTGCCTCCAGGAAGGATTGGCAGCCACTAATACCAGAAACAAAAGATACAACTTTTAGACCTAAGAAAAAAGATTAAAATAAGTCAGAGCAGTTCCCACTGCCTGGGTGGAAAGAGGAAGAACTGCTGGGAAAGTTAAAGAATTTTATGCTTTTCCCTGCATCTCTGAAAATAATGAAGGCGAGGAAAAGAAACTCTGTGGGGATCTGTGACCAAAGAGAGCCTAGAAAGCTTCGTGGTTGCAGCAGGGAACTCTCTGCAAGGCTCACCCACCACAAGCCCAGAAAGTCATGTGGAGCTCTGGGAGGAGAAAGACTCTAACCAGCTGACATATGGATCAAGAATGAGTTTAGGTCTCTCCAAACCTATCAAATAGTCTTGAAATCCAATTAGAAAAACAAGAGTTACATTCATCTTCCACATGTAAGTTTGTGGCATAAGAAACATACCCACTTTACTTACACGGTTCAAATGTCAGCTACCTGAGTGTTCCCAAGTCCTCAAAGCTGTTGGGGTAACCATATCTCCATCACATGTATTAGGAAATCTAATATAGGAAATATATTAGATTTATATTAGGAAATCTAATTTCATATGCTGACATCTTCTAGAATGCTTTGAGCTAATTTTTTTTTTTCTATTTCTCTTTCTGCTGAATTCTTGATTTCTCTCAAGTCTAGCTTCTTTTGGCTGTTCTTTTTCTCCATCCCACATCATTCCCAGGACAGAACACAACCTCTTTCCCTTTATTTTCTCAAAATACCATGGAAACAAGGCATCTCTGTGTGGAATACTGCTTTCCACTGAAAATTTACAGTTAATAGTGTAAGATGGGGAGGAGGAAGAGGAATTTATACTGCAGCCATTTGGACACCCCTGTTCTTTAAAGATCTTTGGCCATAGCCTTGTACTTCTCTCTGGCTGCCTCTCACCCAACTCCCTGTCATTTGGATATGTTATTTCTTCACATCCTACTCCCCACTGTCATGTCATTAACTTCCTCTCTTTCACCCTTTTTCTCTTGGGATACACATGGAAACTCTAAGTTCTTCATTAAATCTTCATTAACAAAACAATTTTTAAAAAGATTTTATTTATTTATTCATGAGAGACACATAGAGAGAGGCAGAGACACAGGCAGAGGGAGAAGTAGGCCCCATGCAGGAAGCCTGATGTGGGACTCCATCCCAGGACCCCATGATCATGCCCTAAGTCAAAGGCAGGTGCTCAACCTCTGAGCCACTCAAGCGTCCCAACAAAACAATTTTGTTCTCTTGGTCTTGTCTCTACCTTATCCCAGTGAGACCCACTATTAGAATAATGCTCTTCCTCTGCTAACTGATTAATATGATCCATTTCCTCAGCATGGAGCTCTAAGAGAATTATGTCTTTTGTGAATGCTAAAATCAATTGCATAAGGCTCTTCACTATCCTGATTAGCAGAAATTGTAGGAAGAAACATCTTCATTCCCTTGACATCTCCACCCCTAATCATCAGGAATGGGAGTGGAGGGCAGTGGCTAAGTTAGTTCTTAGGAGCCAGTTCTTAGTCTAATCCATAGTGTGGAGAGGTCTCTACATACAGAGACCGTATCTAGTTATACAGATAGGTCCTGGGATTTTATTGTTGTTGTTGTTCTTTGTTATACTGCCATCATCTTGTCATTTTTGAAAACCTTCCCACATGGTCTGGGGCCATCATTATCCTCTGCACCAGTGATTCTGCTCCTGATCTCTCAGAAGCTTCTCATAGACTCCTGTGTGTGATGTGTGTGTGTTGAGTAGAGGAGTTGCAGGACATTGAGGTTGTGGAAACAAAGATTCTCCTTATAATGTTATGGTCCAGGTTTAGGTTGTCCTCAGCCATGGCTGGCTTGGGCTTCCACCCTTTGTCTCTGATTAGCAAAATCCCTGCACAGACTATAATCATGTTCTCAGATTGGGAAACCCCACTGCCTCTTGTAAAGCTAGTGAAGCACTGTAGCAAGTGGATAAGAGCATGTTTCTAAGGCCACACTACTTCAGGTCAAATCCTATTGTATAGCACCCTTTCTGTCTCAGTTACCTTGTTGACAAAATGGCAATAAAAATAATGCATATCTCAAAGGGCTGTTATGAGGATTAAATGAGTTAATATACTGCTCAGATAGCACCTGGCTCATGGTCAGTGATATATAAATGTTTATTCTTATTAAGTTTACAAAGAAAGCTTTGTGCTAATACTGACTTGGGCCTCCATGTTTTTGGAATTCCAACCTGTACCCCCGTTTTAGCATAGAGTTCAAAACATTTACACTATACTTCACTGGTTTTAACCATAGGGAATACATGATGGAAACTACTATGAAGAGACATGTGGTCTCATTATAAGCACTTGCAGTCAAAGGAACGGGTAAGAAGTCACTAGCTTTGGCTGAGAAGTTAATAGGAAGTGAGGCCCTGGAGTCCTTGAGTGTCTCTTTACATCCTCTTTACAAAGCTTGGTGGAAAGGGAAAGAGAGAAATCAGAGGTAGGTAGAGACAAGAATCGAGGAAGATTTCATTTTTCTAGGGCTTAAAAGAATTAAGCTTGTTTATAGGGTAAAAGAGGGATGAGACTCTCAAAGGAGGTGATATTAAAAGTGAGAAAGGGGAAATGTAATTAAAGAAATGCAGTTCTTGAGAAGAAAGAAGCGGCTGGATTCAGAGCCCAGGTGGAAGAAATAGACTAAAACAAGAGGAATTAATACCTACAGAAGCAACTCTCCAGCAATGGGGGGCTGGCAGTGGTAGACATATATTCCAGGGCTCTGGTCACAGGAGAGAGAAATTCTGATGTGGGCTTCTCAGAGGCCCAGTTGCTGAAGGTAATAGCACACTGATGAGACACGCTTTATTGGCTCTTCTCCCTGTTCCAACTCACTTCACTATTCCCTTGCTTATGCTTCCTGGAATCACCACTCAAATTAACTACTTGCATCCAAATCTTTGTATCATGCTGTGCTTCTGGGAAACCCCAACTTCAATATATGTGAGAAAGAACGTTATCTCAGGCTTTCTGATTCCAGGTACTTGGATTTTTTCAGCCATATCATGCTTTATCATTGCCCAAATTCAAGTTGTGCTTTTTGCTTCTATGTCTGGCATACCAGTCATGCTATATCATCAGAGGAGTAGTCTAACATAAGGACATTCTCAAGAGAGATGTGTGAAAGCAGTAGAAGCTAACTGTCAACATCTGTCACTCTCCTTCACTTCCATTTTTCTGAAAATGACTCTTCATTTTGGGGAATAGATGGGTATGTTATCTCTATGTCTACTCCTTCATCTATGTCTAAAGTGATATCTACATTTTCATCTACATATATGTCTGTACCAAAGTGTGGATATATGTTATCATATATATAATATATATATATCCACATTTGATAAAAATAGGTATCAGCCAGGGCAGGACAGGCAGTTGGGATATGAATAGGAATAGGACAGGCAGTTGGGAGGTAGTGATGTATCAGAGTTCTTTATTGGTTTCTGGCTGGCTAATTTAGGCAAAAGTGAATTTACTGGAATTTACTGGAGAATGTGGGACTCACAGAATCAAAAGATGTCTGGGACATCAGGCTTCAGAATAAACAGGAATTAAAGGAGCTATGGGAAGCCAAGTAACAGAAAGCAAGGAAAGAGCAATTGTGTCATAACCTGAAGTGTTTAGCCAATATACTGCTGCCTCTGCTCATTCTGCAATGAATGACCTTCCTTGCGTCTCTTCCTAAAGATGCGAATTCCCTGGAGAAAGTACTGAACTTCCTCATCCCCCTACCCACCAGTGTCCCTGATAGGGTGAGAAGATCTAGCCATTTTGGCTCCTGCCATGAAAGTCCTGAATTATTTTTCCAAATGTTATGGAGAGGCTGTGGCTAGAAATAGAGCTGCTATTAGAAAGGAGGAGCAGAAGCCAGAAGACAAAAGAATAACAAATGTCAACTGGAAACCTCATCAGGTAACCAGGCAGGGCTTTTGGCTGGGGCTGCTTACTGACTGCAGATGGCATAGGACTGGTCTTTGATAAGTGAATAACCGTAAGAACCTTATGATCTAGAGTACACAAGAATCCTTCACTGTAATATGTATGATATAATATTTAAAGGACAAACTTAGAAATATGGGAATACATTGAAATAAGCGTTAGTAATTGAATGAAGTGATGCTAAATAAAATTACCTTAGAATAGGAAAATAGTTATTGATATTTTGCTGTGTTCAGACCTGCAGGTCAAAGTTGGCTATCACGGTGCTTCTGAGAAAAGCGTTCTGCAGGCTGAATGAGCACCAGGGGCAACAGCACAGAAGTAGAAAGTATAACATGTGTTTGAGGAATGGCATATATCCAGTCTGGCTGGGGTGCAGGAAACATGAGATTGTTCAGATATTTTCTTGCAGACTTTAATTCTTTTAAAAGCTGAACAAATCTTTTAAAGACAATTACCTGCTTTACAAAATGGTTTTTAATTCTCTCTTAGCCTGCATGATCAAATTCTCAAAATCTGACTCTGGATCTCACCAATTGAAGTTCATAGTTCATATTTTGGCCTCTTGTCATCTTTTATTTTTTAGCAGGCACTAAAAGGAATTAAAGGGCAACTGACATATTTGTACACCAATGTTCATAGGCACTATTAACAATAGCTAAAAGGTGGGAACAACTCAAATGTCCATAGATGTATGACTAGACTAAATGTGGTCTATACATACAATGGAATATTATGCTATATCATCAGAGAATGATATAGGCAGGAAATTCTGATACATGCTACAACATCAAAACTGGAAACTGGGAGATATTGTGCAAAGTAAAATTAGACACAAAAGGACATATACTGAATGATTCCGCTTGTGTAGGTACCTCATGTAGTCAATTCAAAGAGACAGAATCAAATGTGGTTCCCAGTGTCTGTGGGCAAGGGGAAGGGGAGTTAATATTTAATGGGGTCAGATTTTCAGTTTGGGAAGATGAAAAAACTCTAGAAATGGATGGTGGTAATGGTTACACAAAAATGTAAAAGTTCTAATGCCACTGATGTATACACTTAAAAATGGCTAAAATGGGAAAAGATGGTTGGAATGGTAAATGTTATGCTGTATATATTATATTACAACTCTTTAAAAAGGCAACCAATAGTCTTTCTCATTGAGTCACCAGAAAGGTACAGCAATAGACACTCTCTAGGGTATCTGGACTCTGCTTTCTTCCCCAAAGCCAATGAATAATTCCTGCAATTGCATCCAAAGATGTAGTGGAAATGGGAAAAGACTACTCCAGATCCCCCCTTCATGGAAGAATTTGTTGCTCCATTACTTGGTGTTTGTTGTCAGCAGTCCGACCCTTTAGGGGTCCTCTTGGCTGTGGACAGCCACTTCCTGCCAAGGTCTCTCTCCTTTCTGGGGCAGCCCACACATAATGATCCATCTAGCAGGGGCTAAGGCCCAACCATTCTGGCCCAAAGCAGGATACCTCTGACAGACCATTTTAGTTCTGGTCGACCATTTTAACTCCCCATAGGTTCTTCCTTTCTCTAGTCCTTTTTCCTTCCTCTCCCTTCTAATCACAAAACACACCCTCATAAACATCCTGTGCACAAAATTCTATCCCACAGTCAGCTTCCTGGAGAACATAGCCTGAATAAACAGACCAAGTTTCTTAAAAACAGAAAGAGAGGAAAAGATGTACAAAGGAACAAGGATGACAGTGGATTTCTTGTTGGAAACAATGTAAGTAAGAAGCAATGGAGTAACCAGGATGCTACATGTAACAGAACCCCTTTTAGAGTCTAAGCCACAAATATTTTCAGATGTACAAAAACTAAAAAATCATTTACCAGCATGTCCACACTACAGAAAAGGTCAGTTTGAGAAAACTCATGAAACTACATGCTAACAATTTGTGCACTTTTCTCTATTTTTTCCTTGAATAGTTCATTAAAAAAAAAAAAGAGGCAAGCAGAGTAGTTGACATTTGTTGTGTTATGAGTAAGGATAGCTTTCTTCTCTACACAACCTGATTCTTTGTCCTGGCTGCCTTAATAGTTCCTGATGATTTTGTACAGATGGTACCTCAGTATCTCTCTAATCAATCCAATTATTTTTTAAAATTTTATCTAACTTTTCAAGTTTTTCTTGATAAGAGTGTTGTGCTGATATAACCTCTTTCATTATAGATTAAAGCAGGGTTTTCTGTTACCTTTCTTTATTTGTGAAATTCTTGTTCTGCTAAAAGTGTGAATGAATTTGGCAATATTAGAAAATGATTTTAGGAGAAGTGTATTGTTTCCATCTATACTCTCTGCTTCATGTATATACTCTCAATAATAACAAGGGCACAGATAATTTGGTTAATTCATTGGTGAAATAGTCAAGGGACATGAGATAGGTTTGTCAGGCATCTTGCTGAATGAGACAATCTTCTATTAACTCAGTGGATCGATCCTCCTTTCTTTATCCTTTAAATTCCCTGATTGGCTATTAGGTGAATGGTACATACTGGGAGCCTCCCTTACGTATGAAAGTCACCATAGCACTCATGTCTGGGAAAAATTTCTACCCCTGGATCCATCATCTGTGAAAAAGAGAGCAGAAGTGTAGCCTGGATGTATGAGTGTTATATGTCTATGGTACCCTAAAATATAGGTGACTAGCTAATTGGATTTTTTCTTTTAGAGATGTGGAATTTGTATGGAAAGATGTAGGGACTAAATTTCCAGTAAAACTAAAACATTTTAAGGGCTGCTGCTACAGAATAAATTGAAGAACTCCTCTTGTTATGGTTTTTAGAGCTGTCCTTATTCTGCCTTCCTTCAGCTTGTTTGTGGCAGCCTGTTATTGATTCTGCTACTTACCTCAACAGCTCTCTAATGAATCCAAATTTTTTTTTTGCTCAATATGGCTGGATGAAGTTTATTTCTTTAGCTTGCAAACAAAAACAAAACGAAAACCAATGTAAGTGAATTACTCTGAAATTCTCCCTTAATATTTCATAACCTTTCATTGCTGGAGGTAGAGACAAGGGGTCTACTCTAAAAGTTCTAGAATTTTTCCTCAATGTCTCTAAGAGGGAAGCAGGAAAAAAGCACTTCAATCTTAGGGAATCACTTTAGTGTATACTCTTATGTCATGCACACACGAGTCAGGTCCCTATCCTTTGTTTTTTTTTATGCAGACCTAGTTATTGGTATACCTGGTAAAGTAATTCAAGTATAAAATGTAAACTTTTTAAATGTAAAATTTTAAAAGTTTAATATGCCAGCTTCTGGTCTCAAATGTACATGCAGAAAAATAAGTTCATTGTAGTGAGCCATGTGTGGGCTAACCAAAAAATGAGTTGGAATGCGTGTATAATTGTATAACAATGAATTTTTCTTTCTCCCCAGAAGATGTACAGTTAATTTGAAGTGAAAACAAGGAACTATATCTCAGAGTATTGTATTTAGGTGGTCTTATTTCTTCTAGGAAATAAAAATAATAATAAAAGATGAATACAAAATATAGGAAATAAAAATAATAATAAAAGATGAATACAAAATAAGGACAAATTTTAAATTCAAATGTGCAAATACTTTTTTGTCAAATGTATATTTTCAAATTCTATCCAAGTGTCCAGAAATTTTGTTGGAATAGTTGGCAACCCTAGGAATTTTACCTTTAGATGTGGTCATAGAAACATGAATCATCATGTATTTTCCAATTAGTTGAATAACGTTTTGAGAGGAGATAATACTTAAGGAATCTAAAACCCAAAAGATAAAAAAAAAGCACACATCGATATTGGACTTACATGTGTAAATGAAAGAGATTTATAGCAAATTTATAAAAGAAGGCAGGGAAGTCATATGGTGGAATAGAATGAAAAAAGACATCTTGTGTTACTGCCTATCTCTCTTATGTACAAGGGCATATTTTAAAATGTGATTTTACTTAACATGAACTTGTTTTCTTTTTTTCTCCTACATATTTTTATACGATATAGCTGAATTTCTTCTTCATGTGTTAAGTGTAAAAAATATGCCTTCTATTAAAATTCAACATTTATTTGGTTGCAATTTTTTATGACATGTTATCTTATGGAGAGAGTCTTCTTTAATAAGAAAGATGTTATTTTTCAGAAGCATGAAGTATATGTAATTCTGAAGTTCTTGCATACACATCGAAAGAAAAACAAACATTCCTTAGCCAGAGCTCTTTTTATTCTTTGCAGGGGAAAAAATGAATAAGAAAAGATCTTTTGCACTTTGCTGTGTTATGGAACCAAGTTAAACTTGGTTGGATACCAGAGGAAACTAATTTCAGGTAGACAAGAAACCCCTGAAAAGAAGAGTAATGAATAAGCATTTCATTTTATCCTAACTAGGATGCAGGCAAGGATACTCTGCATTCTGAAGCTACACATTTTGGGGAATCTGTCAAATGTCTGTCAATATTACTTTTTACATGCTTTGTGTAGCAGGCCTAGGGAGTGAGCAGTCCAGGTTTGAGCAAAGGAACACAGGATTCTGGGACAGAGTTCTCCAGGAAACAACTGCATTTGGAGAAGTTCCTCCTCAAGGATTTGGTTTTCCTATTTGGGATCCTGTAACAGCTGGAGTTCAATCAGAAAAGCAGAGCTTCTAGAATATATAAGGGATGACCTTATGCAATTGTGGGGGCTGGTGAAGTGGTCTCAGAAAGCCCCTTTTTTCACATTTGATGCTGGAGCTACACAGCAGGTCAGTGTAAAGGGCAGTTGTCTGGCTGTAAGGGAAGCACTTATCCAAGAGGATGAGCTGAAACCTATATCAGTTCTTATTGCCTCTGACCTTGGGTGTCCCATAGGAGCTGAACCCTAAGCCATGAGCTGAAGGAAGATCCAGGGGAAGGCAGGGCAATCCCAGGCCTGACCGAAATCTTTTGCCACCAGGATGAGCCAACGGGTAGGCAACAGCACATGAGAGCCATATCTGTAGAAAGCATTACTATATTTTAGTATCATTAATTTTTTTCTATGGGGCCATTCCATTTCTCCCAAGAATTTCTGTCTCCTGTCAAGAAATATAAGGGCGTCTAACAGAAATCGGATTTGAAAAAGGTGGTTGTGCACACTCTTTCTATCCATATTTTCATTTAATTTCTCTGTGTATGACTCCTACCTTCCAATATTCCTGATGTATCCAAATGAAATGACTTTCCAAATCAGATTCTTGTAGGAATAAAAGATGGGCAAGTGGTAAGTAAATAAAGGTGACATGGGGTGAGGAAAGGCTTTTGGGCCCAACTACACTTTATATATTATTTCATCAATTCCACTGCCTGCCCTCCCCCCATTTTCACCCTTTACAATTACCCTTGAATTTTGTAGTTCCTCTAAAACCTCTACCAATAAATTATAATCTCTTATCTTCTCATGTATCATTTCTGTTTGCTTAGACATTGCAGATATGTGCCTTTTTGTTTCTTTACTGTCATTTTAAAAGGATTTAGGGAGAAAACATAGATACAAGTGTATAGTCAATCCACCACATTTAACAAGGTTTTGATAACAATTTTCTGTTTAGTGACAGGCAGATCCATATTTATCTTCGGGAGAAAACTTTTCTTCTGCTTGGTGGGTGACATTTTAATGAGCTTTTATTATACAAAGTACAGCCCCATATTATATTCTAAAAGGAGAAATTTTTTGATGTAAGAGGCAAAATTTCTCTGTGTAATCCTGTAAGTGGTTTTCTTTAATGTGGGCATAGCTATATCACCACCAGTGCTTATGACTTAATTGGCTGGGAAGATAGGATTTTTCCCTTTCTTATGAAGAAGGAGAGGAGTTAAGGGTAGGATCTGGTCAACGATACTTCTGCCCATGGAAGGTTACATAGCCCCTTCAATATGGGAGTAGTTTGGGTCCATGGATAAAATGAGAGAAGGCTCACGGGGGACCTCTGTGGAGAAGAAAATAGTCATAATTATTATCTCTGTTTATACTTTCCTTCTCTGCATTATAATTTCCTTCTATTTCAGAACAGTTTTGCAAGCATCACAGGCTGTTAAAAGCTTGTTTTGGGGTTTCAGAAAGGGACTTATGACCAAGTCTAGAGTAGATTAGGAAAGGAGAAAGTAGCCTTTTCCCACAACCACCACCTCCATCTTGAAATCTACCTGGTAGCAACAGCAGCATTTCAAGACACTACCATGGTCCAGGACATCAGGAGCTGGCCAAGAACAGAGCAACAGTTTTTTAGTGTAATAATATGGGTTTTCCATTATACAGTGTTATGTATCAGTTATACTTCAATTTAAAAAAAGAGTTTTACTAGATAATAGTAATATGGGTTTTCCAACTTGATAATTGCAGTAGCTTTGTCATTGTCTGTTTAGAACACCAGAGAAGCTGTGAAGGAGTCTCTGACTTATAGGACTCTGTGTCTGTCTCAGCTCCAGCCTAGTTGATTCACACATTACATATATTTATCAATATTGCCTAGTTATCCATGAACTCCCCTATGATATAAAATGTTAATCCTCATTATGTTCTCAGGAGGTTCCTTGTAGATGATAACAAATGAGCAAAAGAGAAGAATTTAGGGGCACCTGGGTGGCTCAGTCCATTAAGCTTCCAACTCTTGATTTGGGTTTAGGTCATAATCTCAGGGTTGTGGGATCAAGCCCCATGCTGAGTCCCTTGTAGGGCTCTCTGCTCAGCATAGAGTCTGCATATTCCTCTCTTTCTGCTCCCCCCCCCACTCGCTCTTTCTCTCTCTCAAATAAATAAAATCTTAAAAAAAAGAAAGAGAGAAGAATTTAGGAGTGGATTTTAGGGACTAGTTGATCTAATAGCTTTATTTTACGAGAAAATTGAGGTTTAGAGAGCCATGACAGAGCATGAATATCAATGCAACTCTCAATTTGCAGTTAATTGTTTCCACTCATTTGACTGTACCATTTATACTGACATAACATGGATTAATTCCATGTCTAGCACATTCCGGAGCTATTTACTTAGGATCCATTAATTTTTAGTTTTCCCTAGTTATATAGACAATAGAAATAGGGTCATTTACTACAACATTGGTTTAGTTTTACTAATTCAAAATGCTTTTCTAAAGAAATCTCTCAGACCCGTGCTATGTGAGAACAAGTTTTGTATTGTTTGAGGACTCTGCCTGTGATGATATCCAAACCAACATTTTAGGAAAGAGTTTTGTTACTTCCCCCTGAAGAGGCTCTGTTGCTTGAATGAAGACAGTTCTTGATGACATTTTTGCTTGATACTTACAATATACTTCATTCTAAATATTTCAATAAAAGGCAAATTTTAAGTTTAAAATGTGATCATTGTATTCAAAGCACAGGATTTCAAAAGTTCCATAAAGGATGCATCTCTCTGAATTGAGAGTTAAGGCTGGAAAATATAACCATCAGAATATCTGCATACATGAAAGGATGTAGGATCAGCTCTCTGAGTCTGGTTCATAATGGGGCTGAGAACAGACATGTTTGATGCTGTAGCCTTGAGCAGATTAGAGATGGGGAGATCTGGAATTAAACCTTCCCACTGGGACTGGGTCAGGTATCAGATAATGGGCAGGTGTCCAATCCAGCAGACACAATCCAGGATCCAGAGGGTTTGGATGACAATTGTACTAAAACTGATGTATGAATTGAGTTCTCTGAATAAGGTCTTCCAAAAGAAGAGGGAAAGAACTTGTCAGTGCTCATCTAATCCTGTCCTGGAGCCAAAATGACCTGATCTTGGTGCAACTGTACCTGTTGTCCAGTGGAAATATTCTCAGGCCAGAGAAGAAGAGTATATCTAATTACTTCACTGTGAAAAACAAACCAACAAAAAAGCCTCTAAGATTATCAATACCTTTATTCATGTTCTTGGTGCACCCAAACTGCTTTTGACTCACTCTCCAGGGTGATTTTGCCCACCCATGAGGAATCTTCTGTGCAAATAACTAAACAGATTATCTTATTAAGCAATTCTCTTTTTCTAAACTAATGAGCTAGTTTTTCTGTTTTATGTATCCCTTGATAAACTGTTGAATGTAAGTTAGTTCCTGAGAAACTAATCACACTTAGGGTAAGTGAATTAAATCCAATTTCTTAGACAAGCTAATTTAAGATATAAACCTTAATAACCTCACTATTCTGTTCAGTGAAACTGTGTTAAAAAAAATACCCAAAACAGCCTGAAAGTATGCATGCCAACCCTTCTTCCATTTCTGGTCCATCTCCTCCAACACTGAATCGAACCTGCTCCTCTTAGAGTGTTTTCTCACTACTTTCAGCCAGTTATCTCTGGTCCCATTCTCATTTTAAAGGTTTGGTACAGTTAGCAAGGTCACAAATTTGACTTTTTCTGTTGACAATTCTTCCCCCATATTCTTCAATGCATCTGTAGACTAAAGGAATAATATTTCTCCTATCAAGCTCAGTGTCTGTCAAGCTTTCAGGGAACATTAACCCTAGATTCTATCCTTATTGTCTGATTAGCTTTCTCTGGGTTTTTCTTAAGACAATGTCCCCAAAGACCACGTCCCCAATAGACAGCATTATCTATCTTTAATGATGAAGAGCGCAGATTCTCAGTATGACTATCTTTGAATCCTGGATTCACCTGATGCTACTTGTGTGACCTTGGGCAGGTTGCTTAAACCTTTGCGCCTTGGTTTCCTCATTTGTAAAATGGAGATGGTAACATCTGCTCATAGGACTGTTGTGGCTGACTGAGTTACTATATTTACCATGTCTAGCACATAAGTGTGCCACATGTGAGAGGCATTGTTATGGATATTATTGTTCCTTCTCTGATGAAGTGAGCACAGTTTATTAAATGCTTGACCGAGGAGAAGGCAAAAGGGATACAAGGAGGAAAAAACAGGTTGTATTTCAAAATATTTCATTTTACCACAGCCAAGTAATCCCATACTTTGGCTTTTGACATTTAATGCCAGCAGCTTGAATTCTCTATGATTATGAATGCATAATTTTCACTTCCGTGTGTGTACATCACTCTATCAGGGAGGAAAACTTCTGGTCAACCCGTCTATGTTCTTTGACTAGCCTAATAATTAAATTAACATAAAACAGATTAACAGGAAAGAAATTAATTTTGTATGTATGAGAGGCCCAAAGACAGAGATGCAAAAGCCAGTCAGACAGTTGAAGCATGATTAGCTAAGGAGAAGCAGGTAGTGGTTTGGGGCTTCAAAAGGAGAGGAAGTAAAGTCACTGGAAGAGGAGTAGGGCAAATGTTTGATAAACAAATGTTTGCCATGCCATGCAGATATATCTTTCTTTTCTTTTTTCTTTTTACGATTTTATTTATTTATTTGAGAGAGAGTATGCACACAAATAAGCAGGGTTGGGGTCGGGGGCAGAGGCAGAGGGAGAAGCAGACTCTCAACTGAGCAGGGAGCCTGGGATCATGACCTGAGCCAAAGGTAGATACTTAACCAACTGAGCCACAGGTGTCCCCAGATATGTCTTTCTGACAAAAAGTTCTCTTTGGTATTAGCTCCCTCCTGGTACAGAACCTCTATTTAAATTCTTTTAAGCAATTAAAGGAAAGATGAACAGCTCTTCTTGAGTCTCTTGAGATTTGATTGTCTTCAGCTTGAAATAATCCACATGCCAAAGTGGCATATTTAGGGGTCACGTATTCTGTTCCCCACTCAACTTCAACCTGTTTTCCTTTCCAGTAAATCATCAGGATTAGCTTTTTCTTCATAAACTTAAAATTTCTGAGTGAATGACAGGAAAATGTTTAATGGGAAAGTCAAACACTGGCAATACTTGAGTGTGGAAAACAACAAACGACAGAAAGAAAACACAACTCCTGTATTTTACTGGAATCTGAGTTAATAAATAGGGATCACAGAATGAATAGCAAACAACAGCTTGAGTTACATCACACAAAGAAAGAAATGATGAACCTGGTTTCCAGCCTGAAACTATTACTCAACCAATAGAGCTAGCAAGTCGAGTGTTACAGATTTGAAAATCCTCTAGAGTTTAAAACAAAAGGAACAACTCGTACAGGGTGTGATTGATGCATACAGATAAATTTCGTAATTTTGCACCTCAGGGAGTTTTTGTTTTTCTTAAAGATTAACTAAACTGACCATTTAATCTTGGCAATTATTAGCTTGCCACATTTTTTATAACTAAGAAAATTTGGACATATTGTAGTTGAATGACACTCTAACCCATATCCTTGTAGGTAAAACTTTATTATCCTTAGTACTATAAAGCAAAGCTTCAGCTGAACTTTGGTGTTACTTAACCTTCAAGTGAGAATTATCAAAGTTCCAAGTACAGAAATTCTCTGGATGAGCACAAAAATGAGTCAAAAAAATGAGAGATGAATTTTCATGAAGATACATTATTAGACCTTTCATAAAAAATTCATACAAATAGAAAAAAAGAAAAATATCTGAGTACTGTGATTTGTCATTGAATTTCCATTTTTAGCTTTCCTTCCAGTTAAACTGATTTCCTCATTTATTTGTTTCTGGATTAAAGCCAGAATCAACATTCTCCCTATTTCTAATCAAATAACAGGGAAGCAATTACAAATTCTGAATGCAGTTAGAGGATCCTGGGAGGCAGAGTGGCGGGACCTAGTCTGAACTGTGTCTCTGACTCATTTTTTACTTCAAACAAGGTATTTAACATCTCTGTGCTTTTGACATAACTGTAATAATGCTAATTGATTTCATAGGTATGATATTAAGCATAATTCAGAAAACAACCATCGACTCCTAGGAGAGGTCAGGTTAACTACAGAGAAGACCACCTCTGCAACTTGGAAAATAGAGTTTTATCTCCTTTCCATTCCCAGCACATCTTGAATGTATTGGATGGGAATATGATGCAAAAAATAGGATTTGCAGTTTTAATATACAAGACGGGAACAATATTATAATTTCCATTTCAGAAGCAAAATCTTCAGAAATGCTTTTCTTTACTTCTCTTTTGGGAATCAAACTTATTTAGCTTTTTAAAGCTTTCACTGAGTATAAATGCTTAAGATAGGTAACAAAGTACTGTTATACTCCACCTTCAGAAAAAGAAAAAAAAATAGAAGAAAATAGTCTAAAAGGAAAGTCTAAGTCTGTGTTTATGGGCAAACTTTTAAGTAACTGTCTTATATTAAGGGTATAGTCCATTTGTGAATGCTAACTTACTAAACATGTTTCTTTCAGTAGCTCTTTCTTCTTATAATTTCTTATATCTTGTATCCTTTCATAATAGCTTGCTTAAAACACCATTTAAATTTTTTTACATTAACATGTATTTTTGTTTTGTAATTGTTTTAAAAAGTTATATATCAGCTGTACAACATTTCAGTTTAAAACATAATATTTTTGTCTTTATTTTTTAAGATTTTTATTTGTTTATTCATGAGAGTTACAGAGAGAGAGGCAGAGACATAGGCAGGAGAAGCTGGCTCCCTCTGGGGAGCCTGATGCGGCACTGGATCCCAGGACCCCGGGATCACACCATGAGCCAAAGGCAGACGCTCAACCACTGAGCCACACAGGTACCCCTGCCTCTAAGTTTAATTCACTATCAACTGACCTAAAAAAATTTTAGTGAGGGAGAAATTGCACTGTAGAGACCTAGAAAAATTTATGTCAAATAATACAGTACATCAAAGAATAGTCATTTGAAAACTATTTTTGTTTTACAAAAATTGAAAGTTTTGTAACAGCCTAAAGCAAAAACACTATAAAAGAACTACAACTGTATAGTAAGGAATTGAATAATCTGATGCAATTTTATCATAAGCCAGATTTGCAAAATAATAATGATTTACTATGATGAATGATAGATACCAGACTTTCAAAGCATTTGAAATACTCAATACCTAAGCATTTCTTCAACATTGTAGAAGATATCTAGAATTACATTGGATGGAGGGTTGTCTGGGTAGCTCAGGACATGATTTCAGCTCAGGTCATGATCTCAGGGTCCTGGGATGGAGCCCTGTGTCAGGCTTTAGGCTCAGCAGGGAGCCTGCTTAAGATTCTCTCTTTCCCTCTTCCACTTCCTCTACCCACCCCCACCTCCCCACTCCTGCTATCACATGTATGCTCTCTCTCTCTCTCAAATAAGTAAATAAGCCTCTAAAAGAAAGAATTATAATTGGGCACTGAGGAATTTATATGATTTGAGACATTATCAGGAATTATTCTAAAAATTATCAAATTAAAAAATATATTTATAACGACATCTTGAAATGCCTTATTACTGAAGGAGCTGCCAGACTAGAGGCCGCCTCCTTTCTCTGGGAAAGATCAGATTTGATTATTTTAATGGCGATGAGATGGAAATTTGAGGACACCAAGAGTCAGAGCCTGCCAAAACATTTTATTGACCCTTTATTTTCTATAACATCTCATGTATAGCAATATGTATACATGCTATATAATCTCCCAGCATCTCCCAGAGCTCTTTCAGCATACACTGTCTCTTATACAAGACCTAGAAACAGACATAGATGTAAGACCATAATTTGTTTTGAAGCTCTTTAAGTTTTTAAGCTAATTTATTCATTTCTAAAATAAAGTACTTGACCCCAGAAATAATAAAGGAACTTGATGAACCAAAGAAAATATGCTAATTTCAATAGACAGTATAAAAGCAAAGTCTGGAAGGCACAAAAATTTCGTGACTTTGAATTCTTGACTCCTGAATAATTTATCTGATAGCTGGAAGTGGATTAAAATAATGAAGATTTGGTTGCTATCACATTAGAAAAACGAGACATTCTTTTTACTACTGGAAAGAAAAAGTGAAGGTCCCAATCAATAATCCATTAAAATATATTGTTTCTTTTCAGTCAGAAGACTAATTTGAATCGGAGTCACAAATGAATAGTAGTACATCATATTTTTATGCTAATCTCCCAAATCAATGTGAATATACTTAGTGAAAATTTATTTTATTTCTTTAGTTAAATAATTTTCCCTCTCTGAACCTTGTTTCCTAAGGTGTTAATGATGTTTGGATGATCTCACTTCCTTTTATTATAGTTTGACGCTGTGTACTAGGTTCATGGGATAATGCTTTCTACTTCCAAAATCTCTTTATGTGTTTTTAAAAAATATTTTCATTTTCCATCTTCATTTTCTTTTGCTTGCTTATAATAAAACAATTATTCTTGCTTCTTATTTCCTGTAACATTAAAAAACTTTACATGTTTATGACTCTGCCACTGATTAAATGTTAAGAAATTTCCATGATGTGGAAGGGTAATTTTTTACTCTTTATGACTTGAACTTTATGACAAATTTAAAAATTAAATGATAAATAACCATAAAGTTACAAATGAAATTTTAAAAAATTAGCCGTATAGCTGTTATAGTTCTGCTTGAGAAATACATTTATTACTGGGATGCCTGGGTGGCTCAGTGGTTGAGCATCTGCCTTCAGCTCAGGGCATGATCCCAGGGTCCTGGGATACAGTCCTGCATCGGGCTCCCCGCAGGGAGCCTGCTTCTTCCTCTGCCTGTGTCTCTGCCTCTCTTTCTGTGTCGCTCATGAATAAATAAATCTTTAAAAATATATATATTTTAAAATCTTTATGTATATATTATGTAGATAAATATATTTTTAATAATCTTTTAAAACCTTTAAAAATATGTATATTTATTACCAACTGAAAAATATGAGTCATACTAATAATTTGTATTGAGTAGGTATGATAATATCTTTAGCCCATTAAGATAGCCAAATTTTAAAAATGTAAGGTTTTAAGTTTTCAGTTATTTATTTTCTCTTGGGATTTTATAAATTCAAATATCTCTTTTTAAAAACAATATAAGCTAGCACACACCACAATGTCATATTTGCAAATCAATACAAACTTTAAAAAGCCATAGTTCATGAATGTTCTCTGTCAATGCTGAAGGAGGGGAGATGACAGAGGCAATCTGATAGAGACATCTAATAAATTCAATAGACAAAAAGAATTTGGTCTCTAATAAGCAACTGTAAAATTACAATAATAGAAGTTCTAAAATTCTAACTTTGATTCATAAATTTTCTTCTCATCAATTCACCAAATATTTTGTTGAGTATTTGACCCAAGTTGAATTGTTCCCCATAAAGTAACATGTTCAATCCTAATTTGCATTATCTGTGAATGTAACCTTATTTAGAAAGAAGTCTTTGTAGATAGAATCGAGTTAAGATAAGGTCATCTGAGTTAGGATGAACTCCAGTCCAGTGGTCTGGTGTCCTTGTATGAAGAGGGAAATTTAGACACAGGGAGACACAGAACCATGTGAAAGTGGAAGCAGAGAATAGGGTGTTGCTGCCACAAGCAAAGGGATGCCAAGGATTCCTGGCAGCCACCAGATTCTAGAAGAGGCAAGGAAGCATTCTCTTCTAGAGGCTCTCAGAGGGAGCATGGCCATGTTGACTCCCTAATTCCACACTTCTATCCCCAGAAATGTGAGACAATAAACTTTTGTGGCTTTAAGCCACCTGCTGTGTGGTCATTTGTTATAGCAGCCCTATGAAACTGATACAGTACCTAACTATCTACCAAGCACTGGGATATGGCAGAAATAAAAAGGGTCAAGTCCTTCATTTCATGGCACTTACATTGTAGACAGCAGTGGAGGTGGGTAGACCATAAACATATGTATAATATTTCATTACATTTGAATATATTTATAATTTCCTTAGTGCCTAGTTGTCCTTTCTTAATTAGGTTGAACTGTAAGAAATGTATGTTTGAATGTTTTAGGCCTACAAAAATGATAATTTCTTACACTTCAAATTAATATACATAATTCATCCCTAGGAATTTAATTACTCTAGGTACTTTATATGAAGGGAAACACACAGTATTTGTCCTTTTGTGTCTCACTTGGCATAAGCCTTCAAGGTTAATATTTCATTGTGCATATATCTCATTCTGATCATCCATTCATCTGTGGATGGACATTTGGATTATTATTCACAATACCTTTTGGCTGTTGTGAATAATGCTGCTATAAACATTGGTGTACAAATAACTATTCATATCCCTATTTTCAATTATATATGTTTTTTAAAGTATGCAGTTTTATTTCTTTTTCTTCTTAAAATTAGAATTAAAAAATATTTATTTATTGGGGGTGCTTGGGTGACTCATTTGGTTAAGCATCTGCCTTTGGCTCAGGATCCTGGATCAGGATTGTGTCCGGCTCCCTTCTCAGCAGGGAGTCTGCTTCTCCCTCTATCCTGCCAGCCCCGCCTTCATGCTCTCTCTTCCTCTCCCTCTCTCAAATAAATAAATAAATAAAATCTTTAAAAAATTATTTATTTAAGTAATTTCTATACCCAATTTGGGACTCAAACTCATGACCCTGAGATCAAGAGTCACATACTTTTCTGAATGAGCCAGCCAGGTGCCCCTAAAATTATAATTTTAAAATCATAATTTTATCACAGTTTTATATAGTACTGAAAAATATGTTAACTGAGAGAATTAGCAATAGTATTAAAGTCTAAGGATAATTGCCTCTTCTATTTTGCAAAAAGATAGGTAATTCAGAAGATAGGCAATGTAGCAAAAAACAGTGCCCTTCGAGTATTTATGATTCAAGTAGGGAAGTACTACATATATTTTTATAAATAACTCGGCAAATTCAAGTCTTGCATAGATAGCTTTTCCTTTCTAATGATCCTTAGAATGTACAACTCACCATCTCAGTTTTTCTTAGGAAAGATCAGTCCTGTTTCAATGAAATACTGTTAATAATTATGGAAATTTAATACAGACAACAGTAGATACATCGACAACCTATATCATTTTCCCATATGATTTGTGAAGTATAATCATTGAAAGTAATTTGCTTCTTTCTCTTTTTTTCTTCCCATTTTTTCTGTCTTTCATTCTGATGGAGGAAAGGAAGAAACATGTTTTAGGGGTTGTAGTATTTTATAAGGCCTTAATTGCATATAATTATGTTTAAATGAACAAGAGTATACAACTGGTATAACTATATTTATATCTACAAGAAAATAAATCTTACTGTAGTAGTGTTTGATTGCTATGCCTAATTTGAAAGGTGGAAATGTATTCATACCTAAATATATACAATATATCTAAAGTAAATTGTTATAATTGTAGGAAGAATTTATTTTTCTGCTGGCTCTTTTTCCACCAACAGACTCTTGACAGGTAGAGCAATTATAATCACAGTTCCTTTCAAGAGCTCCTGGACAAAAGAAACATGAAACTATGCCCACAATGAGAATGAAAATGTGCTTGTTTAAAACATCAGATGCCCTTGGGTAGAGTATTCATTTCTGTCTGAAATTTTGCTAAATGTGCAAAATCTCAATATCTACAATGCAAAGTTGAGGACACTACTGTATTGTAAATAAGGTTTTTAGTATAGTTGATGTTGGCATCTTAAAGAAGATGATTTTGTCTTTCATGACGATAGTAAAAGCCACCTAGAAAAGTTTTAAAATTATAATTCCAAGGTTATTTTATCAATTAGATAGTACTAGTTGATAGCAAACCATTCATCATACTTCTGTTTCTTGGCAATTCTCTTCTCATTTCTGTCCTCTCTAAAAGCTCACAGAAAGGTTTTTTTATACTTCTGTTTCTTGGCAATTCTCTTCACATTTCTGTCCTCTCTAAAAGCTCACAAGGTTTTTTTTTTTTTTTACATTGGAAATTATTTTAAATGTCATAATTAAACCTCATTGTATGTATATTTTAATACAAGCTAATATTTTATGTTTGTTTATTGAGAGAGAGCATATGTGCGTGCACGCACATGAGAGGGTCTCCTTTCTGGTCAAGGAGCTTCTCTAATTGATGGTTGATATTTCGCAGGTGGTTCTCAGCTCCCAAAAGGATTCTTGCTTTGAATAACAGATCTGGAAGGCTGGATGAATCATATGTTTCCTTTACATGGGGTTCTCTCTCTTGAATATCCGAATAATCTTGATGAAGCTGTTTTTGTTTAGATAAGAAACCTGTGGCATCCCTAAGGGAAGATTTTTCTCTCTGTAAATTCATCATACTTTATTTGAGTATGATGAACAGTTGTTTCATCTGTGGTTCTAACCAAAGCAATTCATCCTGGAGTTCAAGCAGACATTGCCTTTTCTTTTCAATATCTGAAATAATCTTCGTGTTCTTCCTTTTCAGAGTTTTTGACATCTGGACTTCTTTAAGCATTTTGATGAGCTTTTCTTTCATATGAGAATCAAACTTTTTGATGGCTTCTTTACAAATTTTAGATTCTACTTTTTTGTTTATAGTCTAGGATGGTTTTCTCAAATGCATACAAAATGACATCTAGTTCATTAGATGTCATTGGCTTTCTTTCCTTTCAGACACCAAATATGTACACAGTCAGAAATATCTGAGTCTATGGCTTGGGGTCAGAGTCTATGGGGATGGCAAGAGGGAGAGAGAGAGAATCTTAAGCAGGCTCTATGCCCAGTGCAGAGCCAAAATGGGACTGGATCTCATGACCCTGAGATCATGACCTGAGATGAAACCAAAAGTCAGATGCTACTGAGCCACAAAAGCCACCCAATGTAAGTTAATACTTTAAATGTAATTCAATATCTTTAATATAAGCTATATATAAAAGCATCTAGTGTACATAGCACCTGGCATAAAGCAATCGTCCAATACATGTTTGAATTTTAAATGGTTACTAAGATCACATAGTAAAATATCAGTTTTCCTAAACTATGTTGCTCTAAATTATATCGTATGAAGTTATAAAAGGATGACTAACCGAAAAAGAACTGGATCTACAAATACTAGAGCTTTTCTGCAATGAGTTATTGTATGTGTTCTTCTATTTTGTCTGACTTCTTTGCCCACCTAGCTGTGCAATTTACACAGCACTCCACTTCTTTCTGTACATTTTGATCATTTAGTTTACAATGTTAGATGAAAGGATTAAGTTATAACAGGTAAATTATATACCTTCGTGGTAAATTGATTGTTATTATATGGATTTCTGCTCAATGATATCATACAGAATGTTTGGTCTTTAGGTGTTTCTCACTTTATTTTTAAATTTTTGAGAGAGAATGAGTGGGGGGGGGTGGGGAAGGGACAGAGAGAGGATCTTAAGCAACCTCTTTGCTCAGCATAGAGCTGGACACAGTACTTAATCTTACCACCCTGAGATCATGACCTGAGACAAAATCAAGAGCTGGACACTTAACTGATGGAGCCATCCAAGCTCCCCTTTAAGTGCTTTTCTTTAGACTGTTAAGTAAATATGGATATAGGAAAAAACTTAAGATATGCCTCCCTTCAGAGAGAACCCTTTTGAAAGAAATAAACAAAATACTGTGCTTATACCTTTCCTGTGTGCATGAAAGAGACTTGTCAACCAGTGGAGTTCTTTGGAGAATGATCAGGCAAGAACAAGGCTCTTCTGTTGCAGCATCACTCAATGTTAGCCTCTGATTATCTTTTCTGTGAGCTTGTTCAATCCCCCAGAGAGGATCCCCATGGTCTCTGGCCTGGAAAGTGATAGAAGGAGTAGAAAGCAGGCTGCCTGGCTGCCAGGACAAAGTATTCCAATTGTGTGTGTGTGTGTGTGTGTGTGTGTGTGTAGGTGTGGGAGTGTTTGCAACTTATAGAATAAAGTACTCTCCCTTGACCTCTAGTGTGCCTGTGGTCATGCTACCCAGAGACTCTCTGGTTTAACTAGTGAAAAGCAAGCCTGTCTGATGGGGTGAGAGAAACAGTATTCACGGACTGCTCAGGGTTTAGATGAGGATTTAGATGAGGTTTAGATGAGGATTAAGTGTCAGCGCGTCACCTCCACCCCTGCATTTGAAGCTAGCCTGATGCCTTTAGCGCTGCACCTGGCTGGCACATTGCAGTGAAGCTTAGCTTGGTGAGAAAGAGAAAATAAATTCATGTCAAAAGTCTCTACCTCCTTCCTAACGCTTACTTTCAAAAATACACTGAGCCCATTGTTTTCCCCTTGACCAGGATAAACACAGAGAAGGAAGGAGGATGTATTGTCACTGCAAACAGACTAGTTTTATGGCAAGGGAGGGACATTTTCACCTCTGAGAAAGATTTTCCTTCCTGGGGAATATTTTCTACAGAGACAAATGACTTTTTTGGAGGTCACTGTAACAAGTTAGATGCGGGGGATACAATTAGCAAGGTGGTGCCTTTGCCTTCAAAAATCTTATTCTAAGCAGTTAGAGAAAGACACGCAAAAAAAAAAATCACTCCATCATTTGGCATCGTGCCTAGAACAGAGCAAGCATGCAAACAATGTTTATCCAGTGGATAGCTGCTATTTTGGTCTGTAAATATAGTATGGGGGGTCATGGTAAAGGAAGTAATTAATTTTGTCTTGGGGGTGGTCTGGGAAAATTCAGTTTTTAAACTTAATCACATTTGGGTTCACATATACTTAATTCATATTGTCCTTAATTTCTTTTTTAATAGTTATTTTCATTTCTGACTTGAAACATTGCCTTGCTGAGGCTGCCCTGTTTCTGCTTCCACAGCATGCAGCACAGTGCAGAGCGCCGCAGATTGCTGATCATCAGAAAAGGCTTGCTAACGCTGCTGTTCCCTGACATTGCTGCTGCTTTGGTGCAGCTGTCTCCTCTCCTACCAGATTCACCTGATGTTCCTTTGCAGAAGTGCATGGCTCAGGAACAAATAAGTCACAGCCACATACAGGAGTGAGGTTGAAGTTCACCGGAGAAGGCCAAGTGGGATGTCCCCCATGTGTCCATGCAGTCCATTTCCCTGTGCGTTGCAGGCACATGTGGATAATGAGACAGGCCGTGTGGAGTTCAGGTTAAGGTCATGGGTGGTCAAGGTGGAAAACCCTCCACTCAACTGCCGGGTCTTATAAACTGCTTTTGTGATCTTAGGGAAGTGACTTAACCTCTCTGATTTATTCGTTTGTATGAGGATAGCAGTACTTGCCTTGGAGAGTTATTTGAGAATTAAAGAAGGTGCATCTAAAATACACAGCACAGTTCTAGATTCATAGTAAAAAAAAAAAGTCAGCCAAAAGTAAAATTATACAGTTATATCTAGCAGACTTTTTATTACTCCCTCTAATGCACATACTCTAAAAACTCATATTCTATTCTATGGTGCTTCCCAAGATGGCATGTGCAGTATTTGTCCCTGAATTTAAGTGTCTTTCCCATTCTGTAACTGTTTTTGTTGGCCTCAGAAGGACTGAGAACGAACTACTTTGTTACAATATCCATAAAAATTTTTGAATATTAAGTCCTTAAATCATCGCTTCCTGAACTTTGCTACACATTGGAATCAACAATGTTTTAAAAACTCCATGCATCTGACTGCCACCTTTAGACATTCGACTAAATTCCTGGGTATGGAGATTTTTTAAAAGCTCCCCAAGTGATGCTAATGGGCAGTAAAATTAGGGACCGCTTTTTTAATTACATAAAATTAAATTTTCTCTCTTGAGAAAGAGATACATGAAAAGACCTAGTGGTCATGGGTTCTATAAGAATAAAAATAGGCTAACAATAATTCAGTTGATTCCAGTTCTTTTCTTTTTCAGTGGAAACTGTTAAGTATAAAATTTGTTTCAAGATTATGCAAATATTTCTTCCTGTCTGTGCTCCTTATCTTCCAAAATGTATGAAAACTCATCACTGGCAGCACACAGAAGTTATTTTGAGATGAACAAAATTTTTCATCAAGACTCATGACCTCAAGAGTGATTTTATTTTATTTTATTTTATTTTATTTTATTTTATTTTATTATTTTAGAGAGCACGTGCATGCGGTAGGGGGCTACCAGGGGAGGGAAGAGAGGAAATCCCAAGCAGGCTCCACATTCAGCAAAAAGCCCGATGTGTGGCTTGATCTCACGACCCTGAGATTATAACCTGAGCCGAAATCAAGAATCGGACCCTTAACCTACTAAGCCACCCAGATGCCCCTCAAGGGTGATTTTTAAAACAATCTCAAGAAATGGTAAAGTGAGTTTTTCTCTACAACTTTAAATAGAGCTTAAAGACATATAATCTTGTTAGCTTGCTTATCCATTAAGACATCAGGAAAAACATTACCTATCATTCCTTTAGTTGTAACTTTTTTCATTTTTCTTTTTTTAAAAATAAAAGCAGTCTTCCATATACAATATGAGTTCTTGTTCATTAGGCAATTACTGTATTCCAGGGTATCTAAAAGTATTACGTCCAAATGGCCACAGTCCTATCGGGTAGAAATTGTGATTTCCATTTACAAATCAGGAACATTTTAGTAGGTTGCCTAAGGACTACACAACTAGGAAGTGGCTCAGCCAAAACACTGGATGCAGGGCTTTGTGTTTACAGAGTCTTTGCTTTTTCTGCAAAAGCAACACAAGAACAATAGAACACAGAAGCAGAGTCCTTTCTCTATTTCTGCAATTGAATAGGTTCAATCTATTTAAGGTAACAGCATCATTCTGTGGGAAGCAAGCATGGGAAAGTTCAGGAGAATTTCCTTGAAGACTCTCAGATTAGAGATGAAGCTGCATTGGACATCCTGGATTCTGCCAAATCTGAACCCAATTCTGGTCTCATGAATAATTCACAGTAAATAAGTTTATGAAATTTCTTTTGTTCTTGTAGTTGTTTCAGTGAGAGAAGTGTTGAAGATGTTCAGTTTCATCCTTGTCACCACCATTCTGGTAATGGGCAGGGAAAGCTGGGTAAGATCATTTATTTATATATTTATAATACCTGCTTTGACCTGAGTTTTCTTTTATTTTGCAGAAAACCTTTAGTAATTTGGTGCTGAAAAAATTAACTAAGGGAAAAAAAATGAAAAAGGTTTCTGGAAGCACCTGGCACATGATGGGCACTTAAAATGTGACATAAATTTTTTTTTTCTGAAAGTAAAAACCAGTATTCACAATAAACGAGTAAAAGCTTTTTTAATTTACTGAGGCTATTTGGATAGTTAAATAATCTTAGAAATTTAAAACTATCCCTAGTGATTAAAATTGACCCAGGGCTTTCCCAATATTGAGCTTTCCAGTATTAAACCCTATTAGTGTAAATTAAACAAATTATTTGAAAGTAATTACAATGAACTCATGTCTTCCTCCATAAATAAAAGGGAGAAAATACTCATTTACTCAAAGTTCTAGGGGAGAGAAAACTTCTAAATTTTAAATAAGCTCACTAAAACCATACATGCAGTCTCATAAAGATTGAAGACCCTTGCCCTGTACTTTTCAGTAATTTTTAAATTACACAGTGCAATTTATATTTAACTATATTTAACAATATCACAACCAATGTCCATTTGTTGGAAAGCAGCACAGGATTCCAGACACCATGAAATGTCCCTGCTATTCATTTTTGAGACTAGTAGGAATCAGGGAGCTAAGCAAATAATTCAGAGTGGATAAATCAAGGAGTATTGAGGAGAGAGCACCAAGTGCAAATAAGAAATGGTCCTTGAGCAATAGCCAGGGGAGATTCAGCAACGTGGACTTAGAAATGGGAGAAGACCCGTACCACCATTTCCCTATTCTCTTGCTATGTGACTTCCAGTTTTGAGGCTGAATTTCTGTGTTTACAGTACAGGCCTTCATAAGAAGGGAGTGTACCTCTTTGATCCAAATAGGGTGTCTAGCTGTGCTGTTCCGGGTCACCTAGCAGCAGGCCTGGAGTATAGTAGCTCCTCCTATTTATGGAATGAATATAAGGAAGTACACAAAGATATGTACCAAAAGGCAATTGTAAATGGTGAAATCTATCTGGTGGCTGTTTAAGGAAAGAATGTGTATAAAGGTAGTAGTGTAAAGCAATCACACATGAAAACACAGAATTTCTCAGAAGTGAACATTGACACTTATCACAGGAGATCATGACGTAAGTTGAAAATAGAGATGTCAAGGTAAAAGAGGCAAAAATTTGTCTTTTGTCCCTTTTTCCCCCACCAAACCTCCAGGAACTCTTCCAGCACCGAGTACTCAAGAGCCTTTATTGAAGCTTCTAGTCCTAGTACCTCCACCAGTTTACCTCCCCTGTGGCTCACCTTCCCAGTGAACCCCGCCCCCCCATGTTTGCTTTCTCTTTGGAAAGTTCTCAGCCAGAGGCTGAGAAAACTCTTAGAAAGGAGCTGATAAACTCTTTCACATTCAAAATTCTTGGGATGTTTGCCCTTTTAGAGAAGATAAATGACTTCATTGGAACACTCAGGCTCCTCCCATCCCTTTCTGAAGTAATTGAAGGGAAAAAAAATACACAAAAAGTTAAAGTGACTTCATAGAATTTCCACAGGTAAGCGGGTGAGATACTCAAAGACATGAGGGTCTAAACTAGCATCCCTTATAAAGGCAACCACATGTCATCAGATTATAAGTACTTAATCAAATTTTTAAAACAGTAATGCCAAAAGGTCATTCAAAAGCTTGTGTATTTTAGGGATGGATACACCAACAATGTACAATGGTGCCATAAAAACTTTACTGTCAGGAAAGCATTTAGGTGGCATCATGTAGTAACAGAGTAGGGATTTTGAACTGGATTTGAATCCTGACTCTTTCTACCTGCTAGGAATTCCTGAGCAAGTTTCATCACCAGGGTTGAGCCAATTCCTTCCTCCTGGAATCATGAGGATGGAATGAGACGAGTCTAAAGCTGCTAGCATAGTCATTCAGATTACTTTATATTCATATATGATTTTTTAGTAAGCACTTTGCCATAGTTATAACTACTTATTCTTCAAACAACAAATGGCATCAGAACTTTCAAACTGCATTCTGGTTAGAATAATATCCTGAAATTGGAGTTGGGGACAAAATTGAATCATTAATTTGTCCAACTGGTTAGGAGCATTTATTTCCCAATGAGAATGAGATGCACATCACTTTGCAGGCTCTTGAGAACTGTCTCCAGGAGCAGGCGCGGCTCAGAGCCCAAGTGCACCTGCTCGAGACCCGGGTCAAACAGCAACAGGTCAAGATCACGCGGCTTCTGCATGAGAAGGAAATCCAATTCCTCGATAAAGGAGAGGAGAATAATGTCATTGACCTTGGAGGCAAGAGGCAGTATGCAGGTCAGAACCTATTTTTCCCAATTGCTTCAGGAACTTAAAATATACACCCATGTGCAAAGGTGATGCTCATTGTTTGGTACTTCAGGTTTTGCTAAAGAGCTTTTCCTATTCCAGTAACGAGCAACATGAAGCATTATACCAAATTTAAATACCTTCTACCACATTTAATCCTTTTCTCTCTATAACCTCTGCAGGCGATATATAATACCAAAGCTAAATATCTCAGAATTTATATATTTTAATGAGAGATTAAAAACAATAGATTATTTACATACCAGTGGGCAAATAGTCAATTATATTTGTGAAGTTCTACAATTGAGTTTTGTTTTTAATCATGCATGATTTCTTGTTACGTTTATACAGTTTTCCCTTCTGAAACTGTTATGTGCTTTAGGGTAGTAAGTAAGGTAATAGAATAAAAAGGCAGGGAAAGAAAAAGGGTACAATTATTTAGGGAAATACAAGGGCTGTTTTTCCCTGTATATTTTATGGTTTGGTAATTTCCTTGTTGATTGGGTCAGTGTTTCCACCCGGAAACGTAATGACCTTAGATTGTCAACACATTGCACATATCATTGTTCCAATAGAAAATTACTCACATGTCTTCCTCCAGGCATCTTTTAAAGTAACCAAACCATAATTGTCAGAAACAAGAATGTCATCTAGAGCACTTTGTTTCTATGTTCGCTCTAGCTACTGCAATGATATGTTATCATTTCTTTGTCTATGTGTCTGTCCTGATCAATCAACCAGGCACTTTGAAAGGTCTAGGATGGTGTTTCATCATTCTTTCTTCCCTCTTGCCTATTAGAGTACCTGGAATATAATAGAGCCTCGCACTTATGAATGAAAGCAAGGTAGTACATAGAGATAGGAAGAGCTAGATAAGCAAATATAAGTTGGAAAATAGATCTGACTATAAATGGAAAACTGTAGAGGCTAAAGAGATTCTAGGCTGATAGAATAAAGACATCTTTATTTTGTGTTTCTCAATATATTCATCAATGTAGGATATAAGAAT
Organism: Nyctereutes procyonoides; assembly: GCF_905146905.1. Classification (NCBI taxonomy): domain Eukaryota; kingdom Metazoa; phylum Chordata; class Mammalia; order Carnivora; family Canidae; genus Nyctereutes; species Nyctereutes procyonoides. The sequence goes on from NW_026575120.1 coordinate 260,334, forward strand.
TGGGAGGATTTTAGAAACTATGCTTCAACAAAGTGGCCCCTTTTTCTTTCTTTACCAAGAACCCAATCTCTTTCTGGTCAGACTTGCATCTAGAGGCTCCTGACACTCTATTGCCCAGCCCCTTGATCTCTTACCTTTGATTCTTGGGAGTCCAACTGCCTTTCCTTCACGTAGGGATCAGAAGAAGGCCTGTGGTGAAGGGATTGAAGGTAGTGTGAGGATGGCCGGTGGTTCTGCGGCATGCAACAAAGAGGAAGCAAGGACAGCTTGGGTAAAAATAGGCTTGGGAAATAAAGGCACTGTCTGAAGCAATCTCGGGGCAGAGAGCCAGGAACTAGAATCTAAGAAGAGAACCATGGTGATGATTAGGCAATACAATGAAAGAAAGCTCAGGAAAGCCATCAAACAAAAACAGAATCAGTAGAAATTCCTTGAAGACCATGATTCTCACAGGGCTACCCATCAGAATCACCTGGTGACCTTGTAAAATGCTGATGCCAATAAAAGAACTGTGAAGGGTCTGAGGTTTTACTCTATTGGCAGCTTGACAAATTAAACTGCCGCTGTTTTATGGATGCCAGGAGAAGATAAGAGACTGGGTCAGGAGTCTTCATGTTTGTACCAATATCCCTTGCTTGCAAATACTAAGGGAGCAGAGCAGAGTAATCCAGGTGGAGAATGTGGAGGCACTGGGCTGTGTCCCTGCTGAGGAACCCGAGTTTAAGAAATCAATAAAAGTCAATCTTTATTATGGGTTACAACCAAATTGGCCCATTCTTTTCTCCTTTGCAAGAGACGTTATTGTTACGAAAGTGGACAGAAACGAATCTGTCATCTGCTTTAGAGGGAGACACTGTATCTTCTAAGGCTATTTACTCTATGAGGATCCTTGAAAAAATAGTCCAGAACATAAACTCTGCTTGCAAAATGTGTAGAAAGGCAATGACCCATGGGAAACTATACATATAGTGCCCAGGTTCTATTCCAATTAAATGAGAATTTCGATCGCATTTAATGAGAACCCCTACAGCACTGAAAAGGGATGTGCTTTTGCTGATGGATGTGGATGAGATTGTTCAAGACCAGAATCAGGTCAGGCTTCTCCCCAAATTTCTTTTCATAGGCTGAGGAGGACCATGATTTCCTGGGGTCACCTGGTAGAAGGCTTTGCTTCCTTTCAGGTAGGAGGTAGGTTATTGGGGCAATTCAGTGCCTTTTTCAGTTGACGATGCTTGGAGCCTCATGGTAATGTGGTCACTTATCCATTTAGCAGGTTTTAGCTACCTATCCTGAGACTGTAGAAAGTGTAGATACAGATGTTGGGGTAGGATCTCATTGGATTAATTAGGCCAATCATTGTTGATAACAGGGTTGACTCAGAGAAGGAAGTAACCAGAATGGCCAAATGGCCATTTGATTGATGACTTTGTCTTATGGGCTGAGTTGTGCCCCACTCCCTATTCATATGTTGAAGTTCTAACCACTAATGCCTAAGAATATGACTGCGTCTGGAGACAGAGCCTTAAAAGAAGAGACTAAGTTAAAATAAGGCCATAAGGATGGGTCCCACCAATCTGACTAGTATCCATGTAAGAGGAGACACCAGGGACACTGGTGCACAGAGTAAAGACTGTATGAGGATGCAGCAAGAGGCAGCCACCTGCAAACCAAGGACAGAGGGTTCAGAAGAACCCAACCCAATGCTACTGGAGCCTTATATGATTCCAAAAGTGGTACAGCTAATCTCAAGGGCAAAGAACTGACGGGTAGAAGGAAGTTCCCATTATTCCAAATTCCAAACTAAGCTCAAAACTCAGGGTATCTACTTAGATATAATCTTTTTTTTTCTTTTTTTTTAATTTTTATTTATTTATGATAGTCACAGAGAGAGAGAGAGAGAGGCAGAGACACAGGCAGAGGGAGAAGCAGGCTCCATGCACCGGGAGCCCGATGCGGGATTCGATCCCGGGTCTCCAGGATCGCGCCCTGGGCCAAAGGCAGGCGCCAAACCGCTGCGCCACCCAGGGATCCCTACTTAGATATAATCTGAGCAGGTTGTGAACACAGATTCAAGTGTTCAAGTGTCCCATCATGCCAGGAGGCAGGTGATTGGATGATTGTTACTAGTACTGTGCAACCAGTCATGGGAAGAATGAGGTTTAGGAGTTAAAACTCCAATCCCTGTGTCAGGAGCGCTGCGTGGAAACCTTGGGAAACAAGAAGTCACCAAGGAATAAGGCACAAATTAGTTACTAGGAAATGGAAATGCCACGGTCAGTGGAAGACTGTATAAGCAGGAGTTGGATGGAAGAGTCACATGGACAGGGTCCAGACAAATCATTATAGTGTGTGTATGTCTTATAATGTTACAATGCATGTAATTAGATAGACATTTTCTGGTTTTGGATATAACATTTTTTTAAAGGTTTTATTTATTTATTCAGGAGACGCAGAGAGAGAGCCAGAGACATAGGCAGAGGGAGAAGCAGGCTCCCCGCAGGAAGCCTGATGCGGGACTTGATCCCAAGACCCTGGGATCATGACCTGAGCCAAAGTCAGACACTCAACTGCTGAGCCACCCAGGCGTCCCAGGATATAACATTTTTTTAAGAACCCAGAAGTTAGTAGATCTGTGTAATATTCTTCATATACAGTAGAATCATGAGGGAAAAGGAGAAATAAATTATAATTTGGCTTTATCTTTTAGCATATAGGCAAATAGTACTGGAAAGCCTGCCAAGGGCAAACCCTGGATAAATGAAATATATAACAACCATAAATCCTAAAAATATATTTAACATAATATATGTAATATTGTATAAGATATATAAGAACTTGCTATCAAAGTTTGTTTTTGGCTCCCTTAAATTAAAAAAATTAAATTTTCATGTATACCATCTGTCGAAATATGAGTTTCTTTGTTTTTATTTACAAGTTGCCGTATTAGTACTAATTTGTTTTCTGAATTCTAATTCATCTCATGGTAGAAAACACCTGATTGCATACAACTTAGCAATTTGTGCAAATAATGCACAAATCATGTGATTTTTATACAACATATAATTAAGTGCATCTTTTGTTGAAACTTTTGGCTGCTATTGAATTATGTATATAAATTAAAAGATAACAGTGGTACAGTCACATTAATTGGTGACCATCACAGCAGCCTGTGGCATCATATCTATTCAACCAACAAGATCACTGGTTTAACCAGATCCCCTTCTGCAGGGCCCTCAGTCTTTATGAGACAAATCTCTTGAGGCAGTATGTGTAGTGGTTAAGGTCAGAGGAGGCACTGACCATATAAGCAGGAGTAGGATCGAAGAATCACATGGATAGGGTCTAGACAAACCATTATAGTGTGTGTATGTGTGTTTGTCTTATAAAATTATAACACATATAATAAGATAGATGATAGTCATTTTCTGGCTTTGGAGATCACATTTAAAAAAAGAAAACCCAGAAGTCACTAGGTCTGTGTAATATTCTTCATCTATGGTAGAATCATTGAAGTCTGGTTTCAAATTGCAGCTGCCCATCTTGCTAGCTGTAGCCTTTGAGCAAGTTACTTAACCTTTATGGCCCTCATATTCCCCATCTGTAAAGTGGAATTTTAAGAATCCTTCTTTATTGTAAAGATTAAGAGTTACCACATGTAACATGATTACAATAGCAGTTAGTACAAAAGAACTGCCCCATGAAAGTCAGCCATCTATCTGCATTGTGTACTCTCTCCCTTGTTTTCACAGGAGAGAGCCCACACTCCCTATCCCTCAAGAATCATGCCCTCTCCAAAGAAGCAAGATCCTTTCTTCCTTTAAGTTTCCTTCTTAATGTCACCTGGGGGTGAGAATGACTATAGCAGGGCTAGCTCTGGCATTTCCCAGCATGCCCCTGAGTGGCTGCTGAGCTCACATTGGCCTTTCTTTGAGTTTAGAATGTGGGGTACACTGTGTCTTTGGTTCTCAGCTTTGAGCTCAGCCACCATCCCAGGACAAGAGGGAAGTCCATTTGGCAGGCTGTCATGTCACTTTGTGAAGCTTAAACATTTAGCCTTCCAGCATGTCTTGCTTTCTGCATGATCAGAGAAAGTATTCACCTCGTCCAGTTTAGTGCAGTGTTTGTCAGAGGGCAGGAAATCTTGGCCTCAGTCTAGTATTATGTAAGTGCCCAAAAATCCCTTTTTGTTTTTTTGAACTCCTATGAACACAGAGCTTTGTAACCCTGCCTTTGCCTGCCTATTATTCTTCAGAGAGTTGAGTGGGTTGAAAGATTTTGAAAATCATAGTTTTAAATACCTAGTTAATGTTTCACAGCCTACGTTGCTTGACCTTCCTGCTATCACAATGCAAGTCACATTTCCCCAAGGGCAGGTTCCCTGTTTCTAACTTATTTCTTATGAGCAATTTTAATACTGGTGTTTTTTTTTTTTTTTGATGTTTTTTCACTTGATGGGTATTTTTTGTTTTTGTCCCCCCCCCCCCCTTTTTTTAAGTTGAAAGCTTTCCTCTGGATTTAAGTTGTGTTGGTTTTTTTCCTCTGGGAAGAAGGAAAAAAAATTTTTTTAAACACAAACAAACTTGCAGTTGGCATAAAATAGAAACAAATAGAAAATATTGGCTGCAAATGCTATTTTCACAAAGTTTTCCAGAGGAAAAAGTTATAGCTAATCATTTCCATATTTGCCTGGAAAATAGTTTGAATCTTTGGAGTCTTTACTATTCAGCTCTTTGGTAGGAGATTATATGTAAGCAAAGAGCTCCTTTCTTAACAAGGTTAAAATCTGCTTATTTTAATGAAAAGTGTTGTACAATTTACTTGACCACAAAATGTAAGCTTTTGAACAACACTGAACCAATTTTAGGTAATGCTTTTCTTCTTGTTTAATTGCCAAAAAAGGATTTTTTTTTTTTTTTTTTTTTTTTTAGAATCTAGCACACATAAAGAATGGGCTTCTGAAACTCAGAAATAAATATACAAATAAAGCCTAAATCATTACAAAGATGAACATCTCACCAAAGCAGTAGTATATGATTGGTCTCAAGCTGGTGAGGGCTTTTTTTTTTTTTAAGATTTTATTTATTCATTCATGAGAGACACAGAGGGAGCAGCAGAGACATAGGTAGAGGGAGAAGCAGGCTCCCTGGGGGGTGGGGTGGGGGGGCAGCCAGACTGGAACTCGATCCCAGGACCCTAGGATCAGGTCCTGAGCTGAAGGCAGACCCTCAACAACTGAGCCACCCAGGTGTCCCTTTTGAGGGCTTTTGGAAGTGACTAAGTTTATTTTCTTTTCTCTTTTAATTCATATTGCCTATTCACCAATTTAATGTGCAGTATATTTTATTTGTAACAAAATAGAGTTGTAGACAGTTTGGCATCAAAACAGTGAAAATGAAGGAAGAACTTTAAAATATGCTAACAGAATAGAATTATCCAATCAGGAACAGAAATTTTTTTTTTAATTTTTTTTCTTTATTTATGATAGTCAGAGAGAGAGAGAGAGAGAGGCAGAGGGAGAAGCAGGCTCCATGCACCGGGAGCCCGACGTGGGACTCGATCCCGGGTCTCCAGGATCGCGCCCTGGGCCAAAGGCAGGCGCCAAACCGCTGCGCCACCCAGGGATCCCCAGAAATTTTTTTTTAAAAAAAGAAGGAAATTAACAAAATGATAAGGGTAAAGAGTGAAAGTTAGCTATCGTGTTAAGCTATAGTATTTTTACTCAAAAGTCTGTAACCATCTGAGACCATCTCTTTATGTGGCCACAACTTCAACCAACCTGTAAACATAGCTTCCTAGGCATCGAAACAATGGTGAAGCCCATTCTCTCACCATATTCTCTAAATGTGTATGTATCTGCCTAGATGAGACCCAGGGGCAATTAATTTATCCTACCCTCAAGCAATTTAAGAAATTCATATTACTTTTTGATAACAAATTGGTACCTAATTCTTGCTTCAGTAGTCAAAGAACTATCATGGCAAAGAAGAATACAGGGATAAAAGGAAGAGTGGAGGGGATCCCTGGGTGGCGCAGCGGTTTAGTGCCTGCCTTTGGCCCAGGGCGCGATCCTGGAGACCCGGGATCGAATCCCACGTCGGGCTCCCGGTGCATGGAGCCTGCTTCTCCCTCTGCCTGTGTCTCTGCCTCTCTCTCTCACTGTGTGCCTATCATAAATAAATAAAACAAAAAAAAATTTAAAAAAAAAAAAAAAGGAAGAGTGGAAACTTGGTTTTTAGCAAAAACATCTAAGAATGCATGGACTGTTAGAAATTTCAGTGGGTTAGCCTGGGAGGTTGAGCCTGGGAGGTTATAAGACTCTAACAAGAAGATTACTATTTTGAATTCATCTCCAGATGTTCAGAATGATTTATATGCTTGAAGTCAAGATAACCCATATTAAATTGTTTGAGGTTTTATTTCTACTTCCATTTCAGCGTCATAGGAGTGATAAGTTCTGTTATCCTGTCAGATAAAGCTATAAGCTCCACTTAAATATACTGTAATTAACTGAATATATATAATTTTTTCATTATTTTCCACAAAAATCAGAAATAAGAAATCAAATTCCTATTTTATTTTTGTGATCATGTCAAGGAGTCAGATGATCATTAAATACTAGGAAAGGAAATGAGACTTGCCTAATATCTACTGGAAGACATCCAAGATGCAATTTTAAAAAGCTGATTATCTATACCATGTGTTTATCTGTCTCCATTAGTATTGAGGTAATCTTATCCAGAGGCTCCCATGGGGGTGGAAAAAGACACATAACAAATGTTACATTACTTTGTTTTGCAAACAGACTGTTCAGAGATTTTTAATGATGGGTATAAGCACAGTGGATTTTACAAAATCAAACCTCTCCAGAGCCCAGCAATATTCTCCGTTTACTGTGACATGTCTGATGGAGGAGGATGGACTGTAATTCAGAGACGATCTGATGGCAGTGAGAATTTTAACAGGTGTGCTAATTATGACGTAAGGATTTATTTGGAGTAGCATGTGTGAGATTAGAAACTAAGCCTTTTTATTATATCCTGAGGTCTATAATTAGAATTTCACTCTCTAAGTAAGAGTACTGAAAGTTCATTTAGTAATCAAGAAAATGTTGGGGGTTGTGAGCAGTAGTTGGGAGGGGTGGATACCTGGGTTACTCCAAAGGTCCTTTCGGGTTTTGCTAAAATCAGCTTTCACTTTAAATTTTTTTAGGGGCTGGGATGACTATGAAAATGGCTTTGGAAATTTTGTTCAGGAAAATGGTGAATATTGGCTGGGTAATAAAAATCTTCACTTACTGACCACACAAGGTAAGGTTTGCCTGTTACCAAATTCACTTGAAGTACGATTAAGAAACAACACTAAGATGTTTTTCACTAAACCATAGGCAACGGAACCAATTCAGTAACTGCTGTGTTTTGCAGATGGCCACGATCCCTTCTGGGCAATAATCCCCCTTATAAACTGTGGTCACTTAAAACTAGGACCAGAAGCAAAGAAAACTAGATCTGGACTGGAAATGGGAGATTTCTCATATATTTATTTTCTATTTCCAGAAAGGAAATATAATGTCATCATCCTTTTTAATGCTTCAAGTTCCTCAAATTATACTTGGGTCAGCTATCTACTGTCACAATAATAGTATGTAACAAACCACTTCAAGATTTATTGGCTTAAAGTCACAAACATTTATTATTGCTCACAAATGCACAAGTTGGCTGGGCGGTGTTGCTCATCAGGGCTGCGTGCTGCTGATCTTGGCTGGGCTTGCTCATGGGTCTGTGACTGATGTCCTGGCCTGCTGGAGGCTGGCTGTTGTAGTGGGTCTCAGATGGAATCACTGGGCTCTGCTCTTTACCGTCTCTCACCTTCCAGGTAGCTTGCCTGGACCTGTTCTTGTATTGCAGGCAGTGTTCCAAAAAAGAAAGAGTTCAAGTACCGAAGTTTCTTGAGACCTAGCCTTAGAACCGGCACATGATCATTTTTACTGCTTTCTTCTGGTAAAAGCAAGTCACAGGACCAGCACAATCTAATGGGAAACAAAACAAAACAAAACAAAAAAGGGAAACAGACTTGATGGAAGGAGTTACAAAGTGGCATTGCAAAGGTTGAGGCCAACACTTGGGTCATTGAGGCTGTTTTTGCAAAAAAATACCATAAGAAATCTTCTTGTCTCTATCCCCTTCACCTTTTATTTTGAAAAATTTCAAAGATACAGCAAAATTGACAAAAGATTCAACCTACCCCCTAGATTCTACACTAACATTTTAGTGTTTTTATTATTTTAATCACATATATAGCCATCCAGCAAGCTGTTTTATTTTATTGACACATTTCAAATTGAAGACATCTGTATGATTCCCCCTGTCTTATGTACTGCATGGGTATCTTCTGTTAGGGTTCATTATTTGTCTAAAATATCATTAGTTTGATGAATTTTCTAAGCTTCTCTTTCCCATGATCATTTACTCCAGCTCATTGCCTTCCTTGTCTCAAGTGTAAAGCCAAGATCATAGGCATCCCCACTGAGGTCTGATGCAGAATGTTTTATAAAAGGCAATTGTATTGCTCAAGAAAGTATGCTATATCATACTGGCAATGCATTAAACATAAAAGCAAGAGTTTGCTTGTTTCATCCAAGTTAAGGAAAGTTATTGGTATTTCTATATTCATAGTTCATAAGTAGGATTATAATTATAGGAATCTTTGAGACACCAGAATAATAGCTAGAGAGAATAGATAATTTTAGAAGCCTGATAACTTTCTTTGCTTGTCCTTCTTGTGATCAATGCTCTCTAAATTTATATAAGATATCCCTTCCTTCAATGTATTTATTTTCCTAGTTTTGAGTGCTTTATGATAGATATATAACACTTATCATACCTGCTTTTTTGGGACACATTAATAGTTATCTGGTTTCTTACTGAAACTATGAAAACTCTAAGAAGTAACACTTGGCTCTTCCTAAATACACAAAGTTCAAAATTATTTGTCAAATTATTTTTTTTTCAAATTATTGTTAAATGCTTATTCACCCAGATGTACTTTGCCAACACATCTGCTTCCCCTTTATGTTTTAATTGGTGTTCAGTCTCCTACTCTCATGACAGCAAAAATGTATTTATCAGTTCCAGGCTTCACAACCACATATCACATCATCCCAAGGAAAACCCATGCTTTGTCCCTGCATTCTTTAATTGTGAGAGCACTTAAGGCTAGTGAATTTCCTCTGAAAATAGCCTTATCCCCATTACATAAGTTTTGACTGGAAGTGTTTGCAATAAAATGAATTTAGGAATGGTCTGTAATTGCATTTTGATTTAGTTATTGACCATAAAGATATTTAGATGGTTACCTGAAACATTGAGACTGAGACTTCGTATCTCTCCTACAATGTAAAGTGTATTTTAGGAGAGTTAACTTAGCCTGCCTTACTGTTCTCATCCACTTCACAGTCTTGGTTCATATAAGCTTTCCTGCCTTTCAATAAGATTAGAGGGGTTTCTTCCAGAATTCCACATTAGAGAGCTCCAGGAGAGGAAGAGTCTGGGGGCTAGAGTGCCACCGCCAACAGAAGCCCACACTCCTCCCACACTCAGTAACAGCCAATCCAGCATTCCCTGCCCAAACAGCCCTGAGCTTGTTTCTAGGACCTGTTTATGCCTCTTTTCATCTATCCCCCTTGAGAAGATTGTGTTGCTGGTGGGCACATCCCTAAGCCTGAGGGGAGGTAAAGCAATAGCTTTTCATGTGGGTGTAAAGAGAGCTTGGATGTGCGGGCTGGAATGTCCACAAATGTGGACAAGGCCCTTTTTTGTGCATGATGGAGAATAGAGATAGGGAAAGGAAGAGAGGAAGCAGACCATACACGAGACCCGTGCGATGGAGTCCAGAGGGCCTCTCCCTCCAGGCTTGCAGGTTCTGACTTGGAATCCCAAGGAGACGAAGACACTAAATTCAAACCCAGCCTCATAGGTCATTGTGAAATATTATCTATCGAAGTAGGAGGATAGAACATATATTATCTAAGTTAGTTTAATTTATAACTCTCTGGCTTTTGACAATAGTTCTGTTTTCCAAAAAAAAGAATAATCTTTGTGATTCACAAATGATGGGACAATGGAGAAAAGATCACTTGATGATACCAACTAACTAGTTCAATTATTATTTACTTTTAAGATCAACGTTCTTAAAGAAAAAGCAGACAAATCTTTAAACTTCTTAAAACTTCTATTGTTTCACTTTTAGATTTTTTTTTTGAGAGAGAGCAAGATTGAGAGAGCGTGTGTGTGTGTGTGTGTGTGTGTGTGTGTGAGCAGGGGGAGGAGCCGAGGGAGAATCCTAAGCAGGCTCCATACCCAGTGTGGAGACTGATGTGGGACTCGATCTCATGATCCTAAGATCATGACCTGAGCTGAAATCAAGAGTCCAATGCTTAACCCCCTAAGCCACCGAGGCACCTCTCATTGTCAGATTTCTTTTTTTTTTTTCATTGTCAGATTTCTTAATCTGGTAACTAAATAATGACTTATTTTCTATTGTTCTTTGTCAAATGAATTGCACTAGCTTTTACCAGTAATAGATCTATAAAAAATTTCTATCTTTAATATTTTGTCCCTAGCTATTTTCAAGTAAAACACACAATAAAATGTTCATTCTGTAAATACAACGGAGTCACTGTTTATTCTTTGAAAACTGACTCATGGCAGAAGGAAATGGTTCAAGTAAAATAGAGCCTTGAATTGTTTTTAACCTCAATTAATCAATGTCATCTCACACATCAGAAATACTCAATAACTTCTTGCTTTCTTTTTTTTTTTAGGAGACTACACTTTAAAAATTGACCTTGCAGATTTTGAAAAAAACAGCCGCTATGCACAATATAAACTTTTCAAAGTTGGAGATGAAAAGGTACTCAAATTTTCAAATAAGTAGCATCAGGAATTAATTGTGTAAAATATAAACCCTGAAGTCAGAGGAAACAAAATATACAGTAAAACCTGTTCTTTTGTTTATTAAATAAGCAATTATTAACATTAACTTAATTATTAACAGTAAATAAAACATTATAGTGACAACTAATAGTGGAAGTTGCCTCTTTTCCTTTAGAATTCCTATGAGTTGAACATTGGGGAATATTCTGGAACAGCTGGAGACTCCCTTGCTGGGAATCTTCATCCTGAGGTGCAATGGTGGGGTAGTCACCAGAGAATGAAATTCAGCACATGGGACAGAGATCATGACAACTACGAAGGGAACTGTGCAGAAGAAGATCAGTCTGGCTGGTGGTTTAACAGGTTTGCATTTTATAAACATAGTTGCGATGGCGTTGATGATATCTTACTGGTCGGCATTAATTATAATATGGGAGGTAATGCTGTCTTCTTTGTAGTACTGGTATTATTAAGTAATCATCCTTATTAGAATTCTTCAGTGATGATGTATTTTTGAGGATTTGCTCATTGTGTGCATTAATAAAGCTTGAAAGGTATTATAGAAATAAATCAAATTACTGCTTATACAAAGATTGCTTGCAAACTGAATTATGGGCAAGTTATCATAAACAGTTGACCACATGGACATGAAGATATAGAGAGCATTTATATATGAGAAATATTTTCAGCGCTCTAATAACCAGTTTGGTCTTTCGCCTTCTTCTATCACATGAAATGGCTATATTATTTTTGCAATTTTTTCTATGTGAAACTATTTTTCAATCACTGTGACTTCCATTAAATCATGGAATCCGGGACACCTGAGTGGTTCAGTGGTTGAGGATCTGCCTTTGGCTCAGGTCAGGATTCTGGGGTCTGGGGATTAAGTCCCACATCAGGCTCCCTGTAGGGAGCCTGATTCTCCCTCTGCCTATGTCTCTGTCTCTGCCTCTCTGTCTCTCATGAATAAATAAAATCTTAAAAAAAATTTTTAGTAATTGAATCCAAGGTCCTCCCAATACAGAAATTTCCTCTAAAATGTTCTTGACACCTAATTCCACCCTCTGGCTGAATACTTCAAAGTTACTTTATCAACTAGCTCATTCTGTTTCTTAATGTACTCAGTTTTCCTTTTATTAGCTTGAAATCTGCCTTCTTATATCCTGCCAGATTTTTTTTTTCTCAGTAGTTATAGAGAGTTGTAATTCCCTTTCAACATAACCCTGCAGGCAATGGATGAGAAGATATTTACTGTATTCCTCAATATTTTCTCTTCTCTTGGCCAGATATCCTTGACTCATTTCACTGTTCTCCACCCAAGATGGTTTCCAGATAGCTCCCTTTGTTGTAATTACAAAGTTTAGGCGAGAATGGAAACTTCATACAGTCTTCCTTAAAAATAACCTGAGGGGTCTGCTCTGTCTGCAAAGCAGATGTGCTCCATTAGGCAGTGCATGAGTTTTGAATCTTTTCTCTTTAGAAAACAAGGACCACCTCAAAATGTCTGATGTTAGATATTCCATTATAGAATCTTTAGTGAGTGAGTGTTTCTGGAGTGTCAGGTTTTTCTATTTTTGAAGACTATCCATTAAGTTCCACAATCCAAATTTTAACCTTATTTTTGTGATGTAAGTCTTTTAAGAGCATTCTGCAGTCCTCTATCTTATTAAGTGGAGGTATATCAGGCATATGTCAATTTTCCCTAAAATCCTGAGAGTCCTTCCTAGGAACATCAGTTATTGTGACGTAGATTTTAGAGTCGTAGATTCTACGGAGAGACAGCTAACTGTAGGTAGTGTGCTGTATGTGTCATGTTGAAACTAAGTGGTTGTAAAAACAGTATTTCTCTGGATTTTGCTTTTTTAAAAGTTTGAGTGCATTTAGTTTTTGGTCACTTGTAAAGTGGAACTGGAACAAATACAGCAGTGAGAGAGGACAGAGAAATAAAGGGATCTTTCCTTCTTACCAAACCAAAGGTGATGATAGTCTTTTCCCTGGTGGTTTTCTTGTGCTTTTAAAATGCCATCTTTGTTACCATCTCTTCCTTCTCCTTATTCCTCCCCTGTCCTTTTAAGTTAGCATTGTGTAAAAATTATCAGCATTATGTAGAACTTACCTATAATTCACTAAGTTGTGAGATCCCTTAATGTTTGATTTTGAACAGAAGACCACATACAGAAATAACAATTTTATCTGTTAACAGTACCATGAACCAACCTCGTTGACTGGCTGCTATTGTGTCTAGAGGACAATTGGCACACATATCAACATGGGCAAATAAATGATTTACTTGACTTTAGATATAGGAGTTCAGACATGATAAAGAAAGGCAATTCAGTAGCTGAGGCTGCTGAACTTTTCATTATCCCTGAAGTCAAAGAAGATAAGTCTGTACAAATGGAAAACCAGTAAAGCTGGAGAAAAAGTCAATTGTTCCAGAAACTTGGTGCTACTTCTGCTGTGCATTCTATTCCTCTTACTTAATCTTATCATTTTCTTCCCTCTTACCCTCTTAAAAAAAAAAAAAGCTTTTTTTTATAGTTCTTCTTTGTTTTTAAATTTTATTTATTTATTTATTCATGAGACACACACAGAGAGAGGCAGAGACATAGGCAAGGGAGAAGTAGGCTCCCTGTGGTAAACCTGATGTAGGACTCATCCCAGGACCCTGAGATCATGGCCTGAGCCAAAGGCAGATGCTCGACCACTGAGCCACCCAGGTGTCCCAATCCTATAGTACTTCTAAGTTACATGAAATGTTGGCACTTCATAATTATCGCTCACCTGCAAGATGTTCTTTCTCCACATAGTAAACCACTCACAGAGTATTTATTAATGACTTCTCTGCTTTGCTCACGCAGAGCTCATGTTTTGCTTTTCACCAGTGCAGCCCCAGCCATTTCCCCATCTAGTCGCAAGTTCAGGCTTTTTCAGAAACTGAAAGGTGCTATAAAATTGGTCTCAGAATAGCTAAAAATTTTTATGTTGACCATGCTGTCAGTTTTCCTAATGGGATTCAAATCACAGACCAAATAAAAATTGTTTATGTCTCTAGGAATACAGAGATAGGCCAAAATATATATTCTGGAGGCTTAGAGTATTTTTTTCTCTAACATTACTTTCCATGTAGTTTTAAAAACACAGTAGGCTTTTGATTCTTGCAGATTTAGCATACGTGGTTTCTGTTACATCCAGTTAAATTAGGAGACTGTCCAGATGGTCAGCAGGAGCAAATCACTAATCTGGTTAAGTGATCCAAGCCAAAAACTCAGCATCTATGGATAAATTATATGCTCTTTTGATTCAGTAATTTGGGTACTTTCCATAGATTTTTCAAGACTATCCCTTGTGAATGTTCTCCTTATATCCTATTGTCCTCCATTCTTTTTGTTGGTTAACCAATAAAGAAATATGTCGTAACTCATTCCCAACAGTACACAGAAAATTATCACATACTCTTAGTTATCCCTATCAGGGACAAAATTTATAGATTTTAAAGGAGGAAGTGGGACATTTTGAAATTTGTGATAAGCTAACTAACTTATCTAGATTGGAACAATATATGTTAAAAAATTAGCTCTGCAACTCGGACAAATGATTATTGGTTGATTGCTGGGAAAACTTTAAATGGTAGTTTAGGCTTTGTTTTCCTACCCTTGAGGTTAAAATAATGGAGATGTTGGCGATTTTTAAAAGGGGAGGAAGGGAGTTTGCGGCGTGAAAGCTAAGTCTTGGCAGCAGATGGATGAACACGTAAGAGCTAATTATCCAGGGAAGCTGGCAACAGAGTACCATGCCACACCTTGTTTTGTTAACCCATACCACTCTTGCAAAGGCCAAAGGTTACAAGGTCATGTTTTTGTTTTCTCGTTTTTGTTTTGTTTTGTTTAAAAGCTATTAAGAACAGAAATGCTTCTTTTATAGTACCTACAGGTGACCTGGGTTGTATCCTAGGATTGGTTTTGGCACTAAAATCCATCACTTAAAAAACCCATCTGCTGATGAAATATCCTGGCTTTGGAAATTAATAAATATGACATTGTATAAAAAATACATAATTCATAGTTTTATTTTATTTTATTTTATTTCATTTTATTTTTATCATTTGCTAGCAAATAAAAGGGCTTGGAAAGTTTATTTTTTCTAGTCCGACTGTTCTGTGTTTCTTTTTCTTCCCACTAGGTGTCACTCTGCAAACCTGAATGGCTTCTACTACCCTGGCCCGTATACGGCTAAAACAGACAATGGGGTTGTCTGGCATACCTGGCATGGATGGTGGTATTCTTTGAAATCTGTGGTTATGAAAATTAGGCCAAATGATTTTATTCCAAATACTGTTTAATTTTCTCTGCTGGGCTTTCTTTCTGTAATTCATCTAGGTTTAAAGGGATTTGAAAAACAGCAGTTCTAAACACACACATGCATGTATGATGATGGCAATTGTTATGTGTACTACTTTTCATTCCTACTTACCTTTATTACTTAATGCACTTTCAGTACAGCAAATATGTGTACTCTTCAAATAAATATAGATTAATGAATTCCTATGTGCAGAAGGTTATGATAAGCACTTATGTTGAACAAAAAATAAAAAGCACAGAATATATAACATGTCTTGGGTAAATATATAATAAATTAAGTATGAATGCAGTTGAAAAAAACATATGAAAAAAATCCAGTAAATAACGAATTGCCAAATCCACTGCATGGACAATAAATATGAGTTCGGATTTGAACTCAGGTCTCTAACTACAAAACTGGAACTCATAAACACGATATAGTGTCTTAATCACTACAAAACATATTTTGGGGATGTTTGTGTAGGTTAGACACTTCTTTCAGATGCTTCATTTTCATTCTTACACTAATCCTGTGGGACATTGTTATCCTCCTGTAACAGAGCTAAACATTTGACGATCTGAGATTTTGTGACTGCTCTCAGTTACAAAGCTAATGATTCAAGGAACAAGGACTCAAATCCCAATTCATTCAAGTTCCGATCCAAAATTCAGTGTTTAGCTATCATGCTACAGCTTCTTGTGGATAGAACTTGGATGAGGTGTAGTAAAAGAGTAAGAGTAAAAGGGTAAAAGTAAAAGGGTAAAGGCAAGATATTCTTTAAAATATTTGAGTGCCAACTGTCAGGCACAAAGGACATAGTTCAAGCCCGAATGAAGCTCATTCTTTTTAATTAAGACATGCACTATAATCAGAAATATAGAAATAATTTTAAAAGCTGATTAGTATGAAGGAGAAAATATGCTCCTGGGGAATGTACAGCAGGGGACCTGACCTGGCTTGGTAGGAGGGGATCCAAAAAGCTTCCTGGAAGAACTAACATTTTGTGCTGAGATTTTTAAACTTGGTGTATGTGGTAGATCAGTGCAGGTTGAGGGAAACCTCCTGTAAAGAACACAAAGTAGGAAAGTGCACGAAAACAAAACAGATCAGAGAGGCAATAGAGTTTCGTGATCCTTAAATCCTTAAACCAAGGATTCTGCTACTTGATAGCTGTGTGACCTTCGGTAAGCTACTTAACTTCTCTGAGCCTCAGCTATCTCATCTGTAAGATGAAGATTAGGATAGTACCTGCCTCACAGGGTTAGGTTGAGGATTACACAAGTATTTCAAATAATGCCTTGCATATTATAAGCAGTGAACAAGTACTATGTGATTATTAGTGTAGTAGGCATTCAGGGAAATAATAACAGATGACTTGAATAATAGGTCACATAAAAATCCTAAGGTTAGTTGTACTTTATCCTATCTCCAACCAGTCCTCCAGAAGCAGTGCTTCTCAACTTTTAATGTCACACAAATTACCTGGGGTCTGATTAAAATGTAGATTTTGATTTGGGGCTGGGGCCTAAGATTCTAGTTTTTTAAACAAGTTTGCGGATGGCGCAGATGTTGCTGGTCTAGGGATCACAAGTTGAAAGCAACAGTGTAGGAAACTGAGTTCTATGGGAGAGTCATAATACAGGAAGAAAAGGGCTCCTTGTTCAAATGACTTTAGGAGATGATCTATTGAACAAAATTAAACAGATTTCTTCTTTTTAATATTCTACTTTGCATTCTGAATTCCTAAGAGGGACATATACTATGTTGCATTTTTATATCTATTTAGGAGTGTGGTCAGCTGCAAGGTATAAGTCACCTGATTCTGGCAGTCCAAACAAACAAGGATTTGTTCATCTTAACAAGAACTCAGAAGGTGGAACATTCAGTGCTTTGCAATGTGGAAGTGGGTATCTCTGCAATTCACTTTGCTTTTCCCTCAAAATCACAGGTTGTCCACCGCAGTTCCTGCTTTGAGTCTGAGTCAAAAACAGGAAGAAGGGTGAAGGGTCAACAGACTTCAATTTATGCCCTATTGGCCAGACTTGTGTTACGTGGCCACCCCTTCTGGAAGTAAGATCATGAAAGAGCAGATCTAATTTTTCAGTTTTTAGAACACACAGGCAAGAGAAGTGTCTGCTGTGACTCCTCAATGTTTGTCTTTTAATGCGGTCTTGTGAGAACATGATTTCATATGTCACACTTTGGGAAGGCATAAATAATGGGGCACGAGTGATAATTTTAAATATGGGTATTATTTGCCCAAGTAGTAGCCTAAAGAATTCACACAATTAGAAGATCAAAAGAAAAGCTTCTGAAGGAGAAAAGAAATGACTCCACAGAAAAGTGGGAGGGAGCTAAACAAGCATAGTGTTACATAAATCTCAGAATAATAGTTTTTCAATGCAGAAGGAATGATAAAAAAATTAATGCCATAAGAAGATGAAAGAGAAAGCATTCTAACAAAAGACCACTGGATTTAGTGATAATTTTTTTGTGCCTTTAATTTCAGTGGACTAGCGGGAAAATAGCCAGAAGCCAGAAAATAAAAGCAGTTAGAAAAAAGTAGATCATTTGAGGAGTTTATACATAAAAGTGGGAGATTGGACGGGTTTACCCAAAGTCAAGATATGAGGAAAACCCCAGTCCAATGTCCTCTGAAATTTCACCACTAAGGAGTCATTTATTAGGCTTTATCACTTTATTTTTAAAATGCAAATATGCTTTTAATTTATATCAGCTGATTACATGTTAGGGCCAATAAACTCATGAGTGCTGTGTGTGTCTGTTTTAAATAGAGCAAAGTATAGAGAAAATGCAAGGACGCTGGTTGGCTGACATGGGCAGAAGGAGTTTCTACTAAGAAACAAAAGGTATTTTTAAGAAAAGAGAGGGGCTATGTTCCTGAAACCTGAAAGTACTTCACAAATCTGCCCAATACCTAGAGTTTCAGAAAGACTGTGAGTCATAAAATCACAACCCATCCATAAAGCCCATAATCTCTCCTTTGGCCAGCACAAATTTCGTTGGGGAGAAAGACAAGTCAATCTATAGGATTGACATGAAGCGATAAACAAGATGGTTAAGCGTTTAGCTGTTGTCCAAGAAGATTACAGTCAGACTGTTAAGAACTTAAATTTTACCTTTGCCATTTTTTAGGTGACAAATTACATCTCTGTGCTAAAATGTGAATAATAATACAGCTGTCTTACAGTCATGTTGCGAGGATTAAATGAGCTAATACTGTGCTTGACACATACAGAAGTCCCACCTTCTCCACAGTTTCCATGGCTTCAGTTATCAGCAGTCAACCACCAATGGGAACCAGATGATCCTCCTCCTGAAGTATTGTCAGGTCAATAGCTGCCTAACAGACATCACAACACCTAATCTTATCATGTAGGCATTTTATCATCTCGCAGCATCTCAGGAAGAAGGCTGAGTACAGGGCAACAAGCTATTTTGAGAGAGAGAGACCACATTCACATAACTTATATAAAAGTATATTGTTATAATGTTCTATGTTATTAATAATGGTCAAGCTCCTACTGTGCCTAATTTACAAATTAACCTTTGTCATAGGAATGTACTTATAGGAAAAAACTTTGTGCTCCTAGGGCTGGGTATGATCCACAGCTTCAAGCATCTGTTGGGGGTCTTGGAACATACATATACCCCATGGATAAGGGAGGATGACTGTACTGCGTTCTCTGTAAATGCCTACTGTGATGATGATAATGGTAATGCTAACGAAGAAGAGGAAGGTAGAAAGGAATATGGTAATGGCGAATTCTGTGTTCTGTGAACTTCTCCAAGGGTTGAAGGTGTGAGAAGAGAGGAGATGGTCAGACATTCTCCTGATAAGATAGTATATAAAATGAATTACGACTCTGGGTACACTGTATCTTTTTTACAAGCTCAGCAGTTCAGTTTCTTACTATTACTGGGATTTAAAATTCTCAACAGCAACAACAAACAAAAAATTAGACACCTGGCTTTATCACTTCTTGGCTCAGTCGGTTAAGCAAGCACCTGACTCTTGATTTCAGCTCAGGTCATGATCTCAGGGTTGTGAGATAAGGCTCTCAGCAGGGAATCTGCTTGAGATTTTCTCTCTCAACTTCTGGCCCTCCCCCCCCCCCCCCGCCCCCGCTCTCTTTCTCTCTTTCTCTCTCAAATAAATAAGTAAATCTTTAAAATCCTGACAACTGTTGTAGAGATTGTCCAGTCCCGTGGTCTCTAACATGAGAGCCTTAGATTTTGATAATGTACCTCAAGCTTCTTGCAGGGAACAGGAAGGTATTCCCCTTTCTCCTTTCATTTGCTGTGGCTTAATTTTTATCTATTTTATATGTTTGGGTTCCAGGTAACACTTTGTGATTTTATTTTGTTTGAAAAAGAGAAAAAGAAAGAAAGCTTTCATCTCTAAAAAAAAAAATAATAAGTTTCTCCCTTCATTTTATAGATCAAGAAATTTTCTGCATTTTTCAGATGACAGGTATTTCTGGGAAGGACTCTTACTCCTGACTCAGATGAATTAACAAGCGTTGTAAACCCAAGTCTGTACTCTGTGTTCTCACGAATGTTGGCACTTCATTTAGAATACTGCCTTAAAAAGCATATACACCCAGTAAAAACTGTGCTCTATGGTGGGCAAGCCCAAGACAAGCTGCAACCTTTCTAAGAGGATAAAAGGGGGAATTAAGCATTCAGTCATAACAAGCCAACCTCATCTCACAGAGAAAATGACATAGGGTATTGTCTCCTTAACTCCTGGGGTGTTGGCACCGGTTGCAGTTTCAAGGCCTTTCTAATTATAGATGTGCTGTGTAACATTGCCTCCACCTGTACCTATAACACTAACAATGTTCAGCACTTAGCATTATCAAAGACTTTTCCAGCTTGAACTAATTAATTCATACAATTCCAACCATCTGGGACAGATAGTATTATTACCCAGGTTTTACGGACACAGAAAATTTCAAAAGAGGTTTCTCCAAGGTCACATAGCAATTGGAATGGGGCCAGGAGTATATTTTAGAAGTACTAGATTTTTCCATTCATTAGAAGGTGACAACATTACAGTTTAGATTTAGGGGTAATTTGATTTTTTTTTCTTCAGGGTGCTAAACAGATACTGCTTTGTTCAATACCAGCTCACTCTTTGGTTTCTTTTGTAGCTTGTCTCCCAAATGGAATGATTATATCCTTAGGAATTATCAAGTATGTCAAAATTCTTCGGAATACCGGGTAGCTTGGAAGCAATTAAAGGTAGCTAACATGAGCCAGCTGTTTCAACTCTCTTCTTTTCTTCCTGTATTACACCTGTAGTATCTCTTTTCAGTTGAGTGATATTGGAACACAGAGTTCTTGAAACGTAAAATGAAACCTGAGAAAAGTCAGTTATAAAGGCTTCTCTGTTCTCTTCTGGTAGCCAACCAACTAATTCAGATTCTTGGGAAATCGTATATTCTTCAAAGAAGGTCCTTTAGAGATAATACTGGCTTTTTCATCACTAGTTTTAGAAAGATTAAAAATAGCCCATGTTACCCAGTTATGAGAAAGTTAAATTTGAAACAACACTAACTCGTGAGTAGAAAATCACCACTGGGATCCCTGGGTGGCGCAGCGGTTTGGCGTCTGCCTTTGGCCCAGGGCGCGATCCTGGAGACCCGGGATCGAATCCCACGTCGGGCTTCCGGTGCATGGAGCCTGCTTCTCCCTCTGCCTGTGTCTCTGCCTCTCTCTGTATGACTATCGTAAATTAAAAAAAAAAAAATTACCACCATCCCCTTGCAGCTTTTGTGCTAGTCTAATAGTTGTGACTTGAAAGCATATTGTATCCTCCCATGTTTACTCATGGTAAAGAAGTAGTAAATCATATACTTTGGAAAAAAGATATATATGTATACCTTTCCAAAAAGTCAAAAGCCAGTAAATTTTTATATAGACAATAATTATGCGAAGCAAGCAATGTCAAGTTAACATATCTTAATCAGAGTTCCATGTTGACTCAGACCAGTAAGACCAGAAAAGAAATTATTGCAAAAACTTTCAGAATATAGAAGGAATTTGGTGAATATGATTAAGAACTTTTTCTAAATAGGCATCTTTTGAAACACAAGGTCAAAGAACATCTGCATATTGTTTGTATGTGAGTCAGCATATAGTAGGATGTATAACTCAGAGGAACTTAGAGTTTGGAAGGATAATGTTTTACTATCAAGCCTATTTTCAATATCAAGTCATAGGTCTGGGCCACTTAATTTTTAACAACTTCCATAAATAAGTCTGATTCACCCTAAACTTTAGAGATTCTTGGTGTCATTCCTCAGAACTCTTCTCACTCAGAGAAGCTGAGCAGTTTGATGTATTAGTTTCAGTTCAAGGCTAATCTTCCAGGATAAACCTAAATGTGAGAAAAGTTTATGTGAAAAGTTCAGATCTATATTCTCACACCATTTTCTGAAACAGAGCAGGAAAATGCAGTGGTGATTGCAGTATGCAGATGGCTCTCAGGTGTGCTGCACAATCCTTGAGCAACTCCTGAGGATCAGATGGCCTGGGGCAGGATGCTGAGACAGCTGGTGGCTCTTCACACTCATTCCTTCAGTCAGCAAGCCTGTATCAGACTACCTGCCAAGGGCATGGATGCCAGCTGTCCCTCTCCTTGTTCCATAATTTAGTAAAATACTAATCCCTGGAGCTCACTGATCACTTTATTTTTTTCATAGGAAAACATTTATCAAAGCTGAAGCAGGGGTGACACACTACTTTTCTTTATACCATCTTCGCCATCATCCAAAACTTCCTGAAAGAGCCTTTTTAGAGACTCAAACTTTTCCATGCTGGATATAGGCCCAGAGGGATCTTTTTCTTTCTTCTAAAGTGTGGGGCGGTCTGTTTGGCCATTTTCAGTTACACTTTCTTTCCCCCTATATCCATAAATAAAACCTGTCAAAACACAGCTTTCCATCCCAAGATGTGACAAGTCCTCAATAAATAATACTTTTGGGGCCAGCCAGCGCTTTAAAAGATAAAGATTTAAATATTTTAAAATAAATATTTGTTCATTTTACCTAAAAAATAATTCGCTCAAATTTCCTAAATTAATCTTGCTGGAAATCTTGCTCAGAAAAACATAAGGAAACTCCTTATGTATGAGGAGGGGATTTTGCACAGTGGTTGATGGAGAAAGTTTCCAGAGGTGGCAAGTTATGAGGACACTCTTGTTTGCCTTTTTTTTTTTTTAACCACTGGTGTTTATTGGCAGGAAGGTAATGCCAGACCTAAGGCCCTTCATAGGGTGGCAGTGAGCTGGGCTCTGTCATCTTGGTAAGACACTGTGGCCACTATTTCCAGAATCAAATACAGTTTAGTCCTCTTCTCCCTGCCTGTGCAATGTGGGTTCTAGCAGGGTGATTGCCTCTACTGACTCACAGCCCAAGGGGTCTGCTCCTGCTACTTCCTGGGGGGATTGTACTGATTTGCTTACCCTGCAAAGTTATAGTGGCAGAGGACACCATCCATTGTCAACTTTCTTCGCAGATCAAATCCTAGGAGAACCCAGGCTTTTTCCTCTCCTGTCTTTGTCCTTTCCTCTGGAAGAGGCCAGCCTGGTGAACTCCCTAGACATTAGCTGAGGTCTTCATGTTCCACTACTGCTTGACATTCTCTGCCACAGCTGCTCAGAGTCTCCAGAAAGGCTCCATGTGTGGGCAAGTTCAGTCACTAGGAGCTGGGGTTGGAGACTTAGTCCTTCAGATAGGTTCTCTCTTGTGCCTTCTCAGATGCTGATTCACCAATGCCTCGTAAGGTAATAAAAAGGAAGGGCTGGAATGTCTTCCCTTCCTTCTCAGGTAATGGAAATGCCCTTCAAGCAACAGCTTTAAATTTATTTTGGTTCTAACATTCCTGTTGGGAATTTCCAGATAGAGAGGAAGGGAGCTTTGACGGGATGCACTCTGTAAATCACATCAAAGACATGGATGCCTCCTTATTCAGTGTTCCAGATCACCTGAGTGCCCACAAGAGCTCATTGTTAGAACTTGCTTCAACATTTTCTATTATCACTTGGAAATATTGCTATCAAAGTTCAGCTGGAAATTGAATATCAAGTTTGCACAATTGGGTAGAATTTAAGGTCTTGAGATAGTTGTTCCTCTGTGTTCAGTATAGCAGTTGTTACCAAAGACTACGTATTGATCAGATAAAATAAGAAAAAGTATGAAGTACCTATAAAAACATAGGTGACATAAATACAACATAAAATCATCTAGGCCGCCAGTGTTTAGTTTAAGATCAGATTCATTGCAATCTCCTGAAAGTCATGCTTATTCTCTAAGTTTTCTTGGTCCAGACTGTTGGATGGCATGTAATTGCCAAGGCAGCAGACTTCTCTGAAAGTTTCCAGCATCAAGTTTCCTTGGAACAGGTCCGTGCATGGATCAGTCTTCTAAAGCAGATGACTTTGCCGTGGTTGGTGCTGACTGTCCACTGTAAGCCATCCATGCTCTTACATGTTTCCAAAGGTTGTATAGTTGGAAATATGCACAGGGCATATACTTGGCCAGCATTTGGGTTTAATAATCCCTTATCTTGATGCTGATTAGATCCAAGTTATACAATCTTTCAGCTGGATGGTTTGGTATAAGCAGAACTCTAAGAACGAGGATGGGTTATTTATTTCCATGGACGTCTTCTGTCAAAATTTTCATGTGACATTGATCTTTGTTAACTACAGTTACCTTTAAAAAGCAGTATGAAGGGATTAGTTCAATATTTATTTGACAAATGTGTTTTGAGCAACAGATATGTTATTAGTCACTACAACAAAATAATGAAAAATGAACCTATGCAGAATTCATAGTCGAATGCAAAAACAATAAAATAAATAGAATGACTTTTTACTTTGTCTTACAATAGTAGTCTGTACAAAATGCTATGAAACTTCCAAGGAATGAGCCACTAATTAGACCTGAATCAGGACAGTGAGTTGGATAGAATTAATACATGTTAGGGCAACCCGGGTGGCTCAGCGGCTTAGCACCGCCTTTGGCCTAGGGTGTGATCCTGGGGACCCGGGATCAAGTCCCATGTTGGGCTCCCTGCGTGGAGCCTGCTTCTCCCTCTGCCTGTGTCTGTGCCTCTCTCTCTCTCTCTGTGTGTCTCATGAATAAACAAATAAAATCTTAAAAAAATTAATACATGTTATTTACAAAGATGACGTAGCTACCAAATATAAGCAAATATGATCTTGGGTTCCATAATAGAAGTATAATAATTAGCATCAGAATAGTAGATATAGGTAGTGACTACTTGGGCTTATCCAACTATATATGGAATACTGGGTTCAATTTGGGGCCAAAATTAAGAGGATATTAATAAACCATAAGCTGATTCAGAAGAAACTATCCACAGTGAATAAGATGAGTAATATTTAGCTCAACTGGTATATCCAGAGAAAACTTTAGGAGAAACATGCTAGCAGTCACAAATATGTAGGGGATTTTTATGAAAAGATGTGTTTTGTTTATCGCACAGGACCTCAAGAGTAAAATAAGTAAATCGATTAAAATATATGATGGATGGAAACTGAAAATATACCAATTTTGGCTAAAGTTAAAAGAATATCCCAGAATCAGAGCTCTATAAAAGATAAAATAACCTGCCTCTTGAGTTCTTAAGCTATTATCATCAGGGAGCTTACTTAATTGAGGCTAGACCTTTTGTAGACAATATTACAAATGCACCTAAGCACTAGTTGGGTAGTTAAACCAAGTTACCTTTTTTGACTCTCCCAAATCTTAGATTTTATGATTTGGAGTTGTGGTTTTAATATTACACATTATTTCCAAGGAATAACAAAGTAGATGAGTGTTCTTTTAATCTCCGCCTTTTGATTGTTTAATGACCAATGTATGACAGCAGTGGGTGATAAATGAATCACTTAGCAAGTGACAGTCTTAACATTCTATATTAAAGTCTTGGTGGTTAGTAATAAAGTAATTCTCTACCACCCAGAGTATCTTATGATTCAAAACTATTGGGGAAGATGAATACCAAGAAACAAACAAATGAAGTCAGTATGTTGATGCTGAGCAAAGGCTACATTAAGGCTGAGAGAGAAACAGCACCAAGAGGGGCAAATCATGGAACAAAAGGTACAAGGGTATCCTTCAGCAAGAACAGGAATACAGCTGACACTTAGCATGGTGTTTACTAAAAGCCTGGTGTTTCATTTCTGCTTACACAGCAATCCTCCAAACACCCCTATGAACTAGATTCTATAATCATCATCCCCTTTTGATGAATGAAGAAACACGGCACAGAGAGGTTAAGGAATAATGCCTAATATCACATAGATAGTAGTTGATGAACCGGGATTTGATCCTAAGCATTGATGCTCTAGAATTCACACTCTTAACACCTATATCAAGAACCTCTAAGCTGAGGAGAAAGAAACAAGTCATAAAGGAAGCAAGAAGTAGGGGCAAGCATAAAAAAAAATCTAGTTCTTTAAATTCCACCTTAAATAGGTAAATAACCATTATACACGAATGTTTTATTTAAAATCAGGGAAAAATGGGAAGACATCCATAATGAAATCCCAATTCTCCTCTGTTAGAATCATTTTAAGAAATTCACTTTTGAATGTCTTTTAGGCACTTGCCAGTTGCAACTCATGGATCGCAACACCCCAATGATACAAGCCTGAAAGGATTCCCTTTGCAATTATCTACAAGGACAAAGGAAGGAAGCACTGCCTTTAATCATAACCTCTGTACCAAAGTCCAAACACAGGATGAGTGAGAATTGAGGCACCTTCAGATGCAGAGCAATTAGAAAAGGTTATGTCTTTCACGTGGCTGGTGGTGGGGAGCAGTGGAAGAAACACACAATATCAAAATGCTATTCCACCCTATAAGCATTAATCTGTACCTGCTGCTACAGGCCAAGAGAATATAAAGTTCAGTTCTTCCTCTGGGTCCTAGGATATTTCTCTCCCATGCATTTGGTACAGTCAGTGTTGAGTGAGGGAAGAGCTCACAAAAAGTCTTTACTATTTCTAATATTCTGGCCTTGCAAAAAGTTTAAGCCATGCGGCTATGCAGAAATTTTAACTTCTCCCTTCTGCCTACATGGTAGGATATATCCTTGAACCTGAGGGTAGGAGCCAACTGAATTCTATTTCTACCAGTTAGTTACATTTGATGTGTTTCACATTAGTTTTACAGAATGCAGAATGATACACCAACACGTTGACATTCATAGAGACATCACAAAATTTTTACTTTGGTAGATGTAATCTTTCAAGCAATTTCTAAAAGTTTGTTAATAAAATTTTGTGGGATTTACCTTAATCAAACCCTGCCTAGAGCACTGCAACAAGAAGCAAATGTAAGTCCGAAGTAAAAACCCAGTTGTTACTTCTTAATTCAAGTCCAAATGTCCAACCCATGTTATATTATGAGTAAAGAGGGCAGAAGGATGGGAAGGGATAGAAGTGGCCCACAGGGACGTCTAGAAAACATCTAAGGCATCTGCAGGCCTGAAGCATGTGTCATTTATTTATACAACTTGTATTTTAGAATGTGGAAAACCATAAAATCTGACAGAAAACCCCTAATAAGAGTCAAAGCGAAGAATTTGTGGTCAGTAGGGGCGCCATGTGGGAAAAGAGGGTGGGGATGATTCCATTTCCTGCTCCTCCAGATTCTGACTCACAAATTTAAAGCAATTAGAAACAAGCATTACTCAACAGAAAGCATATTCACTGTATATTAGTTATTCAATATTCTCCCCCAAATGCTCCAGTGATGCATTACACATAATGGGTAAAGTATAATATTACTATGTCAATTCCAAAGTCAGCTGTGAATCCTACTGACTAGATGAATATTCAATACTTTTTCAGTCTTTTAATCTTTCCAGAACTAGAAAATATTTAGTGTGGCAATATATATTTCATAATATTAATCAGAGAGATTGGTTTTGCTTTCCTCTTTATTGAGGTGTAACATATGTACTGTTAAGTGCATAAACCTTACTTGCACATCTTGATGAATTTTCATTTGTATTCACCTGTGTGACAACTACCTAAATCAAGATACAGCATATTCCAGTACCCCAAAACTCTATTATGCCCCTCCAATCAATTATCACTACCTATCTTCCAACATTCAACACAATCACTATCTTAATTTCTGCTTGTTCATGAACATATAAAGTTACATATGTGTGTGTGTATATAAATATGAATGTGTGAATATACACATATATATACATGTATTGTGTGTATATATACAAATACCTAGACAGACATATAGAGAGACAAAACAGTAGAATAGTAGAATAGGTACATTTATGCCTGGCTTCCTTTACTCAACATTTTGTCAGTGAGATTTACTCAATTTGTGGTATGCAAAGATAGCTCATTCCATTTTATTGCTTATAGTATATTCCATTGTATGAGGATACCACAACTTTCATATCTATTTTATTCATGAACATTTGGTTTGTTTTCAGTTGAGTCTGTTATGAATATATCTGCTATAAACATTTTTGAGACATTGCTAGGCATGCTTTCCAGTGGGCAAAAACATGAATTTCTCTCATGTATGTACCTGATTCACAAGATAGGCATATATTTAGTTTTAGGAAATCCTGGTAGTTTTTCAAAGTGGTGTTTCAATTTAAATCTCCACTAGCAATGTATGAGAGTTTTACTTGCTCCATATTGTCAACAACAGTTGGTATCATCAGATATTTTGTTTTGTCTTTATTTCTTCTTAATATTAGCCTTTCTGATGGTTATGTAGAGGGGTCTCAACTGGTTTTAAGGCATTTTTCTGGGGACTAAGAGTCTGAAAACCTTTTCATATATATACACCATTATGATCTGTTGGATATCCTATTTCAGAATGTGCCTATTTAAGTCTTTTTCCCATTTTAAAGTTCAGGTGTTTATCATTTTCTTAAATACTTTATATATTTTAGTTATATGATCTATATTGGATGTAAGGTCAGCAAATATTTTCTTCTAATTTATAACTTGCCTTTTCGCTCTCTTAGTGATTTTTTTGATGAATAGCTCTTAAAGTTAACAAGTCCAATTTATCAATCTTGATTTTGTGGTATTTCTTGTGACTCTTTAAGAAATCTTGGCCTGTAGCCAGAGGATGATGAATTTCTGATTAGGCACAAGATATACAAAGGATTATCCTATCATTCTGAAGTTATAGTGCTTGGTTGTTTAGTGGTTATATTCTATAAGATAGTAATTTCCATGGAAAAAACAAATGAGCTAATGAAATATTTCCTTTTGATTTTAGTCAGCTAAATATTTATAAATGATATGACATTCTTGATAATCACTTCCATGTCTATATCAAAAATATTAGAGATAACAAGTGTTGGCAAGGATTTGGAGAAGAGGGAACCCTTGTGCACTACTGGTGGGAATATAAATTGTCACAGCCTCTGTGGAAAGCAGTATGGACATTCCTCAAGAATTAAAAAATAGAACTACCATACAATCTAGCAATTCTACTTCTGGGTGTTTACCTAAAGAAAACAAAAACACTAACCTGAAAAGATATGAACATCCCTGTGTTGATTGCAGCACTATTTATAGTCAAGATATGGAAACAACCTGTGTCCAATGATGGTTGAATGGATAAAGAAAATGTGGTGTGTATATACAATGGAATATT
This sequence comes from Nyctereutes procyonoides, assembly GCF_905146905.1. NCBI lineage: Eukaryota > Metazoa > Chordata > Mammalia > Carnivora > Canidae > Nyctereutes > Nyctereutes procyonoides. The sequence continues at coordinate 289,318 of NW_026575120.1, forward strand.
ATTCAGCCATAACAATGAAGGAAATTTTGCCATTTGCAACAACATGGAAATAACCTGAGCTCATAGGCACAAAGAACAGATTGGTAGTTGCCAGAGGCAGAGGGTGGTGGGTAGAGGGTAAAAGAAAGAAGTGGGTTAAGGACGTCAGGAGGTACAAACTTTCAGTTATAAAATAGATAAGTCATGAGGATGTGATGTACAGCATGGTCACTCTAATTAATAACACTGTATTGAATCTGAAAGCTGCTAAGAGAGTAAATCTTGAAATTTCTTATCACAAGAAAAACATTTGTAAGTCTTTCTGGTGACAGATGTTAACTAGACTTATTATGGCAATCATTTTGTAATTTATACAAATATTGAATCACTAAGGTTGTTGTATCTGAATCTAATATAATGTTATATTTCAATTATGCCTCAATTAAAAAATGTTCAGAAAAAAAATTTACCAGAAGCTAAAAAAGAATATGATGCCTAACATACAGATACTGCCTGGATTTTAAGGCTTTCTATTCAATGATCTTATACTACATTTTGTGCACACACAAAATCACAAATTGTACAATCACCTATGCAAATGTGTTTTCCTTACATTTATAATAACTTATATCAGGGAAAAATATTAAAAAAATAAAACGAACAGAAGGCCATTTATATGTTGGCCTTGGAGAAGCTCCTTAACCTCTCTGGACTTCAGTTCACTGCCAGGAAATGGGGATGATAATAGCACATATTTCAGAAAGTTGTTTTGGAGAGTAAATAAATGAATACATGTAAGGCACTTAGTAAGAGTCCAATAGATATTAAGCATAGTGATTACCATCAAGGAACACCAAACTTGGGGTGTGTGTAGTGATATCCAGTTTTACTTTTTTAAAATATTTATTTATTTATTTTAGGGAGAGAGGGAGAAAGAATCTCAAACAGACTCCATGCTGAGCTCAGAGCTCCACAAGGGGCTGGATCTCATGACCCTGAGTTTAGACCCTGAGCCAAAATCAAGAGTCAAATACTTAACCAACTGCACCACTCAGCTGCCCCTGGACCCAGTTTTAGATGAGGAAACACTATGAGAGAAGTTAAGCCTATGACCTTAGCAATAAAGCTTGTCTTTAAGCCTACATCTGTATTTCATGGGCTTTCAATTCACCATGTGACAATTGCAAATTGTTTACTGGACACTGAGCATGGACATACCTGAATTTGGGTAAAAATTAATGAGAAATAAGTACAAGGGGTACCAAAACTTATTAAAGATTCTTTGAGCTATACTTTCTATGTAACTCACTGTTAGGAGAACCATTTAAACAGATCATCATAAAGGGGCTCTCATTTGTTTAAACTGGATACAAAGCCTCTTGATAGCAGAGCAGTGTCTTCTATGTCATTGTGTTATTCATAATAAATAGCTCAGTGCTGGGCATGGTGTTGATTTATGGATCACTGAGAAGACCTCAGAGAAGCTAGCTGCTGAGACATGCTATCTTTAGATCCAATTACATTTTAGACTTTAAAAGTCTTGCTTATGTTTTCTATAGTCTGATTTCTAACTCATCACACATTTTCATTTTGGCTTTGGAGTGTGAAGAGGTGTTCTACAATGCTGGTGACTCATCTCTGATGGAACTGATAGGAAAGTGATTCTCAACGTGTATTCCCCAGAGCAGCAGCAGCAGCACGTAGAAGTTTGTGTGAAATGCAGATTCTTAGGCCCCACCCCAGAACCTATGAATCAGAAACTCTCAGGTGTAAGGCCACATAATGGGTCAGAACAAGCTCCCCTGGTGATTCTGACACATGCTAAAGTTTGGGAAGAATGTGTTGGAGAAGGATTACTAGCTTACCCATCTAACCATGTGATGTAACTTATTTATTAATAAATTGATCATGAACTCTCCAGAAACCATGTCAAAAATAATCATTTTATTTGTAGTCATTTTGATTTAATTTATCTGCTTTTTGGACCACTATAAAACTAACATGAATCAAATTTTAAACATACAAAAGAGCATACAAAGAAATCCCTCCTCTTTACTCTTGTGTCCTAGAGGTGAACCACCATGAAGTCTGTTTTTGTACCTTTCCAGCATTATTTTATGCATATACTAGCAGATAGTTGTGTTTCTTCCTTGATTTCTTTTCTACACAAGGTGTAGCATGCTCTATACACTGTCCAAATGTAACCACCTTTAATAGTGCTCAACATATACAGTTTCCACATTAAGTTTTGTGGTCTTTTACATGTTTTGTAAAAGAGGGTATGCTCTACAGAACCTTCTTAAAATAGGGATTTGTTTTGTATTTATGTGTTTCCACTAAACAAATTCTAATGCTGTACACTAATAATATTTTTTCTTTTAACTTGATTTCCAAATATCCCATTTAAATGATCACATATATAGAATTATCATATCACCAGGTGTAATTTTTCCTACACCACACCCCAAAACCTCAGCCTTCTACAAATGTCAAGGGCTTCATCATATATAACTAATTTAGTTTTCAGATTTAGATTTGAACCATGTGTTATTCATTCAATAATGCTGGAATTTATTCCGAATTATGCTGGAGGCCCCTTGATTTTAGCTTCCTATTAAGAATTATATTGAAACTCCTCTTTGAATTTACTTCTATACCTGGCATAATGCCAATTCATTTTTTTTTCTAAAAAATGCAACCATATTCTCCTTTATTCTTTTAGCAATATTGCAATCCTGACATTTGATCTCTGCAAGCAATTATCTTGCTTCTTCCTTTAATATTCTTTAAAGGGGTTGAAACATTTAAAACAGCCCTCTGGTCTACGCCAAAACGTTCCCAGCTGTCTTGCTGTCTTAAAATATGTACCAAATTATACCAAGGGACTTATCTCTTGAAAATAAAACCCACAGGAATGGTTCTAAATTCCCTAACTTTGAATTCAAGGCCTCCAATATTCTCCCTTTTCAGACATATCTCCCCTAACTGAGCTCTCAGCTCAATAAAGATTGTTATTTTTAGTTTCTTGAGTTTTTGTGGTGTCTTTCTCTTTCCATGGCTTCATGAAGCCCATTCCCCATGATAGCCTGTCAACTTGTTTGCTATCCCTATGTCAAAATTCCTAGGACTGAGATGCCCAAGTCCCTAACAATACTACTGCTTGCTTGTAAGTGGGCATATTTTATCTTACTGGGCTTTGTAACCACCTTCCAAGATAAAAATTGTGAGTATCCTTATCCCTTGTTACCAATAAGGAAATGGAGACTTATTGGGCTTAATCCTTCTCCTTGATTCTTCTGTGTTGACACACTTGGCACTCACTCTACACTACCTCATAATGTTATCTTTCTATGTGTGTATGACTTGTCAACACAGCTCAATTTTCTTAAAAGCACACACTTTATCAGACTGTCCTTCGGTTCATCCCCCTGTGACTTGAACAGGGAAGGAACATGGTAAATGCGAGTTGTATGACTTGTTAGAATCAAAGAATCAAAACTTTGAGCAGAAAGGGAGCCTTACAGATCACTTAATGAATAGTTGTATGTCTCAACAGATTTGAGGTTTGCATAGCCCTGGAGATAAAAGGTACGATGCCACTCATTTTTATTAAAAGATTGGAGATTAAGATTTCTTTAGTTTTAAATAAATGATGATATAGGATAGTATGAAATTTGAAATTTAAATAAGTTATAAGATGAAACAAGAAATGAATTTTTAAGATGAAACGTGAAACTTCAAAGAAACTCTAGAGAAATATCAGAACTGGAACTGGCTGCTTCAAGCTACCCAGACTTCTAGGCGGTAAATTTTTTTTCTCTTCTGCAGTTGGTGCTATTGCTGTTGAAAAAGTTGAGAAACATAAAGTACAATGTTAATTGAGGCCTGGAGAAGGTAAGCAAATTGCTCCTACTTACATTAACTCAACCAGTATTGATTCAGCATGTGCAACTCACTGTGCAAACACCCGGGCTAAAATAATAAGTAGAACGGACAAGGACACCCACCTTATAAAGTTTGTATCTAAGTGGGGGTAAAGGGAAGAGAGATTCATTAAATTAATATTCAGTGTCTGAACCCATATAACCAGCCACTCACTTGGTTAGTGCAGCAGAACACATTAAGTAAAACAACTCAAATCTTTTTCCAGCCTTCCCAGAAAACACCCAAGGGAGAGTCCACTCTTATTGCACAACAAAACATCTTTAGCATGTTTTCCTGTATCTTACATCCCAATATGGCTTTCAGCAGTCACTGACAAAACTGACAAAAACTTAACTTTCCCAATGTTCTTCCTGAACTTCAGCCTGAAGAGCTCCCAGCACTTTGGCCTCTCCCCTCCTCTCTCTTCCCATCCATTATTTTATTTATGGGCTGCCCTATTTTTAATTTAATTTTAAAAATTTATTTCAATTCAATTTTATTAACATGTAGTGTATTATTATTTTCAGAGGTAGAATTTAGTGATTCATCAGTTGTGTATAACACCCAGTGCTCATCTATCAAGTGCCCTCCTTAATGTCCATCACCCAGTTATCCCATGCCCCCCCCCCACCTACCCTTCAGCAACTCTCAGTTTGTTTCCTATAGTTGAGTCTCTTATTGTTTGTCTCCTTCTTTCTTTTAATCTTATTTTTCGGGGCATCTGGATGGCTCACTTGGTCAAGTGTCTGCCTTCTGCTCAGGTCATGATCTCAGGGTCCTGGGATCCAGCCACACACCTGGCTCCCTGCTCAGCAGGGAGCCTGCTTCTCCCTCTGCCCCTACTTCTCCCCCTGCTTGTGCTCTCTCTGTCAAGTAAATAAATAAATAAATAAATATTTTAAAATCTTATTTTTCCTTCTTTCTATGTTCATCTGTTTTGTTTCTTAAATTCTACATATGAATGAAATCATGATATTTGTCTTTCTCTGACTGGCTTATTTCACTTAGCATAATACCCTCTAGCTCCATCCATGTTGTTGCAAATGGCAAGATCTCATTCTTTTCGATGGCTGAGTAATACTCCATTGTGTGTGTATGTATGTATATATATATATATATATATATACATACATACACACATTTTCTTTATCCATTCATCTGTTGATAGACATCTTTTTCCCATTTATTCTTTCCTCAAAAATGAAGCTACCTTCTTATAAGAGATTTCAGTGGTTGTAGTGATGGGAAAAAATGTGAAATCTCATGAACTGATTTTCATATCTCTCACTTTTTAAATCCATACAGCATGGTAAATGTAAAAATGCAAAGTATTTGACCTAGCCTGAGGAATTAGGGCAGACAACTCTGAGAAAGGGACCCATTGAGCTGAGCTCAGACAGTTAAATAAGCATTAACCAAGAAAAGGAGGTAAGAACATTCCAGGCTTAGGGATCACAATCAATGAAATTTCATGGTGGGAAAAGCATGGAAATAACAAAAGGCCATTGTGGCTAGAATACAAGGTAAGAAGGTAAGGGGAAGAAGCTGGAGCAGGAGGCAAGGTCCTGTAATGCAGGGCCTTGTGGACCATGTTTAGGATTTGGTCCTTTTCTCTGAGAGCAGTGATAAGTTACCAAAAGGGAGAAGGGCAGTAGGGGGATCAGATTTGCATTCTGATGCAAAGAATTGATGTAGGCTAGAGATTTGGGATATTTGTAGGAAGCGCTAAGTAGATTCCTGGTGAGTCAAGGTTGTGTCAGAGGAGATGAAAAGAAGAGTAAAAATTCAGAAGCTTGGGGCTCCTCAGTGGCTCAGTCAGTTAAGTGTCCAACTCTTGATTTCGGCTCAGGTCTTATTTTTTTTTTAATTTTTTTTATTTATTTATGACAGTCACACACACACACACACACACACACACACACAGAAAGAGAGAGAGAGAGAGAGAGAGGCAGAGGAGAAGCAGGATCCATGCACCAGGAGCCCGACGTGGGATTCGATCTCGGGTCTCCAGGATCGTGCCCTGGGCCAAAGGCAGGCGCCAACCACTGCGCCACCCAGGGATCCTTCGGCTCAGGTCTTGATCTCAGGGTTGTGAAATCAAGCCCTGCACTGGGTTCCATGCTAGGTGTGGAGTCTGCTTTGGATTCACTCTCTCCTTCTCCCTCTGCTGCTCCTTCTCTTTCTCTCTCCTCTTAAAAAAAAGAAAAGAAAGAAAAAGAAAGAAAGAGAAAAATAAAAATAAAAATAAAAAAAATTAGGTGTTCTTTGGGAATAAATGGTCAGGATTTAGTGCTTGATTGGAAATGGGTACTGAAGAAGAGAGATATCATGGGTAATGTCCAAGCTTCTGGCTTGGGCAACTAGATGGATAAGAAAAATAGAAACAGGAAATTCTAGAAGATCTGATTTTATGGAGAAATTTTAAAAACTAAAATGGCTTGATAAGACAAAAAATTGTGCTTTTACTCAAGCAGTCATGAAACTTCAGAATTTTTTACTTAGTCTTGCTTGCTTTGCTTTTATTGTTTTATCTCATCAATAACCACATGTTATTAAGAAACGCATACAAAGCACTTTGAGTTTACTGGGCTATTTTTTTTTCACTGCTTTCACAGAATGAAATATACATAGTATCATTTAGTAAAATTGGTAAGAAGCAGATTTTGTTCTAAATTTCTTAGTTTTTTAATTTATTTATTCATGAAAGACACACAGAGAGAGGCAGAGACCTAGGCAGAGGGAGAAGCAGACTCCTCGCAGGGAGCCCAATGCGGGACTAGATCTCAGTACGCTGGGATCATGCCCTGAGCCAAAGGCAGACACTGAACTGCTGAGCCACCCTGGCTTCCCTCTTTCTAAATGTCATATGCTGTACTGTGAAATGTAAGCATAAGTATTATCTGTGTTCACAGTAGGAGTAGATAAGAGATGTTGGGCTATTACTGTATAACAAATCACTCCAAGACTTTGTGGCTTAAAACAATTATATTATTTTATTACTATTTTTCATGATCCTTGGAGTTGACTGGATGAATGTAGCTATTCTTTCAAGCTTCCTTAGTCGTATGTCTGACTGGTAATATGCAGCTTTTGACTGGAATATCCATCTAAGACAACATGTTAACTTCTCCATGTGGCTATATACACGGAGCTTCCACATAGCACAGTGGGGTTCCAAGAGTGATCACCCCAAGAGAACTATGCAGAAGCCATATTGATCTTTATGACTCAACCTCAGAAGCCACATAACAAAACTACTGTACTCACAGGCCCGCCTGGATTCAAAGTAAGGGAATACAGTTCCCACCTCTCAATGGCAGGAGTGATAACCTCACTGTAAGATGAGCAGGTAGGGTGGGATATGTTTTTGTAGCCATCTTGGGAAATACAGTCTTACAAGATGAAAGCAGAGGGATATTGGACCACAGTAGAGGAAAAGCCAGCGCCACTGAGGTTGGATGAATGTAGCCAGGAGACAAGGAGAGCCTGAAGCCCAAAAAAGAGTCTTGCAAGAGAATCTCCCCACGGGCTCCAGATGGAGCCACCCCCACAGACACCTTGACTCCAGTCCCCTACAACTATTTTGCACTTTTGACCTCCAGACTATTGAAGAATAAAGAAAATTGTTTTGTTATAAGCCATGAGGTTTGTGGCAAATCATTATAGCAATAACAGAAAAGGAATACTGTCAATAAACTAATGAAATGAAAGAAAAATAGTTTGCATTTCAAATAATTCAAGCCTATTTAAGAAACAAACTGAGGGTTGCTAGAGGGGAGGTGGGTGGAAGACGGGGTAACTGGGTGATGGGCATTAAGGAGGGCATGTGATGGGATGAGCACTGGGTGTTATATGCAACTGATAAATTATTGAACACTACATCTGAAACTGATGACGTACTATGTGTTGGCTAATTGAATTTAAATTAAAAAAATAATAAAAATAAATAAATTAGACCCCTAAAAAAAAAAAGAAAGAAAAAATAATTCAAACCTATATGTTCTTCTGCTGACATAAATAGAAGAATGATATGGTAAATTAAAATGCTGAATAAAGAGTATATATATTAAAATGAGTATATACGGATATAAAATTTTTTCTTTTTTTTAATAAATTAATTTTTATTGGTGTTCAATTTACCAACATACAGAATAACACCCAGTGCTCATCCCGTCAAGTGTCCCCCTCAGTGCCCATCACCCATTCACCCCCACCCCCCGCCCTCCTCCCCCTCCACCACCCCTAGTTCCTTTCCCAGAGTTAGGAGTCTTTATGTTCTCTGTCCCTTTCTGATATTTCCCACACATTTCTTCTCCCTTCCCTTAGATTCCCTTTCACTATTATTCATATTCTATAAAATTTTTTCTTTTGATACAGGTAGAGTAGTAATTAATCCTCCATCTTTTTCACATTACAAGTTGCTGCCTTTAAAATCTTATAGTTTTATTGATATCTTGCCTATGTTCCAGCTCTAAGACTAAGATAAATGGGCCAAGAGTTCCATAAATTTAGATAACTACATTTTGCATAATGTATTTTTTAAAATATTTTCAAACTTACAGAATGTTTGCAAGAATAATACAAGAAACTTCTGTAACCCTGCACCATATTCACTATTTCCATTTTGTCCCATTTGCATGCACATTCTTTCTGCCTGAGCATGCGCACACACACACACTATTTTTGCACCATTTGAGAGAGTTGGAGACATTTTCCTCTTTTACCCCCAAGTACTCCTGTATATTTCCTCAGAATATAGACACTCACTTTCATAACCACACTCAAAATTTCAAAATAATTAAACTTTGACAAAATGCTATTATCTAACTCCAAACCCATTTTCAAATTTTGCCAATTGCCCCCAGAGTGTCCTTTTGTAGCTACTTGTTCTCCCAGTCAAGCATCCAATCCAGTCATTCTTGCTGCATTCAGATGTCACCGCTTTGAGACTTCTCTCCTGTGTGACAGTTCCTCAACCTTTCTTTGTCTTCCCTGACCATGACACTCTTGAAAAGTGCAGGCTAATTACTGTGTCCAATTACTGTGTATCCCTCAGTTTGGGTTTGTCTGGGGTTTATTACTAATATGGGTTTGCATGCTTCCTAGTTCAGGAAGCACAGTACAAAGTGCCTCAAAGAGTGTATCTCAGAACATCAAATCAGGAGTCCCTTGATGTCAGCTGGTCTCAATGTTGATGATCATTTTGATTACCTGGTTAGGGTGATGGCTAGGAGTTTCTCCTCAATCAAAGTCACTATTGTTTTCCTGTTACATTAATTAAAGAAGGTTGTGGGGTGAAACTCAGAGACTCTGTAAACACCCTTTCCTCTCTATACCTTTCACTCATAGAATGAATTTCTAATTCCACCATCCCCTCAGTGTTTGGTAGCATAGTAGAAAGCATTTCCTCTTTCTCGTTTTCTCTTCTTTCTTCTTCTTCTTTTTAAAGATTCTATTTTATTTATTCATGAAATACACAGAGAGACAGGCAGAGGGAGAAGCAGGCTCCATACAGGGAGCCTGATGCGGGGCTACTATGAGAAGTGAATTACATCAGACAAGAAAGGACAAATATTGTGTTATTTTACTTATATATGGAATCTGAAAAACAAATGAACAAATAAAGTTAAACAGAAGCAGACTCATAAATACAGAGAACAAACTGGTGGTTGCTACTGGGGAGAAGAAAGGGGGAAATGGAGGCACAAACTTTCAGGTATAAAATAAGTAAGTCACAGGGGTATAATGCACCACACAGGGAATATACACAATAATATTGTGATAACTTTGTATAGTGACAGATAACTACTCTTATCATGGTGAGCATTTTGTAATGTATATAAATGTTGAATCACTATGCTGTATACCTAAACTAATATAATTTATGTCAACTATATTTCAATTAACAAAAAATCATGTAAGTGGACTCATACAGTGTTAACTCTGTGTCTAGGTTCTATCTTTCGCTGATTATAATGTCTAAGATTCATCTGTGATTTCAGGTATTCTTTCCTTCTGGATAATTTTCCAGTGTTTGAATATACCACAATTTGCTTATCCCTTCACCTATTAATAAGTGCTGGATTGTTTTCAGTTTTTGATGGCTATGAATGTTCTTGTTCATGCCTTTTTGTGGATGTACGTTTTCATTCTTCTTTGATAAATGTTTAGGAGTAGAATTTCTGAGTCATAGGGTAGATATATGTGTAACTTTATAAGAAATTGCCAAATGCTTTCTAAGTGGTTGTACCACCTCACAATTTATGGGAGTTCCACCACAATCTGGCCAGTATTTGGTATTTTCAGTGTTTTTATTTTTAGCCATTCTAGTTGGGTATGGAATGGTATCTTATTGCTGTTTTTTAAAAAAATTATTTTAATTCCAGTACAGTTAATATACAGTGTTATACTGGTTTCAGGTGTACAATATAGTGTCTCAGCAATTCTATACTTTACTCCATGCTCATCATGGTAAGTGTAGTCTGAATTCCCATCACCTATTTCACTCATGCCCCCACCCACTTCCCCTTAGGTAACCACCAGTTTGTTCTTATAGTTAAGAGGCTGTTTTCTTGGTTTCTCTCTCTCTCTCTCTCTCTCTTTTTCCTTTGTTTATTTATCATTGCAGTTTTAATTTACATTTCTCTGATGACTAATAATATTGAGCACTTTATTGTGTGTTTATTTGACATTCATAAAACTTCAACATGTGTCTCTTAAAGTTTTTATTGAATTTTTTCTTGGATTTATGTCTTTTTAAAGATTTTATTTATTTATTTATTTATTTATTTATTTATTTATTTATTTATTTGAGAAAGAGTGCATGTGCATGCACATAAGCAGGGGGAGGGGCAGAGGAAGAGGGAGAGGGACAAGCAGACTCTGCGTGCTGAGCACAGAGCCTTAACTGGGGCTCCATCTCACCACCCTGAGATCACAACCTGAGCCAAAACCAAGAGTCAGAGGCTCGACTGGCTGAGCCACCCAGGAGTCCCTTGGATTTATGTCTATTTATTAGTGAGTTGTAGCACTCATTTTAAAATTCTGAGTACAAGTTCCTTGTCAGATATATGTTAACATGTATTTCCCAGGCTGTGGTATCCTATTCATTTGCTTAAGTGTCTCTTGATAAGAAGTCTTTAATTTTTAATTTTGAGAAAGTTTAACTTATCAATTTTCCTCTGTGGTTGTTTCTTTCTCTGTCTTAAGAAATCTTTGCCTTCCCCCAGGTTTTGACAATATACTTATGTTTTCCCTTTAGAATCTTGAATTATTCCTTTACATTTAGGTTTGTGATTTATCTTGAATTAATGAGGTAGAGGTTATAGTTCTTTTGTTTCCATGCAGATACTTAGTTTTCTAAATAATTTATTGAGGACTTTCCTGTCCTCACTGAATTGCTTTGGCACCATTATTAGTGTGGTTTCATCATGCAGTTTGAAATCCGGGAGGATGATACCTCCAGCCTTGCTCTATTTTCTCAGGATTGCTTTGGCTATTTGGGGTCTTTTGTGGTTCCACACAAATATTAGGATTGTTTCTTCTATTTCTATAAATGGGTACCTTTGTACAAAATGAAATGACCATTCAGGTGTTGGTCAATTTCTGCTTTTTATTCCATTGCATTGATCTATTCTGTTGCCAATACTACACATCTTTGATTACTACAACTTTATATTAAATTTTGAAGCTAAGTGGTCTAAATCTTCTAGCTTCATCCTTTTATTTCATTGTATTTTGCCTAACCTAGGTCCTTTGCATTTCCACATTACTTTTAGAATGAGATTGTCACTTTTACAAAAATATCTGCTGAGATTATGGGTAGGATTGCAGTACATTTCTATGTCAGTTTAGGAAGAATTGACATCCTAATAATATTGAGTCCTCCAAAACATGAACATAGTGTATCTCTATATTTTTTCAGGTGTTATTTAAGTGCTCTTATCAGTATTAATTTTTAGCATTGAGGTTTTGCATATCTTTTGTTAAATTTGTCCTTATTTTATGTTTTTTTTATTTTATGTTTTTAATGCTACTGTTAATGGAATTATTTCTTGCTTTGATTTTTTAAATTGTTTACTGTTAGTACATAGAAATACATTGCTTTTTTATATTGACCTTATATCCTGAAATATTACTAAGCTCACATTTAGTTTCAGTACCTTTTTTGTAAATTTCTTAAAATGTTCCATATAACAATTATATTGGACAGCCCAGGTGGCTCAGCAGTTCAGCGCCACCTTCAGCCCAGGGCCTGATCCTGGAGACCCGGAATCGAGGTCCACATCAGGTTCCCTGCATGGAGCCTGCTTCTCCCTCTGCCTGTGTCTCTGCCTCTCTCTCTCTCTCTGTCTCTCATGAATAAATAAATACAAATCTTAAAAAAAAAATAGAGGAGGAGGAAAGACTTCCTTAAAAGAAAAACAATTATACTACCTGCAAACAGGAATCATTTTCCTTCTCATTTTCAATTGTTATGTCTTTTGTTTCCATTTCTTGCTCTATCAAATTTTTTCAGAATACCAATAAAATAGAAGCAAAGGGGGAGTAGACATTTTTGCCTTGTCTCCATCTTTAAGAGAGGAGCAGTTGTTTACCATTGAAAGGGTCCAAAAGATGCTGCTTCCAAATATGTCACTTTGACATAAGGATTATTTTGAATTGAAGGAAGCTGAGAATCAACAGATGGAAGAAAACTCCTCTGCTTTCCCCTTAACTGCCTAAAAGCAAGACATAAATTTCCCTTTATGAAGGTATCATTGGCATAAACTTCCTCCCTCCCCCTGCCATCTTCTGAACCAGGATGAAGAGAACAACTCTTATCACCAGAGATGGAGGGCTAGTGTGGAGATGAGGCTGCATGAACAAATTTTACTAAAATAATATTTACCTCAAATTAATTTCCCCATATATTTCCTACTTTCCCAAAATTTATCAGCCCTAGAAGCCCAAACTTCCCTTCCTTTGTCAAGCCACTTTTTAAAAAAGACTTTATTTATTATTTATTTATTTATTTATTTAGGATGTGTGAGAGAGAATGAGCAGAGGAAATGGGAGAGGGAGAAGCAGACTCCCTGTGGAGTAGGGAGCCTGACTTGACTTGGGGGGGCTTGATCCCAGGACCTCAGGAACATGACCTGAACTGAAGGCAGATGATTAACTCACTGAGCCACTCAGGTGTCCCTGCCTAATGATCTTGTCCTTTGTTGAAATGGTATATAAGCCCCTGAGTCTAACCACTTCTTTGGGTCTTCACCTTTCTGTGATGCTCCTATGTGCATAAAAATATTAAAATTGATGGACTGGGTCAGCCTTTTTTCCTGTTTTCTGTCTTTTGTCAGTTTAATTTGTAGGCCTCAGTCACTAGCCATTGAACCCAAAAAGGTAGAGGAAAAGTTTGTTTTGTTTTTTCTTCCCCCTCCATATCATATCAAGTATGATATTAGCTGAAGGGTTTTCATAAATGCCCTTTATCAAACTGAGGAAGTTCCTTTCTATTCCTAGTTTGTTGAGAGCTCTATCATGATAGTCTCTGCTTTATCATGTGCCCCAAACTTTGCCCTTTAACTTTCCAAGCCACTAAAACTATATTTTTCTTCAATTAAAAAGTCACATATAGTGCCTTTCTTCTTTCTTTCTTTCTTTCTTTCTTTCTTTCTTTCTTTCTTTCTTTCTCTTTCTCTCTTTCTTTCTTTTCTTTCTTTCTTTTTCTTCTTTCTTTTCTTTTTTTTTTTTTTTTTAGATTTTCTTTATTTATTTGTGAGAGACACAGGGAGGGAGAGAGAGGCAGAGACACAGGCAGAGGGAGAAGCAGGTTCCATGCAGGGAGCCTGACGTGGGACTCGATCCTGGGACTCTAGGATCAGGCCTTGGGCTGAAGGCGGAGCTAAACCACTGAGCCACCCGGGCTGCCCTAGTACCCTTCTTTCAAGATTTGACTCCCCTCTAGTTTCTATCCACTTCTGGTCACTTTCCAGTGCCTTCAAATAGAAGGCACTGTTTATATTTTTTTCTTAGAGTATAATTTTTTTTCAGCAGCAGGCCTAATCTGATACAAGCTACTCTGCCATTAACAGAACTGAAATTCCAAATGACCACTTAAAAATATATACTTTTATGTTCAGTGTAGTTGATGAAGCTCATCATGTAGTTGATGAAAAATTTGTCTTGTTTCATTGCTCAGAGATGACTGGATTCCTAGTCATTTATGCACACATGAAGCAGAGAAGCAGAAGGAGAAGTCACTTAGAATGTCAGGGGATGACACTCAAAATAATTTTGATTTCAAGTGCTTTGTTGACTACTGATGTGTCCACAGTTCTTGAATCCTTCCTGTAATGTACATCACAGACAACGTTCATCATGAAAATAATTTATTGACATTTTTAAGGGAATTATTGTACAGGAAAGGAAGGATATACAAATTACTTGCAATTTCAGATCACAACCAGAGTAAGAAAATGAGTTTATGAAGTCCAAGTAATAAAATAACTGGTTAAAAGAATAATGAAATGGGAGAAAATATTTTATACGAATTTCAGGTAATTATTACCTACTAGCTTTTTTAGGACAGGAACAACATTTTATACGTTGTGTTATACTTTATACAGTGGATTTTTAAGAGCATTTGCACATGGTAAAGCACACAAAAAACATAGTATCCATTTTATAAGTATTCTGAGATGAGCTATGATAAAAGAAAATGACACATTGCAAACTCATATATTTTATCTCAATTTCATCTCCATTAAACTGGAAAAAATAAAATGATTATTACATGTATCCAAGTATTCCTTTTCCATAATAATAATTGGGCTCTCTTAAATATTTACCACAACAAATATGTGATTAACATATTTTAAATTGTAGGGGGCATTATTTTATTTAAATCTACTTTAAGGAAGATAAGACATACTGTACACTCAAACCAAAGAAGTGGTCTTCATTGGAAACTGGATAAATCTGCAATAACTGTCCCATAAAAAAGAACTGGGTCCACTTGGAAGGATTCTATAAATCACGAGCTTGGGTTGAAATCAGTTGAAAGCAAATCTTAATAAAAGCACTTCTCAGTTAAACAAAACTTTTTAGTTATTCCTCAAAGAAGGCAAAACTACACCTGAAGCCCTTTAGGGGCTTTAGATCTTTCCAGTGACCCCATTCTTCCTTTTTAAACAATTAAAATCATGTCTGGTAAAAGAATGCAAAGTTATTCTGTTTCCTATTTTAATATTCTTGTAAATAGAGTTCAGTTACAGTTTAGTATCATTTGAGGTCTTCATTAATAATGAGAGGATAGACTAGATAAAAAGATCTAGGTTCTTTTTTTTTTTTTTAAAGATCTAGGTTCTAATATTTCATTTTTGAAGCAAGAAGAAAGAAAAATACTTGCCAGTCATGGAATAAACCTAAGAATCTTTCAAAACCATTGAACCTACTGAAAGCTTTTCCTAAGGACAACCCATGATCAATATAAAAGGCACTGCAGAGAATGAATATTTAATGATCAACAAGCCAATATGCTGAATGTAAGGAATAATGGCTTGGGAAAGTAGATAGAAGGATTTTGTTACATTGAGAGATCAAATGAATTACAATTAGTCTAATGATGAAACCTTTTAAGTCTTTGCTTTATCTCTGTTGCCCTGAAATTCTAGTCATGGGTTTATTATAAATCCTATTTTCATGGTCCACTGAGCCTCTCCACATGCATGCAGATAATACAAACTCATTATTATCCACAATGGGTCTATGAACCAAAGATTAAATTTAACATTATGATGATGATGATGATGATGATGATGATGTGGCTTGTCATTTTTACCTTGAGTACAAAACAAAAGACATATCTATAGCCTATGATGTTTTTAAAAAGCTGTTTCAAAGATCTCCCAGCTTCCAGTTCACCTTGGTCTTTGAATGAAAGATAAGGAATAAGTCCATCAAGCAGCAACCAAGCTGTGTAATAGGTCAGGTTGACCTGGGAACAGTCAACCTACAGAAGGCTTGAAATCAATCTAATCCGAAAAATTTCCTCCTTAAAAGCAATGGCTTTCTTAGTCCATTCCCTTAGAGATGGAAATGGCCAGTCCTCTGATTCCACAAGGATTTTTTTCCTGGAGGTTCTAAACTTTTTTCTAGAGGGAGCCATTCGATTTCTTCAAAGCCTTAGGATTATTGGGGCTCAGTGAGTATGGTGTGTCTTTGCCAATTCATGAGTCAGGGAATTAGGTGGGAAATGATTCTGTGTGTGTGTGTGTGTGTGTGTGTGTGTGTGTGCGCGCGCGCGCGTGTTTATGGTAGGGGAGGTAGCTATGAAAAAGCCTCTTTTTTGAGGCTCTCCATGCAGGGAGCCTGATGTGGGACTCGATTCCGGGTCTCCAGGATCACACCCCAGGCTGAAGTCAACAATTCATTGTTTTCACTTCTTGGAATGCTCTTGAGATCTTCCAGTCTTTTCTTTTTTTCACACTAGAGAAATGAGGATATGGACAAGAGATGTAAGGCCCGAAATGTGGGGGCAAGTTAAAGCAACAAGCAAATAGAAATCATCTAAACTATTTTAAGGCGCTGTCACTTTGGAACAGTTAGGCTAAGCTGTGTAACCTAGAGTAATTTATTTGACCACTCTGTGCCTCAACTTCTCTGTCTAGAAAATAGAGCTTAAAAATAGTACCCAGTATATAGGGTATAACGAAGATCAAATAAAATTAATAGATATAAAAACACTTAGAACAATGCTTGGCAAATAGCAAGTGTTCTGTAAATGTTACACATTACTATTGCAATTATTTGCATTAAAAAATCTAATGAACAGTTTTATGCCACTTATATCAATCAAAATCTTTTTATGATATAGATAGTATTTCTATATAATTTTCTATATAAGTTTGTAATGTGGTCATAGGTTCAAGTTCTTTTACTTAATTTCCATACAAACATATCCATGTATTACATCTTCTAGTTACTTGTCATTTTAATTTGTATATGGTAATATAGGATGGTTTTACATATTTAAATATTTTTTGGCATTTAAACTAATGCTTATTCTCCCCATTACAGGTGATGCTACATTGAAAATTTTGATATATTAGTTTACTTCCACCAAGAGAGGTGGAAAGGGTAATGGGTCAAAGGATACGTTATAGATTACTCTGAAGGAAGATGTAGCCATTTTATATTTCTACCATTAACATATAATGTATATCCTCTGCCTTTCCCCAAAGACTTGTCAAGACTGGGTTTTACAATTTTTAAATTTCTTTCTTTAGTATGTCTGTCAGGGAGATTTCAAGTTAGCTGGGTTTGCTTTTTTTTTTTTTTTTTTTTTCATTTTCAGTACAACTATGATTTTTTTTAAAAAAAACATGATTTAGTTTATATTTTCTTGAATGTCTACTTTTTGACTATTCATCAAGTGGAAAGTGGTTATTGATTTACATAATTGCTGATATTCTCATATATTCTTGGAGAAATCCATTACCAGGTTATGTTGTAGTAATCTATTTTATTTTAGAAATTTTCCTTTATAATATTTTTATTCCATATTTTGTCACATGACAATTGAAAGTTTTCAAAATATGTTCAATGAATCCATCATTCCCCTGGTAACAACCTTCATTCATTTCTCCAATGATTAGAAATGCATGTTCTCTTCACATCTGGGATAAATAAGCTACTCTTCAGTTTTTTAAAAAAATCTTTTACTCTTGATACAGCTGGAATTTATTGTAGTGTTTGAGTCTCATGTGTTTATGTAGCTGAGTTGATTCCTTCCAAACTGTCAGCCAACTATTTGGAAGACCATGTATTAAGCACTTACCCCTTGCCCTATGTTTGTTTTGTGTCTGTTCTAGGTCAGGTTCATGTTTCAAAGTGTGATAACTCAATTCCATATGATTTTGATCATTGTTGCAGTGTGTTTGGTTTTCCAACTAGGCTTGATCTAGGCTGGGCTGAATCTACCTTCATTACCTATGAACATATTTTGACATTGTCATCCATTTACTTTTCACTAGTAATTGTCATAGGAATTTTAGTTGTACTGCAATAACTCTATTTCTTTTTTTTATTATTTAAATTCAATTAGCCAACATATAGTAGGACACCATTAGTTTCAGATGTAGTGTTTAATAACTCATCAGTTGTGTAAATTAAATATATATATTAAAATAAAAGATTGGGCAGCCCCGGTGGCTCAGCGGTTTAGCACCGCCTTCAGCCCAGGGACTGATCCTGGACTCCCAGGATCAAGTCCCACGTTGGGCTCCCTGCATGGAGCCTGCTTCTCCCTCTGCCTGTGTCTGTGCCTCTCTCTCTGTGTGTCTCTCATGAATAAATAAATAAAATCTTTTTAAAAAATAAATAAATCAGATTTATTCCAAGGTATTTAATGATTTGTTGACATGGTGAATTCTGTTTTCTTGTTGCGTATAATGACTAGTTTTTGTTTGATTTCATTTAAACTTTAAGTATGCAACCATGTAACATGCAAAGTCAGATCTGTTCATATTCTTTAAGCAGTGATAGTGGTGACAAGATTACCTTTTTACATTTCTGTTTTTTGAGTAATTTGACTCAAATGTGACCTGATTCTAGTGTTCCTTTGTTGAGAGATCTTTAACAACAGACTGAACAATTACTCCTGCTTCTTTTCATTTAAAAATTACCATTAAATTTGTATATGATTTTTGAGATATATATTTGGGATTGAAGCACAAAAGCAAAGCTAACACAGAACCAGGAAGAGTTGGGCTCCTGGGTGGCTCAATCAGTTAAGTATCTGCTCCGGTTGTGATCCTGGGATCCTAGGATCCTGGGGGCTCCTTCTGTCTCTGCCTCTCTCTCTCTCTCTCTCTCTCTCTCTCATAAATAAATAAATAAATAAATAAATAAATAAATAAATAATAGATAAATAAATAAATAAATAATATTTTTAAAAAAAGAACTGGGAAGAGTTATAAAGGTTCAGTTGTTTGGTGCTTAGAGGTCAGATTGACCTGGTTTCTCTCCTAATCCTGTATTTATTAGCTGTGCAACACTGGACATATTTATAATCAGACTGGGTTTCAATTTATCATTTGTAAAGTGGGTAAAAATACTCATTTAAGGAGTGCCTGGGTGAGTCAGTCAGTTAAGTGTCTTCCTTCAGCTCAGGTCATGATTCCAAGGTCCTGGGATTAAGCCTTGTGTCTCTCTCTCCCTCTGCCTGCCACTCTCCTACTTGTGCTCTCTCTCTCTCTGTCAAATAAATAAATAAAACCTCAAAAAATATCTACTTAATAATCCAAAAAAATGAGAAGATATGAATAGACATTTTTCCAAAGAAATAAAGAGATGGCCAATAAACACATGAAAATATGCTAAACATCACTGATCTTCAGGGAAATGCAAATCAAAAGTGCAATGAAAAAAGAAAATCTGCAATGAGATGTCACCTCACACCTGTCCAAATGGCTAAAATCAACAACACAAAAAAAAACAAGAGGTGTTGACAAGGACGTGGAAAAAGGGGAACACTCTTGCTCTGTTGCTGAGGATACAAACTGGTACAGCCACTCTGGAAAACAGCATGGACTTTCCTCAAAAAGTAAAAATAGAAGTACCCTACAATCCAGCAATTGCACTACTGGGTATTTATCCAAAGAATTTAAAAATGCTAATTCAAAGGAATACATGCACCCTAATGTTTATAGCAGCATTATCTACAATATCCAAATTACAGAAGTAGCCCAAGTGCCCATCAACTAATGAATGGATAAAGACAATTACTATATTTATATATATATATATATATATATATATATGTGGAATATTACTCAGCTATAAAAAAAGAATGAAATCTTGCCATTTGCTAGACATAGAGTTGGAGTATAATGCTAAGCAAAATACATCAGTCAGAGAAAGACAAACACCATATTATTTCACTCATATGTGGAATTTAAGAAACAAAACAAGTGTGCAAGAAGAAAAAAGAGAGAGAGAGGCAAGCCAGGAAACAGACTTTTAACTACAGAGAACAAACTGATGGTTACCAGATGGCAGGTGGGTGGGGGGATGGGTGAAATAGGTGATGGAGATTAGGGAGACCACTTTTGATGAGCACCGGGTGATGTTTAGAAATGTTGAATCACTATATTGTTCACCTAAAATTAATATTATGTTGTATATTAACTAACTGGAATTTAAATAAAAAAATTTAAAAACCCTCTACTTAATAGGGTTGTTATGAGTATTAAAAAATTAACGTATGTCAAGTGTAAAATGCCTACATAATGCATTGTACATCATCAAGAGGTTGTGGTGCTCAATAGATTAAATCATATGAAATAAGTATGGAACTACTAGCAAAATATCTGGCACATAATAATCCTAAAATAGAAGAAGATGGTTGCCTTCTGATTTTTCACTTTTATTTCTCTATGGTTGCTTTTAACATCCACAGCAGGCTTCTACTAACCTGTTTATTCTCATTTTATTCTCTGTGTTGTCAAGGTGTGTACACCATACAGGGCTTCTGGCGATGCAAATCTTCCATTTGATAGTCACTCATGCCTGGAAGATGAGAGGTCATCATTTCTGAACTTGTCAATCCCCCTATGAAGAAAGACAGAGGAACGAGGAGAGCAAAATTAAAACCCATGGACAATATCTATAACAAATAGATGAAGGTATGCACATGAAGCCCAAAACACCAGTAGTTGAGGAAAGCTACAGACAGCTACAAGAGCTTAGTGGCATCAGCAGCTGTATTAGTAGAACCCAGAGGGAAGCAATGAAGCATTTTGTCCTACAGTGACAAAAATGCCAAAAAGGCACAACTACCAAAAAGCTTAAAACCACTACCTACTATTTCTACGTGAGCTAAAAAAAGTTAAATAAATCATATACGATAGGAGAGGGTAATAAAAATAGGAATTAGACAACCTCAGAGAGGAGGTGCTAGAATCAAGGAAAAAGTCAGAAGTAGAAACAAAATCAATTCAGAAATGAAGAATACACTAAAAATAACACAAGAATAAATGAGAACAAGAGATATTATTTAAGAAAATAAAAGAGGGAAGAGAAAAAAATAAAAGGAAAAAGTAGAAGGGAAAATAATAAAAGGATTTGAGAGGGAGAGACAAATTCAAAGACAGGCAAGGAAGATGTAACATATGTTTAATAGGAGTCCCCAAAGAAAAAAAGCAAAGCAGGGAACACACACACAGAAAACAAAACCCTACCCACCCCCCCAAAAAAAAAACCATAATCAAGGACCCTTTCCTGAAATGCAAAACAATTGAAACTTTGTAACTATTGGAAAGCTACACTAAACATTTATAAAACTTGACCCAGAACTAGTAATATAGATAAATATTATATATATTTAAGCTAGACTTTATTTTAAAAATTTTTTTACATATTACTCTCTTCTACTTTGACTTTTTTTTTTAAATGTTTTATTTATTTATTTTTTTTTAAATTTTTATTTATTTATGATAGTCACACAGAATGAGAGAGAGAGGCAGAGACACAGGCAGAGGGAGAAGCAGGCTCCATGCACCGGGAGCCCGACGTGGGATTCGATCCCGGGTCTCCAGGATCGTGCCCTGGGCCAAAGGCAGGCGCCAAACCGCTGCGCCACCCAGGGATCCCATCTACTTTGACTTTTTTAAAAAAGATTTTATTTATTCATTCATGAGAGACACAGGAAGAGAGAGAGAGGTAGAGACACAGGCAGAGGGAGAAGCAGGCTCCATGCAGGGAGCCCGATGTGGGACTCAATCCTGGGACTCTAGGATCACGCCCTGGCTGAAGGCAGGTGCTATACCACTGAGCCACCCAGGGATCCCCAGTTAAGCTAGATTTTAAAGGGAAAAAATTATTGTGGACATTCAGGCAAAAAAGTCCACTCATAAAGGAAAAAATTAGATTTGTTATCAAACTTTTTGACAGCAATGATTTAGACAGAACAATATGGACTAACATTTAAGATAAAGCAATAAAATATGAGTTGAGGGTTTTCACAGATAAAGGCTGCATACAAAATGTTATTGCTGCACCCAAACTTAGCGATGGGGTTCACATGAGCACTTGCTGAGAAATCCACTTGAGAACAAGACTTTTACAGCCATAATATTGAGACATATAGACACATTAATAAGGATTAAGCATTAAACACACACATACACATAGGTATAGATGTGTAGGTATATGTCTGAATACAGTAGTACAGATGGACTAAGTAAGGATATATGAGAGTACAATCTGGAATGGCAACACACTTGACAATGCAGATAAAATACAACTATTAAAAACATGGAAAGATAATAGGGGAAGCAAATACAAAAGAAAATTTTAGTTGTTTTCAGTAATCTTTTTGGAGTTGGTATTAATGGTGTTATATCCTGGAGCCTTGTGTGTCACTGTGTGATTAAGTAAGTTAATAATTGCATAATATTCTAATTCTATCATCTCTTTTGTTCTTGGAAACCAAAATTCTCAGTATGGAAAAATTATATAGGGTCCAGGTATAATATCTTAGACAAAATGTAATAGATACATTTATAGAATATTGCCCAACTCTGTCCTTGAAATAGTGACTAACCTGCTATCAATGAACTTCTTTAATATCCCGATTGTCCTCTGGGAATACCTTTTACCATTAAAAGAAACTAGCTTCTTAGAGAAATAGCTAATTCCAAGTCTAGGTCAGGAAGTGTTTAAGATAATCCTGGAAAATATTGTCATCTCAGATAGCAAGGAAGTTCTTAAAGGTGACTAATATTACATGATGAGGCCTTAGAAGCCAACTTAAAGAGGTTCTCAAAGGCCAAAGATGAGAAAATTTAATAACTATAATGGATTGAAATACACGAGTTCATAACTGAAACAAAAACGGTGACCCGGGATCCCTGGGTGGCGCAGCGGTTTGGCGCCTGCCTTTGGCCCAGGGCGTGATCCTGGAAACCCCGGATCGAATCCCACGTCGGGCTCCCGGTGCATGGAGCCTGCTTCTCCCTCTGCCTGTGTCTCTGCCTCTCTCTCTCTCTCTCTCTCTCTCTCTCTCTCTCTCTGTGACTATCATAAATACATTAAAAAATTTAAAAAAAAAAAACAGTGACCCATTTAGTTACCTTTGTGGGATTCCATTCTGGACACTTCCAGACCTCTAGAGTGAGGTTCATCTCTTTATCTGATTGTTCTCCTGTGTCCTTTATATCTTTTATAATAAACCAATACCTGTTAAGTAAATCTTTCTCTGAGTTCTGTGAGCCTCTTTACAAATTGATCCAGCCCAAGGAAGAAGTCACCGGGATCTCCAATTTATAGCCCACTGATCAGAAGTGCAAGTGACACCCTGGACTTGGATTTGGCATTTGCAGTGGAAGCAGTCTTGTGAGACTGAGGCCTTAACCTGTGCTATCTGACACTAAGAACTGAGTTAAATTTGTAGAATATCCAGTCAGTGTTCATGAAGAATTGGATTGTTTGTGCTGGGAAAAACACACTGGAGAAGACTGAAAAAAATCCAGCCATATCTTTCTGGACACAAGGTTTGAAGTAGTTAAATTAATGTTTAAAGTGTTGTTTCCAGGTATATGTATTTAAATGAAAACCTGTTGAAGTTTCCTTAGATTGCCAAATTGTTAAAATAGGTGACTCTAGGTGTTTACACTAAAAGTGATATTTATTTTTGCCTTTTGTTTTTTTTAGCAATGGAAAATTTTTCTACACTAAAGACCATCGAGAGAAATGGGATCATTTCTTGGTACCAGAGTCTATCATACTAGTCTTCCCTAGTATGGGAAGAAAATACAAGAACTTTTATCTGGCTGTCAGCCTGTGCATCTATATTCTTAATCTTATTCTCTTTGTTTTTGCATATAGTTTATTGGGTCCATATTAGCACTCTAGTGTTAAGTGTAAATAGTGTTAAGTGTAAATATAATTTACAATTAAGTGAATATTGGGCATGCATACTCGCATACTCATTTTTTTAATAGATAGGGAATTATAAACAGAATGATTTAGAGACCACTGGTCTACTCACTTGAACAGTTCAGGCATGAACTGAGGGATGGCAGGCATTGGTATCCTGGAGGGAATGATGTCTTGGGAATGCAAGTCTGTCCATAGCCTCAAGTTCATTAGCCAACGGGAAGAGAAATTAGTGTTTTCAGTAATTTCAAATGCGAGATCATATACAAATCATAAATACATGTAAAATAAATCCATATTTTATCCTTACAACATCCCCATGAGATCCAAAGAACTAAATTTATAAAAGAGAAACAGAGATCCAGGTTAAGTTGAATCAATTAAAACATATCTAGGTGTCAAAACTAAATCTTCTAACTCCAATTGATATCCTCAGTTTTGGAGTGATAACAGTATTTTTTTGTTTGTAGGAGATGTACATTCTTATATAAGATTTGTAGACAATACATTTTTTTCCTGAGTTAAACAACAAATAGTTAGCTGTAGGTTTCTATAGCAGATAATCAAATTGTACATTAGTGGGGATTAACCATTATTTTGTAGGTACTCAAAAAGAGATCAGAAGTATACTTAACCAAAATAGATAAATCTTTGGTGGTATTAAATTACTGTCCTGGATCAGCAACCTGACTTCTCAGTGTTCCAGATACCCAAAGGTAAGATTGTCTTACTTTCTGGTAACTAATCAGGCACTGACTGACAATGTTGGCACATTGCAATGTGTTTCAGGCAAACATAGTATTAGCCTTACTCATTGTTTGGAGAAAATAATGATGATAACATTCTCATCGGTTCTTTTCTGATTTGCCAGCCTATGTTTAGAAGAGTGATTGTATTCTGAGGAATGCTTGTGTAACAGCATGAAGGCTAATTGCTATTGTTCATTTAGTTTATGGCTCTTCCTAAGTCATGATTTGCAAACATTTGTAAGAATTTAGAGCACTAAGCCCATTTGACTGCATACCATTTGCAAGGGGTAAGATCTTCAGTGTCAAGTATGGATGGGGAGCTATGAATTGAGACCAAAAGCTCCAAAAGGAACGCATGAAGAGTCCATCAGTAGATCAGGAGTGGATGCTGGTTTACCAGCCCCAATGCAGCAACACTGAACCCATTAGGCTTCATGGATTTGCATTCTTTGCACTCTTTTCAGGGGATCACTGATCAGTTATCAGGGTCCACGGTGGATGGGGCAAAAAGGAAGGCAGCCCCCAACTCCCTATGGCCCAGAGAATAAGGCCAGTGGTAGAAATTAAAAGTAAATTAAAAAAATTTAAGTAGACTGTGATAGTCTCAAAGGTATACGACTTCAAAGCCACAGACTTATTATATTTGTCATGAAGCAATAAATACTTTGAAAATGAAAATACATCCCCTTTTTTAAGGGAAGACTCTGTCTGATTGGAGCAAAAATTAACCGATTCCAAGCATGACACAGTGATGATTCATTGTCAAGAGCAGATTACGCACACCAGTAGTTTCTTTAGTCATGACATTTTAAGCACTCAAAGTAAACATTTTCAAAGTGGTTGCATAACAAACTGGTAGTGCTATATTTTTCTTAATTTCTTCCTAATATGAAGAGGTCAAAAGTAGAATTGCAGAACAAGTTATTTGTGTGTGAGCTAAGATAATCTTGGCATCATGCTATAAGAATGGTTCCTTCTCCAGAGTCTATAAATGGAATAGGAGGACTGCTGCAGATGCCTTCCACGGTATGGGAGGATGAACAAGTTTCTCAGATGCTCTCAGGTCATTCTCGTAAGAGGAAACTGTACTTCCTTATTATTGCTACTGTTCTGAACTTGCAACAGGAAATTTCTTTCTTGAGATACTTGATTTGTAAATCTGCAGACTTCTACACAAGAACAATCTTATTCTGCTAGTTGCCCTTCCGGAATATTGATGGCAGAGTCTACTTGAGTCTCCACGTCCACTGGGAGGATGGATGGATAATTAGAAACCCAGGAGAAGTTATTTGTGAATAAATCAAGACCATTGACTGCTCTCATACTGTTTTCTTGCAATCACGGCTACAGCGAGTCAGTGCATTAATTGACCATGTATGTCTCACCATCTTGGGACACAAGAACTAAAGATCATGTGGTTATTTGCAATATATATTTTCTCTCAACAGAAAAGGGAAACAGGTCATCAACAGTGCCACATAATTCCAACATTCTAGGTCTTTCTCATGCCTACAGTTCTTCAGCACTTACTGAAGCCAAGGGATTTTTGGACATGTTAGAATTTTACTATGAGCATATTTGACTTGCAAAAGCATATATGAAAGAACTGCCATATATATACATATATGTCTGTTTACAGTCAATCCTTGAACCACTGTACTGTTATAAAGCTTGATTGGCCTTTGCTTGGTCCCTGACTGGGCAAACATTTTCAAGTTGAATAATACTTTGGTTTTATTGAAAGCCATTATGAAAAATAACGACATGAAGTTTCTTTTGGTATTATATACAATATATTGTTGTTTTCCATTCCAGAAGTCTTGATTTGAAACACGAGTCCAAAAATTTTCCCTTTGGAAATTAGTGCTAAGAAGAGCTTTGCTTCCCTTGAAGAACTATCAGCCCCTTTTTGCAAATGGCAATTATGTAACTGGTTGGGGCACTTGACTAGCAGGAAGCTCAGTGGTTTAATTTGGTTACTCAATAGTATGTTTACTCTTACCTGTATGTTTTTCCTTGGATCCTATTATATGCTTCTAAATATTTATTTTTAAAAGTTTACTGTGCCTGTCTTTTGGAGCTATTCAAACCCCTCATTTAATGAAGTGGTGGGATAAGCAAATATTACAAATAAGTAACTTTTTTAAAAAGGGATCAAGTTTGGGAATAAAATAAAATGACCCCGTGGAATTCCCATGGAATTACTTCCTCACTACTTAAATCAATGTACTGGAGTTTCCTCTTTGGGAATTAAGCTTGGAACTCTTTTTTTTTTTTTCATTTCTGATTGAATGCAACTTTGGGAAAATTAGCTAAAAAGCTCTACCCTAGGGAGATGTCAACGTTAATAAAATTCTAAGGAATTTGCTAATTTCTAATAAAATGATACCAACTCATCATTCTCACCATAATCACAGCCTGTTAGAATTTTATGTACTGAATACTTTCTTTTTAGATAGAGAATAGTTTACGGGATCCCTGGGTGGCGCAGCGGTTTGGCGCCTGCCTTTGGCCCAGGGCGCGATCCTGGAGAACCGGGATCGAATCCCACATTGGGCTTCTGGTGCATGGAGCCTGCTTCTCCCTCTGCCTGTGTCTCTGCCTCTCTCTCTCTGTGACTATCATAAATAAATAAAAATTAAAAGAAAATAGAGAATAGTTTGAAATCATCAATTAAGCATATTTTTCTTTTTATCCCCTCATTAATGCATGAGAAATGTGACTATTTTATCTGTAAGTGAAATCAGTAGGGAGGGAATTTTAGTCATTTTTGATGGCAAAACTTCAAATTTTGAAGTTTTGAAACTTAAAATGTGTCAAGTAAACATTTTAAAACGTTGGAATGGGTATTATTTATATGATTCAAAATTCAAAAAATACAAAATTATATCTAGTGAAAAGTTTCTCTTCAAATCCTGCCCTCCAGCTGTCCAACTCCCTTCCAAGGTGCAATCAATCTCAGCAGTTTCTGATATATCTTTTCAGAGATATTTTATGCTTATACAAACAAACATGTATATATATATATATATATATATATACACACACACACACGTGTTTACATACAAGTGTATGTTTACATACATACAAACATGTATATATATATACACACACACACAAGTGTTTACATACAAGTGTATATGATTTTCCCCTTTTAATAGAAAATGTAGCATACTATTAGGTAGTTGTTTTACATTTTTAAAAATTGTGCACATAATGTGTCTTGGAGATCATTTCAAAAGACTACAAGGAGCTTTCCCTTTTAAAAAATGTTTTGGTTACTAGAACATAGAGCAGTGCTTATTAACGTTGGCATGTAACACATTTGTTTAAATGCAAATTTTCTTTTAGTTTCTCTTTTCTTTTTTTCTTCACTCTTTTCTTAAGCCCTCATAGGATGCCATTCACGGCTGTTTCATAGCTTACCAGTCCATTATTAATGAACATTTATACTTTTTTCAATCTCTTGTTATTGTAAACAATGCTGAAATGGATAAGCTTATACACATCTACCATTTCTCGTGTGTTGTAAGATGAATTATGTTTAGACTTACTGGCTCAAAAGACATGTGCTTTTATAATCTTGTTAGGTAGTATGAATTGCCCTCAGTGGAGTCATTTTAATGTACATGCACATCTGCATTGTGACTGCCTGTTTCTCCACTCTCTTGCTAAGACACAGTGGTAATCAAACTTTCTAATCTTTGTGGTTCTGATAAATGAAAAGGTGTTTTCTCGATGTAGTCTTAATTTGCATTTTTCTAGTGGAGATAAAAATTATGCTTTTTTTTTTTTTAAGGACAAAGGACCTGTAAGTTATGTGAAGTATTATCTGACCCTTAATACTGTTCCTGGAGCCTGCAGCAGGTTAACATTGGAGTTCAGAGATCAAGAACATGGCAAAATGCCCAGAACCAAGATGGAAAAAAAAAAATCAACAGGCCCCATTTCAAGCATATTTGCCTTGACAAAGTCCCTGATGATGTCCCTAGAAGGTAACTTCTGTTTTTATGTGCATGCAATTAGAAGCTAAGTTTCAGATTCCCCGAGGACCACAAAAGTTGCTTCTAATTGCTGAGGAGAGGGACATCCCCCCCCCTTTGCTTCAATCTATCTCTTGGAAAAATGAAGTAAAACAGGTTCTATATTTATAGATAAAACTAAGCCACACAATAGAACTGTGGGGAGTTGGACCAAATCATCTGGGTCACATGAGGGTTATAAAGATTAAATGATATGTTTAACACTAGGACTATTCTGCTTAGGAAGTAAGCATGTTGCTAATTAGCATAATTGCCTCATGACTTGTAATAACTATATCAGTGCATTGATGTGTTTTTTGGTTTTGGTGCTTTTGCATTCAGGAGAATCATTCAATGGTGTTTAATGCTCTTCTCTTTAAAAATAGTCACACACCAAAAAAAAAAAAAGTCACACACCTTTTAAAGTCACAAATATGTTAGTTACATGTCTGTTTTTGCAATAGGTACATCCAAAGCAAGTTGGCACGCGAAAGAATAGAAAGACAAGATCATGAGTTAGGCTAGATGGGTTTGCATCACCTCTCACTAGCTGTGTGACCCTGAGTAAGTCACTTGACTTCTGGGCTTTCATTTCTTCAGCTGAAAAATGGAGATAATAATCTGACCTATTTACCCTGGGTCTCACTGAGGAAATATTGGGACATTGTAATGTGAAAAGGCTTTGCAACTCTAAATGGCAATACATCTGTTAGTTGATATCACGTTGCTGGTACAGAAAACTTAGTCAAATACAATATTCTCAGATTAATCCCCTGAAAAAGCTTCTCTTAAAAAGCTTTTAGCAAATTCAAGCTGGTTATTATTATTATTCTTCTTTTTTTTAATTTGGGCCTGGGTTGTCTGACAATAGCGAAGCAACATTATCATACATATTATACATCATCTCTCGTAAGCGGAATAGCATCTTCGGAAAAGCGTTGAATGAAGGCTATATCTACAGAAGAAAACATTTTATGAGTCTAATAGACAGCTATGGATGAAATTCATTCATCTTAGCAAAGAAGGACTGCCTCTGTGTTTAGAGGAAAGTGGGTCGGACCTCGTTGGCCCCCCTAAGTGTTGTAGAGTCTTTCCACTTCTTTTTCCAAGGTCTTTCAGCTGAAGGCTCATTTCTTTAACCTCTCATAGGCGTTTGCTAGTCAACCTCTTAGTGGTACGAAGATAAAGCCGACCAGGAGTCGGACGCTCTCAAAAGACAGTCAGTGCCTGTTCCTAGCGGCCCTCGGTCGGGATAATTCTGCAACCTCCGGGCTCCCCGCCGCCCCTCCCCCCCGGCCCACCCCCGCTGCAGTGCCCGGGGGCTCGCTGGAGCCGGAGGCTCGCGGGGACAGCGCGGCGGGCCGGAGCGGGAGCCGGAGCGGGAGCGGGAGCAGGAGCGGAGCTCAGCTGCGACGGCCCGCGGGGACTTGAGCGGCCCGGGGACGCGCGGCTCAGCCAGGTGCGCGGGCAGCAGCCGCCGGGCGCCGCGTTGTGCACGTGGCAACAGGTGCAGCGTGGCCCTGGGCTGGCGTCGGGCGGGGGGGGCTCGGGGCGCGTCCGCCTGTAGCCCGGGAGCGTGCGGGGCTCGGGGACCCGGACGGGGACGCGGGAGCGCGGGAGGAGCGGCCGAGCCGCGGGGCAGAGCGCGGCGGGAGCTCCGGGCCCGCCTCCCGAGGTGCCGCCGCGCCGGCCGCGCCTCCCCTCCCGGGGCTCCGCGCCCCCTCCGCGCCGCCCGCCTCTGTCTCCAGCAGCGGAGGCGCAGGCTGGGGCCGCTGGGGGGGGGGGGGGGCGGCGGCGGAGCTTTTCTATTTACAAGTTTCCCCAACTCCCCGCCCTGGCTCCACCCCCAGCGGCTCGGGAGGCGGGGAGGCCGGCGCGCCCCGGACTCGGGGTTCCCGCCCGGCCGCTGCAGCCTCCCGGGCGGGGCGGCGGGTGCGGGCCGGGCCGTGCGCGCCCAGGTGCGGACGCCGCGCGCGGGGCGCCTCCGCGGGGGACCCAAGGGCGCCGGGGCGCTCGGGCCAGGGCTCCCCCGGGCTGCGCCTCTGCACGCCCCCCTCCCCGGAGGAGGAGGAGGAGCCGCGGGTGAGTGCGGGGTCGAGACCCGTCCGGCCGCCCGGCGCGCGCGGCGGGGGTGTGGGGCGGGGGCGGAGGGGACGGCGAGAGCGCCGCGCTCCGAGGCCGGCGTCTCCGGGGCTGCTGCCGAAGGCGGTCTCGCGGGGTCCGCGCAGCTGGCGCGGCGGGGGCGGATGCGGAGCGCCCTGGAGCTGTCACCTTGAAGGTGACCGGGGCGGGGGGGGGGGCGCTTGCAGCAGAGAGTGGCCGGGCTGTGCTGGCAGCCGGAGGCCGCCCGCCACACACGCGCCCCGCCGGGCCCGGCCGCCCCAGCCTCCTGGCGCTGCGGGTCGCTTGGGCCCATCCTCGGCGTAGGCACCCAGGGCTGCGGTGGGGCTCGAGGGAGGTTGCCGCAGTTCCCAAGGCCCCCTCGCGCCGTGCCTCCCTCCTTCCTGCAGCTGCCTGGTGCTTTTCTAGCTCTCTAGAAAAATCTACACCTGAATCCAGTCACCCGATTGACTGCTACGCTGCACTAATTCTTGGACTTGTGGGTTGACCCCTTAAATTCTCCTTTTTCAAGACTTACTGCAAGTGTGACTAAGTTATTTGTTGACTTTGACTTAGCATGATCTTGGAGTAGGAATGGAGAGATTCTGCAGTAGCCTGCAATAAAGTTTCACCTACTCTGGGAACTACTACTGAGAACTTCGTAGTTTGTGTGCTAAGAAAGGAAATCCAGGGTGTCGTGTTTGAATAAAATCAAAGTCTTCTGCCAAACGGTGGTGGGGGTGGGGAAATGACAGGCTTCACGTTTTGCCAGGTGATGGGATTTCAATCTTCAACAAGCTAAATCCTTATCCCTGGGCGTGGAGGGTGGGGTGCAGGTGTTAGGAGGAGAGGGAAGGAGGGGGAACCTTCCAGGAGGGAGAGGAAAAAAAGGAAACAAGGCGCTGCTTCCTGGGAACCTGTGACCTCCTTAAGGAGTCTAGATACACCAGATAGCAGTGTGTGGTTAACCCGAAGAGAAACTGAAGAGTTTGGAAATGCAATAGAGTAGACCAGCTTCTTTTTCAGGGATAATTAGGGCAGGAATTGGACAACTTAAGTTGAAACAATGATGCCTTATTTACATGGTGCTTTGCAATGTGTAAAATGCTTTTATGGACTTTTTTTTTCCTCTTAAATACAGTATTCCATGAGGAAAGCTATACAAAGAAATGCTTAGAACTACTTATCCTTAAAACAAACTTAGTGGAATGGAGTTTAAATTAATATGTATTATTTATTTAACTTGTGCCAACTTTTCCCTCTTTTAAAAATCAGAATTGTAGAGAAAATAGTGCTTGTAGAAGATCTGCACCTTTTAATTCTGTATCAAGTAATACATTATTACAGTTTTGGATTATTTCATAAGGTTATAAAGTTCTAGCTAGATTTCTTTTTCAGTATTTCAGTTATTAGACTGAAGCATTTAGGAAGCATGTCATGTCATAGTCCTCTTCTGTTGGCCTTGTTCTCTGTATGCTTGTTGTATAAAAATGGGTAGATTCAGAAAAAGTAGGAGTTAAATAATTCCACTACCCAAATATCACATTATTTTCTTTGTGCTTGATAATAGAACATAGAGTTTTTTTTTTACAGTTATATAGTTTATACAAATAACACTGTTGCATGCTGACTTTTTTCCTGCTTAGCATGAGGGAAAAGTTTCCAGGTCACTACAGTTCTCCAGGTATCTTATTTTAGTGGCTACATAATGTTACATTATAATGAGGTAACAAATTATTTATAAGCTGAATTTTATTTCCAATTATTATTAAATATACACTGTTGCAACAAATATCCCTTATAAAACTTCATCTACAGGGCATATTTCCTTAGGATGTAGTCTTTGAAATACAGTTTTTGGCTCAAAGATATAGAGGGACCATTTGCTTTGCCCCCCCCCCCAAAAAAAAAGTCTTACCCAAGTATGATCCCGCCAACACTCTGAGTACCTGTGTTACTATATGCTTGTTAATAAAGGGGGAATCATTCTTAAAAGGAAAAGTAATTCTTCCAGCTTTATAAGTAAACAGTGCTGTCTTGATACCTAAATTTCCAGGTTGGTTTTGGGAATAGCAGGCACAAGTAGGAGGAATGGCAGAGGGAGATGGAGATGCAGGCAACCTGCTGAGCCGGGAGCCCAATGTGGGGCTCAATCCCAGGACCCTGGGATTAGGGCCTGAGCAGAAGGCAGGTGCTTAATGGACTGATCCACCCAGGCGCCCCTACTAAATTTCCAGTGATTTAATTACAAATCATGAATATCCAGAGAATTTAGTTATTTTTCACTTTTATTCACTTTTTTGAATGTAGTGCCAAATTTCTTCTGCTAGTTTGTTAGTATTTTTCTAGTTATAAGAACTTTTATGGATTAATAATAAAGTTTTGCGTTCTTATTGTAGATTTTTACCCCATAATATCTTGGCCTTTTAAAGACCAATACCATGTATTTATAGTGGTTTTGACTTCGAGATGTTCTATAATGTAGTCAAGTCTGTTGACTTTCTCAACAAAATCAACACTTCTGAATCATAGCTTCAGAATTGGGTGATGATGGCAGGCGATGACTTTTAAGAGAATCTCACCCCCCCCCCCCCTCAAATTCTGAGTCAGACTTCTCAAATCCAATAGAACAACCTCCAGGTCCTGGAGTAGAGACTGTTGCAAACCAGATTGGGTTTGTTGATAAGAAATAGTTGTGCATGCTATAGACCATTAGGAACAACATTCTTCAAAATCAGAACAAAGTTTTAAATCCCAGGAAATGTTCCAGATCCGTTGTTCGGTGATTATGTAAATATGTGATTAGGCTCACAAACCATTTTTATTGATTTGTAGTAGATTCGTTTGTAGTGTTTTGCTAGATTGTACAATCATTACAGTTCATACTAAATTGTTGATGCATCTTTTCTTGATGTCTAGATAATGTATATATTTAAAATTTTTCCCAAGTTTCCAACACTATTCACAGATGAAACTATGGGTAAGCAGCCTGATTTTTCCAAACTTGAGTTACCTTTCCATACTAAAGAAGCTTAAATATATCCTGAGAACTTCTAAAAGCCTTGCTGAGCATATTCTCCATCTCTTAGGGCCCCCAAAGAAGCCACCAGACCATGTAGGAACCTTGAAGATGAAGCTGGTGTGTTTGTGTTTGAGGGTGTGTTTAAAAAAAAAAAAAGCCCAAACTATCTCTGGAGGCAGGTGAGCCTTCTAGGAGATGACTGCTACTTGCCTGGCAGGGACCTGGGCAGCTATGGCTTTGGCCTTTGGAGAAGTAAGGAGTGACTGAGGATATGTGATCCCATGCTGCAGGGAAAGAATTAGGTCATATGGGGTAGGACTTCACTGGCCTGAATTTTTTTTTTTTTTTTCAGAAAACCCTGCTTTTATCAGGGTTTCCCCATACTTTGGGAAATCTGTTATAACCAGTAGCTGAGTTCAATTGGCAACTACTTCTAAAGATGTATTTTTCTCAATCAAGTTTATACAAGATATCTCTGATTTTTTTTTTTTAAGAAATGATAGCAGTATTATTTGAAATCTTCTGTGTGGGCAGTTATCCATGATATTAATGCATGACTTTTTTCTTATTCACTTGACTCAGGATGAAAAGACTTTTACAGTTGAGGGTGACGTATTTGAGGGTTAATCTTTACTGTGTAGGTAAATACAATAAAACTTCATTCCCATATACCATAAGGTATTTTGCGATTTGCGTAAACAATATACATCAGGGTAATCACAATCAAGGAAGAGAGGGTTTGCTCAACAAATAGAGAATAATAAGATTGAATCTAGAGGTGTTAGGTAAATAGCTTTCAATCACTTCAGAATTCCATTTTTGGAATCTTTGATTCCAAAACAACTTTATGTATTAAAGCTGGTAGATTTTCTGTAGCCTGCAGTTTAAGCCCGATATTGAAGAGAAAATACTTAAACTGTACTGCATCTTGTTAATAGGCTCATGTCTAAACTTAGTGTTCTGTGTACGTATTACTTGCATGAGTAAAAGTAAGAAAAATCACACAACCCTCCATTCTCACATAGAAGTTTTATTTCATTTTGAAGTTGTAAAACTAAGTAGGTTTAAAGTCACTTAAAAGTTCTTTTGAGGAGACCTGTTTACTTTTTAGTAGGCTTGATTCCATTCATTTTGAGCAGTGAAAGAAGATCACATGCAGGTCATAAGCTTCTCAAACTAGCTGCAAAGGGCAAAATGGTTGCTGAGAAATTACTTCCAGGTAATGTGAATTTTGCCTGAAATTGTAATGATTTCATGTTTCAGTAAGAGTTCAGCTAAGTGGAAGGGCAGATCTGGCCAGCTTCCCACCATGTGCACACAGCAAGTGAAAGAGCAGACTGGGAAGAAAATGGACTGAGGAGACCCCAGTCTTAGAGACCCCAGTTTGAGAGGCAAGATGCCGTGAAAAGAGGGGTTTAAAACCATCAAATTCCTTATTTTCACTCTTCTACATTCTTATAAGTATTTGTACCTTGTCAATTTATACTTACACTGAATGCAAAGAAAATTGGTGCGTATGTTCGTTGGCTAATCAACCATGATTCAGCTGATCTTCTATGATTAAAACATTCCAGGACATGTGTGTCCTGAATTGGCATTGAGAAAGCAGTTCTTGAGAAGAGTAGGAAGGAGATGTGTAAAAATATATTCTGTTTAAATAAGCGTAGAGCTTATATAATGTCTGTGGCTGTGTTCCTTATGTCTTGACTGTTGAGTTGTTTAGCTTTATACTTTTTTTGCATTGGAAAAACTTGGTAATATTTAACTTGGGGATTATTTACATATATACCAGTATTGAAGAAAATGTCACTATTTCTTTATTTCAGGTGAGTGGTTCATACATGTTTAGAAGTATTCAGCGACAAATGAAAAATTCTCTTATCTCTGTTTTCATGATTAACAATAATATCAAGTTAAAACTGCATGTTCTTTTAAAACCTAGCTCACTTGGCTAGCTGCATGAAACAAAAATAGAAGCCTTTATAGATACAGGTCACATAAGAGCTGACATTGAAACATGGGCCCCTCCTTCTCCCAGCCTTTATGTCAAGTCAATTGAGCTGTATTTACCAGAATACTACCAGTTAAATCACCTCATGCTATAAAAATCCTGTTCTTTAGTTATATAATAAATTACTATACTATAGGCCTCTTATCTAGGCAAGTTATGGAATTGATCCATATGTGCATATTTCTACTAACCTAATTCAATACATTGTCATTTGAGCCAGGGTTTCAGAATTCCTGCTTGTTGGTGAAAAAGTCCAAAGGATTGGAGAAATGAGAAGTGGGTTAAAAAGGGTAAATTTTTACACTTGCAAGAAAAATACACTTGTTTTATTAGATCTTCAATCTAGACTCCATGGATATAATGCAGTCATTTATGCAGAGTGTATAGTTAGGATTATGTTTTCACATTAAATGGTAAATGGCATGAGTGAGAATCCTTACTGTTAGAATTTGAAGTTTGCTAAGTCTCAGGCCATGTATTGAGCATTTCCTGTGGGCAAACACGGCAAGGTAGAAGGGCACAGATGTGGAAAAAACTTTGGCTCCAGTTTTCAGAGGAGTCAGCAGAAAAGTCCCCAGAGTGAGGTTTTGGAAATGTTACTGTTGAGGGTCCTAGAAATATCCCTCCCAGATCCTGAACATTGTGCCCTATGTTGGAAACTCTACCTGCTACTTTAACTAAACTTTGGTAAAGCTAAGGCAGTTTTGACATTTTTGGTTATCTAAAGACTCTTAATCTGGCGTGTTTTTTTTTTTTTTTTTTGATTTGTTTATTCATGAGAGACACACAGAGCTAGAGACACACAGAGGGAGAAGCAGGCTCCATGCAGAGAACCCAATGTGGGACTCCGGACTTGATCCTAGGACCCTCGGATCATGGCCTGAGCCCAAGGCAGATGCTTAACCACAGAGCTATCCAAGTGCCCCTCAAGACTCTTAGTCCTTAATCAGGAATCAGGATTACTCCTAGAATTGTCGAGAAGCAGGATACTAGCAGTGTAGTCTAGTTTCACCTGCTTGCTCTGGACAATCTTTTCAGTGACCTCTTCCAACATAATTTTGTTAAAACTTGTAAGCTTCTTGAGGATAGGGTCTGAACCTTACGATGTCGGGTACATTTGCAGTTTTATAATTATTTGTACCAGATGTAGCCTGGGGTAAATCCTCTAGAGCACTAATGGCATGGGAATTTGAGATTCTTTCCTCCAACAGCCACGGCTCCTCGAAGGTCTTTTTAAAGCCAGACACAATAGTTTACTTTTCTAGACTCCTTCCTCTTTGTCCTGTCCCTCGCACTCTTTCCCTCACCCTCTGGGGGAGACAGCAAGCAGAGAGGTGGGTCACCCTGTGTCCTTCTGAAAGCCTGTGCCTTTAGGCATTAGGGTAACATGAGCTGGAAGGCGTGAGGTTCGTATTCCTTCGGAGTTATAATTCTGTTTTATTACGAAGTGCCATTCTCAAAACATCTGGCAAGCCCATGTGCAAATACTTGAGCAGAATTAATTCCACTTGTGCTAATTTATTATAGTCTCCATTTGTGCAGTCACAGTCGACAGTTTCTCAGACTTGGGCTGTTTCTTGTTTAGAGAAATATGTACTTATATTTTAAAAAGTAATTCAGATGAAGTTTCAGTCTAGGATTCTTCTTTCTCTCATTGCATTTAATAAGATTTGTTTCAAGAGTTTTTTCGCCTTTCTGTAAAACTTCTTTATGGCCCACAAGACTTCCTGGTTATTGAATTTGATTCTGTACTCTTAAGAGTTGACTTTTTGTTTAATGCTTAAAAAGTCTTGATGGTGCTTTATGGAGATGCTAATTGCAACTCTGCAAAGGAATTTACTAATACATTTTAATTCCAATATAAGAGGGGAATGGGTTTAGTCAATAAAATGGGAATGGACATAGGAAGAGTCCTGCATTTCTCTTTTCATAAAAAAACTTGAAATGGTTTTATATTGCAGGTATGACTGTTAGGTTACAAAATGGTTGTATCTTGTTACGCAGAACACAAAATTTGAAACCTTATATATGTAACCAAAGGAAAATTATTTTCTACTTAGTTTAATTATTAGCCTTCAGGGCAGGGTATTGCCTTTTCCTCCCCCTCCTTTCTCTTGCTTTTATTAAGATTGGAATAATAGAAGAGGTATTTCATCATTTTGGCTTGATCTTGTTCACCCTAATATCCAGTGTGAAACCTTGGAGACCTACTTTGTTAATAGAATTGGAAAAAGTGTTACTGGCATCCAGTACATTCGGTATTGGATTATAATGGAGAGTACACAGACTTCAAAATATGACCAATTTGGGCTCATGTCTGAGCTCTTCTGTGTTAGCCATGTGGGTTTGGCAAGTTACTTTCCTCTTTTGTACCCTTTCCCCCTCATCATGACAGTGGGGGTAATACCCATTGCTTGGGGTTATCACACCACAGTGCCAAATATATGGCACCTTTTCTGATTTAATTTCTCAGTTGAATTTTGAGAGAATGGTTGCTTGGGCCTGCTTGTGCTCTCTGCTGGGAATTAAATTCCGGGCACAGGACCCTGATAACTTTTCCTCTTGCTTAAAAAGAACTGGTTTATACCAGTAGTGATTGAGAATATTTATTTTTGGACTCCAGCTTTGTTACCTTTGGTTTTCTTTGGAGTTCTAGTTTAGGGGATTGCTGATATTTGGTTATATTTGAGCCGTAGTTTTTAAAACTTGAAATAGAGATGAAAATCCCAAAGTGCCTATGTGTGTGTGACACACACAAATATGATTAAAATTAAAGTGAAATAATAACTCTGGTTTGGGAGAGTACCTTATAAGTTTGACATTAAGGACCTTTATATTTATTTAGCACAGCAACATTTGAAGTAGACGGTATAGGTTATGAGAGGTCTGTTTTATTACAGGAGAAGATTGACTGGAACTACTTGGATAAATGTTTTATATTACGATGAGTCAGTTATAGAACCAGGATCAGGACCTGGGTCTTCTCTCCTGGTCTATTCTATACTTCCGGTAGAATACTGATATTTGACTACTTTTAATGCCATAAGAAGTAATCACTGTTGCTAGGATTTTCTTTATATTGGTGCTGAAGTGGGATCAAAAGCGTCACTGGTGGGGATCCCTGGGTGGCGCAGCGGTTTAGCGCCTGCCTTTGGCCCAGGGCGCGATCCTGGAGACCCGGGATCGAATCCCATGTCGGGCTCTCAGTGCATGGAGCCTGCTTCTCCCTCTGCCTGTGTCTCTGCCTCTCTCTCTCTCTCTCACTGTGTGCCTATCATAAATAAAAAAATAAAAAAATAAAAAAAAAAGCGTCACTGGTTTGAGTATGTGACATTTCAGTTGACATTGGTTGGAATTAGGGCTTGTTATTTTTCCACTAACTACAGAACATAAAACAGAATGTTAAATCTTGTAACCAACTAAGATTTGTAGCACAAATGGAAAATTGATAGTTCTATAATATTTTGCAGCTTTTACACCACTTCAAAGAGAACCAGATAAAATTCTAACAGTCATCTGGATCATTAGATTGTGTACAATAATACATTGTAAAATGTACCCATTTTACAGATAGCAGCCCAGGGTCATGTATGTTGAATAGGGATTAATACTTGTTTTTCTGAAACACTTTTTCCTATAGAAATACTGAATCCTATTTCCTTATTTTAAGCTACACGGAGGCAGGTAATTCTTGGGCAGATGGAGTTAATCCCAGGTAGAAATTTAACTAGGAGGTGAGGCCTGGTGTCATCAGAACGGGGAAGAGAATGTCTCATAAAACCAGTTACATCCTGAGTATCAGTCATGGTTTTTAGCCCTAAAGGTCAATAGTTCTGTGTTACCAAAATGACTTCTCTGGAATGTATGGTGTTAGGACTTGACAAGTAGGTCTCTTTAGGGAGGTTGGCTCTTTCTTCCTTGGGGCTGACCCTATGAGTTTGATGTACTTACATTGATCTGTTAAATCTTATTTGCCAATGGAAAGCCTAACATAGGTAATCATTTTCCAAGTAAAAGGTACAGGAAGTTGATGTTTAATAAAGGTTGGGAGATAGTGTGAAGTGCCAACTTGCATAACCACACACACACATGCTGACATTTTTCAACTGGTCTTGGCAGGATTCAGATGGAAAATTATTTCCTTTTAGCCAAGTGGACTCTGAGGAGATGCGGCAACTGTCTGAATGATTCTAAACAAGGAGCTGCTCATAGGCATTTAACGCTTTCAGGCAAAAGAATTCATTTTAGCTTAAAACTCTGTCCTGCATACTGTGTCTAGCCCCATTTCCCTACAAAAGCTGTGCTACCTTTTGAGGAATTCCTTTACATAACTGTGTACAACTTGGAAACAGAAGAATGCAGAGTCTTCACGTCAAGTTATATCTTTAGCCAAACTGTACAGTCCCTGGCAGTGGTCCTTGACAGGCATTGTGTGTAAGTGATGCTATGGTTTTAGTGGTTTACTTTTAGAGGGACAGCCAGCCCCTTCTATATGGGCTCTGTGGCATCCTGGAATGTGGTTTTACTGTTTTTGACTCTCCTGCTTCTTAACGATTCTCGATTCTCGTGAAAAAGCTTACTTTGTAATGGAATTCATGTCGACCATATGATGTAATCTCTTCAGGAGGAAGAATTTAATTTTGTTCACCTCTTTGTCAGGAGTACTTAGAATAGTGCTTCTGTTAAGGCACTTAATATTTTAGTGTCTCAGTGGTCTCTTGATTTGAGACTGTAGGTGCCTGGTATGTGGTCCTCAGTTGCTTTTCAAGATGATTTCTAGTCTGGGGCTATAGTGCCCTATAGGTTCCTGGACAAAGCCTCCTCTTCTAGGAGGGTTTAGGTGAACGTGTATTGGAGCTAACAGTAAAATGAAAAACTGGAGAAGTAAAGCAGGTCTCATTTCCACAAGATCAGACAAATATGGTAGTTCATGTAGTCAACATGCAAGATTTTCAAGAGGGTCAGAAGGATTAGTTGAAAAGTAGATTATAGAACAAGAATGGAGGGGAGTGGGGGGAGACCTCTGTAGGTTCCAGAATGGGTCAATGGATATGTTTGGGAATATGTGCCGTTGTTTACTGGCCACATGATCTGTGAAAAAAATTTTTGATTGATATAAAATTAAGTATCACACAATGTACCCAGGTCTTGACAGATAATCTCCCATGTGAGCAATGGTCAGACCAGTTGAGATCTAGAACATGTACATGCCTCCCCACCCAGAAAGTTGCCTTGACTGAATGACCAAGTTGCTAAGTCATGGTGCTAAAGTGAGGGTAGTTAATAAAGCTGTAATAATAACAACAAGGTTGTTGACAGTATAATAGTAGCAACTAACAATTGTACTTGTTAGGAAGTTTCCAAAAATTTCATTTCACCCCTAAAACAACTCCAAGGAATGGATTGTTACTGTTGCATCAATTTTTAAGGAGGAGGAAAATGAAGTCAAGGTTATTTTTGGCTTGGCCAAGCAAGTCAGGTAGCCCAGTAACTGAGCACATGAGGGAGCCCTCCATGTCTAGGCAATTGTATAGAGCTGGGGCTGTGGCTAGCAAACGTTAACCTTATTAGCTGTGGGAAGGAAGGTGGGTAGAGACCAAGTACACATTTGAACCGTGTTTTAATGTCCATTGTTACTCATTAACTATGTTCCTTGGGCAAGATCTCCCACTTCTGGAAAGATCTATAAAGGGGAAGAGGCGTAGGAAGGAGATAACTGTCATGGAGCCTGTCTGTTATGGGGCTGTCACCTGGGAGGACAACTGTGAAAGCACTTTGTGGACTTCGAAGGGCTGTGGGCTGACATCCTTACTTCTGTGGAAGAATTCACTGCCTGCTTGCCCATCCTAGCCTCACATATTTCATAGACTGTGGGCGGACAGGGAGGGAATGACAGTGCGTCACAGAGATGGTCCGCACTTGACAGTCTTGATGGGCCGAACAGTGTGTTTACTCAGCTTTTTCTCTCACAGGTCTCTTTGACATTCAAAGCCTTAGTGTTTCCGCTATTATGTCAGCCAACCTCTACAATATTTTAAGTGTCCTTAGTTGGCAAAATTAAAACCCGACTTTCTCATGTTGTCTCTCCAGATTTTGGGAGGGAAAATGTTACTAGTTGGTAAAATCTGAAAGGCTCAGAAACACTCACCTGCCTGTTCTTACCCCCCAGTCCAAGCTTCGTCTTCAGGGAACTAGACTCATTCTCTCCTTGTCCACACCAGTGGAATCCATCCTTTGGGTTCCCTAATGCTGAGTTCCACCTCTACTTTTGCAGCTTTTGTAGTTACTTACTTGTACTTTCTTGTGTTAAGTATTGGCTCTTTGAAGGCTCCTTAAACACGTGAACTGTTTTGACCATTGTCTCCCTACCACAGCAGCTGGCATGTGGTAGGCAAGTCATCAGTATTTGTTGAATGAATGAACATTCTTCTAGAAAAAGTCACTTTATATCAGGAGTATGGAAATGGGCACGGTGGTGCATGAAGTGACTGACTCCCCACTTAACTTCTCTGGGACTGCTCTAGTCCTGTTGTAGGGGATTCCTCTTTTTGTAGCTAATTGGAGGTTCTGAATATTTTTTTTAAATAATGAAACATTATCTGCTGCTTGAAAGTCTTTATTATTAAGAGAATAATTGTAAGAAAATCGGTAAGGTTTGGATAGCTAACTATAACATCTGGCATTTATGGAATAGAATTTTTCTAAATTGTAAATGTGGATTAAGTTAAATCACACATTTTAGGTATAAAAGCTAATTTAGAAAGTTATTATCCCAAATGAGAGATGTTATTTTGTTTAATGTCTGATTAAAATACTTTATACAAGGGTTGGAATCCTTTAGAGAAAGGCATGAGTAGATCCTGAAATTCTTCATTTAAAAAAAAAATCGGACTGTTGAATTCCACAAATATCATTTGAGTGAGCATGGGTACAACCTTTTCCCTCCCATTTCTAAGTTTGAATCTTCTTGCATCCATCTCTTCCTTTAAACTCTGGGCCAGCCAGTCATGCCATCAGGGCCCATACACCTGTGAAATAAGAGCAGTGTTCCTGGCTTTGGTAAGTTTGAGATTTCTTGACCATACCTGAGCCACAGATTGCTGTTAAGGATGGAGTCCTATTACTGAATTGTTTCTTTTGAGAATTTATTCCTGAGGGTAGTTACTTAGGAGCTTCTGTTTTCATTGACTTTTATGTGCCATTGATACTAAAGGCTATTGCAGTCAGGCTGTCATAATTGGTAGCCAGACTTGGACCCTTCTCATGAACCTAAAGATTTTGCATTAAACACATTAGCTTTAGAAATATAAAGCCAAAAAAAGCTCAATATGTGAGTTTCCAAATTTTTCTATAGCACAACCATATGCATATTCCATGTCTTTTAAAAAAAATTATACCATTTATTCCTCTATTCTGTAGAGGACAGACTCTAAGATATCATAGGCTCCCTCATCCTACTCTCCCTTCTGAGAAATTAAAAAAAAAATTAGCTAATTTTGGAGCTGTGAGATTTTTGTTCTGCTAATGAGGGTAAGGGAGGGGACTTGGCTGGGTTTCTTGCTTCCTGAGGTCCATACTATACTTCTTTGTTCTGCTGGCACACTGCCACATTCAGCAATCCTTCATCCCCAGAATGGATGGAGAAAGGACATCGGAGCAGAGGTGTGCCCATCTTAAGGGCCAGAGACTCCCAATGAGCAGATGTCACAGCCAGAACCAATGAGTGAATCTTCTTTACTCATTGGTTCAAGCTTGTCCTTTCAAATACAAAACCCAGTGTGTGTTATCCTTAACATTTTCATGAGGTCTTCATTTGATGGTATCAGGAGAAATCTGGAGAACAAGCATTTTTGATGCTGTCAACCTATGGGTTCAGAAAAGATGCACAGTTCTTTACAAAATCCAAGATGGGGGATGAGTGAAAGAGATGAATTTTGATGTCATATGATATCCTTGGAGGAAAGGTATAAAATGAAATATATACATGTAGTTTACCCTATTCTTTTGGATGTGCTCTCCCTTGAAATTTCAGTTACCAAATATTCAAACCTAGTTTGAGGTTCTTCTGCTTCATTTTAGTAGTGAGCTGGAAAAACCAACAAAACACTTAACTTGAAATTTGTGTTACTATAGTTGTCTTTAATAGAGGTGTAGCAGTGATGGTGTAGAGTTTTAACATCAGATATATTTAGTGTTTCTGGTAGGCCTGTACCAATTATAGATGTTATAGTATGTGGTTATATTTATAAATAGCACAAGGAGATACTTAACTTTTATTATACCATCTTGGTATATTATTCCTTTTTTTTTTTGAAAGGTGACTAAAATTTTCTTTGAATATTTTTATCAAGACGTACCTCTTTCCAGGGTTAATAAATCCAAAATTTCAGTGTTGCTACTGGATATGATGTTTTGGGGAAAAAAATAAATCTCAAAACCAAATTGCTTTAAATTTTTTAGCACATGGGTTAAAACTTTCAGAAAAGTAGAAAATCTCAGCTTTGGTGTTTGGTTGTTTTTTGCCTGATGAAATTATGGATACCATGGATTGCATGTCTGGAATGGGAGCCCAGCCTTGATTGGGCCAAGTGAGGGTGGTGGGTGGGTTGGGCTGTAAAGATCATGACCCTGCTATGCTTGGGAGGTCATTCTCCTTTGTAGCCTTTGGGAGATTCTTATAGTGGAGTGTTGTTAATCCTACTGGGACTTGCCTGGCTCCTAAAGGATTTCTCTCTGCTTCATGATTACCTAGGGCCAAGTTAGGAATCAGAGAGGGGCCGCTGGCCTAAAAATAGTCACAGTTTGGGA
The DNA here is from genome assembly GCF_905146905.1 of Nyctereutes procyonoides. Taxonomy (NCBI): domain Eukaryota; kingdom Metazoa; phylum Chordata; class Mammalia; order Carnivora; family Canidae; genus Nyctereutes; species Nyctereutes procyonoides. The sequence goes on from NW_026575120.1 coordinate 333,856, forward strand.
GGAGGGCCTGAATGGCACAGCGCCACTGTTCCCTTCCTGCTGCCAGAAGATGATGCCATAAGGAGAGCGTCAAATGGGAAGAGTGTGTGTGTGTGTGTGTGTGTGTGTGTGTGTTTGAGGACAGGTGTGAAAAATGTAGAAGAGAGTGAATGTTTTCTTCCTGGCTTTTGTAGAGGGAGATAAAATGTTTTTAGAGATTGACTTTCAAAAAGCTTTAGAAGTAGTAAAAGCAAATATGGGAGGTTGTTCTTTTTATGAGACTGGGCTTAGTGGGATATATTTCTAGATGTTTCTAATTTGTAAGAAAACATTTTGTATTTAATGTTGGTCACAGATTGTTGAGGAATGGAAACAGTGATGTGCCTTGTTTCCTAAAGTGCTTGAGAACACAGAGTGAAGCATTGTTTGAAAACTTGAAGATGACAGGTCATTTAAACAGACATTTTTTTCTGATTCAAGTGTAGTTGACATACATTAGTATACTAGTTTCAGATGTACAACAGTGATTCAACCTTTTTGTATTACGAAGCAATCACAATAAATCTAGCTAACACCTATCACTATATAAAATTTTTGCAACATTAACTATATTACCTATGCTGTACATTGTATTCCATGTCTTATTTTATAACTAGAAGTTTGTTTCTTTTAACCCTTCTGCCCATTTTGCCCATCTCCCTGCCTTGCTTCCTTGTAGCACCCACTAGTTCTCCATATTTGATTCTGTTTCAGTTACCTTTGTTTTTGTTTTTTAGGTAACACATTTATTGTGAAGTTATGATATTGTCTTAGTATGGCTTATTTCACTTGATATAATACCCTCTAGGTCCATCTGTATTGTCACAAAGGGCAAGATTTCATCTTTTTTATGGCTAAGTACTATTCCATTGTATATACCCCATATCCTCTTTATCCATTCATCTACTAGCGGACACTTAGGTTGCTTCATATCTATTGTAAATATGCTGCAGTAAACATAGGGGTGCATATATCTTTTCAAATTGGTGTTTTTTCTTTGGATAAATAGCCAGAAGTGGAATTGTTGGACCATATGATAGTTCTCATTTCAATTTTTTGAGGAACCTCCGTACTGTTTTCTATAGTGGCTATACCGGTTGTATTCCGAATAACAGTACAGGATTCCCTTTTCTTTACATCCTTACCAACACTTGTTATATCTTCTTGATACTAGTTATTCTAACAGATGTGAGGTTATACCTTGTGGTGTTGGTTTGTATTTCCCTAATGATTATTGATGTTGAGCATCTTTGTGTGTGTCTTTTGGCCTTCTATGTGTCTTCTTTGGAAAAATCCCTATTCAAATCCTCTGCCCATTTTAAAATCAGTTTGCTCTTCCAGTGCTGAGTTATAAGAGTTCTTTATATATTTTGGATATTAGCCCCTTATTGGCTATATCATTGCCATTCAATAGGTTGCCTTTTCAGTTCGTTGATGGTTTTTCCTGCTATGGCCCCAGTTATTTTTGTTTTTGTTGCCCTTGTCTAAGAGACAGATCCAAAAAAACATTGCTAAAGGTTTTGTCAAAGAGATTATGTTTATGTTTTCTTCTAGGATTTTTATGGTTTTGGGTCTTATGTTTATGTGTGTAATCTATTTTGAGCTTATTTTTATGTATGGTGTAAGAAAGTGGTCCAGTTTCATTCTTTCAGTTTTCCAGTTTTCCTAGCACCATTTTGAAGACTTTGCCCACTTGTATGTCCTTGCCTTTTTTTGTCATAGATTAACCATACAAGTGTACATTTATTTCTGAATACATTCTGTTCCACTGTTCCATGTGTTTTTTTGGTACCAATACCATACTGTTTTGATTACCATAGCTTTGTAGTACAAAGAACACGTGGTATTATATGTTAATATAATAGAAATATGGGCACCTTATGCCTTCAGCTTTGTTGTTCTTTCTCAAAATTGCTTTGGTTATTTGGGTTCTATTGTAATATAAATTTTAGGATTATTCTACCCTGGGGGAAAAATGGCTATTGGTATTTTGATAGGGATTGCATTGAATCTGTAGCTTTGCTTTGGGTAGTATGGACATTTTATTAATATTAATTCTTCCAAGCCCAAGCATGGCATAGATTTCCATCTATTTGTGTCAACTTCTATTTCTTTTATCAGTGTCTTATTTCAGAGTATAAGTTTTTCACCTCCTTGATTACATTTACTCCTAGGTATTTTGTTCTTTTTTATGCAGTGGTGGACCTATACATTTTATTTATTTATTTAAGATTTTATTTATTTCTTCATGAGAGACACACACACAGAGAGATAGAGGCAGAGACACAGGCAGAGGGAGAAGCGGGCTCCATGCAGGGAGCCCAATGTGGGACTCCATCCTGGGACTCCAGGATCATGCCTTGGGCTGAAGGTGGTGCTAAGCTGCTGAACCACCCAGTCTGCCTGGACCTGTACATTTTAAACTAAAGTTTCTGGGAAGATTGTTTTACTTACTAACACTTTAGATACCTTTGGTACACATTTTATGTTGAAGCCCTATTGGTTAGAAGAAATTTCTGTCTGAAAGTGATAGACAATCTCTTTCAAATAGTGGCTGTTTTCTGACTGAGTATAATAGATTCAAAACTTTAGTATTTATTTTCCAGTCTCCTTTTCTATTTAAGGTGAAACAAGATTACTTCAGAAATTTAAAATATCTGTGATCAAAAGACCAAGAGCTTTGTTTTCCCTCCCAGCCTTCAGGGTGACTGGGAGATCTGATGAGATAAGAAGTAGAGAGTATTTTGTTTGAACACATTGATTTAGGGATGGATGGTTATTGATTTTTTTTTAAGATTTTATTAATTTATTCATGAGAGACACACACAGAGAGAGAGAGGGAGGGAGGCAGAGACACAGGCAGAGGGAGAAGCAGGCTCCATGCAGGGAGCCCAAGGTGGGACTCGATCCTAGGTCTCCAGGATCAGGCCCTGGACTGAAGGCAACACTAAACCGCTGAGCCACCTGGGCTTCCCGATTTTTTTTTTTTTTTTTTAATTAAAGGGATCCTTTCACTGCATCTGAGTGTTGATTATTAAGTTTAAGCAATATTCTCTGATTTAGGGGTAGCAGAAGGACTCACTTGACTTTGAAGATATTTCTTACTACCTTCAATGCAAAGGCTAATGTATTGCTAACTTCTATATGAGTGGGTCTATATTTTTTGCATCATGAGGGCCCACAGAGGGCTTTGAGAGGGGATTTCCAATGAGCTGAATTAAAATGCAGAGAGCTCATTCTGATTGCTTTGTGGATAATGTACTGTAAGGAGGCAAGAGGCTAATGATTTACTTAGTCCTTCAGGAGAGGGAGATGGGTGTCTTGGACCTGGAGTAATAGGGAAGGTGAGAAATAGTTGCATTTGGAATGTGGTGCCTATTTGGGTTGCTAACAAGTTTAAGGGGGAAAGAAAGGAATCAAGGCTGACTGCTAGTTATTTGGCATGGTCAGCTTGGGCTCGTAGAGATGTCTTTTATTGCGAATAAGGAACACTTGGGCAAGAAAGAATTTATGTGAGTCTAGAAGCCTGAAGTTCTTTTAGATGCAGGAAGTTTGAGATGCCTGTTAGATAGGCAGGTGCAAATGTTGGGTTAACAGTTGAGTCTTCAAATCTGGAGCTTTGGGGAAAGATCCGGGCAATGAAATGCTTGTGGGGCTTGCCATCAAACAGAATGTATTTAAAACAAGATGATGATAGTGTAGGATGAGAAGGGGAGTAAGGGGCTGAACCATGCATTACTCCCAACATTAGGAGATTGGTCAGAGAAGCCAGCAGAGGACTTGGCTAAGGAGCAGCCTGTGAGTTGAGGTAAAGGGAGAGGAGTGCCTCTGAAGCCAAGTAAAGGCAGTGTCTTGGAACTTGAACCCTATAGTGTGAAGAGTTTGCTTATCAGACAAAGGACACTTCTGTTCACTTTTTTGGTAAGTAAATGTATGTTTAGTGATTATTTAGAATCTTGATAAGTTTGAGGAAACCATGGCAAAGTCAGCCAAAATTAAAAACAAGTACAGTACCTCTCTTGAAAATACCAGAACAGGAGATTTAATTACCCTTAGGCAAGTCTCCTTTCAGGGAACTGTATACATTCTATTAATCACTATTGAAATCTCAACAGTGGATGCAGGAACCATAATATTCTTTGAGGGCCCCCCAAATCCACAACATTTTTAAATATCTGACTGCTGGCCACAGTGCTGTTTTGAGAGCTTTGTTTGCTTACCTAGGAAACCTCATTCTGCATTATATCGAAATATTAAAATATAACCACTTCGTATATTTAAACAGTTGAGTTGCTATTCAGTTGTTAACTGTTAATATAATAGAAATCTTTCCATTCTTTTCATCTTCCCTGTTACTTATTCCTCAGCTCTCAGCTAAACATCTGATTTGTTCTGAGACTTTCAACCTATAATAGCAACCAGAAAAGCCTGTGCTTTTTTCTTCACTGACTACAATTTTTGTTTGTAGAGTTGTTTTGTTTATTTTGTTCACTCTGTAGTAACCCCTAGAAGAGTGTTGGGCACATGTGGGCACCTGATAAATTTGAATGCCATCCAGTATTAGAAAAGAGGTGCTTCAGTAGCTTTGGTTTGGTTTCCAAGCTCAGTGTCTCTATCTTTAAGTCAGATTGGCTGAGGTATCATTTAATCATGGCAAAAAATTGGCCTTTTTAGGTGGATAGTTCATTGAACTTCAACAAATATCATCAGCCACAATAAAATTAGAAATTTCCATCATGCAGTTTCTTTCTGTCCCTTTCAGCCTGTTCCTTGACTCCAAGGCAAATACTAATCTGTCTTTATGGTTTTGCCCTTCCAGATATTCTACAAGAGCAGTACATGCCTTTTGTGTCTGACATCTTTCACTTAGAGTGCTATCTCAAGCACTTAGGCTGCTGTATAATGATCTACCTTTTGATTGACAAGTGGTATTTTGTTGTATGGATGTACTTCCATTTTTCTTTTTCAGCCACCACTGATGGACATTTACATTTTCTAGTTTTTGGTGATTTATTAGCTTTTTATTCCTGGTTTTAATTAGTAGATAGGAAATTAAAACAGCATCAGTGACCCATAGCCACATACCCCTCTTCATGTCTGTTTTCATTTTCCCATGTTTTTTTCTATGTGTTTTGCATGGCTATCATCCTAAAACACACTAACCTTTTTCCTAGTTCTATAAATTGCATAGTTTCAAAATGGTTGCATTTCACAGAGTTACTATAACTTTCTAGTCAGTTCCTTGGTGACACTCAGATTGTTCCTAAACCGTCACAGCTGTAGCAAATGTGCTAACATCTGAAGTTTTCCTATGATAAATTCTTGGCAACAGTTTAAGACTCTTACCTGAAAGTAATAGAAATCAATTCAAGCTACCCAGGGCAAAAAAAAAAAAAAAAAAAAAAAAAAAATGGGTAGGGGTCAAAAGGGTATGAAATATTTCTCAGAAGTTAGTGTCCAGGAAGTTGTCAGGTCAGTAATTCTTTCTCATTGTTCCTATCTGCTTCTCTTGGGACTCTGGTAGCATTCTCTCTGCAGAGACTTAGTTCATCTGATTCTGGGTGCATGGCAGGAGGACGCTTACTCTGTAGTGCTGGGATTTATGGTTTCCAGTTCTCAGGACTTGTGCAGATCCACTGTGCCTAACTTGCTATTTCAAATCCAAATGCCGGGGGAGAGGCAGCCTGACCCATTTGAGGTAGTTGTTCGTAGCAGGACCATTCACTGTTGTGCGTGTAGTGGAGCCCACCTCAGTGAGTAAAAAGGCAATGTTCTTAGAGAAAAGGGGTGGCTATAAACTAAGCCCACACTCAGAGAATACCATTTAAGTAAGATTGCACAAAATCCATTTTATCTGACTGCTAAGTTGCTTTTCAAAAGGGTAATTACAGTATGATCTTAGGGGGGAGTTGGGAGGGTTATATAGATCTATTTTTTATGTTCGTATTTAGATATTAATCATTTAGGTACCTGTTTCAGCAGTTCACATGCTAAGATTGGAACAATATAAAGAAAGAGTCTCATGGTTTCTTCCCAAGGATGACACACAACTTCACGAAGCTCTGTATTCTTAAGTCCTGGGGCTGTAATGTCCAGCATAGTGACTATAACGGATAATACTGTATTGCAACATATAAAAGTTGCTTAGAGAATAGTTCTTAAAAGTTCCCATCCCAAGGAGAAAAAAAGAGTTGTTTGCCTCTTCTTGGGTTTGATCCGTCCCCTACAAACGATGTTTAATGGATAGCTAAGAAAATCTGATTTGTTAGCATTTATTGAATGCTTGCTTTATGTTAAGCATTGTGTCTGAGACTTCTGTAAATACAGGAAGTTTATCAGACAGCTTTTATTCTTGGGACCATGCAATCAAGTGTAGATTTTTGTTTAACCCAGGAAGCATTCATTACTAAGTGGGCCTGGAGTGGAAATGGTGGAAATGTTCCCTATACAGGTAATCGTGTCAGTCTTTGTCTGGAAATAGTAACAACATGGTGCTAAGTGGTTTGGAGGGCCCAATAGGAACCTAAGCACTTCAACTATGGAATGCTTGCCTAGAAGCCAGTTCCTAAATTGTGACACATTGTTGGGTTAAGTGTCTTATGCTTGCTTTGAGTTTCAGGCCCTAGCTGGTGTCCCCTAGGCTGGCCAGGCTGTTTTACCTGGAGTCTGCTTGACTCACCTGGGGACCATTGGCCATGGGTCCCACTGGTTGTCCCAGTGCCGCCTCCTTAATTTTAAACAACTTCATCTAAAAACCTTTGTCAGCAAATGCATTCTGGTTACTCTCATAAGCTTACCCTTCTCTGAAATCCTTTTTTAAATGATTTTTTTTGTTGATCTAGGAGAATCTAAATGAAAATTTTAATGATGAAATGTGCCAAGTTAAGGTATCTGTGTGTATAAGTGGATTTTTTTCTATGTGATGGTCTGACTCAGCTTTTCCTTGGCAGCTGTGCAGTGCCACAATGGTCAGCATGATGACGCATGCTATAGCTTAGACCCTTCCATCTGTGGGTTTAGTATTTCAGATACCAGATAGTCACAAGGCAGCTCAAAATTCTAAGATACGTAATATTGTGTGTTTTTTCTCCTATCCTGTAGACTGGGAAAGTTGTGGTTGCAGTGAAGTTATGCTATTAGCTCTGGCTCTTTTAGTTTATGGTTTGCTTTGGTTTATTTGTGGTAAAATATACATAACATAAAATTTACCATTTTAACTATTTTTAAGTATACAGATTAGTGGCATTAACTGAATTCATAATGTTGTGTAACCATCACCACTGCCTAGTTCCAGAATTTTCCATCAATGCAAACAGAAACTTTGAACTCATTAAAGAATAATTTTCCATTCAGCTTTCCCACCAGCCCCTGGTAACCCCTGTCTGTATGAATTTGCCTATTTTGGTACCTCCTGTAAGAGGACTTCTACCGTATTTGTCCCTTTGGTCTGGTTTATTTTATTTAGCATGTTTTCAGAGTTCATCTATTTGTAGCATGAGTCAGAATTTTGTTCCTTTTAATGACTGAGTAATATTCCATTGTATTTATGCACCACATCTTGTTTATCTACTCACCTACTTATCTAGTCATGTGTTGATGGACACTTGGGCTGCTTTTACTTTGTGGTTATTATGAATAATACTGCTGTGAACATGGGAATGCAAATATCTGTTCAAGCCCCTGCTTTCGGTCCTCTTGGGTACATACCTAGGAGTGGAATACCAGATTGTATGGTAGTTCGATATTTAACTTTTTGAGGAGCCACCAGATTGTTTTCCACAGCTGCTATGCCATTTTACATTCTGACTATGAATTTGAGAGGGTTGCAGTTTCTTCACATCCTCACAACATTTTGATAATAGCCATGCTAATGGGTGTGAAATGGTATCGCATGGTTTTGATTTGCATTTCCCAGAAGACTTCTGATGTTGAGCATCTTTTCATGCACTTATTGGTCATTTGTACATGTGCTTAAGGGTAATGTTTCATCAAGTCCTTTATTTCCCACACCGGTGTTAACCTTTTGAATTAAATTTTCTGTTCCTTGGTTTCACTTCATGATCCTATATATTAGTTTTCTTATGTATGAAGAAAGTTGGATTCAAAATGCAGAGGGGAAAGTTTTCTGTTTTGGTGAAAGATGTCTTTTTTTAAAAAATGTCATTTTTTAAACATTTATTTATTGGAGAGAGTGTGTGTATGTGCCCAAGTTAGGGAGAGGGGTAGAGGGAAAGAGAGAATCCCAAGCAGACTCCCCACTGAGAGTGGAGCCCGACATAGGGTTTGATCTCAGGGTCCTGAGATCAGACCTGAGCTGGAACTAAGAGTTGGCTGCTTAACCAACTGTGCCACCCAGGCACTCTTGACAGATTTTAGCCTTTGAAGCAAAATTTTGCTCTTGGTGTTTTCAAGTTGGCTGTGTGCCCCCATGCATGTGGACCCGGTAGGCTACTGCACCTGTCTGACTGGAGTGAGGGAGGCTTGAGACCTTATGTCTAGTTTGGGATTGTAAAGGGAGGAGGAGGAAGAGGCAGGGTGAAGAATGAGATTCCTTCTTTCATCTCTTTTTTTTAAAATTATTTATTTATTTATGATAGTCACAGAGAGAGAGAGAGAGAGAGAGAGAGAGGCAGAGACATAGGCAGAGGGAGAAGCAGGCTCCATGCAGTGGGAGCCTGATGTGGGATTTGATCCCGGGTCTCCAGGATCGCGCCCTGGGCCAAAGGCAGGTGCTAAACTGCTGTGCCACCCAGGGATCCCCTTCTTTCATCTCTTTATGTTTTAGAAAAGGAGAGAACTTTCTCCTTTTTTTTTTTTCCTTTGCCCCCCACTCCCCTTCCTCTACTCTCTTCTGACTTCTGAGACTGCAGATGATGACCACTGGAGTCACGTAGTAGAGCAGCTGCTTCCATTCTCTTCTCCGCGAGAACTGTGTTTCCCCATTGACACCATGACCTAACTGCTGTTCAACTCCTTGGTCTTTATACAGCTGTTAAGTGCTAGGTGGGTCTTTCTTACATTATGGATTCAATGGGCTTTAGTTTGGGAACTAGCCCTGGAACCTAATCATCATTAATAGCGTCTCTCTAGGAAAATGAATTTAAGCTAGAATACATTTCCAAGTAAGCTTTGGAGGATTACTTGTAAGTTGGGTACTGCCTATCCCAGCAGTATAGCTCAAGGGTGTGTGATGAGGTGCCTGGGATTTGGAGGATGCATATGTGCAGGGGCTGCGGAGTGGGTCAGACCGTGGGCTTTGGAATGAGTAGATTTATATTGGAGCCCCACTTTCCTGTTGTGTGCTTTGCACCTAAGTTTCCGTCTTGGAGATGGTACTGTTGCTCCATGTGTATGTAGATACGGTGTCTGAATGCGGGTTGACTCCAACCAAAGTGATGAGGGAGATGTGAGAGTTTTTCCTCAAAGTCCCTGCTGCATTTTTGTGCTATTTGAATTGCAGCATCTTACCTAAGCTTTCCTTTGGGCAGAGAGGCCACTGCTGCAAGCACTGGGTCTTCTGACTTGCTTCCAGCGTCTTCAGAGCACCTCTAGGCCGTCTGTGATAACCGGTGTCGGCTGAACCCTTGAAGACCCTTCCCCCCGCCACCATACCTGGGCTTGTGGTCTGTGGCATCATAAAACATTTTCAAAGTTTGGTGCAGAGATGTTAATTTCCAGTGGTGATTAATTCAGTATTACTTTTGCTTTGGGGATGGTTTCAAGTCTTTGTTTTATTGCATAACTTTTTACTCTTGGATCCTCACTAGCATGTCAGGAAATAGATAAGTTTCTCAACCCAAGTTAACTTTTTAAAAAATATTTATTCATGAGAGACAGGCAGAGACATAGGCAGAGGGAGAAGCAGGCTCACTTCAGGGAGCCCAATGCATGACTAGATCCCAGGGCCCCTGGATCACGACCTGAGCCAAAGGCAGATGCTCAATCACTGAGCCACCCAAGTGCCCCCAAGTTAACTTTTCAAATCAAGTAGGAGAAAGGAAGGAAAGTTCTGAGTGTGTGTTGCACGTGCCTAGGAAACTAGAAGAATGATTTAGTTTATAGTAGGGGGTTTGTCTTTCTTAGGAACACATTTTTGGAGGTTGAATCTTCTTGATTCTATTACGTGGATTAATTTGTCTTGTCCTATAAACTTCAGAGTTCTCATGCCACTACTTTTTCAAAGACCTATGTTGATTTTTTTTTTCCTTCTACTCTATCCCGTTGATTATTTGTGCTGATGAACAAGTAGTTGTGCAGTTTCAGGAATTGGAAGAACTGCTCTGTTTCTTTACTCCATTGAGTAATCTGAAATGTTTTCATGCCTAGATCATCTTTATCATTGAGAGATACTGGGTTGCAAAAATGTGGAACATAGGGTGTGTAGATGGGGGCCTAGGTTCTCTTTGTAGAAAAATGTAATCTGTTTTGAGACCCAGTAGAGGACTGAATGTCCTGGCTGCTTATCTTAATTGGCATCAATGATGGTAGCCACAGTGCTTCCCTGGTATGACATTAATGCAGATGAAGCTGGCCTCAGGACCAGATAGTTTTGTCTCCGTGGACGCACATGGCAGTCATAATTATGAATCACTTTATCTCCTTTGTGGTGTAGTCAGTGAGAGATAAAGAACAAGAGGGGTTTGGGTTTAGGTAATGAAAGTGAAATATTTACTCCTGTTTACGTCTGTAGCTTTGGGACACAGTCTATGCAATATGTTACATTAGTGTAGGTTGTCTTTGGTCATTTTTTGTTTGTTTTTTTAGCAAGTTGTTTTCTGTAGATTTGTCTCTAGTTCGTGCAGAGATTTTCCGTTTAGTGTATTTGATCTCACTGTAGGATTAGTCTGTAACTTAATGCCATTTCCTTTAACATAGTTGAATGCATAGTGTTTAAAGAGATAAAAATTTGCTTATATCTGAATAGCACCATTAAAGAGCAGCTAGAAATAAGGGTTCTATCCCAGTCCTGTCTCCAAGCAGCTGTATGAACTCAGAAGCCCTCAGGGTTACTACGCTTCACAATTCTAAGAACACTTACCATCCTCTTCAAATGGTACTCCTGTGCTTCTTTTCCCTAGAATGTGGTGTGAATGGTGACCCCTGGAGTAAGGCAACAGGCACTACTAAAAATCATAATTTACACTATAGACCACCGTTTTCTCACAAACAGAATAAGGTTGGGTAAAATGAACTCAGGTGCTCTGATGCATCCATCATCACTGTTAACCTCTCCCAGGAGAATTGTAAAATCAGTTTTGTTACCAAAAATCTTGTTATAGTTCCAGAAAATTGATGTAATCATTAACAATAGCACTTCTCTAGGAAAATGATTTTGAGGTAGGATAAATTTCCAAATGAACTTTGAGAAATCACCTACTTCTACGCTGCACTCTGCCTCTGCCAGAGCAGAGCTCAGGATGGTGTGTGATGCGTGTGGGGCTGGAGGAGACCTGCATGTGCAGGCTCTGGGGCATGGGTCAGAGTATAGGCTTCAGCACCACCAGGTTTGCACCTGAGTCCCACTGTTAGAGCTCGTGTGTAGACTGCCTGCTTGCAAGATTTCTTGGCATGTTTTTCAGGAACTGAATTAGACAATCTGTTGTTGGAATTTAAAAGGCATTTATTTTAGGGCCTATATTGATTCTTGGGTGAAGTCACAGCTTTAGTGACACTACTTATTCATAATGAAAAAGAGTGGTTATACTGGTTCAAGGTTCTGATTAAATGATCTCAATCTTCTGATCTCAGTTTCTACCAAAGAAATGCTGATCAATCAAAGTACATTCTGTAAAGAGTGGGTTTTATTCCATTGGAGCATAAATATTTTTAATACTTTGGTATTTCAATAAGATTCTCAAGATCATAAATATTTAAATAATTATGAGGCAAATTTTACAAAGGTCCCTTACACATAAATCGCTTAATAATCTGTGAGCTTTCAGAATTCCCGGAGTTTAACGTTATGAAAATCATAAGAATTTTTAATATAGGAAGTAGTATTCCTACACTGGTAGGAAATGAGAAATCAAATTGTACATAGATTAATAAAGATTATACCTTAAATCTGAATTCCTGTTGTGATGTAGGTACATACTTAGTGGGTTTCCTTCAAAACTTTTTTAAGTCACTGGAATATTCTGGGTTCCTTAATTAAGAAGCAGTCACCCAGCAACAGTGAATGCTAATTTAATCTGACAAGCAGAAGTCCCTCCTATTTGCAGAGATGTTCCAGATAGACCAGTAAGTTGCTTGTTGTACAGAACTTTGCGTTTTGTTTTGTTTTCAGGCTTACTGTAAGTGACGTGCAATATAATGAAGAGACATCTGTGTACAAGTTTTCCCCCCTTTTAAGCTTCAGACAAGGCTGTGATGTTTTGTTGGCAAAGAGTCCAAGGAAAATTCTTTAGTTTGAGGGGGTAAAAGGTATTAACGCTCAGCTGAATTACTCTGCAAGACCCAGCTGGTCTTTGAATAATCATGGTCTCCTGAGAGGATTCATTGAATGGTCTGGTGTTTGGATTTCTTTTAGTCGGCTTGCAGTTTCTGCTCTATGAAAAAGATAATTTCTTATGTACAATCACAATTTTTTTTGAACAAATAACTTGAGTAAGACCTCTCTTTATTTCACAGGTGTTGATTTTGATACTTTGAGGAATGTAGGTAAGTTACCTTGATACAACTGATTAGGACATTTACATTAAGCAAAAACTCCAGAGTTAAGTTTTAGAAATGATCGTTTTTTTTTTTTTAATAAGCTACTTTTAAAATCTTTTTATCTATACTTTTCATCTCCTTAGATTTTGTGTTATTTATCAATATGAAAATATCTCTACTTCAGGATAAATTCTCAAGTATGTAAAAATGCAGAGATTACTACGAACAAATGTGAGACACTCTTACCTATTTTTCGGAGAGGAAGAGTTAACAATGTGCTGTGTTTTGGGCTTATGTTGTCAAATACCAAAACTCTAAGCAACACATGAAAAAAAAAGTTTGTTAAAATGGACTGTGGTCATTTTATGGTCACATTTGCAGTAGTGTGGAGTGTGGCAGGAAATTATATGTAGTTTAGTTTATGTTATTGTTTTTTTGGTTATAGCTCTGAGGCAGAAGAGAAGGATCACGTATAAGAATAAAGAATAAGTGAATGAGGTAGAAAGGAAGGGAAGGGTAGAAGGAAACTAGTGCTATCTGAATATTTAAAATGCTTTGAGAAAGTGTGTAAGGCAAATTGGCAGGCCAAACAATCTTAGTAACAAGATAGGAGAATTGGGGTAACACAGCTTTGTTATTTATGCTGCCTTATGTTTAAAGAATATAGGCTGTCCTGAAACATAGTTATTTGTAAAAGGAAAATGTTTAAACATTTTACTTAAGGAAATTACTGTCTAAGCTTGCAGGAATGCGGTTTTAAGAGTTTGTGAATGTGTGGGGTCTTCCACATGCTGGTTTTGAGGTTTTAGGAAATTCTTAAGACAGAAAATCTTGGAATAAAAGTGTATTTTTGGAATAAAGTCCAGGAATCAGAATTCTTGAGCCTCAGCAGGTCAGTTAGTTGGTTTTGTGTTGACTTTTCAGTAGACTCTAGCTAGGTAGTTTTCTTCAGTGGTGGTGTCTTTGTCATCAGCTCCAGGCCTCACTCTCTCTACCACCCTGGAAGGCTTTTTAATTACACAATGTGAATGTCCTAAGACTGTACTATATGTTTAACAGAGTAAGTCTGTTTTGAAATGCCAGTTCTCATAAAAATGCAACCATAGGCTTACAGCAAACTTTATTTACCCACAAGGTTTAAACAATATCAGTTAATTGCTTAATCTTTACTAGTATAAAAAGTTGTTTTTCCCTTGGAGGAATCTTTGTTCTGGGATGCTTGATGATGGTTTTGAGGACTTTGGTATGCCATCTGTCCACCAGCACTATCTCTTACCGCTTGGTGGTCTTGTAACTGGGGTGATTTTCCTGTTTTTTTCTTGTTTGTTTGTTTGTTTTTGTTTTTGTTTTTCGAGGGGATCCCATCTATTTTAAGGATACTTGGCAACATTCCATTGTTCCTACAAAAATATTCTAACTAGTGAAATGCAGCTATAAAGATATTTTAAACACAAACCTCATGTGCTTTTGAGGGTGGATGAGGAAAGAGAGTGATAAATTACGGGGGTAGCTTTAATTGTTTTACCATGGCATAAACAAAGTTTCTCTGATAGAGTTCATCGTTGAGTAGTATTTTCACTTAAAAACACTTAATTCTGGGTGTTTTAGAAAGAAGTAAATTACTCCTTGTAAATTACCATTTCCTTGGATGATTACATAGTATCTGCCTCTGTGCTTAATATTAACTTTAACCTAGATCTCTTGTTTGTTCTTTGAATTTTTCCTTTATTGCTCGGAGTGGGAAAATAAAAACCTTTTAGCACCTTTTAATGTAAACGAACTAAAGAAAAAAAGGATCAAAAGCGCATGTAATTTATACTAAAAGCTTAAATCCCTTTCGTATCTACCTAACATGATTATTTATGCAGCTTTCCTGTGCTGTCTGTGTAGTTTCCTTCTTAAAATATTAACATAAGTGAAATAATGTTTTATTTAACACTTGTGTGTTGGGCACTCACCGTGTGCCAAGCTCTCAGCCGCTCTGTGCAGAACACAGAGGTAAGCCTTTAAGCTTTGTCTGGCATTTCGTCTCCCTACCATCACTGTGTTCAGATCCATCCCAGCAATTTCCTGCCCTTGGTCTTTCCTCACTGGGACGTCTTTCACACTTCAGCCAAACCAAAGTGTTAGTATCCATTTTAACAGTGTTGGCAGACTCACGTTGTTCCCAGAATAGAATGCAGTCTTGAGCTTACCCAACTGCTGTCCTTGATCCTCCCATGGCCACTTTGAGCTTCTTACTCTTTCCAATCATCGTGGTCATTTCAAACATCAGAGCCAGTATGATTCCTTCTGACTGAATTGCCTATCCTTCCATCTCTACTTGATATTTTCCTTTGACTTCATTTGGCACACGTAAATCTCCTCCCAGTGGTGGTCTGTTGGTTACCTCTGTTGTGTATACATATGGGTCGTCTTTCTAATGAGACACTTGCCTCGATGCAGACACAAGTGTTCCTAACCGTCTACAACAGCCCTAGCCCTTAACTGTGCTCCAGCACATGGTTGACATCAAATACATGTTTCAAACAGTATCCCTGGTTGTATTCATTTTGTAATTTGGAAGTGCACAATTTTTGCCTGGATACAAACTTTAGTCCAAGATCCAAAAGCACAGTTGCCATTTATTATCACATGTAAGAAGTGAACCGTTCAAGGAGTTTTATTCGTTGATAAGTAAAACCAGACGTAAAAGGAGCTTGATTTATGATCTTTATGAAAACCAACTAAACTGTTCTGTTATCAGAATAGTTCAAAGTGATCCATGAGCAACCCTACCACCATGGTTGTCATAACTAGTGCATCTATGGCTTCACTATGAAAGGACCATCTTCTCCCCTACATCTGGCCACGTACTTTCAGAATACAGATCTGTGTTGAAGGCTTTCTGGTTTCTAGAAAGCCTCTATTAAAATGTACAATAGATAATCATGGAGATCTAAGTTCAAACCCATTTTCTTTACGGTGAAGAGCAGTGATCTGTGGAGTAGGGCATTTGGTCTGTGGGGAGTGTGGCAGAGATGACCATTTGCCTCTCAATCCCTATTTTTCCCTATCTTTCATGTTTATAAGATCTTTAGCTGGGTACAAGTAGCTGGTATTGGTGTTCATTTCCCACCCTGCCTTGTAAACAGCTGTGGCCATGTGGTTAGGCTACGGATCCTGGAATAGCGTAGGGAAGTAGCTTCCATACTTGCTGCCTTTCCACCCTGCTCAACAAAATACAGAGGGTTCTATTTTGGGCCATAGGTTGAGGTCATGCAAAACAGAGGAATGAGAAAGGTGGAGCTGGGGCTTCTGACAGCTGGGTCACTTAATCCTGGACAACCTATGCAGACTTCTGCATGAGACAGAAATAAAGTTTGGTCTTTTGCCACTTCATTTGAGGTTTTTGTCTACTGTGGCTAGACTTTGAATCCCAAATATTATAGTATGCTTTATGACTCTGGACGGGAAGCGTCTAGACCAGGGAAGTAGGAACTGCCTTAGAAATGTGGTACATTCTCTGGAGTGGGCAGAGATTTGGTTGATTATGGTCTAAGAGGATTCAAGGTTTGAGTAGTGTTAAGATTCCATAGATCATTTTTAAGGCTTCCTCTAACCTCAGAGTCCATGACTTTGAAGTGTTCAGCTTTATGTTAATTACTATATTTCATCATTTCTAAAATGGACATTTCCACACCAAAATGTTTCTGCTATTAGGATATGTTTTATAAGACAGCCCCTTAGCTTTGGCATAAAATCAGAGCAGAATTTGACATTTGACTTGATGATACATAGGCATCCCCCAAAGAAGCTAGAATTAGCAGAAAAACATTGAAGCATGAATACTGGCTTAAAATGAACAGGTTCCAGTAACCAACCAGGACTCATAGTATGAGCAGTAGCTGAAGAAGTGACTAACTTTACATTCAGAAGATGGCCACTTGCAGCTTAAGTTTGTAGTTTCTTCATGGAGCCCATTTGGTGGTCACTCTTGGCTTTTCCTAAGGTTCAGACCAAGAACAGCTGAGCTTCTTTAAGATTTAAGGAGGAACTAAGAGAGCAGCCTGATTTGGTAAGATGATTCTCTATGGAAGGAGGAAATAAGATAGTAAAGTTTTGAAATAATCCTCTTACAGAATTCTTTAGTTTGTGTCCTATGCTCATACTTAAGACAAGTAGTGCTAGAAGGATTGTAAGAAAAAATAATCCACCCTGTACTCTCAGAAGCAGTCACTTTTCCTCTCCACTACTTATCTTATTTACTTCCATATTTTAAATAAAACTAGGACTGTAAATATTGTCTCTGTGACCGAAGTAATGTACTATTTTTTATTTAATCTTTTTTCCTATTTGTTTTCTTTGAATATCTTGGCAGAAATAGCTCCTATCCTCCAAAAGCACCCTCAGATTTCTCCCAGTTCTGTTTTTCAATTGTTAAAACTTTTCAGTGTGTACTAGTTCCATGTTGTTCCCAGAGACATCCTTATTGGGTCTCTGACTTCCTGCTGCCATATGGGCTGCTTGCCATCCAGATGTTGGATCCAGGTGTTTCTGGGTATTCCTTTTTCCCTTGTCCTCCTGGATGACACTCATACCTGGTTTATTCCTGTTTCCTGGAGGACACTTCGACCTGGCTTAAATTCTTCACATTGGTGGCTTTCATTCTTAAATTCCTGAGAAAGCAGGTAAAAGGTAAGATTGAGGCTTTCTTTGCCTAAAGATTCCTTTATCAACCCTCATATCTGGTGTATGGTTTGGCAGGATTGGAATTCCAGTCTGAAAATATTTTTCTCTCAGAACTTTGAAGATAATGCTCTATTATTTTCTAGCTTTCAGTATTGTAGCAAAGTCTGTAATTCTGACATCTGGTCTCTGTATGTCCCATTTTTTTTTTGGCCTCTGGAATTATTTTTTAGCGTATTAGTTAACAGATGAGTACAAGACCCAACTGCTTAGCTTTGTCACTTCCTAGCTATGTAACTATGGCAGATTATCAAACTCTTATGCCTCAGGTTCTCGTGTGTACAGTGAAGATAAAAGTACTTTATACCTCTGAACAGTTGTTTGTGGATTGTAGGAGAATTCATGTAAAACACTTAAGAAAGCTTTTTTGTGCATGAGGTACATATTGGCTGCTATTTGCTATAATCAAGCTATTCTAAAATATCACAGTGATAAACAGTGGTCAGATCTTGTTTATTATGTAGAACAAACAGTGGACCTCTTTATTTTGGAGACTTTGTCCTTCAACTCTGGGAAGAATTCTTGTATTATTTCTTTGATTATTTCTTACCATGCGATTTTTACCCCCCCCCCCCTTTCAGTTAACACTGTCAGTTGAATGCTTGATCTCTTGGATGAAGCCTTAATTAAAAAGAAAAGAAAAAAGAAAAGCCCTTCTCCTTTTGTACTGTGTGTGTGTCTTTTGCTTAAATTCTTAAGCTGGGTCTTCTAAAAATTTTAATTATGGCTTTCATGTTAATTTCTATTTTTTTAAAAAGATTTTATTTATTTATTCATGACAGACACAGAGAGAGGCAGAGACACAGGCTCTATGCAGGGAGCATGACGTGGGACGCCCATCCCAGGACTCAGGATCACGCCCTGGGCCAAAGGCAGGGGCTAAACCACTGAGCCACCCAGGGATCCCCATTTTCATGTTGATTTCTGAGCATTCTAATTTTCTGCTTATATTACTTTAAACATCCTGTTTTTGTATGAATATTATACATTTTTTAAGATAATAACGATCCTCCTTGCCTCAATTTTCTGAGTTTTTTTTCTTGTTTACTTTTCCATTTCAAAGAATATCCTCAAATATTAGGTTGATGCTTGACTTCCTTTTTAAGATTGAGTTCTCTGGACTTAATTTAGTTTCTGCCAAGAATGATCCTCTCCTATTTTGCCTATGGGCTATCAGCCTGATTATAAGCTTATTGTAGAGTGGAGCACAGGAAGTAGGCTGGTAGTCCCACAATTCAGTGTACAGAGGAATGTCATTACATTTCCCTGTATGCACCCTGTGCCTCGCCTCCCCTGGGTCTAGTAGCTCTAAATTTGGAATGTCTAATCAATTTCTTCTAAGATTATATAGCTGTTTACTGAGTAGGGGTAGTTGTCTAAATGTACAGGGTATTGGTAGGTACCTGGGGGGGGGGGACTGAGGGGGGAGAAGAGATGTCCCGTGGATCCGTACAGAGAATTGCAGTTGATCTACCTGTAGAGGCCCTGCCTCTCTCCACCTTCTGTTACTCATGTGTCCAGTCCCGGGTCACTCTGGGGTTCTGCAGGGTGTCCTGCCTTCCATCCTGTGTGATATGTTCTCTGTGACCTTGTTTGACCTCCATGTGCTCTAATAAATCATTCTTGCTTTCAGATATTGAGGTTTGTGATTAAAGTGTCGTATACTGTTGCATTTTTTGGTTACTTTTTTCTTCCTATGCAAGAAAACAAATATTTAAATTTATTATAACGGCTTCAAATTAGGAAGCATAAGTATGTTTGCCACGTGTTGTTTTGACATAGAAGTGGAAAGATGACCTTCCTGTTTTAGGAAGTATAGGGAAAGGTATTACTGTCCACTTTTAGTTACAGAATGAAACATTCCTGGAAGTGCTATTGTGCTTATAACATTTTTATCATAAATGTTAAAATCACTTTTGTGATTGCCGTATCACTTTTGTGTTACTATGTATGTGCGTTGCACTCACTAAACTACCATCATGCTCAAGGTTAAATTTGGTATTTGAATCCTTCATAGCAATTAGTGAGTTTTAAATGAATTTGTGATACTTTGAGCCTACATGGGAGTCTGTTTTGATTTTTTTTTTTTTTTGTTAAACTTATACCGATTGAAACTCTAAGCTGAGGATTTTATTAAAAGGTATTCTTGAGAATATAAGAAGTCTTAAGGGCCCAGGGTGTTAACTGATTTTTTGCTGGACCCCATGGATTATCAGCACTTTCATGATTGGCTTAGACCAGTCAGAAGGTACCCTGGGCTGGGTGGAGTCTTCTAAATTACGATGAGATGGACGCCTATATGAATCTAGGTTTCTGTGAGCAAGGAAGAAGGGCAGGATGTGGAAAAGGGAAGCACCTAGTGGTAACTGCCGTTAAGAGTAGAAGTTGCGGGAATTTGGAGGCAGGGGATCCCAGGAGGCTGTAGCTGCAGGAAGAAGCTGAATAGAGGGATAGGGCCTGTATGTGGCCTTTGGTGAGTGGAAGTGATACATTTTCGCGTTTCCTCCGTGTCCAATCAAGGTAGGTGATTAGTTGTGTACTTGTGTGTGGTACTCTGGGGACATTTAATCAACCACCAGTTGCCAAGTATCTGATATTGTCCTTAAAGTTCAGATACTGGTAAGATTTATTCTTGCTAATGAAATATGCTTTCAATTTCTGGTGTTGGGCATCTCAAACTTGTTGAATAAATTCACTAAAATGGCGCCTAGTGTCAGCTATTCTCATATTGCCTCTAAGCTCAGAATTGGGGTTTTTTGTTTCCACAAATGGTAGCACAAATGTCTTTACTTTTACCCTATGACAAAATTATCATATAGTATCTTATGAGAATTGATGAGGGAGGATTTGTGCAAACAGGAACCAATTTTTAGTGATATTTTTTGTGTTAGTATGTAATTCCAGGAGTCCTATGGTACTTGGTTTTGTGATCAAGTGTCTTTATCAAGATAAATACTTAATTGACTGTACCTAAAGAGTTGAGACTATACTGTCTTTGCACTAATTAACCTTACTGAGTCAAGAAATAAAAAGAAACAGTTTTTTAATGAGGGTATAGTGCTGGTGACCGCTCATGCTGATGCATTAAAGAGAGGACTAATACAAAGGTCATCATACTGCGGCCTGAGGGCCAAATCTGGCCCACTGTCTCTGTTTTGTTTTGTTTTTGTTTTATCTATTAGGACATACCCATGCTCATTTACTTATGGTGTAGGGCTGCTTTTTTTCCTACAACACTTGAGTTGAATAAATGCAATAGAGATAGTATGGAACATAAAGCCTAACATACTTCCTGTCAGGCCCTTTATGAAAATAGTTTGCCAACCCTTGGACTAGATTAACATAGAAAGACTTCTTAGAAGAATCAAAGTTAAGAGGAATTAAAGGGGGGAAAATGGGACAAAGCAGTTTTTCAGTGCATAGGAGATGCATTTTGAATTACTGTTTGGATATAATTTTCTTCCATACCAATGCAAGGCATAAAGACTACTTTTTTCCTGTTTTTAGATATCACTATCTTTTATGTCTGGACATTATCAGTAAAAGGGTGATTGGAATGAGCTACTCAATTTGTATCCACAAGAATTTGTATATCTTATGGCTTTTTCATATTTTGGAAATGCTATCTATAAAATCTACCATTTTGCCAAAACAAGAGCTGACTAAAATGATATAGTTTGTAATGATTACACCTTTCCTTCAAAGTAGTTATGGTATTAAGAATATAATCTGCTTTTCCTCTGCCCTGCCCCCCCAAAAAAACCCTCATAAGAATAGACTCAAATAATAATTTAATTCTTGTTCTGTTGCAGTCCAGAATTGGTAATTCTGATGGGTAGACAATAATCCTCTAAGCAGTGATTCACAGATCCAGGCTTCTTCCATCCTGTGGTTCCAGTTGGTTCATCTGTGTCAAGCTATATAAAGAGGAAAACCTAGGAAGGATTATTTGTGAGTTTTATGGTCCAGGAATAGAAGTTGTATCTACAATTCCTGCTTACATTATATTGGTTTAGAGAATATGGCAAGAGAGGTAGGAAAATACTGTGTGCCAGGGAAAAAAAAAAAAAAAAAAAAGAAATGGGTTTTGGTGACCAGCCAGTCACTGCCACAATTACTTACTTACTGTCACTAAATCTGCATTTTGAAAGCATTCAGATGCTGATGAGATAGAAGCCTTCACTTTTTTATCTTTTCTTTTTTCCATTTTGTTCCCCTTTCAGGGAATCCCTGATAAATTATCTCAGCTGAAGTGGTATAGTTTGGGCAGAGGAATTGTAGTGTCACTCATGGCAGATTTTATTGAAGATCCTATGTTTGTATGATGTGCCATAAACTGAATATTGACATAATTACCCCATGTTAACCTTAAAACTAAAACTGCCTGTTATTTTACCACCAAAACACGGGTCTGTTCAGAAATGAGAGAATTGCAATCCAGGGCAAACAAGCTGTGTCAAAACCGTAGACAAGTCCAGGGGGCATCCTTTTTTCTTTTTTTTTCTTTTTTTTTAAAGATTTATTTATTCATGAGAGACAGAGAGAGAGAGAGAGAGAGAGAGAGAGAGAGAGAGAGAGAGAGAGGGGAGGCAGAGACACAGGCAGAGGGAGAAGCAGGCTCCATGTAGGGAGCCCAATGTGGGACTTGATCCTGGGATTCCAGGATCTGGCCCTGGGCTGAAGGCAGTGCTAAACCGCTAAGCCACCCAGGGATCCCCTGAGGCATCCTTTTTTTTTTTTTTTAAGAAGAAAAGGGGTCAGTTCGGAAGGCAGTTAAGAAGTCATGGGCAAAGAAAAAAAAAAAAAAAGAAAAGAAAAGAAAAAAGAAGTCATGGGCGGCCCGAGTGGCTCCCTGGTTTAGCGCTGCCTTTAGCCCAGGGCCTGATCCTGGAGACCTGGGATCGAGTCCCACATCGGGCTCCCTGCATGGAGCCTGCTTCTCCCTCTGCCTGTGTCTCTGCCTCTCTCTCTCTCTCTGTGTCTCTCATGAATAAATAAATACAATCTTAAACCAAAAACTGCCAAGTCCATTAGAATAAACTGGGAGTTCAAAGTATGATGGCCTCTCATTGGTTGAGCTATTTCTTGGTGGATGGGGAAAGCAGCTCTTCCTCTGGTTGTGGTCTAGAGTAGTACATGTATGCAAGGTCGAGTATGTCTCTTCCTGTAGGGTCTGCGGCAGTAGGACATGAGATCTCTCCCTATCAAAACTTCTTGACTTCATTTTAGTGAGATTTCCCATTACTGATTTTCACACCTGTAGTGGAGATAAATTCTTCTAAAACTACACTGAAGCTCTGCATAAATATATCTAGTTCTCTCACTCCTTGGCAAGGGTAAGATCGCACTTTCCAACTTGGCTGACGGTGTTGTCCTGTGGCCTGCTTTGGTGAACTGTGAGCAGAAGTACTGTGTGTCACTTCTTGGCAGAGGCTTTAAGAGTGAGTGGGGCACTTGGTTGTGGTCCTTTCTTAGTGTCTGAACATCATGGAAGTTTGTTTTTGTTGTTGGTTTTTTTCTTTTGTTTTTTTGTTTTTTTTTTGAGATGAAGACTCCAGCAGGCTGACTTCAGGTTGACCATGAGTGTGAGTGGGGCTCCCTGCCGGAACCCCTGGACATTTAAGCCACTAAAGTTCCAGATGGCTTTTGCACTGCACCTGTCCTGAGGGGTAGAGGGCAAGTGTTCATGCCTCACGGTCTTCACCCCACTAGCATTTAAGGTTCTAAACTCACATTATAATAAAAAAAAAAAAATCCTTTTCTATTATTTCTAACAGTGCTAACCATTTGAACTATTAGTTGCTACCCATGTAGGCTTCTCTCAAGGACAAAGCTACTTTGGGATTTATACCAAGATTTTCACCCCAAATATCTTTTCCACTGATACTCCTCTTTGACAGGAAAGACTCTTGACTTCTGCCTTTACAAGTGGTGGGAGAGAGTTCTGGAGGTCGTCTAATCTTTCCTGTCACTACCTGTACAGCTGGTGTGGGTAAGGGGAGCAAGGATGGAGATCTTCTCATTGGGCAACATAGAACAAGAAATCACTTTCTCTGAGTGGATGGGTGAAGAGTAATTACTGTCTCCTCGGGGCTATGGCTGCAGTAAGGGATATGTGGTTTCTAACCTTTGGGGCCACATGTACAATCCTGGCTGTATTTCCCATAATTCTGGGGGAAATAGCAGTATTCCTGGGCAATAGTTATGTTCCAGTATGGGTTAAAATGTCATGTATAGGCTGTCTGGAATCCTAACAATTGTTTGTGTATTTTTTTTTAAATAATGGAAACTGTGTTCTGAATTCTAAACAACCAATTCATAAAAGGACTCGAACAATGCACTAATTTTCTATGAAGGGAGTTGTGCTAGTTTGTGACAAAGCACCACAAAATGGGTGGCGTAAAACAACAGAGATTTATTCTTACAGTTCTGAAGACGGGAAGTCTAAATTCAAGGGGTCAGTAGGTCCATGCTCCCTCTGAAACTTCTGTGGGAGGATGCTTCTTTGCCTATTCCTAGCTCTTGGTAGCTTTGCATATTCACTGCCTTGTCAGTGTGACTCCAGTCTCTGCTTTCCCATTGCCATCTTCTGGGTGTGTCTGCGTCTTCATGTGGCATTATTGTGTTTCTTCTCTTTCTATAAGGACTGTAGTCCTACTGGACTAAGACCTACCCCAATGACCTTATCTTAGCTTGATTACATCAGTGAAGATCTTACTTCCAAAAAAAGGTTCCATTCATAAGTATTGGGGGTAGGATGTCAACATATCTTTTTGGAAGAAACAGTTTAACCCATAATATGAGTTGAAAAATATCTCTGTTCCAGTGTACTGTTTAAGTCCATCTTGCTTCCCAGAGAAGAGGAAAATAAGCCCCTAAATCATGATTTTTTTTTACAAAGTTAACTAATTCAATAACAAAGATTATTTCAAAAATGGGCAAAGGACTTGAATAGACATATCTCTAAAAGAGGTAAGCAAATGGCCATTAAGTACATTATAAGATGCTTGGCATCAGGAAATCCTTAAGCAAATATAAATCAGAACCAGCAGAAGGTACCACTTCACAAACATTAGGGTCTCTCTCATATATATATATATATATATATATATAACAAACCAGAAAATGCTGGTGAAATGTAAATATATTAGAACTCTGCATTGCTGGTGGGGATGTACAATGATACGGATGCTATGGAAACCAGTTGTGATTCCTCAGAAAAATTAAACTTAGAATTACCATATGATCTACTAATTCCACTTTGGGTATATACTGAAAAGAATTACGAGCAGGATTTTGGAGCTAGCCATTCACTGATGTTCATAGCAACATTATTCACAATTGTAAAAGGGTGGAAGAAATCCAAGTATCCATCAATGCATGAATGGATAAACAATGTGGCATATACAATAAAATATTACTCAGCCTTAAAAAGGAAAGAATTACTAGCACATGCTACAACATGAACAAACCTTATGTTGAAGGAGTTAAGACGGACACAAAAGGACAAAATATGATGTGATTCCTCTGAGTTACCTAGAGCAGTCAGATTATTTAGACAACAGTAGAATGGTGGTGGGTAGGGGTGGGGTAAGAGAATGGGAGGTTATCATTTAATGGGTACGGAGTTTCATCTCAGATGAAAAATTCTGGAGATGGATGATGATTGCACAGGATTATTAATGTGCTTAATGCTATATAATGGTATAATTAAAAATAATCTTATGTGGATTTTTACCAGAATAAAAAAGTAGACTTCATAGATTTAAGATAAGAATTAGAGAAAAACAGATCAGTAAGTATTACATAGTTTTTGTCTGATAAGTAATACCCCTCTTCTCCACCTATGTTGAGGAGCAATGGAGAAATGAGACAGAGTAAGGTATCTGGTCTATGAAGAATCAAACTATCTTTGTTGAAGGCTATTTGGAAGGGGATAGCTTAGTGTGAATGATCAAGGAGCTCCCTAACAAAAAAAAAAAAAAAAAAAAAAGGAGCTCCCTAACAGAACACCCCAGAATTTGGTCCTCGCAGTTACCACAGGGCTGCTCTGAAGATAGAGTGCTCCCGTGCTCTCTACGAGCTGAAACATCCCCAAGAAGACAGTGGGAGGAGCTCTGTTTATTCTACCAAATTTTCAAATCAGATACATTACTGTACTTCTTTGGGCAGGATGAAAGTAAAAGGTCAGATTAAAGCAAAGAAGGATATACTGAACTCCCCCATTAAAAGAA
This sequence comes from Nyctereutes procyonoides, assembly GCF_905146905.1. Taxonomy (NCBI): domain Eukaryota; kingdom Metazoa; phylum Chordata; class Mammalia; order Carnivora; family Canidae; genus Nyctereutes; species Nyctereutes procyonoides. The sequence continues at coordinate 359,490 of NW_026575120.1, forward strand.
GCATCAGGCATGGAGGAAGAAGCATTCCCCTGCAACATCCCTACTTCTTGTTCTCTTCACATACCATGCTTGCAATTTAGTTCATGGTTAATCAGTGCCTCCTATTCAAGAGGTTGCTTCTCAGTCCACTGTCCCTTTGTGCGCCTTCCTGGCACTTCTGAAGGGCTGTAGAGATTTGGAAGGCTCTGGCAATTAATTATATCAATCCCAAGACCACTCTGTGCTCAGGGCTTAAGTTTGCTTTCCTCTTTTCATTCTCAAATGATCTACAGCCATGTTGTCTTGCATAGCTTTTTAGAGGTGTGTAGTGAGATCCCGTGACAAAGTTAAGGTGCCAGGAACATAATGGTGCCTACATTTGAAAATAAACTTCTGTCACATGCCCAGGAAAAAAAAATTAATTGTAGGATGGTCTAACTTGGCAAGTTCAAGTCCAATATGTTAAAATCCAATGGAGTGAAAAGTTCAAAATAGGGGTGCCTGGGGGTTCAGTTGGTTAAGTGTCTGCCTTCAGCTTGAGTCATGATCTTGGGGTCCCAGGATGGAGTCCTGTGTCAGACTCCCTGCTCAGTGGGGAGCCTACTTCTCCCTCTGTCTCTCTCTGTCCCCTTCTTGCTCATGTGCCCTCTCTTACAACATCTTTTTTTTTTTTTTTTGAGACTTTGAAGCAAACAACAACAACAACAACAAAAACCCTCAAATTCCAATAAGCCTAGCTTACCAGGCTAAAGTATTCTAGAAGCCTCGGTGGCCTGATTGTTCTGGAAGGCATAGTCTGGGCTGCTTCACAAGAAGGTCTGTCTTCTCGTGGTGTCTGAAGTTGTGCTGGTTCTCAGCCCCTGGTGTGTGAGGAGGATGCAGGTGATCACAGAATGGTCTTCTCTCCTTCCCACTGCCCCCAAATCACCACGTTTTGAAAACAGCCCAATCCTCTAATCCTGAAGTAATCAGGGCAAAAATCACATTCTTGGAATGTAGTTGATAGTGTTTATGAAGACTGCTGTGGCACCAGCTGAGCCCTGCCTAGTGACCTACCTTTCACTCTTTGACGAACAGGCATTTTCAGATTTCTGCCACAAGAGCTACTTCTACTGCCTCTTGCTCTGAATCTACTTCTAAGAAACATGATTCCTGAGGAAGATTGATCTCTAATATCTAACAATCCAATCAAGTGCTTATTGGGAACACTGTGGTGGTGGGGTGTGAGTGTGTGTGTGCACATGCGCACATGTGAAGTTGTGATTCTTGAGTCCTTAAAAAAAAAAACACACATGGATTGCAGCTTCTCCCATCCACCACTACCTTCTTGTTCTCAAATACAGAGTGGAATTTCAGTGACTTACTAGCCTAGCATTGCCTATCAGACCTATTATTAACAATTTAAAGCTGGGAACATTCTAGTTTTCTGTAGGGGGGACAGAAAGCTGCTTTGCTATTTTAAAACAATAAGTACCGTGTCGGCCACTCATGTCAAAAAGGGCCTGTAAAGATGCTCTTGCCTAGAGTAATTGTGTCACACTGGTGTCTGCCTACTAGCTGTCTGCACACACCTGCCAGGAGGGTAGTTGAAGGTGTATCCGTGTGGCATGCACAAAAAGACAGCCTGCTAAACGCCAGTGCTCGTGCTGAGGTCTGGATGGTTTTGTTTTAGCTGTGCAGCCTGGGCCTTGTTTTCTTTGAGTTACAGACTTGTGCAGTGTTCCTTCCATGGAACCGGCCACACCACCTACCGATAGAGTTGCCATGAGCTAGAGTTTCCTACTCAGATCAAAAGGATGTATGGTCTTAAGCTCCTCCTTAAGGTCCTCAATCTGTGCTATTTAAAATCATCCTCCTCGCTGAAAAAGTGAGCTGGATTAGCCAGATATAGGTGGCAAACCACCAATATGTAAAAACACCTGACCTGTGCTTTGAGCCAAAGTGCCATCTACGTTGCTCATGGCAAAGGCCTGAATTACTCTACGTGTGTTTTGCTCCTGTAGGTGTTATTTCTTGTTGATTTCTCCTGGTTTGTTCCTTCAGTTAATGTCTTTACAGTACTGAGAGGGCCCAATGAAGAATAACCCCTTCCCTTCCCTTCCCTTCCCTTCCCTTCCCTTCCCTTCCCTTCCCTTCCCTTCCCTTCCCTTCCCTTCCCTTCCCTTCCCTTCCCTTCCCTTCCCTTCCCTCCCCTCCCCTCCCCTCCCCTCCCCTCCCCTCCCCTCCCCTCCCCTCCCCTCCCCTCCCCTCCCCTTTCTTTCTTTTCTTTTCTTTTCTTTTCTTTTCTTTTAGATTTTATTTATTCATGAGAGAGAGAGAGAGAGAGAGAGAGAGAGAGGCAGAGACACAGAGGGACAAACAGGCTCCATGCAGGAGCCCAACATGGGACTCAATCCAGGGTCTCCAGGATCACGCCCTGGGCTGAAGGCTGCGCTAAACTGCTGAGCCACCAGGCTGCCCAAGAATAACCCCTTTTCAAGAATGCTATTAGGAGTGGCTGAATTGGTTGTTTCAGGAGAAAATATTTTAACAATTTGTGAAAAGTCACTTCCCAAAACCCCATATGCTTCCTTGGGTTGCTGCAGCCACTGCAGTCCTTTCTGGATGATTCCCTGGACCTCCTCCATGATCCTACACCTGAGGGGTGTGGCTGGCTCACCAGGGCTCTGGCTTCCAGGGCTGTGGTCGGTACATGTTCAGGATTGGCTGTTGACTTAGGAGTAGTGTTCGTGCCTTTTTTTTTTTTCTGGTTATGAACGTTTGAGAAACAAAAAGAATAAGGCCCATAAATTATTATGGATGAGATTGTAGATGAATTATAATTGCAGATTCTATAACTGTAGAATTTTAGCCACAATTATAGACAAATTATAGATGAAAAGTAGTTTGACGGGCTGGACTATGTTTGAAATACCCACTTAGGCATGACTGTAGAGCAGAAGTAGGGCAGGTCTCACATGCACCCCTCTGGGGACAGGGCCTGCTCTGGGGGGGAGGAGGGGAGAGTTTGTACTGTGGGGTAGCAGGATTGGGACTAAGGTAGGATCAGGTGAGTGAGGGCCTGGCCTCAAGTCAAATGTGAGGGGTCCCAGGAAACCTTCAGTGATCAAGATAAGTAATACTTAACACATGATGGATTTTTCCATCAATTCTGTTTATAAAAAAAAAAATAATAAAAAAATTCTGTTTATAATAATGAAATATATATATATATATATATATATATATATATATATATATATATACCCTTACAAGGTAGCGTTGGTATTCTGACTTTTCTCTTTGCCTCAGGCTCCAATATAGCTCGAAGGGGCACAGTTAGTTATTGTCTTAAATTTAGTGCCTGAGGGATGCCTGGTGGCTCAGTGGTTGAGCGTCTGCCTTTGGCTTAGATCCGGAATCCTGGAATTCTGGGATCGAGTCCCATATTGGACTCCCTGCATGGAGCCTGCTTCTCCCTCTGCCTGTGTCTCTGCCTCTCTTTCTCTGTGTCTCTCATGAATAAATAAATAAAATCTTTAAAAAAAAATTAGCGCCTAGGGTGAAGGACACTCCCCTCACCCCAGTCCTTGCCCAGCTAGGTCTTCCAAAATTTACCTAATCTACTAATCCACTCTATTTCTCCTGGGTGGAGAAAGTAAAAGGACAGAACGGGGCAGGAGAATTATACCAATTGAACTTCCTCTGCAGGTGGATTTAGAAGCAACATTCTCCATGACTGTACAAATTTCCAGTTTTCTATGAATGGGAGTATTCATGCTCAGAGATGAAAGTATAAAAGCCTACATTAGGGTTCAGAGGTAAGGAAAGCCTATCTTCAGAGTAACAAGTTTTACAGTTGGGTGTGGAGGTAACTGGCTCTGAAAGTCCACAGAGAGCATATTGATTGGCTTGTCTAGATGAACATTTTTTCCTCAAGGCTCTGCTACATCCTCCTTGCTCCAACAGTGGTCCGTGGATTTAGAGCTTCTCCATCACCAAGGAGATGGAGAGAAATGCAGAATCTCAAGCCTCAACCCAGACCTACTGAATCCATCTGCATTTTCTCCACAAAAGGTCCAGTTGTGTGTAAAGCCAGCTGTGCTGTGACACTTCCATAGCCTTCATTTTGAAATCCATTAAACCAATGCTAGCCATCCTCCTGTTTAAATGGCCTCACCAGAAACCCTCCTGCTCTTAGGAAATAGACTATTTGGTATGCTTGTTCTTGGTTCTGAGGGGTAAGATGTGCTTTACTAAACTCTACTGGAGGAGGTCGAGTTTGTGAAAAGGTAGGTTGCAGGAACTAACTTAAAAATTCCAGCTGAAACTGTGAAAAATGATACTATGATGAGGCTTAAGGGTAAAACTTTTAGTACCTTGAATGGTTTCAACAGGAGAGATTTATGAGTATGTCAGCAACACATGCTGATGATTTTTTGTTCAACTTCTTTATTTTTCACTTTCGAATAAAATAAAATGGGTAGCTCAGATATTGTACATAGATCGTCTTTTTTGTTGTTCTAAAATAAGTTCAAGACCAGATATATTTTGGGTTTTGAAGCCTAGGGAGCTTTAGTGGTAGGATTCGTGAGTTCATAGAAACTATAAGAGCTGACATGATTGCATGATTTGAAAGCTGTAAATTATAACTATATTCAAATCTTAAGGCTGGTATGCCATATGTAGACATATATAAGGAGTAAAATTAAAGTTCTTTATGGTTACAAAGTAATGAAACTAGTTTCCATATATGACTTCTGGAAACCTCCTTTCTTAATTACCATATGAGGTAGCAAGTTTATCTGTACTAAGTTCAAATTACCAGGTTAGATATTATAGGTAATGGGAAGATGTAGAAGATATGTACTGATGTATAAGCCTCTACTGAGTTTATAGTTCAGTTGGCAAATAAGGCACATAATTATTGCATAATGTAGTAGTAGTGTTCTAGCAACCCATTTGACGGAGTCCTGTAGTTTCTGTCGTACAGGTGGTTTTCTTATTTGTAAGATGTTTGAATTAGATTTTTTTTTGAATTAGATATTTAAAATATCTTCTAGTATTAATATAATGATGGTGAGTTCAATTGAATCACAAGGATTTCATTTATATAAATGATCTTTTTAGGTGTATCTGTTCAGTGTAATAAAAATGGAATTTCTACCTTTGGAAAACAATCATTGTTCTTAAACTAAGATTTAGAAAGTAATCTTATGCTTTCCAAAAGTATTGAAATAGCTCAAATATTACAATGTTATTTTCATTGACCTTTTCTTTCAGTACAAATAGTTTTTAACCTTATAAATCATTATAAAAATATATATTTTGGTAACCTTACTCCTCTTGAATCAAGAGGAGCTAGCCTATCATATTCTCAGATCTTAGTAGGTAGGGAATTTGTTCTCTCTCATCCAAAATGTTGTCTGAGAAAGATCTCTTTATTTTCCCAAATGGCATTCTTAAAAAGGAAACTTGACCATTCTGTTTGTTCTGATAGATAATGCTGCTGAAAGACAACTTGAGAAATGAACTCTTTAGGGAGAATAATTTATTTCAACCTTTTTGCCTTTTTTTAACTTTTGATTTTGCTTAATAATAAACGTTGCCCAAATAGTAACTTTGAAGGTGTCACAAATGACATTGGAGTTATAGAAATACAAAGACACAAATTCATGGATCAGGTGAGATTATCACAGAACATGAGTCCAGCATGTAGTAGAAATTTAGGGTACTGTTCTTTAAGTGGGAGGGAAGGAATGAAATTGGCCTTCAGGCAAAATAGCTTTCAGCTTTTTTGATAGAATTCCTGAGGGAATAGTTTCCTGACCATGGATTTATCTTCATAGTGATGACTTGAAATTTTTGTTTTCTTTAGAGAAAGTTGATCTTCCAACTAATTCTATAACTGATAATCTTAAGAAATTTTTAGTATCCAAATCTTTGTACCGCAAATTCTTTACTCTTTGCTACAAAGGTAGAAAATACTTCTGTAAATTCATTTCCTATCAAAACTCTCCTGAAGTACTTCTCAATGCATTGTGTGTGTGTGTGTGTGTGTGTGTGTGTGTGTATGTTTTATATAGCTTTGCTCACTTAGTTTGGTTGTTTGTGAATTTAAAAAAAAATACAACAAAACAACAAATATATTAAGCAGTCATGTGAAGATTAGAATGGTTGATGGGTTTTTTCATTACACTTCATAAACTAACATAAATGTAAAACATTTAAACTTTAGTGAAATTTAACAACCATTAGAAATGTTTTTATAGTATAATGACTTGGAAAAATATTTGGGGGAAAATGCTGAATAAAATACATGAACTTTAAAAGTAAAACTCAGGTCCTATATCTGTTTCATATATATATATGTATTCATATATACATATATATGAATATTTTTTAATAAAGAATCTCCCCCCTCCCATCTAACAATTTGGCGAACTGTATCAAGACTCTTAAAAAAATCACATTCTTTGCCTTGACACATTTTTTTTTTTAAGGATTTTTTTTTTTTTTTTATTCATGAGAGACAGGCAGAGACACAGGCAGAGGGATAAGCAGGCTTCATGCAGGGAGCCCGAAGTGGGACTCGATCCTGGGTCCCCAGGATCAGGCCCTGGGCTGAAGGCGGCACTAAGCTGAGCCACCTGGGCTGCCCTGCCTTGGTACATGCTTCTATTTCTAGGAAGTTGTTCAAAAGGAAATAATCATAGGTAGTCAAAGATTGCAAGTATGTTTAGTGTTAGTTTTTCCCCAGTTTTTCTCCTTTATAAATAAGTATAGAATGTCTGTGTCCTATTATACATTTGTATTCTATTATGCATTTATTTCAAAAGTAACTTGAAATGCCTTGACATTTGAATCATTCGGTTTTTATCAAAGTTTTTTTAAAAAATAATTTTCTACGTACTTTGGAAGAAGGAATTCAGATAGTAAAACTCCTTAATTGAATCTAATGATTGTGTTTATGTAGACAAACAATTTCTTTGAATTACATTAAAAGCTTCTGTTTACAGTGCTCATATTTTCTACTACTAGAATCTCTTAAATGAATATTGACCTTCATGGAAACAGACAGTTATAATGTATTTACTGCTTTTTGAAATTATAGGCCACACACGTAAGTCTAAAGGTGAATAAATATACTTCTTTGTTTAAATATTTAACTTGAGGGCAGCCCTGGTGGTGCAGCGGTTTAGCGCCGCCTGCAGCCCGGGGCATGATCCTGGAGACCCGGGATCGGGATCGGGATCGAGTCCCACGTCAGGCTCCCTGCATGGAGCCTGCTTCTCCCTCTGCCTGTGTCTCTGCCTCTCTCTCTCTGTGTCTCTATGAATAAATAAAATAAAAAATCTTTAAAAAAATAAATATTTAGCTTGAACATATTTCCTACTCCCCATAATTAATGCATCTTAGCAAAACTTTTATTAGGGTATTAGCCAAACAACTATTACTTCAGTGAATTTAGTGAATTCAGAACTGTGGTGGAAGGGGTGGCTCAGTTGGCTAAGTATCTGCCTTCAGTACAGGTCATGATGCTAGAGTCCTGGGGTTGAGCCCCAGTTAGGCTCCCTCTCCCTCTCAAAGAAGTAAAATATTAAACAAAAAACAAAATAAACAAAACCTAATGGTGGAAAACAGTAATTTATATTTCCCATCAGTATATATAAATCATATAGGCCTTATTTTAGGATTCAGAATGTCCTTTTGAGTGTGTGCATGTGTATGTGCTTGTATACGCACACATGCATGCTATTGCGCTGAACATTGCAGCCTTTCTTTCTCCCCACAGTAGAAACTGATTTCAGGATACATGGCCAGAAACACATAGAGTACTGTTAGCGAAGATACTGATCCTTTCAGTTCTTCCATGGTTCCAATTTTGGTTGTATTTAGGTCACTGAAGTTTGATTACAGAGAGGATTACAAAATGGAAAAATGAGATCTCTTAATTCACAAATTTACAGGTCACGGTATGTCATCCCCCCCCCCCATGTATATTTTATTTCTTTAGGTCAGAACAGCGACATCTGATTGACCCTTAATACCAGGATTAGAAATTCAATTCAAGTGAATGTATATCTCTGTGACTTACTTGCAGTCCTCTCTTGAACATTGGGTCTTTGATCGAATGCATTTTTTAAGGACGTAACTTTGGCCAAAAGCATAATAAACTTAGTTATTAGCAGAAATCTTTGGATTGGAAAGCCTTAGTGGGTTGTTTTTAATGATCTTGTATGTGTTCGATTCAGTAGTTTTAAGTGGTATATATAGTATTGTGCAACTATCATCATAGTCTTTAGAACATTTTCATGACTCTCAAAAGAAACACCATCCTGATTAACAGTTGCTGCTCATTCCTTTCCCTCTTACCCTTTCTCAGCTCTAGAGAATCACTGATCTATTTTGTCTCTATAGATTTTCCTATTCTGGACATTTCATGTAAATATAATATATAATAAGTAGTTGTCTACCACTGGCTTTTCACTTAGTATAATATTTTTGATTTGTAACACTATGCATGTTGTGGCTGTGTCAATACTCCATTTTTTCTTTTGCTGATTGTTTGTTCTGTTGAATGGGCATCAACGTTTTGGTATTTACCAGTCTTTTTTTTTTTTTTTATTTACCAGTTAATTGACATTGACTTCTACTTAGCTATTATGACTAATGCTTCTATTAATCCTGTACATTTGTACAAGTGTTTGTGTAGGCATAAGTTTTCATTTCTCTTTAGTAGATACTTCAGAGTAGAAATCCTGTGTCAGGCAATTTAACACTTTTAGGGACTTCCAACAGGTACCACTTTAACTATTAAGAATTAACAACTTTTTTTTTTCAACTTTGAAGTATGTTTAAGAAATGAAAGCAGGGAAAGAGAAATGCCCTAAATCTTCATTGATCTTCAGCTCATTTGCTGTGTTTGACAGGTCTGTCTGGTAATCACCCTTTATGGACACAATAAGGAACCCTTCTGAATATGGAAAGGATATTATTATAATTATGTTGGGACAACAAGCATAAATTGGAACTGTCCTCAGCAAATTAGGATCAATGGTTAACCAACGAGAAGGAAAGGCTCTTGTGAGATTTTCTTCTCTTCTGACAATGAGAATATGGGGAGGGGAGGTATCTCAGATGTAAAGTCAGTCATGGTACAATTTTAGCAGTGTTTCTGTCTTCTGCCCCATTTCCTCACATAAAAAAGCAGGTGATACTGAGCTGAAGATATTTTTTTTACCTCTATCCACAGGTGTAGGTTCCAAATGTAAAAATAAAGTGATTGAAATCAAGCAGTGACTTACTAATTTTAATAATACTTACTTGAATTGATCATTTTGTTTCTTCCAGGGAACAACAAATCATTATAACTTCAAAGCATCTTAGAAACTTTGAACTGTGCTAAAACTTAGGAGATGGACAATTTTTTCTTGCCTTTCATTTGAAAGGATTTAACGAAGAGAATAAAATGGCAGAGGTTTAAAGTTAATATTCAGGATGAATGATGATAATTCAGATGAGAAGACAGAAGATGAACTGCATTCCTTATTTATGAGTGACAAAAACGGAAACACATATGCATTCAACCCAAAATCCCCACATACACAAAACTCTTCAGCCAGTAATGTGAATTGGAATTCTGCCAAGCCTGATGACATGGTGGTTGATTATGAAACCAACTCTGCTGTGGACATTGACAAAAATGTTGCTTTAACCCCTCCGTGTTTGGAAGTACTTGATTGCCAGAAGTCTTCAAGTGAGTTGATTGGTAGGGAGGTGTTAGATCTCCATAAAGATTCCGCACTTCAGTCTTGCGCACATGTTGTAAGCACAGAGGAGCCCAAGTACCTGTCTAACAGTTGTCATTCCCTAGAATCCTTTCAGGACCAGAGTGCTGAGACAGCTCTGCCTTTCGTGTGGAAACCCAACAACGAGGATTTGTACTACACAGACTATCCTGCTGCCTTGGAGCTAAACCAAACATTTGACATGACAGTGGATAATGTTAACTGCACCTTTATAACACGTCGTGCCATTGGAAAGGATCAGTCTTTGCATACCCCTGGAAATCTGCAGCCAACCAGCACAAGGAGTGGAAATCCATCTTTATCCTGTTCCATTCATACATCTTCCCATTCTGCTGAGGTACATGTGAGAGAAATGAATTATGATCAAGACCGCTTTGAAAACACACAAGCCCCAGCAGCACAGGCCCAAGACACAACTTACACAGTGTTTTCTGATGTGATGCAAACTGATAGTGGTGTTCCAGATACTGGCAATCAGTGTCAGTATTCGTCAGGACAGGTCACCAGTGACTACACAGATGGGTCACAGCGAAGAGTGGTTGGAGAAAAAGAGATACAAGCTCAAACACCAGTTTCTGAGGGCATGGATGTTCCCAATGGGTCTGTATTACAAGAGTTCTTTTGTTTATCTAAAGATGAACCAAATAGTGAGACACATTCACAGAGCTCATATGGGCAAAAGGAAATGGGCCAAAATCTAAGAGAAACAGTGTCTAATTCTCTTAGGGATGATGAATGCCCTTTACTGGTGCCAGCTTTTGATAAAAATGAAGCCCAACTACTGAACCCAGAACACAAAGTCACTGTGGCTGAAGACACACAAAATGCCTCTAATGAAAAGGATTTGGAAACCCAAAATCGTACCACAGAACTGATCTTGAGTAGCCCACCAGGACAAAAGATGGCTTCATCAGTTGAATTGAGTTGGGATGCAAATGATATGGTCATTAGCACAAATCACACAAATCGCATGTCAACGCCAATCCTAGATTCCCCAAATGCAACCTTTTCTATTTCACCTATTGAAGCGACCAAGAAATATAGTAAAGTGGAGAAGAGTCATCGAGAGCTTAGAAATTTACCAAACTTGAAGGGGGCACCGATGACCACGTCTAAGCCTAATTTAGGAAAATTGACATCTAAAATAAATACCCCTATAGGGAGCAAAGTTAGAAAAACCGAAATTATAAGTTACCCAAGACCAAACTTCAAGAATGTCAAAGCAAAAGTTGTGTCTAGACCAGTGCTGCAGTCCAAAGACCCTGCTTTATCAAAGGTTAACCCCAGTCCTCAGTTAACCAATGCCTCACCACCCTCATCTCTCTCTTCAAGACAGTTGACAACTTTGAGCAAAACCCCAAGGTCTGACTTGAATGTAGATACAAAAGCAGAAATCCTAATTAACAAGACGCATAAGCAGCAATTTAATAAACTCATTACTAGCCAGGCTGTACATGTTACAACTCATTCTAAAAATGCTTCACACAAGGTTCCAAGAACAACATCTGCCATGAAATCGAATCAGGAAGATGTTGACAAAGCAAGTTCTAATTCAGCATGTGAGACTGGGTCCGTGGCTCCCTTTTTCCAGAAGATTAAAGACATACTCCCTGTTAAAATGGAAAGCACAGAATGTTTGGAAATAACATATGCCTCCAGCATTGATAGGATTAGCCCTGAAAAGAAGGGTGAAAAAGAAAATGGGACACCTATGGAAAAACAAGAGCTAAAAAAGGAAATTATGAATGAGACCTTTGAATATGGTTCTATGTTTTTGGTAAGTAAGATTTTTGCTTGCTTCAGGGAAGGGTGGAGGAAGCTGAGAGATGTATTAGCAATTATCACAAGTAATCAAAAATGTTGCAGACGTAGTTGTGCAAATTTGCTTTCAGGTGTTGATTATTCAGTAATTCTTTGTTTTGTAAGGTGCACACTTTAGAGTGTCTTGTAGGCTGCAAACTTTAGAATGTTAAGGTATTCTGAAGTATTTCCTGTATATTACAACATCGGAAAACTGCATATGGGGAAAATAATCAAGTGCAATATTTTGTATTGCATACCAATGTTCCTTTTAATAAGGTGAAACAATAAGTTAATATTTTGGTGTAATTAGTTATTTGGAGTTAAGTATCTGATTATATTTTATACTTACGAAAATGAAAGATTTGTTCATGAACTTTAAGATGTGTTGGGCCATATTTAAGAAATGGCATGGCTGGGGAGAGCTGGTAAACAGTATCAACATAAAAATAACTCTTGGTCTCTTGTGGAGGAGGCTGCTCTGGGAAGCGGAGCCCTCTCCTGTGAACAAGGTAATTGCAAATTCTGCCTTGGATCAGCCAGTGTGACTTTGGTGGAAAAATCTTGGACACCCAGATGTGAAAGGGTTGGCCTGGTAGATGTCTGAGGTCTCTTGTAGCCCTAACATGTTGATTCCTGGTCCGTTAAAATAAACCCCTTTGATTCATGTACAGTGAAAAAGCAGCCTGTTGTCTATAGCACTTGTGGCATATCTGATGTTTGTGGGGTGGGAGGAGGAGACTAGATCATTTAAACAAAAAATTCATGCAGTTTGAAGATTATTTTTCTTTAAATACACCTATATTTTTGTCAATAGCATGAAGAAACTAGTTTCTGAGTTTTAAAAATGTTTGTCAGGCCAGTTTTGAGCTTTGTGTACTTGTCCTGAGCCCTGTTTTTCACCATAGGGACTTAACATGTATCTTTGGCCCCACGTAGGCTTTTCTTGGCTTCTGTCCTCTGGGCCAGGAACTGGGTGCCAGGTAGGAGGGATGTGAGACATGGGTGTTCACCGTGGAGGGTTCATGTCTCAAAGAAGCACATGTGGTGTAATGAAATGTCAATGGGCTGTTTTAGAAGTGTTTTTAGGGTGTGTTAGGGAATTGTTAGGTCCCTTTAGGAGAGAAGTTAGGAAAGACGATATTCTTGAGCTACATCAGGTTAGAGATGTTTTGGCTTTTCTAACTTTTTTGGGGGAACAATGATACCCACCCCACGATGATGTCTAAACTAATGCAACTGTATTTCGAAACTTGTCTTATTTTTAAGTTCTTTTCAGGTGAAACATAGGAAGCTTGTCTTATATCATTGATAATTTGATGTTTTGCCAAATTAAATTATAACCTCTGGTAATTCTAATCAACATTCGTAGTTGAATAAATACATTTATTCCTCCTTATGGTAGGCTTTCATTGTGTATTGACATCTTACTGCCAAAAAAAAACAGCTTAAAGTTTCTCTAAAGAACATTTGCCATGAATATAAATTCATTGTATAATTTTGAAATTAAAAGTTTTTCTGTGTGCATTGAGTAAATCTTAGGCTTTCATTCTACACATGGGAAACAGAAAGCCATTTTTCAGACTCCATATGGAGTCAAGTGATAGAATCATTGGGTTGAAATGGATTCCAGTACCTTGGGGAAGAAGCACATTCCGTTTTTGGAATCTTGCAGTTAGGATTCCCATATTTTCAGCACAGACACTTATCAAATGGTACTAAAACAAAACAAACCCAACTTATTCTTTATTGATGTCTTCAATTCAATTCCCTCCAATAGCACTGGTTCACCTCTTAGGTATTTTCATATATCCTGGGGAAGGGAGAGGACAAACCATCACAGGCCACAGATTCTGTGCTTATTGTAGAGAGTTGAATTAGTGAAAATTTGCTTGATGCTGATTCAAACTTCCATTTCTTGATCACTTAAGCAGTACCCAGAGATTCTAAATACACCCTGGATCTATGATGAGATAGTAACGGAGGGATGTTAATTTTCATTGTGTTGTCTTGGTCTGGGGGCTAAAACAGGCCTTGAGTTTATGTAATTTTTTTTTTAAGATTTATTTATTTTAGAGAACACACCCAGAGTGTGAGGAGGGGCAGAGAGAGAGCATGAGCGAGTGAGAATCTCAAGAAGACTCCCTGCTGAGCATGGAGCCTGCCATGGGGCTTGATCTCAGATCATGACCTGAACCAAAATCAAGGGTGGAACACTTAACCCACTGAGTCACTCAGGGGCCCCTAAGTTTATTGAATTCCTAAGTTGCCTACAGTCTCAGTTGTTTGGTCATGGTTTATCTGAAATTTCAGAAAGGCTGTTTATTTGGAAGAAGGAATTTGATTTTAATTTGATACAAGTTGAGCATAGCGACCCATTACAGATGTTATGTATTGGTGATAGTGATTCACCGCCCCTTTAGCTAACACAGTAACAGGGAAGGAATTGATATTTTTGTGATGCCTGCTCTGTGGACCACTTTGCTGAGGTTTAGTATATCTGTGTCATAAATTTTCCCTGTAATATACAGGTTCTGGACTGAGCCCTCTATTTTGTTTTATTGATCTCAATGTGTCTATTTTTTTGCCAGTACTGTACTGTTTTGATCACTATAGCTTTGTAATATAACTTGATGTCTGGAACTATGGTACTTCTAGTTTTGTTTGTTTGTTTGTTTTAGGATTGCTTTGGGTATTCAGGGTCTTTTGTGGTTCCATACAAATTTTAGAATTTTCTTCTGGTACTGTGAAAAATGCTTTTGTTGTGTATGTATATGTTTTGTTTTTTTTTTAATATTTGAGGGTGAGTGAGTATAAGCAAGAGGAGCAGAGAGAGAGAGGGAGAAAGAATCTCAAGTAGACTATGTGCTGAACATGGAGCCTGATGTGGGGCTTGATCCCATGACCCTGAGATTATGACCTGAGCCAAAACCAAGAGTCTGACACTGACTATGCCACTTAGGCACCCTGTTTTTGGTACTTTGATGGAGATTTCATTAGTCTATAGATTGCTTTGGGTAGTATAAACATTTTAACATTTGTTCTTACAATCCATGAGCATGGAATGTCTTTCTCTTACTTGGAGTCATCTTCAATTTCTTTCATCAGTGATTTATAGTTTCCAGAGTGTAAGTCTTCCCCCTCCTTGGCTAGCTTTATTCGTAGATACTTTATTATCTTTGGTGCAGTTGTAGACATGATTGTTAATTTCTATTTTTGCTGCTTCATTATTAATGTACAGAAATGAAACAGATTTCTGTTCAATGATTTTTGCATCCTGTGACTTAATTCATTTATCAGTTCCAGTAGGTTTTTGTTTTTGTTTTTGTGTTTTGTTTTGTTTTTAGTCTTTAGAGCTTTCTATATATAGTATCATTAGTGAAAGTTTTACTTCTTTCTTACAAACTGGATACCTTTTATTTCTTGTCTGATTGTTGTGGTTAGGATTTCCAGTAATACATTGAATAAAAGTGGTGATAGTGGACATCCTTGCCTTGTTCCTGACCTCAGGGAGAGAAGGTCTCCATTTTTTTTCCATTGAGTATGATGTTAGTTGTAGGTTTTTCATATATGGGCTTTACTATGTTGAGGTATATTCCCTCCAAACCTACTTTGCTTGAGGTGTTTTATCATAAATGGATGTTATACTTTGTCAGAAGCTTTTTCTGCATCTTAGAAATATGATTTTTATCCTTTCTCTTTTGATTCCCTTTCTCTTCTTGATTACATGATGTAATATATCACATTGATTTTTGTGAACATTGACACACTCTTGCATCCAAGCAATAAATCCCACTTGATTGTGGTGAATGATTTTTTCAATGCATTATTGAATTTTGTTTGCTAATATTTTGTTGAGAGCTTCTGCATCTATATTCACTGTAGTGAATATTGGCCTGTAGTGTTTTTATTTTTTAATTTATTTTAATCAATTTTTTTGGTGGTCTTTCCAGTTTTGGTATCAAGGTAATGTGGCCTCATAGGATGTATTTGGAAGTTTTCTTCCCTCTTCTATTTTTTTTGAATAGTTTGAGAATAATAGGTATTGACTCTTTAAATGTTTGGTAGAATTAACCTGTGAAGCCATCTCCTTCTGGACTTTATTGGGAGTTTGATTCAGTTTCTTTGCTAGTCATTGCTCTGTTCAAGTTTTCTAGTTCCTGCTTCAGTTTTGATAGCTTATAAGTTTCTAGAAATTTATCCATTTCTTCTAGGTTGTCCAATTTATTGGCATATAGTTTTTCATAGTATTCTTACAGTTTGTATTTCTGTGGTGTTATTTCTCCTTTCATTAGTGATTTTATTTATTTGACTCTGCTCATTTTTGATGACTTTGTCTAGAGGTTCATCAATTTGGTTGATCTTTTTTTTTTTAATTTTTTTTTTAAATTTTTATTTATTTATGATAGTCACACACACAGAGAGAGAGGCAGAGACACAGGCAGAGGGAGAAGCAGGCTCCATGCATGGGAAGCCCGACGTGGGATTCGATCCCGGATCTCCAGGATCACGCCCTGGGCCAAAGGCAGGCGCTAAACCACTGCGCCACCCAGGGATCCCTTTTTTAATTTTTTTTTATTTATTTATGATAGTCACACACACAGAGAGAGAGGCAGAGACATAGGCAGAAGCAGGCTCCATGCACCGGGAGCCCGACGTGGGATTCGATCCCGGGTCTCCAGGATCGCGCCCTGGGCCAAAGGCAGGCGCCAAACCGCTGCGCCACCCAGGGATCCCTGGTTGATCTTTTTTAAAGAAATAGCTCTTGGCTTCATTGATCTGTTTTATTGGATTTTTAGTTTCAATATGATTTATTTTTGCCCTAGTGTTTATTATTTCCTTCTTTCTAATGGTTTTGGTTTGTTTGTTTGTTTGTTTGTTTGTTTTCCTAGCTCCTTCAGACATAGGTTAGGTTGTTAGGTTGTTTGAGATTTTTCTTATTGAGATAGGCCTGTATTACTGTACACTTCCCCATTAGAACAGCTTTTACTGCATCTCAGAGATTTTGGACCATTGTGTCTTTATTTTCATTTGATTCCATGCAATTTATTTCTTTGATTTCTTGGTTGACCCATTCACTGTTTAGTAGCATGTTATTTAACCTCCTTGTATTTGTGTTCTTTCTAGTTTTTTTTTCTTGTGGTTAATTTCAAGTTTCATAGTGTTGTAGTCATACAAGATGAATGGTATGGCCTTGGTCTTTTTTAATTTGTTGAGACTTGTTTTGTGTCCTAATATGTGATCTATTCTCAAGAATGTTCCACATGCACTTGAATAGTATGTGTATTCTGTTTTAGAGTAGAATGTTCTAAATATATTTTAAATCCATCTGTTGCATTGTGTCATTCAAAGCTATTGTTTCCTTGTTGATTTTCTGTTTGGATGATGTGAGCATCAGTGTAAGTGGAATGTTAAAGTCTACTACTATTGGATTGATATCAATTAGTTCCTTTGTTATTAACTTTTATGTATTCGGGTGCACAAATATTTACGATTATTATTTCTTCTTGTTGGGTTGTCCCCTTTATTATTATATATGTCCTTCTTTGTCTCTTGTTCCGGTCTGGTTTTTTAATTTTTTTTAAAAGATTTTATTTATTCATGAGAGACACAAAGAGGCAGAGACACAGGTAGAAGGAGAAGCAGGCTCTCTGTGGGGAACCTGATGTGAGAATTGATCCCAGGACCCCAGGATCATGCCCTGAGTTGAAGACAGATGCTAAACCACTGAGCCACCCGGGGAATCTCTAGTCTTTGTTTTAAAATCTATTTTTTTCCAATGAAACAATTGCTACTCTGGCTTTTTCTTTTTGACATCTATTTGCATAATGTTTCTCCATCCTCTCACTTTCAATCTGCATGTGTCTTTAGGTCTGAAATGAGTCTCTTGTAGGTAGCATAGAAATGGGTCTTATTTTTTTATGCACTCTGTTAGCCTATGCCTTTTGATTGGCGAGTTTGGTCCAGTTAATTCAAAGTAATTATTGATATGTATTGCTGTTTCATTACTTGTTTTGTGTTTGTTCTTGTAGCTATTTTCTGATCTTTCACTTTCTCTGTTGTTTGCTGGTTTTCTTTAGTGATATACTTGGATTCTTTGCAGATCTTTTACTGGTTTGCTTTGATTCGTGGTTAACATTAAGTTTGTATTACAACTTCTGCAAATAGCAATCTATATGAAGTTGATGGGCTCTTATGTTGAACCCATTCTTTACTCTTCCTATCCCCCTCCCACCATGTGTTAGGTATATGATGTCATATTTTACATCCTTTCATAAATCCCTAGACTGTTTTTTACAGAAATATTTACTTTTACTTATTTTATGTTTCCTACTTTTCATACTCTCACTTATGATCTTTCTTTTCCACTCAGAGTTCTCTTTAGAAGTTCTTATAGGGCTGGTTTAGTGGTCATGAACTCTTAGTTTTTGTTTAAGAAGCTCTTTATCTTTCCTCCTATTCTGAATGATAGCTTTGCAAAATAGAGTATTCTTGGCTGCAGATTTTTCCCTTTCAGTGCTTTGAATATATCATAACACTCCCTCCCTTCTGGCCTGAAAACTTTTTCCTAGCCTTATGGGGTTCCCTGGTATGTAACTCCCTTTTCTCATTGCTTTTAACATTCTTTATCACTACTTTTTTGCTATTTTAATTACTGTGTGTCTTGATGCGTGGACCTCCTTGGGTTGATGTTTTTTGTGGGGATCTCTGTACTCCTTGATTGGATATATTTCCTCCCCCAGATTAGGGAAGTTTTCACCTCTTATTTCTTCAAATATATTTTCTGCTTTTTCCTTTCTTCTGGGATCCCTGTATTGTGAACATTATTATACTTGATGGATTCCCTGAGTTCCCCAAATCTGTTCTTATTTTGCATAGTTGTTTTTTCTCACTTGTTCAGCCTAATTACTTTCCATAACTCTGTCTTCTAGGTCATTAATTTGTTCCTCTGCTTCCTCTAGTCTCTTATTCTACAAACATATTTTTAATTGCAATTATTGGATTCTTCATCTCTGATAGGTTCTTTTTTGTTCTGTGTAAGGGTTTCACTGATGTCCTCCACTCTTGTCTAGTATCTTCATAATCATTACTTTAAATTACCTATCAGGTTTATTATCTCTATTTCACTTATTTCTCTTGCTATGATTTTGCCCTGCTCTTTGATTTGGGACACATTCCTCTGTCTCCTCATTTTGCCTAACTCTGTGTGTTTTCTGGGTGTTGTGAAAGTCAGCTATGTCTGTTGCTCTTGAAAGCAATGAAACCACACTTTAAATAATAAGGCCATGTTGGTCCTCTTCACAGGGGACTTGCCACTGCCTATAAGATCAGGCCTACCAGGGTTGCTTCATAAAGTGCATGCAGGTGGGGGCAGGGTGCTGCAAGCTATTCCTGTGGGTCCTTTTCCACCAGGATCTTGCAGCCTCTGTGGAGACTGGAGGCCAGCTGGGGCAGCTCTGGGAAGTATGGCAAGTGAAGTCTTGGTGCCACAAGCTATAGGTACCATTCCTTCTCCACAGGGGACACTGTGGAGAGTGGGGTTGCCCATGGCAGCTCCATGAAGTGCATTTGGGTAGGGGTATAGTTTTAACAAGGTGCATGCCTCTTTTGAGGGAGGTAGGAGATGCAGTGTTGGCAGGGTTTGGGTGGATCTTACAGGGAGGGAATCCACAGCACTGGGAGAAGGGTTGGCCCAGCTGGAGGGAGCTGGGCATGGGATAAGCAAGTTTGGTAGTGAGTGCTAGCTGTTTCCTGCAGTTGGCTTGGTGATTATGCTGGAGGTAGGGGAGGGAAATGGTGCCTGCCAGCTCCTTTGTTTCTGGAGAAGTCCCTCAAGGAACTCTGAGATTAGTAACTAACTTTCCTTCTTGTATACCCCAGGCATTTTCAAACTGCTGCTTCTAAACTGTATCTCCTCAGGCTGTTCGTTCTTCTATCTCTTTAAGGGCAAGGACTCAGCTTCCTGTTGGCCCTCCAGTCTTTCCTGGAGCAGCCTGCTGATTTTTAAATTCAACTGGTTGTATGAAAATCAGCTGCTCTGATTTTCAAAGCTGAATGTTATGGGGATTAGTCTTCCCCATGCAGCTTCCCTGGTGTGATTGTTTCTTGTGGCTCTCCTGTGCTTAAAGCTCCCTCTCTTCTCTATCCAGACCCTCTGTGTTTAGCTCTCCACCATGTGTGTGCCCTTCTCACCCTCTTTAATGTGACCTCTTTTTCACATTCAGTTGTGGAGCTTGTTATGCTAGTCTTCAGGTCCTTTTTCAGGTTATTTGCAGTAATGTGAGGGTTATATAGTAGTATATGTGGGTGGACATGAACTTAGGGTCCTGCTATTCCACTATCTTCCCTGGAAGTCTTGCCCTACTAAATTTTTAATTCACCTGGTGTATGAATTCAACTGTCAGTGAATGAATTACATATCTGTGTTAGAAATCATCTTCTTATGACTTATTAAAGAAGGGTACCAATGGGGAATACACAGCATAGTTATTAGGAGTATGGATATAGAGTTACATAGGCTTTCAGATTAGCTCCATTGTTCAGGGGAGAATGACTGGGCAAATTACTTAGTCTCTATGAGACTCAGTTCTTTTTGTATAGGGAGAATGCAAATAATAGCTTATGGTGGTGGAATTTGCCCTTGAATAAAGCTCAAGGTCTCATTTCCTGTGGGTAGAATGGGAATATTTATTGACTGCCTATTGTATATGATGGTGACTGTTGGGATACAGAAAGGAAAGCTACCACCTCTGGTCAAACCTCATACCTGGTGTGGTAGGTAACAGTAGAAGATAAAGGGGATGTTAAATATTAAGTTGGGAGTATGTATAAGCTGCTGAGCTGCAGAAGGCAGGATGGGGTGGGGGGGGAATGTGGAGAGTTGTCAAGGGAGGCTTTAGGGGAGCTATGACATTAGCCACTAGCTGGAACTCAAAGGGTATGTATAAATTGGAAGAGTACTCTGGGTAGAAGAAATAAAATATACAAAGATGAAGAAATATGAGAAGATACTCTCATTTAGGGGATTCCAGGGTAGTGAGTATGATGGGAGCCAGGGGTATAGGACTGTGAACATTAAGGGTTAAACTGAAGGGTATAGCAGAGTTGCTAGATCCAAAAGGGTTGGGTGTGCCTTGTTAAGAGTTGACTTTATCTGGAAGACAGAGGAAAGCTGCCTAATCCAGTTTGGCCTTTAAGGAGATTACCTAAGCAATGGAGTAAAGCATGGATTTGAGTGGAAGCTGGTGAAACCAAAAATCCTGAGGTTATGGTTTCAGTAATTCAGGCTCATGCTAAGGTGGATGCAAAAGAGAAAGCAGTCTACCAAGATTTAGGAAGGAAAGGAAGCACCTAGAAATAGCTTTTATTATGTATGTTGGGTACCTGGGTATGTTGTGGTAAATATGGGAAGGCAGAGATGCCTAAAGGATGCTAAATGGAAAGGTAAAGAAAGCTGGGAAATGCAGGAAGTGCTAACTTGGACACGTGGACTTCAGATATAATAGGGTTAGGTGGCAATTGAACAGTGGACAAGATCACCAAGGGAGAGCAATGTAGCAAGGAAAGACCTGGGTCAAGTTTAGGACCCTTGAGACCACTAACATTGAGACAAGATCCAGAGGAGAAATAACCAGGCAGGTAGAAACAAAACCAGGAAAGTGCTCTGTTGGAGAAGTCAGAGGAAGACCCTGCCAACAGAATCCTATGCCTCAGGAGGGGCTACAGGGAATAGGATGAAAGCTGTAGCTTGACTTTAGTTCGTGGCACTGGTCATCTTGGGAGTAGTTCCGTGGATGGGCACAAAAGACAGATCTTGGTGGATTGAAAAGAGAACTATGAAGAGGTTTAATTCCTTCATACTAAAAATGACATTTAAACCTCCATCTGGCATATCTGCATAGACAGAAATTGTTGTTTTGATGTAGTGCCAAGAGGAAATGGTAGGAGGAAGGTATGATCTGGATTAAAATCTTAACTATTTTTTCACAGGGTTCTGCTTCAAAAACTGCAGCCACATCAGGTAGGAACATATCCAAGCCTGACTCCTCCAATTTAAGGAAAACATCTGGTTCAAAAGCCAAAGCGGGGCCTTCTGTTTCCTGTTTGAGGCGGAATAGTGACAGTAGAAATCTCAATTCTGATCGGGCCTTATCTCCACAGAGGATCAGGCGTGTGTCCAGTTCTGGTAAGAATAAAATAAATCAGTTGTGCCTTATAGCAGTTTATGAATTATTTGAATGTAGGAATAGGCATGTCAAAGAGCAGAAAGAGAGGTTTTGGTTATAAAACTAACACATTCTGTCCACTACAACATTTAGGCTTTTGCTGACCAGCATCTTACACAGGGAAGGTAGAAAAAGAAGTTATAGACATAGCTCTGATCTTTGAGTGATGTAAAGGCTAGTTCAGTGAAAGATATAGGTGTATAAACCAACTTATAATACTAAGAAAAATTATAAGCAAATAATTGGGTCCCTCTTACATACAAATAATTTCAAAATTAGAAAAGTTTTTTTTTGGTAAATGTTTACGTGCTTAATAATACTTAAGTGTTATATCCTGGACTCATGGTGGTGGAAAGAGATTAGTTTTTCCTTAACTTTTACTGAAAGATGTATTTTAAATTTGCAGGGATGTAAGAGTGACTAAGAAGTTAAACTTCGCTAAGATGAACATTTATTTATGTTTATATTTTAGAAGCAGTAATTTCAAATTCCTGCTAGGTTTATGAAGTTGGAGCACTTTAAGAGTAGCTGTTAAGTGTCTTATTAAAATTTGGCAGATGGACAGACTTCTCTGGGTTGCAGATCAGAACAGGAAATGGAAAAGTCAGCCTATGTTGTAGAGACTAAGACAAAAACACTGCTAGCCATTCCAGTTGATTGAGAACACTCTGCAGGGAACAACCTTTATTTTAACAGGTACAACCTTGAGCAAATTAAAGGCAAGCCTGATGGATTTAGAAGTAAGTTCCCTTATAAAAATAGAAACTACTGTTGAATGATGTGGGGGGGGAAGAAAAAGTGCCTCTAGACTGATGTGTCAACACACATGAGAACATTTTGCAGAAACTAACAAAACCAAGCAGATCCCAGAGGATCTCCATACTACTCTACACCTTGATAGTTTTAGGTTTTCTTTTCTAATTCTGTTTTGAGAACTCCTGTTTGAGAAGCCTATAATGAGCAGAAGTAATTTAAGGGTGATTTATTTAGATTCAGGCCTAGCATTAAGATCTTGAGTTTCTGAGGAGCAAAGCCAGGAAGCAGTACGGGGGGAGGAGGAAGGATCTGCAGCACATTTCTATTCCCATCCCTGGAGGAGCTGAATAGGAAGAAAGAATTCACTTGAAGTCGTCTTCATTGGGGAGAAAAACAGAAGAGAAATAATGATCCTGATTATAGATATGCCACCGTTAGGGAGATCAAAGCTTTGGTTCTTATCATTGATGATAGGTAAGCGTAGTGGTGGTTGCCCGATGATGGGGAATTCTCTTCCTGTTTGGATATTAGGAACACCTATGGCTTGGTGGCGCTGCAGAGTCATGGCCGATCACTCCATGGCCTGTAGTTTAGGAGCCCTATATTCTAGTACTACTCCAGCACCAGTGAGCTGCACAAGCAAGTTGTTTATTCACCCTAGGCTTCAGCCTTGCAT
Organism: Nyctereutes procyonoides; assembly: GCF_905146905.1. Classification (NCBI taxonomy): domain Eukaryota; kingdom Metazoa; phylum Chordata; class Mammalia; order Carnivora; family Canidae; genus Nyctereutes; species Nyctereutes procyonoides. The sequence continues at coordinate 382,718 of NW_026575120.1, forward strand.
AGTGAAATACGAGGATTTGAGCATGTAAGGACCTGTCAGCTTTCACAGTCCTTATCTTTCTGGGGGAAGTTTGAGGACTTGCCAAATTTTCTGAGCAGTGGCTACAACTAGTATGATTCTCTAGGCCACAGGATGCTCAAAACTCAGAAAACTGGAAGCACACATACTTTCAGGAGACTAGGCCAGTACCCAGGATAGGATAGACAGTGGTCCCCAGCCATCTGGGGTTCTGCTTTCAATGATTTCAGTTAGCCATAGTCACGCAGGGCACAGAGGCAGGTGACCCTCCTTCTAACGTGTTGTTACAAAGTCAGGAGTAGCCTAACACTGAATCGTAATGCCTAGATCATTCACCTCAATCCAGCTCCTCATGAAGGCATTTTATCAGCTCACCCCTTCACAGGAAGAAGGCTGAAGAGAGAGAGAGAGAGAGAGAGAGAGAGAGAGAGAGAGACCACATTCACATAACTCTTATTATAGTATATTGTTATAATTCTTTTTTTATTCTTTCTGTGTCTCATTTGTAAATTAAACTTTATCACAGGTAGGTATGTATAGGAAAAAAACAGTACACATAGGGCTTGGTACTATCTGTGGTTTCAGCCATCCATTGGTGGTCTTGAAACCTATCCCCTGTGGATGGGAAGATGGGGAGAAGGAAGGCCAACTATATTTTCAAAACTGGGATTCATTTATGTAGGTGATCTGTTCTACCAAAAAGTTAAGCATTTTAAAAGTCCCTTTTCTGTATATTATATAATATCATGCCTTAAGAGAAAGTAGGTCTGTTTACTCTTATGAAAAGACAAGGACATTTATTGAGCTTTGATTAACCTGTATAAAGAAACTTGATAACTAAGTTATGTATTCAAAGTTTTCAATCTGAGTTAAAAACTAAGTTTTCTTTTACTTGGTGGTTTTCTGTGTAGAAATGGAAAAAAAATCCAGAAACTTCATGGATTTGCATTTGAGTTTTTATGTGAACTGTTTGAAGACTAACTTGATTATGCTGTATTAAAAAAAAAAACAGCAACTAGCTTGTGTGGATGCTCACAATAAATTGAGAGGTGTTTGTCGTGGGGGACAGGAAATTTAATCACCACAGAGTTAAAAGTAGAGCAGAAGATCAAGGAGCAAAAACAATGTGCCTTTAGATCATTGAGAGTGTGTTGCCATTTACTGTACAATGTGGTGTTTGTGTATTAGAAAATTGAAACCAAATGGACATCCTCTGTATTCTGTATACAAAGTTACTCTCCTGAAAGGTAAGCAGCAGGAATGTTCCAGCTGACTGGGGTTTTCAATAAATCCTTTCAGAGAACTAAGTAGAAAACCAGATCTGGAATTGAAATAGCCATTTTCTTGAAGCTTTCAACTGAGCAGGAGAAAGAATTATAATTAAACCCAATGGAGCTTTTCCATTTTACTTGTATCTGGAAATGGTGATGTGTACAGCATGATGACCATAGCTAATGCTGCTGTATGATATGTATGAAAAATAAGAAAGTAAATCCTCATCATAAGGGAAAAAATTTTTTTTTGCTTTTTATTGTGTCTGTGTGAGATGGTGGATGCTAATTAAACTTATCGAGGTCACCAATGCACAGTACGTTAAGTCAAGCCATTATGCTCTACTCCTTCAACTTACACAGTGATGTGTGCCAACTAGATCTCAATAAAACTGGAAAAATAATTTTAAAAATCAGGAAATTTGTATGAAACCAGATTATGACCAGTAACAGACCAAATTCCAAGTATCTTTGTTTAGAATATGGATGTGTTTTAACCACTCCAATTAAATAAGATGAGGTAGTGAGGAAAACTAGGATAATAATAATTATAATGCCAGTGAGATAACACACTTACAAAATGCTTATCAAGTTTTAGGCTCTGTCCTAATCATTTCATTTATAGATGTGTTTATCCTCACAGTAGTTTTGTGAGGCTTATTCTCATTTACAGATTGAGGAAAACATCACACAGAAATTGAATAACTTGTCAAGGTTGTGCAGCTAGCAAGTAGCAGAGGTAGGATTCAAACCATGCAGTAGAACTCTGGAGCCCATTCTCCTAAACTTCACATTATCGGTCTAAAGAACTACTCTTGAGGCACCTGTATTGGTCAATTGGTTAAGTGTCTGCCTGCGGCTTAGGTCATGATCTTGGGGTTCTCGGATCGAGCCCTGCATTGGGCTCCCTGCTCAGTGTGTAGTCTGCTTCTCCCTCTGCCCCTCCCCTGTGCCTGTACTCTCTCAAATAAATAAAATCTTAAAAAAAAAAATGCAACCTACTGTAGTAGGACTCTGAGTTTTGAAAGATTAAAATTCTCACACTCAGCTGAGTGCTTTAGAAATTGGCATTTCTCTTTTCAGGGCCTTGGCTTAAAGCTCTGTCATTTTACCATAATTTAAAAGATGTTACATGGTTATTGCAAATTAATGCTGCTAAGGAAATCACCGCACAGTTAAATACTTCATGATTCATCCAGGCATTTTCAGGCCTACCTGCCACCCTCTTGTGAAGGCGGTACCAGTTCTTATCAGGTTTTAGATTATGAATGTGTGTGTTCCTTCAGACACACCTGTAATTGTAATTACCAGCCTGGGCAAGGTAGGATTACGGAAGTGAGACAAAATATACTCCCTGCCCCGTGGATCCTATAACCTACCTGGGGGGGGGGGTAAGTGCATGCTTATGATGCAACCACAGAGCAGCATAAAAAGGGTGTATTAAGGGTGTGGGAAAAAGCCCCTAAGTACTTTAGGACTTTGGGCAAAAGAAGAATGTTCAGGGGTTGGTCTGATTATACCAGAGCCTGAAGAAAGGCCTCATGAAAGAAACAGTCTTTAGTTTTTCTCCTGGAGAAAGAAAAATAACTTTTTAAAAGGATAAACCTTTGTTGTAATTCAGTTTATTGTGGGTTAATAAAATAGATTCTTCTCAAACCAGGAGTACATCCCAAACTTGTAATGACTTGCCTAGCATCATAGGTTTCTGAGCTTTCTTGCTATGTTGTTTTTTGCATAGTTGTGTTTTGCGAACCAATTTTGTCTCTTTAGTGTTAAAAGGGAATTTAAAATTATTTCAATTTTATATCATTTTATGGTGAGGTGAGAGTTTGAGAGAAATAGCTAGCAAAATTATGAGGGGGATACTCACTATAAATTCATAATAACCAGAAATTATCACCTAATAACTTATTCTAAAAACTAATGTGTTAGTTTGGATGTTTCTGTGTTTGCATGTAATTAAAACCCCTTGTAAAAAATATATCCCAAATTTTCTTGGTATAAAAATAATAGTAGTAGTAATGTTTTTGAGGGCCAGTGATGTGCCATGCTCTGTTCTAAGCTTTCTAAAGCCTCACTTCATTTACTCTCACAATTCATGAGGTATAGACAGTATGCTTATCCCTCTTCTGCAGATGAGGAATTTGAAGTTTTGAAATCTTAGTAACTTACACAAAGTTACACAGTTAATAATTGGTGGAGACAGGAAACAGAACAAGCAGTCTGGTGCTGGGGTTGGCCCTCTTGGCCTCTGTGGCGTATATCCAGGAGTCCGACACACTGACTTCCTCGCTTGGCAAGTGTCTAGTGAGTGCCTGCTTGTGCTGGGCATGAAGAAAGGCACAAAACAGATAAATTCTGGACTTTGTGGAGCTTCAGTTCTAGTCAGGCGTGACAGAAAATTAAATAAAATATTTAGAATGTAAGATGATAAGTGCTGAGGAAAAAAGGTTGTGAAGAGAGTTAAATCTTAATATCAGGTGGTTGCAAAAGGCCTCACTGAGCAGGTGACAAATGAACCAGTGCCTGAAGGCACAGAAGGAGGGAGGCATTAGGACATGAGATGACAGGCCTTCCGGGGCAGAGCGAACAGCAAATGCAGAGGTGTAGATGAGGGAGCATTGGGGTGCTTGAGGGACAGAGAGCTGCCCAGTTTGTGCAGTGGGGGGGGGGGTGCAGAGAGTAGCAATGAGGCCAACCAAGTAGGGTCTTACAGGCACCTGGGTGACAAGTGTCTTCTCTTTTATTCCTTCCTGACATTTTCACTGTAAATTCTCCATCTTACAGGCATTCCACTCAGTTCTTACTTGGCAAGTATTTGCAGAGAAGATTGCTTTATAGAATGACACATAATGAGGCTTCATAGGTCACTATGAACTTTCTCTTACCTTATGAATTCAGGAAAAGTCTTGAGAACCTGCTGTGTACCGGGCAGTCTACTAGATTCAGAGAATACAAACATGAAATAATAGGCCTTTATAATGATCTCACTAGTTGGAGGCTGAGGTGGAAAGGGGTATTGAATCACGTCATCTGAATGCAAACTAATTTTTCAAATTGCAGCTGACCTGGCCTGATATCTTGCACTTATTCTGTACTGTAACTATTTTTGTACATGTCTGTCTCCTAAATTGTGAGGTCCATAAGGAAAGTCCAGGTCGTATTTTTATATAATTTTTCAGTGCTCAGCACAGCAGACCTATTACACAACAGGTGTTTAAAAATGTTGTCTGGCCTGATTCAAATGGAGACATCTCTGAAGTACTGTGTGTCCACAGTAAAGGGAACACCACTCACTGGGCCTAAGGGCAGGCAGGAGAATAGTGATGACATTTGTACTGGCCTTGGAATGTGCCCATAGAAGTTTGCCAGACGTGGAAAGTTGCTGGCATTCCCAAGGGTGCAAGTGGAGAGTTATGAAAGGGTATGGTGCGTCTGGAAACACCGAGGGCAGGTTGGCATGCCTTGAACAGATGGAGTGTTGGGGTAAGTGGTGGATGAGTCCCATAGATGGTTGAGGTCAATCAGTTCTTTCGTAGTCGAGACACAAACTTGTAAGAGTCATGCCAGGATGTGGGAATAGGAAGCAGGGTGAAAATATCAAAAATGTTTTGGAAGAAGAGGGTCTGCTAAGCTTCTGTGGGTGGCAAATAGTCCCACATGTCTCCTCTGTTTGCTTTTTGGGTGGCCATGAAGCGAGATGGAGAAATAGTAAGAAGAGATTATCAGGAGGAGAAAGAACAATGGGTTTAGTTGGGGGCATGTTGAATATGAAGAGACTGAGAAGCACCTCAGAGAGTGTGTGAATGTTTCAGGTTTAAGAGGATAAAAATGTGTAGAGAGCTAGGAAGCATGTAGGAAAAGACCTGATAAAGATCAAAGCAGGGACATCTGGGTGGCTCAGCGATTGAGCATCTGCCTTTGGGTCAGGTCATGATCCCGGGGTCCTGGGGATCGTGTCCCACATTGGGCTCCCTGCGAGGAGCCTGCTTCTCCCTCTGCCTCTCTGTCTCTTGGAACGTAAATAAAATCTTTAAAAAAAAAAAACGGGGCCGGGGGAGCGGATGGCTGATGGTCAGCTACTGAAGCATTGGAATGCGTCCAGGGTACAGGCAAGTTAAGCCTTAGAAATAAAGGGAATGCAGCAGTGTGTCGGTATAGACCTACCTGGAGATCAAGTGGGGAATTTTGAGTCAAGTGTCAGAATAGCAGTGGTGGATAATGGACCGAACAGTTTCCTCCTTCATATTGGCCAGCTCACTTTTCTGAGGTTAGGTGGTATCTTTGAAGTGAGTTTGTGTAAGATCTGTTCACATATTTATTTTTGTAACCTTTGAAAAGGAAGTAAACTGAAGATGATGTTTGCTTTTGAGTCTCCATGACCTCATCAAAAGAAGCTCTGCTGCTGAGCCTTGGCTTCTGATGAGCCAGGATGCTCACCATGTGCCTTTTCCCACTGGAATGCCAGTGAGCTCATTCACCACCACATAAGTAAATCTGTTGACAAACCTATGAAGACCCTTGTTCATCCTCTTTGTATGGTAGCTGGGGGAAAGGATGCAACTCTTTTAAGTTTCCCTTGAGTATATTATACTCTCGAGTTTATTATACCTTTAGTTGTGGGACACATATTCTCAGGCCCGTGACCATGGAAGTTATTTTGGTTTCATTTCCACGTGAAGCAAGAGACCTCTTGTGAGCACACTTGCAGAGGCAGGTACGGACAGTATCACCATGAACACTGGGCTTCTATGCAACTCAAGCCCTCGTGAGAACCTTGCTCTGTGGGATGTTCTTGTTTCTCTGTCAAATTACCACCCTCTTAATACTTGCTGTGTTTTTATTATGACTCACCTGTACTACTGTGACTTTGTTTTTGCATTTACTCGAGTTTAAGCTGCCGTTTCTTATGCCTTACTAATACAACCTCGTCTTGGCTAACTCAAGAGTGTGGACTATGAAAGTCACATTTTGCAGTACATATATATAGAGGGCTACTGAAATTCTGTGTTTTGGAAGATAATTCATTCACCTGACAGCTTGGGAGTGTGTGCTCTGTAAGTCGTACTGGGGACCCAGAGGAATTGTGGGATAAGTAAGACATGGTGTTTACCTCAGCTATGACCAGTCAGGTAGAGGAGGTGATGAGTTCATTCCTTATCATGTGTATCCTTAGGATACTTTAAAGAAAACTGTAGGATTTCAGAATAGGGTAAAATTAAAATAAAATTAAAATACCAAAAAAATTAAAAATACCAAAGTTTGCTGAAAATTTTTTGCTAGAATATAGATAATTCTATAAGATGATTGAAGTATACCCTTAAAATATAAGTACCAGTCTTGGTTTAGTGTTGATGCTTTCTGCTGTTTAATTTTTGCCATTAAGACTCTAGAAATACAGGGATGCCTGGGTGACTCAGTGGTTGAGCATCTGCCTTCCACTCAGGTCAGATCTCAGAGTCCTGGGATTGAGTCCCACATTGGGATCCCTGCAAGGAGCCTGCTTCTTCCTCTGCATATGTCTCTGCCTCTCTGTCTCTCTCGTGGGGGGGGGGGGGAGGAAAAGTCTTTTAAAAAAAAGGACTCTAGAAATACAACTAAAAAGGATACATCTGGATTGAGGTAATTTTTAGGACTTAACTGATATACTAGGAAGTAGAAATGAAGGGACAATTAGAGTTCAGAGTATGGAATGTAGAGATTGAAGGACCAAGTCAATAAAAGTAATTGGAAATACAGAGGAGGGCAGCTGGGCCCCAATCCATTGGTGTTCTGGCCATCAGCGGGTCCAGACAGAGCCCAGGTCAATGGGCTCAATGTCAATGTCAGGAAAGGAGAAACGTGGTCTCAGGCAAAGGAAATCTTATTTTACCTCTCTTGTATCTTGAAATTAACCAGTTAATTTGGATAGCTCATCAGGTTTCTGCGGCCCCCTTCCTAGTAGGCTATTTTTTTTTTAAAGATTTGTTTATTTTTGAGAGAGTGAGAAGAGAGAGCGCAAATGTGTGAATGCATGCAGGAGGGGCAGAGGGAGAGAGAATCTCAAGCAGTCTCCCTGCTGAGTGCAGACCCCTGCGTGAAGCTGGATCCCAGGACCCTGAGATCATGACCTGAGCTGAAACCAAGAGTTGGATGCTTAACTGACTGAGCCACTCAGGCACTCCCACCCCTGCTAGTAGGCTATTTTAAAAGTATAACTCTTTCAGTGAAAAGTGAGAAAGAAAAAAAAAATCACTCTTGATTTCATTAATGCCAAATACTTCTAAATTTCATAATAAATGATTCAATACCTTTTCTTTTTGCATTCTCTCCTGTATGTGTGCTTAAATATATTTAATGGAGACAGTTCCCACTGTTTCAGAAATCCCGCACCTAATAGGCACTTAATGAGCTGATTGAATTTTTCTTCACTTAAGAGGTGGAGTGCCAACTTTCCTAGATTCTTAAGTTCTTATTCTTTAATAACATGATTTTAAATGACCTTAAAATATTTCATTATTGAAATGCCATATATTTCTTCAGACTTCTTTGAATGTCCGGTTGTTTCAGGTTTTTTTAAGATTTATTTTAAAGAGGGATCCCTGGGTGGTGCAGCGGTTTAGCGCCTGCCTTTGGCCCAGGGCGCGATCCTGGAGACCCGGGATCGAATCCCACATTGGGCTCCCGGTGCATGGAGCCTGCTTCTCCCTCTGCCTGTGTCTCTGCCTCTCTCTCTCTCTCTCTCTCTCTGTGACTATCATAAATAAATAAAAATTTAAAAAAAAAAAAGCTTTTTTTTAAAAAAAAAAAGATTTATTTTAAAGAGTGTGAATGAACATAGTGAGAGGGGAAGACAGAGAATTTCAGACTGACTCCATGCTCAGCTCGGAGCCAGACGTATGGCTCGATCTCACGACTCTGAGATCACAACCTGAGCTGAAACCAAGAGTTAGACATAACTGACTGCGCCACCCAGGCACCCCAATATTTTGTTTTTATAGTGCATGAAACAATTCCACACTGAAGAACTTTGTACATGAGTATAGAGCTGGTCAGATAAATTCCTTGGATACATTCCTTTAGATGGAATCAGAGGGTGTGAGCATTTTTAAGACTTTTGATACATGTTGCCAAATTGCCCTTCAGAAACATCATACAAGTTGGTGCTCCTACTCTGAGTATGTAAGTGTTTTCCAACACCCTTGCCAGTATTTTGACATTGCTAACACTCTTTTCAAATGTTTACTGTTTCAGAAAGTGCAAAACGGTATCTTATTTTAATTGTCATATGCTTGGCACTAAGTCTTTATTGAGTAAATGTAGACTTGGTGATCAAAGTGCTGAGGTACAGAAGTGAATACAAGATAAAACCATGCCCTCTTTGAAGTTACATTCTGGTGGGAGAGACAGGTAATAAATACATAAGTAAAAGTATATAGGATGCTTGATAATCCATAGTACTAAAAAGGGATGACTCTACACACTTTGGGTGCAAACAGTGGAAGGCCAATGTTTCCATCCACTGAGATAGGTATAGATGGTGGTGACACAGATATTGGGAGATGGGTAGCAAGAACCAAGCTATAGAGATACTAAATTGAGATGAATAACTTATAAGTGAAGATGTAGAGTAGAAACTGAGATATACAAGTGTAGAGTGCATAGAAGTCTGATCTACAGGTATAAATTTGGGATTCATCAATATTTAGGTGGTATTTAAAACTGCCAGACTGGATAAGACCACTAAGAGATGCACAGAAGAGAACAGGTCAAGGATATCACTGGGGAACTCCTAAATTTTAAAGGATTAGGGAGATAAGGAGGAATCACAAAGGAGACCAAAAAGAAACAGCCAGGAGGGTAGGAGGGAGTCAGTTAAGAGTGTTGTTCTGGAAGCCAAGTAAAGAAAACCTTTCAAGGAGGAAGGAGGAATCAACTGCATCAGATGCTGAGAGAGGAACACTTGGTAGTTAAGAATGCCATTTGGTTCGAAACAGAGGTTGTGTGTTTAACAGAAAGTCTAGAGATGGTAGGTCTAGGTTTGGTGATTCAATAATGTCATCTTCCTGATGCAGCATGTTGTTTTGTCAGTGACTTCAGTTAAAATGTGGTCGCTACGAGTTCCAAGTGCTAAGTCCTCCTGCTACTATGTAAAAGGCTAAAGGTGAAGGACAACATCCTAGAGTTGAAGCTTACTCCCGGCATGTGTGCCTATCTCTATCTGGGAGGAAAAATTCTGTTCAGCACCTTACGTCTAACCCTTGTGTCTTTAAGTCATATTGGCACAGACCAAGATGCATGGTCACTCCAACTTGAAGAAAGATTGGGAATGCAAGAATTAGGGTTTTTAAATCTTTCTATACTGTGTGAGCAATGGAAATGGGGGTGAAGGATGGCAGTTGGGGAGCCAGGAAAGATGCTAGACACAGTAAGGTTAAACATTTTTAAAAATTATATGGACTACTTTTATTTACTGTTTCATTAAGAGCTTTTGCTCGCTTACATTTGGAAGCATACGATTCTTTGTTTTGATATTGTTCATTGTCCTTTGTCTTGTGTTTTATTAATTTCCTTTTTTTTTGTATATGGTGACTTAAATTTTTCAATTTTTTTATATGGTCCAATATGTTTTCCTTTAATTTTGCTTATGTTTTTATGCTGAACAAGACCTTCTCTATTGAAAGAGACTAATCTATATTGAGTTATTACAGCTAATTTGTATGGTTTTGTTCTAAACTCTTTATAATCCTATTTTATTTTTTGTGGTGTGTGTGTGTGATAAGACTAGTGGCTAAATATTTAGGTCACTTAAGATGTTCCAAGTATTGTTCTAAGCATTTTAAAAATAAAAATTATTTAACTTTTAAAAGAAGGCATAAAGTAAGTAACCCTATAATCATGCCCATTATTTCATATGTGAAATAACAGCACAGAGAGGCTAGTTAACCTGCTCACAGCTGGTGTGTGCTGGAACTGGGTTTAAAACCTAGGCATTCTGGATCTGGAAAGTTCACTTTTAATCACTACATCATACATGCTTCTCAAATTGTAATTTTTAAAAATTCAGTTGTCTTAAAACTACAAATAAATCTCTTATTTGAAAAACTCTCCCTTATCCTATTCTAAATTTTTATATTTCTGGGATTTATACAGCAGTTTATTAATCTGTCAATATAGTTTTGTGCCAACAACAGACTATTATTTTGTAACATCCTATAATAACTAATAACACAACCTCTTAATTTTTTTTATTGTGGTTAAATTTGTCACATAAAATTTACCATTCTAATCATTTTTTTTTAATTTTTATTTATTTATGATAGTCACAGAGAGAGAAAGAGAGAGAGGCAGAGACACAGGCAGAGGGAGAAGCAGGCTCCATGCACCGGGAGCCCGATGTGGGATTCGATCCCGGGTCTCCAGGATCGCGCCCTGGGCCAAAGGCAGGCGCCAAACCGCTGCGCCACCCAGGGATCCCCATTCTAATCATTTTTAAGCTTGTAGTTCAGTGGTATAAAATAGATTCCCTCTGTTGTGCAAGAGTGACCATCATCCCATCTCCAGAACTTTTTTTCCCCCACTGAACCTCTTTATGCATTGAAGACTAACTCATCGCTCTCCACCCCCTTAGTCTCTGGCAATCACCATTCTATGTCTCTGAATTTGACTCTCTACGTGCCTCATATAAGAAGAATCGTGTGATATCTGTTCCTTGTGAGGGGCTTATTTCACTTAGTATAATGTCTTCAACTTTCATCCATATCCTAGTATGTGTCAGAATTTCCTTCCTTTTTAAAGGATGGAATAATATGTCATAGTACATATGTACCACATTTTGTTTATCCATTCCTCTGTCAGTGGACAACTTGGGTTGTCCATTGGAACAACTTGGTATATACCTAGAGGTGGAATTAGTGGATAATATGCTAGTATATTTTTCGTTTCATTTTTCAAATGGCCATACCGTTTTCCACAGCAACTTCACCATTTTACTCTATAAGCAATGCACAGAATTCCAACTTCTTCACACTGAGCATCTTTTCAAGTGTTGTTGGCCATTATATATATTTTCTTTGGAGAAAGGTCTGTTCAAGTACTTTATCCAATTTTTTTTTAAATCTGAGTTTTCTGTTCTTCAGCTGTCATCCCCTCATGTTTATATTCCAGAATTTTTAGCTATTCTTAGTTACTTTAAACTAATTTAAATGGTTTTCTAAAAATTTTCCCAAATCCCCCTTTAAAGTAATCACATGTATTTAGATTGGAATACAATTCAATTAATATATTAATTCAGGGAATAATTAACATGGATATTCACTTATTCAAATCTTTTATGTCCCTCATTTAAATATTTTTTTGTCATAGCCCTTTTTGATAAATTTATAGAAATAGTGTGTACATGTACATGTCTCTGTGTGCAAGGATTTTTATTGCTAAAGTAAAGGATCTTTTTTCCATTTGCTGCTACATTGAAAAGCTGTTTTACAGTATTGATTTTTATAAGCAACTTATCAGGTTTATTTATGTAGTTTTTAGACAATAACACTTACCATTGAAATTAAATTTTTCTAACATCTACATTAGTATTAATGAGAAAACGTGGTCCTTTTGGGTTAAGTAAAAATGAACCTGCAGCCACAGTTTTGAACATAATTCATTTCTCCCATAACTTATTTTTTATCCCTTTGGGTAGACTGATCTTAGCTTTATAATAATCCCCAGCTACTGTAGATAATTACCTAAAGGTCACTTTTTCTATAGACTTGTGCTAAAACCGCCCAAGTTATAATTATAGCTATAAACATATTCTCATCTTTTAACTGTCTATTTGGCACTTTCTCTTCCTGACTAGTTAATGGCCCTACCTTATTGATACTTATTATATTTTATAAAATAACTTATATTTAAACTATATATGTTAATGTGTAGTTTCTGTATTCTAGACTGGCCTTGGCAATTGTTGCCTTGTCCAGTGAAAATCTCCACGGCCTCCAGCGCTGGCAAGTGTGCTAGCCTCCTGAGCCCTTCTCTGATTTCAGACTTGAATTCAAACTCTTCCTGCTGGTTGGTTAAGCACGCCACCACCCCTTGATCAAACCCCAGGGCAAATGCCAAGAAAACTGCAGTCCCCTGCCTTCTCAGTCTTCCCACCACATCCCACCCACAACAGTTAAGCGCTGAAGTTCTTAGCCTGGTATTTCATGCCATCCTGAACAGTAAACTGCCTACCTTTCCAATGTCATCATCTTCTTCCCCATGATACCTGCATACCTAGTATGCCTCGTAAACCACAATCCTGTTAAAAAAATTTTAATGAGATACTATGTATTCTCTAGTATTCATAATTATTACTGAAAATATTTGGCAGTGATTTCTATAGAAAGATGTCAGGTGTTTCTAGCACACTATACATCTATGCTTTGGGATTACCTTACTTTGCAGTTACCTTACTATGCAGAGAAGTAAATGCTTCTATAGCGTCACCCCCCTTGTGAATCTGTTGTCCAGATTTTTATTAAGATCTGTATCTTCTAATAGAGATTACATAGCAGTTAAGGTTTCATGTTTTTATTATTATTATTGTCAGTTCCTTGAAACTTCTTCAGAACACTTAAATTTAATCAAATGTGAAGAACAGGTCATTTGGCTTACTGCTGAATCATCTCGTGAAAAATATATTAAAGCTGAATTCTCCTGGTCTGGTTGAGAGTTCAGAGAGGAGAACTTGCTTTGACGGGTAGATACTTCTGTGGCCTGGAAAACTGCTCTTCTTCTTTGAAGGCATTTTGCAAGCTTCTGGGACCCACCGTCTTTCCCAGCCTTCCTGTCAAGAGCAGAGGAAGCCCGGCTGGAGCTGAGAGAGGACACTGTACACCTGTGAATGCCCTGGGAGCTTTGTCCTGGACAATGAATCCTTTAATAGAAGTGTCGAAACAAAGGAGTACCATTCAGGAGTTACTTCTTTGGCTTTAATTTTGAGTCCTAGGAACACACCATTATGGTCTCATGAAGAACTTTCCAGTAGCAAAGGGACTGTTTTCATCATAACCATATAAAAGCCTCAATTAGGCCATTGATGTCTTTGTTGTGTTTTTCTTAGTAAAATTAATGGGAGTGAAGAATACTGATGCTTGCAGAAGCACAGGAATAAAAAAATGATTAGACTCTCCTTACTTTAATTGTTCCAATTTATCTTTTCTTGGTTTATCTGTTTTGAACATCATTTATCTGATTAAATATTTGACTCTACTGACTTTAATAATATCTATTAGTGTTTTAATGTTTTATGTTAGCTTTTATGATAAAATATGCTTATTATCAAAAGAAAATACACATGGAGTAATAATAAGCATATAAAGTGTGAAGGGAAAATTGCCTATTTCTGCCTCTTTCCTTCCTCTTTCCTCTGTGTGCCACTGTGCTGCATTTCATAACAGCCTCCTAAGATCCTGGCAAATCTTCTGGAATTTTTGGATATATAGGTAAGTGTGAGCTTAAAAAATAGGGTAATATTAATATCTTTTCTCCACTTAATAAATCATTTTATTAGATTTTTAGTTTTACAAGACATCCCTTAATGATGTTTTGCTGTTAAATACAGCACGTTTAATTGGATTTTCCAAGGTGGATGTCCAAGTACATTGCTTGTTAATGAAGCCATACTTTAAGCCCAATAGACTCTCTGTATTACTGTCTGAGGCTAAGTGCAAATGGTGTTCCTTCAATGTTTCCTGTAGACAAAAGATGGTAATAATTACAGGGTCAAAACAAATCTGTTGTCTCTGTGGAAGATTATGCTAACAGCTTAAGTTTAAAAAAACCACTGAGGCTTGTGATACCTCTGCAGGTAGGTCTTAAATCTTGATGGTTTACATCTAGGGTGGGTTACATGCTGTGAAGTGAAAGGGTAAATACTACCGCTCTGAACTGTAAGAACAGTCCTATAAGGATTTCCTTGTTGAAGAATTTGGTGTGCAGGTGACTCAGTCTCTCAGTCCACTATTGCCACATCTTTTCATATTAGTTATGTTGTATATGTTTTACTGCTTCTTTAGATGAAGTCTAATTACAGGTACCTGAGGTCAACTTTGCTCTACAGTTAAACATTAGGACTGTTGGTAAAACAGTGAAATACCTTGGTCGTATCTCCACTGTGTTTACCATTGCACTAGGGGAGCCCCCTTCTAGAAAGAGGAGCTCAGGAGGCCTCCAGCCTAATGCTTCTGTTCTGCTGCTGAGTAGAGAGAACTCTGGGCTGGTAGTGGTAGGTTGCCTGCCTTCCTGGCATCACTGTCACTACTTCGGTGTCCGACCCGAGGAAGCCGTTTAACTACCCAAGTAGCTCTCTCCTCTGTGAGCTGGAAATAGTAATGGCAGTGCACTGTTAGGATTATTCTGAGGTTCAAAGGTGTTGATTCTGTGGTGATGGAGGCTTTGTTTAGTACCCTTACTGTCCTCCAGTCAGACTAATGGCCCAATGGGGAAGTCTTTTGCTAAGACTACAAGTTGCTATTAAGTGGAGGGTGTGGATCTGGGTGGGAGGGACAGTGAGCCATGTGAATGTGGTAGGGCAGGTCATGGCAATCACAGGCTGACGGGGTGACCTTGCTTCTGGTGCCTGGCTGTTTGTTACAGTCAGAAAGGGTGCAGGTCTGTAGTAATTCTGAGGCATGCTGGGAAATGTCTGTAAACCCACGATGCTGTCAGAAACAATGCTATGAAACATCCTTTTCTGAAAGACAAGTTGAGTTCCCAAACTTCTGTGGCCTTGACTATACTGTGGCTGTAGCCTGGAAATTTTCATCTGTTACTTGCTCTATCTACCTTACTTACTATTTCCAGTGATGATGCAGACTCATCATATGTTTTTGCTCTCAAGGGTCCCTAATTTACTAAATGCGTATTCTCAAAGATATGTTTCTGTATCTCCAAAAGCAAGTAAAACTGGTGGCTAGATATATATTTAAAAATCAAATGAATATTTGAATATCTGTTACTTGCTAATTATTATAAGGACTATAAAGGAAAATGTTTCCTTTTATCTAGTTAATAGACTGAAGAGTCTATTAATATTAACAAAGGACAAATAAGCTTGTAAAAATTAAGTGTTTAATGCTTCATTGTAGATGACAGAAGGTATTATCAGAATTTATTTACTCCTGGCCTTTGAAAAAAATTAATAGCTATTATTATCATCTGTATAATTCTACATCTAGTTTTTTCTAAGTTGATTGAAGTCTGACAATTAAAATTGTAAGACATTTAAAGTGTACACTGTGGTGATTTGACATAACAGAATGACTTTAGTTATGGAGTTAATTAACCTATCCCTCACCTCATGTATTTCTCTCTCTCTCTCTCTCTCTCTCTTTTTTTTTTTGGTTGATGTCCTTTAAGTTCAGCTCTTAACAAATTCCAATTATATAATACAGTGTTATCAGCTATAGTCACCATTTTACATTAGATCCTCAGACTATCTTCTTATAGCTGAAAGTTTGTCTCCTTCCACCAACTTCTCCCTATTCCCAAACCTTACTCTTGGCCTTAAAATAAAAATTCATTCAGCGAATATTTATTAAATCTTACCCCATACTAGACACTTTGCTAGGTCCTGAGAGACAGATGGAATTGGGTCTTTTTCCTGTTCTCAGGGATCTTAGAGAGTAGTCTGAGAGCCCTACTGAAACATGCTGTGGTGGAAGCAAGTGCTGGCGTGGTAAAGGAAGGTATGGCCCATGGCACACTTGGGAGGGTGTGGTTTTACAAAGAAGTTAGGATTCTCAACAGTGTTTCTCATACTTACGTGTATTTGAATCACCAGGATATTTTGTTAAAATGGAGGTTGTGATTCAGATCTGGAGTAGGGGCTACAAATGAGTGGCAAGGATTTAAAAGAGCTGTCAGCTTTGTATTCACCAGGCAAGGGAGGGCACCAGATGGAAAAGAGGCTAGTTCATTCACAAAGATGGGCATAGCTGAAGAATAGAGTAAAAATAAAAAGGCCTGCAGAAATAAGGTGGTGTGTGTGCACGTGTAGGAATAGGAGCATGGCAAAGCATAGTGGGGGAGAAGTTGATTGGAATCAATCCTAGGACTGCCATTTCCACCTTTAAAATTAAATATTAAGGTTAAAAATAAGATTACCCTGTAGATAATGGGGAGCCACCAATTTTAGACTGGGTCATGACCGGTTTTTCATGTTCAGGAGATCAACATTATGGACTTGGAAAAAGTGGATGGACATAACTTTAGGAGTCTAATGTAGTTGTTGAGGCAAAACATTAAGGGGGTGAATAAGGATTAGTAGGATTTGGATTGAGAGGAAGACGACCTCCTCGAAAAGAAATGATGTGCCTCATGAGACTAGAATAGTACTTCCTCGGGGATCCCTGGGTGGCTCAGTGGTTTAGCACCTGCCTTCAGCCCAGGGTGTGATCCTGGAGTACTGGGATTGAGTCCCACATCAGGCTTCCTGCATGGAGCTGGCTTCTCCCTCTGCCTGTGTCTCTGCCTGTCTCATGAATAAATAAATAAAATCTTAAAAAAAATAGCACTTCCTGGTGTCAGCAAACTACATTGATCGGAGCAGAGCATATACCCCTGTAAAAGAATAGCGTGTATAAAATTAGTCATGGGAACCCTCACTATAATGAAATTGGAAGTTTGGGCAGGGGGAGCTCTCCTGCCCTACCACCACTTTGTCAGTAGCAATACCAACGAGAAGACTAACTTGCAAGCAGATGCTATTGTCTCTGCAGGAGGAAGTCCTCCACCCCCACCCCACAAACAACCCAGCCAGTGAAAAGCCTTTATATATCCAGCTCCCAACTTACTCCAGCAGACTTTTTATTTATAACATCCTTCCCAACTTCCCATTGCCCTCTCCTATGTTCGAGGGACCTGCATATGGCTTTGCCATGGCTTGCTGGTCTTGAGTTGCAATTCTTTATTACCAAATAAACTCTTCTTTTGCTAATAAAATAACTGGCCATTTGATTTTTATAGTTATTAAGCACAAGGATATGGCTGGAGATATGTAGAACTTCAATGTGTGTGACTTTAAATGCTGGATCTAAGGAGTTGAAGCTCCTTCTCTATTAAGATGAAATTTTTATGAGCATAATCACTGAACTTCTACAAAGCAATGAGCATCACTTCCCAGAAATACTACTCCACTCACTTATGGGGCCATTAGGAATATATGACACCATCTTTTTCATCTAAGTTTTTTCAGCTCTTCATATTTTTCAGTGGCGTAATACTATAGTATTGAGAGTCTTCATGTTAGATCATATGGGGATGTGAGGAAGAAAGGATGATTCCAGGGTTTTGAGGCAGGGAAAAAGGAAAAATGGATTTATAATTAGCAGAAAAAGGGAGAAAGGCATCTAAGTGTTGAAATTGAAACATTCAGCAAGGAATTTAAAATATGAGTGGCATTAGTATCCAGAAAGGATAAAGCTGCAGGTGAGAATTTGGGATGCATCCATATGGACAAGGGTTAGAGTAAAATAAATGAAGATTCTGTGAGAGATAGGAAAGAAGAAAGTTGTAAGGGTTGAATTTGGGAAATGCCCATAATCAGGTAGCAGGTGTGAGCATCAGGATTGTGTGGTTTCAGATATGCCAGAGAATATGAAGCATACATATTTCATTGCTAAGTGGAAATGCTTCTGCAAGAAATTTTTTTTTTGCTATTTTTTAAATAGGAGTTCGATTTGCCGACATACAGTATAAAACCCAGTGCTCATCCCGTCAAGTGCCCCCCTCAGTGCCCGTCACTCAGTCACCCCCACCCCCAGCCCACCTCCCCTTCCACTACCCCTGTTCGTTTCCCAGAGTTAAGAGTCTCTCATGTTCTGTCTCCCTCTCTAATTTTTCTCACTCATTTTCCCTCCTTTCCCCTTTATTCCCTTTCACTATTTCTTATATTCCTTGTATGAATGAGACCATATAATCTTTGTCCTTCTCTGATTGACTTATTTCACTCAGCATAATACCCTCCAGTTCCATCCACGTTGAAGCAAATGGTGGGTATTTGTCGTTTCTAATGGCTGAGGAATATTCCATTGTATACATAAACCACAGCTTCTTTATCCATTCATCTTTCGATGGGCACCGAGGCTCCTTCCACAGTTTGGCTATTGTGGACATTGCTGCTATAAACATTGGGGTGCAGGTGTCCTCGTGTTTCACTGCATCTGTATCTTTGGGGTAAATCCCCAGCAGTGCAATTGCTGGGTCGCAGGGCAGTTCTATTTTTAACTCTTTGAGGAACCTCCACACAGTTTTCCAGACTGGCTGCACCAGTTCACATTCCCACCAACAGTACAAGAGGGTTCCCCTTTCTGCACATCCTCTCCAACATTTGTTGTTTCCTGCTTTGTTAATTTTCCCTGTTCTCACTGGTGTGAGGTGGTATCTCATTGTGGTTTTGATTTGTATTTCCCTGATGGCAAGTGATGCAGAGCATTTCCTCATGTGCATGTTGGCCATGTCTATGTCTTCCTCTGTGAGATTTCTATTCATGTCTTTTGTCCATCTCATGATCAGATTGTTTGTTTCTTGGGTATTGAGTTTAATAAGTTCTTTATAGATCTTGGATACCAGCCCTTTATCTGATATGTCATTTGCAAATATCTTCTCCCATTCTGTAGGTTGTCTTTTAGTTTTGTTGACTGTTTCTTTTGCTGTGCAGGAGCTTTTTATCTGATGAAGTCCCAATAGCTGCAAGAAATTTTGTTGTTGTTTTTTTAAGATTTTATTTATTTATTCATGAGAGAAACACAGAGGCAGAGACAGGCAGAGGGAGAAGCAGGCTCCATTCAGAGAGCCTGATGTGGGACTCAGTCCTGAGGTTCCAGGATCACGCCCTGGGCTAAACTGCTGGGCCATCGGGGCTGCACAGGCTGCAAGAAATTTTGAATGAAAACCATTTTAAGTTTGACAAATAGAGTCAAGATGAAAGGGGAATGAAAAAAAATAATACAGCACCACCTGGTGGTAGGCAATAGGTAACTTTTTTAATGAATTTTTTTTCCTCAAATTTTTCTTTGTTTGGGTTTTTAAATTGTCATCTATTTATACAGTAGCCTACTGTGTGAATGGACTAGTTTGTTTACTTTTTAATCAACAGTATGAGAAGTCATAGCTTTGATTTTAACTTTGCCAGAAGCTCCTGTGTCACATGGCTCTTTTGATCGATTGCTCTGTCCCACAAAACTGAGTTAATTACTCCAGGTTACAGGGCTACGTCTACCCTTCACATGTCCTGATGGTCTCCTCATCGCCTCTGCTCTTCTGCCTCTAAATCAAAACCAAAAAACCACGTCTGTGTGAAGATTTCATGATTCTGAGTATTCATTTTATGTTTTGACTCAGTAGTTAGCACAGGAGATTAAGTTTATAAGCCTAAAGCTTTCAAAATGAAACTTTTTTTTTTTTTAACCTCAAGGAAAGCCTATGAGGAATTCTGTTTTCTGTGTATAAAATGGATGATTTAGGGATGCCTGGGTGGCGCAGCAGTTTAGCGCCTGCCTTTGGCCCAGGGCGTGATCCTGGAGACCCGGGATCGAATCCCACGTCGGGCTCCCGGTGCATGGAGCCTGCCTCTCCCTCTGCCTGTGTCTCTGCCTCTCTCTCTGTGTGTGTGACTATCATAAATAAATAAATTTTTTAAAAAATGAAATGGATGATTTAATTGAGCTATGTTTTTCCTGTTCGGTATTAGTATCTATTTGCTCATTTCCTCTTTAAAATTTCCTCACCAAATAACTAACAGATTTATTAATTTGAGCAGTTGTGGACTGTCAGTGTACAGGCACCACGACAGATGCTGTGAGGGATATGGGATATAAAAGAACTGGTCCATATCTAAAAGGTAGTTGAAGAGGATAATCACGTGAGTAACTAGAATACCAGATAAAATAGGATTATTGGGAGTGAGGTTGGAGAGGAGGGCAATTCTCTTTGCTTTAAGGAGGCATCAGTTTGTTTCTGGTGGAAGAACAAGGACAAAGTGGTCATAGTTCTTGAACCTTCTGGGTGTGGAGCACTGTTACAGGGTTGCCATACACTCTTTCTTTCTTTCCTCCCTTTTTTTTTTTCTTTCTCCTATAACTTCTACCACTGCACTGACTATATCCATGAGGAGAGCAAGGGAGGCTCAGAGAGGTTGTCGATGGTCCAGGGGGGCCCTCAGCCAGCGCGTGAGAGAAACAAGAATGTGAGCGTGTGGAGGACGAGGCATCCAACTAATGGCTGAATTACTGAGCACATTTCCGAGAGGTAGCAGTAGCTTGTCTCACAGGATAGTGAGTAGCCGTGTCCTGGAACTCGGGGAATATTAAAATGTGTCACTTAAAATTAAAAAAGGTGACTGTCCACTTATCATTTCACCTTTAAAGTTGTGGCATAAAGTAAGAAAGGTTTGCGTGGAACCAGCAACGCTGTGAATTTGCAGAGGTCATTCACACGCGTGTTATCTTAAGGTTATTTCCCCTTGCAGCTTTCTCCGTTTGCGGTGTGAATTTTAAAAGCAAACCGGCGAAGCGGGATGCCCAGTGTGCTCTCGGGGAGCCGAGTAGCCGAGGAATGTGGCCCTTGGCTGCGGTCCCCGGTGCCCTGCCCGGCGCTTCCCAGGGACAGCCATGTTGACTTGGCCACCGTTCCAGTTCTGTGTCTGACTCTCCGAAGGAGCTTGTAAAATGCTTTTGTCCCTTCCTTTTTGTCTCCTAACAAAGGAGTTTACCCTACACCCACAGAGCCTGTCGAGCGGCGATGTGTCCCCGTTGCAGATTAAGCATTCAAATCAATGAGTCTTTCCGAGTTTGATTTGCTAGCTGGTTTAATCTGTTCTGTGTAGTGCCTTGGAGCTTACAGACCCCCCCCCCCCATTCTAATTCACTAAGAGCAAGCATGAGGGATAGGAGAGTGAACATGGCTGCAGTTTTTCCTGCTTAAGATCGCTTTGATCTTTTTAAATGACTGTACCAGGAGGATTTCGCAGTTGTACAGAGACGGACATTTCTTCAAAAATATTTATCAATTCTACACTCACCCCACCGGCTGGCTCAGAGAGGCACTATGATGCTACCTTGTTGACACTGCTGGTCCTCGGATCCTACAGCCTTTGTATAGTTCCTTTGTTAGCCACGCTTACTGGGAAAAGAAGTAGGTCGACGATTTCTGGTTTGATTCTTTTCTTTGTAAGCATGCTTACATTTTATTCAATAAATGGATTTAGCATCTCTTGATTGTTATTTTTTTTTATAACTTGTGATTTGTTGATGGCCATAATTATGGGGCGTATTTGAATTTAAGTTGTGAATGGTTCTAATAGAATCGATCTTATTCTAGATTTTCTGTGTTTTTAGACTGTTAATATAATTCAGTGGTGTTGTCGATGTGCTGGGCACATGGAATTACCTTATTATCAAAGAGTCTTTGGCCTCATTTCTGATTAAATAACCAGTAGTTTTACGTGTGTAGCTTAGAGTTGTGTGAGTATAGAAAAATATTTTTCTAGAATTCAAACCGCACATCTTTGATGATTTTACTCATTATAAGCAAAGATTTTAAAGATGTGTACCTTTTAAAGATCACCTTAAAACATGAAAAAATCATTTTGAATGGTCTTTTTTCTATTTCTGATAATGATGGGTCATGTGAGGAAATAATCTCTTGATCAGTTTTTTGGTACATATTGGGTTAAACATTTAAACCCCTTTCAAGAATGTATTCTTGCTTTGCTGCTCATTTCTTTGTGATGCGATACTGCTAGTGGCATCATTTAAGAACTTCTGAGATTGCACAGTGCTGTTGTAAAATGAGCAGCTGGTTCTTGGTACTTTGGAATCCTTTAGAAATTACCGAGTTATAAAACAAAAGACTAAATATATAAGAATAAATTTCTCTTTGGAGGTTTTAGCAGGTTCTTTCTGTGTATTCTTCTATGCATAGAACATTTAAAAGTTAATGGTTTTCTTTTGGATATTAGCCTGAAATATTGCACAGTAGTTTCTATGTCAAATGTGCTCATGGATAGAGTTTAGACATTGATAAGCTCTCTGAGATTCAGCTAAAGTCCAATTTTTAAGATCATTGGATAAAAATACATATTGTAGGTAGGGGCTATATTGTATAATTGTAGAAGGCAGTCTTTAGCAAATGTGTAATTTTGCCCGCTTTGTGAACGTGAAATCCAAAGGCTTCCTTCTTCAACGCTGGCAAAAAACCAAAACAAAAACACTTATTTTTGAGAGACAGTTGATGGTGAGGGGGGAATTGCAAGAGATGCACACCAAAGCTGCTTGTACTCTTGGAATTGAGGCAAATAGAAGCATAGCTAGAGAAATGGAGTATTCTTTACCTTCACCAGCCCTGGCTTAGCAGGTGTGCTTTATAGAAAAGGGCGTTCACCTCAGACTCATCCTAGTTTTTCTGCTCACTCCTGGGAAGTTGAATTATCTTCCACTATCCTTAGCCTCGGGATCCTTACCTGATGAACGGGAGGGCAGTACTACATCATCTTAAAAATCCTTGCAGCAACAAATATTTCTGACCACTTCGATTTTCTTTACTACAATAAGACGGTGTCTGGTAGTATGGAAGGTGGGTGTTTGATTTGTTGGAGTGATCAAGCTGATAGAAGAGTTCTTCTTATTTACCCACAGTCTGATGGCAAGTGAGTATTATCTCACCTGCCAACACAGGTCAGTTGGTCAGAAGTACCTGGAGTAGATCATTGAAAAGTTTGTTTGACTAGGGATGTCTGCCATAGGTGCGGAAGGGGTGAGAGGCAGTGGATGTACTCTGGCCCTGTATTACATGCTTGATACTATGCCCATCCAAATGGACTACTTGAAAATGCTATTATCTAGACCGGCATTAATTTTTTTTCATTTTTTCAGTGTTTTTCTGGGGTGCAAATGAGACATTCTTGTTACTACACAGTTGAGTAACTTTGCTTTTAGAATTTGAAAGTGTAGATTTCAGTAGCGACTTGGTTTCAAGCCAGGTGGGCAGATGATCTGGCACAGTGGGTAGCATTACACAGATTGACCAAAAAAATTCAAGAAATAACAGAATGTTGGCTCTGTATATAAACATAACTCAACGAACAAAACAAAAGCTAATGTTAACCAGATGCTAGAATGTACTATGAAATGTTAGTTTGCAAATAAGTCTGGTACAATGAGAAGCCCTTCTGTAATAAGAAAATAATTTCTTTTGCCTAGACTTCTGAGAATTTCTTTGTGTTCTCTTCAGACTCCATCATCTCCCTTACTCTTTTATTTTGTTTGAATCACATTTCGACCATGGGGAGATGAAACGAAGGATTCCAGAGAATCTATTATTTTGCCATAATTGAGGCTGCTAGGACCAAAGCTCACAACAGAACAGGGGCAATTCTAAATTGCTATCACAGCTGCTGGGGCCTGGGTGACCACACGTGGGATACCATGTATTGATTCTACAGACAAACCGTCACCGAGGGGTGGTGGCCCATGTAGCACTGTGTTGAGAATTCTGAGGATGCATGTGGCTTCAGTGGGACTATAATAGAAAACCTACAGTTCTTCCTTCCCATATAAGGAAAAGCCAGTCCTTCCTAATATGTGTCTCCTTGACTTTCACACTGCTACCCCACTCACAACACTCTGGTCACCAGATGTGTGGCAGTTTTTACCACCACAAGCAAGTCACTAGACACCAGCTGGGTGGTCTGCTATCCTGACACCGTCTACCAGAGATGGCATCTGATTCCACAAGTTAAGGGCTCACCCCCTTCAGATGCCAGTCAGAAGTCCAGGTGACAACGTGGACTTCTCACAAACTAGCTGTAGATGGAAGATTCCAACGACTCCTATCTGGGTATGATAAATTTGCTAGAGCAGCTTACAAAACTGAAGTACACATTTATTTACGTTTACCAACGTATTATAAAAGGATATAACAGGATACAGATGAACATTAGGATGGAAATGATGCTAGGGGAAGGTATGCAGGAAGGGTGAAGAGTGTCCATCCCTCCACAGGTGTGCTACTCTCCCAGCACCTGCGCATGTTCACCAGCTCAGAAGCTCTCTGAACCCTATAGCTGGGGATTTTTCTGAAGGCTTCCATAAAAGGGCATGATTGATCATTAAATTCATTTTTAGCCCTTTTCCCTTCTAAAAAAAAAATGAAGAGCAGGGCCGAAAATTCTAAGATTCTAATCATGGCTTGATCTTTCCAGTGACCAGCCTCTGTCCAGAAACCCACACAGAGTCACCTCATTAGACAAAAGCTACTCCTGTCACCAAAGAAATTACAAGGATTTCAGGAAATGTGTGTTAGGAATTAGGGGCAGAGGCCTGATATATATTTTCTATTATCTCATAGGTACTGACTACCATATTTGTTTAGTGAGGGCCCTGTGAGAGCATATGTACCATTTCCAAACTTGATTTTCAGACCCACTCATTATACATAGAGAGATGAAGGGATTCATAATTAGGCAGTGGCCAAGTCAGGACCAGAACTGAAATATCATAGATCCCATTCCATTGATTGATATTATGAGTTATTATGTTGGAACTTTTGCCACTAGAGTTTATCATTTGCATATAATAGCTCTGGACAAGGGAAAATTTAGATACCATCAGGATACCCAACCAGCAGTCATGTTAGGAACTGAAATAGAAGGCAGGAGAAATATTTTCAGCATATCATGCCTCATAGAGAAATAACATTTTTCAAGTAGGGATTACTAGAAAGCAACGCACAAAGAGTATTTAGGGAATTAAATGATGTGTAATTGTTGGTCATCAAAGTGTGTGCAGCTCAGTATAATATGTTCCCACTGTTAGTGAACTGGGAAAGAGTGAAGGTGGGAAGTATGTGCCGTAGATGATCAGAAAGAGTATGTTAGTACATGTGTGTATGTGTTTATGTGATTGTACCTAGTCAAAAACTAAGAAATTTTATCCTTGTGTATGGATTTTGACCCATGTTATGAAATTGATGATAGATCTGTTGTTGGGTCTAATATTCATGCTGAGCCTGAAGAGTGGCAGTTTGTTTCTGGGACAACACCTCCTGTCTCTGTGTGTGGCAGAGTCCAGGGATAAGAGTATTGTGCCTCTTGAGAAATTTGTGCTTTAGTAAAAATCATTTTAGTTTGTTCTTTGGAAACTGAGGTCTTTGTTTTTAAAGCTGAGAAATGAAAAGTATGAATGAATTTGGGATCATACAATTTTTTATTAGGTCTATAAATTAAACTCAAACTTTTCAAAATCTGAAGAAGTGACTTATGATGTCACTTATGATCATCAGTGCAGCTGATGAATTGAAAAAAACGTTTCAAGAGGGGATCCCTGGGTGGCTCAGTGGTTTAGCACCTGCCTTCGGCTCAGGGCATAATCTTGGAGACCCGGGGTTGAGTCCCATGTTGTGCTCCCTGCATTGAACCTGCTTCTCCCCCTGCCTGTGTCTCTGCCTCTCTCGCCCTCTCTCTGTGTATCTCATGAATAAATAAAATCTGTAAAAAAACAAGTTTCAAAAAAAGAAAGACAAAATCCGGATTGTTATAATACATGTTTAAGACCTTAACATGATTTACTTCTTTCTGGAATTTTGATTTAGCAAAAGCTAAATGCTATTGAAACCCAATATCCATTTTATATGAAAACCTTAAGATAGGTTTTTGATGAAATTTTGCTTCTGTTAAGACTGTAAAGTCCTATCCCATCCATCCTTTAAAAAGTATGTTGAATTTTATAGTAGTTGTATCTTCACTATTATCATTTATGTTAGCTCCCTGTAATTTTAAGCTTGAGAAAAACCAAGTCTTTGGGTTCTGGAGAAAGAGAACTGGAAAGGAAAATAGGAAGTTAACAGATCTCTCAGTAGGAGGGAAGACTCTGTTGATATGACCTAATATTGGAAAGGTTACATGGTCACAGGAAGAAGGGACAGATGGTTCATTGTAGAGTGACTTGATGTAGATCAGGGAAGAATAACATGTCTTTACAGGTTTAATTGTGGCATCTATAAACACTGTTGTAGGAGTTAGGATGGTATAGCCCATTGAAAAATTTCTGCTTTCAAATTTACAACAGTCATAAATAAAGTAGAATCTTACCCTTTTCTAATGTGAGATGAAGGGTAGAATCAAAGTTGGTGATAAATGTATGATTATGTGTTGAGTATTAGAATAGAATTGGATGCTTAGAACTAGGAGTTGAACATCATTGAAAATGATGATAAAAAATCCAATCTGGGTTGGTGGCAGGGAGCTTAATCTTGGGAACCAGGTAGTGAATGAGTGCACCTGTAGATTTCCCCTCTGGCCCAGTGAGTCTATAGGTATATGAAAATGCCAGTGGTTTGTGTGATTAGTAACGGGACATGGATAAAAAGATCAACTTTTATAGGAGAAGGGGACCAGAAAACTTTCCCCCAGTATTTTGGTTTGGATTTTTTTTTTCTTGGCTATGGAGAGAAAGGGACCAAGTGCTGGGTTTATGCTTGAGCATTGTGTAACATGGTGATCCCTTAGGAAAAACAAAACGGTAATGTTAAAAATCCTTATAGAAGCTAAACTTCGGGATAGTGTACTTTTTTAAAGATGACTTAGTTATAGAGAATGGTGAGTTTAGAATGGCGTTTTAAGGAAAGACTAATTTTTTTCCCTTAGGTTGTTACTGCAATTTTCTTTTTTAAATACCACTTAGTGAGATTTGAAATCGTTTGTTTTGTTTTGCTTTGTTTGAATTTTCACATGCTGGTACTACTTTTCAAACTTTTACTCTGAGGTTTTTGATGCTTTTGAGAATTTAAAATGTAGACTCCCCCTGCCTGAAACACTGAAATAAATGGTGGTAATGGTGTTCTATTCCTAAGTATTCCCACAAGCCCACTTAACCATGCCATAGCAGAGAACCACTATTCATAGGACCTCATTATGGATCAAATATACCTTCAGGGAAAACATACTGTGAAAATACATTCTCATTTGGAGTTCAGAGTGCAGGAAACAAGCCCTGTTCCTTTCTTTGTCCTCTGCCCTTTTTCCCTGTCCCAAGTACAAATACAAATCCTAACACTCTCTAGAATTAGGTTTCCCTTTATAATCCGATGGGAAGCCATAAAGGTGAAGAGCAAATGCACAATTTTGGAAGAACCTATATAAATCCGGTCTACACAGTTGCCTTAAGCAACTGAAAGATACTTAGTGTGTGTTTGTTTTGATACTTAGTTTTTTGGTGCTGGTCATTACTGGGCAAAAGCAGAAATAAGAGTAAGAAACACATCTGCTTCAGGCTTTGCTATAATTGTTTCTCCATGGTTTCAGACTGTGGTTCTGATAGAACTCAACCAGTTGTAAATTGTCACCCATTATTTTTTTAAATCTGTATTCTTTATTCTGAAGTGTCACTGTCCATCAATGTGCTAAGTTTGTCTTTCGAGTCCTAATGAAGAACTGGAGGCAAAAATCGGAGACTGGCAAAATGGAAGGTGCCCTTTCTGGGATTCATGGGCTTTTTATACCTAAAGTGTAGTATTTACTCACTTAATTTTTCCCTCTAACTTTTACCCTGACATGTTCCCTGGGAAATATTGTAGATCTACTACTTTTTTGTTGAAGATTTTATTTATTTATTTATTTATTTATTTATTTATTTATTTGAGAGAGAGAGAGAGAGAGAGAGAGAACATGGGGAGAGTGATAAGAAGAAGCAGACTCCCCACTGAGCAGAGAGCCTGATGCAGGGCTTGATCACAAGACCCAAAGATCATGATCACAGGACCCAAAGATCATGACCTGAGCCAATGGCAGACACTTAACTGACTGAGCCACCCAGGTGCCTCTGTAGATCTACTCCTGTCGTAGCGCCCTTGGCCTAGTTAACTATAGTGGACTCAGAATTAGATCACAACCTAAGCAAAGTTGGTGAGCAACTAGTTTCTCCAAAATTGTTTATAGTGATTCTTTTAGGGCCTGAAAACAGTTTTTTTCCTCCCTGAGAGGATTCCCATATGAGTAGAGAGGAAACATTTACATATCATGTCAGCAATGGTTTTCATTATTCAGGTGGGATTGGTTTTTATGTTTTAGCTTCGGGACTTAGGCACATTTGTTCCAGTTGAGGGAGTTCTAGCTCCTGGCTGGAGCAGTGGAAGAGCAGAACTAGACCTCATCCTTGTAGCCAGCAAGGAGTTTGTACCTCGTTGTTCCCACATTATTAACACAGTTGGCTGCCTGTGTTTATTATGTTAGATTATTGGCGCATCTGCCTTGTCTTCTTGAAGATGGATGCTCTTCCTACCTGTACCTTGGGCATGCTTATTACATGGCATGGGTGGCCATATAATTTATCTTCCAACTTTTATTGGGGATGAAAGCTCAACTGGACAAGATATACTTCAAACTTGGATTATGCCAAGATGTATGGTCGCTTTGGTTGTAGCATTTACCTTGCATCCCTGAGGACAGGAGCTACATATTATCAATCATTACATTTCCAAGGTGCAGTAATGACTGGCACATTGTAGATGCTTAGAGAACAGTTGTTGATTCATGGAGGAATGAATACATTTTGGAAAATTGATGCTCTATTTATCTATAAATAAAGTGCACTTTTCTGTTTTGTTGCAGCTGGTAATGCCACTGTCATCAAGTACGAAGAAAAACCTCCCAAACCAGCATTTCAGAATGGTTCCTCGGGATCCTTATATTTAAAGCCTTTGGTATCCAGAGCTCATGCACACTTACTAAAAACTCCTCCGAAAGGTATGTTCCTCATTGCAGTGAAAAAAGGGAAGACAAGACTTTTTTAAGTCCTTACCTTATAGAGAGTTAAATTTTGATAGCTAGTTCCTGGTATATTGAACAGTTATCTACAGAGTCTCTCTGAAAAAAGACACGATACATTTTTACAGCAAAGGAACTCTTCTTCTGAGAGTGGGTAGGTTTTGTAGTTAAAACTTGACGTATATAAATTAAGAGATAAAACACAAGTATAAAGTAAAAGTAAATGAGACTTCCAGAATTAAATTATTCTAAGCTAGTGCTCTTGAACAGTGAGATAGAAATGCATAATTTACTTCCCACCTTTGGTCCAAGCCATGTTTTTTTTTTCTGTTCTTTCCCATGGTGCAGTACTCGGTAACTGCCGTGGCTGTGAAGGACTTTCAGGTTTATAAAATATGTGGTATATACTTAATGTGCAGTTGTATCACCAAATCTCAAGTGCATTTGAAGCCCATTAGAAGTTGGATTCATGCTTAGGGAATTGAAAGACTGCTTAACTGAAAGAATTATGGATGACAAACCTGAGCTCTGATATGTGACCCATATTAGAGGTGATGGTTCGTTAGTTTTTTTTTTTTTTTCAAAAGTATTTTATTTATGCTACTGTAGTTACTCTGGGATATGTATGTCTTATCAGTAACAGGAAAAATATCTTCCAGTATTCCAATTTTAACAGGACGAAATTGCTTAGTTATAGAGTAAGAAACAATTAATGATTTTGGGGGGAAGGAATTTAAAATATGTACGTACCCTATCCTGATATATAGGTTAAGACCTATCTAATGAATTTTCTTGATTTCTCTTAGTCATAAAAACAAAGGAAAAACAGATTGCAAATATTTTCTTAATAGACAATTTCAATTAGAAAACAGTTTCATGAAAACAATGCAGTAGTTTGTGTAAGTGAGCTGACAGGGAGGCAAGAGAAGTATTCCAGCCTGGAACAGAGAACATCTTGTCAAAAATGACTGAAGAATATCTGCTTCGATGACACCATGTACAAGAAGTCATTCGACTTTTATATATCTCAGTTTTACCTTATGTTCAAGGGAAATACAAGTCAGCAGATTATGATCCTGAGTTGTAGTTAAGGACCCCCTCTTTTTTTAGCCTGTATGAATTAGCCTTTTGATTTGGCAATTCCTCTACTTTTAACAATGACTGAATGTGTCAGTAGCCACAGTGGTACACACTCGCCCACTTTAATGTCCAGGAAAACAGAGAAACAGAGTCCTCTTTCATTCCATCAACCACACATAGCTGTTGCATTCCTTCCACTTTTCTCAGGGTGCAGCGTGTACACTCTGCTCTTTTTATTGTGTGGCGTATCACAAAAGCTGCTTCCTTTTTGATGGCTATGACCTATTCTGTTTTCCAATTCCATAAGTTCCTGGACTATTTCTGACTTTTACTGTGGCACATAACACTGAGAGGAACAAACATCTCTTGAGTGTAAGCATTCCTCCTTTCTGATTCTAGTTACTTCTAATGGGATATCCCTGAAAGAGGAATTACTGGTTAAACTGTATGAATCTTTTTGAAATTGTTAATATGTTACTCAGCACTTTTCCAGAAAGGTTTAATATCTCACAGCAGTGTGAGAGTGTCCATTGCTTTCATCCTTCTCCACGTGTGTGAATCTATGTAAAGAATCCTATGATAACTTGAGGTTAATCACCTAGTAATACATATCCGTGCTTTCTCTTTTCTACACCATTGAAGAGAAAATAGGCATAAATACTGGCAAAAAGATTCTTCAGTGTACCAGCAGGTTATTATCTGTGCATGGTCTTAAATACATTTCTAGTGCATCAGATGACCCATTGCTGGGATGACATTCTTCCTGGAATCACATCAGTATGTGAATCTACAGGTTTTATTGACAATAATAAAGTCCTAATATCTACACAAACACCAGTAACTAAAAAGAGATGTCATACTTTGATGCTAAATAACTTCAGAGAATTGGGACTTTGATTCCACTGAAAACTTTATGGAATAGAGTTGCTTGTCTTGCTATTGAATTTGAAAGCTTTTACATAATCACAAAGATTTTACTTGACTGAGAATGAATGATTTTTATTTATAATGGCCACAAATTTTTTTTAAAAGATTGATGATTGAGAAAAAGAAAGGCTGGGGGAGGGGTTGGGGGAGGGCGGTAGAGAGAATCTCAACAGGCTCCTAAGCATGGAGCCTGACACGGGGACTCAGATCATAACCTGATCTGAAACCAAGAGTCAAAAAAAAGAAAAAAAAAAAAAAAAGAAAGAAAAGAAAGAAACCAAGTCAGACACTTAACCAACTGAGCCACCCAGGTGCCCCCTGATGGCCACATATTTAAGAGATTATGGTCTCTGTAAAATTCTGTAGATAGAACGTGGCAGCTATTCTAACAAGTAATCTACAGATTACTCGTTACATAATTTTACATAATTTCCAGATTATGCTCTGGAAATGACAATTTCTGGTCAAGTAGAAGCATTCCTAGTTTTCTTCTAGTGACGTATCTTTGTAGCCCTGTATGTATTACCACCACCACTTGTATTTTTGCCATATTTGTTAATGTATAATTAACAAAATTGTAATACGTATGGTGGTTTGATAGACATACACATTGCAAAAGGATACCCTAGTTATGTTTCATATTGTGTCAGTTTGGAGAAAAAGTTTCAGTATTTTTTCCTTCATAGCTGAATAGCAGGTGTATTGGATTTAATGGCTGGCAGTTTTAGAAATCACACACTAGTTGCTGTCTTTCATAAATACCCTGCTTTTTTGCTCTGTCAGCAGTGGGATAGCATAAACTGTGTAATATGTGTGTAAATTCAGTACGGTTAACATTTGTACTCCAGCTGTTCTTGACTGAAAAAATACTTTAGTTTTCGTATCATATTTAATTTGTGACAGTGAATTCATATCACCCTTAAACTAACATCTTGATGTTATTTGGAATATCATTTTATACCTAGAGTGTACTTGATAAAGTTGATTGTATTTCAGTGGTATTTCTCATCTGGAACCTAAAATGTAGACAATGGATTGTTTTTGAAAATACTTTCTTTGTTTTGAAAATATTTTTGTTTTGTTTTTGTGTAGAAAATATTTTTTTTAGAAAATATTTTTAAATGGCTAATTTTTTGTGTGATATTTCACTTAAAATGTGTATTTTACAATTTTTTTTTTATTTTTTAGGTCCCTCAAGAAAAAACCTATTTACAGCTTTGAATGTGGGTAAGTGACAACTTTAAATATGGAAGGAGAAAAAAGAATCTTTTTGTAAAGTCATATTATTGTTGCAAGTATTTAGGTGTATTTACAGGGATGATTTTCACTATTTTTGCTTAAAAATTGAAAGAATTTCAGGCTTGTGGCATGAATTTAACTGCTGATGACTTGGACCAGAATAGTTTAAAATTTGGTCAACATGATTAACAGCTATTGGATGCAAAAGGACATTTTATTAATAACAGATAATTTTAAATTTTTAAAATTATTTTTAAAAATGTGATCTAAAGTGGAGAATATACTTTTTCACAATAAATGCTCTTTTAAAATTGTATAGTCTTCCATTGCTAAACCTTAGCATCAGGTTTTAACACCTTTTAACAGTTCACCTTAACATTTTTCTGTTCTTTTTTATACTTCTGAACAAACTTGCATCTGTCCTTAAAACAGCTTCACCCATTTGAAGCACTGCTGGGAATCTAAAAGTTTTGTCTCTTGAAAAGCCTTAAAAACTCATAAAATGTCTTTACTACAGTTCCTATATTTGATCGAGATAGCTAACCAGGTCCCCATATACTACTGCATTCTCTAATTTATTATTTATTCATAAGACAGTTATGTGGCTTCTAAATGCATTGAAGGCTAGAACAGCAATTTAAAAGGGAGAAAGGTTTTGTAGCACACTGACTATGGTTTACCATGCTTGTGACAGTGTTGAGTGCTAGGGATAAAATGGTGAGCCAGAAATGAACAAGGCCCTTTTCTGCAGGAAGCTCGGCAGGAGGTATAAATTTGTGAGGCACTGTATTTAGGCAGAAATTTAAGAAAATAGGATTGATATATTAATGTAGGGAATAACTAATATGCTTGATGTTTCAAAATTGTGTCCAGTTTCTCAGCTTAAACAGGGATGCGTGAGGGAATTGTATCACAATTTGTTAACCTTTTGTAAGTTTTTAAAGCTAGAGAAGACTCAGCCATCCAGAGTGATTTAAATTCTAAAGGTCCCCAGTGGCATGAGTTCAAATATTTTTACTAAACTTTTTCTAATTAAAAATACACAAAAAGTATCCTTATACACATTGAGATTTTTATTTTCTTTTGTTTTAAATTTCTGGCACATCCTGGTATTTGGAGGAAAAAGAGAGCTAATGTGCTTTAGAATGATTTTATGTTAGAAAATCAGATAACTTTTAATAGGAAGCTAGATGGTATGATAACTCTGTTTAACTGAGAAACTTCCAGAATGTTTCCCAAAATGACTGCACCATTTTACATTTCCACCACCATGTATGAGGGGTCCAGTTCCTTCACATTCTTACCAACACTTGTTTTTATCTTTCTTTATTATAGCCATTTTAATGGGTATGAGGTGGTATCTCACTGTGGTTTGGGGTTTTTGTTTTGTTTATTTGCATTTCCTTGATGGCTAGTGGTATTGAGCCATTTGTATGTCCTCTTTGGGAGAAATGTTTATTCAAATCCTTTGTCCATTTAAAAATTACTTGCACTGTTGAATTGTAGGAGTTCTTTATATATTCTGGATACCAGATCCTTATCAGAAAATGATTTGCAAATATTTTTTCCCACTCTTTCGGCTTTTTCAATAGTGTCATTTGAAGCACTAATATTTCCAATTTTGATGAGGTCCAGTTACTTGATTTTTTCTTTTATTGCTTAGGCTTTTGTTGTATTTTTAAAATTGAAGTAGAGTGGACATACAATATTAGTTTCAGGTATATAATGGAATGAGCATTTATATACATAGACAAATGGTCACCACGATAAGTCTAGTTACCATCTAACACCATACAAAATTATTAATGCATTATTGATTGTATTCCCAATGCTGTACTTAACATCCCTGTGACATATTTATTTTATAGCTGCAAATTTGTACCTCTTAAGCTCCTTCCCCTATTTGCCCATCCCCCCACCACCCTTATCTGGCAACCACCACTTTGTTCTTTTATAGTTGACCCCAGATCAACATGGATCTGAACTACATGGGTCCACTTTAAGACTTTTTTCAATAAATACAGTATAGTAGTGTAAGTGTGTTTTCTTATGATTTTCTTATTAACATTTTTTCTCTAGCTTACTCCATTGTAAGAATATAATATATAATATAGCATACAAAATATGTGTTAATAAACTCTTTAGGTTATCGGTAAGGTTTCCAGTCAACAGTAGGCTAATAGGTAAGTTTTAGGGGAGTCAGAAGTTGTATACAGATTTTTGCCTGGGAGATTGTCAGCACTCCTAACTCCTGGATTTCTTAAGGGTCAACTGTATTTACCATCTATCTCTTTTGTTCATTTCTTATTTTTTAGATTCCACATATAAGTGAAATCATCTCTACCTGTTTGACTTGTTTCTCTTAGCATAATACCCTCTAGGTCCATCTGTGTTGTCGCAAATGGCAAAATTTCATTCGTTTTTTTGGGTAATATTCCATTGTATATCTATACCATGTACTCTTTAGCCATTTATTTATTGATGGACATGTAGGTTACTTTCATACTTGACCATTGCAAATAATGCTGTACTGAACATAAGGGGGGTGCATGTATTTATTCAATGATCTATTCCTCAACTTTTATTGGGAGCTTTTTGATTACTGATTCAATTTCATTAGTAGTAATTGGTTTATTCAGATTTTCTATTTCTTCCTGATTTAGTCTTGGAAGATTGTATGTTTGTAGGAATTTATCCATTTCTTCTAAATAATTCAGTGTTTTGGCATATAATTGTTCATTGTAGTGTCAGTTGTAACTTCTCTTTCATTCTGACTTTATCTGGGTACTCTTTGTTTTTCTTGAAGTGTCTGGCTAAAGGTTTATCAATTTTTATATTTTCAGTGGACCAGCTCTTACTTTCAGTAATTTTCCCTTTGTTTTTAAAATCTATATTCCCATTTATTTCTCCTTCTGGGGCCCCACAATACAAATGTTAGTCTGCTTGATATTATCTCATAAGTTTCTTAAACTATCCTCATTAAAAACATTTTTGTTTCTTTGTGCTGGTGAACTTGGATCATTTCTACTCCTCTGTCTTCTAGATCTGTCTTCCAGAACACCAGTCCATTTTTCTGCATTCTCTAATCTGCTGCTGATTCTCTCTAGTGTATTTTCATTTCAGTTATTGTATTTTGAGCTATGATTGTGGGTTTTTTTTTTAATGTTATCTATCTCCATATTGAAGTTCTCACTCTGTTCCTCCATATTTCTCTGGTGTTAGATGTGTTTTATTTAGGCTTAGGACTGTGATCTCTTATCAGGTAGATGGCTTATCTTTGTTTCATTTAGTTCTTTTTCTGAGGTTTTGTCTTGTTCTTTTGTTTAAAAACCTATTCTGTCTCATTTTGTCTATCTGTGTTTGTTTCTATGTATTCAGTAGATCAGCTGTGTCTCCTGATCTTGAAGGATTGGCTTTATGTAAAAAGTGTCCTCTGACGCCTGGAAACACAATATCCCACCGCCCCAAGTCCCCCAGCATCAGAAGCAGGTGCTCCATGGTGTTTTCTTTTTTGGGCTATGTGTTCATTCCCCTTTCACTGAATCACTACTCTTGTGGACAAACTGGTGGGTGGAGCTGGTCTCCCTCCAGTTCCTGGCAGGAGCTGCTTTAGCTTCATGCTATCTGAGGCTACTTGCTAGATGTTGCAGATGAAAGCTCCTTGATACATTGCGGGGGAGGGGGCGGTTGTCCCAACTGGGATCTCCTGCTGGGTGAGATAGAGCTAGTAGGCTGGAGGTGTGTTTTCTGTTATGGGTATGTTGAGCAGGGCACATCCACAGAGGGGTGCTGGGGTAGCCAAGTGGTGCTAGTAATATAGAGGGAGAATGTCAGAAATGGTACCCACCAGTGTTAGGCTAGCTAGTTAGGAGGGCAGAAAAATGGTACCTGCTAGCATTTCTGCCCCAGAGAAAGTTCCTACAGATCCCTGCACCTTTGGCACATGCCCTAAAATCAGTCAGCACATCTCTTTCATATATAGCCCAGGTGTTTCTCAAACTGCTGCTTTGATGTGTCTCAGATCAAGTAAGTTTGTGTGCAGGCCTTTTAAGAATGGAGTCTTGGTTTTCTGCAGCCATCCAGCTCTCCCAGAGTTAAGCCTCATCGATTTTCAGTGAGGGACTCATTTCTTCGTACCAGGCTCCAGGGCTGGAGGCTTGAATGCCTTGCTCGTCAGGGAGGATCTCTAGGGCAATCCCTCCTGCTTGTGTATTGTTGTGCTGGAGGTATGGGTCCCATACAAACTGTCTCTCTGCCTCTCCTACCCATCTTGATCTTGCTTTTCCTTTATATCTTTGTGGAAGAGCTGTTCTACTAGTTTTAAGGGCATTCTCTGGAAAATTGTACATGTAGTTGAAGCCTTGGTGTGTCTGGGGGAGGAGCTAAGCTCAGGATCCTCCCGTTCGGCCACCTTCATCCTCTCTCTGATTTTGATGTTCTGTGGAAGAAGCCATTGATTGATGCAAGGTTTATGCCTATGTTTTCTTATAACATTTTTATACTTTAAGCTCTTCAGCTTAGGACTGTGATCCATTTTAAGTTCATTTTTGTAAATGAAGTGGAGGTTCCATCTTCATTCTTTTACACAAAGATATCCAGTTGTTCCAGCACCACTTGTTGAAAACAGTAGTCTTCCCCTCATTGAAATGTTTTGGCACCTTTGTTAAAAATAGTTGCCTGTAAATGTGAGGATTTATTTCTGTATTCTCAAATCTATCCCATGGATCTATGTGTCTCTCTTTGCTAATACCACACTGTTGATTACTGTGGTATATAATAAGCTTTTGACATCAGGGAGTGTGAATTTTCTTACTTGTTCTTTTTCAAGATTCTTTTGGTTATTCTGGGTTCCTTGAATTTCTATGTGAACTTTTGAATCAGTGTCCATTTCTGCAAAGAAGTCAGCTGGGATTTTGCGAGACATTGCATTGGATCTGTAGATGAATTTGTGGAGTATTATCATTTTTACAATATCATGTGTTGATCTTCTCTAGTTTCTTTCAATAAGTTCTTTTGTGAATATTTGTATGCAACTTTTCTATGCTTTGGAAGGTGCTATTGATATTGGTCACAATAAAAGTGCTGGTTAAATCAATGTAATATGCTAATCTTAATCTCAATTAAATCTGAAATATGGAAAGACATTCTTCATGTCTCAAGTCTATATGTAAACTGTTATAAAAGATATTTTTTTCTGAGAGGCATAGTAAATAATCCCAGTATATTATTCCCTTTCTACAATAAACTATTTGCATTAGACTTTTCTACAATAAACTCTTTGCATTTTTCCTTTTTACAATGTTGGACTTACATCATGCCTTATTTCCAAAGCATATCATTGACCCTTGATGTATATCAGTAACTCTTGACAAGTGTGGTTATCAGATTGGCAAATTAACTCCTGATTAAATGAGAAAGGAAGTGTTAAATAGGAATCAGATTGTGGTTTTCTTTGGCAAAGCCTTTATCTATGGAGTAGAAATGAGGGATATGATAGAGAATTCTTGTCTCCAATTAACCCTTAATAACTAATGTTATAATAATTGCAGTGGGGAAGATTTTTTAAGGGATCTGGATAGCAGTTTAATCTATATTTTGTGGTATGAACATGTATTTTTCAAAATTCATAAACATAATTTTCCATTTTTCCCCCTGGCTGATACTTACTTATTATTTAAGACTAACCTAACATTATGATGAGCCCACTGAGGAAAAGTCAGTGTTTTGGCTTTTGGAGAAACAGCTTTGATTTTAAGAAGTGGTATCCAAGTAGCCAGTGACTTTGGGTGGATCATGTAACCTCTCTGATAATAGTTTTCTGTGTAATTGAAACGAATGACCACTAAGGTTTCTCTCTGCTATAGTATTCTATGACTACAAAGCACCTTGACTTTCCTTATATTCTGCTTGCAAATGCTCTTTTAGATGATACAGAAGACAATGTTCCACATGCAAACATGTTCCTCTGAGCATTAAATTTTAAATAATTATACCATGGCTTTGAGATAGTTTTTTTTGTTTGTTTTTGTTTTTTTTTTTTTTTTAGCAACAAATAGTTGTGAAGATTAATCTGGCCATCTCTTCATATTTTGTTTTAGTAAAATGGTCACTTAATTGTAGAAGTTTACTAAATTCTAAAAAGTTTAGCATGTAGAGGTTTAAACATCAACCCGATAGTTTTTTTAAATTTGTGATTTTAAATAAATCCAGATAGCTTTATGTCCTGTTTTGTTACTTAACATGAGTAATCACTTCTATTGACTACTACATTTAGAAAATGCAGAAATTTTTAACTCTTCCTCTTGAATATTTGAGACACCTCTGTCACATAAATGATTCTATGATGGACAAGTCTCTCTTTCAAAGTTTGGGGAAGTTTCTTGAGATAGATTCTTAAAAGTAGTTTAAACAAATCAATACCTTTGGGTATCTTATAGTCATTTCACTCAAGTGAATTACTCTCTAAAATCTCCATATACCTGTATACCATGATTGCAACAGAAGAGTGTTGGCTTCACTATACTCTGGTTAACATTGGGTATTATTTTTAAATTGTGGCTAATGTAATAGTTGAAAACTATATGTTACTGTTTTAGTTTAACTTTTCAACAGTTACTTCAGACACTTCCATTATCTCATTAGGCAATAAAGAGGAGCAGAAAGAGAATAAACTTTTGAGGCATTGAATATTGGATTGAATCTTGGTCCTGTCACATTCTTTTTGTGTCCTGACCTTAGGCTGGTTTCCAAGCCTCTCCAAGTCTCAGATTTCTTGTTTGGGAATATGAGAATGTTGTAGGAATAATTCCCAGTATAAAAGTAATTTTGGCTTCATAAATTTTTTGTATGAAAAGCTCTCAAATGGTAGCTGCTTCTGGGGCTAGGGATCGTGATAATGATAACCCTTTCCATTGCTTAGGGTTCTAGTGACTTATTCTGAGTTCTTTTACAGATGTTTAATTATTCTCAAAGCAAGTAGGAAAAAACAACTAAAGTCAAGAACCATCCTCCTGGTATCTAGCTGCTGTAATTTATTTAAAGAATCTAATGCTAAAAGATTTTAGCCAACATTGATTCTAAATAAAACATGGTTTTACAAGGAAGATGTCCCACATACCACATACTATAATTACCTTGGTTCTACCACACATTAAAGCTGTTTGGGATACCAAAGCCTGAGAGATGTATTTATCCAGTCCCCTGAGTGTTTTACACAAGATCATCAGGCTCAGGAGCCACAGTGTCTGCCTTGGAGATTAGAAAATGCACTGCTCTCTGCATACCCATTTACTAAATACAGCACAGGAGGATAAGGTTGCTTTTTTGTATCCCTTATTTCCAAGTGTTAGGAAACAGTTGAGAGTTGGAAACCTGCTCTGATGAGGTAATACTCACATAGCCAGCATTTCCTCTGGTGAAAAAAAGGATGCGCCTATCTTTCACTGTTGGTTTATGATTATAACTTTTATCCTACTTAAAAAGCAGATTTTGTTTTGATATGTGATAAATTTAGTGTTTCACATCAAAGTGTGGATTATTTAGCAAATCTTGTTGGGACACAAAGGGTCTCTTTTCAGCAGGAGCTAGATTCCCACTTTACATACTACATACAAATATAGTCCATATTGATGGAAGTTTTAAACAAAAAAATAGGATGATGAGAAACACTATGAATATTGACTTGGATAGAAAAGACCTCTTCCAGGAACATTAGTACAAAAGAAAAGATTAATAATTATGACAACAAAAGTTTTAGATTTCCCTTTTGTCAAAAACATTGTAAACACAGTGATAGACGCTAACCATAAATAGATTTATTGTAGTGATCATTTTTCAATCAATACAGGTATTGAATCGTATTGTACACTTGAAACTAATATGTTCTGTTATATCACAAAAATTATAAGCAATAATAGCAAACAACAAACTGGGACTGCACATGTAACACATTCCATATTTCAAACCAGCAAGTAAAGATGACCCCAGCAATAGACAAATAAATGGACAGACACAAAAGAAAAAAACATGAAAAAGTTTACAAATGGCTAATTAAAATAATGTGCTAACAATGCTTGTGTGTTTTTAAAACTAATATTGGTTTTGGTGTATGAGTGAGGACCAGGTTCCACACACACAGTACTGAGGCTGTATAAATTATAACAGCCTTTCTGGAGGTACTATGGGGGTATAAAAAAGTCTTCTACTGGGCAGCCTGGGTGGTTCAGTGGTTTTGCACTGCCTTCAGCCCAGGACCTAATCCCAGGCCTGGAGACCTGGGATTGAGTCCCATGTCAGGCTCCCTGCATGGAGCCTGCTTTTCCCTCTGCCTCTTTCTCTCTGTGTCTCTCATGAATAAATAAATAAAATTTAAAAAAAGGCTCCTACCCAGGAATTCCTTTTATCAGAATTGTATAAAGTGAAAATACTGATTTTTTTAAATTGCCTTTCAAAGTTGTTTAGAAGGGGAGAGGGAATTGGAAACAACCTGAATGATTTCAGCAACACCTGTTTAAGTTAAACCACTTGTTGAAATTATGTTCACGGACATTGCAGTGACATTTTTGAAGCCACTAAAGCAATATAAAGAGGTAGCTAATGCCTTGGAAAGATAGGAAGTTTTTAAATACACTAAGTTTATTAAGCTTGTGTTAAGTTCAGAAATTGGTTACAGAGCACTATAATGTATAGGTAATTTCACTTCTATTTTTTAAGAAATATTCTACAGTGAAGATGGGTTTTTGTTTTTAAAAACATTTTACATGGATAAAACATAACAGCTTTCATTTTTTGGAGACCAAAGAAATAGAAGGCAATGTCACTGGTCTTGGGGAACTTATAGTCTTATGGGTAGACAGAGACTAATTTTTCTAATAGTTTTATGTGAATTTTAAAATATTCATAATATAGGCATTCCTCTTCCTTACTAAGGAAGAGGACATTGTGGAAAAATCGGACCCTGAGTTGAATTTCCTACAATTGGAACAGAGGTCTGACCATAAGACAGTAAAGATTACAAGGTATAAAAATGAAAAGAGATTAGCAGTTGTGTCGTGTTGGGAAAGTAAGGAAATAAAGATTAAGATGGATATACTTGGTGTTAGAATTTGGGGGAAGATTGGATAGAGATGCTTGAATCCCTGGTTTAAATATTAATCTGCAGATTCTTCATGATCATTAACAGGAAACAAATCAGCCCTGGTGTAGTTGCATTTCCTAGCATCTAAGCAGCCCTGCACAGCATATGCTTGAATCCCATCTAGAATCATAACATCACTGTATTCTAAACTAAATCTGATTAAGCATCTGCACATACACACACATGTGCACACACACTTCCATGCAGACTGCAGTGGAATCTGATTCTCTTGAATGTACTAGGATACTGTAACATATTGGCCTGCCAAACACTTGTATCATTCATATCACATCTTTTTTTTGTTTGTATATTAAGCCTTACTAAAGACTTCCCACAGTTTTTTATTGTTTTTTATTTGTGCCATTAATAGAAACTCAGCTTATTCTGTACCCTTTTAATAAAGCTGTTCTGTTACTTCAGTTTGCTTAATTTAAGAGTCTATTTTTTCTTTGGCTCCTATAATTTTTTTTTTAAATGGGAAAATAGAGAAACCTATGGCAGACAAATTGAAAAAAATCCTATCTACTCCAACTCTCGGCGGTGCTGACATTTTCGTATACTTGGCTTCAGGTATTTTTTTTCTTATTCTTTAAAGTTGAGATCTTACTATTCATACAATTTTAAATCATGGTTTTTGTTTTTCCGCTTGATATCCTAATACAAGCTTTGCTCCCCTTCATAAAAACTCCTCTTATTCCTAATTTTTATAACTGTAATAACATTGTTCTTAGGTAACAAAAGTTCCTTAGGTTTTTCTTTACTGTCCTCAGTGATCTTTAGACATTCTCTTCAGTTAAGACTTTGTATAGTAACAAAGATGGGCACTTATCTTTAGGTACTCTTCCTATATTTGGCATAACTTCAGAAACTACCGCTAGTGCAGAAGTGATAACAGCTGACCAAATAAGCAATCAAGGAACCTTTTTGAGCCAGTTTTTAAATCCATGCTTCCACCCCTCCCCAAAG
Source organism: Nyctereutes procyonoides (assembly GCF_905146905.1). Taxonomy (NCBI): domain Eukaryota; kingdom Metazoa; phylum Chordata; class Mammalia; order Carnivora; family Canidae; genus Nyctereutes; species Nyctereutes procyonoides. Next base: position 425,133 of record NW_026575120.1, read on the forward strand.
TTCATATGTTATAAAAATAGTTGTAACTCCTCAATAACTGCTCATTCACTTATTTAAAAACAAATACATATATATAAAGTGTTTAGGGGAGTACCTGGACCTGGCACATTTTTTAAGAGTTGGCTGTTAGTATGAATGAAAAGAGCATCCCTTTGCTTTGGCTCACGCACGTGTGATCGCCACCAGGGGGCAGACTGTGCTGGGAAAGAAGTGAAAACCCAGCTGGAGCTAGAACACCTTTCCTGTGTGTGTGCGCCTGTGTGTATACACCTGACTGCACCAGCAAGAACCGCTTTCTGACTTTTGACTTTTTGACTAGTGCTGCTGCTTTTTATTCTCATTGTTTCTTGTTCTGTTTAAAAAAGATCATTAACGACATTTACTTCTGTTAGATGTGGGAGCTTAGTGCAGTTGAAGTCAAAATTTTAATGAATGTGATGAGCTGGTGGCATGTTGATAATTTCTCCTTTTGGATAGTCTGGACTAAAGGATTTCCCTTTTGCACCTGGATTGCTCAGTCGGTGAAGCGTCTGCCTTCTGCCCAGGTCATGATTCCAGGGTCCTGGGACTGAGTGGAACATCGGGCTCCCTTCTCAGAAGGCAGCCTGCTTCTCTCTCTCTCCCTCTGCCCCCAGTTCATGCTTGCTCTCTCTCTCAAGTAAATAAAATCTTACAAAAGATTTCCATTTTAACCAGGATAACCTTAGAGTTTACTATTAACTAACAGGCAAAATCCATCCAAAACAAAAAACTGCATGACATCTGAAATGGGGTGGTATCAGGTCTGTTTTTAATACCAACATTTAATTTGATTCTATTTATGATTGTCATGCTGATTGATATTTATTTTTTTCAAATTTAAAAATTCTTTTTAATGTTTTGCTTCCCTTGGTTTTCATTGTCATTATGATATCAACAGACTTTTATTAATAAAAATAAATTTTTACTCATTTTGAAAGCCTGTGTTTTTCATTGTCGATGGGTAAGACTGGAGGGATGTTTCCTGCTGTCCAAGGTAAGCCTAGTTCTAGCCCTTGACCTGGAAACACAGACTATAACTCTGGTGGAGTCCCAGATCCCATCAAGGTTATTTGCACATTCTCAGCCTAATTACGCATGAACACCTTAAAAATATTCTTGGCCACTAGGCAGGTGGGAAGTTGTTCTGTAGTCGGTTACTGGAGAAAAAGAAGCTGGTACCTAACTCTGTTCCATCTAGAACAATCCATGTGGCTTTGGGAATGGCTGTATGAATGTCAGCATACTGGCTGAAATGACAACAACACATCTGACTGTAATTCCAAGGAAAGATGAACTCCTTTGTTTTAGCTATTAATTCAATTTTATTTTTTAAGTGAAAAAGTAAATATTAAATACTATTATCCAACTGTATAAACTCTAGTATTATATATATAAATATGTATATTTATATTCATAAAAATAATAATTCATTTTCTGGATGAAGAACAGAGGCTTGGAAGTTAACTAGGTGATTCACAAGCTCTGCTGAGTCTCAGAATCAAGGGTAGTAATGTTCAGGCCACACCGACCAATTACATCTGAATCTCTTGGGGTAGGATGTTCGTATTATCCTTTTTTAAAGTTCCCCAAGCTAAACATGAGAACAAATGAATTAGGTCCTATTAGGTCAGAGGCCGACACAAGTTGTACTATTGATTATCTTAACTCAAATACAGCTTAGCTTTTGCTGTGTTCTTGTGTGTGCGGTTTCTAATAAAAGGAAGGAAACTGATCCTTTGCTCAACGGTACTGAAAGGTGAGCTATAAAATTGTACTCCAAGAATGTAACAGTGCTCTATTTCTAACCTGTAGAACTAGTCTTCATCCACAGGTGCTTATCAGGCTCATTCTTCGAACTTCAAAAGAAATACAGATATCCAGAAATTATTCTAGACCAGCTGAATCAAAATCATTAGGGGAGGCACCTGAGCTTGTAAACTTTAAAAAAAGTTCATGATTTTTGATGCCAAATTTTGGCTGAAGATCTTTAGAGGTGTGCCACATGGTATGTGCTTAGCTATATTCGGTTAAATTATAGGGAAGCAGATTTTTAGAAAAATAACTTTTAAAAAATCACATAGAGTTATCCAGCAATGGAACAATCTATTTTAAGGCAGTGAGCTCTCAATAGCTAGAAAAATAAAGGCAGAAGTTGGATTACCACCTGCTGGGAATGTTGTCCAAAGGCCCTCAAATTTAGTAAGTAGTTGGATCACCTGATATCTAAGGTTACTCCCAATTCTTAAGTTTCTTTAGCCAAAACCTGCAATCGATCACCTACAATGGATGTTCACATTGTTGTGAAAACTCATGATTTTTCCAGAAGTATCATAAATGATTTTGTTTCTAAAACTGGCTAGAATGAAGTAACGTCAATGAAGTAGTGTTAATGAAACATTGCCTCTTACACTGGTCTTACCAAGGGGAATACCTTTCCCTCCACATGCTCGCATGGACAGAAGGGACTTTTTCTTCCTCCCTGGGAGACAGAAGTGTGGGAACAAGCTCTGTGAATCCTCATTCATTTCCTCTCAAAAGACTCTCATCTGATGAGTGGTTTTGGGAGCAAGGAACTCAGCAAGTGTGGCCCAGCCCCCAGTGGGTTCTCTCACCTTGAAAGCTAAATGGTCTCAGAATGCCAAGGTGGGCTCTATCTCTGGCAAGGCAGAGGTTTGCAGTTGTATGCAGGCAGCGAGATATTTTAGGGAGCCTGATAGGAAAACAAGACAACCTGGCTCTCTACTTTGGCCTCCCTGATAATAAAGCTGACATTTTGATCTCTCTCTGACTCCCATGTTTTATTTCTTAATTTGTTCCAAAGTAAAGAGGGGAATAAGAGAGTTACTTATTGGTGTCCTTAAGCCCCATAAGCATCACAATCGAGTCATAAATTGTAATTGCCCTTGAGTTCTGAGATAGCATTCCATTATTTTCTTGAAACTGATGAACAACCATAAAGTACAAAGTATTTCCAAAGTTACAGAAAGAACACAACATATAAAAGCCCATCTTTCTTTACTGACATAATTTGGGAATTCTAACTGCTCAACTATCTGTTTTTAGCAAACAATAACATTTTCTAAGATTGTACTTATTGAGAGTAATCTTAGTCGTGATCTGCAGCAGTTGGTCCTGGGCAATTTGAAGAGAGGTCTTCTTTATCTTCAGAGGCTGTTCCACACCAAATACAATACAGAAGTTCTTCTCTTAAATAACCAGTCAGTATTTGTAATTTTTCCAGTATATTTAAGTCTTCACTTTTATAGTCATCTTCATCTTGCTCTTTCTCCTCCTCTTGGTCAGTCTCCTCTTCAAGCCCCAAGCAGTACCATGCTTCCCTGGGAACCTGAATGTTCTTCTATGTATCCAACTGCCGGCAGGCTCGCTGGATTCTTTTCAGGTCCCCTTCCAGCTTCACTTCATCTTGCTAATATTTAAGTCGCAGTCGAAACTGCTCTGCAGCTGTTTCTTCAGCTTGGTTTTTCATGTGAATCTTTCTCCTATAACTTTCTAGTTTTTCCTCTGCTTTCTGTTTCAGTAATGCCTCTTGACCAGGCTACTTTTTCCTGTTTTGACGTTAAGAGGGATTGGCTCAACAATACCATCTCCACTCTTGCCAAGGGCCTGACCACTTTTATATCCCATTTTTTGCAGCAAGGCAAACCCTTTGTTTTCACAGCCTAGTGCATTCTTCAACCCAGTGTCACGTCTTTCTTGTTCTTCTTTTAAACTCTTTTGCCTATTTTTCAAATTAGCTTCCTGTTGCTTTTCTTCTTTCCGACGGGCTTCTCGGATCTGCCTTAGCATTGGCAATCCTGGTCTAATGTCTTGTTAGACATTAATGAAGGAATCAGACACATAGTCCTCATCTTCTGCCATGTTCATATGGCAAAGGTATCTGGTAGCTCTACTAGCCCCAGACCAGCTGCCGAGAGCGCGCGATGCGCATGCGCCCACCTACCAGCGCAGGACTTCTGAGCCTCAAGTCTCACCTGAGTTTCCCAAGCAAGCAATCCTGATTGATATTTTTTAGTCACAACTTTTTGAGGGATGTTGGCAGGAGGAAAGGTAGTTACAGCTATTAATATGCAGAACCTGGGAAAAGGGTAGTTGTTTAATAATAAACTGTGATAAAGTGAAAAGACAACATCTAACTGTAGCTCTTCCTTAATTCCTTGGATATTTGTGGTTCTGTTGCCATGGATACAGGGTGTTTTTGAGATCCATCCTGTGTGTGTTAACAAGTTATATCTTTCCCACAGCTAACCCTTGATAGAAAATTGGGTTTGTGTCCCTTGTTGACAGCTTTTAAGATGTTAGGCTCCTGGTGGAGGAGGAGGAGGGAAAAGGAATTATTCAAAATTTATCACTAACAGTTTCTACATTTATTTCTTAGTCTTGTTTTCTTAGGAAATCTTGGAAACAAGCATAGATCCTTTTTTATACATTGTTTTCTTTTTTAAATCAAAAAGGGTTAAGTGTTGGGTTATTCCTGGTTATTAATAATATTACCTTTGCTAAGTGAGCATGTTGCCGGGCTACTTTTCTTTATTTATATTCCTACCTTCATCTTCCTTTAGTTTTTGCCACCATATTTTAATGTACTTTTACAAACTACCAAAATAAACACTGAACAGATCCCAGTAAAACAGATCCTAGCTTGTTCCTAGTTTCAAAGCATCACCATGAGAGGCCACCTGATTTTCCATAAATGCAATTTATAAAGCAGTAACTGTAGTCTTAAGAATGTGGCTTGATTAATTTTATTCCTCTGGAACTATTCTATTACATCCGATAGAGAAAAATTGCATTAACCTCTTCTGTAGATTAGTGCAGTTCTCAGAACCTATTAAAGTTGAACTTTAACCTTTTTGTCAATCTGTCATAATAGAAGTTTTATTAAAAACCGTACATGGGAGCATCCATTACCTGAAGGCATTTAAAAAAAAATAAGTGTATCCAAAGTATCAGGTTTACATAGAGATTTATGTTCAGAAGTGTTAGGTTTTTGAGATCAAAACATAAAACATATAAACATATGTTTATATGTTTATTGGGAAAAAATAAAACATATGTTTTATGTTTATTGGGAAAAAATACCCAGTGTTATTAGTGTGAATATAATTAAAAATTTTTAAAATCAGAATATAGATTACTGAAAAGAAATCTTAATTTTCTCCTAATTCCTAAATCAGCATGAGATACTCAGAGTAGTTAATTTCCCTCTTTCAAGTAGTGAGAGAATCCGTGACATTATTGGTGGTTATATAAAGCTCCTAAGACCACCCACTTTCTCCTCCCCTTTACCATCTCTGATGAAAACCATAACAACCCCTTAAGCGTGCACAGTGTGATGTCATTTGGAGGCTCCTTACTGCTGGATCTGCTAACAGGAGATTTTAGTCAGAGGACGGGTATTGTTTTGGCAACATCTGGAAGTGAAAACGGAAGCCAGGAACACTTGGATAGCTCTGGGTTGCCTTTTTTTTTTTTTCCCCTTTTGTGTCTGTACAGTGGAATGACATTTGCTATGTAGGCATGTTTTCTCCTGCAGTTATTTCTTGGCTTTGAAGAGTTCTGAGTTTAAAAAGACAGTATGTGATAGTTCTGGAAGCTGTTTCTTCTGTGAAATCTTTTTACCTGCTCTGAAGACATGTTGTTGTCTCCCAAATTCTCCTTATCCACCATTCACGTCCGACTGACCGCCAAAGGACTGCTTCGAAACCTTCGACTTCCTTCAGGGTTTAGGAAAAGCACTGTCATTTTCCATACAGGTTTGTCTTGCATACATGTCGGTTTAGTGTTGCTTGGGGGACATCTTGATTAACTTGCAGCTGCTTATCAGAAATAGTCTAAGGAGATACCTAATTGAGGAAAGAAAGCTGGGAGAGAATGAGGCTATCTTGGTAGAAACAGGCATTTTTGTTCTTAACATTTCAACACATGAGCGTCTGATACTTTGATTCCGTGTAAGCAGATGTGTGTGCATTTTGTTTGGAGACAGCAGAATTGTTGCCTTGGAGCTCCCTGGCTCCTTTCTGACACTTAAGATCTGTAGAAAACCACACCTGTTAAATTACTTTTTGCTTCAGATGATTTTGGAGCTGGGACATATGGACATTTCTCTGATCCTTAAAGGAGATGAAAGGAGAGGGTTTCTATAGTTTTTTATTAGATACTGTCTCACTGAGATTATGATAGGTTAGTTTAATATGCTAAACTGTTTCTAAATTCAAAATATTTCCAAAGTAAAACATCCTAGTAGTTGTGGAGAGGTAATAAGTGAGCCCCCCCCTCCCCAAAGTAAGTTTCCTAGCTTCCTGGTGAAAATGTTTGCAATCGCAAAAGACTGCCTTTGATATTTATGCTTGTATCTGTCTTTTATTCTCTGTGCCTAAGATGGAAATAAATGTAGTGTATATTTTAGACATATGTAAACCTGCATGGGATTCAATTAATTGCCTCACATTGCTCCCTTTTGTTCACATAATAACTGCAGCTATGGTAAATTATGTTGGTTTTATGCTGTAAAAACAGGTGTGGTAGTATATTTACTCTGGCTGGTTAGCGTTGACTGTAATAGGACTGTCTGAATATGTAAACAGATTTTTTTTCTTCTTTTATATTTGTGTCAACGCTGATGTGTCTTGTTTTCCATCCCATACCTAGTGATTTTTTTTTCAGCTGACTGTTCTTAGTTTTCCCAGAGGCATCTCCCTTCCCTGAGGGATATCTCTCATTTTTTTCCAGCAGCTTCCCTCGTGTTTCATAACTCCCCTTGACCTGTCACTGAAGTCTGCCAAGCTTTCCCTTGGTCTGAGCTGGCAACTGAAGGTAAAAGAGCTGTTAGGAGGCAGAACAGTGGCTTGCTCTCTCCCAGCCTAAATGCCCCTGTCATTTTTTTCTGCCTTTAAAAAAAAAAAAGGGAAAAAAGGCTGCCTTGTATTTGCAATAATCTGTATGATCTAAAATAGCTCCAAGTAAAAAAAAAAAAATCTGTGCTCCAAGTGAGAAAGTCAAACTGTACAGAGGTTATATAATTTAAAGTGAGTCTGCGTCTTGCCCGGGACCCCTGTCCTCACTCCAGGGACCACCACTCTCGTGGGTGCGTGCAAAGCCTTCTGGTAACTAGCTCATTATATGTAAGCCTGTGTAAATTTTTATAGATTCTTTCCTTATACAGAAATTATATATATATATATATATATATATATATATATATATATATGCATTTTTCTATAAATTGCTTTTTAAAGTTAATATAACTTAGATTTTCATGTTAACACATTTATCCCTGCTTTTTAATAGTTATGGGCACCATGATCTATTTAACCAGTTTTTTTAAAAAAAGATATTTTTCAGGGCCCAGGTGGCCCAGTGGTTTAGTGCTGCCTTCAGCCCAGGGCGTGATCCTGGAGTCCCCACATCGGGGACTCTCTCTGTGCGGAGCCTGCTTCTCCCTCTGCCTCTCTCTCTCTCTCTCTGTCTCTCATGAAGGAATGAATGAATGAATGAATGAATAAATAAATAAAATCTTTAAAAGTAAAAAAAAGATATTTATTTATTTGAGAGAGTAAGCATGAGCTTGGTGGGGTGGTGGGCAGAGGGAGAAGCCGACTCCCCCTTTGAGCAGGGAGCCCGATGTGGGGTTCAATCCCAGGACCTCAAGATCATGACCCAAGTGAAAGGCAGAAACTTAACCTACTGAGACACCCGCACACCCTTTACCAGTCTTCTCCTAGTGAACATTTTAGGTTGTTTATTGTATTTCTGTGAAGCAGATTTCCAAGGCAGTTAAAGCAAAAGACTTTTATTATCAGAGTTTGACTAATTGTTGCTATTTTTAGGTACCTTTTGATTTTGGAATTTCTCTAAAAACACTTTTCAACATTAATTTGGCTGCAGTGTGAAATTTTTAGAGCCTGGGTGTACTTAGAAGTGATCTAGTTGGGCAGCCCAGGTGGCTCAGCGGTTTAGTGCTGGCTTCGGCCCAGGACGTGATCCTGGAGACCTGGGATCAAGTCCCACATTGAGCAACTTGGATGGAGCCTGCTTCTCCCTCTGCCTGTGTCTCTGCCTCTCTCTCTCTCTCTCTGTGTGTGTGTGTATCTCTCATGAATAAATAAAAAACCTTTTTTTATAAAAGTGATCTAGTTTACCTTCTTTTACGCCAGGAAGTCAGAGGCCCAGAGAAGTGGATTAACGTGTTCAAAGGCACACAGTAGCAGACGTGGCATGAAAACTGAGACCTCTGTTTAGAAATCTTGGCTTCTAGATTTTCCCGGCTGTGACTTTTGCTGTAATTCTGTTAGATCTGGTGAATAGTCATGATGAATAAGAGGGTTGTATTTTTTCCCCCTGCGTGAGAAGCATTTAAAAATTATGTAAAGAATGTAATTCTATTTAGGCCCTGTAAGAATCTTTTGTGAGTTTATCCTGTATTACATAACTTTAAGGTCAGAGAAATCTTGCAAGGAAATGGGTACTAAAGTCCCCGCATGTATTCTTAGGGTCTATAAGCTGTAACTTGTGTTTGTATTCTTAATAAAGTGAATGCTGTTGGTCGTCAGAGTGGCAGTGGTGCTGACCTCGATTCCAGGAACCTGGGGTTGTAGCCTTGGTTCTGCTAGTAACCAAGTGAATGACCTTCATCACTTACACATACAGAGCTATAAAATAAAGGAGTCAGATGAAATGATTTCTGAAGTCCCTTTAACCTCACATGCTATAAATTTTCCTGGCTATAGATTTAAAAAACCCTGGATGAATTACATCTGAAAATGCATCTTATCTAAATGAATTCTCTCCTTATTGCCCAAACTCAGTTAATACTCAGGACACCATGTTTTTCATGGTGTCTCTTTATGACACCATGTTTTTCCTTTATCCTGTCATATAATATCAGTCATGGTGAATCCTTGTTCTTCCTCATTTAACCACAACTAATTGGTTGTAAGAACCTAAGACTCTGTCCTCTGAAATCTCTATTTGGTTTTACTCTGCCACTGCTCTGGTTGTCTTTTTTATTAGGTGGAAGCACTTGAAATTACTTTTCTTGTAAGTGAAAAATGGCCAAATATTGGCAGTTTCATATGTTTGGGTTATTTGAAGGATTTTGTATTTGGTCTGTGCCACTAGCACCCCCCCTCCCCCATTTCTCTAAGTGATGAATTTTTATTTTATTTTATTTTTTTAAAGTAAGCTCTACATGTGACTCTTCATCTCAGGGTTATGAGTTCGAGCCTCATGTTGGGTATAGAAATTACTTCAAGCAATTTTCTTAAGTTTTTATTTATTTTAAATAAGCTCTAAATCTTTAATAAACCAGCATGGGCTTGAACTCAAGACCCTGAGATCAGGAGTTCCATGCTCTACTGACAGAGCCAGCCGGGCACCCACTTATGACTTCTTCCCAAAATGTCTTTCACAATCTAGGATTAATTCATTCATTTCATAAGTAAATACTTATTTAGACATGGACTGTGTGCCAGGTTCAGTGCTAGATGCTGATAATCTAACCAGGACTTAGTCACACATGGCTCCTGCCTTCACACAGCCCATAATTAAACAGAACATCAAGTGATTACAATAGAGCATAGACTAGATGCCCAGGTAGCTCCTACCAGGAGAAGCTAACCTTATCCTGGCCTTCCAGAAAAAGTGCTAGTTAAGCTGGAATCTCAGCATACGTGGAGTTAGCCAGGAAACAAAGTGTTTGAGGCGAAAGCCTGGAGTTTAGGGAGAGGTTGGCTCCTTCAAGGAAACAAAAGAATTTTAATAGGTCTGAGCATAGAATATAGACAGAGGTATTAGCAAGAAGGGAGTAATCACAGGGACCCAGGTAGACCAGGCCCTCTCATTGAACCTTTAGATAAGGAGCACCATCCAGTATGTTGTTATCGTGTGGCACCCATTCACAGAATGTGTTGTCAAATCCAGGATGTCATGGTGTCTGTAAATAGGGCCAAGAAAAGGAAGAGTGAATTTGTCAGAGTTCTGAGTGATCTTGCAGGAGGGCAAGCGTGGATGAAGATCTCTGCGTCAGGGAAGGTGCTAATCTTCTAAGAAGTCTGTAAGTGGTTTCAGTGACTTGCCAAAATGCTGGCAATAGTCTCTCTTGCTAAAATTGTCAGCTCTATTTCAGAATTTTGCTTCTGCATGTTGGTTCTGATTTTATAATGAGTCTGTGGAAGGAAAAGAATCTTCTCAGTTGAAATCTTACTTACCACTGGTTTTATTAGAATTCAGTTTTTCTTTGAACCTGGAGATACCTGTACTAGTTATTATTTAAAAAAATGCCATTTTGAACCTCAAAGAGTTAATATATGTTTTTATTAAAGTGAAAGCAGTTTACTGCACTTCGAATTCATTTTGCTGAGCTAGTGATATTAAAAGCAGTTATTATAGGGGTTTCTGGGTGGTTCAATAAGGTTAAACATCCAACTCTTGATTTCAGCTGGGGTCATGATCTCAGGGTGGTGAGATCTAGCCCTGGGTCATCTTATGTGCTGGGTGTGGAGCCTCCTTAAGATTCTCTCTCTCCCCCTCTCCAAAAAAAAAAAAAAAAAAAGGCAATTATCATAGCAAAGGGAAGGGGTGTAGTACATATATATTAAGAGGTGCAGAAATATTACTTTTTTATTTTTATCATTTTTTAAAGATTTTATTTATTTATTCATGAGAGAAGCAGAGACATAGGCAGAGGGAGAAGCAGGCTCCATGCAGGGAGCCCAGTGTGGGACTCAATCCTGGGTCTCCAGGGTCACGCCCTGGGCTGAAGGCGGTGCTAAACCACTGAGCCACCCATGGATCCTGAAATATTATTTTTAGAGCGAGAGGAGGAGGAGGAGAAGGAGGAGGAGGAGGAGGAGGAGGAGGAGAGAATGTCAAGCAGACTCCCCACTGAGCAGAGAGCTGAGGTGTGATCTGACCCTGAGATCATGACCTGAGCACTCACCACTGAGCTGCCCGGGAGTTTCAGAGGAGGGACAGAAGTCTAACCGATAGAACAAAACATTCCATGTACTTAAAGCCACACGAAAGAGAAACATTTTGACTACATGGTAAGAGCGAGGTAGAATATGAATAAATCTGTTTATTAGAATGGAAGTCATTAAATTATGTTTGGCATTCATTTTTGACACTGTCAAGAATGATTTTTAGCTGCAATTTAAGACAGCTTGACTAAGAAGTAGGTTATTTGTTTCACCTAACTTGTTTGTCTCAGCTAAAATGTTGTCCAGTGGCTCAGCAATGTATCAACATCTCTGCTTATTTTCTTAGCTTCCTCCTCGTGACCGTTGTCTCATGATCTCACGATGCTGCTCTAGGCAGAAAAAAAGGTTGGAGGTGGTGCCAAATCACTAAAGCTTAATCTCATTGGCTAATTCTCAGTCACCTGGCTAGCGACCTGCAAGGTAGGCTAGGGAACTGAGTGACTCATCCAGTCTCTAGAGCATGCAGGTGTAAGAGGCATTAGAGCCTCGGTAGAGTACCTGACCCAGAGAGGGTTAAACCCTTAGTTCTCCAAAGCTGATACTGCCTGCTTATAAAAAAGGGGAGCATATAATTTAACAAGTCTGATCTTATAACAGACTTAATTTTTTTTTTCTGTTTTATGACATGGATGGGTTTTGGTTATGGTTATAGCTATTTTGTCATTATTTCAGTTAGACACTTTGAAGTCACTCTATTTGATTTTGATGTTAAGTGAAGTAGTTTTCAGTGATAAAATAATACGTTGAGAAAGAATGTCTCAACTCGACATATGGCTTTTATATATGTAAAACATGTTAATGAAAGGTTAATGTTTTTATTAGTACATTTGTGGTAGGTATTGCCAAGGTGACCCTAAATAAACTTGGATTTCTCTTGTGTTTCTCTCTCACATGGCAAAATGAAGGAGTCAATGAAGCCATTTTAGAAAGCCATTTTAGAAAGCTTCCATTAAAAACGCTATGTATTAGAACTTGTGTGTAAAAAGTTAAAAGATTCAGTCATTTGTAGATTACAGAAGACATCAGAGGGACCAAATTCAAGAATAAAAGGTGAGAGATGTAGCCTTCCACCACTCCTTTGTTACTGTACTGTGAATCCACATTCTTCTTTTGGCTTCCTTGAAAGCAGGCTTGAAGATCTTGCTGGCCTTTTGTCACACTGGCCACTCACCGTTGTGCATGACATTATGCTAAAAACATTTGTCAATGATCCATACTGAGCTCCTGTAGTTGGGGCAGTCTTAGAGCTACAGCTTTGGTATGATGCTAAAATGTACCCTTATGCAGTTAGAGCAGTTTACTTAAGACAGGGATGTGTTAAATCAACTTTCACTCATAACAGGTTATGTTTTGATAAATTTTTAGAAGTTAGATGTAACTCACAAGTTTCACATAGCTGAAGTCTTTTACTATACTAAGTTGTGTTTTAATGTAGTAATCTGTTTTCTCACAAACGTGGAAACTACATCATACATTACAGGTTGGAGTTGAATTCAGGATGGGAAGAATAAGCAGTGTTTTTCACCAGGAACAGCTGGAGGAGTGTGGCAAGAAAATTTAGTAAATATGTAATTATAACAATTAGAATATTCTGATTGAGTTTTGGTTAACAGAAAATCATCCTATAAATAAAACAATACAGATTATAATACTTTGTGTTAGCTCTAAAGCATGTTGTAGAGCTAAAAACACGAATTGTAAATACACATTATTTATTACGTAAAAAGACATCAGATGTGGCTTTAAATGTTTCCAATGTTGAACATCATTTTTCTGTGGTTGTCTTAGGTGATATGTTGTTATTTTAGCACAACAGAGTCCTCTTTATAAATACCATTTGTCTGGCTCTTGGGGAAAAATTAAGACTAATAGAGCTTTCTTTTGGGTGAGAGACTTGCCTTTTTTCCCTTTGTTCCCTGAGAACAAAGGGACCTGAGTTTGAGGCGCTTGTCTTTTTAATTTATTTTCCTTAACTGGTTAGTATTTTTGAGAATAACCTCTTTTTTCATTATTTGTGTCATAAAAATTTCTAGTGTTGGTTGTTTTAATTGGCTTTTTCATTTCAACTGTAAGACAGTGTGTACTGTAATACACATCTTTGACCCACTTTGGCACTTTTGGGCACATTTTTCCCCCACATTCAGGTCTTATGCCTAGATGTGCCTGGGCTCAGTCATGCAGTTTTCCTAGGGTCCCTATTTTGCAACATAGGATTGCAGGAACAGAGATGCAGTGGTTACGGATGCTCTCTGTGGCTGCAGAGCACTGACCCACGGGGGATGGCCTCATTGGCACATCAGTGACCTCCTGTCAGCTGGCTAGCTCAGCATGTAAAAGTCAGAGAAAAGAACGCATTTAAAAATTCCAAACTGGATACTCCCTCCTATTAGAACATGTATTTCCCAATAGTTCCCATTTAGTGCTTTGTTTCCATGGGCTATCCCAGGGTAAGCACCCATGACCCAATGCGTAGGAAATGGACTGAAAGAACTTACATAGAGATAGGGGTCCCTTTAAAGGGTTTGGGAGTGCTGGGTCAGGTTAAGGCAGAAAGAAGGGAATTAGTTGTCTGTCCAAGCTCCTAGCAGAGACAGGACCCTCACCAGCCCATTAGTTCATTAGCTACATTTTATTAACCCACACATAATAGTTTTCAGTGCAGATAGGTGGATACTAAGATCGCTGAACAGGAAGATATCAAAACTAAGGAAATATGATTCAGCCAAGATGCTGGGAGGAGGTCTTCATGCATCCCTGTATACCACCACTTCCTTCTCCCCCAGAAGACACCAGGACAGGTCCTCCTACCACCGCAAGGTTATCATGGTAGATTTCGAAAAAAAAATATTTGGTGGACAAATGACTAGGTCAATAGGTATACAAAAAAACTAGGCAATGTTGGTTACTAAACAGTGTATAGTTTTGCATTTCATGGAAGCCAAGGCAAACTATTCTTTCAGGGCTTGTCTCTTACTTGACTTTAATATTTGGAAAGTCAGCATGTTCAATAAATGGCTTGTTTGACCTTAAGGTGAATGTGTCTTCAGGAGGTAATAGGTTGGTCCACGTCTTAGTGGTTAAACTTTTCTCAAAAACCTTTTTGTCTTGTCATGGGGGTCTATATGCCTGAATGTTGGAAGCCTAAAAAGAGGGCCTATTTCTCTTTACCCTGCTACTTTCTTCAAGACAGTGATAAATACATTCATTAGGCTAGTCTGAATTTTATTAAATTGAAATTTTGGATCGAAAGGAGCAAAGGTAGCAAACAGTATTATCCAACTGGCTTTCAAGTAAGCACATGTCTTAAATTCACGACTTTTGTTTTCCTGATGGAGGTTTCAATTTCATTAGAGTTGGTACCAGGAAGATTGGATCAGACACGATATTCTAACTATCTTGTTGATGGATATCCAGATCTGTGTAGATGGTAACATGCAACTTTAGGGTTTCTAAGTTGATTCTTTGAAATCACATGTCCTGTTAATGGTAAAATAAATGATTTTACATTTTTAAATTCAGCTGCATTATAAAAATGGAAACATGTTAAAAAAGAAGACACAAGGGCAAGTTTGGTTCATATTTTGATTTGCAATAAATCATGATTCCTATAGGATTTAAACAAAACTGTTCTTTTAGTATTATGAAGTACCCTCTTTATGAGCATTAGGGCTTTGAGCATCGCTGGAGATTTTTGCATCATCTCTGATCTTCAATTGGGCCAGGAGTGAGGAGGGGAGAAAGATGCTCAAACTAGGTCATCAGCTACCATGTACGATTTTATCCTTTGGGAGTACTGTATATGGAGCAGAAGATTGAGGTCACAACTTGATTTTCCAGCTCTAGGTGGAGGGCAGTCTGTTTACAGTTTATTTGCTCTTAAGTTAAATTTTGAAGACATCTACTCTTAGAAGACTAATATTTCAGTGTTTTCTTTCCTCCTTAAATGTAAATCTATTTTGAGTTGTCACATATAACAACAAAATCTGTATTATTTAGATTCCCATCTCTATTCCCCAAGGAAGAAACACGGACTAATTATGTTTTTTTATGGCTAAGTGTTGATGATTAAAGGGCTCAGAATTCAGTTTAACCACCTTTAAAAAATACTTCTTAATTTTGAAAAGGTGATAGGTTTACCCAATGATTAAAGAGTATAAAAAAATATACTAGAACACCTTGTATCTGTCTGGTTCCTATTCTCTTTTCTGAAAAAGGTAAACATTGTCAGTACTTGTATGTGTATTATGTAATAATTTTGTTAGGAATTTATAAGCAAAATAGAAAATGTACTCTTACATTTCCATTGTCTTTACACAACAGAGCATATTATCTACATTGCTCTTTTCTGTTTTCTCATTTACTGCAGAATCTGTCCTAGTTCTTCATTACAGTTGTGATATTTCACTATATAAATGTACCATAAATTTGTTTAGCCAGTCCTCTACTTATGGGCAGTTGGCTTGTTTCTTGATCTTGTCTTTGCAAACAAGTTTGCAGCACCAGTCCTTCAGTTATGTCATTGCACTCCTGTGTAGGATTCACAATAAGATAAGTTCTTGCTGACCAGCTATGAAGTCAACAGTTGATGTTAGAATGTAGTAGAGAAGGCTTATCACAAAGCTTTTAAGTTTTTAAACATCAATATGAGTGTATAAAGTTATGCAGACCAACATGATCAGAAGTGTTTTTAATGTTTGAATGCAGTTCTTGGTGGGTAGTGTTGAAAATGGCCTCATGATGCTCAGGTCTGACTATTTCATTACTACCAGAGGCAGACCAGTGTTGCATTTGAGGGGTTGCATCTGAGGTCTTCGTGACTGGATAGGTAAGAGCTGATGCTGATACTAGGGGCTCCCTGACTCTCAAAATGCCAGTTCCCCAGCCATTAAGAAAGCCTGAAAGAAAAGGTGGCTATCATGTGGACAGCTGGCTTTTATTGAAGCACAGGTGTCATTGCTCTGCCCTCCTATCCTTAGAGTTAACACCTTAGCACCAGAGCTGCAGGTGAAGCCGGAACCAGGCAAAGCACAAATGAAAAACAGCTAAGCACCAAGAGATGTGTGTGACGGGTGTAGTCAGACTTGGGCAATTGATGTTTTCCAGGCTGTACCTTAACAAAAACTACTCACGTTCATTCTAGAGTGATCTTAGCATTCCTAATACATTGTTGGGTCCTAGAGAATTTTCTACCCTTCCACAGAGTTTATGTGCCCTTGAAACAGTTCACAGTTCCAAAATATTGGAGAATAGGACTTTTATAAGCACAGATGCCACTTTGTTATGAGAAGCTAAAGCAAACAAAATAATAAAGGAAATGTATAGTTGCCAGTCTCACTCATAGACTTAAGCCATCTGAATTCTCAGCAGCAAACTAGGGAACGGTTGATCCTGTTCCGCTGACATATTGGAAAAAATTAAGAGTTTGTCTTGGAGAGTAGGGTGAGGTTTGAAATGGGTGAATAAGGTCAAAAGGTGCAAACTTTCAGTTTTCAAATAAACAGGCCGTGAGTATGTAATATCCAGCATGGGACTAGAGTTGATAATATTCTATTGTATATTTGAAACTTGTTAAGAGAGTAGATATTTAAAGTTCTCATAAGAAAAAAAAGTTGTAACTGTGTCTGGTAAAATGTTAACTAGACTATTAGCATCATCATTTCCCAGTATATAATGAATCATTACATTGTGCATCTGAAACTAATATAATGTTAAATGTCATTTATACCTCAAAAAATGGGGAGAAATTGTATTTCAGATGGTAAAAGGGGGGCAGTTAATTTAAAAAAGGAAAGAATATCTCTTATGAATTTGAAGCCACTATGGCTTAAGAAAACCTTTAATGGGGGATCCCTGGGTGGCTCAGCAGTTTACCCACCCGCCTTTGGTCCAGGGAGTGATCCTGGAGTCCCAGGATTGAGTCCCATATCGGGCTCCCGGCATGGAGCCTGCTTCTCCCTCTTCCTGTGTCTCTGTCTCTCTCTGTATCTCTCATGAATAAATAAATATAATCTTAAAAAAAAAACTTAACAAAATTGATCAAATTAAACAAGCTAGTAAAAACCATAATGGTTTCAGAGGCCCGGTATACAGTCGACAAATCCAACTTACGTTTTTTAAACACCTCAAAAACAGTGTGGACAGATCTTGGCATGATATAGATGTATTATTTTAAAATCTACTTTATGTACATTGAGAAATATAGCTAATCTTAAACCAGAGAAAAATAAAGCTGTCGTTCTCTTTTTAAAATAATATTAGAAATGGAATTAAGTGTTTAATAAGAAAAAAGATAAACAATATCAAGTGATTTATCCAAACAATATTACTAGCAAATACTTTAAGTAAATCGTAAGAACATACAGTGAGAGAAATTTAGTTTACGAAAAAACCAAACATGATATGTAGCTCTTGCCTAACTTTGGCATAAGAAATTTGAAGGAAGATATAAAATCTGGTATTACAAAAGGAGTACCTGTATTTTGAACCTGAAGGTGGAAAAAGAATGTTCAATAAACTAATTTAAATGTATCTCCCTATGAATTAACTTACTAGAACATGACCAGTGCAATTCATCTGGAAGTCTCAGTAGGCAAGAATTTTAAAGAATGTTTTCTTCAACAATGTTAATATAAAATATTTACATCTCAAATTTTATAAATAATTATAACCTAACATTTTTCAAACTCTGTTGTGTTAAATTAAAAAAATAATTAGCATAGAAATTCTAGAAAGAGAATCAAACATTGTTAAGGGATTCAAGAAATGATAAAGCAATCTATCAATAAATTAAAGGAATATTTCAGTAAATATTGGTAGGACATAGCAATGATATTAGAAGAATGAATTTATATCAATAGGTTACGGGAAATTCTAGATTACCAAAGAGTTAAAGGCTATTTTTTGCTGTTTGTATACAATTATGTAAAACTGTAATAAAACACAGATGTTTATCTATATGTAGGTTTATTGAAGAGTATCCAAATAACAAGCTTGATATACTAAAATGACATTTTGTTACAATTATAGCATAAATAGTTATTTTTAGTTTTATTTTTTAAATTAGTTTTTAAAGACTTTTATTTATTCATGAGAGACACAGAGAGAGGCAGAGACATAGGCAGAGGGAGAAGCAGGATCCCTGTGGGAAGCCTGATGTAGGACTTGATCCCAGGACCCCTGGATCATGACCTAAGCCAAAGGCAGACTCTCAACCACTGAGCCACCCAGGTGCCCCTAATTTTGGTTTTATGGGACATCTCCACCCTATCTCCACTTTCCAAGGTGGGTGGGAACAGTAGAGAATGGGAGGAAGCCTAGCTTCTGACTTTGAACCTGTCCTATGGATGGCATCCGTGCATGGACAACACCCTTCCCATCCTGGAACCTTGCTTTCCCTGTGGAGAGTTACTGAGTGGATGAAAGAGAGGAAAAGTGAGAACACTCAATGAGCAATAAAACACTATGTAATTATTATATGTTACATGAGAAATAGAACACCTAAGAACATTTTAGGAAATGATTTAAATAAAGGACTACTAATATCAAGTACTTTGACAAACCGTAAAATATTTAGATTATTTTTCATTAATTAGTTCATTAATATGGGACTTTATAAAGTTCTCCCTTCAGGATTTTAATATTATGACTATGAACTAGGTCACTTTTCTTCATCTGCTTTGGAAGTGGTGGTTAGTGCTAAACAGCCGTTAATGATTACTGAGAAAGACTAATAGGCAAATACTTTCCCCTTCTCTTTAAGTATTTTTAAAACACAATAGATATTTTAGTCATCTTAGAATCATGAGTTATCAAGTATTAACACAAATACAAATTCTTTAACCATAGAAAGTACCATAGAAAATGAGAGCCTCCCCCCATCTCCTATTTTAAGAAGAATATATTGAGTATATTTTGTCACTGGTTCTTGGAGCATAAATACTGAGGACTGTTTATTTTCCTTCAAGAAATTACTATAGCTTTCCTCCTCTGAAGAATGTTTTTTAAAGAAATCTGATAGATTTCTCTTTTTTTTAAAGATTTTATTTATTCATGAGAGAGAGAGAGACAGACAGAGGCAGAGACACAAGGAGAGGGAAAAGCAGGCTCCATGTAGGGAGCCTGATGCTGGGACTCAATCCTGGGTCTCCAGGATCACGCCCTGGGCTGAGGGCAGGCACTAAACCGCTAAGCCACCGGGGCTGCCCTCTGAAGAATTATAGAAAATAATTCCTGTCTATAAAATGTTCTTAGGTTTGCTACCACAGAATGTGAATATTGTAGGGAATGCCTCTGAGAACAAGGGAACATTTTTTTTCTCTCTCAGCTTCTTGTATCTTTTTTTCAGATTTAGTTTTGTTTTGATTACTTGGCCTACTTATTTCAAGAAGCTAAGGAGCTTGTTTTGTGTGTTCTGTTAAAAAAATTGTTTGATATTTAAAGTGACTGGGACATTTGGAATAGTTCCAACACTGAACAGTTGTTCATTTAAAGGAGACTAATTCCCAGGACGCTGGGGCATAGAAAATGAATAATCAGCACAGCATCTTAGTTGGATTTGGAGTTATTAGTATGAGCTTAAAAAAAAAATACATAGGCCCTTACTACTACTAGGAGAAGGGAAAAACAGTAAACGTTATGTTTCATAGAAAACGGAAAAGTATAGTATAAGTGCTTTTAGCACTTAAGGGGCAAAATGTGAGTAGATTTTTCAATATATGTAATGATTTACTAGAGATTAGGAAATGACTCATCAGCAATATAAATCTTTGTAATAACCTGGCCATCAGCAGGAAAAGATGGGAAGATGTAGAAAATGTGTAGGAAGAGGGAGAGGCATTGAAAGGCCAATCACTTGTGTTTTTCTTTCAGCATATGTGATCAGAATATAGTCAGGGAACTTGTCACAGGGTACTATACCAGTTTACCTAGAAAATTAGAAATTATGATACGAATATTATTTTGCACATAATTTTCATGTTTTTGGATTGCTAAATCTAATTGTTTCATATACATAATTCTCTGCCCCATGTAAATCTTTTAAAGTCGGAGCTAAAGACATTGTCTGTGTTTATAAGTTCCAAACATCTAGATAGTTGATTAATTCCTGTTCTGATCCATATGCTTTCCTTACGTAAACATAGCTTAAATGTATTTCTGTGGTTTATCTAGTTGTTTTTGAACCCAGATGGTAGTGATTATAAAAATTAAAATCACATATTTTCCTATGTATACTTATTCCCTTTACAGTTGAAAAGGGCAGGCAAAAGAATCCCAGAAGTTTGTGTATCCAGACACAGACATCTCCAGATGTGCTATCCTCTGAAAAAACACTTGAGTTGGCCCAGTATAAAACAAAATGTGAAAACCAAAGTGGATTTATCCTGCATCTCAAGCAGCTTCTTTCCTGTGGCAATATCAAGTTTGAAGCATTAACAGTTGTGATTCAGCACCTACTCTCCGAGGTAAGGATGTCTACCCTCTAAACAGTTTTTCTGATTGAATTGAGGGGTGTAGGAGGGGGGCTAGTGTTCATGCTCTTGTCTTGTGAGTACTGTTCAGTTAATGAATGATAAGACCAGATATAATTCTTGCAATTATGCTTTGTCAACTCACTTGATACCTGAGTCATTCTCTAGAAATTTGGGATCGAAACATTTCTCCCTATTTTTTCTTTTCCAGAGTCATTTAGACCAACAATGACATAAGGTAATTGTTACATACATCTCCAGCTTATATTGGCATTATTTTACAGTTGTCTAACTGTATGTAGCTTTCCATATCACCTTTAATTTAATGCTTTGAAAAACGAGATTTATTATATTTGTGGGTCAAAGAACGCTTCTGAAGTAACCCCCATTATGGGTCTGGGGACTCTTCAGAATTTCCATCTAATTCTAAACTAGTTTCTGGTACAAAAAATGCAAAACAGGTTTTCTTTGCTTACTTATTCTTCTGTGACATTCTACAAGGATATTAGTTCAGAGACTGCTTAAAATTCATTGAGAAAACCAAGTTTCTGTGAACATATGCTACTGGCCTAGCAACAAAAACTACAAATATCTAAGGGAAAAAAAAACCACTGGGATGAGATTATAGTTAAGCTCTTTAGATTTTATTTATTTTTTTAATGATAAATTTATTTTTTATTGGTGTTCAATTTGCCAACATACAGAATAACACCCAGTGCTCATCCCGTCAAGTGCCCCCCCCCAAGTGCCCGCCACCCAGTCACCCCCACCCGCCGCCCTCCTCCCCTTCCATCACCCCTAGTTCATTTCCCAGAGTTAGGAGTCTCTCATGTTCTGTCTCCCTCTCTGATATTTCCTACCCATTTCTTCTCCCTTCCCCTCTATTCCCTTTCACTATTATTTATATTCCCCAAATGAATGAGACCATATAATGTTTGTCCTTCTCCGATTGACTTATTTCACTCAGCATATTAGAGAGAGTGTGTGCACTTGAGCTGGGGGAGGGGCAGAGGAAAAGAACCTCAAGCCGACTCCCTGCTGAGCTTAGAGACCAACCCAGGGCTTGATCTCATAACCCTAAGATTGTACCTGAGCCAAAATCAAGAGTCACACGCTTAACCGACTGAGCTACCAAGGCTCCCTCCCCTCTTTTGATATTTTTCAATCACAGTTTAAAAAGAGGCATATTACATAACATCTCAAGAAGAAAACTGTCCAATTTGTTTGTTCTGTAGTTCAGTTCAACAAATCTATGTTCATTTTCTGCAGAGGCTACTATGATAATGTTGCTGGTCTGCGGCAGGAGAGCCAGGCACTTGCTCTGTGCCTTTGCAAGTTACCAAGCTAATAGATAGTAAGATCAGTATTTGATGAACATTTTACAGCTTTGTCCAAAAATATTTTTTTGAGAAGGAGTTGTAAACATTTACCTAGTTTTTAAATTACAGTAGTATATAGTCTTTCTGTTTCTCTTTAATATGTAAGGAAGGAATTGGAAAGCTGGTTTATATAACCAAGTAAGCTAAATTGGAAACCATGTAATATCAAATGTAGGAAATAATTTGTCTATTTTCTAATAAACCAATTACTTTGTTTTACTATATCTAGCCCAGTCAATCTCATGTTCAATGCTCACTTCGGCAGCACATATACTAAAATTGGAACAATCCCATGTTCAACCCCTTTCTCTCCTTTCCCTCTCACATGAGATGAGTCACCAAGTGCTGTGAGCCCTCATTCCCACAGTTTGGCTCTCCTTCATCCATTCTTTTCCATTCATACTGATGCCAACCTTGTTCAGACTCTGGATAACTGTCCACTAGATTATGATAACTTCTTAGTCTTTAGACCTGCATTCTTTTCACTATAATCTACCCCAAGCATTGCTAACAGATTTATCTTTCAAAGCATTCCGCTCTACTGATTAAAACCTTCAGTGGTTCTCCATTGTCTACAGCTGACCTGTCCAATATGGAAGCTACTAGCTTTATGAAGCTACCAAGCACTTGAAGTGCAATGAGGCTGAATTAAGATATGCAGATAGGCGTTAAAATACACATGGATTTCAAAGACTGTAGATAAGAGGTGATGTAAGTTCCTTGTGAATAACTTTTCTGTTGACTATATGTTGAAATGGTGATATGTTGGATATTCTGGGTTAAATAAAATATATTAAAATTTAATCTTTTAAACTTTTAAGAAATGTAGCTAGTGGAAATTAAGGTTATATACATGGCTCATATTAGATTTCCTCTGGATGACTCTGGGGTATAACTTGGAATGTAAGTTTCTAATTTGGCACAAGCTGCCCTTGTTAGCCTCACCTCACTGCCTGTCTGCTCCTGCAGTATGATTAGTGAGGTAGAGGAGAAGCAAGAGGAATCTAATATTATTGAATATTTACTAAGTTTTTTTAGGGGGTGTGGGAGGCTATTGATACTTTTATTTTTGTGTTTTGTTTTGCTTTTAAATGTATTTTATTTAAATTAAATTTGCCAATATAACACCCAGTGCTCATCTCATCATGTGCCTTCCTTAGGATATTTATTTACTACATCATAGACATTCTTATTAAGTCTTGTCCAAAAACATAAGTTGGAATTTACTAGGAAGAAAATGGAGATGTAGAGCTGTTAAGTAACTTGACTATTAGCAGTCAGCTGGTTAGAGGAAGACCAGTACTTGAACTTGGGTCTAGGATACAAGAAACTCAAAATTGACTATGAACTTACTGTACATTTTCATTTTTAAAAAAAGCTTTTGTTTATTTATTCATGAGAGACACACAGAGAGGCAGACACATAGGCAGAGGGAGAAGCCGACTCCCTGCAAGGAGCCTGATGTGAGACTCGATCCCAGTATCACGTCCTGAGCTGAAGACAGATGCTCAGTGGCTGAGCCAGCCAGGTGTCCTACTTCCTGGATGTTTTCATCCTTTGTTCATATTCCATTGCTGGGCTATTGCCCTTCTCCCTAATACCTACATATTCAGTGGCATCGCATCACTACCTATGTTTAATTTACATGAATTTATTATACAAACAAGTAGAAAATGCAAATTAAATAGATCAGGCAAGGAAAGGCCTCTCAGTGAGGAAAGGCCCAGAAGTGACTGTGAGATGAAAGGTGTCTGCCCTTTCTTTGGTTCCTAAATCCCTCACGTGGCATGAACCTTCCACAATCCATGTAATCCCAGTGTTTCATAATACTTTTTCCCCCCATACAACCTGGCCCCCAAATACAAACCAAACACTTTATCAGATGCTCAGAGAAGGAGTAGATCAAACACTAGAAGAAAAACCTCACTTGGTTGGACATACTGAGAGATGTCTTGTCAGTCCACAACAGGGCAAACTCTTAATGAGTTTCTGGGAGACTTTAACTGTATGTGAATTTCATCTTGCATCTGATTTAGGTTTTAATGCCCATATAATTATAACTCCACTCCATTTCTTAAAATCAAAAACTCTCTTTTAGGGGTACCTGGGTACCTTACTTGGTTGAGCGTCTGGCTCTTGGTTTCGGCTCAGTTTTGATCTCATGGCCATGGATGCATCTGGCTCCAGGCTTAGCAGAGTCTGCTTGAAGATTCTCTCCCTCTGCCCCTCCCCTCACTTGCACACATGAATGCACGTGCGCACTCTCTCACAGTCTGTCTCTTATTCTCTCTCTAAAACAAGTCTTCAAAACAAAATAAAACAAAAAACCTCCCTATTTCCTGGTCCTTCTATTTCTCTATTCTGTTCACCTTCTGGATGCTAGGAGCACTTATATTTCTCTGTCGCTCTCTATTATACATTACAGATAGCCATCTGTACTCATTTTGCTTAAGACCAGAAGCTCACTGAGAGCAGGATCTGTGTCTAGTTCTTTCTTAGGAAACCACCCCAGCATCTATGGTAGGGCTTTATACATAACAGATGTGCAGTGTATGCCTGCATGAACAAATGAATGGACAGGGTGAACTCCAGATGTGAGATGAACATGTAAAATCTTTATGTAAATGTTCTTTGCTCTTTATAACCAATCGACAAATATTTACTGATTGCCTAATATGTACAGGGCACTATTATAAAACAGTTAGAAAGGAAAGACATAACCAGGGGAAAAGTTAAGTAATTCTGCAGAACAATTTTCCTCTTAACCCTTTGATTCTCTCATACCCATTATAGAAGTGATTGATTGATGTATAGACAAGGAGATGTAGATTGTAGATGTAGACTGATCTATATATACATATATATCTTAATTGTTTTTCTAAATGGTTTTAGAGCATTAGAGTATGGGTAAAGATGATTGATTATAGGGAATCCTAGAACCAAGACTTATCTTTTTGTTGCAAGTCTGTTTAACAACTATAACTTTCCACTTTTGTGGCAGACATAATTCATTACATAGAAGTTCTTTTTTTAAGATTTTATTTATTTATTCATGAGAGACAGAGAGAGAGAGGCAGAGACACAGGCAGAGGGAGAAGCAGGCCCCATGCAGGGGGCCCAATGCGGGACTTGATCCCGGGACTCCAGGATCACGCCCTGGGCCGAAGGCAGGCACTAAACCACTGAACCATCCAGGGATTCCCATTACGTAGAAGTTCTGATAAGTATCTCATCAATCTGGAAACTAATACCATGCTTTCTGTCTCCCAGAGGACTCACTATTGCTAGTTTTAATTTGTTCCCATTCTTGGTTTATCCTTGCATAGTTGTGCAGTGTTCTGTACAAACAGCCAAAGTGAAACCCAACGTAAAGTAGCAGCCAAATAAGGTGAATTTGGTGTGACACTGTTTACTATAAGTAAAAATCTCTCAGAACAACAACAACAAAAGAGTGGATATGATTCATTGTGTGAGTGGCAGGAAGGAGAGGTCAGAGATAGCACACATCTGAGCCATCTGACGTGACTCTTTTCTGCAAAATCCCCTGTGCTGTTGATGCTTTTCAATAGCCAACAAATTCAGGCCCATTGATGGGACAGCAGCCAGAGATTAAGTGCCTGTGTCCCAGGGCCTCCTAATTAAATTATGGTGAATCCATTTTTTCCTTGGAGCACTTAATATATTTAATGCATGCGTACAAAAGCATATTCCTATCCAGATTCCCACCTCCCTCTTTTTTCACGTTGTGTGGAATTCTGTAGGTTAAAATACAAAGAGGATTAAAAAATAATTATCTAGACTATAAAGAGTTTGTTATCTAAGGCATAAACACTGATATAGGAGCAGCTGAATAAAAAGAAACAGGCAATCAGTACCTAAGTGACAAAATGTGTTTTTATCATCTACAACTGAAGGATAGGTATCTTAAAGGGCAAGCTCCCAAAGAGAGGCAGAAGCTGACACTTACTATGGTGTGGGCACTGCAGGTGGCATTTCACATAGGATCATATATAAAACCCTTGGTTTTCCAGTATTCTGTACTGCTTCCCCGCAGATGAAGTCATCTGCCTTGAGTGATGACTGAAGAATTGAGTATGGACATTTTAGTTCTATCTAGGTATCAAGCTTCTTTTTTAAATTAAAAAAAAACAACAACACTCATTTATTGATGTGGGAGGCAGAGAACTAGCAGAAGGGGAGAAGGAGAAGTAGACTCCTCACTGAGCAGGGAGCCCAACAGAGTACTGGATCTCAGGACCCTTAACTGACTGAGCCACCCAGGCACCCCCATCCCAAGCTTCTTGAAGGTGAGAACCAGATCTTAAATTTCCTCCATGTTTTCCCTAGCATTTGGAATGGTCCTTGATTAATTGGTACAGAGTAATAACTTGCCAATCAATTCAGAAAGATAAATGTCTTCTCTAGGCTTTGGGGGGGAAGGAGATGGTGACTATGGTTGACATGGAGTATTCCCTGAAAGTTTATATAACAGGTCAGATAAAGACCATGCATCCCAGATTGTGGAGATAGGACACGCATGGCAAGCATGACTTGACCAAAACAGGAAGGGATGTGAGTCTAAACAGGTACTGGAACACTGAGGTTCATGGAACTAGGGTAAAGCTTCTTTTTAGTGTACTCCATGTGTACTCTTTGTGAGGAAGGGCATTTATGTGTACAAAGAATATGGGACATTGATCTAGCAGCCCTCTGCAGGGTCGTGGGAAAGGTTGCTTTCACTAGTGCAGGAATGAATTGGTGGAGGTCAGGACCGGGGTGGAGGTAGCAATAATAGAAGACGTGACTGAGTTTGGAACAACTCATTTAGACAAGAGACAGAGATGACCTCCCAGCTTTCCTGCCACCATGTACTCAGATTGACAGAGCTTGGGAGAGAGACATCAGTGGCTTCTGGGCTTTAGTACAGGAAGGGTGAGCGCAGTAGAGCTGGGGGGAAATGTTCACGTGGATTGAAATTCCTTGTCCCCAGAAATCTCTTTAATAAGCCAAGAGATCACATGGTATGTATTTGGGCTAAGATGTAAGCATTTTCACAAAATTACTCCTGGAAATGATATACCAACTTAATTTTCCAGTCCTCACTTTTCACATTTCTGGAAGTTTGAAAAGTAATTTAGCTTCTTGCAGCTTTGCCTTCTACTAGCAAATTAACTCTCGTTGGGAAGGGAATTTTAAGCAAGTTCCTTAACGTGTTTCAGGATTGTTTATGGGTATTATACTGTCTTTTAGTTTTCTTGACATTGAGTGACAAAACTTGCTTATATTTACTTGACCTAGATTACTAAGCAAACAAAATTAAGGCTTAAGTTTATGAGATCAGGAGAAACGTGTATTGTATGCATTTTTCTATGCTTTTCTTCCAATTTTATCCAGCTTGATTTTCCTCAGTTTAATTTCTACATTAGAAAACTCCTGACATGTTCATTTTTAAAAACCTGGACTCACTGATTTGGGATTTCAGAACCATGTAATACTTCACTTTAAAGATTAAGCATCTAGAATCCCAAGAATGGCAAAATGAACTCATGAAGAAGTCTTCCTTAAATCTCATCACTGTTAATTATCTGTAAGACAGCGTTGGTGACTGTTTGTTAACCTCCTTAGGTCTTTAGTAAGAGACCATCACAAATAAAAGCTTTAGAAGGTATCTGATCCCCAACTCTCAAATCAGCATTTCACACTTTACCTTTATAAACACCAGCGGACCATGTTCTAAAGCATCCCGATTAAATTTCGTGGCAAACACCATGCACTGCATCCTAATGTCATTTTCAATTGTAAGTCACAAAACACACACTTGGATTGCTCTTCACCTAGTTCATAGGCTCCTCTCGTCCACAGGTTTTGGAGAACAAGTTTTTCTTTTCCCCTAGTAAGTGTGATAATCTAACGTCCTCAATTAAAGAGGAGACTAAAAAGGCTCACAAATCTAAAAATAACTCCATCATCCAGGCAGAGGAGGTCAGTTTTTCTTTCCACTGTACCAGCTGATATTTAAGTAAGTGGCCATCGATCAGTCTAATGTCTGGCTCTCGTTTTTCATAAATGAAGGGCTGTGGCTTTAAGTAATCGCAGGCTGCTCGTGCCAAAGGCAGAGGCTGCAGAATCAGCTTCTGCCAGGAGAGAGGCATACGGTAACCTGCAGGACGGGAAGGAAGGTTCCCGAGGACCAATGGCGCTCCTCCTGGTAGAGCTTTGAATGTAGGCAGACCGACCGGTGGGTGGTGTGGCCACCTGTGCACTTCTTGGACAGTGCGGGGGGTGGGGGCAGTTGGAGACAGAAGCTGGAAATGGGCTGCTCCAGCAGCAAAATGTGCCTCTATGCTCCATGTGCAGCAACAAGGGTAATTTGTATTTGCTTATAGTGCTTTTCTGGAAGAATGTCAGAGACGGAGGCAGAGGTTGTCTGGAATTAGGGGGGGAATGCTTTGAATGACAAGCAACTTTTGCCCGCAAAAGACTTGGGTCTCATGATCTCTGCAATAGTGTGATCAAGATGCGGCGGGAGCTCCGTCTTGGGTGATCTAGTAAGGGCATTTTCAGAGAGCTTTGAATCCTGCTTTTTTTCTCAGTCATGCCCTGGTGGTAGGGAATCTACCTTTTAAGAAACTGTATCTATTGCTATGTGTGTGTGTGTGTGTGTGTGTGTGTGTGTGAGAGAGAGAGAGAGAGAGAGAGAGAGAGAGAGAGAGAGAGATTGCTTTGAGTTGTGGTAACTTGGAAATTGTTCTTTTTTTGCAGGATAAATAGCTTTTTCTGATACTGAAACAGTTGCCTGATTTTCTTTGATTTGTTTCTTTAACATCTCCTTACAATCATAGCTGATCCCAAATATAATAATCCTTAGAAAAATAATGTGGAATGGGGTAAAATTAGTTTAATTTTGCCTTTTTTTTTAAAGGGTCCTTTTTCACTGTAGCTTAACCACAAACTTCTATCTTCCTTTTAGAAGGATTGACCTTATAATGAAACTTTTTTATTTGCAAATACAGGACAAAGTGCATATAAGTGCATATGTTTAGAACATTAAATATTTATCTTAAACTGATTAGTGCTTTATTGCCCTTGGAGGAGGAGAATGCATTAAGACTTAAGTATGCATTTGCTGAAAGGTTCTGCGAATCAGCAATGAAGCATGGCTCAAAGTAAATATTTTTAAAAGTGCCTCAAACGAAAGTTTCATGGGGACCTGAGAAAATAAAGATTTTTTGAAACATGAATTTCCTTAACAACTAAGGGACATCTGTGTTTTTTTACAACACAAACTGTTAGCCTAAATGATTCATATCTTGGCTTCTCCATTCTGAGTCTCATTTTCCTGGTGATAACAAATGTGTGCCTTACTGAAAGGGACCCTCTTGAAAACATTAGTAACTTGATGTGTGTTTTCTGCAGCGGGAGGAAGCACTGAAACAACACAAAACCCTATCTCAAGAACTTGTTAACCTTCGAGGAGAGCTAGGTAAGAACCTTTTTTTTTTTTTTTCTGCCTAAGTTTTATAAGATGAGGGGACGAATGGAAAATTTGGTTTTCCTCTCTGCATTGTGGCTGGAGTTGCATGCTGGCAGTTGTTAGCTGTCCCACTCTGGTATCTGTGCAAACACTTAATATCAACATTTCTTTTGAATCTTGGCAGCTTGATCTCAAGTTCACAGAATTCCTGGCACTCATCTGACTAAGCCTAGCAGAGCTTCTGATGACCAAAACATGGCTCTTCCTGAAGGCAGGGACAGAGTGATTTTTGTGATTGTGTGGGTTCCTGTTAGATAATCCCATCATATTTTTTTCTGAACCTCTGTCCATATAGAAAGATGGTGAGAAAATGCCTTCTCTGATTATGGTACTCACATTACACTCGCTCAGGGCACTTTGCTAGGAGTGAGTATATAGAAAAGAAGGATGCAATGCATCCAGGGTTGCCTGTCTAAAGAAGGCCTATTCTGTGCTAATGTCACAATATGAACAGCGCTGGTGGTGAATAAGGACCCAAGTAGGGGCACTGGTGGGCTTGTGCCTCTGATGTCTGTGGCACTCACCACCCATTGCTGCTCTTCCCAGGCTGAGCTCCATTTCAGTTCTGGTCTCTCCTGGAGGGGTCTTCAGGGCTCATTCAACAGATTCAGGCCTGCCTTTTCCTACCTCAGCTGCTGTGCTGGAGTGAGCCAGCTGTCTTGGGATTCCCCTGTCTGCCACGGGCACCTCAGCCCTACAGAATCAGCTTCCTGCGTTAGCCTCAGCCAGGTCTGGAGTTGTTCATTAAAAGGCTCTGTTCCTTGCCCTTTGCAATTTCTATGTATGCTGGCAGCCTCCTCTTAACGTGTGAGTAGCGATGTGTATAAATAATGCAAAAGCAACAGCCAGAGATGAAAATTGTGTTTGTCCAGTTCTAGAAGAAGCTCTGCTCACTTTTCTTTGGACGAGACTAGAATTTCAGCACTGTAGAATGTAATTTGCTGGACTTGAAGTTTTGAGGTCTTTCTGCCCCTGCAGCACTCCACCCCCACCAAGGCAAAGATCAGATAGCCATGAATGTGGGCCCAAGGCCTGTCCCTGTTCCTCATCCCTCTTCACCTTCCGACAGGAGGCAGCCCTGAACTCCTAGCTAACCCTCCAGGTTCTGAATACCTAGCTGGGGCTTCATTTTGTCCTGACCTTATTTTAGGCTATGGAAATGAAGAACTCTTTATAGAAAAGTAATTTTAATACAAATGGAACTTCGGGACCCCAAAGACTTGTGAGTTCTAGGGGATACAGTTCAAGGAAACCACAGCTGAGAAACAGGCTCCTGGCTGTAGTGGTCAAGGCTTTCTGCCATGTTACTTAACTTGATTACCCAGATGAGCAACTTAATTTGCTTTTGTCTGTGCCTTAAATAACGTAATGGATATAGAGTGAGCAGGTCAGGAAAGAGGCCTTTTTGTGTATGTGTTTCAGAGTTCATTATGGCCCAGTGGAGATGGAGATGAGCCTACCTGATGGTTCACATTTCAGCCTCTCCCCAGAATGAGGCAGAAACGCCAGCAGAACACTGTTCTCATTCATGCTGCTTGAATGGGGGATCCTCTTCTTACCTTTTAGTGGAGAGCTCAATTAAATGATTTGAATTGGGACCCAGTTCCTTAGCACCTCCAGTTGGTCACATAGCCTGACAGGAAGTAGCCATCAGTTTGTACCTCATCTGTGATAAGGACAGTGTGCCCTGGAGTATCCAGATGCAGGGGGTGGCCTATGCCTATCGTTCAGTCACCCAGGTGGGAGCTGGGTGATGCCAAGAGTAGAGGACTCTTGTCAGGGTGATGAGTGGGAATGTCTGTCAGTGGAGAGGACAAGGGGGAATGTGACCATGCTCCAGGGGCATGAGGTAGAACTGCTCAAGGAACTACGAAAAGCATTTTGGGAATGGTTTCAGTCCTGTGAGGGGAGAGAAGAGAAGCCTTTATGTAGTTCTTCTGTTGAAACCATCCAGGACAGATACTCGGAAAGCTGCCGGTGGGATTGTGTGTAGCATCAGCTGAAATGGAAGACTATAGGTTACAGAGCAAAGTTGGAAATGCAGTTTTAAAATTTGAGGCAGTTGTTTAAAGTGGTTAGACTGTGTGGCCACACTGTCTAGGTCCAAAGCTTCAGTAGCTGAGTGACATAGAGCAAGTGACATTACAGGTCCTGAGTCCCAATTTCATTCTCCGTCAAATGGCACTAAAAATTATCTGCTCAGGGGTGTTCATGAGGAAGTAACTCACTGTAAAGTGCCTGGCACTGAGTGTTACCTACTAGTAAACAGTAGGTATTAATGTGTGTGCAGTTTACAGCTGTGTAGCAATTGCCCATATTTGCTATTTTTTGGGCAGTGACTACTGCAGCAAGGAATTGAAATTAGACCAAATATTATTAGAAATCCCTTGAGATGGGTTGGGTTTTGTTTTTGTTTGTTTGTTTTTTGTTTTTTTGTTTTTTTGTTTTTGTTTTTTGTCTTCAGACTCCAATGGCAGTGAGATGAGATTGATTCTCTCCTCGCCCAGTAGAAGTGCTTGCAGTATGGATGGAGTCCATAATCTAGGATTTCTGTCTGTGTATCCCCAGCTAGGAGTTGCTTGACTTCTTTGAGCCCAGTTTCCTCACTGGGAATGCGAAGTTATTATGTATTTTGCTGGATTGTCATGGAGCTTGGTAAAATAATAGTCTGTATGAAGCAACTGGCATACTGCCTCATCCACCACAGTCACTTCGAGAAAGCTGCTACCATCACCGTCATCCAAGTAGCCACCATTTCTCTCCAAAATAATGGGGTGGGAGCTGTTGGTGTCACTCTCCCATTGAATAATGTTTCTTCCGCTTCTCTATGAAAACAGAGGCAAAGTTCCCAAACTAAGAACTACAAAACAAAACACAAAACAGCTGAAACTTAGGAGCAACGAAACCCAAGTAGAGTCTGTGATAGTGACCTTCAGAATCTTTAATTGCCTCCAACCTGTCCTCTCCATTGACCAACTTTCCTGTTGTCTCACTCGTTAGTCTCACAAGTGTCCTCTACTGCCAAGTTCACCCAACTGAGCTCAGAACAAAACCGCAAGCCTCCCCTCCCTCCAAGGAGTCCTCTGTACTTTATAATCATGTATTTATTTAATCTTGTGCTTTCTTGTCTTCAGATAGTAAATTGCTTAATTTCAGAGATTCTTTTCTGCTTCCTATGCAAAAAAAAAAACCCAAATATATATGCTTTTCATTTTCATAAGTAATTGATAAATATTTATGGGTATTTGAAATATTTGAGGGCTTTAAAATTTCTTTTTATTTAAGGACGTTGTGCAGAAAATAAAATTGCAAAGTGAAAGGAAAATAGCCAATGGTTTTAGTACCCCTGACAGAGCTTTTATTTCTGCATATTCTCTTGTGTATTTATATGAATATTTATGACTTTATATCTTCAGTTTTTTTATGAAGGTATGACTTACAAACAACGGAATGCTTATTGACACATATACTCATGTAACCTACATCTTTATCAAGGTATTAAAGGTCTCTGTCCTCCCAGAAAATCTCCTCATGCTGTTTTCTAGTAGATGACACCCCCCTTCCCCAGAAGCAAATATTGATCTGATTTTTATCACATAGGTTAGTTTTGTGTATTTTAGAATTTCATATAAACAGAAACATGCATTATGGTCTTTTTGTGTCTGGCTGTTTTCATACAGCAAAATGGTTTTGAGATTCATCCATGTTATTTTCTGTGTATTCTGATTTGTTCAGCTTGTGTCAAACACTTTGCCATGTTGTTTTATAATCTTCATTAGATTATGCTGAATGACTTGAGAAAGTCTTAGTGAGTGGATGTAGCTTAATTTCACTTGCCCCTGTAGTGTTAGAACGAGGGTTTCGTCATCTGCTTTTATCCCATCCATTCCCCAGGTTTTAACTACAACCTATAGGGTGATGATGTACAGATTTATTTTTCTAGTTCTCTCCTTCTCAAGCTGCAGATACATTTTTCCCAGTGAAGAGCTGCCTCCAGGAGAGCCAGTTCAGTGTAATCAGACCTTTCTGACTCTCCAGCCCCTTGCTTCCTAGAACCCCTGCAGTGTCTCCTGATTCAGACCTCTTCCTCAAGGTCTGTTCATCATCATTTGCAGTGACCTGATAATTCACTCACCACCTAAAGTATCACACACCTTCTCCTCCATCCTCTACATGATAATGATCTGTGTTCTGAGTATCACCTGAATCTTTCCTTCCTCAGCCTTCTTGGCTCCTGCTGTTCTAATTTAAGCCTCATAATTTGTCACCCCAAATATATTCCAGTGGTCACCCAGCAGGTCACCTCGCTCCAGGACTGCTTCTGTCCTCTGTGCTACCAGGACTGTATTTAAAATCTCACATCTGTCCTGTACTAGACATTTTTTAACAAACATAAATGACTTAATTTGGGCTTTGGCAAAAAGTCCAGATATACTATAGGCAACGTGTATGATTTAACTGGAACCTGCCAGCCCAACTTTAGGATGTCAGGACATCCTTTTGCCTTTCTTTACACCTTCTTTCCCCTCCTCATGCCCCAGCCATGAGTCCATTCATACTTCCTTGGACCTCTTTGGCACATGTTATCCTCTCTGCTTGAAATGCTCTCTCCTTTTTCACTGCCTTTCTATTTTTGTCTCTTAAACTCCTCACTAGCTACAATACCTAGCTAAGTCCTAATTAAAATACCATATCTTTCTTCAGTTGAGTTTTACCTCATCTTTCAAGCAAGTTATTTGTGCCTTCTGTGTCCTTCAGGATGCTCTGTTCTTAGGGTCGTTTCTAGACCTCTCACAGTCCAGAGCCATGAACCCTGCAAAGGCAGCATCTCCCTTACATTTGCTGCTCCACCTGCGGATACCTTGTGCCTGGCACTTAACTACTTCAGTGAATGAATGACTTTCACATTGAAATGGTAACCAGAGAAAGTTGGTTTTATCCTTATAATATTCTAATAGTGGTTTTTGTGTACAATTGTTTTCCTGTAAACCATTTAAAAATATCATGTATGTTTTTAGGAATGAATAGTAATATAAAGTAAGGCAAGCTGTAATTCTCTTGGAAACATTTTATAATTATGTTTGAGCACCCCAGTTAGATCATATTGAAAGTGTCAGCCCTTGAAATAAGTAACAGTTCAGTTTAATGGTCTGTTATGCACAGCAAGCATTTGGCCTCTGAGATAGAGGATAAACACGTCAATGATTTTTTTAGGAGTTGTATTGGATCAAAACAAGTATAATAGAGAACCATAATTATGATCTTTGAAGGTTCCTACTGCTTTTTGGTAATGTTCATCATTAGAGTCCTATTTTTATCTAAATTAATGAAGAAAAGGTATTTTCTTTCAAAATCTTTAGCCATCAGAATTAATAGCTAATGTATATCCTTTTTAGAGCCTTCCATCTATTTTTATTTAAGTTTTTTTCTTCTAAAT
This sequence comes from Nyctereutes procyonoides, assembly GCF_905146905.1. Classification (NCBI taxonomy): domain Eukaryota; kingdom Metazoa; phylum Chordata; class Mammalia; order Carnivora; family Canidae; genus Nyctereutes; species Nyctereutes procyonoides. The sequence continues at coordinate 459,968 of NW_026575120.1, forward strand.
CCTACTGAGAATTAAATATCTGGTCAAGTGAACTAGATTTCAAAACTTTGAAATGCCTTTATTCCCAGGCATTCATATAAACTTAGTACTGTTTTTACTGAGCTGTTCAGACAATGCACATCTTCTCTATACATTTATCCTAATTGTTTCTATTTAATGACGCAAATGGGATTTGAACCTTTAATTCACTAAGAATTACAGTAATTCCCATAATAATTATATAAAAGACCAGTTGATTTTTTTCCTGTATATATAAAAATAATGAGCTGAGTATGGCAGTAACATTTATTGAGTGTCAACTCTTTCCTGACAGCAATATTCAGCGCTAAACCTGCTGGTTAGTATTTTATTAAAAGACAGGACAGGGAAGGGAGGGAAGAGGAAGGAAAAGAAACTGAGGTTTGAAAGTGAAGTAACCTAAGGTCAAACAGCTAGAGAGCAAAGTGCCTGGATAAGGACCTAGGATAGGTAGGTCCAAACTCCTATTCACGGTAACAGGAAAAGCATGATGCAAATATTTGAAAGGTCAGAAAATGATGTGATATAAATCCTCCTTTGTGTTGGTAGCAACTTTTGGAATCTTTTTATTTGATTCAAGAGTTCAAGAAGTACTGTTAGATTAAAATAGGACTTGTTATTATCAGAGGAAAGTGACTTGATTCTGCCAGAAACAGTATATAAATTGTCTAATCAACACTTGTGTCTATGAACTTGAGGCTACCACACACCTTGTGGAATGTGTTAATTCTTTCATTAGTTTTGTTTACAAAATTAATGTCTTGGCCTAACAGCCTGTGTATTTTAAAGTAATTTTAAAACTCTTTACAGTGACTTAACTTTAAAGTTAAGAGTTGCAGCATTCCAGAAGTGATTTTTGAAGTGGACTTTAATGAAAAAACAGTTAATATAATGAAAACCAACCATATACCAAAAGAGAATTCTTTCTCTCAGTGAGTTGAGGATAGGTTTTTTTTTTTTAAGATTTTATTTATTTATTCATGAGAGACACAGAGAGTCAGAGACATAGGCAGAGAGAGAAGTAGGCTGCATGCAGGGAGCCCAATGAGGGACTCGATCCCAGGTCTTCCAGGATCACACCCTGGGCTGAAGGCAGGCGCCAAACCGCTGAGCCACCCAGGTGTCCCAATTGAGGATAGTTTTGATACCACCTGAGACTTAGCTCATTTTCCCCAACCATATCCATCTATCCCAAACTCAGCCTTTGGCTGGCTGTGTCTGTAAGTAAAAGGTCATGTACAGTCACCTATACAGATGCCACGGCATTACCAAGGTTATCTGTTTTCAAAGCCTATGAAGTCGTCTTCCTTGTTCTCTTCCTTGTCCTAACTTGTCCTTGTCCAGTTTTGATAGGTTCAGTTTGGACTAATTTAATGTCATTTGTCCAGAACAGTGGTTCCCAGACTTCACTGTGTAATAAAATAGATTGGGTTAGAATGCTGATTCACAGTTCTGACTCAGGCGGCTTGGGAATGGAGCCCAGCAACCTACTTTTAATGACCATGAAGGTGATTATCTTGTAGGTGCTCTGTGGGCTATACTTTGACACCACACGGGTTGTCCAGAATGTTGTTTCTTTTATTTAAAGTGTATACAAATCAAATAAGCACAATGAGAGTAAACAGTAATTCCAAATAACACCAGCTGAATTGAGTCCATTCTTGTACATAGGCTTCCAAATGAACATTACATTTATTATTTTGATTTCAATGCGATTTCTTTAAAGTCCTAACTGATTTTTCTCAGGCCTGAAGCTTAGAACATTATTGCAATTACGCAGCCAGGCTTGCATCTCTGATCCACTTTCATGCTCAAATGTTTTCATTGGTCCATGGAATGTTACTGCTGTGATTATGAGAGCATCTGTTTTGCAGCATGTTGTTGGCCAGTGAGTAAGTTGAAAAACAGCAAAGCCTTTTCAGACTCATATTGGCAGGAAGAACCAGAGGCTCCATGGAGGCCCAGCTGGCACCTATGTACCCAGATTAGCTGGCTGGGCCAGATCATCTTCCCCCATTCGAGTAAGATTTTGTCAGGACTAATCTTATTCGAATGGGGGTAAAAAAAGATTTGTTTTGTTTACCTGCCTTATCTTGCAGTCAGTCTTTCTAGCTTGCACAAGAGAATGAAGCCCTAAGACTCTCAGGCTTAGAATATGTATGGATTAAATTCTCTCTTATGCATCTAAAGTTGAGAAAGTAGCCATGCAGGTCAGGTTCTGGGCTCTGCGCTGTGGAATCCGCATTGAAAAGGTTGAGCAGATTGGAGTCCTGGACACAGTTATGCCACTTTGCTACTTCAGTTCCCTTTCCAGGAAAATGAGATTTAAGAAAATATCTTATTAACTTCAAAAACACTATTACATGAAATCATAGGCATGAGAGCACTTTGTAAAGTACGAACTGAATTTTAAAAGTAAACTGGTATGAGTTACGGGAGAATTGAGAGTGCAGGCATTTTGTAAAAGCAAATTCCTCATAAGTTATGACTAGTGAGAGGCTTTTGAAATCAGTTCACGTTGGTTCATAGAAGTCCCAAGAGCTATCAGAAAGCCATCTGTGGCTCATTTCGAAATTTAGAAAGAGACCACGGTCTGCCTCATGACTGCCAAATTTCTTGATCATATGAAAAAGTAGTACCTTTTGGAAAGCAAAACTGGAGCTCTTGTGAGTTGATCACTCCACAGACAGTTTGTGAAAACTACAAAACCATCACCAAACAGTAAGGTTGGCAAAGCAGGTGGTATGTGCTCCTCCTGCCTTGCTCCCCAGGGAACTGAGAGGCGGGAAGTTGGAATCTCCCACTGTTGGATAGTCTAGGTCCCTACCCTGAGGTTTGTAGGCTACTGCCCCTCTATTAAGTAGCTACTGCCCCTCTATTAAGTAGCAATTTACTACTTAAAAATGGCATACTGATGACCTTATTCACTTATATTACATGAGACCCTGGTTTAAGAGAATAACCTACATAGGCATTCTCCTGGGAGTGTGTCATGACCGAATAGCCCTTGGTAGAATAAGAATAATATTTTGAAGTAATTATGCTACTGTGGTAAAGTATAGTGTTCCCATTCATGGTTCTGGGGCTGGGGTACAAGAGAAGTAAGATAAGATACATATTTGTTTTCCCTTTTACTTTTATACACAGTTGGGAGCATATTATACATGCATTTCTTTTTTTATAGATTTATTTATTTATTCATGAGAGACAGAGAGAGAGAGAGAGGCAGAGACACAGGCAGAGGGAGAATCAGGCCCCATGCAGGGAGCCCAATACAGGACTCGATCCCGGGTCTACAGGATCACACCCTGAGCCAAAGGCAGGCGTTAAACCACTGAGCCACCCATTTCTGCACCTTGCTTCTCAACACTTAACATTCTTTATATATTGAACTTTAAGAACTGTTACCAGTCTAAAGAACTATTAAATAATCTTATTTTTTGGAAAACATTCCATTGTATGGATACACTACAGTTAATTTAACCAGTTCCTTCCTAGTGGACATTAGGTTGTTTCTGATGTTTTGCTGTTATGGAAGTACTCCAGTGAAAAACCTCAAACATCTTCATTTTATATATGTGGGAATATAAGATAAATTCTTACTGGTGGAATTGCTGGGTCAGTGGACTATGCAGAGAAAATGTGACAAGCCAAAAATGAGGGACGCCTGACTCCATTATAGGGAAGAAAAAAAGGAAAGACCTCACAGACCAGGGAAGATTCAGGAAACATGACAACTAAAGACAATGTGGTGCCTTGGATGGGATCCTAGAATAGAAATAAGGGACAGAATTTGGAGTTGAGTTCATAATATTGTACCGAGGTTGGTTTCTTAGTTCCGACCATGTCCCTTGGTAACGTGCAATGTTATTAGGGAAGAATGGGTGAGAGGTATCTGGAAATTATTGCATTTTGCAGCTTCTCTGAAGATCTAAAATTAATCTAAAATTTTTTCCTTAAAAAAAAGCATTAGTGGAAAAACTCGTGAAATCCAAATGAAGTCTATAGTACAGTTACTAGTATTGTTCCAGTGTTAAAACCTTAATTATGACAAATGTCCCCATGATTATGTAAAATGCTAATATTTGGGGACAGTTAGGTGGAGAGTGTATAGGAACTCTGTGTACTATCTTTGTAAGTTTTCTATAGATGTAAAATTATTCCACAATTAAAAGTTTTTTAAAAGCAAGTGTATTTCCCTGAAAAGTGTGTACTTTTTTTCTTTTCAAATTTTTATTTAAATTGTAGTTAGTTAACATAGTGTGTTATTGGTTTCAAGGGTAGAGTTTAGTGATTCATCACTTACATACAACACCCAGTGCTCATCACAGAAAGTGCCCTCCTTAATGCCCACCCCTCATCTAGCCCATCCCCCACCCACCTTCCTCCATCAAAACTCAGTTCTCTGTAGTTAAGAGTCTCTTATGGTTTGCCTCTTGCTTCCCCCCCCTTCCCCTATGTTTATCTTTTTTGTTTCTTAAATTTCACATATGAATGAAATCATATGGTATTTGTCTTTTTCTGGCTAACTTATTTTGCTTAGCATAATACCCTCTAGTTCTAGCCACATTGTTGCAAATGGCAAGATTTCATTCTTTTTGGTGGCTGAGTAATAATGCATTGTGTGTGTGTGTGTATACACACCACTCCTTTTATCCATTCATCAGTTTATGGACATTTGGGCTCTTTCTATAACTTGGCTCTTGTTGATAATATTGCTATAAACATTGGGGTGCATGTACCCCTTCAAATCTGTATTTCTGTATCCTCTGGGTAAATATCTAGTTAGCACAATTGCTGGATTATAGGGTAGTTCTATTTTTAGCTTTTTGAGGAACATCCATACTGTTTCCCAGAGTGGCTGTACTAGTTTGCATTCCCACCAACAGCACAAGAGGGTTCCCCTTTTCTCTGCATCCTCACCAACATCTGTTACTTCCTGTATTGCTAATTTTAGCCATTCTGACAGGTGTGAGGTGGTATCTCAACATTGTTTTAATATGTATTTCCCTGATGATCAGTGATGTTGAGTATCTTTTCATGTGTAACCATCTGGATGTCTTCTTTGGAAAAATGTATTCATATCTTCTGCCCATTTCTAAACTGGATTTTTTGTTTTTTGGGTGTTGAGTTTCATAAGTCCTTGATTTTGGATACTAACCCTTTATAAGATAGCTCATTTGCAAATATTTTCTCCGTAGGCTGCCTTTTAGTTTTGTTGATTGTTTCCTTTGCTGTGTAGAAACATTATCTTGATGAAGTCCTAGTTGTTCATTTTTGCTTTTGTTTTCCTTGCTTCTGGCAACATGTCTAGTAAGAAGTCACTATGGCCAAGGCAAAGAGATTCCTGTCTGTGTTCTTTTCTAGGATTTTGATAGCTTTCTATCACACATTTAGGTCTGTCATCCATTTTGAATTTATTTTTTTATACGATGTAAGAAAGTCGTCCAGCTGAAAGGAATAAAGGTCTCTAGCACTTAAAGCAGGTGCCTTATGTCCTGAGTGGCCAGAAAGAGGGACCCAAAACAGTCAAGAAACACTGGACAAAAGCATCTCATCTCTCTCATAGCTGGTGCAGAGAAGGGGAACGCGGCTCAAAGAAGAGGTGGCACCTATAGCAGGCCTGCCGGAAGCACCTAGAGAACGTGTGACTGTTTAGTTGGGGAATGAAGTCCTTTTATTCTCCTCTTTATTTATTTATTTATTTATTTATTTTCTGTTACAACCTCCTATGTGGCATCATGAAAATTGGTATGATTTCCATATGACCTTACCTCCTCCTTTTTTCCTTTTTTTATATTTTATGTCCAGTTTAGATAAAATCATCTAAAAGTTGGCAAAGTTCTATCGTACCCAATGTTAAGAGCAATAGGAAGTGAAGATTCGAAGTGGGGTGGGTATTATAGTGCCCTATCATGTGTGCGTTTGTGTGTGTGTATGTGTGTGTGTATTTGAATACTAGACAAGCAAGTCTGCTTTTTTTTTTATTTTAAAGATTTTATTTATTTGAGAGAGTACACAAGTAGGGGGATGGGGCAGAGAGAGAAGCAGTCTCCCCATTGAGTAGGCAGTCCAATGCAGGACTCCAAACTAGGATCCCCAGATCATGACCTGAGTCAAAGGTATAGATGCTTAACTGACTGAGCCAGCCAGGGACCTGCAAGGCTGCTTTTTAACTATCACATTCTGTTATGGAACCTCAAGCGTGCCTTTGAGGACTCTTCAAACACATTTGAACTGGTGGACTTTTGCAAGACCAGGAATAATAATAACAGCACCATTTATTGTGTCCTGACTCTGGTCAGGCACTGGGTCAGGTGCTTCACATGTATTACTTTATCTAATCCTGCAGGGGAAGTACTAATATTATCTCCATTTTTCAAAAAAAAAAATGAGGAAATAAAGGCTTAGGAAGCTTAAGTAATTTGCTCAAATCACATGGCAGGTAAATGGTGTGACTGAGAATTAAACCTAATTATTCCAGCTCTATTAAGTCATTTATTTATGTTCTTGAGAATCAAAATATTTTGGGTTGTCTCATGATGAAGCATGCTACCCAGATATAGAAGTGAAGAAAGCTCTGTATCATTGCAGAAGAATATTACAACTTCAGGGCCATGGTTGTGTAATGCTTTTCTCTGTAAACAGTACATTTATCAATCTCCAAAGGGAAATTGGTCTTTATGAAATGGAGAGAATACAAATCTAACCTTCCCCTGTCAGAAAGGACTAATTAGGTAATGGGTGTGCTTCTGCTCCTCGGGACTTATAGCTAAAGGGCCCAGGATGAATCCAGTTCTATTTTTCAGTGGTTATAATTGACTATGACAGTGGGCCTTTTCTAGAGGTCATCCAGATAATTATATGAAAAGAGAAAATTTTTAGCACTTCACCACTTTTTCTGAAATATTTTTTCCTTGATCAGTTATATATGCTTAAACCATGTTGTTCCTGTTTTGTCGCTGGCCTAGAATTCTTTACAGGCTTGGTTTGTCCCAGGGTGAAAATGTCAACTTCTGTCACATGGCCTCCTGCTTTAGGCCTGATCTTGTAAATGAGTTAGTTTCTTTCCTTCCTAATTCTGAAAATTCTTTCTCATTCTAAGGTGGACTGCTGGAGAGGGCTTTTGTAGTTGACCCATGTGTACAAAAGTTACAGTTCCTCAGCTCTTCACCAGGCATCCTTCATCACAGACAGGCTTTTAACAATCACCTAATAGAAACATTTAAATATCAGGACAAAAAGAATACTTTGTACTATATGGACTTTATATTTGTGCAATAACTTCTTGAAACAGTATTACCTAACACTGTGAAAACTCCTTGCTTGCTTACTGGAAATTCTGAAAGATCTCCTCTTGTTTTGGCTTTTGTTGGGTACCTGATGAATTGCCTGAAAGGGAGTGGAATTCTGGAGAGTATTTAAGGAAGAGACAAGGCTGAGAACAAGGGGTAAGAGCAAGCACAGGTGGCATTAGAAATCTCTCCTAAACTGTCACAAGCACAAAAAAAAGTCCATGACTAAAACCAGAGGGTCACATCCATCACCCCCTGGTTCCCCACACAGTGTGTGTCTGGCAGCAAAGGAGCACTCAGACCCCTTGATGTGATGTTTACATGGATGTCCTTTAAAAAAGTACTTCATGAGTCTTTATGCCAAATAAAAATGATCCTTCAGGAGCCCGGGGCCAATTAATTCAAAGTAAAGCTGTTTGTGTGAGGGATGATTTCAGCCCAGCTGTTGTCCACATGGCACACCAAGCCAGTAGCAGAGCAAAGGTCTGTGCACAGCTGTGGGCTGATGTCACTGCTTGGGGTTGGGCCTGCGCTTCAGATTGTTGTACTAACAGCAGTAAATCCTCTGCTTCCCATTCTGACCCATTTTTCCTTCCCCTTCCCTTCACTTAGCTCACTTAGCTTCACTTAGCTCACAGTGGCCAACCAAATGTAAACACTTTTAAGTTTTGTTTTCTTTTTTTTTTTTTTTAAGATTTTTGTTTATTTGAGAAAGAGAGCAGGCATGAGTGGGAGAGGGAGAAGCAGACTCCCCAGACTTCCTGGGGAGCCCAGTGATGCAAGGGGGCTCGTTCCCAGGACCGTGAGATCACGACTTGAACTGAAGGCATACACTTAACTAACTGACTGAGCCACCCAGGTGCCCCCTGCCTTTTTTTTTTTTTAACAGTGGCTCATGTGAGAGGATTTCCATATATCCTATTTGATTTTGAAGTCTGCACCATAGGTATACATTCAAACTGATGGTGGTTTCACTACAAATAAATCTGTTAAAATTCAGCAGAAGTAACATACTGTTAACTTCACAGACAAGATCGTCTAGTTCTAGGTTCCCTTAGACATTTCTTTCTCTATTAAGGAACATTAAAATCAGCTGGAATCATACTATAACTTTTTATTTTTTGACATTTGAAATTCCAATGGAATTAAGTGAAAAGGCTGTATGAAACCAGGAGTGCCCTGATTAGAAAGTTGTTTGATGTATTTACTGACTGCTTGCAGAATATTTTTCTATTGGCTGCTTTCATATAGTGTGTGGCATTCACACACAAAAGCATGTGGGGCTGTCGTTTGTGTACTTGGGAAGGTTAGTGGAAGATTAATGGAAGCTCATGTTGTGTGTACTTGCTTGACTAGCATTTTAAAACACTTTTTTCAAAGATTGATTGACTGATTTGAGAGAGCACACACAAGCGGGGAGGAAGAAATAGAGAAGGAGAAGCAGACTCCCGGCTAAGGAGGGAGCCCAATGCAGGGCTCAGTCTTAGGACCCTGAGATCATGACCTGAACCCAAAGCAGATGCTTAACCTACTGAGCCACCCAGACGCCCCTAAACATTTGCCTACTTGAATCATTGTGAATAATACAATAAAAAAGAAAAGTGGAAAGAGTTTTGTGTGACCATCAGCATAGTCATTATCTTTCATTAAGTTCTTTTCAAGAAAAGAAAGAACTTCCAAAATTTAGTTCCACAGGACTGCTTGTCAGTGATGGTGCATTTGATCGCCTCTATAATTTGGCCCCCATCTACCTTGTTGGGTCTCATCTCCCATTGTTCTGCCTCATGAATGTTCTAGTTCCCAAGGCACACTGCATCATCTCCCACCGTTGCTTACGGTAGAATAGTTGTCACTCTCAGTATCAGAATGGCATTTATAATCCTATGGCTCAGTTTTTTAAAGTGCTGGCGTAATCAAAACCGCAGAGAGATGACATTTCACACCCATTAGGATGGCTCAGAAGAAAGGAAAGCAAGTTTTGGTGAAAATGTGGAGAAACTGGAACTGTCTTGCATTGCTAGTGGGAACATAAAATGGTGTAGGCATTATGGAAAACAGGATGGTGGTTCCTCAAGTAACAGAATTACCAGCTGACCCAGCAATTCCACTTCCAGGTACATACTCAAAAGAATTGAAAGCAGGGACTTGAACAGATGTTTGTGTGCTCGTGTTTATAACGGTAACATTCACAATAGCCAAGAGGTGGAAGCAGCCCAACTGTCCATTGACAGCTGAATGAATACACAACATGTGAGCTATCCATATGATAGAATATTATCCAGCTTTACAAAGGAAGGAAATACTGACATGTACTACAACATGTATGAACCTTGAAGACGTGATGCTGAGTGAAATAAGCCAGGCACAAAAAAAGGACAAATTCAGTATGATTCCATTTATATGAGGTACTTAGATTCGCAGAGACAAGGTATAAATAATTGCCATGGGAGGAGGGATTGAGGAGTTACTGTTTAAGTGGTAGGGAGTTTGAGTTTGGGGGAAGGGAGAAAGTTCTGGAGATAGCAGCAATGGTTGCACAACAGTGTGAATGTACTTAATGCCACTGAACCATACACTTAAAAATGATTTGCAATGGTAAATTTTATGTAGTATATATTTTGCCACAACTGTACAAAAATTTGTTTTAATATGCTACCAAACCTTCCAGACCATCCCAGCTGGATGTAAACTACTTTGAGGGCCATTTATTGGATCCTTAGGTACCACCTTGTATTGTTGCTTCTCAAAAGTATATGTCTTGTCTTCTCAGTTAGACTGTGAGCTTCCCAGTGAGCTCCATGTTGTTTCTCACTAGTTTCTAGCACAAAAAAACATCTGGGTGGGATGGGAGAAAGCACAGGCTTTGGGTGCAGACCATCAGAATCCAAACTGCTTACCACAGTCCAGCCTTCCGCCGCTTACTTAGCTATGTGCTTATAGGCGAACTACTTAACCTTTGTTGGCTCCCTTGTTCATTTAGTGATGAGGTTCTCACAGAACTTCTGGGAGGATCAGATAATGTGTAGGGAGCTTCATTCTGTGCCAGTCACTGAGTAGTAGTTTTATTCTTTTTTTTTATGCTCCTTTCCCTTTCAATAAATATTTATGGATTTATTTGAATCTCAGTGGTTCTCTTTAGCAGACACTCTTCCTTGCCATCATTCAAGATGGTCCATTTTGCCTCTGAAAGAATCCCAGTAGGGGACACATGACTAATACTTCTACTGCCACATGGCATATTCCCCAGAAAACAAGTCTACCTCGTTGTTGGAAATTCATCCCAGGAACCAGCCAGTTCACATGACTTAAGTAGAATGATCATTAAGCTAACCTATCCTTCTCTCTGCCCTAAAACTCATACTCCTTCCACAACTGCAGAAATATATAATCCTTACCAAAAGAGAGGTGAGGACTAACAACTGACTTACTGGTACTGATTTTATATTAATCCATGGGTATTTTAGGATATTGAGAACTTGCATCTTCCTGACAGAGTAGCACTCCTTTCACCTGTATTGAATGTTGGTAAAGGAAGGTCGGAAAATCAAAAGTCAAGCTTCCTGAGAAATGATAGAGATCTTCCAGGATTTATTATAGTGTGAGTGGGTATGCAGTTATGTGCAAGTTCTGCAATGTATTGTTAATACCTTATGCGTTTTCAGTAGTGGTGATGAAGAGGTAAGATGATCTGATTTTAAGTTATATTTTTCAGATTACTTTGTCTTTAAAAATAATACCCTTTTGATATGTTCATACATAGCTTTTTTGGAGATTTTATTTTTCATTTAGTTTGCCAACATAGAATACCCAGTGTTCATGCCATCAAGTGCCCTCCTTAGTGGCCATCACCCAGTCACCCCATCCCCCCAACCACCCCCTCTTCTGCAACCTTTTTTTTTTTTTTTCATTTGTTTCCCAGAGTTAGGAATCTCTCATGGTTTATCTTCCTCTCTAATTTTTCCCACTCAGCTTAATAAAGATTTTATTTGACACACAGAGACAATACAGGCAGTGGGAGCGGGAGAAGTAGGCGCTCTTCTGAGCTGGGAGCCAGATGCTGTGTCCCATCCCAGGACCCTGAGATCATGACCTGAGCCCAAGGCAGATGTTTATGGGACTGAGTCACCCAGGCACCCCTACGTTGTAGCTTTTAAAATGTGTTCTTTCTAAAGTTGGTATGCTCTGGTGATTTGTGTTCAACATACTCTAATACTTTGTTTTTATTACTGAATTTTTGAAATCAGCTTAAATTAAGTAGAAGCTTAAAATCCATTTATTTCTTATCTCCGATCTTCCTTGCCCCTCGTGCCTTAGCTTCTCCCTACAGGCTCTTCAGCCTTAGAGACGCCTCAGCCAATCAGAGCCTCCCCTCCTTATGGCCCCTGCACTGATCGGTCAACACACAAAGGGTGCTTCTCCCTTGGAAACCTGGTTCTTTTCAAGTACTAACGTTACTACTTGCTAGATGGTTGTGTGTTAGGCGGGGTGAGGGGGTCAAAAAGGGGTATTGGTTTTGGTTTTTATTTTGTGGTTATGGAGCTTTTATTTTGCTGCCAGTGACCATTTCTTCTTGTTCCTATTTATCGTTCACTTTTATACCATTATATATGAAAATCTGGTCAAGAGACAACAAAGTACTCAGAGTACTGTGCTAATGTTTCCAGAGTCCTCACAGCTATGTGAGAATGTGGTGAATTTAGGATATTCAGCAGATGAATTTTTTTTTTTGCCTTTTTCCTCTCTTTTAGTCACTGCTTCATCTACCTGTGAGAAATTAGAAAAAGCCAAGAATGAGTTGCAAATAGCTTATGAAGGATTTGTCCAGAAGCTGAACCAGCAGCACCAGACCGATCTCTCAGAGCTAGAGAATCGGCTTAAAGAATTTTACACCGGGGAATGTGAAAAGTTCCAGAATATTTATATTGAAGAAGCAGAGAAGTATAAAACTCAATTGCAAGAGCAGGTCTGTGCCTTTGGAGTCTGATCATGTCCTTGGTCATGACTATTTGAATTCTAATTGTTTGATGAAGAACTTCCTTTGAACTTCTTTTTATTTAAATAAGTGAAAAGAGGTTTTTCGATTTTTTCTTAGGATCAAAGCAATGTTGAGTGAAAGAAGGAAAGAAAAAGAAAAGCTAAAAAAAAAAATAAAAAAAAATAAAAACCTTCCTTACTACCTGGGAAGTAATCCCTTTTGATGTTATACTGCTACATAATTGGTTTGCATTTCTTCTTTTTTAAACTGACACTTAATAACCCATATTTTTCACTTAATAGTATATCATAAGCTTCTCTTTAATTTTCTCACTTCCTTTTAAAATCAATTCTCCATTTAGTAAGTATTTACCGAGTGCATACTATATGCTGGGCACGTGCCAGGGATTGCAGATATGAAGACCAGGATGACAGGCATGGATCTTCTGTGGTTCTATCACCGTGAAACATATCCTCATTAATTATGATGAACTTGGCCTTTTGCATCAGTGAACCCTGGAGAACCTGTGTGTTTGTGTTCCTGAGCGGGGAGAGAGTGTAGAATTGGGAGTGACAGATCCAGCTTGGGTTGTTCTATCCATATTGTCAGGCAGCCTTTTAACTTGAACGCAAGTTTATGTGTCAAGTGTCCTAATACTGCTGCTTATTATTCAACTTAAGACTTTTAATTTTACTGGTAAACTATTTTTTTTTTTTTTGCTTCTAGTTCGACAACTTAAATGCTGCCCATGAAACTTCTAAGTTGGAGATTGAAGCTAGCCACTCAGAGAAGATTGAATTACTAAAGAAGGCCTATGAAACCTCCCTTTCAGGCAAGAATTCTTTTTTTTTTAAAATAGAATCAGATCTAATGGAACAGCATGATATGTTTTAAAATGGAAATGATTCATAACTTTCCCTTCCAGAGAATACCCTGTGGTATTCAGTTGGGAATGTTTTTGCTTTCTTTTTGCATTGTTCATTGTAAGCAGATGCCCTTTCCCCCTTCGGATGCAAATAATAGTTTGTCACAAATGCCTTTTAAGGTGTGAGACTAACTTTTATAGAACATAAAGGTCTTTTTGGCAGTGGTTGTTCTTTACCACTTGAAGTTGCGGGAAGTTGAAAGTGTTAGTTTATATCCTGGACATGGTAAAAGACCCATGCTAAGCAACACTTGCTTGCCAATAGTCTTGCACAACAGAAAATGCTGTGAAAAGAACATGGCACTTGCTGAGTTAAGAAATAATTTTTAAAAAAATTATTTTATCATGATTAGAAAGATTGAAGTAGAAGGAATAGAAGGAGCCACTTCTTTAAGAACACAGAGGGTAGTGGAAGTTATTACACTTAGCTCTGCTTGTCCCATAGAAGAAGCCTGTAGACACGGGGTAAGAACTGGCTGGCCTGCCTTTGGCAAAGGCTTTTCTCATCAGAAAAATAGAGTTGTCACATGAAGTCAGAGATGATAATATGTAAAAGTGACTGGCCCAGGGTAGATATTTAGTAAACATTGTCATTCTTCCTTCCTGCTAGAATTGGGTTCAACTTTAGACTTGTGTTTGATTCATGAAGAGCAAATGGAAAAGTACACAGGAACTCGAGTGCAGGAGTGTGAAGGCCAGTGTTTGAGGCCCACACACCTGAGATGGACATGGTGTATCCTGTGGCCTCTGGGCCTCTTTGCTCTCCATCATAAAATGGAAGTATCTGTGTTCCTCCCATCATAGGCCTAATTGGACAATAGCTAGCTTAATTCATTTAAAAGCATCTTACAAATATAAAGTAACATAGTCATACGGCCTCATAATCAACTCTTAGATCTACGTGCTTTAACAACTATAGAATACAATGATCTCATAGGATGTCATTGCCTCCAAAAAAATCCCTTCTTTCCAGAAATCAAGAAAAGCCATGAAATGGAAAAGAAATCACTTGAGGATATGCTTCACGAAAAGCAGGAATCGCTGGAGGTAGGTAAATCTTATTTACACCTGCTTCCCCAAAATACCCTCATTCCTGAGGTTTGTGTGGTTTGGGCGGTGTTTCTGTGTACATTTGCTATGTTTCTGGTCTCTGCCTGTTAACTTGTGCTCCACATTTCATTGTTTGTTTTAGAAACAAATCAATGATCTGAAGAGTGAAAATGATGCTTTAAATGAAAAGTTGAAATCAGAAGAACAAAAAAGACTATCAAGAGAGAAAGCAAATTTAGTAAGTTGTGTGTGCTTCTCCATCACTACCGAGTTTTCTTCTGCTCAGTTGCCTTGGAGGGTCAATTAAGTGTTCAGTAGCTAGAGAAATGATATGGGTTTGGGGTCCTTTTCATATTTTGCAGAATGATTTTTTAAACTGGCTTCTTTGTTTACTGGTGTCTTTTTAGAAAGCCTCAGATCTGACATACAGATGAAGCTCAGTACATTGCAAGTGGCCTAAGCTGATAGCCACAGGAAAACAAGAAAACTGACAATGAGAGTTAGGGTATCATGGGAAAACTACACTTTTTTTTTTTTTTTAACTAACTGGTATATTGAGATATAATTGACATATCAGGACATTCACCTCTTTAGATGTGCAGTTCTGGTTCACAAGCTGTGCATCAGTCACCTGTTATCTACTTTCAAAACATTTTGCCATCCCCAAAAGAAACCCTGTACCCCTTCCTCTCCACACCCCATGTACCCCCTGCCCCCAGCTCTAGGGAACCACCAGTCTACTTTCTATCTCCATGGATTTGCCTATTCTAGACATTTCATACAAATAGAATCCTGCTCTGTGTGGCCTTTTTGTCTGGCTTCTTTCACTCAGCTTATGTTCTCTAGGTTGATACATATTGTAATATGTGTAGGCACTGTGTTCCTATTTAGGTCTGAACAGTATGTCCTATGGATAATCCTCACTTTTGAAAAAGTACAAATTTATCTCATAAGCTCAACTTTCTCTTGCAACTTGTATCCTTACTCCCCCGCCCCCACCTTACTTTTGAGGAAAAAAAAAAATTCTTTTCTGTTTCTATCTCCACCACCATTTCCATTCCATATATTTGTGCACGGAACTGCAGAAGCAAAGTTATTTTGCCACTTAAAATCTGCCAGCTTGAAAAGTACGTGTGTGTGGGTTCTCAGTGAAATCTTTTGCTGATGTCTTTGGAGGACACCC
Source organism: Nyctereutes procyonoides (assembly GCF_905146905.1). Taxonomy (NCBI): domain Eukaryota; kingdom Metazoa; phylum Chordata; class Mammalia; order Carnivora; family Canidae; genus Nyctereutes; species Nyctereutes procyonoides. The sequence goes on from NW_026575120.1 coordinate 475,414, forward strand.
TCTAGACACTTGAATACAATTAGATTAGATGAGATCATCTCCAGTGAAACTTCAAAGCTATTTATTCTGGAAGATTCTTAGACAAAGCAGCGATTAAAAAAAAAAAAATCTCTAGACTTACATGCAGGGTGTAAACCTTCAAGTGGTTCCAGAAGCAGATTTTAAAGAGCTTCCTGGAACTGCAGCAGCTTTTGAAAATGAACGGAAACAGATTGAGGAAAGCAGGGTTACCTGATGCCTGACCTCTGTGGGAGCACATCTGAAACCGGCACAGGCTGGCTGGGAAGTCGGCAGAGCTGCTGTGGGGACAGGGCTGTGAATGCCCCAGTATTAAAAATGGATGGAGTGATTATTCTGTCCCCTTTTAACAGAAACAAGATGGGATTTGCTACCTCTGGGGAGGGCGGAACACCATATGTAAAAGGATGGCAGTACTTGAGACCTCTGAAATTTGGGAACGAGCCCTGGATTTGCAGGCTTGGGTGTTATGCCTGCCCTGGCACTTTCTGGCTCTGGCATGTTCCCAGATCTGGGCATCTGAGTTGTGGAACTCACTATCTCCCGTGAAGTGAGGGGTTTGAATAAGTAATCTGCGAGGACCCATTCCCTGATCTTCCTTAAGGATTGATCCGGAGCATTAACCGCTGCCCAGCAAGATAGTTTGGATGATCAACACTATTGACACTTGTCTGAGAAAATCCCTATTAAACATCTGATCAGTAGATCTGATGCTATCAATTTGTATGTTTTGAATGGTTCACTTGGATTTCCATAAATAAAACAAGGAGTCAGGATTGCACCCTGTGGTGTTTATTTTGGACAGAATTTTCACAATGCATGTGCTCTATGCCATGTAGGGGTCAGGTCACAGAATAAAAAAGAAGTATAGGCCAGGCCAATATAGTCCCATAGTAATAAAAGTCCCAAAGACACAGGACATTATTGTCATTTTGTTGTTTTGCAGAGCACCCTATAAATGGACTGCCTTTTCATTCCTGATCAGTTACTGACTTTGTTGAGAGAGAACAATTATTCCCTTTTTCCCTCCAAACACCAGTAAAGGACTTGTAATAGCTTCATCTCTAGCCAAAGTTGTTTTGTATTGTAAGCAATGGGTTTTTTTCTCTTCCAGTAAAGTACTTGGTACGACCAATATTTTTCCATGTTAAGTTCTGATGAATGAGTGAAATGTTTGTTTTCAAAGATGAAATGTTTAATTTCATTCCTATAACCAAAGCCTTTGAGATTACAGTTCTTAACCCTTTTTTCCACTTCTTTCTCTGAAGCTGCTGTAAGAAAGTCTCTTACTATTTGTTTGCCCAATTTCTAAATCTAATCAAATACACTTTCTATTAAGAATTTAACAACATGTGTTAAACAATCAGAGCTGTGTTCTGTTGTGTCTGTTCCAGAAGAACCCTCAGCTCATGTATCTGGAGCAAGAGTTAGAAAGCCTGAAAGCCGTGCTGGAGATCAAGAATGAGAAACTACATCAACAGGACATCAAGTTAATGAAAATGGAGAAACTGGTATGTTTCTTTCAGAGTTTTACCCAATAGAACAATGTCTGTGGCATAGGAACTGAGCTCTGAACTAGAACTGTGGAGTCGTTTTAACTGCTGCTTAAAGATACTTGGAAATGTGCAGACAGTAGAAGAGGTTACATTTTCTTCTGTGGGTTTGCTTGAGGCTTATCTGTTGCTGCCTTCTGGAACATTTTTTTCAAGGAAAATATAAAGCAGCATTTGGTCCTTGGAAGAATCACAACAAACTAATTAGGCTTCTGTTTCAGGCATCTGTGAATCTTGACCCATCTAGGAAGAATTTTAAAATCATGTAAAAATCAGTACTTGAATATATCACCAACTCTAGGCTGGTGTCTATATGCCCAAAGCAGTTGAATATGTAAGCTAACCACCTTACGGCAATTCAACTTTCTTTCTAAATTCTTAATCTCTCTCATGAAGTAGAATGTGATAGAAGAGTCGTGCTCTCAGAAAATTAATCTGGTTGGATAAATGCAAACGTTATGAAAAATATGAATGAAGCTGAGTTTGAGGCCCCTAGGCCAGAGCACTGATGTCAACCCATGACAAGTCTCCCCGGAAGTCCGTGCTCGCCCAGCCCTGGAACACAGATGCTGGTAGCCAGGAGTCTCACCAAGTGGGCAGGGTTTGACAAGGCAGCCTCAGTGATCCCAGCCATTGCTGTACTTTGCTCTTGACTGTGCCAGCTGCCTCACAGTGCTTGTCCCTCGTCCTCTGTCCCCTAGTTATGAATGATTCATTATTGAGTAACTGAGTGCCTCGTTGAAGCTCAAACCAGCTCTGGACAACAGGGAGTCTAGAGGCAACTCTTTGTTTACTTTTTTGTTTGTTTGGGTTTTGGTGTTTGGTTTGGGTCGGTTTTCTTCTAGAGACACCATTACCTCACTGTGGAGGGGAAGGTAAAGGTGAAGCCCCCATCTGGATATATGAGTGCTTTGAATTGCCAGGAAGTTTTGATTTTTCTTTTAAAGGAAGGAAAGAAGAACCCTTAGGATTTATTAACATGCCTAATCTAGTGTAGACACCAGTTCCTGCCAAAGGGCATCCTGTAACACCAAGCCTGATACCTCAGCTAAAATGGCGCTCACTGGTGATACAGTTAACCTTGTTAATAATTTGTTGCCCCATATGCCATTTATGCATCCAAACTTTTTAAAATACCATATACATGAAGAACAGTCTCTGCTGTAAAATTACCAAGACATTATAATTTTGTTGATCCATAAATATTTTTGTTTCTTGCCATGTCCAAGAGGTTATCATGGTATTAGCATTGCATGCACATATGCAGAAGAATGAGTTGATTGATAAAGTAGTCACGGGTTTACCTGTTGTATCTATAGGTATACCTCAGTGAATGTTACTGTGGGCTCGGTTTCAGACCCCACAATGCCAGTATTGCAATAAAGTGAGTCAAATGCACTTTTTGGTTTCCCAGTGCATATAAAAGTCTATTAAGTGTGCAGTAGCTTTATATGTGAAAACAAACAAAAAACCTCAATGCACATACTTTAGATAAAAAGTGCTATCTAAGCTTTCAGTGAGTTGTAATCAGTACTCACTGTAATCACAAGTCACCATAGCAAATGTAATAATAGTGAAAACGTTTGAAATATTTCCAGAATTATCAAAATGTGTCAGAGACCTTGAAGAGAACAAATGTTATTGGAAAAATTGTGCCAGTAGACTTCCTTGACACAGGGTTGCCACAGATCTTCGATTTGTTAATAAATAAATAAACAAACAAACAATATCTGCAAAGCACAAGGAAGTGAGATATGATAAAATGAAGTATGCTTGTATTTGTAAACTCTAAGCCTCTGTAGAAATAAGGCTCATAGAAAGCAAGGAGGCTTTCTCAGCACAAAAATTTTGGTATGAAGACTAGCTTTGCCAGTGGTCAGCTGTGTGGCATCACTGGGGCCAGTCTCTTCTATAAAAAGAAAAATTGGATGAGATGATACTATCAGGCCAGTCCCTGCCCAGTCTCTCATTCCAAATCTCACCACCTCATGTTTTATCTTGAATTCCTTTGATGACTGGGAGTTCCAAGGCTCCCTTTTTTTCTTACATTGTCTCATTTGGGGGAAATTTATTCCACCTGACAGGCTTGTCCCGAGCATTTTCTGGATCATAGGAAATGGTAAGAACACCAGGACTCCCAACCAAAAGTCATAATCAGAGCAGATGAGTCATACGCTGTAGAGACAGGGATTAGAATTAATTCTGTCAGAGCTGTGATGTCACTACCAAAGCAAGTAATAACAGCTTACCTTTAGAAAGTCATGGGATGTAATCAACTCTTTGTCACGTTAAGCAATTAGATGTCTTCTGGGATTATATCTTTTCATCTCTCCCCTGATCAATTTGTTTTCCTTGAAAGCTTAGCCTGGGCAGGCCAGCAGGAGAACAAATGTCTCTTCACTGAACCGAAGAGGGAGGCTCTCTCTGATGCCCCTCTTCCCGGTTGGTGCTCTACAGAGCTTTGAGAATCAGCACTTTGTGCGGCCACCCCAAGGTAAAGGCTCCAGAGAACCTGGAAACCATGTGGAGGGCCACAGTAGACATTGCCAAGCTGTTAACTGCTGGCCTGCTAGGAATTTTCTTCGAACATGGGAAATTTTTTTTCTCCCGAATTTACTGTAGGAAGCTGTAGTGCAGGTGAGCTGCTGTTCTCCTTTTACCACCTTGAAACTGAAAGAGGCGCACAGCCCCCAGTGCTGCCCAAGGCAGAGCACCGATTCTCAGGGGCGGTTCTAAAACAATGTGACCCGGAACAAATACGTTCCCCCTGGGTGTCTCAGTGGCCTGGCATACATTTTTTTAAAAAATCTGTCTCCAGGGATGCCTGGGTGGCTCAGTGGTTGAGCCAGGGCATGATCCTGGTTGGCTCAGGGCATGATCCTGGGGTCCGGGGATCCAGTCCCGTATCCTGCTCCCTGCAGGGAGCCTGCTTCTCCCTCTGCCTGTCTCTGCATCTCTTTGTGTCTCTCATGAATAAATAAAATCTTTTAAAAAATAAAAAATAAAAAATAATAAAAATCTATCCCTAGATGCTCTGTGTTGCTGCTTTAGATTCTTCTTGAATGCAGATACTTCAGTCTATTACTAAACCTGCCTTAATTAAATCTGCCCCAGTACTCTGGGGTGAGGAATGTGCTGAAGGGGAGGGGCTTTATTTTTAACCTATAAACATTGGCATTCTCGTTTACACCAAGGTGGACAACAACACCGTGCTGGTTGACAAACTGAAGCGATTCCAGCAGGAGAATGAGGAATTAAAAGCTCGGATGGACAAGCACATGGCAATTTCAAGGTAAAAAAGAAAAAAACAAAAAACAAAACGGTCCTGCGTTTCCTGAGCTCCTCTCTTCCTTGAGTGACAAGTGTTGCTCTCTCAACCATGCTCCAGCGATGCACCTCTGCAAGTGGGACTGAAGCGTGTGGTTGAACAAGTGCTCACGGCCCCATGGAAAATTAGATGGGAACACTTTTTGTGCATTTGCCACCACAGTGTAGGCCACTGCGGTCCCTGGCTTATTGATCCTGAGTGTGCTTTTGGGGAAGGAGCATCCCAAGTCCAAATAAGAAACAGCCCCAGACGTAAGAGAGTCATAAGACATGGAGAAAGGCTGTGGGAGGGTTACCCAGCCAACCATGACCCCCTCCCCAGCCTACCCCCCTACAAAGGTACTTTACCTTTGGCTCAGGCTCAGGTTCCTGGTGTGTGGCCAGCAGCCACACCCCCTTGCCCAGCAGTTCTGTGCAGGGCTCCCCTTTTGTTCCCAAGGGCTTGTTTCAGGGGCTCGAATTGTAAATGCTAAGCATTTTTTTTAAGTGTTTTTTTTTTGTTTGTTTGTTTTTTGTTTTTTGTCTTCAAGGCAACTGTCCACCGAGCAGGCCGTTCTGCAGGAGTCTCTGGAGAAGGAGTCCAAAGTCAACAAGAGACTGTCCATGGAGAATGAGGAGCTGCTGTGGAAGCTGCATAATGGGGATCTGTGCAGCCCCAAGCGGTCCCCCACGTCCGCCGCTGTCCCCTTCCAGTCCCCAAGGAACTCCGGCTCCTTCCCCAGCCCCAGCATCTCACCCAGATGACGCTTTCTGGAAACCAGGAGACTGTCCGAAAGCATCTGTACAGGTCTGCGGGACTGACCCTCACCATGCTCACGGGAGCAAGAGCTACAGTGGTGGACGTGTGATGCCCACGCTGGAACTGGAGGGTCGCCACCCCCGAGGCTCCATAGGAGACTGGAATGCTGCAGGAAGACTTGCACCCAGCCCAAGAGCCTCCTCCCCAAAGATCTCCGAACGGATCTACATGGACACCGTTGCACAAAGCACTTAAAGAATGAGAGGGTCTTGTTCATTGCCTTTTTCACCTAAGCATAAGGGGAAAAAACTCTCAGGGGCCTGTTAAGATTTATAACCTTTATAATGTTCGTCACCACAGACACCTTCTTGTGATTTTTACTTTGGTCTGACTGGGGATGTATGAATGAAATGGATGCCCGGAGTGTCGTGTGTCTGACGCTGTCTCCTTTGCTGTGTACTCAAAGTCAAACACGTATATCTGGGTATGTACTAATCAAATAATAGCGTACGCATTTCTGCAAAAGCCATAGAAGGAGGAGCAATAGTTGCTTGGATCAAGATTCTCTAGCACCAACTCGGCTCAAGCCCTTGACAGTGGGGAGCAGTAATGACAGGAAAGGCTTTGACTTGTCCGCGTCTACACAGTTCTGTATCCTTCTGGAGTAACTTGGCAGTGTTTCGGTGTTGAACCATGTCAGTTGATGCTACTTAGATTTTTTTTTCTGTAGATTTGTAACGTACCCATGTGAACCTAACTTGAGTCTACAATCTATTTTCTCAGGCTATGAGCAAATATAGAACCCTAACTTTTCTAAAAATCTGTATAAAGAAAAAGGGCAGCACCAGTGGATTTGCTTCTGCCTTACTTTGATCTATGCCCACAGATTGAAACTATCTGCTCTCCCATCATCCTCATTCCCCCCCCCTCCTCTTCTCCACACCTCCTCCCCCACCACCCCACCTCTCACCAGAGCCACAAAGGCAAACCTTCTACCTCCTACCTACTTTTCTCTGGGACAAGGAATATGCTTTTCCAGAGCCAGCTCATCATCAAAGTGCCAAAACCACTTTCCAAACAAACCAAGGCCTGGCTCTTATAGAACACATTTTGGGAAACCCTAGAGAGGATCAAGAATAAGTCATTAGCTATGGTAGGATTCCATGCTTACTGATGCGTAGGAACAGCCTGTTTCAGGCAGTGATGCAGTATTTAAAAAATAAAATTAAAAATTGGGGGGGTGGCGGAGGAAGATAATGCTAAGTTTCCATGTACCCTTTGCGGAATCCTGCCATGAGAAAGTAGCAGAATAGTCAGTCAATGAATGGAAAATGTAGTATACACAGCTCTGAGTTATATTTCAGTTTCTTTTCAGAACTTATTACCTCCCCCAGTTCTAATACTTTGGAGGGAAGTAGAAGGAAGAATTGTGGCTTTATCTCCTCCCTGCAAGTCAGTATTTACTAACCTGTGTTGCTGAGGTCCAGTGGCTGTACAAGTGACCCCTGTAGTGTAGTAACAGTCGGGATACTAGAGGTGGATATTTGAGTCCTCGTTTACACACACACACTACATAGTGAACTGATATTCATGGTGCATGGTGGGATGCATGGTGGTTTTATTAGTGATTGTGTCTGAAGCCTTGAACCTCCAACAGCTTCTTATGTATATAACCTTCTATGTTTGCTTCTGATAAATGGGAATCTGGGTTCACTGCCGCCTCCTGGAATACCTCTCTGCCTGCCCTTCTGGGTTGTTTTCAATGCCATTAGCCAAAGTTGGGTTTGCCATCTCCTACACATGGGAATTCTTGTGCTGTTCCTTGCTATCCTCCATACTGTTTAGGTGTCTGGGGAAATCAATCTCACACAATTAGTACAAAATGTCTTCAGAAAATGGGAGACAACAGGAGAGTAGATAGGAAACGAGACTGAGAACTTTAAGATTTTTTTCCAAACCAAATGTTTTTCACGTAGGATGCAAAATGTTGGCACGTCATAAAAATATGGATGTGTAAACTAGTTGTGCTCAGTTTGTAGTGATGGAAAATGTATTTTACTTTGATCAAATAAATAATGCTGGAATATTCAATATAAGAACCGCAACCTCTGACCTACTCCACCCTCCAAAGAACCCAATTTTTCACCCTTCTCAAGACCCAGGTGACCATTTGTTTCCCAGGAGCTTCCAATGCAATGACCAAATTGGTCACAGGCTGAAATCTGGCTCTGAGAGCCAGACTTACTGGTAAGTTTCTCTGAATTCTAAGCTGTGTGTATTGGAGGAATTTTGACTGATCTTAACAATTTTGCTGTATAAGGTAAGAAAATGGGAAGAGCTAAGCTCTGAATATTTTTGAAGATGGTAAAAAAGCCTAAATGAGGTTGAATCTTCCTTGATCTAGAAATCTATCTTGTATTGAAAATCTTTCAAAACACATACTCTAGAATGACCCATCTAGAGCTAGTACTTTGGAGTGCAGCAGCTTAAAAAAGCAAATTAACGTCATTTTTTTTGATAACTTTATATGCAATATGATACATAGTTGAACCATGTACTGTTCCATTTTTAGATCCTCATGTATTATGGTTGTGTTATCAAATAGTATCTTAAGTATTGACCCAGGCATGCTGCCAACAAGTCCTTCTGGGTGTACTTCCTAAACAAATACTTGGCTCATTTTATATTTTTTATAAAAACTTGCTCATTTAATAGAGTTTTAATTTTAACATCAATGCTTTTTTATTATAAAAAAAGTAGAAAATGCATGTACATAGGTAAGCAATCAGAATACATGCTTTCTGTCAGAGGAGTTAACACTTCTATTATTAGACCGAGTGACTTCCTTTTAGTTTGGATGTCTGGGTCTGACTCACAGGGCCGGGGGTGGGGTTTGGCACTTGACATCAGCCTCTGGCAAAGCATGAGTCAAAAGAACCCCAAAGCGGGTCATGTATATACGAATGAACTTTCCGTCAATTCATTATACTTCATTTTCCAAGTCAGGAAAACTCAACAGTGGTGGCAACTGTAGTCTCCCCTTGGAGATTCTGAGCAGTGCAAATATAATATCCTACATCAGTGGTCTCCAAATCTTCGATTGTCATGACGCTCTGGGATATTCTTGTGGTGTGCCCCAGGCCTCTATGGATCAGCCGCCAAGTGTCTTGAATTGTCACAGGCCTTTCATCCTGTTGAATGACACCCCCATGCGCTGAAGCACAAGCAACAAGCTGCTATAAACAGCTCCCATTCACCCAACACCGTTGGGTGTTCTTTTCAATGTGTAAAATACGTACTTAGACTATTTGGTATGTGTAGCACAGGGGAGCTTTTATGCTGTATAAACATTATACTGTTTGGCACGTTCTTTCTGCTCTTCAGTAAATGGCTACTTAATACAAAATTTATTCTTTTGGAACCCCAAGAATGTGGAACTGGTATTAGGCAAAAAAAAAAAAAAAAATTGGAAAAAGTTTCCACTGCTCTCCTCTTTACATTGCTCACTCAATAGTTCTTAGTCTCAGAATTTAAAGCCAAATGTGAATGAATAAGAGCTCCTAACTATTTAGATTTGGGGGAGGGAGAAGTAGAATTAGTCAAATATGCCAAAGGACTCCAATGGGGAGAAAAGTTGTACCGAGGATAGGTAACATGATGCCCTCGATGACCTAACTCCCTATTTCTAGAAAGTAAGATGGTCACTTTTAATATGCTTCATCCAACTTTGGTAATAAGAATGTAGTGTGTTCTGGATTAGTTTAACATAACTGTAATATTACCAATGTTAATAAATACCCTTTCTGCTCATAAAAAAAAAATCTGTTGAGCATCATTGATGTCTTTGAAGTATGGCAACACTTCCTTTACCAGGAAACTACTTTTCTCTGAGGAGAGTTATTTTCCACCAATCATAGCCCGTAAGCCAGAAGTGTATTGGCTACTGAGTCTGTCTTGGGAGGCCAAATCTCTTCTGGCAATGAAGGAATTATTCCATGTTGGTAGCAAAGCTGTTTATTTTAGTGAGCAAAACAGGCACAGAGGCTAAATGGGTAGTTATTGCTCTTTGGAAAGTCTATTTTAAGATTATCTCTGGCCTCATAGCACCTTTTTGCCATGACCAAGGCTTATATGCCCACTCGGTGGATGTCCTCACCACAGGGCACAGTTTGTATGGGGAGAGCACTTTGCTGGAAACTAATTGGCCCCCAATTGACCCAGCATTGGGGGTGGGGAAAGAGAGAGGCCCCATCCTTGCTTAAAGGTTATGGAGAAAACCTATAGAGAGAGTATGCTGAAGTGCCTAATGGAATCCACTTTTTCCCTGTCCTTTAAAAAAATATATATATACTTTTAAATATACTGAAATCTCTTAGAAAACCAATAAGCCTGCACTTCTACCATAGTTTCACACATTTCTCACACTTCTTAAGTTCCTATCTCTTCACTTAGAGGTGAGGATGGGGGACAAAACTGTGAATGGAGAGAGCCCACCCTTACCTTCTGTCCTGGATAGATCCACCTGAATTCCACCTCAACGTCAGGTTCCCCTAGGACAGTGCAGAGAACACTGAGGTCATCCCCACTTCTCACTTTGTTTGAGGATGCCAAGATGGTTGTTGATGGAGGGCCTCTGGGAACTGAAAGAAAGGAGACAGGGAAAGTGAGATGGAATCCATGAGTTTGTCTCTAACGGAAAAAAATATTGAGACCTGCTCAGTTCTTTGAACGGAACTGTAACATTTCTGCCTGCCTTCCAGCTTTCCCAGCCAGCTTCAGGCCTAGGCTATCCCACCACTTCTGGTTTCCTTGGATGCCACCTCTCTACCTTGATGGTCCAGGATGGGGTACTCATCCAGGACTCCTGGGCCCAGCCATTATATTTACACTAGGAGAGGAGGCTCAAAGTTCTGGCAATAAGAGGAATAAGAAACATGAGAAGAAGGTGTGTAGGGAATGGGCGAGCAGACTATCAGGAAGGGGCAGGCTGGGAGGAGGGCAGCTGAAGGGGTGAAAAACACCAGTGTGGGGCTGCCCATCCTCAGAAGGAAGAGGAGAATGAATCTGAGGAAAAACGTTTGCAGGAAGGGCACGAATACTACACCTGTTCGTAGTACCTTTACTTCACAGCACTGCAGAAACGCTTCTTCACTAGGGGTTCGTTCCCCCAGGACATTTTGATGGCAGCCTTGAGCAAGGCAATGGATTAGGAGCTGGGACTGTAGCAGTAAACAACATAGACGTGGTCTCTGAGCCCTTGGGAGCCTCTAGTCGTGGTCTGGGGAAGGCAGACACTGAGCAAGTAATTGTGCAATAAATGTAAAACTTGAGCTGTATTATGAATGATGGAGAAGCCCAGTATGTTCTAGAAGTTCAGAACAGTCTGAAAAGCAAGGAAGGCCTCCATGATTGGGAGAGCAGTGTTTGAACTAAAACCTGAAGGGTGAGCCTAACAGGTCTTCCTAAGAGAGGGAGAAGCTAGGAGGCAGCCGCAGCCTGGGAATCACAGCGTGCAGAACCTCCAAGGTGAGGAGGATGAAAGCCAGGTGGGCTGCAGGGCAGGGAGGAGCAGGAGCGCAGAGGCTGGTCCAGCAAGCACTTGAGTCCACAAGCAAGATTCTGACTAGAGGCCTGAGAAAAGCAGGAACCTACTAAATGGCTTTAATTTTAATTCTAATCAGCTACAATGTGGAGGACAGAGAGAAATGGGGAAATCAATTGAAAAGATAGTTGTATTAGTCCCAGGAGCAAATGATGACAGTTTGAACTTTTTTTGCAGTAAGGATGGGGAGAAATAGGGCATGAAAAGTAAGATGTGAAAAGGATTTGATGGAAGAAGTGAAAAGGACTGGGAGGGAGGAGACAGGACTGTCAGTGTGACTCCCAGTCTTGGGCCAGCACATGGGTGACTAGTGCTATTGCTAAATCTGGGAAAACTGAAGAGCCAGGTCCTGGAGGAAGACTCAGTTCAAGGCAGGGCCCATGAAGCAACCAAGTGCAGATACCAGATGGGGGGTTGGACACCAGAAGCTGGCACTCCCAGAGCTGGGCCACACACACTCGGGAGCTACCGGTGAGCAGACATGAAGCAGAGTGTGGGTATAGCTGAGGTTGGCCAGGAGAACAGGCATGAGGAAGAATAGTGTCTTGTGGACCTCCAATATTCACAAGCTGGGGAGAAGCAAAATGCTGACAAATGAGAATGTGAAAAGTCAGGGGAAAGGAAAACTTGAAACCAGGGAAGAGGCATTTCACATAGGTGTCGTGTAATCTAATAGGATGAAGACGGACACTTATGTACTGGATTTAATGGCCTGCGAGTCCCGAGGCCCTGAGCAAGAGCTGCTTTGGTGGGACACAGGGTTGAGAGATGAGGAGAGTGTAGGAGGGAAGGAAACATCAAGAATGGGGAGCACCCTCTCAGGGCATTTGGCTGTGATGGGATAAAAAGAAGATCTTAGTGGATGGCTGACGATGGTCAAGGAGGGTGTAGAGTTACTTGGGGGTGGTGTGTTGGGGGCCATTGCCTGCTAAATCCCATGGCTGAGAACAAGAGGCAATAAGGAGTCCAAACTCTCATTTCGGAGAACCATTTGTTCTTGGGGCCACTCATGCCTCTTCAGGGCTGCTCAAGCAGCAGGACTGCACACACAGACCACCCACCTTGGTCAAAGAAGAGTTCTTGGGGAAAAGTACATGAAAAGGAACCGTGTCTTCAACTCACCTACAGGGGCTGTGGGCAGGGGGTGCTTTCTGTCCTGGAAGTCAGGAGAGGGAACCCCAAAAGAATCAGTTGTTAAGGGGACAACATGTTATCATGCAGTAGGAAACTCTTTGCTGGCTGCCCCTGTGCCACCAGGGCAGGGACAGGGGACCTAGATTGTGTCTCTGCTGTAAGTTTCTCATTCTGACATGTTCCAGAGTTAGGGGAACAAAAGGACATAGAGATGTCAGGGGCTATATCCTTTCTGAGACCACACCACACCATGGAGCAAAGAGTACATGTGAACAGCAGGGCCTTCAGCAGAGGACCCAAAAGGAGAATGGGGTTGAATCCGACAAAGGCATATGCACGACAGGGGCTGATTAGGGGTGAATTCCTTATCCATGGCAAGATATTGGAGCCACCATCTGTCCCATTGGGTTCAAGGATAAGCCAGGTCAGTAAATACTACCAAGAGACAACTGCCTCTGGACTGCAGCCTCTCTCCTTCTACCCCCTCCACCGCTACAACCCTCCCCCCACCACCGACTCCCGAGATGCTGGAGTCACCAGTACTGCCTGCATGCAGGTGGATAGAGCAGAAGCAGACTTCATGTCAAATGTAGGGTTAAAGATTTTAAATGAACAGTGTTAGAAACTGGAATGAGACTGTCTTACTAATCAAAGTGCCTGTTGAATGTTGAATTGGACTGAGATCATTAAGGGACCCATGTCCCTTAGGAAAGTGGGTTTCAATATGGCAGAGTTGAAGAAGAGGAGAAAGACGTATTTCATATATGAATGAACTCACTGAGTCAAAGCTCACTATAATCACTCAAAAAATAGTTCCATTTTTACCAGAGAGATTTGAGCATACTTCAGTTGTGTCAAGAAGTGGGAAATGACGCCAACTGGAAGAGACTGAACTTACCCATCCATAGCATTTGCCAGTAGCTCTTGGCACGGGAAAGGCTAGAATCATGTTCTCCAGGGTGGTATTTCCATGGACAGTGGGAGGACAACAGATGGGCAAGGAGTTGAGGGCACTGACAGAAAGCATAGCAATGTCAAGGCCTGCACCCCAAGCTGGAAGGGCAGGAAGGGCAGGAGGGCACTGGGAAATGTGGGGAGGAGGGTAGAGGTGAGGACAGGCCCAGCAGAGTCACTGATGACTGAGCAACAATCTGAGCAGGCATGAGGCCGTGTGTGGATTGGACGTCTGACTCAGCGAGTGACTATCCAATTAGAGCAGCTGTGGCTGAGGACAGGCTGAAGTTGCAGCTGAAGGAGGGGTTCCCGAGGTGGAAGGGATGAAGTGGTCAGTGAAGCAGGCGCGATGAACTCCAAGTGAATGTTGACGTCACCCAGAAAGTGAAGTGACAAGGAGGACAACGAGCGAACAAAGGCAGTGACTGGAAAGGAGAAGAGTAAGGTGGTGAAGCCATGAGACTCAGAGTAGCAGAGGTTCCTAACAGAGGATGGGAGGGCGAGGGTGAGGAAGTGAGAATGGGCACAAGAAAAACTTGACCTTGAGTTGGGGAGGGATGGTGCCCTTAGGAGACCATGGATTTTGGTTACAACAAAGAGGATGCTCTCATCAGAGAGGATGTTCTAAGAGGTAGGAAATACTGGAGAATTGCTGATCCATCACACAGAGGTAGTACCAGAGTGAATAGTGGATGAAGGGAGTTGAGGCATGTTGGGTCAGGTCACAGGCAATTCTAGAAATGGCGGTACAGCAGAGGAGCCTTTAAGAACAGCATTCTGTGCCTCCTAATTTCCATCCACAGTTGGGAACAGCAGTACATGATACTGACCAGCTGGAAGAGACTAAAGTCTACTACTGGTAGGAGCAGGCTCACCTTCCACGTAGAGCAGCTGGTACTTGACTGAGATCTGAGACTTGCCCCCAGCCTCCGCCTTGCAGTAGAGCACCCCCTGGTGGTCGGAACGAGGTTGCAGGTACACGAAGCCTCTCTTCACATCATAAACAATGTCTGTCCCATTGACTGGGATTTCCTTGGCTGGGAACTCCCTGTGGAGGGTGACTTTGGCTGACAGGACAGTCACCCGACAAGGAACCACAGCCTGCCTGTCCGGGTTCAGGTAGACAACATCAAAGTAACTGGGAGAAGGTACAAAGAGTTCTCCTTTCTCTGCAAAGGGAAAGATAGAGATTTATTTATTCTGGAGAAACAAGAGTACTTTAAGGATTTTTACATTCTAAGGGCACAAAAGGGACATGCCAATATACTCCGATACTAAGTCTTTATGCATAGAAAAAGCTATTTTTTTAATGCTTCCCCCCTCCTTTTTTTTTTTTTATAAAACAGATTTTACTTCCCATCTCCTTAAAGGAAACAAAGAGGTTTGAGATCAAGCCCAAATCAGGCCCATGAATTACCCCACTGAGGAAGCAGGGAAGGAGACTGATGTCTTTAGGAGGTTAAGAGAAATTTTAAAACTCTTGAACAATCTGCTGTGAGTCTGGGGACTTTAACCCCAGAGCACATGCTCTGTAATGGCCCAGTGGGAATGGTTCCCAGCCCAGCAGAACCTCTGAGAGGCCCAGCCCAGCAAGAGTGCTGGTATCCCCATATGTCCTTACAACCTAAAGGACCTCATTTCCTGCCAAGGTCAGTGGAAAGAGAATCAAGTAAGGACAGCCAGTTCACTAGTCTCAGGTTCTGAGCTCTGCTTGTCTAACTCTAGGCTGGGAAATTCAGTCCATTTCTTCTATCCTCCTGTTTCCTCTGAAATCACTCTCCCTGTACTTTAAATTCTGATGATGGCATTTGGTCTTACAGAAATGAGAGAAACAAGGACCAGTTTACCCATACATTTATTCCTGAGGAGAGTCAAGGACTGTGGTGTTAGGGTTTTGTTTTTGGCATGGCACATTAAATCCTTTGTTTTCTGGCTGATTCTGTGAGGGAATATTATAGTTCTTGCTAAGAGAAATCTTTGAACGTAATCATACTCCAACATTTATTAAGTTGTTCCCTGTTTTTCCCTCTCAATGTTCCTGAAACAAATAATTATTCTTGGCTCTCTCCTCCACTAGTCCTCATTGTGTCAGTTATATGATATTTTAGGTTGGGGGCAGAATTCCTAAACACAACATCAAATGTCTTCATGGGTCAAGAGTTCTTTGGCTATGAGTGCCAAGTTCAATGACAGGGAAGTCTTTCACTGGCTCTGAGATGGAGAAGGAATTGAAATAGGTCATGGCTCAGTGACTCTCCATCTTTATAAGGCTCTATATCACACTGAGTGATTTGTGCCACTTTCATGATAAATTGGCTGAAAGTTAAGGGGCACTTTGGTCAATGTTGTATCTAAAACCCATGTGTTCACACAGAGTAAGTCTATATCCTTGGATGTATCAACATAATCTCTGTGCTTCTACATCCCATTTGCACAGAGAAGAATCTGGAGTAGTAAAGATAGCTTTTGAGCAAAAGCACTTGTGGAATTTCTGATTGTGAGATTTAGAAGCGACATTTATTTTGAGGTTTTATAGAGGGAACTGAACCAGTAAACAAAGCTAGGAAAATAAGTGAATAATCCAAATTCCAGAATATAAAAATATGATCTTGTACTATAAAACAGTCTTTGATTAAGGAGGGCACATATGATGTGATGAGCACTGGGTGTTATACTATATACTGGCAAATTGAATTTAAATACAGAAAAAAAATATCTGAAAGAAGTGACCACACCAGTTGCTTTAACAGAATAAAAGACATATTTGTAATTAGCAGATTCCATCAACCACCAACAAAAACTTCGCTGAAGTTCATCTAAAAAGTTTTAGATGACATATGACCCCTGCAAACATTTGCAGCTACTCAAGTAGATGGCAAGCATTACTTTAAGAAAACTAAACACATGGAAATTCAGATATTCAAAAGAAAAACTAAATAGGCTATAAATTCAAATCCAGATTTCAACAAACTCCATATTTAGTAAAGTGCTCACTAATGTGGTTTTAGTACATATGATAATTGGTGCCCAAGGCTTTGCCGGGAGAAAGCCCTCCTGTTGGTAATGTTCTCCCCTCGACCAGGGTGGTAGTTACATGCGTATTACTCATTTGAGGATAATTTATTGAGCTGTATACTTATATTTTGTGTAGCTTTCTTTATATATACTTCAATAAGAGCTTAGAGAGAGAAAAAAAATAATCCTGAGAGCCCCCCACCCCAGATAAAGATTAAATAGAATATGTGACAGTTGCTTAATCAAAAATTGTGCAAATCAACAACAGTCAAAAAGAGGCTTCATAGTGTTTGCAATCAAACTCTGGGAAACACACAAACATAATGAATGCCAGACATTTCTCTATGTGGGTAGCGGGGCAGCATATGTTCTGAAAGAATCAGAGCCAGCAGTGGGAAGCTCAGCTTCCAGAATAGCTCATCTTGGTTTCACAAACCCACCCATGCCTGAAAAGATAAATGCTAAACCCTATACTGAGAATCTAATTGGTCTCTTGGCTTGGTGTGGAGAAAAGAGAAAATGATATAACTCATAAGTTCATGTCCCTTTTTCATCCAGGTTTCTTTAAAGTTGAAGTAAATATTTTAGCCTTCCTGGGATTCACTAAAGAGCTTGCCATAAATTAAGAATGAGGACCTGGCTCTGAAACTCAGACAGCCCTTAACCCTAGTGGGACATTCAGCTCAAGGGGTGAGGGAGGGCCTTTAGTTCAAAATCTCAATTCAAAACCCAATACTTTGGGAAGATGTGCTAGTGCTAATCATGGCAGGGAATCTTCATTCTGCAATTTGAGATATGGCATCAGTCCTTGTCCAGGATAACAGGCTCTAAGGGCACATGGGCATTTCTGTGCAGCACATTCCAGAACGAGGCTCACAAGGGATTACCTATGAACAACTGTTAGCAATTCTCCTGACAACACCAGTTATGCTAGCTAGAGTCCTTCTGCCGGCTTATCTACCTATCCCTTTGTCCTAGAAATGGATCAGGGCAGCAAGAGCATTAGATCCCAGGTCAGGAAAATAAGGGTTGACTCTTTCTCCCCACTACTGAAATGGAACACTGAGTCACCTTGCCCTTTCAAGTCTTCATGTGAGCATCATAATTTCTAAAATAGAGACAGTAAAGTAACTTCTACTTATTTCCTGGGGTGTGGTGATAATGGAATGAGATACATGTGACTCCCAAATCGCAGAGCGCTCTGCTAATGCATCTTCTTGCTAGAGAGGAGCTATGTGGGAGGTAAGGGGACACACATGAGATCCTGCTAAAGCATTCACTAATGGCCAGGTCTTAAGATCATTTGGGTCACAGTGGCTATGTCAGTGGAGGTCTGAAAGGTGGAAGGATTCAGGATGTAGACAAAGCTCATAAAAGAAAGCCTCTGGCTTCATCCAAAGTACTAAGGACAACAGTAGCACCAGAGAGTGGAATTTGTAGGATTCTGGAAAGCTGTTCCTTACCTCTGAACCTGTTGGAGAACATTGTGCCCCAAACGTCATTGTGTAGACAGCTCTGCAGAGAAAGGAGACTGGCAAGCTATATAGCAATGCCTTTCTCCAAAAGCAAATTTTACCTGGCAGAAACACACCTAAGGCTGCCCAAATAGAGGTTTCTCTCTGACCTGTGCATTTTTAGGCACCTCACTTGGCACAGGGATGGGGCTGGAGCCACTAGGGCCACAACCTTTGGGAATCTTGCCCCCAAATTTCCGCTCACAGTATTCCTAGGAACAAATGTGAGGAGGCCTTTGACTGAGCATCCTATGACTATGGAGGCTCTAGAAAGGTCATCATAGGTCCTGAGAGCACAGTGACTAAGAGTCTGCAGCCATGCTGTCCAATAGAGCTTTGTGTGATGATGGGCATGTTCTGTCTGCAGTGGCCATGGAGCACTCCAAACAAGGTGAGTACTACTCAGAAATTGAGTTTTAAATTGTTTGATTTTAAGTAATTTCTATATAAATCTAAGTAGTCACACATGAGGGCGACTGGGTGGCTCAGGCGGTTAAGCAGCCAACTCTTGATCTCAGGATCATGAGATCAAGTGCTGAGCATGGAGCCTGCTTAAGATCCCGTCTCTCCCTCTGCTCTTCTACCCCTCTCCCTGGCTTGCACACATTCATTCATTCTCTCTCTCTCTCTCTCTCTCTCTCTCTTTCTCTCTTTCTCTCTCTCTCTCTCAAAAATAAATGAATAATAAATAGTCACACATGTTTAGAGGCTGCCATATTGGACAATGCAGGCACAGACTCTGGAATCAGACTGGGTTCAAATCCTGTACTGTCACTTACCCATATGACCTCAAGGAAGTATTTAATCTCTCTAAACCCCCTCTTCCCATGGAAGCAATGGAAATGCTGTTAGTACTTACCCTGGAGGGTTGGTGTGAGACTTGCATGAAATGATGGACAAAAATCCACAGAGTCCAGCAAACAGGGAATGTTCTCAATATCTCATTATTAGATATTCAGAAACTCTGGCCCAGTCCAGAATTCTGAAGAATCCCACCAATACACCAAAGATTTTACCTGTGAAGAAGATGTAGGTGGAGCCTGTTTTGGTCTCGTCTTTCCTGCAGATGTACCCGTGGCAGAGCTGCCCCCAACAGCTGAACTCGCCCGTGTCGGCCGCCGTGGAGTTGACAAGGGTCAGCTGGCCATAGCGCTCGTGCTGCTTGACGCTGTCAATAAAAGCAAAGCCAGCTCACCTGGGCTGGGGCCTTGCAGCCCCCACTCTCCGTGACACTGTTCCCACAATTAAATCCCTGGTGGCCCAGGCAGCGTGCCCTCACAGAGGGCACAAACTACGAAAAGCAGACTTGGGGGAAACGTGTTTGTAGGGGTAGGGTGGTAGTCAGAGAAGCTTCTAAAAAGAAGAAATGACAATTATGTTTATAACTAGAGGAAATTCTGGAGTTTCTTTAAGTAAAATCACTGGTACATTAGCCACACACCCAGAGAAACTAAACCAAAGAGCTCTGGGCAGGTGTTGCTTCTCAGGAGTTGGTTTAAACAGCAGTCAACATGAATGAAAGCACACACCATTATCCAGTATGCAAAATCTCTGGGATCAACAAGCATAAATCTCTGAATATGAGTTTGGAATCTCTGAGATGCCACATTATTATAATAAAAATTAAAACTTCCCTTTGGAAGTTTTGGGGGGAAAATGCTTGGTTGCTAAGATCCTGAGCCCCAGTGATGCAGCCCACCTCTGACACAGTATTTAGAACTTTGGGGCATTTAACTTTTCCTCTAGCCTCACACACTATTATTTCTACTTTAATTTTTTTTGTTTTGTCCCTTATATTTTTATCCTGTTGCATGTGAATATGTTTGCAAACTGCTTCAGTTCCTTCTGAAATGAGGAGAGACATAAATGTTAACATTGAACACTTTTATTAGCTGATAGTAATGGTAATTAATTATATGATATTGTGACAGGAGCCCAGATGTTTCATCAATGGAACAGATGTTCCCCTGCGGCTTATGAGCCTCTGCATGTAGGGATGCCAAAAGAAATGGTTTTAATCTGAGGATGCATCTCAAATATCTAAATGGCTCACCCCTCTGAGGTCCATATGCTTTTGTGATATAGTTGAGATTCTCCTGTTTGTATTTTGCAGCAATGTCAGTGTGGTCACCATGTTAAATTTAGCACACAACAAAATGTCAGGTTGGTCCTAAACGCAGCCCTGTTCTGGTTCACCACTGAATGGCTGCTTTGCCCACCAGTTCTGCCAAGAGGTGCCTCTGTACTCCCACTCCATCAACTGCCTCCTTTCAACCGAACGGAAATCTCTCCTCCTTCAGGAAGCTTTTAATTAGAATCAACTCTGGATTTCTCCTAGTGATGTAATTAGCTCCCTTGCTCTCTACCCCTCAGACACCCATGGCTTCCTGTTATCACAATGGATGGTAAAAACTTCTGAGGGCTGGGACTGTGCCATATTTGCTTTATATTCCCTAAGCAATAAATCTGTGCAGAGAACTCTGTAAAGATTCCCTAGAAATGAGGGCATTGAAATTGAATTGAACCACAGGGTTAGAACTGGAAAGACTCTTAAAAAGAAGGCATCCTGGGCAGCCCAGGTGGCTCAGTGGTTTAGTGCTGCCTTTAGCCCAGGGCCTGATCCTGGAGACCCAGGATCGAGTCCTACATCAGGCTCCCTGCATGGAGCCTGCTTCTCCCTCTGCCTGTGTCTCTGCCTCTCTCTCTCTCTCTCTGTATCTCTCATGAATAAATAAATAAAATCTTTTTTTAAAAAAAAGGCATCCATTCAGTGATATATGGAAAAAAGAAAGTACTGGAGAGCTGGGTGAAGAAACTGGATGAAGAAACTGAGTCTCAGAAGTGACTTTCTTGAGACCCACAACTGGAGGACACTAAGTCAAAAACTTGAATCAATTAAGTATGTACTGAATAGCCACTCATTAGATAAGCAAATGCATATAAAGCACTGCATGCCACACCAGGTTCATTGTATTATTCTGATTATAGCTTAATTACATGTAATTGCAGACTAGTAGTAACTATTGTGACTACCAGATGTAGTCAATGACAAATAATACACACCCAACACTGGAGATAATTAGCACAGCAAATAAGAGTGGATCTCAAAGATACTACAATCCAGGCAAGGGGTTAAGACTAATATACATGAAAGGATCAGGGAATGACAAAAGGGGAATTCACAACAAGAACAATAGGAATTCTGAAAAGGGATTCATCCCCGTGGGTTGAAGAGGCTGAAGGCAGCTTTGAGGAGGAGGTGAGACAAACTGGCCTTTTAAAGGCCGGGGGTGGAGTGGCAGGGAAATGAGCTCACTTGCTCAGGAAATTACAGCACCAGCAGGGCTGAGATGGACCTGGTCTGCTCATTTTACCTCAATGCCATGGCCTGAGTGCCTGGTGGGTAGAAGGCACTCAATACTGATTTGGGGATTTAATATATTATCACAGAGGAGATGGTGGGAGGGGGTTGGGAGTCACCAGGCATCTGTTTGAGAACAGGCAGCAGAGATCCTCAGATTTGGAGGTGTTAAGTGGTGGCCCACCTTAGCCAGGGCAAGAGTGAGGAGAACACACGTGGGAGAGGCAGGAGGAAGAGGGGGAGATAGGACTGAGAGCCTGTCACTGTGATGAACAGCAAGGGAAGTGCTGGGGCCAGTCTGAATGTTGGCAGAGGAATGGAAGCAAATTCAAGGCATTTTTTTCTTGGGAGACATTTATGACAGACCAGGTATAAGAGGTGGAAGAAAGAGATATATTAGTCATAACCACTTAATTTGTATTTCTATGTGTCAGCAAGAATGGAGGTTTAACCAACTGAGATGGAATCATTGAGAAGAGAAAGGAGATTAGGGGGCAAAATAATAGATCTGCCACTGGAGATTTTGAATTTGTGATGAATTTGGGTCACTGAAGTGTGGATATCAGTTGATGTGACAGTTGGAAACACAAGCTGGGACACAGAAAAGATGAAACAGTACTAGATTTGTATTTGGGGGAGTCATCTCCAGAGTAAAAAGTGAAGCTAAAAGAATGAACTCAACAAGAAAAAGCATAGAAAAGAAATAGAAGATTGAGGACAAATCTAGAGCCAAAATGGAGGCCCTACAGGAAAAGGAAATGTAGATAGAAGAGAGAAGAAGCAAGAAAGTATCTTCAAGGATAAGGGTCAAGAAATGGCTGCTTGAGCTATATCTTGGCAAATTGGACCCCAATAAAAATTTTTTTTTAAAAAAAGGAAAGATGGATGCTTGAAAGCTTCATATGCCTTTACGAGAGATTCACGAACACACACACACACACACACACACACACACACACACACACACTTCATTTGGCAGAATGAAAGTTTCTGGCAATGACCAAAAGGGTATTTTCATTTGGGAGGATAGTGCTGGCATTCAGCAGATAAAAAATGGAAAGGTAGAAAGAAAACAGAGGTGGATATCTTCCTAGGTGGACCAAAATATCTGACCACACTCCCTGTAGAGCTCAGAACTGGAGTATAAAATCAGTATTTTGTTGATAAATGTTGAGCACCTTCTACAGACCCAACGCTTGCTAGCACTGTAGTGATAGAAAGTATAAGACGCCATTCCTACTAGGAAAGTAATTGGGCACATAAAAATTTAGCACTTGGGAATAACCCTAGCATCATGAAATCTGCATGCTGTATCTTTAGCAGGATTGGGGGTGGAAGGAAGGAAATCCGCTGGAAAACATTTCTGGATTTTTCCACCCCCTCTTGTATGCAAACAATATAAAACAGGAAACAAATTATTTAGCAGGATTACAGTTTAAATGCCTGGATTTAAAATGTCCATTTCTTCTAATGGTCTCACATAGTCCAAGCAGGAGGCTACCCAAAGGGGTGGACTATGACCTAAGGACTCTGGGGACAGAGTCTGCACACTGAAATGGAGACTAGGATTCACAGAGCCCTGCAAAGAACTGGGAGACACTTCATATAAGGACTTTCCCCTTCTCTTACAACCATTTAACAAATCCCCAGGAATGGAACAGTGGATGGTGTAAAGTTTGAGTGGATAAAAAGAGGTGCCATGACAAAGTATCCCCCCAAATTATATTTAAGATAAACAGAATTTGCACTAATTAGAGGCAGCTCTGAACATCCCAGCACACCTCTGCTAGGTCTTTCTCTTCCAGACCTGGCCCAATGAGCTTAGTGATGGACAAGTCCAAGTTTCAAAGAGTATTTAAAATTTAAGAGTATTTAATATTTAGGACTGTGGGGGTACCTGGTTGACTCAGTCACCTAGCATCTGTCTTTGGCTCAGGTCATATCTCTGGGTCCTGGGATTGAGCCTTGTGTTGGGCACCCTGCTGGTGGAGAGTCTGCTTCTCCCTCTGCCCCTCCCCCTGCTCTCTCTCTCAAATAAATAAAATCTTTTAATAAAATAAAAAATAAAATATAGGACTGTGTATGTGCATCCACACATGAGTATATATGTGGCCTTTACAAACAGTCTGTTCCTATTAATAGAGGCTTGAAGCTTCTAGCATGTTGCCCAGCCTACTCTTTTCTGGAGGGGTAAGAAGGTATGTCATGGGACATAGAAAAGGAGGTTGATAACTCTCAAAGTTAGGGACCACTGTGGATCTCACCTGGCCAGTGACCAGGTAATGATAGTGGGGTCCATGTTCCTAACCTTTCCCTAAGACTCTATAAGCCAAGGGCAGTAGGTAAGCTCTGGATTACAAAATAATTATCAGTCCCATAAATACTTAATGAGTGCAAATTAAATGAGAGATTCCAAAGTAGACAGTAAGGGACACAATGTTATCTAAATAGTTTCTTCCTTTCAAGTTTCCCCGTATACAAAATCCCATGGAAGTCCAAGAAGGGAAACCAGGAAAAGCTTCTGGGCTGAGAAAGTCTTGAGAGAAAAGAAAGATTTCAACATATAGAGTAGGAGGGCATGCATTCCAAGTTAAGGAGATCCCCTGAAAAGAAACAAAAGGTACTTTTTCGTATGATAAAGAAATAGTTGACTGGAACATAGGTGGGCAGAGGTCTGTGGTGACAGGCAGCAGTCACCCGAGGCTTAAGATCATAGACTTTGGAGCCAGATTGATGGGATTTAAAGCCTAACTCCACCAGTACCTTCAGACTCCTTAGCTAGAGCTCCTGCCTTTCACAGGCTGACCACACCTACTTCTTCAGACTTGAATGAACAATAGATAACACTTAGGAGTGTGGTGCATTGCACTAAGCCCTTTGAATAAGTTCAGGACTTAGAACAGTGCCTGACACAGCTCTTAATATATTAAGAGTTTAATATATTTTGGATATTGCTAATTATTATGGTCCTTTAGTTCTCATGACCAATTAGGATGGAGGCGTTATTTTTCCTCTTTTACTGATGAGGACATTGAAACTTAGAGAAGTATCCTGTCCACTGTTTTCAAAGTGGGAACAGTAGAGCTTCTAATCTTAGTGTTATGAAGACTCAGCTTAAAATGTTTGTAAATGAAAAGGGCATGGGTTTCTATCATACTGAAATGAAGCAACCTAAAGGAATTTTGACTGAGGGATGGTGCCTCTAACTAGCTTGCAAATCCTATTGAATATGGACACACACCTCAAACAAAAACATAAAAGATCTGATTAAATTACCTGAGTAATATTCTATCCCATTTTCTATTTAAATGGCCAATTAACAGTTCAGTGAGTAATTGAAGGGAACAAGAGCAGGAAAACAACTAGTCATTAAATATCTACTGTATAGGGATGACTGGGTGGCTCAGTGGTTGAGCACCCACCTTCAGCTCAGGTCATGATCCCAGGGTCCTATGATGAGTCCCATATCGGACTCCTTGAGGGAAGCCTACTTCTCCCTCTGCCTGTCTCTGCCTCTCTCTGTCTCTCATGAATAAATAAATAAAATCTAAAAAAAAAAAAATCTACTGTATAACGGACAGCACCTAAGGCACACATTACTTTTTTTCAATCCCATGAGATGGAGATGATCAAACTAAAAATAATACATAGGTAGTGCTTAGCTTAGTAGTGTTAAACCCTGGTTTAAGCCCTTTATAGATTTTGGGGACTGATTTCATCCTCATAAAAGCTTTGTGAAGTAGGTGCTATTATCTGCCCCAAGTTATAGGTGAGCAAATTGAGGCCAAAGAGGCTAGGTAGCTTTCCCGAGTTAAGTGTTAGAACCACAGAAGAAGAATTAGAAGGTTAGTTTGAATAACGTTTCCAGGGCCACTCAACTATATGAACCCAGATATTCTGCAATGGAGACTGTGTTGCCTCTATTGACATGAAACAGAAGCATAAGGAGTAAGGGGGAAAGATGCAATCCAGAATCATCTTCATTCAACATTCACTTCAAAAAATTAATTATTTATCTTCTACCACATACAAGGAACTATGACAAGTATCAAAGGAGATAAAGATTCATGTATATTTGCTTGTTCATATTTCAAGTGTTTGTACAGGGCTTGTGTTTAAGCTTCTTTTTAAGAATGTGTCAGAAAATAATTGTTCCACGATATTCTGGGAATGGAGCCATATCAACAAAGTACAACCCTGGGAAACAGACAGCTGGTAAAACATACCAAAGTTTCACAGTTTATGATTTTTAAAAAATGATGAAAAGAAATATGTATGAGAAACTAGTAGAGAACCAAATATGCAAAATGAGGAACTAAGTGAATATAGTTTCAATATCAGAAACTAAGCTGAAACATCCTTCCCTCCTTCTTTCTTTCCTTCCTTCCCTCTCTCCCTCCCTTCCCTGTCTCTCCCCCCCTCTCCCTCACTGCCCCCTTTCTCTCCTCCACCTCCTTCCCTCTATTCTTCCCACTGTATGTTTGAAGACTATTCAAGGACCTACTCAAAACTCTTGCAATATAACTACCATATTTCTATTCCAACAACAGGTTATGTTCATGTATGTGAATGGGACTCAGGATTTTTCTACTATAATGACTTATGCCAGATTCTTCTATGTTTTTTTAAAAAAGAAGTAATAGAAGGACCCTGAGCTCACCTCCTCCCAGAACACAACAAAACTATAACTATATATAGAACAACTATCTCTGGAAACACCTTGAAGGCTAGCAGAGCAGCTCTATAGATATAAGAAAAAGCAACACTAGATATAAAGCAACTATAGATATAAAGAAAAAGCCACACTGAGATAGGGAGAAGGGTCAAAGACATGGTCTAGTCAGGACCCACAACCCTGGAACAATGAGGAGGTACTCCCTGAGAGTGAGAGCTTCAAGCCCCACATCAGGAACCCCAGCCCTGGGGACCTAAAATAGGAAGATGAGCCCCAATAATGTCTTGCTTTGAAAACCAGCAAGGTGTAACTCCAAGAAAGCCAGAGACTATAGAAAACCAAAACTCCACTTTTAAAGGGCTTGCACACAAATTACTCCCACTAAGACCTAGCACAGAGGCAGGAGTTTGAAAAGTGCTTGGAGGGTGGGGTGGGGAAGGGCACCTGGGTGGTTCAGTCAATCAAGCATCTGCCTTCAGCTCAGGTCATGATCCTGGGGTCCTGGGATTGATTCCAATGTCGAGCTCCATGCCCAGTGGGGAGCCTGCTTTTTCCTCTCCTTCTGCTGCTTCCCCAGCTTGTGCTTTCTCTCTCTTTCTCTCTCTATCTCAAATATATATATATCTTTTTAAAAAGTGTCTGAGTCATATGTCAGAGAGATTTATTGACTAATTTTTGTGAGGGCTGGAGGGGCAGGGAACCCTAGGAACTTCATCTAGGAAGGAAAGTGCTGGCAGGTATCATTTTATTTTACTCTCCTTCTATCTACCTGGGGCAGGGGGGCCCAACACTGGTGGGTGCCATTTCTGACACATGCTCTCTACCTTGCTAGCACCATTCACCCCACCTCCACAATTCTCCTGTGGACCCATCTGACCAGCAGATGCCCCACCAAAGTGGCTGCCACTCTGCCACACCCAGGAGGTGGTCTTGGCTAGGGCTGGTACTCCCCAGTTCAACTGCCGTACTTGGTGGGCAACTGTGGAATGGATGGTTATCCCTCAAAGTGAATCACATCCTGAGAAGGGGGAGCCTGCCACATATTCCAGCACAACCACATACACCAGCACTACCACAAATCACAACTGGTCCTCACAGCTAGCTGAATCAGAGGCCATCCCTACTCTCCAGCCTTGCAGCAGCTATAGCCCAGCCACAAGAAGGTGTATTTGGATCACCCAGGGGACACCCCTGGAGTGCCTGGTTCTGCTGACCCTGGGAGGATTGCTTTTCTGGGCCCCAGAGGACACCTACTACATAAGGCCATTCCTTCAAGACTTATCTACCTAATAAATAGAAACAAAGAGTCAGACAAAATGAGGAGACAGAGGAATATGACAAAACCTCAGAAAAAAAAAAGAACTAAATGAAAGAGAGATAAGCAATCTACCTAATAAAGAGTTCAAAGTAATAGTTATGAAGGTGTTCACTGGGGTACCTGGGTGGCTCAGGTGGTTAAGTGAAGGTGTTCACTGAACCCAGAAAAATAATGGATGAACACAGTGAGAACTTCAACACAGAGAAATATTAAAAAGAACTCATCAGTATTTTAAAAATACATTAGAGAGAATCAACATCAGATTAGAGGATGCAGAAGAACAAATCAGTAAAGTGGAAGACAGAGCAGTGGAAGTCATCCAAGTGGAACAGAAAAAAATTGTTTTAATAAAGATGGTTTAAAAGACCTCTAGACAACGTTAAGCATAAAATTCACATAATAGGGATCCCAGGAAAAGAGAAAGAGAAAAGGACAGAAAACTTATGTAAAGAAATAATAGCTGAAAACTTCCCTAACCTAGGAAAGGAAATAGACATCCAGGTCCAGGAAGTGAAAAAGCACCAAATAGGATGAACCTAATAAGGTCCACACCAAGACACATTATAACTAAACTATAAAAAAAAATAAATATAAAGAGAAAATCTTAAAAGCAGCAACAAATAAGCAACTAGTTATATACAAGTTATATACATCAGCTGATTTTTCAGTAGGAACTTTGCAGGCCAGAAGAAAATGACATATTCAGAATACCAAAAAAAAAGTCTGCAATCAAGAATACTCTTTCCACCCAGGTTATAATTTGAAATTGGAGAAGTAAAGAGTTTCCCAGACCAAGAAAAGTTAGAGGAGTTCATTACCACTAAATAGACTTTACAAGAAATGTTAGAAGGATTCACTGGAAGAAATTACAAAAGAAAAAAATATCAATGATAAAAGTAAATGTATAAGTAAAGCTACTGGATCAACCATTTATAGAGCTAGTATGAGGGTTAAAAGACACAAGTAGTAAAATCAACTATACCTACAATAATTAGTTAAGGAGTATACAAAATAAAAATATGTAAGATATGATGTCAAAAACATAAAACATGGCAAGGGAGAATAAAATTTAATGCTTTTGGAATGCATTCAAACTTCAGTGACCATCAACTTAAAGTAGGCTATTATACACATAGGTTGTTATATACAAATTTCATGATAAAAAACACAAAGGGAAGAGACCAAGAAAAAAAGTAACAGAGAACTAAAAAACAACCAGAAAAAAAATAGCAATAAAAACATACCTATCAAGAATTACTTTAAATGTTACTGTACTAAATGATTCAGTCAAAATATATACACTGAGGGGCACCTGGGTGGCTCAGTGTTTGAGCATCTGCCTTTGGCTCAGGTAGTGATCCTGGGATCCTGGGATCGAGTCCTATGTCAGGCTCCCTGCCGGGATCCTGCTTCTCTCTCTGCCTATGTCTCTGCCTCTCTGTGTCTCTCATGAATAAACAGGCAAAATCCTTTTTTTAAGAAAGGCATATAGTGAATGAATGGGTAAAAAAAAAAAAATAAGATTCCTTTATGTGCTTGCCTACAAGAGACTCATTTCAGACTTAAAAGCACACTTAGACTGAAAATTAACGGATTTTAAAAAAGACATCCCATAAAAATGGAAATGAAAAGAAAGCTGACATAGCAATATTTATATCAGACTTTAAAACAAAGACTACAACAAGAGACATAAAAGGGCATTATATAATGATAAATGGATAACTCCAAGGGGATATAATGATTGTAAATATCTATGCACTCAACATTGGAGCACCTGAACATAAAAAGTAAATAATAGCAGTCATAAAGGGAGAAATTGAGAGTAATACAATGACATTAAGTGACTTTTAACATTCCATTTACATCAATGGATAGATTATCCAGACAGAACATCAATAAGGAAAGAGTGGATGGCTTAGTCAGTGAAGTGTCTGCCTTCAGCTCAGGTCATGATCCCAAGGTCTTGGGATCGAACCCCATAACACACTGAGTCCCTGGTCAGTGGGAAGTCTGCTTCTCTCTCTCCCTCTCCCTCTGCTTGTTGCTCCCCGCTGCTTGCACTGTCTCTCTAATAAAAAATAAAATAAAAATAAACAGTGGCCTTAAATGAAACATTAGACTACATAAACCTCATAGATATACACAGAATATTTCATCAAAAAACATCAGAATGCACATTTTTTAAAGTGCACAGGGAACAGTCTCCAAATTAGGTAACATGTTATGTAACAAAACAAGTCTCAATAAATCCTATCAAGCAGTTGGTCTTTTCCAATCACAACAATCTGAAACTAGAAAATTTCACAAGAATAAAACTGGATAAAACACAAATGAGGCTAAATAACATGCTGCTAAATAATCTGGGTCAAGGAAGAAATCAAGAGGAAATTTTATAATACCTTGAGAAAAATTAAAATGCAATCACAATGCTCCATAATTGGAGGGAGTAGTATATAGTGACACAGACCACCTAAAGAAATAAGATAGAAAATAAACAATCTAACCATAAATTTAAAGTAACTAGAGGAAGCATAACAAACAAAACCAAAGTAGTATAAGGAAGAAAATAATAAAAGGAGAACAAAAATAAATAAATATGTACTATAAAAAAGTGAAAAGATCAATGAAACCAAGAGCTGTTTCTTGGGAAAAAAAGAAACAAAATTGATAAACCTTTAGCCAGACTCATCAGGAGAAAAAAGAGAAAGGGCCCCAAAAAAATCAGAAATGAAGGAGAGGTTACAATTGATACTACAGAAATACAAAGGAGTAAGAGATGCTGCTATGAACAATTATACACCAGCAGCTTGAAGAGTCCAGAAGAAAAAAATTAATTCCTGGAAATATACAGTCTTCCAAGACTAAAATCAGAAAGAAATAAAATACCTGCACAGAATGATTATTAGTAATAAGATTGTAAACAAAACCTCCCAACAAAGTCCAAGACCAGACAGCTCCAGAGGTAAATTCTGCTAAACATTTAAAGAAGAGTTAACAGCATACTTCTCAAACTAGTCCAAAAAATGAAAGAGAAGGAATGCTTCCAAATTCATTCTACAAGTCCAGCATTATCGTTAAAACTAAACCAGACAAAGATATTATTTAAAAAAAGAAAATTATAGGCCAATATACCTGATGAACACAGATGCAAAAATTCTCAAGTATCAGCAAGCCAAATACAAATATACCTTAAAAGAATAATACAGCAACTCCATCTGTAGGAATAAATCATAGCTACCTATATGTTTACTGCAGCAATGACTCAGATAGGAAAAGTGAGAAATAATCTGAAATTCTAACAATAGGGATTTAGTTAAACATAGTATGGCATTATAGGCATAACACAGAAAAGTATGCATGATATGTTAGGGAAAAAACTAATCATAAAACAGTTTGTACATTTTGATACAATTATTTTATATATAAAAATAAAACTGGAACCTTACATCTAACAGGGATAGAAAAAGAACAGAGTGCAAAGTCAGTAGGAAGAAGTAAATAAAAGATGACAGCAGAAACAAATGAGATAAAGGCTAAAAAACAATACAACAGAACAATGAAATTAGGACCTGGTTTTTTGAAAGGATCAACAAAAGTAATAAGTCTTCAGCCAGACTCATTAAGAAAAAAAGAGAGAGAACTCAAAATCAGAGATGAAAGAGAAGTAACAACCAACACATCAGACACACAAAAGATTATAAGAAAATATTATGAAAAATTACATGCTGACAAATTGGACACCCTAGGAAAAAAGCGGATAAATTCTTAGAAGCATATAACTTTCCAAAACTGAATCAGAAAGAAATAGAGAATTTGAACAGACCAATTACCAGCAATGAAACTGAATCAGTAATCAAAAAACTCCCAACAAACACAAATCCAGGACCAGAGATCTTCACAGCTGAATTCTACCTAACATTTAAAGAAACCATACCTATTCTTCTCAAATTATTTCAAAAAATACAAGAGGAAGGAAAGCTTCCAAATTCATTCTATAAGGCCAGCATTACCCTGATACCCAAACCAGGTAATCACTACCAAAAAAGGAAACCAAATACCAATATCTCTGATGAATCAATGTAAAAATCCTCAACAAAATATGAGCAAACCAAATCCAACAATATACTGAAAAAATCATTCACCATCAAATGGGATTTATTTCTAGAATGCAAAGATGGTTCAATATATGCAAATCAATCAACCTGACACATCACATCAACACAAGAAAGGATAAAAAATTTGACCATTTCAATAGAGTCAGAAAAAGCATTTGAAAAAGTACAACATCCATTCATGATAAAACTCTCAACAAGGTAGGTTTGGAGGGAACATATCTCAACATAATAAAGGCCATATATAATAAACACACAGCTAACATCACAGTGGTGAAAACTGAGATCTTTTCCCATAAGATCAGGAACAAGAGCAGGATGCCCATTCTTATCACTTTTATTCATCATGGTACTAGAAATGCTAGCTATAGGAATCAGATGAAAAAATAAAAAGCATCAAAATTGGTAAGGGAGAAGTAAAATTTTCACTATTTGCAGATGACATGATCTTATATATTGAAAACCCTAAAGAGGGCAGCTCCAATGGCTCAGCGGTTTAGTGCCACCTTCGGCCCAGGGTGTGATCCTGGAGACCCGGGATGGAGTCCCACATCAGGCTCCCTGCATGGAGCCTGCTTCTCTCTCTGCCTGTGTCTCTGCCTCTCTCTCTCTCTCTCTCTCTCTCTCTCTCTGTGTGTGTGTCTCATGAGTAAATATTTTTTTAAATGTCCATATTACCCAAAGCAATCTACAGATTTAATGTAATCCCTATCAGAATAACAATAGCATTTTTCATAGAACTAGAACAAATAATCCTCAAATTCATATAGAACCATAAAAGACCCCAAATACCCAAAGCAATCTTGAGAAACAAGAACAAAGCTGGAGATATCCCAATCCCAGATTTCAAGATACACTCTGTAGCTATAATAAATCAGTATAGAACTGGCACAAAAATAGACACATAGGTCTTTGGAACAGCATAGAGAGCCCAGAAATAAATCCACACTTACATGGTCAATTAATCTATGACAAAGGAGGTAAGAATATCCAATGGGTAAAAGACAGTCTCTTCAAAAATGGTGCTGGAAAAACTGGAAAGCTACATGCATAGGAATGAAACTGAACCACTTTCTTATATCACACACAAAACTAAACTCAAAATGGATTAAAGACCTAAATATGAGACCTGAAACCATCAAACTCCCAGAAGAAAATATAGGCAGTCATTTCTTTGATATCAGGCATAAAAACATTTTTCTAGGTAAGTCTTCTGAAACAAAAGCAAAAGTAAACAATTGGGACGACACCAAAATAACCATCAACAAAAGTAAACCTACTGAACAAGAGAAGATATTTGCAAATGATCTATCTGATCAGGGACTGGCACTCAAAATATATAAAGTCCTCTATAACTCAGGATCAAAAGAACAAATAACCTGACTAAAAAATGAGTGGATGACCTAAACAGACATTTTTCCAAGAAAGCCATACATACAGATGGCCAACAGACACATGAAAAGATCCTCAGCATCACTAATCATCAGGGAAATGCAAGTCAAAACCCCAATGAGGTATCATCAGTAAGAACAGCTACAATCAAAAAGACAAGAAATAAATGTTGGCGAGGATGCGGTGGGAAAAGAACCCTCATGCAGCGTTGGTGGGAATGCAAATCGGTATATAGCCGCCATGGAAAACAGTATGGAATTTCCTCGAGAAATTAAAAACAGAATTATCAGATGATCCAATAATTTCACTACTGAGTATTTACCCAAAGAAAACAAAAACACGAATTTGCTAAGATGTATGCATCCCTAGGTTTATCGCAGCATTATTTACAAGACCCAAGATATGGAAGCAACCCAAGTGTTTTATCAAGAAATGAGTGGATAAAGGCGATGTGGTATATATACAGTGGAATATTACTCAGCTATAAAAAAAAAAGAATGTAGAAAGATCTTGCCATTTGCAACAACATGGATAAACCTAGAGGGTATAATGCTAAGTGAAATAAGTCAGAGAAAGACAAATACCAAATGATTTCACTAGTATGTGGAGTTTAAGACACAAAACAAATGAACGATGAAAAAAGGAGACAAACAAATAAAAACCCAGACTCTTAAATACAGAGAACTGCTGGTTGGCTAGAAGGGAGGTAGGTAAGGGAACAGGTGAAAGAGTAAAGGGGATTAAAAGTATGCTTATCATGATGAGCACTCAGTAACATACTGAATTGATGAATAATTACATTATACACTTGAAATTAGTATAACATTATGTGTTAATTATAACCTAATAAAAATAAAACTAAAGCTGGAAGATTCTATGCTACGGTGTTAACAGTGGATCTTGGGGTTTTTAGTAACCTCTTCTTTTTACTAACCTATAATTTCTAACTTTCTAAATTATATAAACATGATTATTTGGTAATAACAAAATAAAAACTATAATAAAAGCAAAGCAACTTAAAACCATTTATAAAACTTTAGAACATATATTCTATAAATATGTGGTCATGGTTGGCTCTTTTGTAGTTTAAAAATCTGGAGGTGAGTCATTTTTTTTTTTTTTTAATGTTGCCTTTCTAGCATGTGGATTCCAAAAGGCAGGAGCAGTAGAGATTCATTTGGAGGCCCAAAAAATCCAGTCTATTATTTTGTTCTGATTAAGAAAAATATTGCCAGTTGGAGTGTAAAAGTAATTGAATACAGTATGACTTTGTTCTCAAATCTGCCCTACTCATCTTGCACATGTAACCTGTCCAGGCTGTGCTACTTTCCTGGAACTTAACCCTGGCTTCCCAGGCTCCCAGATCTTGTTCAGCCTCCCCTCTCACCTGGTTCCCACTCTCAGTTTTGTTTTTGTTTGTTTTTTTTTTTTTTAATGGAGCCAAAATTCCATCTGTCACCCAGGCTGAATCTTGATTATCAAGCTGAGTCATGACATCAATGACTCTCCATGCTGTTTCCATTCCCTACATTTTATCAACCAACAAATTGATCCTTCCAGTAAAACACTTCCTCTATCCCCTTCAGATGTTCTACAAAACCATCAGATATACTTTCCTAGAAACTGTTTTGTTATTACCTCCAGCTTTACAATAATAGGAGCACAGAGAGTCAACTGTGGTCATCTATGCTTGGTATTCAAGTCTCCCAAAACCTCCATCATTTACCCCCCTCTCTACACAACAAAACCCCCTCCCACCCCAGACACACTGGTTTAGTTCCATCCCAGTCTTCCAGCCATCTCTTTCCCACTGAAAGCCTCTTTTATTTTCCATCTGGGCTAAACCTGTTTATTCTTCAGAGTTGTATTCTTAGATCATTTGTGGGGTGCCTGGGTGGCTTAAGCGGTTGAGCCTTTGGCTCAGGGCATGATCCCGGGATCCTGGGATCAAGTCCTGCATCAGGCTCCCCAGAGGAAGCCTGCTTCTCCCTCTGCCTGTGTCTCTGCATCTCACTCTGTGTCTCTCATGAATAAATAAATAAAATCTTTAAACAGAACAGGATGTGCTCACAAAAAGACATCTTTGTCTACCTGAGTGTTTCCCATTTCACTGAAAAAAAAGAAAGAAAGAAAGAAAGAAAGAAAGAAAGAAAGAAAGAAAGATCATTTGTGTTCAGTGACATTTCTAAAATGGTGATATTAAGAATAGGCCCAAAATAGTGTCACTTATGTTAAGTCCCACCAAGACTTAATACCTAACCTAACTGTAATTTCAGCCTCTTCTAGGAGTGGAATTTTAAACCTATCAATCTGGAATTTCCTGATTAGCCTTAGTGAGGTCATCTGTAGGATAAAACTCCTGCCACTCCCCCTGAGCCAAGGTGACCATGCTTGAAACTATCCTTTCTCTTCTTTTGCTAATTAATTTCCTTGTCCCTCCCCCTCCCCCAATTTCTGCTTACAGGAGCCCTCCATTCTGTATAGCTCTTGGGAGCCTCTTCTATTTTGTTTTTGAGATGCTACCCGATTTATGAATCTTTGAGTGAAACCAATTAGATCTTTGAATATTCCTGGTCAGATTTTTATTCTTTAACAGATTTAGTGGCAGTCATAGTACTGCCAGAGACTTCTGCTGTGGGATTTCTTTCCCTGTAGCACCTGTGGCTCTTGATCACGCTGCTTTGAAGAATGAAGAGGGAGACCAGATGAAGAGAGGTGGGCAGCAAAGTTTATTGAGTGATAGTACAAAGCTCCCAAAGAGGGAGGGGACCTGAGAGGACTGCTGATTTGGCATTCAAATCTAGGAGTTTCTATAGGCTCTTTGGTATGGGCTCTTTTAATCTGATTGACACCCCACTCCCCATGCACCTGTCACCCAGTCAGGTTTCGGTCCATGAGCTCCTCTACTGATCAGAGTTGTTCACAAGGGAAAGGGTGGAAGGCTCCTTCCAAAGGTTTCCTAGCCTCTGGAATCCAGAATTCATGGCCACTACTGCCCTAAGGCATGTCGGCCAGCTACAAGCCACCAGACCAAGCTGTTTGTTTAAATATCCCACTGGCTGTTGAGCTAGCCCCCGGGGCCTGGGTTAGGATGCTCAAGGCCATTCCAAGGCCATTCCCTTCCTTTTGGTCACAAGTCATAAGCCCTCCCCCAGTAGGAAGACTTAAAGCTAGGATGCTGAGTAAAGTTGAGAATAACAGAATGAGGTCTTTTTCCTTTGCAAGGTAACTTTCCTCTTAGGACAGGGGCCCCTCCTCCTGCCTGCGTTTCTTCTGACTCTCCTTCATTACTTCTAGCAGCTTTGTGGACAACAAGAACAGGGGTGTGGCAGCCGCAAACACTTTGTGTTCTCTTTCTCACCCTCTCTGAGGCCTACGGGTAAGCTCCTCTTGGTTCTGAGCTCCACTCGCTGTGCGTCCAGCTCCAGATCTCATTGGCTTCCAATAGTTCCCTTTAGAGCCCTTGGTTCTATCCCTAGATTCCACACTGAGCACTGCTGTTGGTGGCTACAACTCCTAATGTATTTGGAATCAGTCCCCATTTTTGGATTCTGCTAGTGCGATCCTTCCCCCAACCCCCAGATTCGCTATAGGGAACTGCTGGTTGTTATCAGCCACAGGTGGACTAGGTCCAACCTAAAAACTGGACGGGGCCTAGGGTGTGGACTTATTTAAGAAATGCACTTGACAGCAGGAGATCCCAAATGAAACAAACAGAAAGGATGCCTCCTTTAATTGGTATGCTTCCAAAAGTCTTCAGGATCCCAAAATAACTCCATTGAAAGATCCATTACAAAAGGTTAATGAAAAATTAAAAACACAAGAGGTACTTAAAGCAAAAGATGATAGGGTGAATGTGACTCCCACTTTCTTGCATCTTTTTTTTTTTTAACCTTAGTATTCACAGTTTACTAATTCTCTTTCCGAACTGCCTTTTCACTCTGAAGAGACTATTAGACAGTTACCTTTTAAAATAAAACTACTTGAGGTTGTAGACAAACCACCTCAGTTATCCTTCATTCCTTGGTCAAAGACCAAATTAAGGGCCATTGTTAAAGAAATTTCTAAGCCCAGGGAGGAATTTTTTTGTTTTTTGAAGAAATTTTTTTGAAGTGTTTTGAAGAAGTTAGAGTCATTTTTGGGGGGGGGGGGCTATGTCTTCAGGGAGCCAGATCTTTCACAACCTATACACATGTGAATAGGACCTGGTAACACCCAAAATGGATGCAGGAAGCAAGATGGCAAAACCCTGAGGATGATATCTGAGATCCTCAATCTTTAACATCTTGGGGACCAGGAAAACCTCGAAAAACAGCAACAGAACCCTTACAAGCCATTTCTAGAGTCCTCCCTGCCTACACTGATTGATCTAAAATATAGATGTGCAAACAAACAAAAACGATAAATCCGTGGCATACTTTAAAGCCCATTTGGAATCCTTTTCCTAAAGCCATTCAGGATTCCATACAATAAGTTCACCCCACTGGCTCTAAAATGACAGCAAATAGGATAGGAGGCCACTCATCTGATTGAATTCATGTCTCAGCAAGGCATTTTATTTTTTATATTTTTAAGTAGGTTCCACACCCAGCATGGAACCCAACATGGGGCTTGAACTCAGGACCTGGAGATCAAGAATTGGTCTCCCAACTGATCAAGTCATCCAGGTGCTCCTAAGTTAAGCATTTTAAAAGGACCCTGGAATAAGACTGCAAGCAAAAATTGCCCAGGTGATTAGCTTTACAGCCACAAGATCTCCAAGGCCAGAAACTCAAACAATACCTGAGGCTCCCACAATGCACCCTGTTAGGGGTCCTTCAAAATTCTGGTCCAAAGATTGATTCCTCCACTATGATCTACTGGAACATTAAAAGAGATTGTTCTTCAAGGTCATATGCAAATTCATCTCTAATGCCCTCATCCCTACTTGTAAAGGAGGGTTCTTATAGAGGACCTCCCACAATTAATGGGACTGAGGAATTTGCCAGTAAATGATGACTATAGTAATTCCTTTACACAGCCATGGAGAAACTAAAATCAAAACTAATGGGAAAGCTTGCCAAATTGTAGTTAATACTCGAGCTTTGCTTTCTCCTTTAAACCCCACCCTCATAGGCCAACAAATCCTTTAGAGTAAAACAGGGGTTCCCATAGTGGAGTTATCTCATATTCAGAGAGAATTTTTATCTCAACCAGCACAGATCACTCTGGGACCTTTGACTGAAAAACATTCCTTTCTGCTATGTGAGACAACCCTAACCAGTCTGCTAGGTAGAGATCTTTCTAAATTAAAACATAGTATGTTTTATGTTCAATGAAGACCTCATCTTCGAGTTTCCTGACCAACCTGATCTTTTATGTTCTCTACATTCTGTCTTTGTAATGAAAGAGGAAGGTTTCCAACAAAAGTCCTCTAATTTAATTGAGGTGCTCACAAATCTGTGGGCTACTTCTAATGTGGGCATTGGAAGAATAAAAAGTGCAGAATCTCTAAAGATTCAGAAAAGATATAACTAAACCTCTCCTGAAAGTACCTCAATATCCATGAAACCTGAGGCCATACAACGCTTCACCCACAGAGGAGACTTCATCACCCAGGGGCTAATCATTCCCTGTACTAGTCCCTGCAATAGGCAGACTTTGCCGGCCCAGAAACCTAATAGGTAAGGATGGTAATTTGTCTAGGATCTGAGAGCTATTGATAACATAGTTACTCGCCCAATAGTCCCAAACTGGATATCCTGCTGTCAAATTCCACCAGACTTAAAATGCTTCACTATTGTAGACTTTTGCGAAGTCTTTCTCAGCATCCCTGCAGACACCAAGAGCTAATGTCTGTTGGCCTTTACTTGGAACAACAGACAATCTACCCTGACGGTTATGCCTCAAGAGTTCAGTGACGCCTTTCTTATTTTCTCAAGTATCTAGTCAAAATTTAAGCCTCCTCTAGTTCCCTGCAAAATTGACCCTTTCACAATTTGGACATGGCCTTTTGTCGTGCTCAGTTACCAAAGGGGCACCCTTAAGAGACTGCATTTACTTGCTGCAAATAGTTAGCTGAAAGGGACACAACGCCTCTAAGGAAAAATTGCCATTATCTCCACGCATTGTTCATTACTGAGGTCATCATCTCAGTGCTGAAGAAATTCAGCTGTCTCCAAAAAGAATTAAACTAATCCAGGAATTTCCTCGATCCACAACCAGGCAGCACCTTCATGGATTTCTGGGCCTGGCTGCTTATTGTAGACTAGGGGTTCCTAATTTTTCTCTATTAGCTTCCCTACTCTATATGAACTTACTAAAATTTCCATCCCTGAGTCCCTTTCTTGGGAAGACAGACATGAGCAGGCTTTTACTAAGCTAATAGGAGTGCTGTAAGAACCACCCACCTTGGGGCTTACTATTCAAAAGCTTTCACTTTATTTGTGCAGGAAAGGGATACTCAAGCCTTGAGAATGCTCACGCAGGAACATAGTAATAAACATAGATTTGTTGCCCATCCTAGCATACAACATGATTAAGTTGTTCATTCCTACCTAGCCCAGCTGTTGTAAGGCTATAGCCACAGCTGCAAGATAACGGAGGACTCAGCAGATCTGACCCTAGGAAATGGCATTTAATTGCAAATTCCACATGTGCTCCAACGTCTTAACTCTGAATTCATCCAGAATATTTCTCTGTATGTAGATTAACTTCCTATGAGATCCTTCTGCTTTCATCATCTACTCTACATCCTACTCACTGCAATATCCATATTCCTGCTATGTTACTACCTGCACTCAAGGCAGGCAAGCCCCATAACTGTGAGGTAATAGTGTCCCATTCTGTGACTGCTGATTTACGAAATATCCCTCCAACTAATCCTGATCTAATTTTGTTTGTTGATGGGTCAAACTGTAGGAATGAAAAAGGGAATTTTCAAGATGGTTATGCTATTACTATGACCTACTCAGAAGCGGAAAACTCCTTCAAGCTAAAGCCACCCCACAAGCAGGGCTCTGTGTCCTTACCCAAGCATGTCAGTTATTGGAAGGACAGACGGTTAATATTTACACCGACAGCCTATATGCCTTTGGGATTATTCATGATTTGGGGATGCTATGGCAGCAAAGGGGTTTTCCAACATCTTCCCTGGGACCCCAGGGAAAAATGAACAACAAGTAAATAATAATCTTTTTTTAAAAAAAATATTTTATCTATTTATTCATGAGAGACCCAAAGAGAGAAGCAGAGACATAGGCAGGGGGAGAAGCAGGCTCCCTGTGGTGAGCCTGGTGTGGGACCCCATCGCAGGACCCCAGGATCACTACCTGAGCTGAAGGCAGATGCTCAAACTGAGCCACCCAGGTAACCCAAGTAAATAATCTTCTTACTGCTATACTTTTACTTTCTATAATTGCTGTAATCAAAATAAAGGCTCACACTAAAGGGACTGGACCTGATTATCAGGGAAATGCCCCAGCTGACTTTCCTACAGAGGTGGAACCAAAAGAATCCATAAGATTGTAGTACATGTCGATCAAGTCCGTCCTGCTTTTACAAAAAAATGGCCCTCCATCTCAGAGTTTTGCCACCTTGACGTCCTCATAAAATGGCAACTATCTGTTCCTGAGTCACAGAAATTAAGATGGGCCAACAATAACTGTTAAGTAAATGACCAGCTGGGACTACAGGAACCTCAAGACAGCTGCGTGATTCTTCTTGGCTCCCTGGCAAACCTCATTTTTCACTTTGTGCATTTCTTCATCCACCATAGTGCATTTAAATGACTCAAATTATGAATCAACACTAGTAGGGATATTAGGACTGAGTTGGACAGGTAGGTAGTCAGGGCCAGAGTCCCCGACAAGAAGATACAGAGTCAGGACAGCTAAAATCAAACTGCACTGTCATCCTGTGTTGCAGCTTAGACTGGACCACACTAGCATTCTGCTTTGCAGCCTTTGCAGAAATGACTTCTGCAAAATATCGTAAAATAAGACAACGAACCACAGAAGCATTTGCCAATATCATGGGCAAGGGGCAATGAAGACCTAAGCCCCCAGATTTCAACAACAAAAAAAAGGCACATGGACATTAACCTATAGGTAGAGAAATGTGTTACCAAGGCCCCGACTGGCACGACTCGGTACACCCTGATCACTTAAGATAGCTCCGCAAAAGAACTCATAAAACTCCCTAAACTTAGAAACTCTGAGGGCAACCCACTCAGGTCCCCTCTCTCTCTGGGAGCTTTATATCCTTGCTCAATAAACTTTGCTTTGCTGCCTACCACTCTTTGTCTGGTCTACCTCTTCATTCTTCAGAAAGGCAGAACCAAGAACCCAGGTACTGAGGCACCACACAAATCTGGAACAGGGAGATTTCTATAAAATTACCAAAATAGTCTACCTGAAAGGTTCATGATCCTGGAAAGACTATTTTTGCTTACAGAGGCTTTAGACCTCTTCTCTCTGGACACTTTGAACATCTTCAGCTGGCTTCATTCAAAGTACTCTTAGTGTGGTTATCAACATGTGATTGTACATCTGTTTTCCAGATGGGTTGAAGGCTTCCACTAGTGTAAAGCTGATGCCCTCACAGTGCCAAAGAAACTGTTAGAAAATGTGTTTTCCATTTGGGGTACACTTTCCTCAATCTCCAGAGATTGAGGCATCCACTTCACTGGGAAAATCATACAAGCCTTAAGGGAAATCTTGCAAACTTCTTGGAATTATCACCGTCTGTATTATCCTCAATCATCAGGCATGGTGAAGAGAACTAATGGGATTCTTAAATTTAAAATTTCTAAACTTTCCAAAGCTCCTGGACTCCCCCGGCCTATGGTATTGCATTTGGTTTTGCTGACTGTTCATAGAACATACTCTGGAAACAAACTCATTCCATACAAGATAGTCATTAGCAGACCAATGTCTCTTGATAGGCAACTTCTTCCAATTTCTTGTTCTCTCATGTTAGTATGATCAGCTAGTGTACATCCTTAATGTTTTATGTTCAAGCTAATATCAACAGATTAAAGAGGCTTTCTTGGAACCCAATTCAAAGGATCCTGTTGTTCACCTTCTACAGCCTGATGACTGGGTATTCTAGAAATGTCAGCAGAGGTTATAGTCTTTGAGCCTTGTTGGAAGGAAACTTACCAAGTGCTTCTGACCACCGACATTGCTGCAGGACTAGAAAGCATTGAGCCTTGGATTCACATCTTCGAGCTATAGAAACCTCCACCTGACATTTGGCCCTGAACAGATGCTACAACTCAAACTGACAAGGAAGAGAAATAGCTGACATTGAAGTAGACTACTTCTGCATAAGATGCCCAATCAAGACTTCATACTTAAACTCAACAAGAAACCTTCTCTCCTTTTTTCTTTTCTTCCTTCTATCATTGGCCTGGAACAATAATGCCCTCATCTATATCTCCCAAGGCACAACTAAGGGGATAAACTTTCAGATTGCTAGATTTGTCCTGGTGTAAGAGATGCACTGGTCTCCCCCGTGACCACTTTCTCTATTCCCAATGTCACTGCAACTACAATTGACCCACCTTAGAAATATGTGTCCAATTAGACACATTTCCACCTGGGAATCTGAGTACATTTTGTCTCCACATTCCCATGATTATTCAAATCTGATTTACCTCCACTGACTACGAGATCTCACTAACCTTTGTGAGGCACTTTGGATGACTTTTATTTCAGGATAGGAGATTCTCTTCCCATATGCACTAAAAACCTCCCTGACCCTTGGTTTAGGAATAAATACAAATGAGAATATGGTTAGAAACCTCTCCTTAACTCAGAGACACTTCAAATTCCATTGCCAAGATACTAACGGCCCAGCAAAGATCCTTAGATTCTCTGGCCAAAATTATTTTTGAAAACATAACTATCTTTCAGCTGAGCAAAAGTGCCTGTGCAGTGGCCAAAAGCACCTGCAGTACCTAGTCTATCACTTCAGGGATAGCTGAAACTCAGTTACATAAGGTCACTGAGCAAGCCACGAGGCTTAAGAGGGGGACTCAATCTACATGGGTCTCTGTTTGGTTTGTGTCCTGGGGACCATGACTCCAAAATGTGCTCCAAACATTGGGAATTAGCCTGCTCAGTTACCATAATAATAATCTCTCTGGCATGTTGTATTCTCTCAAAAGCTTTAAATGCAAGTCTGCACCAAGCACCAAGCAAATGTCTTCCTAAACCTGGAATGTCAAAAAAGGAACAAAGAGGATGGTTGACTAAAAAGCTGTGAGCCCTAAGTCATGACAGAGATTCAGGAAAAAATAGGAGCCATGAAAGCTTTGAGAACAACCTGGTAGCTGAGAGTGGTGCTAATGCCTTAAATCTTTATTACATCTCTCAGGCTGAGTTTCATCAAAAGGGGGAAATTGTTAAAGAGAAATA
Organism: Nyctereutes procyonoides; assembly: GCF_905146905.1. Taxonomy (NCBI): domain Eukaryota; kingdom Metazoa; phylum Chordata; class Mammalia; order Carnivora; family Canidae; genus Nyctereutes; species Nyctereutes procyonoides. The sequence goes on from NW_026575120.1 coordinate 518,528, forward strand.
ATAAGCTCAAGATGGAGTCACTTATGTTAAGTTCCACCAAGACTTAATATCTAATCTAACTGCAGTTTCAGTCTCTTCTTGGAGTAGAATTTTAAACCAATGAATCTGGAATTCCCTGATGGGCACTTGTGAGGTCAGCTGAAAGATAAGATCTCCTGCCATACCCCCTAAGGGAAGTTGACCTTGCCTGAAACAAACCTTTCTTTTCTTTTCCTAATGACTTCCTGTCTCACCCCATTTCTGCCCATTAAAGTCTGCCTGCAATTTTTGTTCTTCAAGGAGTGGTTGAGAGCATGCATTCAGGAGTCAGATTTCCTTGGTTCAGATCCTGCCTCCACCACTTATGACTGGCTCTATTAGGATAGACGGGGTCTAACAGGATACCTAGAGGTCAGCAATGAGGAAGTCAGGGCCAGCAATTGGGAAGATCAGAGACCTGACTTGGCAGCCCTCCACAAGAAGCCGGATCAAACCAGACAGGCCCAAGATGGTAGATGCCATGGCAGGATACCCCCAACCTAATTGGGAAGAAGTGCAAAACCCTGCTTCCCTGCCCCAAATAATAACTATTCTGCTCCCAGTCAACAACTCCTGATAAAAGCTAGAAACCCAAACCTTGGGGGAAGAACACCCTCTGGCTCGCCTGCTCTCCTATCTTGAAAGTGTACTTTCCACTTCAATAAACTTTTCTGTTTGTGTTATTTATCCTCTATGCTATGCTAGTGTTTGCCCTTGAATTCATTCTTGTGATAAGATCAAGAAAATTTGGCAACTCCTTTAGCTCTGGCTGGGTGGAGTCCCTAAGGCTCAGGATCTCCCTAACTCACCTGGTAAGAGCTCTGTGACCATGAACAAGTTGCTTAATCTTACTGTGCTCAGTATTCTCGTTTGAGACATGGAGATAATCATAGTCCCTACCTTATAGGGTTATGAGAATTAAACTGTAAATGACCAAGGTCCTAGAAGGACGCTGGCACAGCCTAGGTGGGCACAGCCCACAAATGTTAGATGCTATTGGGTATGGCCCCAGTAAACACTGATCAAAGCTTCTTACACCCTACTTTTAAAATACCTTTATCACATAGTGCTTTGCAGTGTGTAACTCTCAACTCCCTATTATTTCTATTCTCTAGTGAAATGATCCCTTCCCAAGCAGAAACCATGTTTGTCTGTATCACCCATTGCCTTCTGCCTGGCATAATGCTATACAGATGAGAGTTATAGGTGACTGAGCAGAAGAGAACAGAATTCAGTGAGTGAAACACAGCTGAAGGTTCTTACTCACTGGCCCCACACCATCTGACTTAAATTAAGTACAAATGCCAAAAGTCATTTTTGAACTAGAAGGGACCTTAGGAATCATCTAGTTGGATCCTTCATTTTGCAGAGAGCAAGTGGCTCACCCAAGGTCACACAGCCAGTTGGAGCCAGAGCTGGGAATGGACTCCCTTGGCATACTTTCCACTGTGCACTGGAATGGAAACCTATGTATTATTTCCAATACATAGCCAAATTCTGACCTCATGTGTGACTTAGAGAAAGTTTACAGGTGCTGGTAAGAGATAAACATAGCAGATGTGCCCTCACCATGTGGAGACACTTGTAGAAATAACAGATCATTGTTGTCTTGTAACTCTGACCAGGTCATCTTTCAGACTTGGCAACCATAGGATTCTGAGGCATAGGGGTTATTTATGTTAACAATTCACATTACTATATTTCTGACAATTCTAATCATATTAGGTAGAGGAAGCCCATCAGCACTTCTGTGAGTAACACACACAAAAAAGCTTTCCCCAGCTCTGCTTAGCTAAATGCTCAAGAACACATTTTCAGGGAAGAATAGACCCTGGAAGAGGAGGGGCAGAAGACAATGGAGCCAGCCTCCACCACCCTTGTTAGGAAAACAAGCTGTGGGTTACTAATCTGCTGGCATACAGCCACAGTGAGTGTATTATGGCCAAGTTATAATAGTGAATGCAGAGCCTGAGGGCCAGGCCCCATTCACACCCTGCATGAGGAATACACAGCAGAGAAAGATCCACCAAATCTCCCATCTTGCTGACATTTTCAAGGTGTCCACTCACACTAATACCACTTGGTTGGTAAATCTGAACGAGTCTGAAGAAACAGACTGCCTTCTTGAGACTAGAGGGGCATTGGAATTTAGATTCAAGCCTAGTTTACTTTTACTAAAAGCTGCACAAACTTTAGAAACCCTTTTAGACCCTCTGTGGGTCTAACCTAATCACTTATAAAACATAGGGTCCAGGCTGAAGCTGTGGTTCCCCAAGCTGATGGCATAGGCTGACCTCTTGGAGAACTTTTATGTTCTTTCCACATCTCTCCATCTTATCCTCAAGGCCAGTCTGCTGTGATCAAATAATCAATCACTCAACAAATTGATCTGCCTCTCTAGCCCTTGCTGACAGCCACCTTCTCTCCTTCCCATCAGCCCCCACATACTCACGATTGACCACAAGCTGTCCGTAGTTGCTCTGTAATTACATATGGTATGTGTGTCATTTATTCCACTAGTTCAAAAGTTTCTGTGGTCTGGACCATTTCTGTTTTGTTTTTGTTTTTTTTTTTCTCACCTATGCTTTCCTGACATAGTGGATGTCTTTATATATAAATTAAGCTACCAGTAAGTCTATCTGGCACACACTCTGCTCAGCTGAATGCCTATTAGTCTCAAGCTGCGACACACGTGCCCTTGTCCCTTCTGCTTTTATACACACGGTTGTGATCACCTGCCTCTTCTCCCAGGGTGGCCTGCTTTTCTTGTACCATTTTGTGAGCCACCTACGTAAATAAATGTATTAGGGCATATTCTCTCATATAATTTTTGGTTGGTACACAGGGTCCCACATCATGCTTTGTCCCAGCTACCATGTCAAGTTCACAAGGAAGCGCAAGGTTCTAATGGGGAAGTATGAGTCTGCACCATCTGATCTCCCCTCTGAGGCAAGTGAGGCATCAGGGGACTTGGCTACTATGAGGTAGCCAGGGTGAGGTTGGAATTAAGGCAGTACACATTAGGAAGTGATCTGAAAGATGGAATCCAGGGCAAAGTCAAGATCAAGCCCCAAATAATCTAAATAAAAGGGCTTGCACTGTAAAACGTCAAGCAAGAGAAGAGAGGCCCCAGGGCAGAGTGGACAGTTTGCAAATGTAGGATGATAGAAGGTGACAGCCGAGCATCTGGGCATATTCCTCTAGGGCAGTGACTTCACACCAGCCCACCCACAACCAGGGCCATGCTAGAGAATATTGCTATTAAGGGGAGCTGAGCCCACAACCAGGAAGCCAAGCTCTGACATCTCAGTTTAGCTGGTTTTTATAATGTGCCATTGTATACACTTATATACCAGTGAACCCAAAATTTCCCATTTTATAGTTTATCCTTAATTCCTCTCTTCTTGCTTCCTCTCTGACATACCTTTCAAAATGGCTTTATTTACATTTTGCATATTTAAGTACTCGTCAGAAGGTGATCATACTATGTTAACACCTGTTTTCACTTTTTTGTACATTACATCCCAGATCTCACTCATACATACATTTCTGCATGTGGTGGGTATACGTCTTTTTTTAAAGCAGGGTTCATGTGTTAAATATAGGCAATCACTTAATGCTATCCTATAAACAATCCCCCCGTTTTGCAAAGTGTCTCCAAAATTATGATAAAAGAACGTGTTGTGATATTCCTATAGTGTCTTTGGTTTGAGGCATTAACTCGACTTTACTGTAATCTTACTATATTTTGATACTGTGCAACACATCTGGGATAAATCCAGCCTTATGAGAACGCTCAGGAAATGAAATGTTTTGGCTAACAAAACAATTCTTTTTAAATAAGTGCGGGAAGCATTTCCCCCCCAAATTGTGTAATTCACTTCAACCCAATCTTCCACCTTAAATGCCTAGGAGATAGGATACATTATCTTCAAGTACTAAGGACTATTAGTCTACATATCAGTAAGCACTCGGTAGCATTGCAGACCATCTAGAGTTTGTACAGATTGAGATAAATGTCTACAACAATTTTTAAAAAGAATTCCTGAAAAACTGGCTGCTTTCTCATGATTTACTTCTTTGGGGGTAGTCTTCTGAATAAAAATAGCTCATCTTTACTGAGATGGCTTACTGTGTATGCCAAGCTTTACTTGCATGACCTCATTCTATCCTGACAACACCACAATGCGGCTGGTTCTATTATTGTCCTCCCCCACCCAAGTCCTGAACGGAAGAGAGCTGTGTTTTTCTGCAATCTGAACACCGTAAGAACATCTAGTACACCTAGAGAAGTCTTGTACCCTGCCATCCCCGCCAATCCATCTCTGGAAATGCTGGAAGGCCTGACACCGGCGCCATTGAGTCTGGGAAGAGAGAGCTGTACCTTTAGGGCTCGATAAGCTACTTTTTTTTTTTTTTTTTTTAAAGTAGGCTCCATGCCTAGCCGGGAGCCCAATATGAGGCTTGAACTCACTACCCTGAGACACCTGAGCTGAGATCAAGAGTCAGATACTTAACCAACTGAGCCACCCAGGTGCCCCTACTATTTACTTTTAATTCAACTGTTTTCTGGAGTAGAGAGCCATTTGAAGGTAAGCATCAGAGTTTGGTTGCAATATAACTTCTATTTCCTACTGCTGCAAATTGATCCTGAGAGGCACATCCAGGTAAATCCCAAAGCCGAGGGAGAGCGCCAGAATTTTCATGAAAATTCATTTTCTGTCATTTGTTCTGCTCAGAAAATAAAGCAAAATGAGCTTTGAAGGAAAATGAGTTTGAATTAAAAAGAAACCTGCACAACCATATGAAAGTATTTACTGCCTTTGAACTGTATACTTAAAAATGGTCAATATGCTTATAATAGTCAATTTTGTGTTACGTTTGACTAACATAAAATATATCAAAGAAAAAAAAAGACATCTTGCTCGGTAATAACACCAGAATATTATTCACAATATTTACCAAAATCTGGACAGTGGGATTCTTCTGTTTATAAACACTTCTTAACTTCCTTATCTTTTTCTTTTAAAATGTCCTCCAGACCACACTCCCTTGTGGATGCCATGAAGGATTAGATTGGCCTGGAGCCAGCTGTCTGCTTCTTGGCCTGCTCTCCCTTTGTGTTGTCTGCGGGTGGAGTGAGCTGTTGCCCACTGTGGTGGAGAGAGAACTCCGGTGCCCTCCCTTCTTTCTGGAAGCTATTTATTGTTTTCAGAGGAACCAGCCATCAGAGAGATCTCCTGTACCCCACCCACTCCTCCCAACTTAAAGTTCTTGACTGGAAAATGCTAACATCCGACCAGACACACAGAAACATCCTGAAAGACAATGTCTGGGCCCTGATTTTCTAGGGAGGAGAGCCAGGTTTTCTTTATGACCACATCAGCCCAGCTTGTTTTTTACAGTTTTGACAACCCTAACAAACTAGCCTAAATCTACAGCATCTGTCTGTTCTTGCCCAACATTGATTTATATTTAAGCCATCATCTGGGCCACCTTTCCTGTTGTTTATTTTCTTCCCCAGCTCAATACTGTGCCAAGAGTCCTCTGTTCTAAACTCTGAAAGTGTGTTATGAGAGGAATAAAAGGTTTCTAGAAAAGATGGAAATGACTTATGTTATTTGCCCAGTAGAGGTTGATCAGATGGTCCAGAATATTAATGTTTTTTTATAGTATCAATAGAAAAAAGCAAGTTTTTTTATTTTTATTTTTTAATTTGCATGGAAACATTATGCCTAGAATATGTCTGTAGACCTCAGTTTGTGGAAGATGGGCGTGAGGTACATGGAGGGAGAGTGGGTACACCTGACACTAGGAAGTGATGTTTTTCTCTTAAAGGCAGTGAGGAGTAATAACCCTCACAGTGTGGTGTATAGATCCCTCTGTACTTTCGATGTGTGTGTATTTGTAAAGGCTTTAAGTCAACAACTCATAATGCCCTTACATTTCACTCTAAATTCCTCAGCATGACCGACAGAGTCTTCTACAGGCCGACTCCTGCTTACCTTCCAGCATCATTTCTCCATGGTCGCTTCCTTTCTGTTCTACTACCTCAAGCTACCCCATCTTCCCCTCAACATCCTCAATGTTCCAGGTGCTATACTCTCTGAGCTCTAGGCAGCTCCTTATGCTGTTCCCTCCTTCTGGAATTCTCTTACATTCTTTTCCCACCCCCTTCTTTACCTGGTTAACTCCCAGCCTTCAGGTTATTACCTTGAGTTTTCTCTCCTCTGACCCTGTGCTTCACACAGCTTTATATTAAAATTGCTTATTTAATAGTGTCTTTCCCTATTAATAAAAGATCTATGGGCACGGACTTTGTGTTTATCTTGCTCATTATCATATCTCCAGCATCTACCTAGCATAGGACCTTGAACATCATAAATACTAAATAATAATAATAATAATAATAATAATAATAGTTGGAAAAGAAGAACAAAAAAATTAAGGGAGAGTGGTGGGGGAAGATGAATGGACAAAAGCAGGAAAGCAGGAGGGGGGCCAGAAGAGGAGTCAGGAAACAGAACAGTCAATAAATGGTACCAAACACAGTCAGAAAAATATCCTTGCTGTTTCCAATCTCAAAAGAGTGTGGAGATATATGTGATCTGGAATGGACTTAATATAGAATTAAAATCTGAATCAACTTTAGCACCTAAAAATTCAGACCCTTACTATTAGCTTCTGAAGCACTGCCCAAGCTGTTCAAGGGCCCAGAGCTCTGGGAAGACTCAGGAGGACTCAGCACTACCAATGAATTTATCCTAGGGTGGGCACATGAGCTTAAAAATGCCCAGCCCTTTTTTATTTGTTAGGAAACTGATTTCTAGACTGCTTAAAATATAACTTGAAACTGTGACCACTGAGTAGCCCAAAAGAATGAAAGAACCATCAGCACAAGTATGCAATCATTTTACCCCACCCACCTTCCTTTGAAATGTTTCTTTCACTGGTGAAAGGAAGAGAAGTGTAACACAGCTGAAACCTGCCATCTAGTGGGCCTTCTAATGACATGAGCTCGCCAATGTGAAGGAAGCAAACATCACAGGAGGAAGACCTGGAAGAAGCCCAAGAGCATGCATGCATCATCTCGGGTCTACCCTGATGGTCAACGTCTACCTTTCAGGATAAGGGATCCTTTATGGCCTTCTGACAGAGCTCTTCTTTTCAAGTAGCCCAATGTAATGCTTTCACATTCTGATTTCCAAAAGGTTAATGGAAATCAACGTAAAATTTTGATCACTTTCAATTCAAAGCTATCCTAGCAAGAAATCAGAGTATCCCTTTGGAAAATCATGTTTTATATCTGTTTTGGGTCCTAACTGTAGAAATCAAAGTATCCAAAAAGCTACAAAAAAGAAAAAAAGAGGAGGAGAAGAAGAGGAGGAAAGGAAGTCAACAACAAATCTATCTTCCTTGAAGTTACTACCTCCACAAGGCCAAGGGTGGTCTCTGGTCTAAGTGTGTCCCATGTGACATAGCTTAAAGCACTTGAGCAGAACAGCAGCTCCATGTTGGGACCAAGGGGCCGGGGTCTAAGGCTCACACTGCTATTCACCCATTGTCACTTGGGACAAGCCATCTACATTCTATGATCCTCAGTTTCCTCATTTGTTAAAAAGAGGCACTTAGAGGACACCTGGGTGGCTCAGCAGTTTGGTGCCTGCCTTTGACTTGGGGTGTGATCCTGGAGTCCCGGGGTTGAGTCCCACATTGGGTTTCCTGCATGGAGCCTGTTTCTCCCTCTGCCTATGTCTCTGCCTCTGTCTCTCATGAATAAATTAATTAAAAAATATTTAAAAGAGGCACTTAGGCATAACAACTACTAAGGTTCCTTTGATCCCTCAAGTTCCATGAACTTGTTCCTGAGTTACAGGCCTCATGACCCCAGAGAGGCCTGACATTCGGCCCACTCTATGCTCAGTCCCCCGCACCATACTCATATTGAGATACTGATGGAGGGCATGAGTGTATCGGTGAATAATTATGATAATCTCTGTCAAGCCTACAGCTAAGTCAGGGACACAAACATAAAACAGTGATTGCACAATTGGTGATAAGGGCTTCAGTGAGGGTGTGTAACTCAGCCTAGCAGGGGGCTGAAAGGATGGGACAGGCCTGGGTTTGAAGATTGCTGAGCAGCTTTTCCAGTATGTTCATTACAAGCAGTACGACTCAAATGGGCAAAGGCCCAGGCAAGAAGGAGACTGGAACATCCAGGCATCGGAAAGAGTCCACAGAGCCTGGAGTATGAATAAGAGAAGGGAAGTGAAACAAAACAGGAGGGGAAGGCAGAGGCCACATTATGTATCAGGAGTTTCAACTTAAATAAAATCTTAAAAAAATGAATTATTTATTTGATAGAGATAGGGACGGAGAGCACGAGCCCAGGAGGAGAGGTAGAAGCAGACTCCCCACTGAGCAGGGAGCTCTACACAGGGCTTGATCCCAGGACCATGGGATCATGACCTGAGCCAAAGGGAGATGCTTAACCAACTGAGCCACCCAGGTGCCCCTCAACTCAATTCTAAGAGCAACAGAATTACTCTGTAGAAGGGCTTGAGGCAGAAAGGTGGCAGGACCAGATATGCTCTTCTGAAAGATCTGACTGCTTGCAGAAGACTGAGGTCAGGTTCAAGATAGGGTACAGAAAAGCTAGTTACAAGATTATGCTGTAATCCATGTACAAGACGAGGGTCATTGCTTCCATGATGGAAAAAAGAAGGAAGATTCAATAAATAATTAAATAGTGACATCATCAGGACATCCGGTAGTCATTGATTGGATGTGGAAGTAAAAGGGAAGCATCCAAGGTGATTCCAGACCTTTGACCAAGGGCAACTGGGTAGAATTAGTGCTAATCACTGAACTGAAGGACATTGGGTGTGGAGAAGGCTTATGAGCTCAGTTTTAGATGGTTCTGTTCAGAGAAAGACTCAGGTAGTTGAGCAGGCCACCAGAGAGTCAGATCTGGAACTCAGCAGAAACATCGAGGTGTGCCATATGATCAATGGAGGACATTTGGTAACATGTAATGAGAAGAGAAGAAGACACGGAACTAATATTTTATGTCTTGGAGAGTAGATGATGCAGAGCTGCCAAAGCAAACTTCAAGGAGAGGCCTAAGAGCCAGGAAGAAAACTGGCAAAAAATGACATTGTGGAAGCCAAGAGCAGATCGTTCTTTTCTGTGGAATGGATGTGGTAGGGCAAGTCACATGGTGACTGGAAAGTAAACACTGGACTTAATGACCTTGACCTTGGTGATGAAGTGCATGTGGAATAGTAGGGCAGGAGTCAGGTGCTTTAGGTGGAGGGTGATAGGAGAGGACAGTGAAGATGATGAGGGTAGACAGAGACTCTTCTAAGGGCCTTCTAAGTATGAGCCTTAGACCCTGGACCCTTAGTCCCAACATGGAGCTGTTGTTCTGCTCAAGTGCTTCAAGGAAGGTGGCTGGAGGGCACATGGGGACCAAGGTTGGTGGGGTTTCTTAATATGGAGAAGGATTCTGGGAGAGATCTCATTGAGAAGGGGGAGGTTGACAATGCCAAAGAGGGAGGCAACAACTGATATCTCAGGGCTTCTGAGAAAACATACAAGGGTGAGATCCAGGACACAGGCAGAGTTTGGCCTTAGGAAGAGAAACCCTTCCTCCACTGTAACTGTCAGAGTAGAGAAGGAAGAGATGTGATAAGATGAATTCAAGGCAATTCAAGGGCTCTAATTTCTCAATACGTTAGGTGAGAAATGAATTAGATCAAAGTGAGAGAGATGGAAAAGATCAGAGGTTTAGAAAGAGAGAAAAAGTGAGCTCTCTAGAGAAATCTATCCAGCATTGCCAGACACAAGTGAAGTGATCATAATCTAATGGCACCCATCCACCTACTTGCATGGTTTCCTCTATCAGTGTTCAGTGCCCAAGTGTGGACAAGAAGAAGTGGGTGAACAGGTTCATTTCAGGTTGGAAATTTCCAAGAAGGAATAAACAAAAACCAGAGGGCAACATAATTTACTTAGGTTTACCAAGAGGTTGGTAGAAACAACAGACCCTAGAGTCTAATGAGCACAGAAGGGGACTAGATGGATAAAGAGGGAGAAATTCCTGGGCGGTGTGTGTGTGTGTGTGTGTGTGTGTGTGTGTGTAAGTCAGCTAACAAAATGGCTCCATGATGGGAAGCAACATCAGGCTCTGAGATAGTGTGGATGGATCCAAAGTGGCATATCACCCTAGATATAAAATATATTCACATTTTGTTGTCACCCTCTGCCCTACATGTATAGTACACACATGTATTTATCTTTGAATGTTGAATGTACAAATGCATGACCAGGAACTGGCTTCTGATATGACCGTTAAACCCATGGAGAAACCAAAATCTATTTCCTTAGTTTAGGTGTATGTCAGGCTCTGTTGGAGGTGCTAGGAATCTGATGATGAATCAAATAAACATGGTATTTGCCCACAACAGGTTTACATTTTCATGGGGGAAGATGGACATAGGCTCCAGTTTGTAAAGAATCAATTAAATGAAAAAGGAAAGAGGTGTACAATCTTTTGTGGACCCTCTATATTAAAAGTTACATTGGCTGTGTGACATTTGAGTCTTGACTAGAATTGACTGTCCCAAAAGATCACTTGATTGTTGTGCTTAAGAAATATACACTGCTTAGTAACAATTAGTTGCAATTTGCAGAACATTTGCCATTGGCCAGGCAGTGTTTACAATAGATAATATAATCTCCATATTCCAGATGAGGAAAGTGGGTTTTTAGGCAAATTACTGATCAAAGATCACTTTGCTGGTTGGTGGTAAAGGCAGGATTTGAATCTAACTATGCCTCTGTCTGACCTCTCTGTTCCATAACCTGTTCCCTTTTCTGAATTTGGACAAATCTGGCAGCGTTGTGAACTTTGTTCCAGAAAGCTACCAAAATTGCTTAAAGGGACCCGGGTTTGTTGGAAGCACACCTGGGGAGCTTCCAAACCCAAAGCTGTCGGAACACTGGTAAGAACTCATTCCACAGGGAAAGAAAACACAGGATGAATACCTCTCTATCCAAGGGTACCATGTTCTGGGAAAGATGTCAAGAGTTAATTTGTGGATTCTCTGGTGTCAAATAAATCATGATTTTGTTGTTGTTTGATATAAAGTTATGACTAGATGTTTTTCACATTTCTCACATTTTTTGGTAAAGTCCTTGGGGGCTCACATCTGTCTTTACTTTCTTATAAAGCCCTGACTGTATTTTGAATGAATACAATTTAATGTTAAAAAGTCAAAGTTGTTTTTTTTTAGCTCTCAGATATTTCTCTTCAATTCAGATTCATGTTCATTTTGAGTCCTTAAGATATTTTCAAACACACTATGACTAATACAACTTTGAAAATACTTCTAGAAAAAAAAAGAAAATACTTCTAGAAAATACTATATTTTCAAGAGCCAAATCATGTAGGTTTAAAATACTATGTGTAAATCAAAGACTAACTGTTCATAATAAGTTAAAAGAGTTAATTGGTTTTTTTTAAGTGTGTAAATATCACTTTGAAAAATTAAGTCATTTAAAAGGTATACGGTAGTAAATCTTTCCAGATTTGTCCCAAGCAGGGCACGTACACACATACTTTAATATACACACACCACACATACCACTCTTCTTCCAACCCAATATCCCTCAAGGAAAACTCTACACTATTATATTTCCCGAAGCCAGAAGAGTATCTTCAGAATAAAATGTGAAAGAGTCTTAATACAAAAGGGAAGATAGATATTACTTGTATATATTTTAACTTCTTTATTTCCCGAGGTGTTTGTGTGTAAGAAGGGGAGAAGACTACCTAATCATTCAATAGCTAAAGCTAAATGCCAAGGACTCCGGTAAGCCCTGTGAGAAACGCACATTACCAAAAGGAGTCATAAGTATGAAGAGTGATTAAAAGAGAAGGTACCCAGGGCCATGGGAAAGCACACCCCCGGGAGTGGGACACGGCCTCCAGGAGAAAGCCAGGCAGGCAGGCTGAAGTTAGCCAGGTGAAGACGGGGCCAGGCACATTTGATGATCTTACAGGAGCCCAGGCCAGTGAAATCAGATACTAATCAAGAGGTTAGAAGCAACTCGAGAGAGATTCTGAGTTAAGGGAGGGTCTCATTGGTCAGGTGAAGATGCTGGACTGTATCCCCAGTGGAGCCTCACCCATTAAGCAGGGAAAGGGCATGAATAGATCCACATTTTTAAGACCTTTGTCCAGCCGCAGTGTCAAGGAGCTCAGGAGGACAGGGTTGTGGTTGCTGCATTTCAAGATCAGAGTGAGGGACAACACTGGCTGGGGCTGTGGTCAGACAGGTTTACAGTTTGAGAAGATGTGGGATTGGGAGGGGAGATGGAGGAGATAGGGATACTCCCCAGTTTAGCATCTGAGCTGCTGAGTGGGTGCAGGTGTCCTGGAGGGAGGGGAAGAGGTGCGAGGGTGGAGTTTGTGTGGAAACTGAACCTGTTAGCAATACAGAGAAGTTTTAATGCCCAAGATCCCCATTCTTACTCCAGTCAAGTCATCCCAAATAGACAATATCCTGCATTTCCTTTTCCTAAGTCATATGAAGAAAAGGCTGGAAAGAATCTTAGGTATCATGCAGTCTGAGTCCCTTCATTCTGTGCATGAGGAAAGGGAGGCTCAGGGATTTTGGGGGACCCCCAAAGATGCACTGGACCCCCAGCCCTAAGGCCCCGGGGCCCCCCTAGGACCTACTGAAGCATGCTCCATGTTCTTGCTTTTTAACACTTTTCCTAAGCATCACCTTGGCCACTTTTCGTGCAACCTCCAGAAGATACTCAAACGTGGTCCTGTCACCAACTTTATGATTACTTAAAAAATAACAGAGACTGGTGATCGGGCTCATTTTTTTTAACAGTATGAATTCTTAAATATCTGTACATCATATTCAATTATTTGTCTTTTGGCTTCCTATAAAATTTCACCCTTTTAACTCATGTGGAGAGTATTTGCAATAATTTTTTTAAAGTGGTCAAAGAAAATCTAAGGCTTTTGCTCTTTGAGCTTTCATTTTTTATAAGCTATTAAGGTGAAGTGGTAGATGGCAGAAACAATGCAGTATTTAACACTAAACCCTTGACCAACACAAGTAAAAATAAATAAATAAATGCTCACCTGAGGCGAGAGTCCTTAAAGGTGTCAAGATAGGCAGGATAACTCCATTCAATTTTGTTCCCTTTACATCGAAGCTCTAGAGTTTGCCCTGCTGGCAGACTCAAGGTAGCAGCAGGTTTCTGGAAGCGGCCTTTATCCATCATATGTATCATTATTGACTGTGTCTTTGGTGGAGCATCAGCTGCATCCCTGTCCTTTATTTTAGGAATTTTGGGTTTCACCTTTTTGTTGGTAGGCTTGATTCTATTCTCTCCTGGCTCCTTTGGACGCTTGTTCTTGGGAGGATGCTGGCCAGTAACTAGTACAAATGTGAGGAAAGAACAATGCACTCAAATAGTAATGAACCAGAAGATTCAACATCTCAAGCAGGTAACTTTTTGACACTCTTCTCATCCATGAAAATTATTTTCAGGAATAATCTTTATTTTCTCAATTCATTCTTTAGTTGCAAAACAATGAATCACTGAGAGGGAATACATTTCAGCTTCAAAGATTTTATTCAAATTCAGCAAAATACTACACATATGAACTAAAATTTGCACTTACCAAACAACAAGACTATTCCTGTAATTCACCCTGTCTCACAGTCTCTAAGGGGTCAAAGAGAATGGAAGCATCAAAGCTACTCAAAGCTGTTTCCTGTCCTTGCAGTGTCAGGGCTATCATTGCTCATTCTGAATTTACTGTTTAAATGCAGAAATAGGTAGCTTCCAGGGAGCGCAGGCATAAACTACACCACAAGCACACTCAGAATAGGCCAAACCACTATGAACTGTCTCCCAAATGAGTGTGCACAGCGGAGTCTGGGTGTATCTGAGTGGACAACATCCACACAGCATACAAAGCTTAAGAAAGAATAGGACCTAAACTTGTGCTCATTTATAATTTTTTTAATTTTTAATTTTAATTTTTTAAAGAATTTAGAGAGAGAGCGTGCATGCGCACATGAGTGAAGGGAGGGGCAGAGGGAGAGAGAGAATCTTAAGCAGACTCCCTGCTGAGTGAGGAACCCAACAGAGGGCTCCATCCCTAGACACTAAGATCATGATGTGAGCCAAAACTGAGTTGGTGTAACTGACTCAGCCACCCAGGTGTCCCAAACCTGTGCTCATTTAAGGCTTCTGCATAAGTTATTAAAAGCTCAACAGTAACTGTAGCAATGGTTTAGAACTTAGCCCACAAAATATTTGGGGATTTGGGGGATTATTTTATCACCAACATTGCTGATAATTGCTGGCAAAGGGTGATAAAAAGCTGACCTACTTTGGGTCCATTTTATTATCTGTATTTCCTTTCTCTATAGAGAGTTCACCCTATTGCCTGCACCCAGGGAAGATCGTTTCCACTTCCCTTCCCTTAGTATGCCTCTGGGCTCCAGAAACCTGAAATGTCCGACATGCCTGTACAGCCATGGACTTGTGTCCATCCAGCAAGAACAATGAAAAGAAGACCATGCAATTTCAGTTTGCCCATCTGTCTGCTTGAACTCAAGGGCAACCTCACTATATACCCAGAAAATTACAAAATGTCCAAACTTATAGGACTCCTGAGAGGCCATTTAGGTAAAATTCTCATGTTGTAGACTTAAAAAATTAAGAAGATCCTGAAAAGTTAAGTAAGTTGCACACAGTTGGTTAGTGGCAGAATGTGAGAGTAGAATTCAGGTCTTCTGACTCTTCTCCCAAGTGCTTATTTCACTATATGTAGATAAATATCCTGTATATATTTTGAATAGATAGCCACACAAATCTTGGCCAACTGAGGGAATTACAGGGCATTTGTATAAAATGGGGAGAAGTGACAAATCAGGAGAAAATCTTTTCCTTTTTGATGTATGTATTTATCTAATAACTGGTATACTTCAGATTTAGCATGGTTAAAAATACAAAGATATTGAAATTAGGATCAAAAAATGGAAAAAAGTAAGTGTTGCAAACTCTTATACCAGTCCACCAGGTAGGTGGCCAAACAAAGTAAACCAAGTGGGCCTGATAAGGCCATGACCTGCTGTTGCTGGACCTGATGCCTCAAAGGATGGTAGAAATGTAGATTTCCTGATTGTTAAATATCAGAAACTCAATTTCTAGAAATTTCAAATGTGAATCCTGAGGTTAGAAGTCAGGTAGTAATAATCCTTGGATGGGTGAGATGACCAGGAGGGGATATGGGGAGAGTTTCCAGGAACACTCTCTCTTGATCTGGGCTAGTTACAGGTGTGTGCAGTTTGGGAGCATTTCATGGAACCATACATACTCTTATATACTAAAAGTTCAGTTGATCTGGACTCAACTGTGTAATGATAAATTTGGCTTCTTTTGCATGTTGCCCTTTGTCCTTTGAAATAGGAGCCATTCAGATTCCACTTTTAGTTCAGCTGAGCCCAGAGTCTGGAACTAATCTCACTCTGAACCCAGTATCAATCAACATCAACACCTCAACATGCTGCCTTCTTGTATGCCTTGCTCTTTGAGCCCTGCTCTTTTCTACCACTTCAGATTCAGTTGAGATCCTTCTTTTCCTAGGCCTGAGTCCTTATTATTTCCCATTCTTCCTCTACTCTGGCTGCTCTGGGTCACAGGTCCTGCTGAACTTTCTCAGTCCTTCCAGGGAACAGAATCGTGTTCTTGAGCACCAGTGTCCAAGGTGAGTCCCCAGTGCCTGCCATTGAATCTGCTGTTTGCCAAGATTTCTCCTGACCCTGCACATTTGGCTTATTTACCCTTGAAGTTCTAAGGACAGAGGAGGGTGGGCAGTGGCACACATGCACATATTTCCCCAACCTTCCAGAAGGAGAAGCACTGTAATCATTGGGAACATGTCAGATCAACAGAGCAACATCTATTGTGAACAGATGCCTTAAGTTTGCAATAGAGTCAACGTCACAGTACTTTACTCAAGGCAGAAAATTAAAGTGTACCACTACAATGTCCATCATCTGTGCCCCACAGGCATTTTGATCACACTGTGCCTATGGGATTCATGGACCTCTGGGTTGAAGTCTAATTTGATGTGTTTTCTTTATCATGTAACAGGAATCCAAGCTATCAGAAATGACAACTGTCTGTAAATCCTATGGAATTTAGACAACCAGTGCAACTCACCTGACTTCTAAGCTCTCAGATCCTGTGGGACTCTGCTACTCAGGGACATTAGATTACCTAATTTTGGATATTATGCATCCAAATATGTGGTATTATCCCTGCAAAGTAATCTGACTTGTTCACCAAATAGACCTATCAACACATCTACCTGTATAGTTTGTCCAGCTGCCTGAATGGAATGGATCCACAGTTTGATAACAATGACACTAAATTAGTAGAGCCAGCCTACTGGTCCCACAGATACCCAGACAGACCTGGAATTGAGTGATTCCCAAATTCCATGTCTAACTTCTTAAGGAATATGACTTTTCTACCTAACTATGTAAATTATTTTCCAAAGGACTAAAAAATTGTATTATAGATAAATGAAAGCCCATTACCATTGCATTTTTGAGACTATAGCAGTATAGTATATTTTACAGAGAAATAGGTGGCAAAATTCACAAATCATTAAATATTATTGACTTCAGGACCTAGCTGCCACTTAGCAGTTGTGTGACATTGGGAAGTTATCTATCCTCTCAGTTTGCTCATCTGTAAATTGAGAATTATATAGTAATAATGACCATCTCATTGACTGTTGTGGGGATTAAATGAGTTAATACATTTAAAATGCTGAGAACAGTGTCAGATCCATTTAAGTAGGTGCTAGTTAAGTGCTGCTTACTGTTTTGTGATTGTCTCATGATAATGTTTCATGGTGATCTCCATGATAAACTTGTGATGGCAGTAAAGCAGTTATTCTTCTTCCTAATTTACAGGGAAATAATTGAGATCACAGATGCCAAGTAGCTCATCCCAGGTTACTAAGAAGCTAGTGAAGAAACAGACCCTTGGATGCCAAGTCTAGAGTCTTCTCCAATTCATGCTATTGTCTTTTGATTCACTTAAAGATTAGCATATTGTAACAGTTTCTTTGCTTCTTTTTTTTCTTCACAAACCTCATGTGTAGTACCCTTGTCTAAGTGGTTTCTTTGTGTGATATGCCCCAGGCTTTGACAAGAAGTTCCAAATCAAACAGAACATGATGCCAGGGAGAAGAGTACAACCTTCCTGGAAGGGCTGGTTATGCTTTTCCAGGCATTCATTAGAATCCCTAAGTGAAGAGACACTGGTCAAAAGCCTGCCAAAAAAAAAAAAAAAAAAGGAAAGGAAAAGAAAGAAAGAAAGAAGAATAAATGTTATAAAACAAGAAGTAAGCAGGACAAAAGACTGTAATTCTTCAGTACTGAGGATTCCAATCAAACCTTTAACAAAGGTGACCTGACCATTATCCTAATTCTGTAGATGAGAATTATGTTGCATGAGTTAAGAAAGAAAAAAAGTCAAATTCACTAGCAGAATCACTAACAGCTGCTCAGATGAGGACTCGATACGAATACAATCATTAATACAAAGATCTGTAGCTGTTTGCCTTTTTTTCCTCATGGACGGTTAAGGGTGAAGATCTGATCTAATGTGAGAGTAGCATGAAAATAACCACACTATAAATTTATTGAATAGCTCAGGGTTCCCCAGCAAGTTATATAAACTGATGAACATGCCCTACTCCAATTTTTTGTTTCTTCATGAAATACCTCACAAAAACACAAGAACTCAAGAACAACTCTGAGAAGGTGGGAAAGAAATGACAAACTGGGAAATGAAAATGTAAAAATGAGAGGCTTTCCTTTCCTTACTCCCTTTGAGAACCCTACTCCAAAATACCCTCCTGCCATTTCTTAAAGTATTTCTAAGAATAAATACTTCTATTACAGGATAAAGATATTACTTTGATAGCTCCTGCCCAACTTGCACTAGGTCGCTGGCCTCTGCCGGGGCCAGTGCAACCCCAAAGTGGCTCCCCATGACCAGTCTCACCCAAGGGTGTGCCCACAGCAGCTGTGGCCCAGCCACAGCAGGAAGGCATATGCAGCCCTCACAAGGTGACCCTGGAATGTCTGATTCTGGCAACCCAGAAGGACTGCACTTCCAGGCCCCACAGAATGCCATTTACATGACACTATGTTCTTCAAGACTGGAAGATATACTAATCTACCTAAAACATAGAAATACAGAGAGTCAGAGAAGGAGGAGACAGAGGAATATGTTCCAAACAAACAATAAGACAAAGCCTTATAGAGAATTAAGCAGAATGGATATATAAGCAATCTATTGCTAAAGAGGTAAAAGTCATGGTCATAAAGATGCTCACTGGACTCAGGGAAAGAATGGATGAATACAGTGAGAACTGCAACAAAGAGAGAAAATATTAAAAAGAATCAATCAGAGATGAAGCATATAATAACTGAAATAAAAAAAAACACTAAAGGGAATCAATAGCAGATAAGAAAATGCAGAAAAATGGATCAGTGATCTGGAAGACAGGGTACTGGAAATAACACACAAGATTTTAAAAAATGAGAATAGCTTAAGGAACCTCTAGGACAAGATTAAGCATACTAACATTTGCATTATAGAGTTTCCGGAAGGAATAGAGACAAAAGGACAGAAAATTTATTTGGAAAATAATGGCCAATGGAATCCCTGGGCGGCTCAGTGGTTTAGCGCCTGCCTTTAGCCCAGGGCCTGATCCTGGAGTCCTGGGATTGGGCCCACATTGGGCTCCCTGCATGGGGCCTACTTCTCTCTCTGCCTGTGTCTCTGCCTGTGTGTGTGTGTGTGTGTGTGTGTGTGTGTGTGTCATGAATAAATAAATAAAATCTTTAAAATATATATGTAATGGCCAAAAACATTCCTAACCTTGGGATGGAAACAGGCATTCAAATTCAAGAAGCACAGAAAGCCCCAAATAAGATGAACCCAAAGATGTCCTTACGGGGAGAAGCTGAGGTCATCATCGAATTTGAGATATTTAAAGTGGATACAAAATTGTTTCAGCAATGGAGACAATTAAGTACATTGTTGTGGGTGATGGTGCCATTGGTAAAACATGTCTCCTGATATCCTACACAACAAACAAATTTCCATCAGAGTATGTACCGACTATTTTTGACAACTATGTAGTCATGGTTATGATTGGTGGAGAGCCATATGCCCTTGGACTTTTTGATATTGCAGGGCAAGAGGATTATGACAGATTATGACTGCTGAGTTATCCACAAACAGATGTATTTCTAGTCTGTTTTTCAGTGGTCTCTTCTCTCCATCCTCATTTGAAAATGTGAGGGAAAAGTGGGTGCCTGAGATAACTCACCACTGTCCAAAGACTCCTTTCTTGCTTGTTGGGACCCAAATTGATCTCTGAGGTGACCCCTCTACTACTGAGAAACTTGCCAAGAACAAGCAGAAGCCTATCACTCCAGAGACTGCTGAAAAGCTGGCCTGTGACCTGAAGGCGATCAAGTATGTGGAGTGTTCTGCACTAGTACCAAAAGGCCTAAAGAATGTATTTGATGAAGCAATATTAGCTGCCCTGGAGCTTCCAGAACCAAAGAAAGCCACAAGTGTGTGCTACTATGAACATCTCTCCAGAGCCCTTTCCACACAGCTGGTGTCAGCATCGTACTAAAAGCAGTGTTAAATTAAACTAAAGATTAAAGATTAAAATTTGTTTTTGCAATAATGACAAATGCCCTGCACCTACCCACCCGCACTCATGTGAGACAAGGCCCATAGGTATGGTCCCCTTCCCCCTCTCAGTACTAGTTAATTTGAGTAATTGTGTATTGTCAGAAAAGTGATTACTACTAGTTATTGTTCTGTCGTTTCAAAAAAATTTTTTTGTTATTTAAAAGCAAGGCATGCTTGTGATGATTCTGTAACAGACTAATTAGGGTTGTTGAAGCTGCTGCTGGGCTCCATTCACTCTGGAGAATGATCTGGGACATTTAGGGTTTTTTTTTTTCCTGTTTTTTTTTTTTTGCAGGGGTGGGGTGGTGGTGCGGGGAGTGTGTGTGTGGGGTTTGTTTTTATTTAGTCATGTTTTTTAAATTCATTAACCATTGGACAGCCCGTAAGGGGAGGAGGATGGATTGATTCCACATTCCACTTCCTAGATCTAGTTTAGAAAACTTGTCCCCCACCTAGTGCTCTTAGGAAGGAGTAGTAAATGCCTCATTTAATAACATATTCCTTTTTGAAAGTTGCCTTTTCTCTCCACCCTTGGGTAGGTCCAGTATTTGATGAAACTCATGAAAGTGGGTGGAACCTGTCCTGCCCCTTCTCTTTTCTAGTTTGCACTATATATGTGACTGTGACTTTCAAGGAAATTTGTTTGCCATTTGCTGAATTTTTTTTTGAAGTTAATTTCTAACTTCTTTCATTGATAAATGAAGAAAAGTATTGCACCTTTTGAAATACATCAAATGGATTGAGTATGTAATTAAAAAACATTTTTCCCTGTCATTGTCTTATATGCTTAGCATAGATGTCCAGCTTAATAGTGTATGATATGGTGTTCCTAGAACACAACTGAAGACCTAGTAAATCGAAGAAATGTGAGAGGTGGCGCTAGGAGACAGATGTCTAGGGGATGGTACACATCCTCTTTTAAGTTGGGAGGATGGAGACCTGCTTCATGAATAAGCTGGGGAGTGGGGGTGAGGAGACCATTTAACAACATGGGGACCAGTTAGGGGAATCCCTTTTTTAGTGTTTTGCATATTAGGAACCCTAGAGTAGCTAGTTAAGGCTCTCTAGTTTAATAAAAAAATTATGGAGTCTTATGAAGACTCTTCATAAGCGTTAATAGGGATTTTATTCACTTATTTTTGTCAGTTTCCAATTTTTAAAAATATTTAGGTAATCTTCTTCCCCTTCCCAAAATCCTATTTCTTGTAGATTCATTAGTGTTGAACTTTCTCATGTCTCAATTCTTTGTATATGCATTCTTTTCAGATGTATTAAACAAAAAACCCTTCAAAAACAAAACAAAACAGAAAACACAAAGATGTCCATACCAAGACATTCAATTCAATTGTAATTGAATGTCAAAAATTAAAGATAAAGAGAGAATCTTGAAAGCAGCAAGAGAAAAGCAACTAGTTGTGTACAAGGGAACACCCAAAAGACTATTAGATGGTTTTTGAGCAGAAACCCCACAGGCCAGAAGGGAGTGGTACAATATATTCCAAGTGCGGACTGAAAAAACTGCAATCAAGAATACTCTATCCCGCAAGATTATCATTCAAAATTGAAAAAGAGAGAAAGTTTCCCAAACATAAGTTAAAAGAGTTCATTACCTCTAAATTGGCCTTACAGGAAATGTTAAAGGGACTTTAAGAGGAAATGAAAAAGCCATAAGTGGAAGAAAATTGTGAAAGAAAAAAATCTCACCAGTAAAAGCAAATGTAAAGGGAGTAGATCAAAAACACCTATGAAGCTAGTGGGAAGGTTAAACGACAAAAGTAGTAAAATCAACTATATCTACAATAATTATTTAATGGATACACACAAAAAATAATGTAATATGTCACATACATAAAACATGGAGAAGGTAAAAATGTAGTGTAGTGCTTATAGAATGTGTTCAGACTTAAGCGATCATTAACTTAAAATAGATTGCTATCTACATAGCATGTTTTATATTAACCTCATAGTAACCAGAAACCAAAAACCTATAATAGTTTTACAAAAAAAACGAAAACAAAGATTTCTAAACATAGCACTAAAGAAGGTCATCGAATCACAAAAGAGAGCAAGAGATGAAGGAACTATAAAAGCAAACAGAAAACAATGAATAAGTATATATCTGTCAGTAATTACTTTAAATGTTGATAAATGCTCCAATCAAAAGACATAGGGTGAGTGAACATATAAACAACAAGACCCATCTCTATGCTTACTGTAAGAGACTCAGTTCAGCACTAAAGACACACATATAGACCAAAAGTGAAAGGGTAGAAAAAAAGTATCCATGCAAATGGAGATTAAAAAAAAAGACCTGGGGTAACAATACTTATTTCAGACAAAAGAGATTATTTACTTGTTTGCAGGATACAATATTAACATACAGAAATCTGTTGTGTTTCTGTAACACTAATAATAAACTAGCTGAAAGTAAATTAAGAAAACCATCTCATTTATAGTTGCCTCACCAAGAATAAAATATTTAAGAATAAATTTAACCAAGAAGGTAAAAGATCTATTCTGAAAACTGACACTGATGAAAGAAAATGAAGATGACATAAAGAAATGGATCATGGATTATAAGAAATGCTCATGGATTATAAGAGTGTATATTACTAAAATGTCTATATTACCCAAAGCAATTTACAGATTCAATACTATCCCTATCAAAATATCAACGGCATTTTTCACAGAACTAGAACAAATAATTCTAAAATTTGTATGGAACCACAAGAGACCTAGTTAAAGCAATCTTGAGAAAGAAGAACAAAGCTTCAGGTATCATGCTCCCAGATTACAAGTACACAACAAAGCTACAATAATCAAAACAGTGTGGTACTGGTGCAAAAACAGACATACAGCTCCATGGAACATAATAAAGAATCCAGCAGTAAACCCTTCTATGGTCAATTAATCTATGACAAAGGGAGTAAGAATATATAATGGGGAAAAAACAGTCTCTACAATAAATAGTGTTGGGAAAACTGGAGAGCTACATGCAAAAGAATAAAACTGGGTCACTTTCTTACACCATATACAAAAATCAATATACAAATCATTATGTAAAATCAGAATGGATGAAATACCTAAATGTAAGACCTGAAACCATAAAAGAAAACATAGGCAGTAAATTATTAAACATTAGTCTTACCAATATTTTTTTTTGATCTCTCTATAGGCAAAGGCAACAAATGGAAAAACAAACAATTGAGACTACATCAAACTGAAAAGGTTTGCACAGCGAAGGAAACCAAAGACAATCTGCTGAATAGGAGAAGATATTTGCAAATGATGTATCTAAAAAAGGATTAAGGGCAGCCCCGGTGGCTCAGAGGTTTAGCGCTGCCTTCAGCCCAGAGTGTGATCCTGGAGACCCAGGACTGAGTCCCACATCAGGCTCCCTGCATGGAGCCTGCTTCTCCCTCTGACTGTGCCCACCACCACCACCCCTGTCTCAAACAAATAAATAAATAAAAATTTTAAAAAATGATTAATATTCAAAATATATAAAGTGGTTGCACGACTCAACACCGCAAACCAGTCTGATTAGAAAATGGGCACCGAACCTGAATAGACATTTTTCCAAAGATGACATACAGATGGCCAACAAACACATGAAAAGCTGTCCAGCATCACTAACCATCAAGTAAATACCAATCACAACCACAGTGAGCTACACCTCACACCTGTCAGAATGGCTAAAATCAACAATATAAGAAACAACAAGCATTGGTGACGATGTGGAGGAAAATGAACCCTCCTGCACCACTGGTAGAAATGTAAATTGGTGCAGCCACTATTGAAAACAATATGTGAGGGGATCCCTGGGTGGCGCAGCGGTTTGGCGCCTGCCTTTGGCCCAGGGCACGATCCTGGAGGCCCGGGATCGAATCCCACGTTGGGCTCCCGGTGCATGGAGCCTGCTTCTCCCTCTGCCTGTGTCTCTGCCTCTCTCTCTCTCTCTCTCTCTCTCTCTCTCTGTGACTATCATAAATAAATTTTAAAAAAATTTTTAAAAAAGAATATTAAAAAAAGAAAACATGTGAGTTCCTCAAAATATTAAAAATAGAAATACTATATGATGCTACAATTCCACTTCTGAGCATTTATCTGAAGAAAATTAAAACACTAAATCCTAAAATATATATACACTTCTACATTCATTGAAGCATTATTTATAACAGCCTCAAGATATGGAAGCAAAACCAAAGTGTCCTCTGATAGATGAGTGGATAAAGCTGTGTTATACATACACAACGGAATAGTACTCAGCCACAAAAAATGAAATTTTGCCATTTGTGACAACATGGATGGACCTAGGGGGTATTATACTAAGCAAAATATATCAGACAGAAAAATTCTGAAAGATTTCACTTATATGTGGAATCTAAAAAACAAATGAACAACTAAAACAAAACATAAGCAGACTCATAGATACAAGAAATAATCTACAGGTTACTAACACTGGGGTGGGCGGGTGGGGGCAGGGAACAGGTGAAATAGGTGAAGAAGAATATGAGGTACAAGCTTCTAGTTATAAAATAAGTAAGTCACGGGGATATAAAGTACAGCCTAGGGAATATAGTCAATAATATTGTAATGACTTTGTGCGGTAACTATAGTCATGGTGGTGAGCATTTCATAAAGGATATAAATGTTGGATCACTATGTTGTACCCATGAAATTAATGTAATACTGTAATACTGTATGTTAATATTTCAATAATAACAAAAACTTTACTTTGAAACATTATTATATCCATTAGAACAGAGTAGATTGTGCTCTTTTTTAAAAAAATATAATTGATATATTAGTTTCAGGAGTACAACATAATGATTTGCTATTTGTATGTGTTATGAAATGATCACTGTCTTCTTGAAGCACTCTATTTTCCTGGCTCCTAATACACAGAGCTCTCTTTTGGGGCTTGTTTTATTTTTATCTCCATTGCTGACAACTCTGTTCAGCATCCTTTCCTCATCTTCCTTTCCTGCCTGACCTGAGTCCCAAGGGCTTAATCCTTGCAACTCACTTCAATCATTTATGGCACTCATTCTCTTAAGTGGCCTCACACAGCCCCCTGTACGAGCAGTATTTATATGCTGAGAGCTGCCGCCTTGTCCTGTCCTGACTTTGCCTCTAAACCCCAGATCTGAACAGTCTGCCACTTACTCAGCACTGCCACTTGGAAAGCTAGTAGGCATCTCAAATTGAACGTGTCCAAACTGACCTCTGGATGCCCCTTCAGGCTGGCTCCTTCCCCAGCGTCTCTTTACCCATAGATGACAACTCTATTCACCCAGCTGCTCAGGATAAAAACCTCAGAGTACCACATCGTTCTTTCCTTTCTCTCCTAGGCCACATCCAATCCAGCAGCAAATCCTTTTGGCTTAATAGAACCAGAACCTTGTCTGGAGGAAGTATGGCCTACATCCACTGCAGCTGCACTCACCAAGCCATTTTGCACAGAAACTATTAAAATTATTCCCTGGGTAAGCTCCCAACTTCCTCCCTAGAGCTCCTACCTTTGAAAACATCAATCGCATCATGGGCACTCCTCTGCTCAAGACCCTGCAGTGTAGAATAAAGCCCTAAGTCTTCCTGTGCCTACTAGGCTTTGCCATTTCCTGTCTCCCACCTAAGGGTCCTTTGGCAGCCCTGAGCCCGGGGCTGCCTGGAAGCCACTGCCCCTCCCACCTCCCATCCACCCCCAGCCTGTGCCCTTGGCTCTTCGTGACACCTGCTGTGCACATGCTTGCTCTCTCCAGGCAGGCCTCTGACTCTGCTGTCCAAATCAAGTTCTCACTCCCCTCTGTGCTCCTTCCATCCTCGTACCCCGTGTTACACATTGAATTGTGCCCACCAAAAGGCACGCTGAAGTCCTACCCCCCTGATACAGCTGAGTGTGACCTTTTTGGAAATAGATCTCGGCAGTTGTAACCACGTTAAGATGAAGTCACCAGGGTGGGCTCCCATCCAATGTGCTGCTGTCCTTATAAAAAAAGACACATGAGGTGCCCGGGTGGCTCAGTGGGTTAAGTATCTGACTCTTGATATGGCTCAGGTCATCATCTCAGGATTGTGAGATCAAGCCGCAGGTAGGGCTCCATGCTCAGTGGGGTTGTGGGGAGGTAAGGGGATGCTGCTTCAAGATTCTCTCCCTCTGCCCCTTCTCCCTTGCTTGCTTGCTCTCAAATAAATAAATCTTGAGAGAGAGAGAGAGAGAGAGAGAGAGAGAGAGGAAAATCCCATGTGAAGGCAAAGACACATGGGGGAAGACAGACCACCATGTGGCAACAGAAGTAGCCATTGGGGTGGTATAGCTGGAAGCCCAGGAGCACCAAGGACAGACAAGCCACCAGCAAAAGCCAGGAAGAGGCAAGAAGCCACTAGTGTTGCAGAGGCAGCATCATCCTGCTGACACATAGATTTCTGAATTCTGATCTCTAAGCTGGGCAAGAGTAAATGTCTGTTGTCCTAAGCCACCTGGTTTGTGGTACTTTGTTTCAGTGGCCATAGGAAACTAATACATCCTGGCTATTGATTCCTCATGCCACTTAGCACTTCTTGATATTTCATCTTGTCTACTGTCTGTCCTCTCCACTAGATTACGGGCATCACAAAGTCAGGGCTTTTCAACCCTGTCCAGGGAAGTCCATCAATCCTTGGGACTCAGTCCTCTGGCTGGCACGCTGCCCTGTCTCTCTGTGTTACCCTCAAATTTTTCTCATTTTTGGCTCTAAAGATCAAAAATTATTTTGTATCTCAAACATAGGAGCCAAGATCCTACATGCTTAGAAACATTATTTGCACCCATAAATGATGAGAATTTTCACAATTCATTTTTCATTATAAGGATTTCTGGACTAATTTTTACACTCCTTTTCCAAGGAATACATTGAGACACAAAAATGCTGCAGAGTCCTGTTTGAAAAATCACTGGCCGTGTTTCCTTCTCTACCCCTTAGACATCTGACTGCTTTGCCCTCACATCACAACAAATCTCTGCAGTCATTCCAGAGAGAGAACCTTTCCCAGGATACCAAATAAGCCCATGTTAGACTGAAGATCACATTAGCTTGACCAAAGGTCTGGGATAAATTCAGCAAAACAGTAACAAATCCATTTTAATGTATTTAGTAAATAAATATTATATATTAAAACTATTTAAATAATGAAAAATTGGTAAATGCTTGCGGTTTTCTACATTTTTATGTAAAAATAGCAGCACCCCATGAAGAACACAGTGGTACCTATTCCTATACAAATGCTGACAATCATGTGCTATAAGTCATGCCTGCCTCTAAGTGGGATCTTGGGCTGTTTATTAACTGTTTTCATGCCTCACTTTCACGCCACCTGAGTAGTACGTGCCCTTCTGCCTCCTGCTCTTCACGAGAAGAAATAACACTAGTTCTAGAAATGTAAATAAAGCATTTTAGGTTTAGGCAAGGCAAACCTCACTGGCTTAGAAGAGATGTAGAACCAATATGTGCTTGCAGGGAAGTCTTTTACTATTAGAAGATTTTTTTCTAGAAATGATCAGAAAAACAAAAACCTCAACAAAAGGATGAGCTGAGTCATGGGCCTTATGCATGCAGTGTGTGTTTTGGGGTGGACAGGGTGCAGCATATTCCAGCCTGCCCATCGGAGATTGGTGCTGGAAGGGCTTCTGTATATGCCTCTCCCTTTGGCCTGTTCCTGGCCCAGCCAGCCGCATGTTAACTCAAAATAGAAACAAAACAAAAACAAACATTCTTAATGGGTTTAGGAAAACCGTTATGTAATTTAATGAAGCAGATATACTTTTCTAATTATATATTCAATATTTTCTTGATAACCAGTATACCTATACTTCTAAAAACAAAGCCACGGTATTATCATCACACCTAAAATGTATCAATTATTTCTCATAAGATATCGTTTGTGCTCAGTTTTCTCTGATTGTCTCATAAAGGTTTATTGCTGATATAAATTACATTTGACTTAAATGGGTGCTAATTGATTTAAGCAGATGTTTGTAATCATCCTCAGGATCTGGACACATATTGGCTAGGAAAGATCTGGGAGGCAGTGGGTGAACCTGCCTCCTGATGCTTAGAGGGAGGCATCTTGGGTGAACTGTACAGCCAAGTGAGTGGGCTATTTGAAGTTATTTTGTCTGGCTATCTCCTGCCCTAGAAAAAAAAAAAAAAGATACCAGAATCTGCGTTCCTCTCATTTGAGCAGTCACATACCAGGACCTGCCAGGAGCCTTTTAACAGAGCATTTTATAATGTGACCTCATGCCAACTCCTCTCTGGAGAAAGGGTGCCTGTTGCTCCTGGTGCAGGAGCACTGCCTACACTAGACTCAGCAAGTCTCCAGGCTGGAGTGTCCTCACCTCAGCTTCAAACTCCATGACCATTTTGGACTTTGCTAACTAGAATGTGGTTTGGGGGGCGGGGGTGCGAATGCTTCCAGTTTCACGGGAAATACAGGAACTGCTCAGGATGGAATAGTGGATAAAATGTGAGCTAGGTTGAGGTGGCTCAAGAGTGAGATTGCATAACAGCAAAAGCGGCTTTCAAGCAAAACTAAGCAAAAATCATGGCTGTAGCTGAGGAATTCCGAGGGAGGTTCCAGAATACCAAGATGTACCCAGGCGCCAAATGTACTATACAAATAAATAACATTGTTTGGATAAAAAGAGGGGCAACCAAACAAATGCTAAAGTCATCTATAGAAATATAGATACAAGAACAACATACACACACACACACACACACACACACACACACAAAGCCTGTGAGTCTAAACAACAGGATGGACCCAGGACAGGCACACATTCAAAAAAGTAAAGAGGCACAAGGGCGCCCATATGCTGCACAAAAATGCATTCTTCATCTTTCCCCAGTTAAGAGGGGTTAACAGTTGCAGGGTTTTGATTCATTTTGGGGTTTCATACACAGAATATCTGGTCCAAGATTTAGGTAGATCTTGCAGGATTGAAGCCCAAGGTGGTATAGGAAACAAATCAAAGACTGCAGCTGGGAGGAGGAGGAGGAGGGAGGAGGAGGAGGAGGGAGGCTTCAAATCTTGCCAAAGCATCAGCGATGGCTTGCTTGGGTTGGCACCCGCCCTCGGACGGAGACCCGGGGAGGACACCCGCGCGGGGTGGAGGCGAGCCCCCGCTCCCGCCGCCTCCCAGGACACGTTGACACTCGGGGCTGGCCCAGGCGCTGGCGGGGGATGCTCGCTCGGCCCGCCAAGGGCTTTCCGGGAGCGCGGGGGCGGCCTAGTGGGGACCCCCAGGGTCGGGGTCGGGGTCGCCGCCCAGGGGAGCCCCGGGGAGGTGGAGAGAGGGAGGTTAGGAAGAGGCAGGTGCACAGGGCAGGGTCTAAAGTTCCGGGAAGAGCTGGCTGGAGGACTTGGCCGCGGGAGGATCCTGGTTGGGGAGCGGGGCTCAGTGCGGGCGCAAGCTGGGTAGTGCCCCCCGGGGTCGCTCACCATCCTCCAGCGCTTCGTGCACGAGCAGAAGACCGAGCAGCAGCCAGACGTTCATCTTGGGGGCCGGGGCGCGCGGGCAGAGGCGCCGGGGCGGCGGGCGGGCGGGGCGGGCGCGGGGAGCGCAGGGCCCGGGCAGGGGCGCAGGGGGGGCGGCGGGCGAGGGGCGGGGCGGGGCGGGCGCCGCAGCCGGAGGATTCGGTTTCATGAAGTGGAAACCAGTTTGGGGGAAAACTTTAGTTTTTCTGGTCTGTCTTTTCTTTCTTTAAAAAAAAAAAAAAAAAAAAAAAAATCTGTACTGTGACCTCTCCTGCCCCCTGGCGGGCCAGCGGGGAGAGGCGCTTTTTGGTGCGCAGAGAACAAGACGGCGGTGACGACCGTCCCTCCTTGAATTTCTCCACCTGAGGGTTTTACCGAGTTCAAAACGTTGACGAGGCTCAGTGTAAGCCCTGCAGGTCCCGATGGGGTCATATGTAGCCATAATTGTCCAACTATCACCAGCACTCTCCCCCCTGTCGCTCGGGCAGAGCCGTAATGCTCTGTAGAAAGCGCCCTCGAAATATTTCGATTTATTCGCGCTCACTAGCAAGGCCCTTGCCCTCAGCTGTTTCTTACTGTTCCTCTGTGTGTGGCCAGAGATGGGCTCTGCACCCAGCTCTGTTCCTGCTGGACCCCGGCATCTCCCCCGCCACGGGGCTGCTAGAACTCTGGGGCTCCCAGAGGGGGAAGCTGGCCTTCCAGCAGAGGGACCCACGGCAGGCCGGCTGCCTCCTCAGGATCCCAGCACACACATGTTTGGAGAAATGACTCGGTCCTTTTTATTCAGAAATCCCGGAAAGGAAAGGAAAGGAGAGAGGAGAGAGGAGGAAAGGAGGAGAGAGGAGGAAAGGAGGAGAGAGGAGGAAAGGAGGAGAGAGGAGGAAAGGAGGAGAGAGGAGAGGAGAGGAGAGGAGAGGAGAGGAGAGGAGAGGAGAGGAGAGGAGAGGAGAGGAGAGGAGAGGAGAGGAGAGGAGAGGAGAGGAGAGGAGAGGAGAGGAGAGGAGAGGAGAGGAGAGGAGAGGAGAGGAGAGGAGAGGAGAGGAGAGGAGAGGAGAGGAGAGGAGAGGAGAGGAGAGGAGAGATCCCAGTGCCCTGTGTGACAGTCAGGTGTGAGGAGGGACTGTGCCAGAAAGCAGTTCCAAGTAACACCATCAGGGCCCCCTGGTCCCCAACATGTACAAACACATCTTTCCTTCTGAGTCCAAATCAGCACTCTGGGTTTCTTTTCAATGTACTTACTATCTGTGTTCTCTCAGGAGGGTCCTCAGTTCTAGCAAACTTCCCCAGCTCCTTCAGGTTAGGAAACCCAGACAGGTTAAATGGTGCTGCATGGACCCTTCTGTATGCTTATCGAACCATGAGGAGGTGGTGATTAAAAGGAAGAGGAGAGGGCAGCCCTGGTGGCTCAGCAGTTTAGCGCCGCTTTCAGCCCAGGGTGTGATCCTGGAGACCCAGGATCGAGTCCCATGTCAGGCTCCCTGCATGGAACCTGCTTCTCCCTCTGCACGTGTCTCTGCCTCTCTCTCTTATGAATAAATAAATGAAATATTTAAAAATAAGGAAAAGGAGATAGTTTTGCAAACCAAAATATAATTAAAAGCTAAATGGTGTGATGTAGGCTATTAGTGAAGTTCACAGAGGTAAGAAATCAGTGCAGGTTGGAGAAATGATGGGAAGTCACAGGCTAGGGCTTGACTCTGGAAAGTAAAGGAGGGATTGGAGGGGTCAGGAGTGCGTCCTTACCGATTGCTTGGCCAGTGGTCAGGAGAGCATGGGCTGAGGCACAAAGCACGACTTGGCCGGGTGGCACAGGCTGGCCAGGCTGGAAGGGTAGCTTCACTGTGGGAGGAGTGTGGGAAGGAGACTGAGGCAACGTCTGGGGGCTGTGGTGCGGTGAAGGAGTTAGGCCTTCGTGTGGGCCTTGGCATAGAGGGTCATAGGTTTCTGAGCTTGCAGACTCATGGCCAAAGCAGCTTGCAGGTACAGGCATGCAGGTACATTCCCCCGGGTGAGGAGCAGGGTCTGGACTCCTAGCCCCTTCAGTCAAACATTACTCTTAAAGTGAGCTTAATTCAAAATGGCAGGAAAGGAACTTCTCCCTCAACACTGAAGAAAAGAAGCTGAACACAAACCAGTGCTTATCAGTCACTTCACGCCAGAGGAACCAAGGCTTCCCGTCCCCAGCTCTGGTGTAGTGGAGAGAACTGTTGCCTGGGAACACGGGAGACCAAGGTTCAGGTCCTGGTACCACCACAGGCCCTCAATTCTCTTAACCTCTCAGGATTTGGGCTCTCTCCTTGGTAAAGGGAGGGACCTAGAGGATTAGTGCAACATGTGTTTACCAGGTGTTTCTTATGAAGATGGAGCCATCCTTGTTCTTTTATGGAGTGTTTACTAGCCTGAAGACAAACACTTGAACCACTGCAATGGGGTGCTTCTCAGTCATGGAGCACACACAGTTGTGCTAAATCTGCCTGGTCTGCCCCCACTGAGATCCCTTTTCATTCTGACTCCATGAAGTTGACAACCTCACCTCTTACTCTATGTTGGAGCCTGGGTTCCACCCACACCTCCTTTCCCCAATTCCACACAGCCACCAGGTGCCACTCTGTCATGCCCTCCACAGCAACAGCACACTGCCCTCGCCCACCCCCTAGTCATCCTGTGGGTTCACTGCCCCCCATAACCCCCTCCCCTCTTATACCACCTGCCTGCCCTCTCACCACACCCTAAATCCTGGCCTCGCTTGCCCTCCAAGACTTGGCTCAGACCTTGCCTCCTCCCAGCTGGGCTTAGCACTTCTCAGGTAATGAAATTTTCTATCACAGCACTTAGAACAAAAGGCAGAATTTAGCTGTGAATCTGTTATGCTCCTTTCTCCTACACTATTCTATGAGTTCGAAGGCAGGGAAGTGCATCTTACTAAATTTTGTATTCCACCACCAGTTTCTGGAAAGAAAGAATTATTTGTTAGGAACTTAGTGTGTTCCAGGCAATGTGTAACACCCTTAGCATCCATTTCTTGTTCATCCAATCAACAAGCCTATAAGGTAGGCTGTATTGTTAGTATCGTCCCCATGTTATAGATGAGAGTGCCTAAAGGTAAACTTATAGCTGAATCATAACACAGGTTTTGCCTGACTTCCAAATCTGCAGATCTAACCCCTCGCTCTACTGGTTAAAATGAACGGCTGAAATCACTACGGATAAAAGCTGTCAAACGGCCTGCCTGACCTATAAACTGGAGATGCCATGAAATTGTCCCTCTTAAGCTCCTGAGACTAGAGGCGAATGAGTTGTGACTTGCCTCAATGTTGTACAAGATGGCAAGGGAACCCGATGAGTGGAATTGCACACCATTCCACGGGGACAGCAGACACACACTCTGCTCCTCCTTTTGTAGGAGCCCGCAGAGTAGATGGCTGCCATAAAAGCAGCCATTGAAGAACAAAGCTAAAATTGTAATGAATTGTTAAAAAAAAAAAAAAAAAACTCATGCAGATTGAAATGAAGGTTGAGGATCAATCTTCATTCAGACATGAGGAGAGTCCAGAATCACTCAGGAGCTCTTCCCATCAGCCCCTATGTGGTGTTGACAAGGAAGAGAGACCAAATGGCACCACATAGGAAGAGAATTGGCGTTAATGAAGAGCCGCACTCAGTTGCTCCACATATGTTTTCTTTTTTTTAAAGAACCTCTCCTCCCCCAAATTACTCAATTAACCCACTTAAAAATATTTTAAACCTCCACAGAATTATATATGACAGAACATGATAAAAGTAAAAACACCTTTTCATGTCCCCTACACTTCCTACTAGCTGTGAAATAGTCCATAGGCAAGATGCACCATGGCTTAGTAGTTGTTCTGTTGATAGCTAGTTTGGTTGTTTAAAAAACTCTTTTACAAAAAATGCTGCAGTAATTACTGTGATCAAAATATCTTGATGCTCATGAAAATTCTATAAGATAGACACCTAGAAGTGAGATCATTCAGCCAAGTTCATGATCTTTCATATTTTTGGTGAACACTGCCAATTCAACAAAGCTGTCCCTGTTTACAGCCAATTCCGCTTTCCTTGGGAGCAGCTTGACCCCCACAGTCGTGCTCTTCAGTATTTACAACCTGGGGAGGGGTGGGGAGGTCTCATTATGCTCTTTTTTTAAAAAAAATATTAATTTATTATTTATTTAAGAAAGAGAGAGAGCATGAGCAAAGGAGGGAGATTGGAGGGGAAGAGGGAGAAGAAGCAGGCTCTCCTGCTGAGCAGGGGGGGCTCCCCACACCCCAGGATCATGACCTAAGCCAAAGGCTGACACTTAACAAACTGAGCCACCCAGATGCCCCTCATTATGTTCTTTTAATTCCCATTCCTTTTGTTACTATTGAGAATGAGTTTTTTATCATATTTTTATTAGCTACTTGTGTTTGCCTATTTTTGAAAATTGAGTTATTTTTATTATTGTCTTATAATAGTAGAATCTTAATATATTCTGGCTCTTTAGCTCTTGGGTGTTATACATACTGCAGATATTTTCTTCTAATCCTTTGCTGGTGTTTTAGTTTAATCGTGTCTTTCTTCAAACAGTTACAACCAATGTTTAAGCAATTACATTTTCAGTAACGTCTCTCATGGCTTCTCAGTTTTGTATCTCCTAAGGTAGGTTTTCTCTGCCTCCAGTTTTCCAACTATTTTGTATTTTCACCTAAAACCATAATTTTGGTCTTTAAAACCATCTGTAATTTTTTCCTGTTTTTAGTATCACAAGTTAGAAATCTAATTTTATGTGTTGCCAGTTGGATGGTCAACGTCACATTATCATTTGTTAAACGGTTGGCCCTTTTTCCATCTTTTTGAATAGACCTTTAGTGTGTATTAAATTACAAATGCACATGGGTCTGTTCTATTTTATTCTATTGATCTCTTTATTTACACCTATGGAAATATCAGACTGCTTTAATTGGTATTGACTTAGTATGTTTTGTCATTTGTTTTGGTCTCCATCATGGTTCTTCTGTTACTTATCATTGTACATTTTTCTCTTCCAGATGAAGTTTGGAATTAGCTTGTCAATCTCCATAAAAACGTTATTGTATTTTGATAATGATTACATTCAATTTATGTTTGGGGGAAGAATGGCCATATTTACAATTTGAGTCTTCCATCCAGGAATGCTATAATATAGCTTTCAACTTATTCAGAAAGTCTACTTTTAGGTCCCCATTATACTTTATAATTGGTTAAGGTTAATGCTGGTATTACAACAATATTAAAAGTCTGCATTTCCAGGTTTATTTTGTATCTTATATCTTTAGCTAAATGTTGGCTACCTAAATGTATGTGTGAGTGTGTGTGTGTGTGTGTGTGTGTGTGTGTTTAGCTATGTAGCTTAACACTTATATAGCTAAATTCACAGTTCTATTTTTTCCATGTAAGTCTTGCTTCTTAATAGGATGCAATAATAATAAGCAAGCCTTATTTCTTATTTTTGCTTGCTTATTTGCTTTGCCATTACAAATGACTTTCTCCCAGTGCCTTGTCAAATTGGTTAATTGGTACATCAAAAATGATTTTAGAATTTTACTTCCCCAGTCTCTTCTATATCACATGCATTTTAGATAAATTTAGGCATCTAAACTTATCTGAAGTCTGTGTTAATGGGCTGAACTGTGTCCCCCAAAGTTCATATCACAGAATGTGACTGTATTTAGAAATATGGTCTTTAAAGAGATAATTAAATTAAAATGCGGTTATTAGGGTGAGTCCTCAACCTATATCACTGGTACTCTTAGTCACAGGCACAGAGGGAAGACCACATGAAGATACAAGAAGATAACCTTCTACAAACTCAGGACAGAGGCTCAGAAGAAACCAACCCTGTCAACGCCTTAATCTCAGACTTCTAGCTTCCAGAGCTGTGAGAAAATACATTTCCATCGCTTAAGCTGTGAGTTTGCATTACTTCATTATGGCAGCCCAAGGGAACAAATAGTCTAT
Source organism: Nyctereutes procyonoides (assembly GCF_905146905.1). Lineage (NCBI taxonomy): Eukaryota > Metazoa > Chordata > Mammalia > Carnivora > Canidae > Nyctereutes > Nyctereutes procyonoides. Next base: position 553,904 of record NW_026575120.1, read on the forward strand.
TAGGATGGGAGCAAGAGTCACAAGAAATATAGGGGCTTTTCTAAGACATGTAGCTGCTTAATCACAGGCTTATTATCCTTGAATGAGACCATCTCAAGATGACTGAATTTGAAAAATAAAACTGCCAAAAGTGTATTTTTATGGATTGTATTTCACTGTAAAAACCCATTTGCTTCTTTTCTAGAGTGAGAAAGAATTTTATTACTAGACTCTCTGTTTGCCTTGGTCTTTTCCATCCTTCCTGCAACAATTGCTGGAATACTGGCCAATTAAAATAAGCATTTTCTTACAGGTCCAAGTCAAATACAACATGAAGCCTGGTTTCCTAAGGCATGATGAAGTGTTGTGTGCTTGTATCTGATCACCTTAATGGACCTTCTTATTAGTCCAAATAGCTTTCTACTGCTTTGGGGGTTTTTTATTTTATTTATTTTATTTTTATTTTTTTTAATTTATGATAGTCACAGAGAGAGAGAGAGAGAGAGAGAGAGAGAGAGAGAGAGAGGCAGAGACATAGGCAGAGGGAGAAGCAGGCTCCATGCACCAGGAACCCGACGTGGGATTCGATCCCGGGTCTCCAGGATCGCGCCCTGGGCCAAAGGCAGGCGCCAAACCGCTGCGCCATTCAGGGATCCCCGATTTTGGGGGTTTTTAGATAAATGATCATACTACCAGCAATACCCACTTTATTAGCTGCTGCCTGTGGGCTCCCTCCACCTCCCTTGCACAGCAGCCTTTACTGTTTGTCATCCACTGACCCCCCAACATCATGAAACACAGAGTGGCTCAGGGACAGGACAAATCAGGAGTCCAAGCCTTCTCCAAACCATTAGATCCTTCCTGATGTAGGAAGAGGAGAGGCTGGAAACACAGCAATGGCCTTTTAAAAATAGTGTCCAGGGAAGCAGTGTCACCCTTGGGAGGAAATAGCATTACTTGAGGGACTGTGCATTACTGCCTGTTTTTAAAGAGCCACAACAGCAGCCCCTAGCACTGGCTTAACAATGACAAGCTGGAGAAAAAAGATGAGCGGCAGAAGGGACAAGTGAAACTTGAGAACTGGAAGGGAGAAGTGAGTGGCATCAGAGATGGGGAATAGGCTGCTTCTGGAGACTTAGGTCTAGAGAAGGGTATTGCTTTCAGTTGTCTTTAAAAGCACAGTTGTTACACAATGTGTATCCCATGGATGCAGTGTCAGCAATCCCTTTAGGTTACCAAAGGCCAAAGTGAAAGGTCTGCACTTCTATTACTATTTTCTTGTTTGTGAGTTACTTTGTATGTTGCATTTTCATTATAAATCTTAATTAATAAGTTTTCCATGACTAACCTGTCCTGAAAAATCTTCCTACTCCTTTGCTCCCTCTACTCTTCCCCCCTTCTGAACCTGTATATAGCAACAGGTATTTGTTATGTAAGCCAAAGGAAAAAAAAAAGTCCAAAATCAGGACATTTCACTCCTCAAACTGGTCTTCACTAACTATAGAAATACAACCAAGATGAATATTTTTTTAAATCAAGGTTTTAGCAAGAGGTAACTTTCGTGGTTTTAAACACAGCTCTGAAAATCTAATAGAATGCCAATCATTGTTGATGCTCCTGTAGCCACTCATCAAGAGACACATGGGGATCCCAGAAATTTGGTTTACTTAAAATAGGTGAAACAAAGACAAGTACTTTCCCAGCTCCAGGATATAGCATGCTGTAAAAATGTATTTCTTGTCTCTTGGTAACCAGAGCCTTTAAGTGGCTAAGGGGAGAGGGACAACTCTAGGCTAACAAGTAAGTGACTTAAAATGCCCATTCTCTCTTTCCTTTTTCTTTTTTTAGTGGTAAACTATCAACTATCCCTTTTTCCCTGCTTACTTTCTCTAAATGCTCATTTTTTTTAAAAAAAAGATTTTATTTCTTTATGAGAGAGAGAGAGACACACACAGAGACACAGACAGAGGGAGAAGCAGGCTCCATGCAGGGAGCCCGACATGGTACTCGATCCCGGGACTCCAGGACCACGCCCTGGGCCGAAGGCAGGTGCTATAACGCTGAGCCACCTAGGGGTCCCCATAAATGCTCATTTTTTTTTAAAGTACCTTCTATCAGTCATTTACAACTCTGTGCCAGGTCAATGTTTCATTTCCAAGAACAATGGCATTTTAAGTCTGATTTCTACCAGGACAATGAACTCCTGAGTCCTTGCTTGAAGAAATGGCAGATATCAATGCACAGAGGGGGTAAGATTTTAGAGACCTGGAGGCTCAGCCACTGGGGAACTTATGTTCCCCAATAGTGTAGTACTAATGGGTTAAGGGGCCCAGACTCCAGAAACAAGCTTGCTCTCCATTAGGGATATATGGGCCCACCTTGAGTGGTAGAGTACTCCTGGGTGGCACAGTCTGTCTTATTTTCCTTTCCATGTTGGATGCTCCAGTTTTATTTATTTATTATTTAAAGATTTATTTTAGAGAGAGCATGCATACACGCATGTGTGTTAAAGTGGAGGTAGAGGTAGAGGGAGAGAGAATCCCAAGCCAACTCTCCGCTAAGCATAGAACCCAACCAGGGCTCCATCTCACTGCCCTGAGATCATGACTCTGAAACCAAGAGTCAGATACTTAACCAACTGAGCCACCTGAATATGCTTGGTTGCTCATTTTAGCAGAGAGCAACAAGGATTCTTTATCCAGCTTTTACTAGAAAAATTCAGGTAAATCAGCATTGAATTGATCTTCCTTCTGGATACACACCCCTACTTTGACCTACTTTAAAAGACAAATTGAGATACTGATATAATGGGTTATTTTGGTAGGTCTTTGAGATTTTTCCCCCCTGAGATGTTTTATGGTATGAAATGAATCACTTCTTCCACACAGATGGGGACTTCTCAGTACAATCTCTTAGCAAGTGGGCTTTGAGCCCTTCACCTGAAAAGGAAGCCTATTGGTGGCCTTCTTTAAAGAACACTAGGAGATAGGGCACCTGGGTAGCTCAATGGTTGAGTGTCTGCTATGGGCTCAGGTCATGATCCTGGGGTCCTAGAATTGAGTTCTGCATTGGGTTCCCCACAGGGAGCCTGCTTCTCTCTCTGCCTATGTCTCTGCCTCTCTGTGTCTCTCATGAATAAATAAAAAAATATTTAAAAAAAGAACATTAGGAGATGGCATTCTTATTGTCTGGGTTCCCAGCTGTACCCACAGACCAGATGCAGTTCCTCGGGCAACTAATTGCCTTCATGGGATCACATGGTACCAGGGCGGACACAGGGCATGGAAGCCTAGTAACAATGGTAACAGCCAACAATTAGATAAATTAGCTTTTAAGCTTCTGCTTGGTAAATACTTTGCTGTTTCCGCTTGGTCTTCAATGCTGGCTTAACTGGTATTACAGTTTTAATTCAACATGGTGTTCCCTCCAACTTATTAAAATCAGTGGGAATTAAGTATAGATACAAAGACATTTCAAAATAACAAACTAATTTAAGAGATTTGAAATTTTAAGTAACATTGAACCATGTCAGAAAGCTCAAACTCCTTCCTCTCAGTCAGAGGTTAAGGATGGTTGAAGTTGGTAATATTTCTTTCTTACACTATAAAGAATGTGTTAGTTGTTCATAATGGACCACCAATTATTAGAGGCTATGATTTGATAAGGGGAACATTGAAAAAGGAGCTTCTTGCAGATAAAAGCAATGCTGAAGAGATTGACAGTTGAAGGTGTGTGGTCAGGTGTGTGGGTCCTGGGATGGTATGCTTCAGGAGCAAGTGGTATTTTTTAGAATGTGCCAAGCAGATTGAGGGTATGTGAAAACATGTCTTTTATCTAATAGGACTTGGGAGTCCCCATGTAGCCCCTAGGCTGCCAGGTGAATATTCTTGATATTATAATCATTTCAGTTTAGATTGTACCACATTTCTGAGCTTTAAAGGTTCTCAAAAGATAAATGTGAAAGGTATGCTCTGGGTATGTGTGATACATACGCATATTCTATTATTACAAGTTGTATTACAATTTATTTCAAAAGTACATGGTCACATTAGAAAGCATGTTTTACAGTGGTAAAGCAGCAATAATTTTTATTTAATTCTAAAAAATAATCCAATTTTGTAAGTAAAAGGAACTCTGATTATCATTTAAAATACTGAAATTTGAAATTATCTATCAAACAGAAAATCTTTACATTCAGACAAGTCCATTCCATCTGTTGGTTTTTTTAGACATAGAATTTCTGTAGGGTTTTGGGCCCTATCAACAGTTTCTGTTAAGTACAAAGAACACAATAGAACAACAGAACAATGTGGCTGCCTTGGTGGGCACCAAAGATGAGCCCATTAACCAGGCTGGGGGCAGAGAAACTAACCCTGTTGGCAATACAAGCTCTTTACCAGCTGAGCCTGGGACCGTGCACTTTCCACCACAAGGCTGTAAGCGCCCAGACAGGGACTGCAGTGGGCCAGACCCTATGGTACCAGTTCCAGGAAGCAACCATCCTTCCCATGAGTCAGGAGGTTCCTTATCATTTACCCTTTATGCATCCCATAGGATATTCAAAACTGAAATTAAGGACCGCAAATTCCTAACTTTCATGTGAAGTCTTTCACTTTATATACCACCCTATCATCCCAAGACCCCACTCAACAAGGGTAGCTTTAGATGCTTACACTTTGCAGGCTGCCTGTTCCTAGAACTAGCCCAGGCTCTTGGTCATGATCTTCATGGGATGCCAGTAGTCACAGAAGGTTCTTTAAGGCCAGAGATTATGGCAGCGGCTTCAGCCACGGTGTAGAAAAGCTCAGTATATTACTCACAGCCCATAGGGTTGCCAACTGGGTTGAGCCATAAGAAAATGCATTTGAGATCAAGAAGACTAAACTGTGTACATATAAACAATAATGAATGTTACAAAAACCAACAACCACAAAAACAGAGCAGGCCTCTCAAAATCTAGAAACCAGAAATCCATTTAAAAATGTTTAAATATAATTATACAAAGAGAAAAAAATCTCAGCTAAACAACAAAGTCAAGCAATCTCATTTCCAAATCTACATGGCTAAAAAATGATCTGTGCTGGCATTATTTACTACCTGAACTTTGGTACTTTTTCCCTTGATATTTTAGGACACATCAGAGAATGTAAGTAGAAAATGTACAGAGAAGGCACTAGCAAAAAAAAAAAAAAAAGAGAAAAAAAGTTAATCCCCTCTCCCCCAAATTCACGCTTATCATGTGAATTTTAATACTCCATGATGTTGACTCTAAACCTGATCCTTCCTTTAAAATTCTGTGGAAATGGTAGTTTGGGTGTTAACTAACATTGCTTGACGGAGAAAATCAGGCAGAGAGCATCATGAGCAACAAGATGAGGGAGAGTTGGAATCTTGGCACAACGTTATCATGTGGTTTTTAATCTCAGAATATGCCCTGATTTATGAAGAGAGAAGACTGATCTGCTCCCCCAGCGTTATCAGTACTGGAGGACAATAATTTTCCTTATTCTCTTTGCTAAACATTCAAATTAGTTTAGAAAGTAACTCGGTATATATAGAATCTGATTCAAATTAGGTTTAACAACTATCTGCAAATACCCAGGACTTAGCAAATATTTTGGCTAATTTTTTAAGTAAAAAAAACAAACCCTTTTATTCAGAAAATTAAGAGAGGCTTTTCTATTTTAAAGGAAAATAATCCTGTAAGAGCTATTTTCTATTGACTATGGTTGGTAATAGAAGAGTTTTAAATATATCAATCAATGTTACTTTTTCCTCAGTGTATATATCCCAAATGATGTTTTTGGTTTTACAAAGTTTTCTTGATGTTTATCTCTGGGGGAAAATGTGAGTCAGCAATAATGTGTATTTCAGTATTTATCAAAAGTTGTAAGTTTTCTCATAAATAGGTTTTGAACTTGAATTTGTATGGCTACCTTTTTAAATGGGGGTAGGCATGGCCTTTATGTGGTTATTCACGAATCATCTTTTCCCTTTCTTGTAAAGTATAAAATGAAGGTGCTATTATGAGAAGTTTCTCATTGAAAATATTAAGAAAGCATATTTCCATATTTCCTAGTGTAAGAAAGAAAAGTAACTTAAACTGTTTTTACTCAACCACAATTAAGAGAATGTACGGTATACATTTTTTTCACCTCTGGAGAGGAGTTTATATAAGTGTGATTGATTCCTAGTCAGATCTGTACAAAACATTTTGGTAATCCTAAGAAAGTAAAAGCAGTATTTTGTTCAAAAGGTTATGAATTCAGCTACAGGCACAGGGAGGTGGTAAAAGAGCTGATAGTACAGGCTTTTACTAATAAACACATAGCAAGATAGAGATATACCAGGAAAACAATAAACAGAAAAACCCTAACACCTCCCACCCCTACTCCATGTCAGATTACAAAGCACCTGTTATAATGTATGAGAGTTTAGTGATTCCATATTAGATACATTATAAATATCTTTCTTAAAGAATCTATAGAAAATATACATATAAAATTGCTGTATATTGCAAAATAGTTTAAAACCTAACAATTTTGTATAAGCATACCTATCAATATAAAACTTTATTTTTTCTCCACATCAATTGGGTTTTTTATCCATACAAGGGTATCGTTTCCAAAGCCCATCATAAACCCAACTGACGTATATACTTTTTGAAATACACAGACATATACATATATATACATATACTCATACAGAGATATGAGCACATATTTGAGTCTTCACAGAAAAAAAGCATAGTCACCGACTGACAAAGCATCTTTTCATAGATATTTGTGTTTGCAAAGTGTTTTAATGTGGAAAATAAATTTTAACTAAATTTTGCTCCTAATTGAACAGAGTGGGCATAATAGTTTTAGCTGCCTATCACATCCTAAATAAATTTCTTGATTTTATTATGGTAAAAGACTTACATATTTTTATATGAAATTCCTTATGTTCCCCGTGTTAAGGGCCTTGTCTAGATCAATTAGAGAATTAAAGGGAGTTCTCAGTGTAATACTATAACAAGGATTTATGGTCTTGCCTACAGTCCTTACAAAAATATTTTACTCCTTGCATATCCAACTCTTCCCCTCAGTAAAACATGCTTGAAAGAGAATTGTGGGCTTCAGATTTTACCATGTGCACCCTGGAAATTGTGGAATGTCAGTACTGTAGCTCTAGGTCAGGGAAGCTCTAACACTAGCAGCCAAAACCCAGGCTTTCTATTTATTTGATATTTAATTACAATAAACTCTTGGTTAGACAAAATAATCACAACTTGCTTTTTAATGGCATCAGTAAAATAACTAATCTCTTAGAAGAGCTGTCAGAAAACACATGTTTTCCTTGCTTTTGGATTATGCTGGTCAACTGGTGTGCTTGATAACATTCATCCTGGGAATGTGACCCATATATATGTGAGTGTTTCACCCCTAGCCTCACCTAGTAAACCATTTAATTATTTGTAAGAAAGATAATTCATGAGAAGCAAAGCACACTGCAGGTAGAGAGTTCACTATTAGAGAACCCTATGAAGTAAAATGTAGTAATTATCTCTAATTCTTACATATAAAAACAAATCATTTACTCCTATAAAGGTTACTGTGTTTATATAGCTTTAATTCAACTAGGTTAATTTTTTTTTTAGCTTAAGGTTTTAAATAGTCATGTATTTAACCCAGATATCTTATTCTCCAAATATGGGGAATGGGGTATCAACAGATTTAGTGTGATCAATTAAAAATAAATGAGATAAAAAGCGCTTCACAATTCATGGGATGGGGGGAGGACAATATCCTTAAAAGGTTTCCAAAAGAAATGTCAAAGGCAAATTGAGATCCAAACCCCTCAAATTGAGGCAAATGCAATTTAATATCTGAATAGGCACTTTAAACTTAGAATAGGGAAATTTTCTTGTTTCCCTTCATTCCTTTCTCTTTGGCATGTGGTAAAGACATAATTTGCGAGCATAGCCCCTCATATCTAGGACAAGACAAAATAATAGAAACAAAGGAGTGAATTCTGTACCCGATGAGCTTTAAAAAAAACAAACTGAACTGTGATTAGTTATTAAGCAAAGGAGAAAAGTGTAAATCGTTCTATCAATTGTGTGATCTGGAAGGTTCTATCGCCTTATTTTAAGTGACTTTAAAGACAAGGATGCTTGGTGTCTACTTATCCAAGCATTTGCCTGACTCTGATTTTCAAATATATCCTCATTGCTGCCACTTACACAAGCTTTCCGGCCACGAGACCACCTTCACTTTTTAGAAGAAAGGGTCCCAAGTAGATCACACATACTGCTCTGCAGCCCCTGTCTGGACTGAGGGGACTATATCATTCACAGCAGGCAGAGGCCACTTCTCCCCAAAACGACAGCCACAGAGCTGGGTGACCCAGAGCGCCGCCCCTGCCCGCTGCAGCAAGGCAGACGCAAACACTCCTGTTGGCTGGAGTTCTCGCCAACTGCCATAGTCTGTAGAAGAAAAATCTGTCTTAAACCCACTGCTGGCATTTACAAGTTATAGAAAAGGCTCATTTCTTATCCCTCCTCTTCCTCCTGACCAATGACAGACACCGGGATGGGTAATTGCATTTTTAGTGCGTTCTAATTGACATTAATGACACCTACTAAGGAAAAGCAATGGTTGTTTCCCCAAATGCACCAGGCACATACAAAACTTTTCTACTCAGTGATTGCTTCCATTTCAGCACGTGCAGCACAAGCCACCAATTAATGACAACACCAGACAACTCTAATGCAGTAACAGTAAGACACAAACAACTTCTCACATTCATATACTGCAACGTATGCATACATACGTACACACATGCTCCTACTATTTGGGGGATATTCATCGCTGAGGAGAGAGCTTAGGAGCTTCCCCCAGATACGCAATTCGCCATCTGAGGAGGTGCTGTCCAGGTGAGTAAGTATAAGTTAGGGTGAACTATGTCTGCAGCAAAGCCACGGCAACCTAGCATGATGATGACACTGTCATGGTTTACTCCGTGTAGGATATGTATGTTAAGACTGTGGACCAGCTCAGCTCCTACACGTGTTAGCATTCGCTTGTCTTTTCGTGGAATATGAAAGGTAAACTGAGGTTTCTTTGGTGCTGGTCGTTTGCTTGAATGGCAGATTTTTCTTCTGTTGCTGCATTGATGTTGTCTGGGAAAGTCTCTTCATCGTCGTCTTCCTCTCGCGGATTACCCTCCAGGCTGTGTCTAATGCCGTAGGCGAAGTAGATCAGGAAACCTTTTAGGGGAAAAAAATAAAACAAAAAAGAAAAAATACAAAGAAGAAAACAAACCTCAATGTTTTAAGTATGTCAGAAAATGACTGTTTGAATATGGAAACTTTAATATAGAACTTAATGGTTTTTTGTTTTTTGCCTTCTCTTTCCGGGCTATTTCAGAACAGAATGCAAGCACAGGATACATCCACAGAAGGTTCCTGGTAGACAGTTTCCCGGCTTAATGTGCTTCTGCGTTTTTAACACACAATCTTTATGGAATTTATGTTTCTCTCAGTGAAATGTTTTTCAGACTTTCAACTTTATGTTGAAAAAAACTGTACTTATTTTCTCAAAACTCAACACTACTCTGTAAACAAAAGGATATGGGGATTAAAATCTCAAATTACACCCCAAACACAAGTGGTGGGTTGTCAGAATCACAGTCATATACTTCGGAAAATATACTCTGTGTAAATGAAGGGGACATGGGTATGCTTTATGCATCACCATTACCAGGAGAGGCTAGATAATGATGTACAGAGCAACTGGTTATTAACGGCCATGCTGATTGGGATTTAGAAGGAAAGGTTTTTACATATCCCTACCAGGTAGTTTACTACTTACATGTAGGCATTTTGCTCTGTTTTAGTTTTATGTTTAAAAATTGGTTGAGAGTTTTTGGTTGATGTGAAATGCACTATGATTTTCCCATCTGAAATAACAGGAAGTGTAGTTATTAGGGATAATTCTACTGCCTTTCCTGTCCTCAAAGGTTTAAAGACCCAGCCCTAAGAAGGTAACTGAGTAGGGAAAAATTAGAAATTAGACAGGGAGACAAACCATGAGAGACTCCTAACTCTGGAAAACAAACAAAGGGTTGTGGAAGAGGAGGGAGGTGGGGGGATGGGTAACTGAGTGATGGGCACTAAGGACGGCACTTGATGGGATGAGCACTGGGTGTTATGTGTTGGGAACTGAATTTAAATTAAAAAATTAAAAAAAAAAAAGACCCAGCCCTCTCTGCCCTCAAATAAAGGTACTACCATCACCATTTTACAAAGAAACAGACACAAAAACAGGGAGGTAACTTGGCCTGGGCTGTAAAGTGAATAAATGGCAGAGGTGGATTCAAACAGAGAGAGTCTGGTTCATGCTCTTAACCAAGATCAAGTACATTAAACCATGGTGGGCTATGTTTAGGAAAGAAGCAGGGGTTCACAGAAAGGCAGGAAGCATGCTGAAGTTCTCTGCCACATTCAAAAGAGAATCTTCTGGGCTCAGAGGAGGCGAGTGAGTTTCACAGTCCTGTGCCCTGGGGTTTTTGGGCTTGCCTCCCTGGGATCATATGGGCAGGACCCCAAAGGAATGGCTGTATGGTTACATCCATCCCTGAGGGTGTGGCTGACTGGCAAGTGACTCCTGTTAGGATCCTGGCCCTGAAGCAGCAGAGCCACCTACCAGAAGTGGTCACGGTGACAGAAAATACAAACTAGGGTAACCTATGTGGAATGACCACCTGTGACCAAGGCACCAGCTCCCCAATTCCCTTGTACAAGGTAAGGTCTCCCACATATGGGCAGAACTCTGATGTGGTTATGGGGAGATGAGCAAAACTGACAAGTTAAATCTCCCATCAACTCAAGTGGATCAGTGGCTTAAAACTGAAATTGAATTAATTTCCAGCAAAAGCAAACAATTACATATACAGGAGTGAATCAGGCTCATTCCTGCTGAGCCAATGAGGGGATGGTCAAAAAGCACACTCTTCAACTCCTCAGGAGACCCAAATCAATGCAGATTTAGCTCTTGTTTCTCACTGCTTCACCTTACACACATTTCTGTTCACATTTTTAACACATGTGCTCAGTGCTCTAGTTAGAACAAATGTAAACTCATTTTTTAACTCAATTTTCACATAGGAATCATAATAAAAATGTAGTAAAGATATAAATAAACCCACTCCTATTGTTTAATACTAAATCCCAAGGTTCAAGTAATAACGAATTTAGATAACAAAAGAAATTTCATGCTATTAGCTCAATCCAAATGTCTTCAGAAATCCACTGGTACCCTGGAAAGAACTGGGTTTGGAATCAGAGCCTTGCATTGCCGTACACAACTTTGATCCCTTAGCTGTTGGGGGCTTTTTCTCACCTATTAAGTTGGAGAAAATAAATCTACAGGGCTACTGGGAGAATTCAATAAAAAGAAAAAAAAAGTATCTAAGAACACCCAGAGAAGTAAGCACTCAGGTGATCTGAAATTTGGGAAATGAAGAAACTGACAGGACACCTTTATTTCTAAGAAGGGGGAGGGGATATATCTCTAATCATAGAGCATGAAACTGGAAAGACAGAACCATGGTTCAGAGAGCTAAAACATTAAAGGACCTACCGAGTGCCATCCAAATGCTAAACCTGATCCAAGTGTCTGCGCTCAACTGGACCATCAAGTAGATGTTCACCAGGATGCTGAAGGCTGGCAAAAATGGCAGGAATGGAACCTAAGGGGAGAAAATATCTTCTTAAATAGACTCACATTTGCAAAGCACATTCCCCACCTCTTTCAACATGGTAACAACTAATTTGACATATATACTTTCACACAGTATCAGGAAGCTTATAGTCTTACAAAAAGGACAACCTGAAGAAAAATCTTTCTTGTAGAGTATATACTAAAGGGCGTGTCATATTTTATATGAGGTAAGTGTGGCCCGAAGCCAACAAGGGATTCCTTCAGCCTGCTGACATCAGCATCATCACCAGCATGCAATTGGAATCACGGTTTGGTTTAGTTTAGGGTTTACTGGTTTAGTTCAGATGTCAACAGGCATGCCCCTGGAAGTCTGGATACACATGCCATCTGCAGGGGATCCTTCCAGGAAGCTCTCTTAGTTCAAATCTGACAGGATAATTTTAGCAGAAGGGCTTTGGGTGAGAATAATCTTCCTGAGAGAATACTGAATTTCTAAAGGAAAATTTTTTTTTTAAGATTTTATGTATTTATTCATGAGACACACACACAGAGAGAGAGAGGTAGAAACACAGACAGAGGAGAAGCAGGCTCCATGCAGGGTGCCTGAGGCAGGACACGATCCCAGGACCCCAGGATCATGTCCTGGGCCGAAGGCAGGTGCCAAACCTCTGAGCCACCCAGGGATCCCCTAAAAGAAAATATTCTACTTATTCTTTGATATTATAGGTTACCTGACAAGACATATGTTTACTATTATGTATAATAACATGATGGGAGCATATTCAAATTTTTGAAAAGCCCTGTATAGAGCATCCTTGTGACAATAAGGACATCTCAAAGAACTGTGACACTCTGGTTCTGTACTGGTTAACTTCACCAGAAGCGTCTTTTTTTTTTTCTTTTTTTAAACAGCTTAAAAACTAACACACAATATTGAAGATTTCTAATGTTCGTGATACATACCATGAAGGCTACTTTTTGCTGATTCTGGGGCTGCCTCCAGATGGTGAGCACAACAGCAACGCAGAGAACAAGAAACAGGACAAGAAGAGCAAGGCTCCATGCTTCCAGCCGGGCAATAGCTTGGACTCCGTAAGTGGTCAGGATACTCAGGCCCAACACAAGAAATGCTGCAAAGGTGATATGTATATAGCACAAAATCAGCAGACGCATTTCACTCAGATTCCCCCTGGTTCAAACAGCCTATGTTGAGAAGATATCAAGTTCTTTCCACATTTTCTTTGCCAAATACTAAGATTCTTCATTTTCATTATAGGAAGAAATGGCTGATTCCACTGATGTAAGAACCATCGCTTGCTTACTCACGACTATCTCCTCCTCCCCTCTTGGCACTACCATCTGGCTTTTTCTGCCTAAGTGTCATCTGGGTCCACCTTTGCTACATCCTCAGACTATATCACATGGATTGATGTCATACTAGCAGGGTAGAGATTTTTTTTCAAATGGGAAATGGCGAGTCTGTCCATTTTCTGCTGTTGGCTAATGCAAACAAGTATTAAATGATCTGTGTCTTTTCTCCCTCTTTCAGAAGGTGACATCACCCCTGCCCCATTTCTGACCATCAAGCCTGCATTCGGGGGTCCCTCCTCCATGCTCTAGAGAAGCCTGTACTTCCCTTAGCTTGCCACCAATAATCCTGTTCCTCAAAGCCCAATGAGAGCAAGGACCATCTTTCTTGCTATCCCAAGGGCCCAGCAGAGTTCTTGGCACGTTGAGGGTACTCAGTAAATGTTGTTAAAAATATGACTGATTGTGTAACTGTAGGTGAGCAAACAAGATGTTCTGTATTGCCTCCCAGTTTCATTACTGGCAGGTGTTCTTGGCCGGATGCTTGCACACAGGGGGAGCACCCTACCAGACACTGAAAGGCACCGGTTTTGTAGAGCTGCCACTCACACCTCAGGGATTTCTTCCCTTCTTCTTCAATACATGACCAATTTATCCTGCTAATATAGGATCTCAGCTATTAGCGACCTGTTAGGTAGAGATTTGGGGGCTCATGATAGTGGCAAATATATTTTAAGGCAAGATAAGACCGTTTGCCTTCTTTCACATCATACCTGCTCCACCTATGCACACCTCGGGCCTTCTCTAATGGACAAAGCGCAAAGGACTTACCAAGAAATCCTACCAGAAAGCTCACAAGAGAAGATGACTGCTGTGTAGGCAGAGCTGAGGGACTGAAGAGGATCCGCAGGCTGAAACCCTGCCCTTCCAGCATGGTGACCTGGGACTCGCTCTTCGAGGTGGCACTGGCACATGATCCCAGAGCTTCTTTTTCAGGACAGCACTTGGGCTGCTCGTAAGATAAGCCGGGCTGGTACCTATCCCCAAACAGATGTCTGTGTCTTTATTCTCAAACAGACACTCGGCCCAAATGAAGCAAACACTGAAAACTCTAAGTGAGACACCTGCCGGGTCCCCTCTTGTGCAGTAAATTGACACTTCTCATGACTCTATGACTCCAGCCCCAGAACTCCCTCTACAGCAACCATCAGTTTCCTCTACAGTCATTTAGTTACAGAGTTACATATTAGATTGCAGAAGAGAGTTACATTTTCACTTGAGGCAACTGTGGCTACAGGAGGATTATCCCCAAAATATATCTGTCAGAAAACGGCACAGAAACTCTGGTTATGCATCAGCTACAGGATGACACTCAGGCTTCAGGCTGGCATTCAGCTAGCTGCCCCTGGCGCTCTAACTCTGGCCTCATGTCCCTCGGCCTTCCTTTCTGTCCTCCAGTTTAACCCAGACTAACTGCATCTTCCATTCCACCACCTCCCAAACTCACGCATGCCATGTCCCCTCATCAATCTATCCTCTTCTCCAACCTGTGCCGGGATTTCCCTGCTTCACCCCCTAGGATCTGCCCCAGTCCCCTCAATGTGGTCTCTTTCCCTCTGAGCAGCTTTTTTTTTTTTTTAAAGATTTTATTTATTCATGAGAGACACACAGAGAGAGGCAGAGACACAGGCAGAGGGAGAAGCAGGCTCCCGGCGGGGAACCCATTGAGGGATACAATCCCCAGGATCACAACCTGAGCTGAAGGCAGATGCTCAACCACTGAGCCACCCAGGCATCCTGAGCAGTCTTTACTTAAATTGAAAAGTAACATTTGTCCTTAAAGAAGAAATATGCTCACTGAGAAAAAAATACACAAAATATAACAGAAGAAAATCAAAACCACCCACAATACTACAACCCAGTGTTAATCACTGCCAGCATTTTGGTACAATTTCAGCCAGGCATCAGTGTATGTATGTGTGTATATATATATATATGCAAAATGACTTCTTCACATAAATTTATGTTACAATTTAAATAAATTCAGATGCTACATGCAGCTTTGCTGAGTTGGATACATTTTTCCATATAATTAAGTACAATTAAGAAAAAGAATCTACTGAATAAATGTACCCTTATTTAACTATTCTGCTAGTGATATTCAGGTTAGATCAATTTTTTCACTATTGTAAATTACCTTTTCATAAACAGCCTTTATATATATATGTGTGTGTGTGTGTGTGTGTGTCTGTGTGTGCCTCACTGAATAAAATCTTTATTATAAAATCTCAGCAGTTGAAATACTGGGACAAAAACTATAATATTTTTTTAAGTGTTTTTATACACTATAATTACTTGCCGTTCATATAGAATTTTTTAAGATTTATTTATTTATTCATCAGAGACAGAGAGAGAGAGAGAGAGAGAGAGGCAGAGACATAGGCAGAAGCAGGCTCCATGCAGAGAGCCCAATGTGGGACTCGATCCCGGGACTCCAGGATCATGCCCTGAACTGAAGGCAGACGCTTAACTGCTGAGCCACCCAGGTGTCCCCCCCCCGCCCCGCTTTTTTTAACCATTCATATAGATTAAGCCAACTTATTACTAATTATCAATTGAATTTAATTCTTTGCTAAGGACTAAGAACATTTATTATACTTTATACTGATGTTTTTCTGTCCATGGCCTCTCACCTCTGTGAGACTGCTAGCTTCTTGAAAGCAAGGATGGTGTGTCCTAATTTTCTTTTTTCCCCGGGCCCGACATGACACACACCCTTGAGAACAATGAGGACACTCACCTGAGGATGAGAACACACGCAGCAACCAGAGAGTAGGCCAGAAGAGTGCCAATGGACATCATGTCCACGAGTGCCTTCAGGTCAAAGAGGAATGCCATGACAGCTATTGGGAAAAGAACAGAATGATAAAGAAACATGGCCTATGATAAAACTCCATACAGCTGACAACTTTCCAGTCAGGGACAACAGGCATTTTATGGTTCCTGGACCAATGATATGTCAAACAAAACTATAGAACATTTATTTCTCACAGTTAGAAAGATGATCCTTGGGTCATATAAACTGCTAGTAAAACTTCAAAAACTCTCAACCATCTATCAAGTATAAAACACATTCTACTTTGATTACTTAAAAAATATTGGCCTGACAAAGAGTGAAAATATTATTTGACAGTATAGTCTCCTTTGATGTTTCAAAAGAAAAACATTGCTCAGAAACGCTGGCTAACTCCTTTTAAGACAACCATTAAAAAATTCAAACAGAAGAGCTTTCATTAGAAATGTTACATAATCATTCAATTTCCATCCACATTTTGAGTTGTGCCATATACAAAATCATTTCCAACTAAATTATGTTTCTGATGTAGATGAAATTCCATTTGCTGGTTAAAACCCCCAGTCTGAGCAGACTGACTAGATCTGAGAGATGAATCTATGTCTTACACTCAAATCTCAGTAACATTGTGAGGCAAAATATACTCTCCAATTGAACAGGGAAACTTGCACTTAGCAACTGTTTCTCCATTGAAACATCAAATCGTGACAACTTGACTTGACCACATAGCTGTCCCCTATCATCCTAAGCAGAAACACCACATTCCATTCACATGGTGTTCCAGATATCTCTTAGCAAGCTTTATATCTCTATGATCTCAATTTTTCTTTGATCCAACAGTTCTATGAGACAGGGGATATTACACAGGTTCAACCAAATGCAGTGGCCAGAATATGACTGTGTTTGACCCCAAGCCCAGCCATTTCATATGGCTTGACCTGACAAGATTATGATCCTCATTTTATAAGCAGGTTAGCTTCTCATGGTTACTACTATGAGGTAGCAGGAGTTCTTTGGAAATTCTACTTGCACCCTACTTCCCCATGCTCCTTCTACAACATCACATGGTTTCTTTAAATACACCTCATGCCTTACTTTGAAAATCTTCTGTTGCAAGTGTACTTATACATTAGATTATTAGAATTTCAATATGTTTTGTGAGAATCGTAAGTAGCAAAATAAACAGCCAAGGCAGAAGAAAATGATGAATTATCCAGACAAGCTCTCCGATCTAAGGTAAAAACAATCTAAGTAAGGCTTTGAGGAGTAGAAATAACAAAAATAGTGTACTTTAGAATGCTTAAAAACAAAAAAAAAAACCTTCTGCTACAATTATCTTCTTTTAATTATTAATGTCAATATAATATAATATATTATGCTGCTACATTAAATTCTTCCTAAAGAAAGAAGGATAATTTTTTTTAAAGCTGGGAATACAAACTAGAGGATTACCGAGCAAAATTTCAGTGGAAAAAAAGTGAATGTTTTTATGGAATAAATAAAATGTGTGATCCTTTATCAAGATTTATACTCTTTTTAATAGCATAATCCACTGTTTAATAATAAAATGGGCTTTAGATCATCTAGTGCAACTCTCATTTCATGGGGGTAGAAATCTAAGCACTAAGATAATAGGGGACTTGACCTCCCAATTCATGTCCACTATAGTGCCAGGTGTATTAGAAAATATGTACAGGGCCACCTGGGTGGCTCAGTGGTTGAGCATCTGCCTTTGGCTCAGATTGTGATGGCAGGGTCCTGGGATCAAGTCCTACATCAGGCTCCCCGCAGGGAGCCTGCTTCTTCCTCTGCCTATGTCTCTGCCTCTCTCTCTGTGTCTCATGAATAAATAAGTAAAACCTTTAAAAAAAAGAAAACATTTACAAAGTGAAGTTGTTTAGGTCATTACTTTCCGACTCTGAAAAAAATACCATTTCCTACACAATTAAGAATTAGCATTGTGTAATATCCCCAAAATTCAGAGTCTCAACCAAGTTACCAGTTTTGGTTGGGATTTCCACTACCAACATAGCTTTATAAAGCTTGAGGAAGTCTCTCTCTCACTTTCTGTAACAGGACCTTTAAGGCTACTCTCTCAGTCTGCAGAATCTCTTTGAAGATTTCTACGTGGAATAAGAATCTGGCCAACAGCATTTTACAAAGATGTTATGACATCCCCAAAGGTAGGCATCTGGGGGGTGTTTTTTTTTTTTTTTTTTTTTTTTTAACATGAGTTAAGTATCAAAACCGTTGAAAGCAAAAACAGATTCCTAATAGGGTATAAAAGGAAATAGTTGTTAGTAGGTCTTAGAGAACTGTGGTGGTCCGGGAAGTGCAGATAACCCCACGCCAAAGGCAGTGATTACCGCAGCCAAGTATCAATTACTCTCTCATTTCTTATACTTAATTACAAATGAGTAAAAATACAGTGAAGAACCATTACAACTCTCTGCACATTTGTTAGAAACCTAAAAGGTTAAAATAATGAAACAGTAAAAAATCCCAAAGGGTCAGTTAAGAATAAATTTCAGCAGACCACCACCACCACAATTTCCAGATCTCAATGCTCACAATTTATCAATGATTTTTTTTTCTTAACTTACATGCACAGCAAGCAGACCCTCTTTATAAGTCCATGCATGCGCATAAAACGTTCAAGGCCAATGTTGAAGAATCCTATGTTTGTAAAGCTTACCAGAAATGACCCCTGCCGTCAACGTGGCAGCAACAGGTGACTGCCTCTTACTCACTCTGCCAAGAAATCTAAACAGTAAACCATCCCGGGCCATGGCAAATAGAATTCGGGGTAAAGGAAACATAGAGCCAAGAAGACTAGAACAGAAAAATTCATAATCCACATGTGAGTTATTGCAAGTATTATTCTAGACAGGTATATACAGGTAAAGGTGGGACACACTAAAATGCAGAACCTATCCCCCAAAACTTGAAAATATGAAAACATTCACAAAAAAGTTATTTATATAAATAAACACAGAAAACTGCCTAACTTTGCATTGCTCTTCAGAATCCTTGTTAAAAAAAAACAGATCCCCCTTTTCTTAATAAAAGTCGACTCTCTCTCACCTGCCACCGCACCCGATGATAAAGTAGCAATTATTGGTGTCTTCGTTTTGGAATTGATTTGAGCTAGACATTTGAAAAGCAACCCATCCTCCGCCATAGCATAGATTACACGAGGCATTGGAAAAATGGATCCAAGAAGACTGAATAAAAAGCAAACACATGCAGTATGGCAAACACATTCATGCAAGATTACATCTCAGAACAGAAATTAAGTACTTGTATAAAACTCAGCATCACAGCTTTGATTACAAAGTCTTGTTATTTTCAACACGTGTTATGATTGGGCATTTAAAAATATTTGCCAGTATTTACCATTGTGCTACTTATTATTCTGCTGCAGACATTTGCCCAGCACACTTTCCAGACTGAGAACAATATTGCAAGTAATTTGTGCATGCCCCCAATTATTACTGAATTAAGACTAGGTAATTAAGATTTAGGAAAACCAAAACCGATTATACCATTAAGGCATCTTTAGTGGCAATAACTCAGAAATTAAAATTCCTAAACTGATATGAAATTAAAGAGATTACATAATTTGATTTCATAGTATAGTCCTTTCCTTTATTCGATGGTTATGAACTTCTTATATTTACTTTACCATTATTTTTCCTCATTTAGCCTGATGTTTCATCAAATTAGTAATAATAGCCAGCAGCATAAGATAATCAAGAGAAAAAGGGCAAAAAACCACAAAAAAACAGAAAAAAAACTCACTGTAAATTTAGTACATAGAAGTAGCCACGATTGTAAGTCAGGAGCAGCGAAGTTTAAGAAAACGCTCTATGCTTTAGATGCTTCGAATTTCTTGTGTGTTTACTGGCTGCACCATTCCATACATGACTTAGTTATAAAAAATAACCATTTAAGAGAAAATATGTAAAGTATCTTATTTTAAAAATTCATTTTCTTTATCTTTTGATAAAGCTCGGCTGTACTTGGCCATGGATAAATCTTTGTCCATCTATCTTCTTAAGACCATGATGGCATGATGTCTTCATAGTTCAGATTTTTGAAAGTACTTGAAATTATTCAGAACAAACCTCAACACTAGCACTTGGCTGAGAAACCATGGGGGGTAAATTTCTAACTGCTGCTTAATATTATCTTGAATGGAAAATAAACAAGATTTTCAGACAGAATAAAAGCTAGGCTGATGAAGTCTATAAAAAGATTTCTTTTTCCAATTTTGGACTTTCAAAACTTATTTTCACTTTAAGAAAATAGTAATCAGGCAAATAGATGAATTTTCTCTTTGTAAGAATGTCCTACAGTATACCATGATATGAACTAGGATGAAATATCTTATGATCATGTGTTAATTTGAAATGTGAGTAGCTCAGGGAACCTGAGAAATGAATTCTCAAGTACTAAAACAAGTAGCTGCTGCAAATCTGAGTACTTGAGATTCAACTCCTCTTTGCTGTCCCCATATATGAAATTCCACCATTGATTTCAGACTAGTAATTTCTATTTCTAGACCAAATTCATTCTGCTGAGTACTAAGAGAAAAAAGCTCAGTGTTTCACAATAAAAAGCACATTATACTGACAATGTCATAGCATACAGCTCCCAGTCATACAGACGCGATATTATTTTAAAAGACAGCAGAAAATGTGGGGTCTGCACATAAGGTCTTGCTTGTCTGTAGCACTATAATACCACAGGCAGCAGAGAAACATGCTAGTGTAAGCATCCTACAGTTTTATAATGCATTCATATGTGAATATGCATGACATACATATATGTGTATGTCTACAGGTATATCAAAGCCATTTACATTTCTCCTGAAGCTTGGGACCATCAATATCTTGAAAAACTGACTTTTAACTGATGGGTGAAAATGGTTTTATCACTTAAGATTTTTATATGGCAATTCTGGTCAAACTATTCAGGGAAGACATAGTTGCATAATATATTCCTTATTATCAAGATTATTTTTTAAACTCATAAAAGCAATTCTTTGAACACTGACTACTTTGCAGTATTGCCAAGAGCCCGAGTCAAAGGCAAGGTGATGTACCTCGTTGACAAAGCACAGAGGGAGCCAGCAGCAACGACGTATTTGGCAGGACCCCATCCAACATATTCAAATGCTACTGGAAGTGGGCTTTTCTCATCCAGGAGGTAATATGGCATCATAAGTGTTAAAGCTGCAGAGACCCCAAAGTAGGCCATAAAGCAAACAAGCAAAGAAGTCACGATTCCAATAGGAATAGCTTTCTGCGGATTCCGGACTTCTTCACCTAGGGAGATATAAACAAAAGATTTGCATGCTTAATGAAATATTAATAGATACATGGGTTTTTCTCATGCACAGTCATTTCACTCTGCTTTTGTTCCTTCTGTTTTCTTAGGTTGCTCCATGTATTCTACATGAAATTTTTCTTTTGTGTAATAGCATACAGTACTATGTTATTACACAAAATTCCAATTCCCAGAGGCAAGAAGAGAAAGCAAGAAATTGTGCAGGTCAGTTTCCTGTTTCAAGAAAGAAAATGATATACTGGTGTTATTAAATATTTCGTGATAGAATGGTAGTCTTAATCTATTTGGAAAATGATTTACCCACAGAAATTAAATGACTGTCATGGCATTCTGTGGGCCCTTAAATAGGAAGGCTTCCATAAATACGAAGATAAACTTTTTCTAGCCAGTGCATCAATTTATATTAAACTCTGGTTTCAACACGAAAATAGTACTTTGAATCTTTCTAGTAAGATTTGGCATTTAAGTGCCCCAAAATGGCCAATTGCAAAGCCATACAGTAATATGAACCAGAAGAAGCACTTAGACTAATTCTGGCATGATTATTTTGTTGCATTAAGATAAAGAAAAACGAATTACCACAATATGTTTTGTCCTACTAAAGAAGAGACAATCTAAGAGCATGATCATCATTTGGTACTCATTGAGATAGTACTAGAGGTTACTTTCAAATTGAAGGTTAAGGACAGTGATCATGACTAATATTTATAAAATATTTGACAGCTTGCAAAGAATTTTTTATGTGTATTGTAATCTTAAGTAACCTTCATAACATGAGAGGCCTCCCAACTTTACCAACTAATGGAAACCAAGGCTCAGAGCATTTCACTAAATTTCTTCTTATCATATGCCGTACGTGTCACAGCTGAGTCTGGAACCAATCCTTATTACCCCAAATCCCACTCTTTCCTTAACCCTCTGCTGCCACCCATGGGTACTCCTGTAGAATAAGGAATACCTTTCCTTCTACATGGAATCAAGATTCTGCCCTTACCAGTTGTTGCAATGCAGTCAAATCCCACAAAGGCATAAAAGCAGGTAGCAGCCCCAGCCAAAGTTCCTGCAAAGCCATAAGGCATAAAGCCACCAGCCCCATAGATACTTGTTCCATTTTCAGAAGGCAGATCTCTAAGGAAGAGAACAAGCACAGTGGAAAGTCATTTTCATAGAAAACTGTTTCTTGGAAGGCTATTGTGTTCACCAGCTCTTTGAAGCGCACATATATAAAATTAAAAGTAAATCCTGATTTTTCTCACCCTGTCCTAGGGGTTTTAGTGGTGTTCCCAACAATGGCACCTTCTTGGGTTGCCAACACTTAACTGGAGCCTGATCAATAGCATAAGCTCAAGGCCCAGATCCACTCTGGCTAAAACTCAGAGCCAGGCAACACTGTGATAGCAGAGATACCATATATGGGCCATGCTCTGAAACAAAGACATAAAACCTCCTCTTCTCATGGACAGTTGGGCAGACTGCACATTTAAAAATTTTACTAATAAGACATTTGAAAAGGTGAAATCAAATTCTCTTGGCTTGATTAATATTGAAGTTGAGTATTTTATACCATGTTAAAAATGGCATAAAACCAGAGGACTCTAATTTTTTGCCTCAAAAGAATGGCTTCAAACAACATATGTAAAGAAAAACATGTAGTTATACTTCACTTCATGTAAGAGATATTTCTGTAACCTTATTTTATTTACATATCAGAATATTAACATACATGTTCAGATGAAACCTTTTGTAAGTAATTATTACTAATTTAAGTTTTGAGACTATCAGGTTTAGAGCAAAATACGTGAGCAATTCTGCTTATGTAACCAATGACACTTTTCAAAAATCAAGGCCTGAAAATTACTAAGAGGCTAAAAGACTGCAATAAAACCAAATGGTACTTTCAAATGAGGAACTAAGGGATGCATGACTCAAAAGGATCTACTGTTTTGTAAAGGTGGAAAGGGGGGGGAAGAGGCATCCTTCCAATAGTTAGGATCTCACTTAGCTCTTCTCCTATATCTCCTGCAGAGCTCGAAGCTGAGAACAGGCCATTGCATGGCTTCAAATAGCTGCTCAACAGTGAGTGTACCTACGCATTTATGTTTGGGGGGGGGGGGCGAGACTGTAAGAAGAGTCTTGGAATAGATCAGATCCTCAGAAATGTCTCCAAAGCAAAAGAAAATTGAGAACCTCTGTTGTAGAGGAAAATGTAAGACAAAAGCAGGCAATTAAAACAAAACAAACCAAACCAAAACCAAAACCAAAACCATAACCATTCAGTTAGAGGAAGAACCCAAATATTATACCTGGCACTCGCTGATATATTTTTGAGAAACTCTTCACTAATCTTCCAGTTTGCCACATTTCCTTTCACAAACCCAGCAACCATAACAAAGAGAAGGACCAGGATATTAATAGCTGTGAAGATTTTATTCACCCAAGCCGATTCTTTTACTCCAAAAGATAAAAGACCTATGGAAAAAGAAAGGGGCTTTTAATTTTTTTTTTTTTTACTTAAGTTTTAACAAAAGCAGTAGCATTTTGAGGCATTTACAGTCTTTAGGATATTATTTTACCAGCATCCATGTATTTAACTTGCATTTATCCCTTTCTCTTGCGAGTTTGACTCACCTAACCGTTAACAAGATCTGAATACAACCAACTGGATTACAGAAGGGAGATGGTGCTCATAGCCCAGAGATATTACACTCCAAGAAATCAATAAATCTAGTAACTTTGGCTCTTATTACCAATGGGTAGGCAGAGGTAAAGGACTAAATTTTAATGAAATACTGTTCTAAAAAAGCCACCTCAGAGTTAGTGGCTGCAAAATTCTGAAAATAAAAGCTCAATTGTATGTCGGCTTCATCATGTTTACAGAATACATAAGATAATTCAACGGCCTCATCAGAAAAAATGTTTTTAATTGATTCCCATTTTAATAGCTTTATTTTATATTCTGATTGCAAAAGTAATCAATTTACTATTCAAGTAATTTGAAAACACAGAAAAAATACAAAAGGAATAAAGACCAAGTATAATTTCTTCTCAAGAATTTCGGGTGTGCCCACACACACACACACACACACACACACACACACATTTTCATATTGACAAATATATAACTTCATGTTTAACAACCTCTTCTACAATATGAAGACACTATAATCCCTTATTTAGAGACGGTCTGGTAACTCTCAGTTTCTTACATCTATAAATAGTACTGACAGCATCATCCTTTTATAAATATCTTTGTACACTTTCTATTTATTGCTTTATAATAATGTTCTATAAGGTAATAGCATATCAAGGGTATGTCCTTTCATATAAGGCTTTTGGTTCACATTGTCAGAAATATTCTCCAGAAACTTTGGCCCAATTGAAGCTGCCCATTTTTTTCTATTAGGTTATTCTATTTATATCAATGTATAAGATTTATTTATATAATAATGCTATAAACTCTGTCATATATTGCATATTTTTTTCCCAGTTAATCATTTACTTTTTCTCTTGGGGTTGATTCTATCTATCTATCTATCTATCTATCTATCTATCTATCTATCCAACTATCATAAACAGATTTATTTATATATATAGATAGATTTAGAACATAAATTTTTCCTCTTTAGTTTTCTACCTTTAGAAAGATTTTTCCCAATATTAACCACAAAACATTTACCTTTGTTTCTTTCTAGTACTTTCATGACTGTATTTATCATATATATGTGTGTGCATGTATTTTTTTTTTTTAGAAGAGAGAGAGAACAAACAGAAAGAGCATGTGCAAGTGGGGAGTAGGGGCAGAGAGGGAGAGGGAGAGAGATCTTAAGCAGGTTCCACATCCAGCATGGAGCTCAATGTGGGGATCAATCTCATGACCCTGAGATCATAACCTGAGCCAAAATCAAGACTCGGATGCTTGACTGAGCCACCCAGGCACTCTCATCACATTTTTATCTTTAATACATTTTATATAGGATATGAATTATGGACCAAAGATACTTGTTACTACTGGGGAGAAGATAGTGATACTCAGGGATTATGTCCACATCTATTTGCTTCTTCCACAAATCTATACCACCAAGGATCAAATAAGCAAAATTACTCAAGTAGAGATGAGGAAAGCTGAATTTCATTCCCCTCTTGGTAAAATTCCCAGAATTTCACAATAATGGAAGTAAAAATAGGAGAAAAGATAGTGCATGAACAGTATACTTACTGGCTCCGTCACACTAGAAACCACTATACACCTACACACTTTGGAAATACACACTATACACTGTACCACTATCCACTTGGAAAATAACAAAGCCATTCACATGTTTTATGAGAATTTCCCAATACCCCACGTGCACTCTCTATTCTGGGATCCCTACTTTCTGCCAATAGATTATATGCCAATGAATATGTCCTCGAAATACTGCATGCACTTTCCTGGGTCTTTAACAAAGCAAAAGCTTTAGCTGACAAGACAGCTGGTATTACAATAGAAATTAAAATTTATAATCAGAGGTTCTGATCTTTGGAGATCCTAGGGACAAAGGTATCATGTGAGCTTAGCCTATATTTAAAGCAAAAGCACACTGGTCAATGACACAGGGCAATGATGCAGGCCAAGGCTTGAGTCCGGCCATGGACTTTCATAATTATGTGTCACAGCTACATGCTTCTCATCGCTTTGAGATTAAAGCGAATATGTTAAGATCATTGAAACCATCCCTAAATAAAATATGATGTAAGTAAATTAGTGTTAGCTAAGCTGTTTAGAAACCAAAACAAATGAAATCTATCACCTGTTGAAAACAATTGTTGTAATCTTTCTTGATTTTACAGATAAAATGCCAAGCATGTTAGAGCTATAAATTTTGTTGATGTTCCTAACCACCCTACATAAAATATTTAATGAATGACTAACTCTTTTAAGGGTAAAGCTATTTTTAAAATCATATAATTGTACAAGTAAAAAGTTCATCGTAGAAAGATATTTCTGTCACATTTTTGTAGTAAGCAAGGGAGAAAGTAGCTGGAGAGAAGGTTAGATAGGAAAACAAGGGGTTAGATATCCAGGGGATATCAGGTAAGAAGTAAGAGTACAGATTTTATTCTGAGTGAAACTTTGATTGATTTAAGCAGGAGTGCCAGTGAGGATAGCAATCCAAATAGAAAATGTTTAAATAATTAAAACAAATATAAGGTGGCAGTAGGGATTAACTATGCCTACAAAATACAACTGTCTGCCAGCTTCTTACTATATAATGAGCAAGAAGTCTAAACAAGATAAGACACTCATATCCCCATTTTATGGATGAGGAAACTGAGTCACAGAAAGATTATACCAGTCAATGTTCCAAAGATAGTGGCAAAGTAGTACTGAAAACCTGATTGTTCTAATTCTAATTCCTGCACCTTTCTAAACCACTAGACTATATGGCTAGAAAAAATGGGAAAATACTAGCATCAAGTTTATCTACATAATGTCTACATTCAAAAATGATAGGTGGTTTGAATATGCCTCCTTTTCAGCTAAATACCTACATTACATAGACGAAGGCATGAATAGACAGAAATTCTTCCAGAAATGGCATGCTTGCAAATACCCTCAGCTGTAGCTAACAAGATAAAATAATGACAAAAATTATACATTCTTTCTTACTGAAACTTCATAGTCATTCCTGCAAATCTCCAACTGGTATTATAATGATGTGCCTTATCTTACTCTTTAGTGCATTCCAACTACCATTTACTTAGAAGTGCTATTTCAACCATTCCACACAATATAGATTTATTTTTAAAATATGTCTATCATATAATATAAAATGTGATTCCAGCTGGTGGCGAGGCCCACGGACACCCAACAGTTCCCTAAACATATAAATATGCCACGTGTTTTGAGAACTCAGGCCACAAATCCAGTAGTTACTTATTTTCCTGGGATAATTAATCTGGCTCATCTCAGGGAGGAATGTAATTGGTTTTCTTACCTGCTAGAAGTAATATAAGGCACACAGCAAAAAAGTCAGGATACTCTGCAAGGCCGGTATAATTCATTTTGAAGTATGTCCTGAAAAACTGACCAATCTGTTTGCTAAGAAGTTCATCAAAGGTGCCACTCCATGCTCTTGCAACACTTGATGTACCTTCCCAAAACACAGAACATTTAGAGAATGAATGGGTCACCGGGAGAAGATGAACAGAACATCCTTTACTATCTATTCCGGGATGAACATGGGTTAGTTTGGACAGAACTGAAAATTTTAATCACATATAAAATTGTCTTGATAATTTTACAATTATACATTAGTAACTGAATGTTCAAGTCCATAACTGAAATCAGCTAACTTTATTTGCATTTAAGACCTATGGGGTGTTTTTAAGAAGCAAGCTTCAAACCCACTAAAAAGTGTATTCAGAGAGGAAGCAGAATCACTGAATTTTGCAAGTAGGAAACATTTTAGAGGTGAGATAAATGGGACCTAGGGTGGTCACGTAATTCAGTCATGATCACGTAGTCACTAATGCAGACCTACAAGGATCTCTGCTTCAGGAGTGCTAGTTCTACCATTCCATACAACTAGATTGATCTTTTGTTTTGTTTTGTTTTTGCAACATACCTATCACGTAAGATAAAATGAGATTCCAGCCAGTGATGAATGCCCACAACTCTCCAACAGTGACATAAGTGTACAAATACGCAGACCCAGTTTTGGGAACTCGAGCTCCAAATTCAGCATAGCAAAGGCCTGCCATCACGGAAGCAAGGGCAGCAATGAGGAAGGACACCACAATACTGGGGCCAGAATCTGCTTTGGCCACCTCTCCAGCAAGGACATAAACCCCAGCACCAAGAGTGCTTCCGACCCCCAGGGCAATGAGGTCCATGGTGGATAAGCAGCGGCATAATTTGGAATCTTCTAGACTGTCCATAGTGACGATTTTTCTCCGGATCAGACATCGGGCAAAAGATAGCGCAGCTCTGCAGGGAATCATTCTGAAGAGGATGGCCTGAGGAAGAGAAGGGAGAAGGTTAAAGGAGATCAGGAATCATCATCCCCACGTATTGTTGGCTCAGCTTCTTAATACAATTATGGCACCGTTTTGTTCTTGGTTTTGTTTTACTCGTTACTAGAAATGCAGCCTAGAGCAATCAGAAGGAGGACGGAAAAAGTCAAAGCCGTGAATTTCTTAGAGTTCACCCATACATGGCCTTTTAAAAGGAACTGCAACAAATGGCTTATTTGGGGAACAAAGGAATGGAAGCTTTGGGTGATTAAAAAGATTTGCCATTGTTATAGCTACAATTTTTAAAGATTTGTTGATAGAAATCTCTTCCAGGACATGGATCATTTGTCCTCCCTACAAACAAGGGGATGAATTGCCTCATCTTTCTTTTTGTCAATCATTCATTCGACTCGTATTTTTTATGCCTTATTACATGCCAGGGATTGTGCTAAGCAGTATGTCTAGAATGACGTGCTACATATTTATGGTCTCCAGCTTTATGAGGCTTGGAGTCTAGCTATTGTCTAAAGCAGGTTAAAAAACACCATCATTATGTATTTTACAGCTTTATCAAATAGGTCTTTTTTCATTTCAGTCTGTTTCATTTTAATATGAAGCCATTTGAATCTTTTAGAATAAAAAAAACTCCCCCAAAAACATACTTGGATTTTTCTAAACAAAACTGCTATCCAACGATGCTTTGAGTAAGAATTTGTAGTAAAACACATATGCTTATTTACATTTACTTGAGATTTCTAAATAGATAAATAATCCCCAAGCCCATGCCAAATATGATGTGTTTTTTTTTAATAGAATGAATAAGGTAGACAGAAAGACTTACTCCCCAAACCACAAAGGCCCCAACAATCTAACACTGAAAAACATTATCAGGTTATAAAACAAAGTATGGATCCTAATAAGGAAAAAATATGTATGTGTTACAATAAAAAGTCTGAAGTAAAAAATACCAAAATATTAACCGTGATATCTTTGGATGGGGGGCTAATATTTACTTTCATGTATTTCATAGAATATATATTATATTGCTAATATATACTTTTAAATGATCTCCAACAGACATGTACACCTTATGTGCAAAAGACCTATAAAATTTTTTAAGACCCTACAGGGCCTTGAGACATATAGCTCAGCAGACAGGGAAATAACAGAAATAGGAATATAATAGTATATGAAGCTTATCAGTAAATAAAATGAAATATACTTATGAATAAACAAATAAAAAAAATCTAAAACAAAAAAAAATAAAATAAAATAAAATAAAATGTATTTAACTTTCAGAAGTACAGAAGTACTCCACTTCTGGAGCACAGTGATATATAGAGACGGAACGCTGTCTCCTTTGGTCTCATTATACTCATTATCAACAACATAAACTTATGAGATCACAGCTTTGCATCTTCTCTGAAGAACTTAGAGCTTTTTATCCTATAAAATAAATCCTTTAACATTCCTCATCCTTCATACTATAAAAGACAACCATTATTAAAATTATTTTATTTAAAAATAATAAGATGAATTTTCTATGTTAAATCTAAATGATTTGATGCTGATAAGAGACACAGACATTTCTGATGAATAACCCAGTTTCCATTAAACCTCATAGATAAAGCAAACTCCCTGAACATTATTTACATATCAATATAATGCAAGTCCTTGACTTTGAAAGCAGCTAGCTCAAGGAACGCAGAGAAACATCCTACAGAAATATGAAAATGAGTGAAACATTCCTTGATAGTAAAAATAAAGTTTTACACATTAGTGTTGTCCATACCACCTAACAGAGTGCCAAGGCTCACACTTCACAAATGCTTGTTGAAAAATTTGCAAATACACGAGACATCTCCAATTTTGCCAATATTCTAGTTTCCAAAGTGAAAACCTAATACTTCTCTAAATCAAATGTGTATTGATTTCTACACCTATCTAGGCCTTAAAGGGCTATTTCTCAGATAACATAACTAAAAGATAAGGAATAAAGTGAACTGCTTAAAAAAGAATCAGGAAGGGAAAAAGGTGAAGTTATATAAAGCCAACTGAGATGGGGAGAGGGAACATGGGGGTGTTCAGTAAATGCTGACCTTCCAGAACATTCAAGTCTTTTTATACAGAGGTGTGCAGAGGTCAAGGAATAGGGATCACTGCCAATTGAAAGTTGCTGAAAAGTGCTCAGAAATGAAGAACCACTGAATTTTAGCAATGCTTTAAGATCATGTGAAGATGGGGGATGCCTGGGTGGCTCAGTGGTTGAGCATCTGTCTTCAGCTCAGGGTGTGATCCTGGTCTGGAGATCGAGTCCCGCATTGGGCTCCCTGAGAGGAGCCTGGTTCTCCCTCTGCCTTTCTCTCTACCTCTCTCTCGGTGTCTCTCATGAATAAATAAATAAAATCTTTAAAATAAGAAATCATGTGAAAATGGGACATGTCATCTACAACTTTAGGAAACAAGTGATGGGCAAAATGAGTCATACCTGTTCATCGTTTAACTAAATAAAATGCTCTTGATACAGTACTTCATCAACCCCAGTTTTTATGACTAAAAGATGCAAATTCTCCAACGATTGCATATTTAAGGAGAAAGGACCTAGAAGGAAGCAAGGAAAACTAAGACGAAAGGTGAATGGAAGGATTGTGAAGGAGCTTTTATTTTATTTTCTTATTTTTTTTCTGGTAATATGGCCATAATGCTGTTTGTGAAATTTCTAAAAACAGACAAAAACAACAAAAAACCCACACAAAATCCACCATAAAAATGAAAGGGAATAAGCCAACCATTATTACAAACCTCTCTGAAATGTTAAACATAGTGAACACTTTCATGAACATTTACCCAAAATGAATACATGAGTGACCCTCATCCTTGTCAATAGAAAAATGAATTTAATTTGCTCCAGATTACATAGGAAGCCAGAAATTTATAGCTTTAATCTAATGATATCTGATAGCTACTGCCTCTTGTGTATTAAAAATGGAAAGTATTTTACATTAGTTTTTCTACGTTGCCCTGGGGAAATACGACAGAGCTGCCATTTGTCAAGCATTCATTTGCTTTGAGTAACAGAAACGCATACGTCAGAAAATCTTCTCAGAACGAACAGGTTACACAATGTCCCTCACAAACAGTCTCAACTACGCACACCTATCTGATAAAATACTGATTGCAAAAGCTAGGACACAAAACCAATTTTGCAGAAATATAATGGGATGGAATTAAAGTAACGTAAAAACATGCTGGGCCAATTTAATGAATCATTATTAAACAAACATATGTTAAATCCTGGCAGGTAGATCACGCAGTGTTTAGTTAATAAATAAAAAAGAACACTCTGCTTTTGTAAAATAACGTTTTTTGTGGAGACTGATGACGAAAGTAGAATGGCAACAGGGGAATGAGGGGAAAAAAAGATACCTGGGCCTACTATCAGTGGTAGAATTTGATTATTTACATATTTTTAATAACTTTTCCTTTAAAACGCTTAAAAAAGATATGCTCCTTTTGCGAGATGGTTATGATAACCTTATCACACTTCTCCAAGTTATTTTCATGGCTGAAAAAAACTCTTACTCATCCTTATCCTTTGATTCAGGTCTGTATCTACTGTCTTTGTCTGAGCTTTGCTGGGTTGTCTCATCAACAAATAACTATACAGAGAGAATACGCAGGAATTCTGAAAGTAATTTTTTTTAAAAGATTTTATTTATTTATCCATGACAGACACAGAGAGATGCAGAGACACGAGCATTGGGAGAAGCAGGCTCCACGCAGGGAGCCCAACGTGGGACTCGATCCCGGGTCTCCAGGATCACGCCCTGGGTTGAAGGCGGTGCCAAATCGCTGAGCCACCTGGGCTGCCCTCTAAAAGTAATTCTATTGGTCTGGAGGGCACAGTTTTTCCAAGAGCAATGATCCACACCATCATATCCACTGTGAGCTACTGCTATTGTGACCGAGGACTAGTATTTCCTACAGAAATGTATAGTAATGGATAATTATCTAGGTTTTGGAAGAGACATTTTGAAAGAAAGCTTAGATCTGAAAATGCTATTGACCAAGAGAGGGTTAGAAGGGATCTACAATATGCTCTGTCGCAGAAAAATCTCTGAATGAATTTACTGAGCTCAATGATACAGTGAGCTCTCCCCCAGGCCCTCCCTCACCCCTAACCCTAAGTATGATTGTTTCAAGACACCTAATTCCCTACTGGAGCCCTATTAATTCTTGCCAGGAAGCTAAACTACTTCCTTAGAAACTTGGAATCACCTCCACCTCAAACTTCTTCAACCCAGGTTACAAACTTGACAGTATAAAATTTTAGGTCAAATAAATTCCTAGCCCTGATGATATGACAATGCCACAGAGCAGACTTCCTTTCAACTAACCACAGAAATCTTTTAGAATCTGCTAAATACAGTCAAAAGTTGATCCTGGATTTTCACTTGGGTTCAAAAGTTTGATGTAGTATTTAGTCTCACAGAAACGAATCTTTCCTCTCCTCCCCTAAGTAAAGTGAAATCTCACACTTAATCCTCTGTATCAGTATCACAGGCCCTGACAATAAATCTTATAGGAAAAAGCAGCTGCAGCCAGACAGGGGGGCGGGTTGTCCAACAAATTCTCAACAAATTATCTGCTCAGAATCCTCACCAATTCTTCCTGGTTCATTTGAGTTGCTAGTTTCATGGTGAGACAATCTGCACTTTCTGTTTCTGGACAGATAAGGGAAAAGGAATTAAACCATAGAGAACTGCTATCACTGCCACAATGTGTTTTCTCTCCTTTGAACTAGAGCTTTGGGGTTGCAAGCTCCAAACCCAGTGTCAGTCACATTTCTACAAATTTAAAGTTCAAAAACATATTTTCAAATTATATTGTAGGTTAAATAATTTAGTGAAAAGGAGAGGAGGGATATGGACATAATACCATGAAATTATTGACTTTCATTCTTTTTACTTAAGTGTAAGAGATTACTTTCTCAAAAAAATATATCAGAAATATAATTCAGGTTAAGGGATAGTACAAAATGGTTAACTGTTCACTTTCATTAGTAAAAAACAAAAACAAACAACAACAAACCTTTGCATTCAAGCCTAAAACCTTTCTTTTTTTTTTTTTTTGAAAACCAAAATACTTTTTCATATACATTTATATTTGGTCCAAAGCTTACCTTTTTCCCCAAATCAAATTTTCTGGACAATATCTTCCTCCAAAGTTTTCTCATATAGGTGAACACAAATGTAGAAATAAGTAAAAGTTAATGACCCAATTCGGGCCAATAATCAATGTAGCAATGGCATTTAAATTTGCTTCCCTTTTATATCAAATCAGTACTATAAGGAAGTTAAACTATTTCAAACTTTCTGATACAAAATCCAGAGAGAGATAAGCATCTTTCCTAAGGACATCCAACAAATGAAAAGCTGGTAGAGTCTGCAAAGGTACTTTACAATCTGAACCCATTTAGCTTTATTTAGTAAAGGCAAAAATACAGGAATAAGGCAGATCTAGCTGTCTCATTCAGATAGATGCAGAGCAATTAAAAAACATTATGCTTTCTAGGGGCGCCTGGGTGGCTCAACTGATTAATTATCTGCCTTCTGCTCAGGTCAGGATCTCAGGGTCCTGGGATCGAGCCCCCCCCCCCCCCCCCCCCGCCCCGTGAGGAATCCCTGCTCAGTGAGAGGGTCTGGTTCTCCCTCTCCCTCTGCCCCTCCCATCCCCCACTCATTCTCTCTCTCTCTCTCTCTCTCTCTCTCCATTCTCTCTTTCTCTCTCTCAAATAAATGAATAAAATCTTTTAAAAAAATAAGTTTTCTAGCATCAGTTTTTAGGGTTGGAAAAGAGGGAAAGTAAAAAAAAAAAAAAAATGAAAAGAAGCCAGAGCCCTCAGCACCTTGGTAACCGGAGTATCTGCCCAGTCAGCACCCACTTCCACAGTCAAGGATCTTGGTGGCACATTTTGGTACCAGGCGGACGCCCGTTCCCGTTAGGTTTTAGCAATCTCTGGCTAATAAATCACTCTGAATGCCAGAGGTTACCACCTGTTCCCTCTCCCCTGGCAGCTATGGAAGGAAGTGTCCTCTGCTAGGCCCTGTCATCTTATATGTACCATTTCCAACATCAGGAGAGGACCTTCCCAAAGTGATTGCACACCCACCCCAACTCTCTAAGAGCTATCCTGATGAAACTGATGAGCATTCATTCAGTATTTTGCATATGCCATGTCCTTCTAGATTACTCTTTCAAGAATCTTCACAGTATCCATACAAGATCAGGAGTGTTGTGAATCTCACAGCATAGAGGAGGAAACAGAGACAGAAAAAGGCTAGGCAAAATTAGTTAGCAAGTGGAATGAGGGATGAACCCTGCTTGTGTGACTCTGAAGCTTTTATTCACAGCCACGAACTCCTGCCATCTTGCCAGGGAGCTGTCATTACCCACCTACCCACACCTCCTTTAAGGAAGAAAGAAGATCCCACAGCACTCTCCTGCCACTCCCAAGCCACAGGTGACCAGACCAGAGATAGGCCCCTGACTCAGGGTTACATATCTAAAGGCTGAGTACGCTCATTCAATATTCTTAAAAATCTGAATAATACAACTGAAAGGGTTGATGGTCCAGTGCTCAGGCCGAAGTCATGCAGACTGGGAGCCAGGCTGACCCATGTGGAAACCAAGTGGCTGAGAGCAAAAGCAGTGATTCAGGGGAGCAGAGAGAGACCTGCCACCCCAGCGGTGAGACAAGGAGGGGAATGCATGGGTCCACTTCTCCCTTCCCTGAGGCCTTGTTGTCCTTCCTGACTTTGGGTGTGCAGAGTCCCCTGAGTCATCTCAACAAACTCACTGTTCACCTAAGCTATTTTGAGTGGTCTCTGTTCCTTGAAAGCAGAAGCTACTAAAGAAAATTAAGGTGGTATCAGCACATCCTACTCTCTTGGGTTCCACTTCATTTCAACCCTTCAAGTCTTTCAGTACTTCCTCCCATTTCTGGTGAATTTCCTGATAATCCCTCTTCTTTCCAAGAGCAGGTATCCTGATGGGATAACTTGATTTATTCAGATATTTTTCCAGTAAGGTACTCAGTTGAGTTTAACATACATTAGTCCTGTCTTTTCTACTTACCTACAGACATACATACCGTCTCTCTTAAACACAGCCTTTTACAAGGCAGAACAAAATCTTTTCTTCTTGGACTTATATACTTCCAATCTGGGCTCCCGAGAACACTATTTCTCCACTGTCCACTATTGATCAAAGAGCACCCTACACCTGGTCAAGGTCCTAGCAATAGCAAACAAGGGTTCTAACAGTACTTACTCAAGAGGTTCAAAACATTGTTGTCATCAATGAATTTAAACCAATTATTCACTTAATGAAAGGAGGGCTAGCAAAGGAAGCACAGGAGGTATTTTATCACATTGTAGAAGGTTAAGTTTCCTGAGTCAGAGAAGGATGAGCTGAATTTGGCCATCAGAATGCAGTCACCAACTGTAGTGGCAGAAGGAGGTCGGGAAGGGAGCAGTCGGGATTATGAGTGTTTTGGGTGGAGGGAATGGCAAGGCCAAAGGAACAAAAGGTGGTTCAATATGCTATAGAGCTTAGGGGCATGAGGAGAAGCTACAGGAAAACAGAGTAAGCAGAGGGATCCCTAGGCCACACAAGGAGTTTGGACTTTATCCTGAAAGCAGTGGGGAATCACTGAAGGACTTTAAGCCAGATATACAACTTGAAAACTGTTTATCGTTTTGACTATATTATAGGGAAAGGATGGGAAAAATTAAGACTGGAGTTAGGAAGAAAGGAAATCATGTTCCAGCAATGATCAAGGCACAAAGGACTGTGACCCTAGGGTGAAGGCAGTGGGGTGGAGTGAAGTGGATGGATCTCTGAGCTGTTCGGGAGGTGAAGGAGAGAGAAGTTGGTGACTATGGTATTTGGGCCCATGGCTTCTAGATGGTTTGTGTGTCCTTCACTTAAGGAATGAGAGAGGAAGGTTCTATCTGACCCCCCCTGATTTTTAGATCTGTATGGGACTGTCACATGGTCAAGAAAGCTCTAGAGCAGAAGGCAGGAGATAGGAGAATTATCAGCATAGAGAAGATAATTAAAGGGACAGTATCACCCAGTGAGAGATTGTACCCGAGAAGGGAAGGGAACAAAACACCAAAGATCCACACATTTAAGGAATGGGAAGAAAACGACAAAGAAGAACCCATAGAGGGGCTGAGAAGAGACAAGAGTGGTAGAAGGAACCAGAAGTTCTGACCCAAAAGGGGAATGAGCCTTCGAGGAAGGAAAGAGTGGTCAACAAGGTCAGACAGTGCTTGAAAAGAAGAATGAAATATGATCTTAGGATTTAGTGACAAAGAAGTCTTTGGTGACCTTGAGAAAAGAAATTTCCGCAGCTTTGTGGGGAGTGTAAGTCAGGTGCCTTGGGCTGAGAAATGAGGAAAGGTGGGGAAACAAAGACAAGTTTATGTGGTTTTCTTCAAGCATATGACATGAGGGACCCATGGAGTCGAAGGGAGGCTTTGTATAAAGAAGGAATTTACTGTGTTTAGACCCTGAAGGGAAAATGCTAGAAGAGAGAGACAGAGATAACATATAAGGGCAGGGGGGATGGATCAAGAAGGTCCTTGAGATGTGGAAAACTAAGATCCAGAGCTGAGATGAACAGTCAGTAAAAGGAGAAATGCATCTTTACCCTAAGAGTCAAGAAGGAGGACAAGGTGGTACAGGGACACACAAGTTCATAGGCGTAGGTGGTAGATTGCTGTACTGTCATTTGGAGAACTCCTAAAATTCCAACTTCATGTGGTGTATACAGTGACCCTTGAACAACACAGGTTTGAACTGCACAGGTCCACTTATACACACATTTTTTTGAATACAGTACACCACTATAGATGTATTTTCTCTCCCTTTTGATTTTCTTCCTAACATTTTCCTTTCTTTAGCTTACTTTCATGTAAGAATACTGATATAATAGATACAAAATACAAAATATGTGTTAACTATATATAAGTATTATATTATAAGGCTTCTGGTCAGCATTAAGCTATTAGTAGTAAAGTTTTGGGGGAGTCAAAAGTTACACCTACACTTTTGACTATGAACAAGGTTGGTGCCCCGATCACCATGTTGGGGGCAATTGTAGTTTATAGATGACAATAAATGGGAATGAAAAAATAATGTCAGAATAACTTCAGCAAAACTGTACATGGATAATTGTTTTGTTTTGATCACCAAAAACTTGTACTACCATTCTAAACATGAGAAAATAAATGCAGAGTAACTTTAAGTATATGCTTCTAGAATATAGTTAAAACTTCCATGTCTAGCTCTTTGCATACTCAGAAAACAGACATGGTAATATGTGGTATGGTGACTTTGTGGAACAAGGTATTCTAAATAAATGAGATTTCTAGATAACTAAACTATAAATCTCTAAATCATTGACTGCTGTTGCTCCAATCTTGCCACAATTTAGAAATGCTACTGAATTCTCTAATGGCTATCTGCTGTGCTAACAGGTGCCTAAGCTGCTCATCTTTGTTAAGGGAGTGATGTATTAGTATTCCTGTTTAAAAACAAATATATACTATTAATTCTGATTTTAGGCCATTGTTCACACAAATTAGAGCCAGCTCAAGGATGTCAAAAAATCCAGAAGAACTGGACAAACGCAGGCTCCTGCTGAGAGCCATTGCTGAGGAAGATTTTTTACTTATTTCTAAATTAGCAGCTGAATTTCAGATTAAAGAATCTAGAAGTATGTTCATGGACTAGGAGGTGTGTTAAAAATACATGAAAGCTCTTATTGTCTGAAGAAATACTTCAGAACACTCTGATTTCCTCTAATCATTCTCTTTCCAAACACAGCCAAAGTATCCCTCTCAAGTCACCACCCTGCACCCTCCCTTGAAAGCTAACTAATTTAATTAATTGTTAGAATTCAACCACTTTTGTTTTAATGCTAAGCAAAATTCCTTTCAACAAACTGTGGCAGAAAAGGAATTCAAGCAGAATTCAGATTCATTTTTAGTTCAAGTTCACAAAATTTAGACAGATACTATGCTGTGCAGTCATGGTTTATGGTTTGGCTGAAAAGTCACCTTCTTGAAAAATTGTCATTTTTGAAACGATATTTTCAATTTTGCAAAGCATGCTCTGATGTGATACTTCTTAAAATACAGAAACAATGTGTCACCGGAGATTTTTTTATCATTAGCAATGACATGTTGGCAGATTGCTGAAAAACTGCTATTGACTGAGAGCGGTTTGGAAGTTCATGTTGGCTTCAAATAAATCTGAATAAAACATTTCTATTCTGTGCTCAGAGAAAGTAATTAAAACAGTGCCAGTTCTTCATCATCACGATTCAGAGCCTTTAAGATTTAAGTTTAGAAGGTGAAAATTAAGAAAAAAGTTTAAAACTAAAATAACTTGAAATAATGAGGTCCTTAACACCAAGGTCTGACATTTTCTGTCACATATATTCTACTATGCAGTAATATGCCATTACTGCAAACAATTTCTTCAACTTGAGTTTTCACCAAACCTTTTCTTAATTTTTGTAGTACTATTGCACAGACTGAATTTCACCTATCAATTGCTGAATGAACTTCAAATTTCTCTAAAAGATTAAGTTTTACAATTTCAAAAAGGAAAAAGGAAATGTTCTAAATGCAATATATTACATCTTTTCCAGTCTTCCATTGATGGACACTTAGAATGGAAAACTACTCAGCCATTTAAAAAAGAATGAAATCTTGCCATTTGCAACAACGTAGACAGAGCAAGAATGTATTATGCTAAGCAAAATAACTCAGAGAAAGACAAGTACCATATGATTTCACTTATATGTGGAATTTAAGAAACAAATGAGCACAGGGAAAAAGAGAGGGAGAGACAAATCAAGAAACAGACTCTTAACTATAGAGAACAAACTGATGGTGACTAGAGGGGAGGTGGGTGGGGGATGGATGAAATAGGTGATGGGAATGAAGGAATATACCTGTTGTGATGAGCACCGGGTGATGTATGGAATTGGTGAATCACTATATTGTACACCTGAAACTAATATTTAAATATTAGTTAACTGGAATTAACATTTAAATATTAGTTAACTGGAACTGCTAACTGGAATTTAAATAGAAATTTACTTAAGAAAGTAAAAAAAAAAAAAAGAAAGAAATTTACTTAAGAAAGTAAATGCAATTTCTAAAGAACACTCCAAGGGGCATGAGGATACAGGCTGAGGGAGAAAGACAAACACCACTGGCCATGACCATGTAGTATGCTTGAAGGTAAGGGAAGTTCAGGATACTATGGGGGCAGAGAGGGGGGTGCGCCCTGTTTGGACTCAGGCTGGGCCTGGGGACTTCCTGGCAGGAGCCAAAACTAATCTGATTCCTTATCCATACTTTCACTCTAGAAGTCATTGAAAAAAAAAGAAGAAAGAAGAAAAAAAATTGAATACTGCTTAACTAGTCCTCAGAACAAAGAAGCATCCTTAATCTTTAAAAACTAATTCTGAAATTCTGACAATGTATATAATCAGCCACTTTTAAAATCAATTACTTTGGGATACCTGGGTGGCTCAGTGGTTGAGCGTCTGCCTTAGCTCAGGGCGTGAACCCCGGGATTGAGTCCAGCACAGGGCTCTCTGGGAGAATCCTGCTTCTCCCTATGCCTATGTCTCTGCCTGTCTCTCTGTGTCTTTCATGAATCAATAAATAAAATTTTTAAAAATAAATAAAGTCAATCACTTCAAAGTTTTATCTTTCCTTTTCCTTACTTTATTTGAAAATTTACTTTTTTGGGGAAAAAGATCCTGAATTTTGTATAAATAATGAATAACTACTGAAGTTATTTCCCTAATAAATTGTTAACAAATCCTTGAAATAATCATATGAATCTGTAAATCCTTAATCAGAAATTCCTGGAAACATCTATTTTGATTTTTAACTTCCAATAGCAACGGCTTAAGTTGCTCTACAATTTAAAATTCAAATGGTCTCCTAATCTGCTGAAAACTCTACTTGGTAATGGCTGATTAATGAGAGTGCCCTATACAAACAAATTATTTAGATAATGTGTGAAGAGTGGGCTCTGCAAGGAATACGATTTATAAAAACAAAAAGAGAGCACTGTAAGACCTACCAGTTAAGCAGAAATCTAAAGTATAGGTATACATATATGTCCTACTCATAGAGATTTTCAAACTTCTTTTTAAAAACATTCATTTTTAATCCTTTTTGTTAGCCCCTATTAAAAACTATTATCTTGGCCTTCTTGCCTCCAAAATCTCTGTAAGTATTCCGTATTACAATGGGGCAACGGTACATGTAGAAAAAAATTGAATTGAAAAAACAAGAATGTAACAAAAAGATAAATCAGCTTCCTTCATCCTCACACACTCCTTTGCTGCTTTGCAAAGTTTATCTGACCTTCAGAGTGTTTAGCACCAACATGCAGAGAGAGAAATATCACACATGGGGCTAGGGCTAGGAATCCAGCTCCAGCCAGGAAACCAGCACTGTTATGTCCTAATCTTGACTTTACATGATGCCAGTGAGAGGAAGCAACTCTTTGAAAGCATGCTGTGCAGAGATCTGAAAATAATTATTTTGGTCAAAGAGTTTAATAATGTCTGTAACTTTAAAATATGCTTGGAAAGACATTTAAAAAAATAACTCCAAAATAACAGAGGATTATGAAATAGACGGAGTGAGCTGACCTTTAATACTTTGGATCTGTTTGCTTACACTTGTATCTAGCATGCCTCCTGCCATCTCTCCAACAACTCCAACAGGTGAGCCTGGGCTTCATGACCTCCCCACCTGCCCTGGGGTTCAGCCTGCCTTCTTCCTGACCTTCTATTTTGCTATTCTCCACTGGAATGCCGTAGTCCAATCTGTCCACCGACTACCCCTTGCACATTTGCCTTCTTGCCCACATACAGGTGACAAGATTTATTGGCCACGGTGTTTCTGGTC
Source organism: Nyctereutes procyonoides (assembly GCF_905146905.1). NCBI lineage: Eukaryota > Metazoa > Chordata > Mammalia > Carnivora > Canidae > Nyctereutes > Nyctereutes procyonoides. The sequence continues at coordinate 595,117 of NW_026575120.1, forward strand.
ACCCCAGATTATGTCTATGGATCATGTCTATGGTCACCCCAGGTCATGTCTATGGAGGGCTCCTCCCCAGGCCTTCCCAGTCACTGCAGGAAGGGTCTGTCTTGCTTTTCTCTCTCGGCTTCTGAATTTCCTTCTGACTCAAAGAAGTGAAAAAACACACACCACACACTTAAAGAAATTAAAGCCAAGAAGCCAGGCTGGTTTATATAATAAAGGGCTGGTGGTGGGGGGAGGGGAGGGGAGCAGGAGAACACCTACAGCTCAGAGAACGTCCTCCGGGCAGAGAGAAGATGGAAAGGGGGAAGTGCTGGTGTGGGGTAAGAGCTGGATGTCCTTCAAGAGGTACAAGGGAAAGTTGAAATTCCATTTAGGTATACTGTTGGCAGCTGGTCAGTGTTTCTTTGAATATGACCTCCCCCCACCCAAGGGACTGGGTCCTATGGCACTTGGGTAGTGCTATTAACTTTCCCTTGTACTCTGCACCCTCTGCAGGGTGGTGAGACCAAGACCACTCGTTTGGTGTAAAAAAAGATTGCACCTATTTAGATACCATCACTTCGAAATAGGATTTATTTGGCTTAACATAAATGACTGGCAATTGGTTCCTAGGAACCAGTTTGCTAGAACAAGCCAAGTAAGGACAGCTGACAGATCATCAGGAAGGGGAAGAGGTAGTTGTACCCAAGATGCAAGAGGAAGGACACCTGCCATCACTGCAGAGTGTCCGGAAAGACACATACATCTAAATAATTCTGCAGATTTTTTTGGTAAAGATTTTATTGATTAGAGACAGTGTGTGTGTGTGTGTGTGTGTGTGTGTGTGTGTGTACATGAGCAGACAGAGGGGCACAGGGAGAGGGAGAGGCAGGCTCCCCGCTAAGCAGGGAGCCAGACAAAGCTGAAGGCAGACACTTAATTGCTTAATCCACTGAGCCACTTAGGCGCCCCAAAGGTTTTTTTTTTTTAAATTGAGATATAACTGACATATCGCATTATATTACAAATATTTTTTTTAAAGAATTCAGTTGTTGAATAATCCCCAGTGACATTTAATCTTAAAGCCCTTTAATGCTCTTACATTTTAATTCCAAAGTATGGTAAATGTATTTTAGAAATCTGAACATCACATTTGAAACCCTAGGGGATACTTCTCGTAGGGGACCTTGGAGGAAATCATTCCCCACCTCATCTTCAGTGTGGAGCCCCTTTCACTGCTGACGAGGGTGGGCCAGGCACAGAAGGCCTCTTCCCCAGCACCCTATTCTCTCCTAGTAGCTCCTACTGCTGGGTGATCTCTTTCATGGAGCCCTCCTAACTCCTGCCCATTGGTCTAATTTGCCCCAACAACCATAGAAAAGTCTTCTCACTCAAAAAATTCCACATGGCTACCAACCCATGACTTCTCTCCTCTCAGGAGAGAACATGAATTCAAAGTTACAACTACTACACTCTGAAAAACACTAAGTTAACAACAACAACAAAAGACACTCTAAGACAAAAGCGTTCCAGGTATGGTCACACCAGTATAGCTTCAGTTGCTTATTATCTTCTTCCATCCTATGAACTTTTATTAATTTTTTGTTTTGTTTTTACTTGCCGCCCCCCAAGTCACCTCCACATTGCATCTAAAGTTCTGCTGGATCTGGTTCCTCGCTATTTCCTAGCTCATCTTCTGCCTTCATGCCCTTGCGCTACCCTGGGTTTCCTTTTAACTTTCTCAGAACTCAGAGCCTCTTCCTGCCTCCTCGCTTTCAGCACAGTTAGTTGTTTCTTCTTCCTGGAAGGGGACTCCTCCTCTTTGCCTGGATAGCTCCCAATCATCCTTAATGCCCTCCCCCAAGCTAACTGTGGTCACCCTGTTACTTGTTCTCATGGTGTTGTATTTTTAGGGCACTTTTTCTTTTTTGTAATTACAGTCAACCACTTGGGTGAATAGCTTTTAATCCTTGTTACAGGTTGAACAGTGCTCCCCCAAAAGATTTGTTGAAGTCCTGGTACCTTATTTGGTGATCTTATTTGGAAACAGGGTCTTTGCAGGTGTTATCAAGTGAAGATGAGGTCATTCGTGTGAGCCCCAATCCAATTTGATTGGCGTGCTTATAAGAAGGGGGCAATGCCATGTGAATGACACACACAGGGAGAATGCCATGTAATGACAGAGGGAGACATCACAGTGATGCAGCTGTAAGCCGAGGAGCACAAAGATTCAAGGTCACCACTAGAAGAGTGACAGGCAAGGAGGGAATCTCCCCTACAGGTTTCAGAAGGAGCATGGCCCTGCTGCCATCTTGATTTTAGACTTCTAGTTTCCAGAACCATGAGATAATAAATTTCTGTTACTTTAAGTTGCCCAGCATGTGGTACTTTTTTATGGCAACCCTGGGAAATTAGTATGTTCCTTTAGACTAGAAGCTTCTTGAAAGAAAGGTCTTCTTATTTTATTCACTTTTTGTATTCTCTGTGTACCTAATGATATGGATGAGAGCACAATCAACATTTGTTCAGTGAATGAATGAACCAGACTTGGTTTGTAGTCAACTAAAAGCCTAGGGTTCTCTTCTCAAAGATATGAATACAGATGGGTCATTTAGAGTTCATATTGTTTCACTGATTATTTTAAAACCCAATTCAGAATTCTAAGTTTTATATTACTTGGGATAATGTTGTATTACAAATCCATCAATCTACTAAGTGCCCTACCTAGCTTTATATCACTGCAAATTTAAGCATGTCTTCTATCTTAATCCAATGATAAATGATTAAAACTGTTAAACCTGACATGGCCAAGGGCAGAGTACCATGGCATGCCACCAAGAACATCCCTCCAAGCTGGTATCAACCTATTAATCAACACTCTGGTATATCATGCAACCAACTAGAAATCCACATTTCTCTCCAGCTCAACCAAAGGTTATCATAACACATAATGGGAAATGCTTTCTGAAATCCTAATGCATTATGTTTAAATTTCCCAAATCCACCAGCCTGATAACCATGTAAAAACAGAGTATGGAGCTTACAAGGCATAACTTGTCCTTGGTGAACCAGTGCCTTTTGGAAATCTGTTACTTTCCACCTGAATGCCACAAACTGCTAAGATTTTGCTAGTGAACTGTGTTCCAGCACCCTCATCTGTGGTTTCCAGGATCTACACTGGCCTCCATTTTGCAAACTCTTTCCTTTCTTCTGCCCCCTTTCTTATATTTCAGGACACCTCCAAGATTACAGATGGTCACTCCACACTCCTAACTGCAAATTATTTTGGTATCATGAAGTATAATTCATCCGGGCCTAAAATTGCAAACTAGCTGAAAGTAGCAAGGATCTCTCTCAGCAATTTGGTTTATGGGCTCCCTTCCAGTTATTTGTTCTATCCTTCTATTTAGATAATCACCTTTTGGTAAAGATAAAAGCAAAATAGGGATAGCTGGTCATTTAGGGAATGTTCTAAGGTATGAGCAAATGATTTCCTTGTCACCAAAAGACAAACATTTTATGAATATCACCAAAAAGTGTAGTTTGTGCAAATTCTTTGGACCTTCTAAACTCTCACTACTCACACTCTCTATTTGGTTTACCTTATGCCAACAAAGACCAAGTTTGTTTAAAAATCTCTCACTGGAAGGTTTCAACAAATCCTACTTGCGGCAAAGTCCTTGTTTGCAAGCAACAAAACAAAGTTTCATCATCTATGGCTCTAGCACCATCGTGTTGTTTAATGTACTCTGAACATGGGCTCACATGCACCCAATCATCACCAGCAAAGCACAAAGAATTCTACCGCGATAATTTGAAGGTAAACAGTTCATTGTCAAATTAAAACCCAGGCAAACAAATCCTTCTAGTTTATCACTTATGTTTACCTCTCAGCCCTTACCCTCTCACTGGTAAAATGAAGATATGGTTCTCATAAGGTAGTTCTGAGGGACAAATGAGATAATACACCTGAAGTGCCCACGACCAAGCAGGTACTCCATGGAAGGTAGTAGCTGTTGTTAATTTATTATAATATAAACCAAAGACACGTTTGACATTCATATTTTGGAATGCCCAATATAATCCACTTATAAAAGCCATTAATTTTTATTTTAAAAGATTTATAGATAGAAATTAAGATTTAGGATGAAATAAGACTGCTAGTCTAGGACTCTAAGTTTTCAAAGAAAAAACCAAAGCCAGGGACAGACAGCTAATGGGACTTGCTCAGAATGCAGGTCTCCACACTCTACCCAAGCTGTGCTGAATGTAAAACATGAGATGTAGAACCCAGAGAAAACACAAATTAAAATGACAAAACATGTCTAAAATGTCAAGAATTATATTAAGTACGGTTGACACATTTTCCAGTTAAAAGAGTATCATGTTGAGTTCTCTAAAAATTACAGTTACGTGTGTTATTACAATGAAACATCAAATCAAAAGAACCTGAAAATGTTGATAGTACAGAAAAAACAACCAGGTAAATGCCAGTAATAAATGAACAGAGACAGAAAAACCAAATAAATAAATACTAATAAAAAACAAAGCCGAGGGATCCCTGGGTGGCTCAGCAGTTTAGTGCCCGCCTTTGGCCCAGGGCGTGATCCTGGAGCCCCAGGATCAAGTCCTGTGTTGGGCTCCCAACATGGAGCCTGCTTCTCCCTCCTCTTGTGTCTCTGACTCTCTCTCTCTCTATGTCTATCATGAATAAATAATAAATAAAATCTAAAAAAAACAAAAACAAAAAACATAGCCGAGGTAATTATATTAACATAGGATACAATAGGCATTAAAAACAAAAACATTATATAATGTGAATAGATTACATCAGGTGAATAGATTAAATTTATTGGGAAATTATTCTAGATTTCTATGCACTAATCATATAACCTCAAAATACACGAAGCAAAATTTGAGAGAACTATAGAAAGAACTGACAAATGCATGCCCGTAGTGGGAAATTTCAATTTCCCTCCCTCAACTGTTGATGTTAAAGAAAAAAATTATCAATGCTGCAGGTGATTTGAAGGTCACAACTGGTTTGACTTAGTTCACTTACAATCAGTAATTAGAATATGCTATATGTCAGTCTATTCTAGCTAGGGGAGATAGAGCAGTGAACAAAACACAGTCCTGCCCTCATGGAAATCACATCCTAGATGAGGAGACAATAACCACTATGGAAATAAATGTAGAGGACTAACAGGCAAAGAACCCAGTATCTAGCAATTAGAGAATCCATACTCTCTGCGAGCCTATGAGAAACATACACAAAAACTAATATAACTTTAGACCATTTAAAGTAAATCTCAACAAATTTCAAAGGAAACCAAATCATACAAATCTGATCACAATGCAGATTGGTTAGTTAGATCAATCACACATCCATTTTAATACCCAAAGTTTTGGAAATTTATGAATATACTGAAGAAATTCAGAATAACTTGATAGCTTTTATAGAGCTGCAGGTTTGGAAAAATCTTCCAAGTTTTAAACGTTCCATTTGTATGAAAAGAACTACATATAAGCTACTCTAGTAGAGTTGGGCTGAATTTTTCAATATGCTTATCCCAGAATTTACCAGTTCCTTCCAGTTTTTTTAAAACACTGTTCACCATTTAAAAAGTTATCCTTATAAAATCTTAAAAAAAAAAAAAAAAGAAAAAGAAAGAAAAGGAGGGAAAAAAATAAAAGAAGGGGGAGTCAGGGCACCTGAATGGCTCAAGCAGTGAAGCGTTCTACTCTTGATTTTGGGCCCAGGTCTTGATCTCAGAGTGGTGAGTTTGAGGCCTGTTGGGCTCCACCCTAGCTGTGGAGCCTACTTTAAAAAAAAGAGGAGATCTTCTCTTCATCCCTTTTGTTATAGATTGAATGTGTCCCCTTCAAAATCTCTTTTGAAAACCTAACGCCCAGTGTGATGGTATTGGGAAGTGGGGCCTTTGGGAAGTGATTAGGTTGTGAGGGTGGGTCCCTCATGAATGGGATTAGTGTCCTTATAAAAGAAACTCGTGAGAGCTTAGTTGTCCCTTGTGCTTCATGAAGACACAGCAAGAAGGCCATTTATGAACCGGGAAGCAGGTTCTTACCAGACCCTGAGTCTGCTGGTGCCTTGATCTGGACTCCCCAGTCTCTGGACTGGGAAATAAATGTTTGTGGTTTAAGTCATCCTGCCTCTGGTATTTTTGTTTTAGCAGCCCAAACTGAGACACCTTCCTGCTTCCTACTTCTCACTGATTGGAAGGCAGATATGGGGCTGAAATTTGAAGACCTTCCTTAGACTATGAAGTTGAATGCTGTCTAGTGAAGATGGCAGGAGAAGAAGCTAGAAGACCTCTTGATGTGCCCTTGATCCAGTGGAGCCCGTGCAGATACCCTCTAGACTTTACATATCAGTGAAATAAGTCGCTGGTGTAAACCACTGTTGTCTGGGGTTTTCTGTCACTGACAGCTGAATCTAAATCCTAATGAATACAGAGAGTGTGGTAATGAAGTTGAAATGAAGATACGCAAAAGAGGTTTAAATTTTCAAGATTTTATCCACCTATTCATGAGACACAGAGAAAGAGAGAGAGAGGGGGGTGGGCAGAGACATAAGCAGAGGGAGAAGCAGGCTCCATGCAGGGAACCCGACACTCCCCAGGTCTCCAGGATCATGCCCCAGGCCGAAGGTGGCGCTAAACCACTGAGCCACCCAGGCTGCCCTCCTCCTTCTTTTAAAATATACTTCGCAAAAGACACTTTCCCTTACTTGCTATTAGCTAGAATTAATCCAATGCTTCAAGGGGAGCCAGGAACCCAGTCTTTATTTCGGGTGTTCATGTATATGCCCAGGTAAAAACTGGGAAGATGTGGAAGAAAACAGCACTCTCTATTAGGTCATCTGAGAAAATGTGATAAAATACAGTTGAGTCCCGTCCAGGGGCACCTGGGTGGCTCAGTGATTGAGTGTCTGCCTGGGCATGATACCGGGGTTCTGGGATCGAGTCTGGCATCAGGGAGCCTGCTTCTCTTTCTGCCTATGTCCTGGCCTCTCTCTGTGTGTTCCTCATGAATAATGAATAAAATCTAAAAAAAAAAAAAAAAAAAAAAAAAAGAATCTCACCCAGTCTCTCCTCTCTGACCAGGTGCCACACAGCAGCGCATGGCCCACTCAGGTCCCCACATGTCTACTCAGCCTTGCTTGGCTGGGGCCAGTAGGGTTTTCTCGTACCTCCTTGACAGTTAATTCTAGGCACACTCTTTCTGTGTCCTGTTAGTTTGTGTGAACTTCTTGGCTAAGGAATTACAGTGTCTTATCCGTCCCAGACTTTTTCTTTCTTTCTTTCTTGCCTTTTTTTTTTTTTAAGATTTTTATTTATTTATTTATTCGAGAGTGAAAGAGACAGCGAGACAGAGAGGCAGAAGGAGATGCAGGCTCCATGCAGGGAGCCCGAAGTGGGACTCGATCCTGGGACTCGATCCTGGGACTCCAGGACCATGTCCTGGACTGAAGGCAGGTGCTAAACTGCTGAGCCACCCAGGGATCCCCCCCCCCCCCAGTAGGGTTTTCCATCCCTCGGGTCTCAAGGATAGCCTGGATCACTCCTGTCCTCTTGCCTACAAGAGGTTGTGCTGCTACAGCCATTTGTCTTTAAAGCACAGTCTGATATTCTGTAGCTTCGGTTAAGAGAACTTCAGTTAAAAGAAATTCCAAATAGAATTTCCTGGGCACGGCCCAGTGGATCCTCTCTCCCTACTAAGGAAGCCACTTGACAGACAACTTTAAAGTGGGAAATGAAAGCAGGAAGAAATCTGCCTTCACATTTGGGGTTGATTTCTTCCTTTTACAACCAGCTGCATGCTAACAATGTATCATTCTGGGCATGAACACAAGAAAGGAGTTGGGCTTTCTTTAAGGCTTTGCTTTGGGTTTTCCTCCTTAGCCAAGCATATCCTAGCACCCATGCTAATGAGGGATTTGCTGCCAGAAAGCCAGGAAGAGGCCCCAGCCCAGCGCCACTTCTTCCAGGGAACAGCCCCTGTGTGGGGCTCTTGGCACCACCTCTGGGCTGAGTCCTGCCGTGGCTGTCTGCACCGCAAGGTCTGGCCCAGGAGAAGGATTCCAGAGGCCCTCAATAGACGGCAATCTGGGACGGATAAGACACTGTAATTCCTTAGCCAAGAAGTTCACACAAACTAACAGGACACAGAAAGAGTGTGTCTAGAATTAACTGTCAAGGAGGTACGAGAACCCTACCAAGTGAACCTGATATAAATTCTTCCAGTCCAACCCTGTCCCCTTCCCACCGATCACAAAGAACAAACTACAGGCATTTTTTAAATTATTTTTTGTGCCTGGGAAAGACACAGCTAGAAGTATGCCAAACATGGCCTAAATTCTGTGAGGCTTTCCCTCCATTTTCCTGAAATACAAACATGTCTTTTGACCTCCCTCTATCAAAATATACAATATCATATTTTAAATATATTTTTCCTAAAAGGCAAGTACCCTATAAAAGGCCCAAGGACTACAAAAAAAAAAAAAAAAAAGACAAATAGGAAAAAAGATGTAGTTACCTTACATATGTATTAACCTAAATAATAGTATCAACAAATGGGTGACCATAAATATCATTACGGTACCATGTTTTCTTCCAAAATCAAATCGTATCTAACCCTAAAGTAGCTTCACAAAGGTCATTTCATAACTCATGTTTTAGCTTGAGGTTAAGATTTTAAGTGACGTTAAAGCAGGTAACAGAATTTATCTGCTTTTAAGATACTTAAAACTTTTTATAGAGCGGCGCTGTGGTCACAAATCAGTACTGGAATATAAAATAAACATGCTACTCTATTTTAAAAGATATCCTCCTTCTTTGAAGACGTGGAAATTTGTATATATGAAAATACTAACACGACTTCTGATGGGACTTCGCCATTATGCCCAATTACCTCAATTTAAAGTGTCAGTAAGCATGGTTCTCATTCCTGTCCTCTCAGCTCATCCCATGGTCCTCAAGTCACAGGAGCTCAGTTACCCCTTGTTGCAACCCAGACACCCCATAGCCCATCATAACAAACACCGTATCTCCTCATTAGAACTCCAAACTGAACCCAATCTGTACTTTTAGCCTCACGCTCCTTAGTATTAAATCAAGTAATACAAGTAAAGTGCTTAAAACAGTGTCTAGCACATAGTACACATTCAATAAATTACTGACCTATTACTACTATTCCACTACTTGACTCCTTCCTTTCCCCTCCCCCTTTCCCCTTCCATTCCACCTTACTTCAGTCAATGCAAATTATGTGTTATTTTGTCAATAGATCATATAATTTTCAGAGTCCTTTGCTTATGCTGTTTCCCTGACGAGAATGTCTTCTTAACCTCCTCTCTGCTATTGCATATCCTTTCCAGATAGCCTACCCTTTCTAGGTCTTTTTCAAATCCCACCCTCTTCATGAAACTTCCTCTTGATCCCCTCAAGTGGAAGTGATCTCTCTTTGAAGAGTCCATAATATCCTGTGGACACCTCTCTGGATATGGCATTCATCACCTGTGCTCTGGACTAGAGCACCATATGTATTGGCTTATTACCCTGTCCCTAACACATACACATTTGACAAAACTGCTGGGCAGAAACTGTGTTCTAAGAATCTTCATATAATCCCTTTGGAACATACCACACATCCCCTGAATTGAAAAAGATACTAAAATATTTTAATTGTTTAATTTTTTTTATTTTAACAATTTCTGCATTGAAGAAGTACTGACATTTGAAGAATTAAAGATTTCACATACACATATATATTATTTATTATAGGCAAAAAGAAAATTTCCATGTACCTCTAAACTCAATAGGACTCTGCTTTGAAATATTTGACGAAACGTATACCATAGCAAGAAATTTTCTACCTTTGGTGATTCTTTCCTAAAACACATTTTCTATTTTTAAAAAAGATTTTATTTATTTATTAATGAGAGACACATGGGGATAGGCAGAGACACAGGCAGAGGGAAAAGTGGGACTCGATCCCAGAACCCCAGGATCACGACCTGAGGCAAAGGCAAACGGTCAACCACTAAGCCACCCAGTGCCTCCACATTTGCTATTTGTTATACATAACCTGTTTTAAGATTTAAAACTCATTTGTTGCTTATCAAAGTTTTAAAATGGCCCCGATTCTAAAATCAATGCCAAACAGTAAGCAAAATTAAATATAGCTTGAATACTGTGTTTCAGTATGGTAATCACTAATAATTCATTCTTACAGCAAACTCTTATTTTCCCTCAATTCATTGTTGAGGAAGAAGATGTTTCATTCTATGAAATGTTCAACAGGTAGACAATGATGGTAGACTGGATCCATTACCAGGGTTCATACAAGAGGAAACAGTATTCTTCTGGAAGGCTTTATGGAGAGGACAAAGTAGGAATATTTTAAGCAAACAGAAAGAGTCAGCTTGGCAAGCTGAATGTGAACATTTGTTTTAGAAGCCTGGCTATTCTTACTCAGAAGACCTGGAGAAACTCATCTTCTGTATAAGTGACCTTGAAGTGAATGAGGGGAACAAGATGTAGAAGCAGGGGAAAAAGAGAGAGCGTCAGAAGGGTTTGAGGCAAAGATTAGGGAGCCTCACAGCAATTGGCAACAAGCACCTATGTATAAGGCAGGGTCGGAGGCAAAAGAAGAGCCCAAAAATCCACATCCTCAGTAAAGGCTGACCTGGAAGAACTGAGCTGGAAGGAACAGGATTCAGAGCAAACAACTTGCAGTTACCACGGGAAAAGAAAATGGCAGCAAGAGTACTGATACTTCTTGAAGAGAACTCAATCATCAATTTAAAATTCAAGAAGGGTCTGGTAAGTTCCTAGAATGAGACATGTTTATAAAGAGCATAAAAATAAATCATTTTCACTTTTGCTGCTAGTACTGATGCTTGCATTTATCAAGGGCATTCCAGGTTGTAGGAGCAGGGGAAGTGTATCACATATATTAGCCCGACCAAATCCCCAGTACCTCTATGAGGTAGGTACTATCACTGTCCTTACTTTACAGATGAGAAAACCAAAGCTTAGAGAGGTAAATACTAGTAGCTAGTGCCTATCCAAGTGAGGGCACAAAGTCAAGTCTTCCTGACTCTCCATAATATAATAGAATATGATCATTAGCATTTTATTTTTTTTTTTAATTTTTTTGTTTTATTTATTTATGATAGGCACACAGTGAGAGAGAGAGAGGCAGAGACACAGGCAGAGGGAGAAGCAGGCTCCATGCACCGGGAGCCCGACGTGGGACTCGATCCGGGGTCTCCAGGATCGCGCCCCGGGCCAAAGGCAGGCGCCAAACCGCTGCGCCACCCAGGGATCCCGATCATTAGCATTTTAGAAGCAATGTCATGAAGTCTCACAATTTAAAAACAACATCACAATTAAAAAAAAACTACTACTACTATTTCTCCTTTTATTCTCTTTTTTGCATATGCTTCTCTTTCATTACAGCCCTGGAAGTTCTTGGTTAGTTTCCACCATCTAAAGAGACAAGCATGAAGTTTACATTTCTTTCAGAACTGAAAGTTTCCCAGGAAGAGGGCCAGTTTGGGAAAACAGTGGTCTGATGAGCAAAGTGTTAACTAGCACATCCCAGAAAGTGAAGCACAGGCAGTCTCTGCCAATAAATAGTCCAGTTATGAAGTACACATTCTAAACTGAGCTGAAACACTATCCAGAGTGTGCCTTAAGGAAAGAAACTTGTCCCCTCAGCCTGGTTAAAAGCCAATGTTAGCTAATGGTTACATCATCGAGCTCAATATAGCATGCTCAGGAGAAACTCAGAACGGATGGAGTTGCAGGGTACTCTTCCTTTAGTTTTGTATGTTGTGTGGAAAACAAAATGGAAGAAAAAGGAATATATATTTGAGACTATCAACTAGGGAGACAACACAGTTCAAAGGGGGTTCCATTTCACCACAGGCTTTGAGATACGAAAATGAAAAGGAATAGCTGGGCTCATACATGGCTCTCCTATGATGTTCTGGGTGCTTGGCATCCTTTCCTTTATTAATCCCTCACAACCATCTCAGGGCAAACACTGTCTCATCTTCAGAGGGTGCAAATGCTTGCTGCTCAGAGATGTTAAGAGATCTGCTTAACATCTCAGAGCCAGATTTGAATCTAAGGTTGTGTAGCTTCCAACATCCACGCCTCTTTCCTCTAAGCCAAAGAAAAGTGCAGAATTCCAGCTGTTTCCAGGCTCTTGGCAGCCCACCTGATACCCATCTGATTAAAGAAAGACAATTTGAAGGTCATCACTAAGATGTTACCAAAAAATACATGTGGAACTCTTTGGGATTTTAAAACCTTATCTCCAATAGAGTTTCACCCTTTGAACTCATGAACCACTACCATCTTATGACTGAAAGCATCATAATTATTAAAATATAAGCTCTGGAGGAAACATATTAAGAACCAGGAAGAATAAATAAGCATCATAACTTATGTCTACATTGACATTTTTAACATATTTAAAACTCATTTCTTCTAGCTACAAAACCCTCCAGTGATCTACTATAAGAAGACTTCCTGTGATAAAAAGCTGGGAATGTTTACTGCTTGTATTAAAACAAACATTTTCTGAAACATCATATTAATTTCATAATTTATCTAGTTTATTCTTTACCCATGTCTTGGGTTCTCAAATACCGAATATTCTCAATTCTCCCTGTACTTCTAAATTCAAAACATTATTTCAAAACAAATGAAGTCTTGTGGTTCTACAAATCACATCTTTCATGTTTTCATTTTGCTTAGATTTTCTTCCAAATGGCCTTGATAACATCAGGTACCTTTCCCTTCTATTACCAAAAGCTTTTCTGTGCCCTCACTTTGCGCCTGGGAATTAACTGATATAATTCATTAGGAGTCAACATTATGCTTTTAATCCACACAAGCAATCTGTCTGAAGGGATGAAAAGGGGGAAATGAGCAGAGATGTTAGATACGTATTTGATACACCATCTGAAGTTTTATATAGAATTCCCATTTAACTCCTTAATGGCACAGAGCCTGCTGCTCTAATTCTGGTCTCCTGTTTTGATTCCTCTTGGGTGCTGGTTACAGGGGCGAGGGCCTGAAAGTAAACCCTAATGACGTAGAAGCTTCAAAAGGACAGAGACTTCATTTGACTGCTTTGTTCACAGGTATATTCCAGATACCTACAGAATGCCTGGCACATAGCAGATGCTCGAATAATTCCCAAATGGATGATTGCCACCATCTTTTTCTTAAGTGTTGACCAAGTTTGTCTAGTAAGGAGTGACTGGGATATGGTGAGGGGTCTGGAAACCATGTCACCACTTGAGCAATGAAAGCAGCAGCAGGTGTTCAGGTATGAAAAGCAGGGATGTAGTTGGGGCCCAGAGAGAACCCCGCTCTAAGCCCAGCCTATGAGCCTGAGAGTTAACCAGCCATGTGTCTGGGCAAGTCCCTGGAGTCTCCATCTTTCCATCTTTGAAACAGAACTGCTACAAGGATTAAATAAACAAGAAAGGTGTCTGGCAAAAAGCAAAGAATTTATGAAAAATAAATTAGTATTATTTCTACATTTCACTTCTTTTCACTCTTGGGGGAAGAAAAAGACTTAGAAATGGTAACTTTCTTCAGGTATGTGAATGGCAACCTGTAAGAAGACAATGACATTATCCATATTATACTAGGAGACAAAACAAATGAAGGACGTAATACAAAAAAGACTAAAATATTGACCCAATAAAATACAGACCTCCCTAATAAAGAGTGTTTCTACCCATAAGAAATCATCCACCAATAAAGGTATCAGATTTCTGTCATTATTTTAAACAGAGGACAGGTGATTCAGAATGATCCAGAAATTTGCAGAACCAGGTTTAGTTAAAGGGGTATTAGCTAAGGTATCTGCCAACTCAGATTCTCTGATTTAATGATATGATTTCTTTTTCTATGGTTAAAAAAACTACATTTTTTCATGATTCTCTGAATGTATAAACCAGCAGTCAGATGATAGACAATTTACAGCAAGGACAATATTAAGAAATCTCCCATCCCAATCATCATCCTCATCTTTACCCTCTTCCAAAAAGTAGCAGTCATATAAATGTGCAGTGACTAGAGAACAAAACCCCCCACAAAGTATGTCCTCATAATAGTGATGACTTTGGGAAAGTGTCAAGGGGTATTACACCATTACATATCCGCTATTCAGATCAAATAAATATTGCTTTGGTAATCCTTTCTCAAGTTTAAAGGTTTACCTGATGCAATAAGTCTATTTTCAGGCTAACAACTGTGATTCCTCTTTCTTTCCCCTTTCCCCTATAGAGCATATTTAATGACAAGAGTAGGTCCTGCCTTTAAGAGTAGCTCCAACAATGTACCTGCAAAAACCAATGTCCTACAAGACCAGAAAAGAAAGGCTCTATCATTTACTCTTTTGGCCCAGATGATGACAATGCTTAACACTGGAATATTCAGATCACACACTAAGAGGAGATATTATCAGCGTCTGCACTGCTTTTATCCTCATTACTATTATGCTTCCGATAAGTAAGGTAGTTGTGATTCATGAATTTGAAACAGTAACACCTGTTGGAAGGTGAGGCTTTAATTGGTCATTTTCACAAAGCAACATTTTTGGCTGAATGAAAGGATCGTGAAGGTAGCCTAGGAGATGAATATAGAAACCAAGAAGCAGGGAAAAGACATTCTACCCAGGCAAGGTGGAGTTTTGTTTCTACTCAGAATAACTTTTAAGAGGAGAGGGAAATCTGGAAAACTTAAAAGTTTAAGTTATTTCAGAATTAGATATAAGGAGTCAACTGCCATCAGTTGCTGTTACATATTTCCCAGCTTCTTCCTTTCTATGTGCAGTTTTAAGAAGGGAAAAGATATTTGGAATTGCTTTATATACAGTGTGTTCTGGCATATTTAAAGAGAGCTAGAATAAAAATAGTTTTTCTTGTTGTTGTTGTTTTCTGGGTCGCATTCTCATGCCACATTGATTCTTTTCACAACGTCAGGGACTCTGATGGGCTCCTCACCAGCCATTCCTCCCAATTCCCAACCTGTTTTAGTGCATGTAGTATTTTAAAAGAATGCCCTCTAGTTCACCACATACCTTACTATTTTGCACTAACCAGTTTCATTCACTTGCATTACATGCCTGGACCCAGGAAATTGGGACCAAATCAGTGGGAGCTTCTGTGAGGTCAAGGAAGCTTCATGAATGTGCAGAGGGGCTTTTGCTTCCAAGCAATCCTGTAAGAGTGGAGCATGTATATTATTGACATTTATATGCTATTTGTGGATTGAGATAAGCTCAGGACTTTCTTTACTGACCTATGCTCTCACATAGATGTATACAAAAGGTAACTTATCCTGAGAATAAACGGAAACTTTTCAAATCTTAGAAAAATAACCAGGCAATATTTTAAATTTATTTTTGTGTGAATAAAGGTAAAATACTTAATTTTATTTTTATTTAGTTAGTTTAAAGACAATTTGTAACTATAAAAGCACTTTAACACCTACTAGGATGGCTACTAAAAAACCCAGAAAGTATTAGGTGTTAGCGAGGATATGGAGAAATTAGAATCCTTCTGCACTGTCAGTGGGAATGTAAAATGGTACAGCCACTAAGGAAAACAGTATAGCAATTCTTTAAAAAAAATCATAACCACATGATCCAGCAATTCCATCTCTGGGTCTATATTCAAGGAAATTGAAAATGGCAACTCAAAAAGATATTTACACATCCATGTTCATAGCAACATTATTCACAACAGCCAAAAGGTGGAAGCAATCTAAGCATCCTTTGGCAAATGAATCAACAAAACGTGGTCTAAACACACAATAGAATATTATTCAGCCTTAAGAAAAACAGGATATTCTGACAAATACTACAACATGAATGAACCTTGAGAGCATTATGCTAAGTGAAATAAGCTGGTCACAAAAATACAAATACTGTTTGATGCCACTTATGTGAAGTCAAATCCACAGAATGATGATTATCTGGGATTAAAAGGAGAGGGGGAAAAAGTTGTTTAATGGGTATAGAGTTTAGTTTTAAAAAATGAAA
Organism: Nyctereutes procyonoides; assembly: GCF_905146905.1. Classification (NCBI taxonomy): domain Eukaryota; kingdom Metazoa; phylum Chordata; class Mammalia; order Carnivora; family Canidae; genus Nyctereutes; species Nyctereutes procyonoides. Next base: position 611,191 of record NW_026575120.1, read on the forward strand.
AAGTTACAGAGATTGGTTTTACAACAAATGTGAATGAACACTACTGAATGTACACTTAAAAATGGTTAAGACAGTAAATTTTATGCTATTTGTATTTCAACATAATTTTTTTGAAGAAAAAAGATTTTAAGACTGTTGAGAAAGGCTATATATAGTTTACTCCAGATCAACTTGGGCTTCTTTTTTTTTAATTTGAGAGAGAGAGAGAGAGAGAGGAGAGAAGCATGTGCAAATGGGGAGAAGGGGCAGAGAGGATGAAGAATCATAAGCAGACTCCCTGCTGAGTGTGGAGCCCAACGCAGGCTAATCTCACAACTGTGAGATCATGTCCTGAGCCAAAACCCAGAGTTGGATGTTCAACCAACTGAGCCACCCTGGCTGGCACTTTGGGTTCTATATTTTAATGATAAGATATTGAAGTGTATGTCTCTAGGGCTTAGAAAAAAGCCATGTCATTTGTTACTCTGTTTTGGGTATAGAGATACTAGTAAGTTTGACCTAGAGTGTAAGTTCTAAAAGCTCAAAGAACATGTCCCTTTTTAAAATTGTGTCTCTAAGTACACAGAAAACTCTTGCACTTGGTGGGCATTTGTAACTACTGAGTGGCCATATGTCTTAAAGGGAAAAAATGAAATTATAAAGCTTAAAGTTTTCTTTGGGTCAATGAGCCAAAGATTTCATTTGCTTAAAAAATGCCAAAAAGGGACATCTGGGTGGCTCAGTGGTTGAGCATCTGCCTTCTGCTCAGGGCATGATCCCGGGGTCCTGGGATCGAGTCCCACATTAGGCTCCCTGCAGGTAGCCTGCTTCTCCCTCTGCCTATGTCTCTGCCTCTCTGTGTCTCTCATGAATATATGTGCTGCCGAAGCAAGCACAGTCTCTCATGAATAAATAAAATCTAAGAAAGAAAGAAAGCCAAATACTGTGGTGCAATCGTTAGTTCCATATGTCCCAGTTTGTCAAGAGGTGGCCCTAGTATGGGTTCTAACTCTCTAAATTCTAGTTTTCAGAGCCTATGTTGTAAACAGGAAATTTTTTCAATGACAGGTTGCTATTTAGGCTTCATAAAACCCCCAATTTAGTTACCTTGTAGCAACAAATCCATATAAGATGGTTGTTACCCTTGATAACGCTGATATGAAATATGTTCTGCCAGTAGAGGTTTTTTAAATGTAATAGTTTTCAAAACATATACTGATTAAGGTTTTAGATCTTATTTGAAAACAAACCAAATTCACTGAATTCTATCCCTTGAATGATTTCTATAATAACAAAGGTAGTAAATGGTAATAACAAATGTAGTAACTGGTAATAAAAGGATTTCCAAAAGCAGTAACCATGTTACTCTAATTCAAGTCATAAACTAGCTCCATTTAAAAGTTAGTTGGAAAAGCAGTAACTAAAAGTGATTACTCACAGGCAGACTTCTTGAGTAAACACATCAGCCTTTTTTTTGAGTAACTACAAGGTTAATGGGATTCTATAAATGGATGGAAATGCAGATTTTTCTTAAAAAGTTCACAGAATTACCCTCCCTATACTCACTGTTCATTTTTATGCTCTGGAAAGGTTGCCCATTATCCAAAAGTTAGCATTTAGAAAGAGGCTTGAGGGAAACGGAGTAGAGGAAGAGAATGAGGAAGAGGAGGAAAAGTAGATGTTGTTTCCACACACACTAACTCCCCAAAGCCTCTGCCAAGTGCATGTAACAATGTTCTTCAAGGCTGACCTTATCCAAAGGAGAAAATACAACTCAGATGCCAAGGACAGCAGACAGTTAAGGATGACACCCAGAGCACGGTCTACAAAAGAGTTCAGCCTTGATGGCTAAGTCTCTGATGAGCACTAGGCTCAGGTTTAACAAGATAGTTTGCCCATTCACGTGCAACTAGAAGGAGAATAATTAAGGGAGGAGGAGGAGGAGGAGGATGGAGAAGAAAAGAGGACAGCGAATGAAGAGGAGGAGGAGAGAAGACAAAGGAGGAGGAAAGAGGAGGAGGGGAGAGGATGAGGAAGGAGAAGAGGACCAAGAGGAGGAGAAAGAAGAAAAGAGGACAAGAGGACTAAGAGGGGCGGGGGAGAGGCAAAAACCTGGAGTCGGCTTATAAATACTTCCTTGATTACAAGCTGAATCATCTTAAGCAGCTATAGAGGCCACCTACATCCCAGCTACATATCAGAGTCTCTAATATCTGAGTGGCATCATACCTGACACGGTCAGAAAAGACATCAAGAAGTTCTTGGTAGGAAAACCTAGGGAATAATAAACAGGAACAATCTACTTGCTATTCTTCTAGAGCGGGAAAGGAACTTAAGGGATGGATCTTCTGATGCTCTAAGCCCCTCTTTTCCTAAGCACTGAAATAGAGTTGGAAAAAAATTAGCATTTACTGGGAATTAAGAGAAAATGTGGTTTTTCCTACAGCTATAGATATTCTCAGCATTTTATTGTTTTTAAACATGAAAACATTGTAATTTATCAGTTAGGAAATTTTGACTTTTCTGCAGATATGTCTGCACATATACAAGCTCCAGCTCACTCTTCCATTATATACTCACACCTCTGAGGAGTGGCTAGGCATGATTCTGCTTGGAATGAAATGTACAGGCACCTTCTGAGCCTAGAATCTCATGATTTATTAAAACTAGCAATGTGGTATTTTATGCTTTCAAAGATGTGGAAAATTCAATTTAGAAAATAATTGCAGCATAAGTTCTGTTGAAATGAATACTGGAGAAAAATTACTTGCTCTGCCTTAAAACACAATTCTACAGGGGCACCCGGATGGCTTAGTGGCTCAGCATCTGCTTTCGGCTCAGGTGTGATCCCAGGGTCCTGGGATCGAGTCCCACATCAGGCTCCCCACAGGGGAGCCTGCCTATGTCTCTGCCTCTCTCTGTGTGTCTCATGAATAAATAAAATCTTAAAAAAAAAAAAAAAACACGATTCTACAAACATCATTTTGTTGGCAGGGCAAAAAAAAAGAATAAGGATTCTTACATTCTTTTTACACCTTTTATTTCACTCAATAAAAATTACACTTGGTTCAATAAGATGACACTTTTCTTCCACTTCTTAAAAACAGCCTGACTTCTGATTCATGCATACAAAGTTAGAAGTGAAATTATATTGTTTAACTTTGCCGGTTTCCCTGGTCTAATAGGTAATGCATTAAAATTATGTGTGACGAAGTCAAGTTTTCAATTGAGCTTTCAATTACCATTGGCACCAACAGGCTGGTGTCTGCACTCCTCACTCACCAAGTCACCTCCGCAGCAGCCACATCATTCTGCCTGCCTCCCGTCACCATCACCTCCACCTTCTGATGTCACACAAGAGTTAAGCAAAAACCATGAACAGGCTGGTTGATTAACAAAGAGTCAAACATTAGCTGTATTAAATAATTTCAAAATTGGGGGATTAGAGAAATGATAGAATCCTCAAGGCTTTAAGGTTTAAAATCCTTAAAAAAAAAAATGAAGTTACTACTATTCCAATGTAGTTCAATGAGATCAAAGTGCCTGGAGTTTACAAGATGGCCGGAGCAATTTATCAGTTTTGGAAGTAGTCGGGGCATGCAACATGCCTAGAGTTGGTATTGTGGTCAGAATAAAAAAAATACTTTAAATATTGTATAACTTTTAAAGTGGCAACGCCAGGTTTATCCTTTACATTTTTGTACTCTGTAGCAAAAGAGATCAGAATAATGTAAATATGCTATTCATTATTCAGAAGGTTCCTACAACCTATTTCAGTGAGATAAAATGCATCATCAACAGAAATTTTATGCAAAGTCTGCTCTTTATTCGGTTCACTGAACTAAGTGCAAACCATCTGTTACCTATGATAATCAGAAAAAGCAAAATATCAAACAGCTTCTTTTTTTAAAAAGATAGCACAACAACACTCCAAACAGAACTTACTTGCTGAAAAGTACCACTTAGGAGGTTTGAATGCTAATGACTTTAGATAGCTTAGATCCCATATTTTAAAGTCATTTTATTTTCAGGTTAAGATTACATTTTTCTTTTTTTTTTTCTTTTTTGGTAAAAGCAAGCTATTTAAAAAAAAAAGTTGTTCACATTATAAGAATGCCATTACATGAAAACATCTTATTCAAATGTTAATTTCCAAGAAATTTTAAAACCTAAAAGCTAAAGTTAAAATTGTACTTTGATTCTTATTTATAAAATTCCTACCACGTAAGTGGTATGATTATGATTTGCTTTCACAGAAGCAGAGTAGCCTGATATAAATCAGGGCTTTTGCTCCATCAAAATTTTGAAATCAGGTCTTCACTCAGCCTAGCTGTCTGACCTCAGAGAAGTTACACTTCTTAGGATCTCAATGTCTTCACCTATAAGAAGAGAAGTCTAAAATGTCTTTTCCAGGAGCTTACCCCCTTCTCTTTCAAACTTGTCTAGCACTATATTTGGCTAACATATACAAGTGCTAGGAGTCCGAAACCATCCATGGCCAGGGAGGATGGAGATGAACACTTCCAAAGCTTCACAAATTACCCACAAATTACAGTTTTCAATGCATTGTAAGGTTGGGATTTGGAATACAAACCCAGCTACCACAACAATATCTCATCTTTTTTCCAGTGGTAGGATCAAATTTCTGGGATACTGAGACTTATTTATGTATTATCATCTAATAAAAAAGTGATTTTGTTTTAAAGTGAAATTGTTTCAGGTGACTTTAAAACCAGCCAAAGATACGTTTTCAAAGCTCTAGTACTACAAATTTTATCAACACCCACTATTGCTTCTCAATAGCGACAAATGTGCTTTGTGCTCTTTTCTTGATGAATACAGAAGTCCTACTCCACCTACACAACTACTATGTCACCAACGAAATGCATTTAAAGAGGGCAACAAAACATTACAAATAGTAAACACTTACAAAGCAAGTTTTGTGAAAGAATTTCAGTAGAGAAATCCACTCTAAAATTCTTGACTTTGCTTCACTGTTACTCATTAGGTACAATATTAAGCTTCTGCATGGCTTTTTAGTCACTCTTTAGTTCTGCATGACCTCTTTAGTCCCATTAAACTGTAAATTTATTAACTTCCAGAACTTTCTATAAGAAAATCCACATCAGACTGACATTGAGCCATAAGGTTGGATTTCAGATGTCTCTCCAAGGATGCTCTGATCTTAGAGAAGAAGAAAGGGCATGGACTATTCTTCTCCATTATTTTTTTCCTACCCATTTATGTATATATTTACAACTGTTCAATTAAAGTGATCTCAGCTCAGTTTAGAATCAAATTTATTTCCTGGCCCATAGATGGACATAGAAATCTGTGAATCTGAGAACTTGGAAGAAAAAAGATGGTGATGTTGGAGATAAGTGAAGTCCAAAGTGCCCCTCTGAGGGCAGGCAACTGCTTCCACCATTGCACAAATGAGAATGGTCATCATTGTTTTTACTGTCATAGCTTTTAACTGGAGCTTCCCAGGGCCACACTTACCTCTGAGCCTTTTCTCAGCTTCTCCATGGAGGCCAAGAGCAGCCTTAAATCAGCAAGAAGAAAGGATGTATGACCCAAGAAGGCCCCATCCTGCCCCAAAACATTCTTTCCTAAGGTACTTCTCCCAGGAGTTGAAATGGCTTCTGAATCACAGGGTCCTAAAGCCCCAGGTATGAATTCAGGGCAGCTTAAACTGCCAGATACATTACACAGAATTACTGGGGCATTTGTATTTTTCATGTATATGTGAGGTTCTTCTTCCTTCCATGAAAATATATTAAAAATATATATATAAACAGAATCAAGATGGACAGAAGGAGGGGCTCCTTCTCTATCAAAAAACCATAATTACCATTCATTCAAATACCGCTGATCCAAATTATATGAAGCCTGTCATGAAACCTTTCATTAGAAAAGACTAAGTCAATGAAATCTTTCCTTTTCAACTTGAATCACTTTACTTCTCCCATTTGATTCACTTGTCCAATCTTTTAAGAGTTGGACAGTTAAATTTCAGAGACTGCTCAAACAGCAAGGACCTCAAGTTGTGAATATTAATATGACTCTACTATGATTACATTAATATGATTCCCCTACCTTGCCCTCTAAAAATGGTCATGTAAATCTGTAATCTAGATTAAGGGGCCAAAGAGGAGAGGATTTGGTAGAGAAGTAACTCTGAATACCATCAAATTTCATAGAGATTAAACTGTGATTCACTGGAGCCATCTCATTCATGAGGTACATCCACACACAGCACAGAGTGGGTGCTCAATTTTTACTCCAAGCTGAAACTCATTGAAACACTCAGCAGTGCCACCTGTTTTAGGTGATGAACAAAGTGAACTCTCAGTATGTTTTGGACTTGAATGACGTTTCTTATTCTTCTGCCAACTCCTTCAGATAAGTTTAGGTCAATGCAAATGTCAAACCTGAGAACTGAAATAGCAATCTCATTTTACTTGTTTAGAAACAGTCAATTCAGCTTCGTTTTCTTGCATACACTGCCCTGGAAAAAAGAGTTAGAGTCCTAACATGGCCAAGACACTCCAGAGTCTTGAGCCCTCAAGATGGAGTGTCAAAGCTCACCCCTGGATCTTTCTAAGTCTTGCAGAAATGTCTCCTAAACAATTGCTCAAATAACAATACAATTAAAGAAACTTCTTAAAACTTGCTGTTGGATTCAAACACAAATGTAAAATTGTGTTAACATGGTCATTAAAAGCATATAAAAAGTCTACACAGACTAGCCTGAATTTATTGGACATAGATTTTCCACATCTAAGTTGACACAAACTATCAGTGAGTTTTCCTTTAGATTTTTATGGAGTTGCAAACATCTTTGCAGACTACGAGCCCATGCAAAACTGGTAAGCATCCTTTGCTTCAAGAGACCAGGAACATTATGGAAGTGAACATAAAGTGAATTTCAGGAGGGAAAAAAAAAGTCACTCTCTAAAGAAAGCTGCTTTTCTGAATGAAAGAGAAAAATTTCATTCAATACAAACATTCTCTACTTGAAGGAAAAACACAAGACATTTATAAAGACTTTTATTTGCTTATTTATTTAGGAGAAAGTTATTTAAAGTTTTATTTATTCATATAATGTTTTAAAATAATAATAGAATGAATATCCACTCACCATCCAACCGAAAAACTTAGAGATAACATTAATGGTCATAAATGAGCCAATCAGTAGCGGCATGACAATAGAGTGCTACAAATGAATATGGAATTCTGAGTACCTACGGTCTAGTAAACAAAAACCTTGTGAAGTGATTTTTACTAAGTAGAAAGATTTGTCTAGTACACTAAAGATGTAAATTAATTACCCGTCCTTCCCACCCCACCCCAACCCCCCTCAAGAACAATGATCAGGTGTTTTGTTTTTTTGTCCAACAGTATATTCACAAGAACCTGGAAACCTGGAAGGTGAAGCTATGGCACTCAGCCCCATGTCTTCATGGAGCCCTATCACGTGCCACCCGAGAATTACGTCTGACAGCAACTGAAGACTGTGGTCAATATAGTTTTAGTTGTACAATCTCTTTTAAAACATTTTTTTGCTTCTACTAGGTCAACAGTAGGACACTAAACTAAATGTGCTTTCTTCAAACAAAATATCTCTTCCCTCTCTAATGTGGGATAGTATCTCTTCAGCTATCAGCACTTTTTCTCCGGTTCTTGTCCATTCCAAGCTGAAAGCAAAGATCAGAGCTATCACTAGACTGGAGACAGGGACTGCCTTCCCGATCTTCAGTGGGTGTTCTGTGCAAGAAGCAATAATGGGAGGATGGATGAAGACCTCTTATGACCTTTCCATTCTTGACAAGGCCCTTTATGGGTTTTAAACTCATTAAGTTTGCATAAATGTGTCATGCTTGCCTAATGTAACAACTCAACTGTTAGAGTGAGAAATTAAAATTAATCTCATGTTCTTAATTTGATTGCACTTTTGGAATGGCTTTATTTTTCAAGATTTCCCTCTAAACTATAATCTCCTAATGTGTTTTAACTTTTCTTCTAAGACCTGTCAGGGTAGTTTGAATTTGCAGTTAAACATAATCTTCTAGAGGTCCAGGGTAATAAATGATACACAATTTTGCCAAAATCACAGTATAAGTCTTATTGCCCTCCCAAATGCATATTTTGGTGAATAACTGCTCAGCCAGAACTCAAGTTCAAGTGACTCAAGTTTTACCAAAGAGCAACTAGAAGGAGAAGGAAGACTGACTGGCTTTAACAGCAATAACAGTGATGGTAATGATGGTAATACCTAAACTGACTGGGCATTTAGTCTATGTCGGAAACCAAACACGTACTTTTATTAGAAAGTAAAGTTTAGAATAGATTGTTATCCTCTTGTCCTGAAACCTTCAGCTGTCTGTGTCACTCAAATGGTAGCTTTATCATTCTGTTTCCATTGTATGTTTACTTGTTACCTTCTTCACTGGGTGGTCAATGCCCAGAAAACAGGGACTAAGTTATTCTTTGCTTCTCTATGGACTCCAGATCTGGGCAGTAAATATATACAACACATAATCATACAAAATGGATTAACTAACTGTTGTTCCTGGAAGACTCCAAATAGAGTATCTCATAGGATATTCTCAGAATCAAAGTTACAAAGTTGTATTTCCTATTCCAAGGCAATCCAAACGCGGCAAAACAATAACTTGGATGCACACACAAATGCTGAATATTAACAATTCTGCATATGAGTTGTGGTAAATTTTGCATATTCATTTCACAAAAATAAAATCCAGTTGTTTCCACTAAATGCATACCTTCTTTTGGAAGCCAGACAGCATGAATGGGGAGAGGGAGGGAATACAACCCACATGCTTTGGGAAAATACACTCTGCATATGATACAGAGAGGACTTCCCACCACTCAAAGATATTTCAAGTTCTAGAGACTGTAGTGTGATTTTTAAAGCCAGTTTCTTTTTTTTTTAATTTTTATTTATTTATGATAGTCACACAGAGAGAGAGAGAGAGGCAGAGACACAGGCAGAGGGAGAAGCAGGCTCCATGCACCGGGAGCCTGACGTGGGATTCGATCCCGGGTCTCCAGGATCGTGCTCTGGGCCAAAGGCAGGCGCCAAACTGCTGCGCCACCCAGGGATCCCTGTAGTGTGATTTTTAAAAGTAGAAATTAAGTTGGATTCTGAAAATCTGCCTCAAGTTCATATTGAGTGTAAAAAACCATGGCTGAACATGCAGACACCTTATTTTTTCCCTTAAGGTTCAATATACAGTCATTTAATTCCACTATTACTTACACTACTCTCTCATATTCCGCTAGTGACTATCATCATTTACCAATATGACAGCTAGATACCCAGAGCCAAGGCAAGAAAAGACTCTAACCAACCAATCTTTATTTCTAATGATTAAAGTCCCAACTCCTATAACATTTTTCGGTCCACATAGAAGTTAAAAAAAAAAAGAAGCTTTAAGGTGTACTTTTTTTCTTGATTTTTTGAAGAGACAATCATTTCTTTTTAAGTAGAATAGATCCACATATCTTAAAATCTGAAGTAAAAAAAAAATTGGGGAGGAGCAAAAGTAGAAGTATAAAGTGAAAGCCTCTTAATTACAGTATCATTCGACATCCCCCCAGTGATGTGAAGCTCCACCCACCATGATCAGTAGGTTCACTAGGAAGTAGGCTGTGACAGCATGAACGGGATTATATTACATATAATTGTATAAAGACTTAGGGAGGCTTCCTGAAGCCAGACTGGGTTAAGAAAAGAAAAGAATTTTCCCCAGAACTGTGGGAAAAACTAGCAAGAATTAACAAGGGACATAAAAATTCTTTGCTGTGTATTGTTCACAAAATATTCCAAAAATGAATACAACATAGGGCTTTTTTTTTTCCTCCTCCTGGAAGAAATGTTATGGAATGTACTTCTATCATCCGCCTTACTACCAAGTCCCAGATTGGCTCATGTTCTGAAGAAAGTTAGTAATGCGTAGCACCAGAAATTAGTATGGACTTTATTTTTTATTTTATTTTTTGAAGGGGTATGGAGAGAGGCATAAAATCAAATGTATGACATCTTTAGAATGAAATCATCACACAGGACATGGTAGCCTGATAATTCCATTTTGGTTGTGAGACACCCAAGATTTTCAAGAACTTATGTCCATACACACCCAGAAAAATAGAACCACAGATTTCCCTGTGCAGAAAGATCCAAAGTAAAAGTCTAAATAGGAATAGAGAGATGTGACCCACATATTTAAAACCCGTCTTTTAAGTAAAAACCACTTCAACTCAAATCTTAAAGTCAATACTAATGGTACTTACCAATGAGAAGGTTAACTCATGGCAGAAGAGACCATTCCCACAAACATTTAAAGTTTAAGAGTCAATAAGCACAATAGAACACTGCATGCTTCCACAGATTAATATATGTTTATTAAGTTAGACAAGAAAAATTGATAAAAAAGGAAAAATTAATAGATAAATCATGCTTTGACTATTTTAACTGAAGCTACTGAGAACCTGGTCGTCTACTTAGAGCCTAGTGGAAAAGAACCCCCAGTTGTTGGTTTGTTTTTATCAACAGCATCTACAGTATTTCCACAGCCACATTTAACACTTCTAAAATAGCCAAAAAGGTAAGTGAAATACATAAGAAGAATTAGGACAATTTTATTACTACCAGTAAAACAAAAATGCCAAGCACAAGTGCTTTTGATGATAGACTAGGAAGCACCAGCCTCTCCATGTATTAAAGAGTGTGTTCCTCACTCGCTTTCTGGTGTAGATGATACTCAAGTCATCTACTTACAAGTATTGTTACTTTATATAAAATTACAACAAAAAACCTACTTGTAAATCCATCAATGAAGGGTTTCCCCCAATGTAAAACTAATTGAAGAATCCTTTCAAAATTGGAGCGACACATTACTTTTGGTGGTCCGGTGACTGCTACAGAATAGGAATCCAACAATTTTCAAGGAAGGATTATACATTCAAAGACATACATAACACCTTATCTCAAATTATTGAAATCAGCATTCACTCAACAATAAGACATACAAGCATGTGCCACGTGCAGACACTGCATTAGGCAACAGAATGAAAAGTTACTAAAACAAAAGACAATGAAAAGAATGATTTCATGAAGTTTTTTTTTTTTTTTTTTTAAATCAAGGCTTTATCGGTGTGGCTTTTTATACTCAGATTAAAGGTATAGAAATAAGTTAAGCACACAGATTTTCCAAATCATTTAGACGAGCTGTATCACATAAGCGATATCCTACTGTTAAGTGAGTTTTTCAGTATTCAGTTGGATGATAAAACTTCCAAATGAAGCACATAGTACTAAACATGTGACTATTTAGAAAGATATTCAACTGAATATTCTGCTTTTGTATGATATTGTATGATATTCCCTTAAGTGGTCTACAAGAAGCCAGTCCTTAAAAATCCATGTGTTGGGATGCCTGGGTGGCTGAGTTGGTTAGCCGTCTGCCTTCGGCTCAGGTCATGATCCTAGGGTCCTGGGATCAAGCCCCATGTCGGGCTTCCTGCTCAGTGGGGAACCTGCTTTTCCCTCTCTTCCTCGCTCAGGCACTTTGTTGCTCTCTCTCTCTCTCTCTCAAATAAATAAATCTTTAAAAAAAAATCAATGTGTTCATATCATGTTTGGGGAAATAATAAAACAAATAGCAACATAGGGTGTTTCCAAACCTCTGTTCTGAAAGTTGGTCACGAAGGACATCAAAAGAAAACCAGCAGATGGCCCTGAACACTTAAAAAAAAAAATACTTACATAGTTATGCAGATGGGGATATACGGAGTGGCAAGCAAATAAAACAGAAGGGAAGACAGAAACTAAGCTAAACAAAGTAATCACCAAAAGAAAACTATGGGAGAAGGCCCTTTGTAAAAGTGGGCTTTTCTGAAAGAGCAGAAACAGCCACAGATGAGGATCCAGGTCTGGCCAGAAGAGCCAAGAGAAGGGAGGAGAACTTCAGCAAGGAGGCGTGGGAAGACAACAAAAGGTGAGCCATGCAGAACGGAGATCAGGCCCTCCCACTCTGCAAAGGGGAGTAGTTTTGTAGTGGAAAGCAAGAACTTGAAAAGTCTTCAGTTGCATATGCGCAAAAAACCAAAAATATATGAGAGGATGAAAAACTCCAGAGTATTCCCAGACTTTTCAAACTCCAACAGCTACCTTGTCTCCCCTCCCAGCCTCTAATTCTCTTTTACAGACTCTAAGTCCAGTCAATGATAATGATTAGAGACTCCGGAATCAAAAGGGCTTTGCGGAGGACGTGCTAAAGAGGCCAAAGATTCTGCAAACTGAATCCCAGGAGATAACCAGGCAGCATTTTACTCTGGTCTCTCCAAGGCCGAGGCACACCCTTAAAGATTATAATGCCTTAAGGTAAATGTCATTCCCCAATCGGGCACAATATGGAAACCCAGTGAGAGCAAGAGAGAAAACAGAAAAAAAAAATCATAAATAATGTGGCCTCCCAGCATTAACCCAGAGTAACTAACTAGGAACTTTTGAGTAATGGAACAAATAAAAAATGCATATGTTCTTCTGCACTAAAACGTCATTTCATATTAGGCTTTAGTGCAACTAAAAGAAAAAAAAAAGGATTTGATTTACAAAGGGAAAAAGCAGCTGTAAGAAAGTATATACTTAAACTATTCTTATCCCGTACATCCCTTAGAAAAAGAGCACAAACATAATTGTTTGCAATTTCCTGGAGAGATCATTAATGCTTAGAGGGAAAAGAGGTGACTGAAGTTTTAAGGACTGGCCAAGCCGAGAGTGCAGAAGTATCAAGTCAGAGGCCATACACCCACTAACCCGATATGCCAGCAGCACCCCTCCCTTCAACATTCTGAGAGCTCTAAATAAACCCTCATTAAAAGTATGACTGTTTCTGCACATGCGACTCGATTAAACCTTATTACCAGCCCTAAGGGTCAACGAAACCCCTCCGGAGGCAGTTCTGCATAAACGCATGAAAAGTCTGAATAGGTTGAACGTTTTTAACTCCTGAAACCTAAGCAACTGTTTGCACTGATAAAGATGTGTAGGACTTCCCGTGAGCGTATTTTTAAGCATCTTTAAGATGACCATCCCTGAGGACGTTACTCCACGGACTAGGGGGGATACGCGTAAAAACATGCTGGAGAGTTCCGCGGAGGAATGGATCACTCTGCGGCGACGGGCTTGGCGATTGCCTAAGCCTCGGGGACGGCATTTCGAGTTCGAGGCTGACGACTGCACGAAATAGGCTTTAGAGAGCTCAGCCCGCCCCCGACGGGTTCGGAGCTCAGCCCTCTCCTTGCAAATAGCTCAAGCACGCACGCAGCACGTTTTACCTGTCCTTCCAGTCCCGCTCAGCTCTGGGACGCGAAAGGCTCCCGCAGCTCCACGCGCCTTTCTTTCTTTCTTTTTTTTTTATTTTTTTATTTATTTATGATAGTCACAGAGAGAGGGGGGGGAGGGAGAGAGAGAGGGAGAGAGAGGGAGGGAGGGAGAGGGAGAGGGAGAGAGAGAGAGAGAGGCGCAGAGACACAGGCAGAGGGAGAAGCAGGCTCCACGCACCGGGAGCCCGACGTGGGATTCGATCCCGGGTCTCCAGGATCGCGCCCTGGGCCAAAGGCAGGCGCCAAGCCGCTGCGCCACCCAGGGATCCCTCCACGCGCCTTTCTATGTTTATATATATTTATTCATGAGAGAGAGACACAGAGACACAGAGAGAGAGAGGGAGGCAGAGACACAGGCGGGGGAGAAGCAGGCTCCACGCAGGGAGCGCGACGCGGGACTCGATGCCGGGCCTCCAGGATCATCCCGGGCTGAAGGCGGCGCCACGCGGCTGAGCCACCCGGGCTGCCCGCCTTTCCAAGTGTAAACCGAGAGTCTCCGGGACCCCTCGGGGTGCAGGGCGGGGGGGGGCGCACGCGGCTGCACGGGGCTGGCGGGGGCGAGGCGCTGCAGCCCCCCCCGCGGCCCCGCCCGGCCCCCCCCCCGCGGCCCCCGCGGCCCCCGCGCCCGGGGCCGCCTCTCCGCGCGGCCGCACACTCGGCAACTTACTGGGGCGGTGGTGGGCGAGCGGCTGGAGCGTGCCGGGGGCTCCGGGAGGCCGAGGGAGCTGCGGCCGCCTCGCTGGTCCGCGCGGAGAGGAGCGCCCGGGCCGCCGCGCTGCCGAAGGCGGGCTGGGCACGTGGGCGCCCCTGTGTGTAGCCGCGCCGGGGGCGGGGCGGGGCGGGGCGGGGCGCTGCCTCCCGGGCCGCCGGCCGCGCGGGCCCGTCCTCCCGGGAGGCGGCGTCGGCGGCCGCGCGCGCCGCGGGGCGGGTCTGCGGCCTGGAGCGCGGGCCTCGGCCGTGCCCCCCCCCCCCCCCCGCCCCGGGTCGCTCCCGGGGCTGCGCGGGCGGGCGGAGCGCCCCCTGCGCTCCCGGCGCAGCCCCTCCCAGGGCGGGGTCGTCCCCGCGACCCTTGTCACATTCTCCTAAGAATTCGTTAAGAAGCAGAACGACGACGTGCCACGCACGGATATGGTCACCGGGAGCCCGGAGTGTGCTTTGCCCGGGGGCGCCACTTGGCCAATACAGACCGTGGAAGTTCATTAAAAAAAATGTGCAGTTGCTATTCTGAAAATTCCAGGAGTGTGACCAGGTTGTCATGACTATTTTAGGGTGGGCGATAAGAAAAATGACATCTGCTATTTTCCAAAAAAGCCAGAGCAGAAGTTGCGCAATCAAGGTTCCTCGTCCTGCGCTATTGTCTGTTTTAGGAGCCTCCCATAAGGTTGAAGGCACAATGTGAAACCCTCGTTAATTTTAATCCGAAAAGAGGCAAAACGTTGGCCTGAATGGAACAGTGAGTGTGTCTTATTATTTTCCTTTGATAGAAAGATCTACCTTATTTTGTTGAATATTATACTAAACATCAAAGGGCTCAGTTTTTTTTTAATTTAATTTTATTTATTTATTTTTTTAGGACTCAGTTTAAAGGAGAAAAAAAAACAGATTATGCTATATATCTTCTTATTCATCTACTAGTAATACTATTAGCTTTGGCAAAGCGCCAGGTTCATATTGAGGCATTCCACGTACACTTTTATATGTGGCGTTCTAAATCATGCTTAACTTCTTTAAGACGTGTGTTCCCAACAGAATCTGACTAAAGATTTGGGACTTCAAAAACTCTTACATGCACACGATCTCAGTGACTATTTCCAGAATCCAGCTACCTCCTTGAAGCCATCAGTGGGCTTCTTGGAAGAGCTAGAAGTCTAGGAGCATGGCCAACTGCAAGGATATTTATTATCTCTTCTAGTAAATGTCCTAAGTAAGAGGGTTTTTTTTTTAAATCAATATAAAATTAGCTTTACAATATAAAACAGATTACTTGTACAACTAATCATTAATGATATAGAGGAAAGTGATACATGTTGGTACTGACACCAATTTTACTCCGTCCCATAAGGGTTAGAAGGCAGTTGCATCAAGGGGTGAAGGAGATTCAAGATGTAAGAGACTTTGTCTAATTTCTAAGGATGAGGCATCTGATATAAAATTTTCCACCTGGTTTTCTTAGGAAACTACAGGTTGCTATTTTAAATACAAGAAATTATTTCCCCATATATTTTTATCTAAACACCCTCAAGGGACAGTCTGTGATGAGGTTGCACCACAGTGATTTGAGATAAACTAATCTATCTGACATTTAGAAACTGCCAATTTAGTCAGAATACCAATCTTTGAGTTATCTGGTAATCTGACTATCTGATGTTGGTGCTTCCTGAAACAAGAACACATTGTGTGCATGTGTGTGAATAATAAAAGCTATTTCATCTCTAAGCAAAAATGAGCAAGTCCTTTCTAATAAGCACAATGTTTGATAGCTATCTTGACGCACTAGAGTCTTTGACTTATGTATTCTTTTTCCTTTTTGAAGTTATTGATTAACTGTGAATCCCACGTCTCATTTTTGGGTTGTTTCTCAGCTTTTAGAATGTGTTTAGATGTAGAAAGAATGGCATGTGTATGGATCTATCATGAGTCTTTAAGATGGACTAGGAGAGCCAAGGAAATGCCATACATAGAAACAAAACACTTGAAACGGATTAAGCTACTTTGACTCTATCTTCATCTTCATTTCCATATGCACTGTTCTGTTCCTACTACTCAGAATGGAATTTGCATCCTCTTCCCAGTTGAGTCACATTTTCACCCACCTCATTCTACCTCACCGTGTCTGATGTACTACACTTTTCACTTGCATCTGTCAAGCTTCCTCCTTTGGGAGGGAACAGAAAATCCAACTTAGTCATTTTTCAGTAGCAGGAATGATCTAGGTGGTTGTGTCCCAAAGATTTCAGAAACATTTGTGCATCTGAACTGCTACGTTTTATGAAATTGCAGGGAATTTCAAGGGACTTTTGGAGCTGAATAAATTACACACCCTTTACTCCTACACTTGCCAAATACAACCCAAAGTAAATCTCACCTCGCACAAATAAGGGAATTACTTTAACTACCTAGACCGGAGTTGATTCCTATTAGTTCTAATTTGACTCCATTATCCTGAAGCTATTTCAGCAAAGACAAAGCTAAAAACCTCCATTTTTTTTTCTTCTAAATCTTTGGATACTGGGTAGTGTGTTTCAGTTGAATTGGTTTGAAAGAGAAAAAAGATTGGATCGGAGTTCAGGCCACTAGTTTCGAGGGCTTTTAGGCCACTCTTATTCTCCACTGCCTTTTCAAAAACGTGCAAAAAATTAAAGGCAACGTTCCACTGGACACATTCCATATTTGCCCATCCCTAAAGATAAGCAATAAAATATTGAAAAAAATGGTTGGAAAAAGAACAATAAACCCTTAAAATGACAAGTCATACTTTAAATTTGTTATTTTTTCTTCTTGTCTTTAAACTAAGACCAAAGCATGGTTTCGCAATAGTTTCTCAGTCCTGCGCTGCTCTCCCTATGAATTCCCTGCGTCCTGTCACTTGGCTTGTTTCTGGGGTTTCTTTACATTGGCCATTAATCAAGAATCACCCAGAGCTCCACCCGCTCTGTGCTGCTCTGTTTCCTTCTGCCAGGATTCCTGCTGGGACTGTATCTGCTGGAAAAAGTCAGCTTTCTCAATCCAAACATCTTTGGTCAGCCTGTTGGTCTAAGGATTGAAAACCAGGGGTTTGGAAGAGAGCTCAGCTAATGTAAATCCTCTTTTTTTTTTTTTCCTTCAGCTTCAACAAAGATTCTCATTGCTTTAGAGATGGCTTCCAAAGCATGTTGAATAGACTTTTCTCAAATTCTCTCCTGCTTGCTGTCCCTTTCTGCTTTGAAATTGTCTCCCCCACACCCTTGACTTCTGTGATCTCCTCCTTTTCTTCTTGGCATCTTCAGCACTTTTTGTCCTGCTTGCTAATTATGGAACTCTTAAGATTAAATTTTTAATTTTTTTTTCATTCTTATCCCTATCTGCCTTCACAATCTTAGGATTGTAAGGCTCAACCAACTTAATGGCATTGATCCCAAAAGCTACTTTTCCAGACCTCATCTTTCATCCTTGCTTCAAACTATGTCTCTGGTGAGATGAACTTGCCAGCACCTGAAATTACATGGTTGAAAAGAAATCCCTCTCTTTCTTAGACTTGTTTCTCTCTCTCTCTCTTTCTCTCTCTCTCCCTCTCTCTGTCTCTTTCTCTCTTTCCCTCTCTCTGACTCCCATCTCACTATTCTTTTGGTATTCCAGGCTTACTACCTTTAATTCTTGTTTACTTCTTCTCCATCGTTCACAACGTTCTGCTATTCCCCAATTTATTTTCTATCATGGGAGTCATCCTTTCTCTTGATTTCTATGAATTCATAGCCTTAATCTCTATTCTCACTATGTTAAGACATGCTATTGCAGCCTTCTATTCTTCTAAAAAGTTTCTTATTGATGGAAAAATCAAACTAAACTCCTTCTATCATGTAAGTCTCCATCAACTGCTTCAGTAAATTTCTGCAAATTATCATTCAGACCTGTGCTATCCAATAGGGTTGACACTAACCATGCCACAGGTGGCTCTTGAGCACTTGATTTCTGACTAAACCAAATTGAGATGTGCTGGAGAGTAAAATAACACACCGAATTTCAAAGACTTAGTACAATCAAAATCATGTGAAAATGATAGCTTTTTCATGTCGATTACATGTTGAAATAATGTTTGGGATGCAGTGGGCTAAGTAATATATATTACTAGAATGATTTTCTCCTGTTTCTTTTGACTTCTTTTCAGTGTGACTCTAGAAAATTTCAAATGACAAATGTGGCTCATCTTATGTTTCTGTTGGACGGTGTTGTGTTAGACAATCAACAAGCCAATTCTGGGCTAGACACTGCAACAAGCCGGAGGCAATTTTTAAAAAGGAAAGATTAATCCAGACAGCTCACTCTTTACAACCTGGTTGATGAGACAAGACATCGGAGAGCCATTGATTGACACAACCAGAAGGTAAACAGAGAATAACAGAAGATTCCCTGGTGGGAACTTAACCGAGAGAAGTGGTCCGACATACCTTTTCTGAAGCAGTGAAATCTCAAAAGATGGTTGCAGGATAAATAGTGTTTCTTTTCTGTAGCTATAGAAGTAAGAGAACAGCATTCTGGAATAGAAGTGAAGGAGAGCACTGAGTGGGCCTGGGGTAAAATGTGTAGACCAACGTGTCTAGAATGAGCGTTGTACCCTGAAAGGGACTCAGGTCTACACAATCTCCTGTATGTTGATATGCTCAATCATCTCTAGAATGACTTCCTGCCTGCTCTTCATGAATTTCTATCCTTTCTTCCAGATTTCTCCATACTCAAGACCTGAAGCTACAAAATAAAGGTACATGCATGTGTTGCCGGCCAGATCTTCACTCTGCTTCTGACCAGGCTTCCAGAAAGTATACTTCAATGTATGCTTTTGGACAATGGTACAGCATGGTGTTTCACTTTCTCCTCAACCAGGTAATCCTTTGAATGGAGAGTCCAAGTCATGTAAAGAACAGAACTCTGTTTATTTAAATTGCCACCTACGTAGGTTGAGTAACCATTTTCATTTGCCTGGGGACTGTCCCAGTTTCAGCACTAAAAGTCCTGTGCCTTAGGAAACCCTTCAGTTCCAGGGAAAGAGATGGCTGCTCCACCTCACTTACTCTGCCATATTCTGGACTCTGACTTTGTTTCTCATTTCTAGCTACTGACCTCCTGCTAATGTGCTTTCTCTGGCCACAGCAGTGCTGACTTCACAACATTTTTTCTTGGCTTTGGTTTTGTGATTTCCGGGGGAAGATTGAGGGGTGGGTCACAATTCTTCGTATTAAATTCACCTTCCCTTTTAAAAACACATCACTGCATACTGTAAGGAGGAAAGGTGTTATGCACTCAATCAAAAAGGGAGAACTTTTTGTGTTCCAAAAAGTAGGAACCCAGAAGTCCTAGTCCAAGTAGATTTATCTCATCACTGGAACCTACTCATCTGTCACTTCCCTGTCCTCCTGGGATCACTCCTGGTTCCTTTGAAGCCATACTTCTCTAGTAAGTCCTATTCTTGTTCTCCAGAGCTGTTAGCTAAGGGGAAGCATCAAAATGATGTAAAAATTCCTAGATCAGAAATTCAGAGAAGTAGGTTCAATTGCAGGTTTTGGCAGCAAAAGGGTATGTAACCCTTTTGGAGGTTAAGAAGCCTCCAAGTCCCAAAGAAGTGAAGCCCAAATGAGGAAGGTGGGTTTGAGTTTTTAAGGTACTGAACTGAAATGAAACCTTTCAGATCATTCCACCCATGTCACAGATGCATAAAACTAGCTATATTAGAATCACCTACCCCAGAGTTCTAGCATCAGTCTGAAAAACTATCTAAATTCCAATTTCCACTTAACAACAACTTCTTGCACAGGGCTGTGAATTCCAAGTTGCAAAACTTGGGTCTCAAAATATTTGTATGGAAAATGTTACTATCTAGCACCTTCCAAGGCTCCTCGGTAGCCTTGTCAAAAGATTAAATTCTTTGAGATCAAACAACAAAAAGTAAATGAACCTCTGGTGGTAGAGAGCACAAAGGAAAATGGACAGTTGGTTCCTGGCAAAGCATGACTTTCATGCCTTTAACCATTTGGCTTAGATTCACAAGATCCATCCCTTCAAAAGCTCCATGAGTTGGTAATGTGTCCTAAGACCTCAGGGGTTGCATGCCTCAGAGAAGATATTTAAAAAGTTCCCACCTGTTTTACTTTTATATTTGGATTGGCATGAACTGATGCCTCTCAGCTAATTAAGTAGTCTTCCCCTCCCACCCTTTTCTGTCCTAGACAGGTAGGCAGAGTCTGTTTTAATGATGAGCAGTCTGGTCCACCACACTTCTTCATAACAAGTCAATGCGGGCTTACTCAGGCAGGGGGAGAACACCTGGCATTCTTCCTTAATTATATAGAAGGGTCAGAACTGCTGGCTCTCATGTGGCTTATTCCCTAATCTCGACTATCACATCAGACCACACTGTCCAGGGCAACTGTGCATTTTCTCCAGCTTAACAGGAAACCTGCCCTTTTATGATTTTGCACGGAGCTGGAGGGAGAACTCTTATAGCCAGGCTAAAACTGAGTAGGATCCTGGCCTAATCTGGAAGGCACTCCAGTTCTGTTTAGGTTAATTTTGAACCTTTCCAAAATTTAATTCTGTGGAAAAGATCATGAAATAAAAAGATACAGTTGCATACAAATGTACAATAAAAAGCACAAATTAATGCTGCTGGTTGCTGACTTAACACATGATTTTGAACAAAAAGTTCTCAATTGCATTTTTTGTTTCTTTTTTCTGTGCAGTGGGGATAATAACACTTTAACTTCTTCAAAAGATTATGAGGAGACACACAGGGGAGGGGAATTACTGTGAACAAGTTAAATCACTGAGGTTTTATTCTTTTTTAAAAAAAAGATTTAATTTATTTGAGAGAAGAGCGAGATAGAAAAAGAGAGCATGAGTAGAAGGAGGGGCAGAAGGAGAAGGAGAAGCAGGCTCCCCACTGAGCAGGGAACCTCTCTGGCAGCTAGATCCCAGGACCTTGAAATCATGACCTGAGCATAAGGCAGATGCTTAACTGACTAAGCCATCCAGGTGCCCCAAATTTTGCACCAGCCATCCAGGTGCCCCAAATCTTGCACGAGTTCATACCCCATTTAGTTTAAACTTTGGACCCAGACACAATTTAAAGTTAAAAATCTAACTCTTAATTCTTAGGTTATATGTATAAATCATGCAATGTAGCATTATCTTCAGCATTACGTTGAAACAAATAAAATAGGGTTTTAAAAACTGACCCTTCAAACTAGATTGATCTAAGTAAGTCCTTTAACAATAGTTCTATCTTTGATACCATCCTCCATTGTCAGCAGCAGTAACTGCCACAGTGTGACCTGTGACCCATGGGTTGGCCAAAAGGACTTCAGCATGCTGGTCATGCTTCTTCCTCTTTTTCTTTCTTTCTTTCTTTTTTTTTTTTAATTGAAGTATGACTGACAGACAACATTATATTAGTTTCAGGTGTATAACATAATGATTCAACAATTGTCTATATTGCAAAATGATCACCACAGTAAGTCTAGTTACCATCCATAACCACCCAAAGTTACAAATTTTTTCTCTTGTGATGGGAACTTTCAAGACTTACCTTCTTAGCATCATTCAGGTTTACAATACAGTATTATTGACTTTTCACCATCTGTACATTATATCCTCATGACTGATTTATTTTACAACTATTAGTTTGTATCTCTTGATTCCTCCCTACTTCCCCTTTCTCCTGAGCCTGTAGACCTTCTTTGTAGTCGTACAGTTTTAGAGAAGCTTAGTGCAAAAAGTGCTAGCAGAAGAAAAACAGGGGAGGAGGAAAACCTTGAAATGACAATATTTTATTTTTTTAAAAAATTTGTTTATTCTTGAGAGACACACGGAGAGAGGCAGAGACATCGGCAGAGGGAGAAGCAGGCTTCCTGCAGGGAGCCCCATGCAGGACTCCAAACCAGGACCCTGGGATTGGGATCGCTACCAGAGCCAAAGGCAGATGCTCAACCACTGACCCACCACGTGCTCCGAAATGACATTTTAATTTTAAACTCTAAAGCATGTCACAGCCTCTGCAGGTATGTGATAATTTTTCAAAGTATACAAAAATATGTATTTTGTTAATAAAGGTATCTAAGTATGGCTCTCAAAAAAATCTACTGGGCCCCCAGTTCAATTGCAGAGGCTGCAATCTCAGCCTTCCAGTGAGGCCAGGCAGCTAACACCAAAATGTGAATCCAGATGGGCATCAGACCATAATGAGGTGGGGGAGGGAAGCTGTGGAACTAAGAAAGCACTCAAATACAAAAGTTTAAAAACACTGAGCCAGATGGTGATACACAAATAGGCTGAATCATACCTTAAGGCTGCAAATTTTCAACATCTGCTCTAAGGTTTACTTATATAATCAAGGAGTCAATCGAAATCATTTATCAAAATTATTTTTTAAACCCCATTCACTACAGGCTTAGTGGATATTTAATTTTCTGTAACATTCTAGTATAGTACTCGCTTGAAGGTACTCTGTATTTGTTTAAAAATCAACAAATAAAAGTTCAGTATAAATTTCTTTCAAAAAGTTACATAATATTTCCCATGAGAAACTCCACTTGCTCCTGTGGGAAACTATACAATGGAGTTTATTAGCAGTAAGATTGTGCATGATCATCAGAATAGCAAAGTGATCTTTTTTACCTGAGTGCATATTCTAATCTGCCTGTATGAATTATGTGAGTAAAATCTTTGAAGTATTGTTGAGGAAGTAACTTGGGTAAATTGAACTTGACAGAGCCCCTTTATCTAGTTCCAATGTGATTATATTTTGAGGCACATATAGAATCATCAAGAATCCTGGTTTAAAATATGATTCAATGAGTACATTCCAGCATTAGATAAAGCAATACAGGACAATGAAAACTGTATTGAATAAGGGGAAACTTAACATCAATAATTCAACATTAACTTTGGGGGGGTTTAATTTGATAGACTGTTTCACATCCTTTTACATTTAAGAAACTTGTCAGTAATATATAAGGGAGTAAGCATTCATTTTACAACTATATGTTGCAGATGCATAAGGTTTGGTTGGTTGTGCCCTGCAAAGCTGCAAGAGGTGCCATTCATGTGAACAAGGTAAAAGGCATCCCTTTATGCGGAGTGTGATTTACTCAGTCCTAAAGGTAGCCTCATTGAGGATTTAGGAGTTAAGTAAGTTGTTCTGCCTCGTATGATTCTCAAAGAACAGAAATCTGTCCATTTAAGTACCTAAATTTAAAGTGCCTTTGTGTCTCTGTGTGTATGTATACATAAATATATAAAGATTGACAGAGAGAGTGCGCATGAGCATGCATGCACAAGGGGGAGGGGAGGGGCAGAGGGAGAAGGAGAAGCAGATCCCTCCTCCTGCTCAGCAGAGAGCCTTGCAAGGAGTGGGACTCGATCCCAGGACCCTGGGATCATGACCATGACCTGAGCCAAAGGAAAGCAGACACTTAAGTGACTGAACCACTCAGGACACCCTATAAATATATAAATATATTAATATATATATTTTATATATATAAAAATATAAATATATATATTTTAAAGATTTTATTTATTTATTAATGAGATATACACAGAGGGAGACAGAGACACAGGCAGAGAGAGAGACAGAGAGAGAGAAAAGCAGTCTCCATGCAGGGAGCCTGACGTGGGACTTGATCCCAGGACTCCAGGATCACGCCCTGGGCCGAAGGCAGGCGCCAAACCACTGAGCCACTCAGGCTGCCTAAATATATTTTTTAATGGACTTTTTCATTAGTGTACAGTTTCCTGGAACCTTAAAGAGACTCTGAAGAAGAAACTTGTACCTTTGGGTCAGGCTTATGAGCATGAAAATAATTAGAGTGCTGTTTTATCATGGATATTATCCCAGTGGTTATTGAAGTGTGCATGCTTAATGACAGCTTCAACAGCATTTTAAAGAATGTTATTGATACGACTTTAAAGGAAAGACAACTTTCAAGGATCCTACTCTACTTTGGAATTTCTCAGAAACAAACACTGAGACAAAGATTTGAGTGGAAGAAATTTAGATGGGAGGAATAAGAAATAGGGAATTAAGACAGGGAAAGAAAGAGAGCAAATACAAAGTGTGTTAGCAAAAGAAGTACCACAAGTGGAGTGGAACCTTCTGCGGAAAAGTGTAGATGGCGTATCTCTGAATTATCTCACGGAGGGAGAGGGAAACGGGATATTTATGTACCACTTCCACCATCTTTGGTCCAGAGCTTCTCCTGGGGTCTGTTAACTCTCTCAGAACGTGGGCAAACATGCTTTAATGACCAGAGAAAGCCCTACAAAGGCATGTAGGATACAATCTTCCCTGTTTTCATTATGTAATAGCAACCCTATATCCTTTTTTCAGCCAGGACTTCCTTCTCTGCTTATTGGTCATCTGGAATAAGAAGCTGAAAATGATAAGGGAGAAGATATAACTTCAGATTCAGTGAAGGGGCGCCTGGGTAGATTAGTCAGTTAGGCGTCATGACCTTTGGCTCAGGTCATGATCTCAGAGTCCTAGGATCAAGCCTTGCATTGGGCTCCCTGCTCAGCAGAGAGTCTGCTTCTCCCTCTCCACCTGCCTCTCTCCCTATTCATGCTTTCTTTCACTCCTTCTCAAATAAATAAATAAAATCTTTTTTTTTTTTTTTTTTTTTTTAAAAAAAAGGAAGATTCGATGGAGTCTTTACTCTGTCCCCTTGTAGAAGGATCCCTCTGCCTTCCAGGAACCAGGACCTCTGGCCCACCCTAGACAAAAGTTGTGGGGGTGGGAAGCCCAAATTCCTCAAGTCATTTCCTGATCTATGCGTTTTAAGCAGGAGAACTTGTTCAATTAAAATGGACTATGACGTGGATCAAAGCTCCATTTTGCCAAAGATGTGACATTGCTTTTGATTTATTATCATGGCTGATGGGGGCATTTTCAGGGACTTGCATCTGGCTTTTCTTCACATATGACTTACCCTGTGTAGGCCAATAAACCAGGGTGAGGTAAGGTTTTATCAGTTCTAATTATAGTTGTTTCCATGATGCCCTTGGGCAACAGAAATTTCCACTTGTTAGTTCCATAGATCCACTGGTTTGACTATGAAATGAACTGAGGCCAGGACTCCGATTTCATTTACCACTGGTGCACCCCCACCCTAAAAGGTGGCTATGATGCAGGTTTAGATCTACTGGCATGAGTGATCTAACAGCTGCATCTAACAACTGAGCTTAAATCTGCTGAGGAAATGTAGGAAATAGTTCGAACATGTGCCTCGAAGTTATCTCACCCACATCAAGAGAGAGCTGAGGTATGTGCATACCAACTCCCTTGCAAATATCTCAGTCATAGGATGAGGGCTGCTCTAGGAGGGGTGATTCTGAAGCCTATCTGGCTGCCATGTGCTCAGCTACAGTGGACTATGATGGCAAGAAAAAGCCTTCAGTTGCAGGCACTGGCAGTTGGAGGTCAGTATTAGGTGCACCCACTAAAACAGAAATAGCCAAAGGGGTAAGCATGAAACACTGATATTACCTTCTACTTTTAATTAACTTTTAAGTTTTATTTATTGTGCTTTATTTTATTGTATTTCTTAAATACCGCACAAACATAAAACTAATTGTTAACTCCTTTGCTTATTTATCTTAGAAAACAAGAAAACCGACCCAAATTACAAGTTAAGAGGACAGACAATTTGCAAACCCATAAAATTTAAGTTAACATTAATTCAGTGTGGGAGATAATATTTTGCTAAAACTAAAATGCCACATAGACTATGAGTATGATACTCTGCCAGGATTTTTTTTTTTCTGCCAGGATTTTTGAATTAGTCTTCCTTTGTTTCATGTGAAGACTCAAAAATTTCCACCATTTTTCCTTAATTATTAAAGAACTTTCATGTATATAGTGAATGTAAAATCGTTTCCCTTCACTTGGCTTGAGTGCATTATTTACATGCTAAGCCATTCTCTTTTATTCTTAAGAGATATAAATCTTGACAATATACACCTATAAACCTTCGGACAATATAAAAATATAATGTAACAAATTCAAACTAGAACATGGGGCTGAGAAAATGCAAATGTCTAAGTGGAAACACTAAATTTATCATTTTTCATAACATCCAAAGGTTATCTGTAGTTATCTAAAGGAATTCAATAATAAATAAGTAATAACAAATGAGTAATAAATAAGGTATCTAAAGGTACCAGGAATGGGGGTGCCTGGGTGGCTCAGTTGGTTATACATCTGCCTTCGGCTCAGGTCATGATCTCAGGTTTTGGGATTGAGTCTATTGTCAGGCTCCCCACTTAGCAGGGAGTCTGCTTCTCCCTCTCCCTCTGCCCCTCCCCCACCATTCATGCTGGCTCTCAAACCAGTAAATAAATTTTTTTAAAAAAAATTAAAAAAGGTTATCAAGAATAGCACATATTGTGATGTTGAATATTATTTCAACTTCTTAAGGATTTTAGTTTTTTTAATTTTGGAGAGATTTTTAAGGAACAGAATTTTTAAATATGGAAATCCTAATCTCAAATATCAATTCTATCAGTTTTTCATTGGTAACTTTTTCTTTGATTGAATTGAAGTAAAATTATACTGAATTACTGAATGCCACTATTTCTGTAAAAGTAACATGTACACCATGATCCTAGTTTGTTTTTTAAATTTTCTTTCCTCTCTTCCTTCCTTTGTTCTTTCAGCAGAGGGAGATGGCTGGAGTTATATATATATTTTTTAAGATTTTATTTATTTATTCATGAGAGACAGAGAGAGAGAGAAAGACAGAGACACAGGCAGGGGGAGAAGCAGGCTCCATGCAGGGAGCCTGACGTGGGACTCCATCCCAGGTCTCCAGGATCAGACCCTGCGCGGAAGGCGGCGCTAAACCGCTGAGCCACCCGGGCTGCCCTATATTTACTTTTGACTATTTAATCTTGGCTATTTCATTTCTGGGTGATAGGAATTTGGGGACTTTTAATTTTTCTTTCAATTTTTCTTGAATTTTTATAAGATAAAATCAGGAAAATTATTGGGAAAAACTAGTGTAATCGAGCTTGATTTCCATTATTTTTAATTATGTCATAGCTTCTGTGCTGATCTAAAGATCAAGACATATTTTTAAACCAATCTCGATTATAAACCAACCTAATTTCTAGGGGCCAAGTGGTCCAGGCATAGTATTATATTTATTTTTTGACAGTTCTCTTCAGCTTTTGGATATTAATTCATTGGGATGAGTATCTTTGGCCCAAAGAAATGGAAAAGATTTCTTATTCTTTACCTAGTTATGGTTAAAATCTATCATTCCTCTGTGGCTGAACCCATATTTTAAGCCCCTGCAATCTGTTGCTATGATGAAATCTTACAGAATTAACAAACTTGAGCCAGTGTGACTCTATATCAGGGTGATCCTCCAGGAGTCATAAGAAGCTCAGTGGTTAATCCCCTATATAGTTCTTGAAATGGAACTGGATGAAAATCAAAACTATATAAAGGAAAAAGGCAGTTTTAGGGTAAATATGATTCAAACCTCAGACATTAATGTTCTCTATTCCATGGACAATTAAGTGTGTTTGAAATTTAATGTCCTAACTTAACATTCCTTGTTGATAACTCAGCAGCAAGAGGCAAAAACTTAGAAGGTCAGGGGGCACCTGGGTGGCTCAGTGGTTGAATGTCTGCCTTCAGTTCAGGTCATGATCCCGAGTCTTGGGATCGAGTCTTGCATCAGGCTCCCTGCTTCTCCCTCTGCCTGTGTCTCTGCCTCTCTCCCTGTGTGTGTCTCTCATGAATAAATAAATAAAATCTTAAAAAAACAAGAATCTACAAAGTCCATAAAATTAAATGCTATTTTACTCAGAATCTAATACCTGCCTCAGCTACAAATGCAAGTTCCCCCCAGTTCAACTGACGTTAAATTCAGCCACAGAAATTCACGTCAGACTGTACAAGGACTCACGTCTATTAAAAACAATCCTATACCTGGAATTCCCAGGTGCTGCAGCTGTGTCAGGATAATAGATATTAAGTGGAGTTTTTCTTGCTGTCTCATGATTGCTGTTAAGACCCAAGCCTGAGGGAAACAGAGACTGAGGGTCCTACACCCTAAGTTCAGAGACACTAGCAGTTGGGGCCCATACCTCTCTAGCAGAGAGGAAAGGCCTGGATGAGAGGTGTGGGCTTGGGGAGGATGTGCTACTCATGGGAAGGAGTTATCCCATCCTTCTCTACAACCAAGGATGGGGATGCCGCCAGGAAAATTATTTCTAACAGTGGAAGGAGAGGTTAGCATTGAAGTTTGCTATTTAATATATATTGGATCAACAGACTGAGCGACTTGACAGAGGTCAAAGAAGGAGTGTTAGTGTGGTACTGAGATGCTCAGGGGAGCTAAAATCCCACCAGAGCCCTGGCTGAGTTCTTAGTTTAAGAAGAGTACAGAAAGACCTACTTGTGCCCATCGGCCCAGGAATGGCCTTGGGGGTGGACTGGAGGCATTGCCGGGACCATGGCAGTATGGGGGATAAGGAGGTGGATGCAGTAGGGCAACATGATATAAGTTACCAGCTGGCTGGAAGATATTAGCTCTTGAAAGGGGCTCCCAATGACCAAGGAAGCTGCTCCAAAGTGACCTCTTCAACCATTCACACAAGGACAGTGAGCTAGAATAGCAGGTAAGGTTGTCAAGAGAAAAGGACTGCAACCTCACAGGATATAGTAATTAGATGTCTATCTGTCTGTCTCTGGTTCTCCAAAGCCAGAAATCCATCTCATGCCTCCTTCTCTGTTCCTTAGACTGGCTGCTCTGTTGAGGTGAAGGGGGATGGCTAGGTTCGAAATAGTTAAGAGATTAAAATTTTGAAATGAACTGGATGGGAACTTCTGGCCAAGATGGAGTCGGGGCACCAGGCTTATATTCACTCCTGAAACTAAACATACACACACACACACACACACACACACACACACACATACACACACACACACAAGCCAGGCAAAATATACAAATCAATGCTTTTTAAGACATGCAATTAAGCATTGTTGGTCATTATAAAAGTGCATATTAAAACTAAGATGAGATATCAGAAGGAGTAAAATAAAAAGACTATTTCACACGTTGGCAAGGATTTGGAGGAACTGGAACTCTCAAACTATTTTGATAGGACTATACAACTACTTTGGAAAATAATTTGGGAGTTTCTAAAAACATTAAGCAGAAGCCTATCATATGCCCCAGCCATTATTCAATTAGGTATTTATCTAAATTTTTAAAAGCAGAGATGCCCAGATAGAAAAACTTGTACGCAGATTTTTCACAGCAGCTTTATTGGTCATTGTTTCCCAACCGGAAACAACTCAAGTGTCTGTCAACAGGCGAATGGATGTACAAATTGTAGTATAACCATATAATTGAATACAACACAACAAGAAAAAGACATGAACTATTGGTTCCTACAACAACATGGATAAACCTCAAAATATTTACGTCAAGTGAAAGAGACCAGACAACAAAATGACAGCATGCTCTTTAACGGAAGGAGGGCAAATGACAGCATGCTCTTTAACGGAAGGGGTAGGAGGGAGAGATTCCAAAGAGTAAGAGGAAATTCTGGGGAGTGATGGTTGTATTCACCATCTTGAGGGTGGTGATAGTTTCATGGACGCTTTTAAGGGTCAGAATGTATTGAATTGCACACTTGAAACATACTCAGCTCATTCTAGGCCAATAACACCTCAGTAAAGCTGATAAAAAGTAAAGAACCATAATGTGGCTATAGGATCTAAAATGGGACTGATCGAATCGAAGTTACTGAAAAGTTATGAAATTGGACTGAGGGAGAATTGAGTCCTTCCTCAGGCAGAGATAGAGTAGATTAACAAATATAGTGGGGGTGGGATGGGGACTGCTATCCTTTGTATTCTAGTTTCCTGAAATTTGGCAGTGCATTAGTTACAAAACCAGCCATTCACTTGCAATCACCAAATGCTACAGCCAACCCAAGAGCTTTCCTTATCCTATGATATCTTGAGAATGCAATGTTAGTTCTGCTAGTGCATTTTCAGGGACTCATGGCCGAGCTGTCATGTGCTCAGGCT
The DNA here is from genome assembly GCF_905146905.1 of Nyctereutes procyonoides. Classification (NCBI taxonomy): domain Eukaryota; kingdom Metazoa; phylum Chordata; class Mammalia; order Carnivora; family Canidae; genus Nyctereutes; species Nyctereutes procyonoides. The sequence continues at coordinate 641,384 of NW_026575120.1, forward strand.
TGAGAATTAATCTTATTTCTCTTCCCTCCGGGTTCTGAGGGACAATCAAGAAATAGACATGGAAATTGGGGTCAAAATATTATCTTGGATTTATTATAACTGGATCAGGGAATTAGCTTGGATCTAAAGTTTGACACCTTTACGTATGATTTGAATTTTTGTTTATTTGTTTATTGTTAAAGAGAGAGAGAGAGAGAGAGAGAGAGAGAGAGAGAGAGAGAGAGAAACAGCACTGGGGAGCGAGGGGAAGAGTGTAAAGGAGAGAAAACATCAAGGAGCCTCCCCATTGAGCATGGGGCTCCACACAGGCTCCATCTCATGACCTGAGATCATGACCAGAGCCAAAATTAAGAATCCAATGCTTACCTGATTGAGCCACCCAGGAGGCCCATGATTTGAATTTATTTTACCAGCACCTGGACAGCTGAATTTCTTCCTTGCTCTTCTCCCCACTCTTCCCCAATGCCAAGGCTGAGACAATTGTAGTAAATTCACCCAAAGGAGCAAGTGCAGAGGAAGAGAAAAACATTCTGTCTGTGTAGGCACTAATATGGCACTGAGAAGAGCTACTTGAGAAAATGTTTGGAATCATAGGAGGCATTAAATGTCATTACAATCATCAAGCTGACTAAGGGTCTTCTGTACATAAATAAGTGGATTGGCATTCAGGTGCTATGAAGTTTTAAAAATTTTTTTTGCTATTTTTTTTATTTGATGCACACATTGCTAGTATCAACACTAATCTCAGTACATTTTTTTCAACTGATACCTAGTTTACAAACTAGTCTTTAGTTGAAATGGATCTTCTCCATAGCAAAGTTGTATAATACATTTCTTTCAGGTATATGTCAAGAATTCCACATAAGTTGTTTAAGTACAAATTGAAATAAGATAGATATCATAACTATGATAGATATGAAGACATGCACAGGATTTGCTCTTTCATTTTGAAACACATGATTGATGCAAAAGTGTTGTATCATTTGCTCATTTAATTTAGGTATACTCAAGTCTATTACAAAGGGAAAGTGAGAGAGAGGGGAACAATTCAAACAGCACAGTTCACCTGCTCTTCTACTCATTCTTTATTCACCCAAATTACACATGTGATGCTCTTGACTCCTTCACTGCTCTCAGATCCCATGTGTCTCATATCTCACTACACTGAGTATGACTCTAGGTACAAGGTACATGTACTTGGGATGCCTGCCTGGCTCAGCAGTTGAGCATCTGCCTTCTGCTCAGGTCTTGATCCAGGGGTCCTGGGATCTAGTCCCACATCAGCCTCCCCACAGGGAGCCTGCTTCTCCCTCTGCCTATGTCTCTGCCTCTCTTTGTGTGTCTCTCATGAATAAATAAATAAAATCTTTAAAAAAAATTAAGGTACATGTACTTTAACATAGTCCCTACATGCAATCCATCTAACTCACTCGCTGCCAACCAAAGAAGTAGTGATCTGTTCCAGTGTAGGAGGAAGCACTGATCTTATAATTAGTAAGAGATTGCTTGTCTCTTATGTGGGTGGCTGTTGGCATCCAAACACCACCAACCTAAGAGATTTTCAAGAGGAATGATTTTTCTTTACCTTTTGTACTACCTATTTACCTGAACCCCTACATAAGATATAGCACCTCTGTAATATTTGCCATCCACTGGTGTTATTTCGTAAAGAGATTTGGGGAAGAAATAATTCTATTTTCTGTCAGAGCATAAATTTCCATCAACTTTGTAGCTGGTTGGCCAAGCATATTGACTTAAATGTGAGGCTTACCTATGTTTTGTCCCTCTATAAAGTACAATTTTTGAATATCTTTGTATTTTGTTCCCTTTTCCATCTTTAGCAACAAAACTAATCAATTTTATACTAGAAGGTATTATTTTGTACTTGTTCCTTCATAAGTTCACCAGAGGGGTCATTGCACTTTTTGTTTTAATGATAAAAGAGTTTCCATGGCTTTTTGCCACTCCTAGACAAGGTTGTAAAACAAACAGTGACCTGGGGACTATGGGTGACAGGGTTGTTAGTCTAATAAAAAAGTTTTCAAATATTCTTCAATATCCTTATTTATTTCTCTCTGTAGCTGCTTATACAAGATCATCTTTCATATTCATTTGTCCCAGTCCTTCAACAAATATTCTGCATTCATGCCAGTGTGTTGTGTTCTGTATTTGCAGTTAATGACCTTACTTGGAATTAGATATTTAAAATATTATTTATTTTTAATGACTCATTCTTGGGCAGTCAATCTTTTATTGATTAAACTACTGAAAACATAACTTCAATAGAATTTATAATTTTACATGTTTATTTCTTCTCATATTTGAGGTTACTATTGATACAGTTTACATGTTTTTTATATTGTGCAGCTAGTAATAGAATATTGTAATTATGATTGTTTTTGCTATATTCCCTTTTTTAACCTTTTAAAACTAGAATTGTGATTTATGCACCACCATTACTATTTTGCAGAATCTTACTATAACTATATATTTACATTACAAGTGAGATTTGCACTACCTTTTTATGTTTTTGTGATGTTAATTTGTGTTCTTTTATTTCCACTCAAAGAACTTCCTTTAGCATTTCTTGTAAGGCAGATCTGGGGATAATGAACTTCCTCAGCTTTTGATTGTTGAAGAAAGTCTGTATCCCTCTTTTTCTGAAGGATAGCGTCTTGGGGTATAGGATTTTGGCTGATAGTTATTCTTCTAAAATATTTTAAGTATGACATCCCATTCTCTTCTGGCCTGAAAAGCTTCTGTTGAGAAATCTGCCAGTAGTCTTATGGGGTTCCCTTGCATCTAACTTCTCTTTTTTCTCTTGCTGCTCTTAAAATTCTCTCTCTTTTTTTTTGTCTTTGATTTTTGACACTTTAATTATAACGTGTCTTAGTGTAGCTCTACTTGGGTTCAACCTATTTGAAATCCTTTGGGCCTCGTGGATCTGGATGTCTACTTCTCTCTTCAGGTTTTGGAAGTTTTCAACCATTATTGTTTTAAGTATACTTTCCACCCCTTTCTCTTCTGAAATTCCCATAATGTGAATACTGTTTCTTTTCATTGTGTCCCATAAGTCCCATACACTTTCTTCACTCTTCTTTTTTTTTTTTTTCTCCTCTAACTGGATAATGTCTAACATCCTAAACTCCAAGTTGCTGGTTCTTTCTTCTGCATGGCTGAGTCTACTTTTGAAACACTCCATTGAATTCCTCAGTTCAGTTACTGTATTTTCAAACTCCAGGATTTGTTTCTTATTCTTCTTTTTAAAAGAAAAAAAAAAGATTGATTTATTTGTTTATTTTAGAGAGAGAGAGAGAGAGAGAGAGAGAGGGCAAGTGCAGAGGGGTGGGGAAGGGCACAGGGAGAGAGAGTCCCAAGCAGACTCCGGACTGAGCATGGAGCCCCGCGTGGGGCTCCATCTTACATCCTAGAGATCAAGTTCCGAGCTGAAACTAAGAGTCAGATGCTCAACCAACTGTCCCACCCAGGTGCCCCATGTTTTCCCCCCTTTTTTTTTTAATGGTGGCTATCTCCTTTTCAAACTTATTTTTTCGTTCATAGTTTGTTTTCCTAATTTTATTTTGTTATCTATGTTTTCTTGTAGCTCACTAAACTTCTTTAAGAGCATTATTCCAAACTTTTTGACAATTCATAAATCTCCATTTTGGGGGGTCAGTAATTAGAGCTTCATTAGTTTCCTTTGATGGTGTCATACTTATCTGATTTTTTGTGGTCATTAATTCCTTACATTGGTATCTACACAATAGGGTAATGGGGCTCCTGTTCCATACTTTATATATTTAGTTTAGTACAGACCATTCTTCATCAGTCAGCAGCTCAGTGTGAGTTTCTGGATGTGTCTTCTGGTAAGGTCCTTGGGCAGGTAGGACCTGTGACCTACTATTATGGTTTCTTTTGGGGCAAGGCAACTGAGCTCTGAGGACAGGAATGGGTTGGTGTGGGGGTGCCACTGGCTGAGAACCATTGCCTAGCATGGTTCCTTATTCAGGTGAGGATGAAAGATGGGCTCTATGGTTAGGCTTACTAGATGGTCAGAAATGGGTACTATATTCAGTTTTAGATGAAACTATGAATTAGGTTCCCTATCCTGGTAGGGCAGAAGGACAGGACCCAGGGCCTGTACAACTCCTTGTTTGGGAGCCTGAGTCAGGCCAGAGCATACACTGAATTCCCTAGTCAGGTGAGGTCACTGGTTTTGCTCTGCAGATGGGGGAAACCATGAGCTGTACTCTCTGTTTAAATGCTACTGTATGTATGGCTGTTGAATTGGCTACACAGCTGCCCCTATGCTTTGGTTATTTTCCCTTGTTGGATAAGCTGAAGGCTATATTCAGTGATTAGTGGGTCTATGGATTAGATTCCTTGCCCAAACACAGTGGTGAAGCAGCATTAAACCTAGTAAAGCTCTTTGTTGTCTTTTCTCAAGCCAACCTGCATCCCAAGTTCCTGGCCAAACAAGGTCACTGACTTTGCTCTGCAAACTCTTGGCTCTCCCTGTCTTTCTCTAGCCTTGAGAAATGCTGAGTTGCACAGCTTCCAAGCGTTGTTACCAGTCCTTCTGGTCAGATAGGACGAGAAGACACTCTCCACAGTGGGTGGGGTTGTGACTCCACTTCTTGCCTGGGCATGGAAAAACCAGGCCCTAAGGACAACAAAATTCCTTATTTGAAAATCTGAAGCAGGCATATGTGCACTCTGCCAAGTTCTCTGGTCAGAGTGAATCTCTTAGATGTGCAGATGAACAAAGCTGGTGGTTGGGATTTCTACTTGGGCACTGCAGGTATGAACTCCATCTGCCAAGATCCTTGTGCTGGTTGTGGCAAGTACCTCCTTCCTCTATCATCACCAGATTTCTAGTGGTTGAACTCCCAGATTCCTCTGCAATCCTCATAGTGTGATATCACAGTAGGGCCTCCCACAAAGTGGCCCACAATGCTGGAGAGGGCTGGTTGTACCCCTTGGGTTTTGTTTTCCTACTGTAGGAACCAGTGGCTCAGGAGAGACTTTTGTGGTACTGTGCTGGCCTGGGGGAAGGACAATGTGGCCAACATTTAGCTGCTTCTCCTATTCTCCTAATGTAGTTTGTCTTGGTCCTCTGGTACAGGGGATGTGTGGCCTCACCCCTATGTTTTAGGATTCTCTCAGTGGTGACTCATTATTGAATAATTATTAGTTGTTCTTCTTGTGGGGCAAAGTCAGGAATGGTGTATGTTGTCTTTTCTGTCTTCACTACATGACTAATTATAAAAAGAAATCTAATCATCAAAGAATAAAACCCATACGTACATTTTTCTCCAGCCCATACTCTCCATTGAACTTCACTGGTGATAGAAAAATGAAATCAGCAACATTTTCAACTTTCTAATAAGTGTATGCCTATGTGATCAGGTGAGTGGATATTTTCATGCCTGGGCTAGATAACTTCTTTTTTTTTTTATGCTATGGTTCACTATCAACTCCAAGAAAATGAGGCATGTTGCAATCCAAGGTGTCATAGGGCAGTAGGGAACCTGGGATTTGTATTTCTGCTGTGTAGTGCTCTCTTCCTGTCCATTGGTAAACCACCTTGTAGCCATAGAACCATTGAAAGCTAGAGCTTCAGTGGGTCTCTGGCATGACCCAATATAGCTATCTCATTTGTCACAAAAGGAAATAGAGACCTGGGTAATTTAAATTGTCTTTCCCAAGGCCATACCCCTAGTTAGTGGTGGAAGCAAGTGGGGTGGTGGTGGTGGGGGGAGTCCAAGCAGGATGTTATGATTTTTCCACTATCATTTTGCTCCTTGGAGCAAAGCATGTCCTATGACATACATAGCCTATATGTAATGTAGGAAAATTCTCTAGAATTTCTCTAGTCAACTGGATGTCTTGACCCCAGGGAAGAACATAATGTCAGGAGAGATGCACCACCAATGCATCGCTGCTCTTGTAATGAAGGTGGCAGGTGTCCTGTGGGTCAAGGTTGAAGCAGTTGGCAGGAGAGTAGTACCTGCCTCAAACATGCTTCACCACTAGACAAATATGGGATTTCAATACTTAGGACAACTTGTCCTTTAACCTTGTGATTTCAAACAGAGATGTGAGTGGAAGTGTAGGTGGAGAGACAGCAAGACAATGACTAGGCATTTGTCAAAACCGTTTGTCAACTAGTTGAAATGTGGCATTTTGTACAAATACAAAAAATAAAGTACCAGTGGTAAATTATCAGAAAATAATAATAATTCTAGTATTGCTTTATTCATCTCTAATATACTGCTTGATTTTTCTCCTAAAAGATTAAAATGATGTCTTCTTAATGGTCAGGAGAAGTTAGGTTATGTCTCCATGGTTAGGTGAAGTTAGAGGAGAATATTATACAAAAGGCAAAGCTTTAAAAAAAACTTAGGAAAAAAATAAAATAAGGCTAAATTATGTTATTGTACTGTCTGGCAGCCCTGTGATTAGCGATATCAGGGGGTGTGTGGAGGGGGTGTGTGGAGGGGGTGTGTGGAGGGGTGTAGCTGTAGAGCTGCAATCGCTGCTTTCTATCTGGTGTTGACGTAGGTGTCAAAAACCAGCTGACAAGCTTGATGTTGGGCAATTCTTGTGATAACTTAGTTCAAGCTTCTGCTCTTAGGCAAACACCGAAGTGAAAAACAGACTGTAAATATTCACTAGCTAGAGGGTCCAGAGACTAATCAGGTTTTGCTCCATGCATGTAGACATTCGATCTCAGCTGATGGTCAGGACAGGGCGGTGCAAGGCATTATATGCTTTCTTATTTAGAAGCCCACTAATGACAAATTCTCTGCTTTATACCACTCACTGTGGCTTAATGTGATCATGAAAATAAATATTGGGCTAATGTTAAGTAATGTTTTTAGGGAAATACACAACAGTGGTAACCTGATTTTTTGAGTATAAAAGGAATACTACAACACTTCTGCAGGGGTTCGAATACAAAAATTATGCTTAATCTGCTGCACCCACGGAGTTATCTATAAAAAATCATTTCAAGAATCTTGTGTTTTTAGAATTCTCTGGAAAAAAGTAGACTTTTCTAAAAATGATAGAGAATACATATACAGACGATTTTTTCCCTTTTGGGTACAAATAAAGTTTTGCTTAATAAAAAAAAAAGGTAATGCTGTGTAGTTCTGAAGTACAGCTGATATATGTCTGGCACTTAAAAATTAAACTTTATGGGGATCCCTGGGTGGCGCAGCGGTTTGGCGCCTGCCTTTGGCCCAGGGCGTGATCCTGGAGACCCGGGGTCGAATCCCATGTCGGGCTCCCGGTGCATGGAGCCTGCTTCTCCCTCTGCCTGTGTCTCTGCCTCTCTCTCTCTCTCTGTGTGTGACTATCATAAATAAATAAAAATTAAAAAAAATTAAACTTTATGATAAAGGAATAAGGAGTTACTACAGTTTTGAGTTTCTTTGTCAATAAGAATGAGGTCTTATAATGCTTCAAAAATTCTTTAAGGCAATGCATTAGTTTTTATCTAGTTCACAGAGAGAGATATGGGGCTTTTTTTAAAAAAAAGATTTTATTTATTTATTCATGAGAGACACACACACAGAGAGAAAGAGAGGCAGAGACACAGGCAGAGGGAGAAGCAGGCTCCATGGAGGGAGCCCGATGTGGGACTCAGTCTCGGGTCTCCAGGATCAGGCCCTGGGCTGAAGGCAGCGCTAAACCACTTGAGCCACCCAGGCTGCCCAAATATGGGGCTTTTAAAAATATATCATACAAGTAGAGAAAACTTCCATAGTCTACTTTCCAAAAGCTTTTGGTTGAAAATAATAATCAATGTGTTGTGAAAAATTCAAATATGAAACATTACAGCAAAATAGGGATAATATAGCAAGATCCACATTCCTGAATTTCTTTCTTTCAAACACAATAGTTGATTTTAACAATTTTTTCTCCTATGTGCTCATTAACTCCTAAAGGAAAGAGATATCATCAATTTCACTTCTACTTAAATTAGTAAATTTGAACACAGAACTTTCTCTTCTTTTTTTTTAGTTTCATGTATTCAATAGAAAATCATAAGCCATGCAGTGGTGATCCATAGAGCCTGAGATTAATAAGGCATATCCTCAAGTGAGACATGAAAATAGGGAAAACTAAAATTCAATACCTTGCCAAGTTTTTACTAGAATTCATTAAAGGATACAAACAAAAAGAATTTCACTGCGTGCGTTTGATTGAGAAAAACACTGTACCACGCTTTTCCCAGGGATGTTTTGACAACCACTGTTCTGCTTGATTTTTAGGCTTATACGTATTTTAAGGCAAATGAAATCCATATGTTTCTGATTTACTTATGCTCAACTCATCAAAATGTAGTTGATGAGCTTCTTGAAGTCTGAGCAGCTTCTAAACCACACTTATCCTTGTGAAATAGAACTCAAAGACAGAATTGGATTGTATTTAACTATATACTTATTTTTAAACTATCTGAGGAATTTCACTGAACTCATGTGGCTTAATACATATTATTATGCTATCTTTTGGAAATAGGCAAGTGGTACAAAATGTTTAGCCAAATAAATCCTCACTATTCCTTCTGCCCACTGCCTTTTTGATTGCATTGTTTTTCAAGGGAAACAGAAGGAATTTGGCCTGCAAAGAGAAATCTGTCCTTTCCTCAAGGAACATAATATATTCAATTGCTTTTCTCTCTAATTCTTCATATAAACAATAATGCTTGTCAGCTGTGAAATCAAGTAATTCTCATTTCTAGTTCTTCATTGGATTTTTATTCAGGGAATTTTGGTCAGAGTTCTATTATGGTTTAAAAATAAAGTGTTAGCTCTATGAAGGCATGAAGCCAGTGACTGTGATCATCAGCCTTGCATTCCCACATTTGGCACAAAAAACTATTGGTTGAAGGAATGAGTATGTCTGGTTTTGTCAAGGTCACTGGTATCCACTCTTTGTTCTTTGGGCTTCAACAGAGTATAAGCAGCCCTATATTTATTAATAGTAGATGTGCTTTGGAGATAATAGAAAGACATAACAGTAATTCTGATAACTGGGTTTTGCAGAAGATTTAAAATATTTTAGGGATCCCTGAGTGCGGTTTTAGCTCCTGCCTTTGGCCTGGAGCATGATCCTGGAGTCCCAGGATCTAGCCCCATATCGGGCTCCCTGCATGGAGCCTGCTTCTCCCTCTGCCTGTGTCTCTGCCTCTCCCGCTGGCGCTCTGTGTCTCTCATGAATAAATTAATAAATAAATCTTTAAAAAAATAAAATATTTTAATGGCTCAGATCATTATATTATCAAACATTCCTCAGGCAGCCTTTCAAAGCTAAAGTATTACAACCAAACTGAGATTAAGGAGAGTCACACACACAAAAAATCCATAGGATACCTCTACTCTGGTATCAGTAACATTCCATGCTACCCCATGAGAAAAGTTCTTCTCCAAAGACAATGCTTCTTCTCCAAAGACAATGCTTCTCTGTTGCCTCTTCACCCACCTGTTGGTGGCTGGAGCTCAGCCCCAGTTTTGTCCTTTTTTCCCATGAAGCTTATTCCACAGAGGACTCTACCATTATTTTGCAGTCCTGTCTAAAAGAGATTTTATCATGACATTCTCTCCTCTCAGTAGGGCTTAAGGTAGCAGTAAGATGTAGACAAAAACAAAGCATTTATGGACAGACTTAGGTTACCCACTCCCACCCCCTACCCCCCAAAAAAAACAGTGTAACTGCTCTGAACTTCAACTTGGTTATTTCAAATGCAATTATAATAGCTAGCTTGAGGACTGTAATGCAAATTAAATAAGAAAACATACACAGTTCCCAGCACATAATTGACTTTCAAAATACTAGGTTTATTTCCTCTCTATTCCAACACCCTGAAGAATATCATATCTACCTATGCTTTCATATTTATTATTTCAGAGCATACTTGTCATGTGCCAATTATGAGCTAGGCAGTCTGTTGGGTGACTTGGACTCTAGTGTGCAGAAAAGGATCACAACCATGTTCTTCTGGGATTTTAAACTGAGTGGGAGAGAGACATTAAAACATACAAATAATTCACTCATATTTGAAATTTAAGAAACAAAACAGATGAGCATAGGGGAAAGGATGGAAAAATAAAATAAGCTGAAAATTGAGAGAGAGGTAAACCATAAGAGAGGCTGAATTCTAGGAAACAAACTGAGGGTTGCTGGAGGGGGGTGGGGGGATGAGGTAACTGGGTATTAAAGTGGGCACTTGATATAATGAGCACTGGGTATTTATTTTGTGCAACTGATGAATCACTAAATTTTACCTCTGAACCTAATAAAAATAGGAAAAAAATTTAAATTGTACATATGAATAAGTATTTACAAGTTACACCACATTGTGAAGGAAAAGTAGAGATCTGTAAGCACTGTTACTATCAAACATGTCTCCTGATCAGCCGACTCATTTCCAGGCAAATATCAGGATTCCCATTCTTTTTTTTTTAGAAGTTTTATTAATTAATTAATTAATTAATTTATTTATTTATTATAGTCACAGAGAGAGAGAGAGAGAGAGAGGCAGAGACATAGGCAGAGGGAGAAGCAGGCTCCATTGACCCGGGAGCCCGACGTGGGATTTGATCCCGGGTCTCCAGGATTGCGCCCTGGGCCAAAGGCAGGTGCTAAACCGCTGTGCCACCCAGGGATCCCAAATATCAGGATTCTTAACACCCAAAGCATTTTCATGGTCCTAGCCACAGTCACATGTGACACTTTCAAATCATATTATATTTTTATGAATTGGGAAGGGATAGATACTTGTGTTTATCAGACATATATAAACCCATAGAAAGAAATGTGGGATCCATGTAAAAGCCTTAATATAAAATGAGACTATCTTTAATGTTTATTTATTAGAAACTGCCAGATTATTAACAGATTTGCACCTAGAAGACTGGATGATGCACCTGCTTGCCCTAAGCATATCCTATAGGCAAGACTTCCGCTGTAAACTGAACAGAGAATAGCCATCATATTGCCCAGGAAAGGCAGTGGGTTTATTTTTTCAGTTTTATTGAGATTTCTCTATACGTAAAAAATTGCAGGTATTTAATGTATACATGTTGATGAGTTTGGACATATGCCTATACTTGTGATACTATCATCACAACTAAGGTAGTAAACATAGCCATGATCTCCAAAAGATTTCTTGTGTCCCTTTGCTTTTGTGTGTGATAAGAACATTTAACATTAGATCTGTTTTCTTAAAAAATCTTTAAGAGCACAGCACTGTACTGTTAACTGTAGGCACTATGTTATACAGCAGATCTCTAGAATGTATTCATCTTACATAACTGAAACTTATACCTATTGAACGACTTCCTAGCCCACCCCAGCCCACCCAAATCATCTGGCAACCACCACTCTATTCTTCTTTTCTCTGTTTCTATGAATTTGGCTCTTTAGGTACCTCGTGTAAGTGGCATTATACAGCATTTGTCCTCCTGTGACTAACTTATTTCACTTAGCTTAATGCCCTCCATGTTGTTGAAAATGGTAGGATTTCTTTTTTTTAAAACCAGATTAATATTTCATTGTATGGATATACCATATTTTCTTTACCCATTCATTTGTTGATGGACATTGGGTTCTTTTCAGATTTTGGCTATTGTAAATAATGCTGTAATGAATATGGGGATATAGGTACCTCTTTGAGAGAGTTATTTGTCTCCTTTGGCTGTATATCCAGAAATGGGATTGCTAGATCACATGGTATTTCTATCTTAATTTCTTGAGGCACATCTGTACTGTTTTCCAGAGTAGCTACACCAGTTTACTTCCCACCAACAGTGTGCAATGGTTCTTTTTAATTTTGTTGACAGTGATTGAGAATTCAGAAGTAATGTTAATGAATGATGAATAGGGGCCCAGGCCATATGCCATAGAATATGTATAGCAGAGCTAAATCATTATTGTTAATAGTGCTCGACTGAGTTCTAGACCATGTGAAATAGAAAGTAGAATGCAGAGAATATCTTCCTCCTGATATAAGACTTCTCTCAAGCCAAAATTAAAAACAGGCAAGTGTGATTTGTTTCTATCTTGTCCTTCCTACTCCTCACACCAAACACCCAGAGCCATGGTGTTATCCAAAAGCTAAGCACTTGAGCCTCTTCAAAGTGGTAAATGTAAAAATTGGTAGGTGGGAGATTTTATTTGTTTTATTTTGTTTTTTAGATTTTATTTGAGTATGAAATAGTGAAATTATATTTAAAAGGCATTGAAAATGCACAAAAGCTAAAATCCAAATCCTCATTATACCAATACACCTCTATTCTTATATATTTGTTCCTTCTCTATTGCATACATGTAATGCAAACTATTTGGCATCCTGATTGTGTCCTTTTTATTAATTTCTATGCATTTTTCCTTTTGCTACTTTGTATTTTTAACCATAACATTTAATGACAGTTGGGTACATGCATGTCTTATGTCATTAATCCTCCCACTTGTGCTGGAAAATTAGACTGCATCCAAATTTTTTGTTACTGCAAATAACACCCTGAAAAATGTCTTCCTGCATATAGTTTCCTCTTATTAAAGATGTTCTCTTTATAGACCCCCAAAGGGAGACTTCTAGGCAAAACGTTTAGAAAAAATGTGTGCCAAGTTATTTTTCAAAAAGACTCTTTTTTGAAGTGCTCTTAGAAAGGTGTGAGAGCACCAACTACACTTATTTCTTGCCCATCCTGCCTACTGCCTGGCTTTTCAAAACCTTTCTACTTTGAAATATTTATAGCTTCACAGACATCTGCAAGGAAATGTAAAGAGGTGTCCTGTGCACCTTCACCTTCCTCTTCCAATGTAACATCATTGGAAGTTTCTATAGAAGTATAATATCCAAATCAGGACATTGACATCAGTACAATCCACAGGGCTTAGTCACTACTTAAACTTGTAGTTATTGTATGTGTGTATGTTTATATGTGTGTATGTGTGTGTTTATGTGTCTCTGTGCAATTTTATCACGTATTTAGCTTCATGAAGCCACCACTACAATCATAATGCATTACTATCCTGTCAAGAGACACCTTTCATTACCCTTTTATAGCCACACCCACCTCTCCTCCCCCAGCCCTAACCTCTGGTAACTACTAGTCTGTTCTCCATCTCTATAACTATATTGTTTCACTAATGTGACATAAATTGAATATTACATTATGTATCCTCTTGAGTTTTTTTCTCTTCATAATTTCCTTGAAGTTCATCCAAGTAGCTGCATGCATCAGTAGTTTGTACCTTTGACTGCTGAGCAGTATTCCATGGTATGCATGTACCATAATTTGTTTAGTCATTTACTTGGTAAAGCACATTTGTTTAATTGCTATTTTTGGACTGGGAGGAACAAAGCTACTGTAAACAATTATGTACAAGTTTCTTCGTGCAAATGAGTTTTCATTTCTTGGGAATAAATGCTAACAAGTGCAATTTTTAGGTTGTAGGGTGACTGTATGGTTAGTTTTATGAAACACTGCCAAACTGTTTTCCAAAGTGGCTGTGGCATTTAACATTTCTATTAACAATGAATGAGCAATGTGTTTCCCTGCATTGTTGCCAGCCTTACCCACTATCATGATTTTTAAAAATTTTAGCCTGATACTTGTGTAATGATATCTCATAGTTTTATTTCTCTACTGGGTAATGATAGTGAATATCTTTTCATGTGCTCATTTGATGTCCATATATCCTCTTTGGTGAAATGTCTATTCACGTCTTTTGCCCATTTTCTAACTGAATTTTTCTAATTTAAATTTTTTAAATTTATTTTTAAAAAGATTTTATTTATTTATTCATGAGAGACACACACAGAGAGAGGCAGAGACACAGGTAGAGGGAGAAGCAGGCTCCACGCAGGGAACCCGACGTGGGACTTGATTCCGGGACTCCAGGATCATGCCCTGGGCCGAAGGCAGGTGCCAAACCGCTGAGCCACCTAGGGAGGCCCTCTAATTTTTTAAAAATTCAGTTTTGCAAGTTTTTTATATGTTCTGTATATAAGACCTTCATTAGACGAGTGATTTCCAAATATTTTCTCCAAGTTAGTGACTTTTATTTTTCATCTTTTTAACAGGGTCTTTCACGGAGAAGTTTTTAATTTTGATGAAGTCCAATTTATCAATTTTCCTTTTATGAATATGCATTTATGGTCAAGTCCAGAACTCTGTTTAGTCCTCATTCCCAAAGACTGTCTCCTACTTTTTTCTAGAAGTTTTATACTTTTACATATTATTTAACTCCATGATCCATACTGAATTAAACTTTGCATAAGGTATGAGTTTGTTATAGATTTTTGTTTTGCCTGTGGATGTCCAATTGCTCTAGCATCAATTATTGAAAAGGCTGTATCTCCTTTATTGAATTGCCTTTGCTCCCTTGTAAAAAAGAAATTGAATCCACATTTGTGTGGATCTATACCTGGGTATTTATTTTGTTTCACCTACCTATGTGTCTCTTTCTCTGCTAGTACCACAGTCTTGGTTTACTATAGCTCTATAGTACACTTAATCTTGAGAAGAGTGATTCCTCCCAATTTATTTTCTCAAAATTATTTTGACTCTTCCTTTTCTATATAGATTTTTGAATAAACTTGTCTATGTCAACAAGAAAACTTGCTGAGATTTTGATAGGAATTGTGTTAAACCTATAAATAAATGTAGAGAGAATTGACAACTTTATTATGTGGTGTCTTCCAATCCATGAACCTCATCTGTCTTTCCAATTATTAAAATCTTGATTTCTTTAATCAGCATATTGTAATTTTCATTAACTAGATCTAGTACTTGTTTTGTTAGATTTATACCTAAGTATTTAATTTATTTTTTAAATGGTATTGAATTTTTTGTTTGGTTTTCACTGTTCATTGTCAGTATGTAGATATTTAATTTCTGTCTGTTGATTTGTGTCATATGACCTTACCAAACTCACTTCTAAAATATAGAGGTTTTTTTTTTTTTTGTAGATTACTTGTTATTTTTATGTAGCTAATCTCGTTGTCTGCAAATGGAGGCAGTTTATTTCTTCCTTTTTAAGCTGCACGTCTTTTATTTCTCTTAGTTGCCTTGTTACCCTGGCTACAATGGTTTGAATAGCAATGGTGAGAATGTATAGGCTTGTGTTGTTCCTGATCTTATAGGGAAAGCAATCATTCTTTCATCATTAAGTATGATGTTAGCTATAGGTTTTTTTGTAAATAATCTTTATGAAGTTGAGGAAGTTTGCTTTGATTCTCACTGTTCTGAGGGTTTTTTCTTTTATATCATGAATCAATGTTGAATTTTGTCAAATACTTTTTTTTACATCAATTGATATGATAATTTGTCTTCTTTAGTTTGTTGATATAATTGGTGGGTTACACTGATTGATTTTTGAATATTGAACCAGCTCCTGAGCGGGGCACTTGACCGGATGAGCACTGGGCAAATTGAACTCCAATAAAAATTTTTAAAAAAGAAAAAAAAGAAAGAAGATTAGGAAATTGAAAAAGAAATATTGAACCAGATCTCTATACCTGGAATTAATTCTATTAGTTATGGCATATTATTCTTTCTATACATTGTTGGATTACTAAAATTTTGCTGGGGATTTTTGCATCTAAGTTCATTAGAACTATTGGTCTGTAGTTTTTCCTGTGTGTTGTTGTCTGGTTTTGGTATCAGGGTTATTATGGCCTTGTTAAAGAAATTGTGAAGTATTCCCTCCTCTTTCTGAAAGACCTTGTATAAAACTGGCATTAATTATTTGAATGCTTGGTAAAATTTTCCAGTGGAAACATCTGGGGCTGGATACTTCTTTGTCAGGAGCTTTAAAATTACAAATTTAACTTCTTGAATACTTACAGAACTATTCAGGTTATCTGTTTCATCTTGTCTGACTTTTGATATTTTGTGGAGGGCAGGAAAGGGGAAGGAGAAAATATTTGGGTAAAAGTAATATTACCACAGTGTTAAGAAAGCTATACCTGGAAGTCAGCTCTAAATTAACTTCCTAATAGATACCATTTGTTACTTTTCTCACTGACAGAGATTCCACATAGATTTTTTAGAGGATCTACTTTTGGTATTTTCTTTCAAGAGCACATATGATTAGGGTAGGTCACTGTGGCATAGCTATTAGTCTATATATGTGGTTCAAATATTTTTATAGTTATAATGTGTGGTGATATAGGCTCACTACCAGTTTAGCAATACCCACTTCAGGGTACATCTAAACTTAGTCAGGTACAGACACTGGATGGTGACAGAAGACCCAAGCATCTGTCACACAATGAACTAAGCTAGAGTAATCCCAAATGCCTTAGAAACAAATAAATGTCTTAAAAATCAACTCTAGGAAATATGCTCTTTAATTTCAATTTAAGAATATTGATTATAAAAAAGAAAGAAAAAGGCTGAAATTTATTTCTTAGAGAAATTAATCTCAATGTTAATGAAATTGTTGTTGATTATTAGGAGCAGCAAGTCCCCATCCACTTCTTCCTCTTAGCAGTGGCTGAGTATCATGGCCAAGAGTTTCCTAGCACCACACCCTTGGAACCATGGTTGGAGGCTGTTCCAATGTCTCCAGCCTCTACGGGATCCATACTCTATAAACAGAGTTTAGTCACTCAAACCTTTGGCTGTTTAATCAGATAGTTGGCAAGGTTGCTATTGGCTGCTCACAAAAAATTCTTGGTTTTGTAAAGCATACCTGTTGAATGGTATTTTTGTGTTGGGTTTTCATCTTTATCACTTTTTTAGCAAATATTCATTGCATGGTTACCCTCTCTTCAGAAACAGATCTGAACACCATGAGGAATCAATTTTGTTAAGCCTACTGGAAGAATGCAGGACTTGAGGTTGTCAACCAAATCTCCAGGCCTGGGTATGAGTGGTCATTAGACCATCAAATATTCAAGGACCCAGCTGGTCACAAATACCAGCCAGGAACATCCAAAAGTTATCCTGACACATACTAAAACTATATACCCATTACTAATCTAGTTTTTGGCCAGAATGCCTTTAAGAATACAGTCTAAATTTCATAGGTCACAAAAATGGGCATTTTTTTTGTGTTGTTTAGTTTTAGAAGACACTGATGAGTACTGGAACTTCAAACTATACAAATACACACATTGTAGTATTTGATCCTATACCATTGCACATTGTAAGGATTTGGTCACCACATGAAAGTTATCAGATTCCTAAAACATGTGTTTTATTCATGTTTCTGCTGTTGTATTTAAGATATTTAAGAAATAAAAATACTTAAATCAGAGATCCACATATTTATTCAATCTTTTGTTCTTTCCTAGACAGATTATGTGGTGTTGTTGTATCAAATGGAAGTGAAAACAGTGAGACATATGTCCTTTAACTTTATGAACAAATTTTATTGCCAAGTAAGTTTGTAACAACATCTTAAAGTGTTCACAATATGCAGGAGTGATGAGTTGAAAAACTGAACTTGCTTCATATATCATCTTGCAGAGTATGACAACTGGAAAGAGGCATTGTGAACAGAAACTCCATAAATAACAGCTGCTCATGCTTAAAACTGCAAGGGAATGTTCCCAATATCTTCTTTTATGAAAACATTTAGCTTGTTTCAAGTTCTCATTCTTCCATGAATTTTGTACTTCCTGAATGTTTTTCAAGTCTGCTCCTCTATCCATATTATTTTGCCTTTCTGTTCCATCCTGAGAGGTAATAAGACCAGGAGTCAAAAGATGCCTCTGATTTCCCTAGATGGGAAAACACCCCAATGATAAATGTTGCACCAGGGTTATGTCATCCCTTAAGTGTTTCCCAAACTTCTCTGAGGCAAAGAATGACCAAAGCATGTGTTAAAAGCACTAATTCCCAATCTGTACCTTTGAAGACTCTAATACAATAGGCTTAGTGTGAGACCCAGGCATCTTTCATTTTAATAAGTTACTAGGATATGTTTATCTTCAGGATAGTTTGGAAGATGTTGAATTAAAGTAGGTTTTCTCTTATTGTGTTTCAAGAAACACCTTTAAAGGATCCCAACCACTGAAAGAGACTGTGAAGATTGGGAAGGTACCTGGGGGGCTCAGTTGGTTAAGCCTCCAACTTTTGATTTCGGCTCAGGTCATGGTCTCAGGGTCATGATATTGAGCCCAGCTTTGGGCTGCATGCTGAGTGTGGAGCCTGCTTGAGATTCTCTCTTTACCTCTGCCCTTCCCCTCACCTCTTTCTTTGAGAGAGAGAGAGAGACTGTGAAGGTTGTATTGTACCTAGCCAAGTAGCAGGTGCTGGAGCTGAAGTTCCACCAGCCCTGCTGGTTAGGATGTTCTTGCTGGCAGGAGTATGCAGGACCTAAAGAACGAAGCTTTTAAAATCAGTCTATTCAAAGGAGAGACTTTTTTTCTAACTGATATCCCATTGCACACATGCTAGCACCCAGCTTAGAATGCTGGTTTTATATACAGATTTCTGGATTGTTACTCCAAATCTATTGAAAAAAGATCTCCAGATTGGGTTGTATTTTAAACAAACTCCACCACTTTCCACCATTGTGACTCTAATATGTATAAAATTTGGAGAACCACCAACAGCTTATATCCCAATCCTTCAAATGGTAATCTCTTTGATAGATATGGCTCTGCATTCTTTTCATCTCTCATTTTCAGGCCTAACATCAGAAGTTGCAGGTGGCACTGAACAGAAATTAGAAAGGCTTCTGGGACTCTAGTGTGCTAACAGCACAACTTGAAAAAGCAGAGGTCATTGGTCCTCAGGTCCTTGAGCCCAAAGGCACTTTATCAATTTCTATATCTTTGGATCTCGAGCCTCATTAAATAAACACTGCACCCCTGAACTGTGACTCACTTTGGACCTCAACCAACACCATAATGACCTGCATAGCTGCATTAACCAAGCACTTCTGTCTCCCTCATTTTCCTCTTAGTTTCCATGTTACTAGGAAAGATTCTAGTCCTCATGTTCCCATTGTACTGCAACTCATTTCAAAGTCTGTCTCCATTCTCTGTACATCTTGTAATGTCCCTGAACCCAACTTTCTCTGACAGCTTATCTTGTTCTTGCCACGTTGCCTCCCAATCACTGATTCTCTCTGCAGCCCTTTCTCCTTAACCCACTCCCCCCTTTTTTTTTTTTTAAGATTTTATTTATCCACTTATGTGAGACACAGAGAGAGGCAGAGACATAGGCAGTGGGAGAAGCAGGCTCCCCACTGGGAGCCCGATGTGGGACTTGATTCCTGGACCCCAGGATCACACCCTGAGCCAAAGGCAGATGCTCAACCACTGGGCTACCCAGGCGTCCCACCCCACTCCCTTATCACCACCCAACTGGCTATGATCTACCCACAGGAATGGCTGAGCCCCTGGTAACCTTGGCAGAGGTATGCTGCTTCAGGACATGCTAGTTTCCTTCTTGTGAGACAGAACAAATGGCTCCTTTGGATACTCACAACCTATTAAGCTGTGCAGGGGCCACTCAGGCTTGGATATCTGGGAGCAGATGGTATTGAATTGATTTTTACTTCTCTTCTCATTTAGTTCTATGACTTGGCCCTTTTTGCAGTAATGTGAGTCCAACACATTTCACAAGGCAGTCTGATTTAAAGCCTGGTGAAATGGGACACAGGAGAAAGAGCAAAATTGAGAGTACCACAAAACACTTGTGATAGGCACTGGGTGATTTTTTATTTATTTATTTATTTATTTATTTATTTATTTATTTATTTATTTCACTGGGTGTTTTACATAAGTGATGAATCACAAAATTCTACCCCTTAAACCAATATTACACTATATGCTAATTAACTAGAATTTAAATAAACACTTTTAAAAAACAACTTAGGCAACTTTCCCAGGACTTAATTTATCTTACAATGGGAAGTTTGTATCTTTTGACCACATTCACCCAATTCCTAACCTCCTAACCCCCACCTCTATTAATCACAAATATAATCTCTTTTTATTTGTGTGTTTTTAAGATTCCACATATAAGCAAGATAATATAGTATTTGTCTACCTCTGACTTGTGTCACTTAGCATAATCCCTTGAGGTCTATCTATAGTTAACACTGCTATATAGGGTATTTGAAAGTTGCTAAGAGATTAGATCCTATAATTTCCCATCACAAGGAAAACAAGCCTTTTGTAACTATATGAGGTGATGGATTATATTAACCGAGTTTACTGTAGTAATCATTTCATAATACATATATATCACTATGCTGTACACCTTAAACTTATAAGTGCTATATGTCAATTTTATCTCAATAAAACTGAAAAAACTTAAGCAAATGCACTTCCTAGTTGCCTGTGAACTATACATAGTGATTTAAACACTGCTAGTGTCACGTTATTGTATATAGAAAATCCTAAAGACTCCACCAAAAAACTATTAGAAATGATAAATGAGTTCGGTAAGATCTCAGGATACAAAATAAGAAGAAATATTTTTTATTTCTATACACTAATAATGAAGTAGCAGAAAGAAATTAGGAAATCAATCCCATTTACAGTTGCATCAGAAAGAATAAAATATTTAGGAATAAACTTAACTGAGGAGGTGAAAGACCCATACTCTGAAAACTATAAAACACTGATGAAAGAAATTGAAGATGATACAAATGGCAAGATATTCCATGCTCATGGACTGGAAAAACTAATATTGTTAAAATGCCCATACAACCCAAAGCAATATACAGATTTAGTGCAACCCTTACCAAAATACCAACAGCATTTTTCACAGAACTAGAACAAGTAATCTGAATATTTGTATTCAATCGCAAGACTCCAAATAGCCAAAGCAATCTTGAAAAAGAAAACAAAGCTGAAGGTGTTAGAATCCCAGATTTCAAGATATCCTACAAAGCTGTAGTAATTAAAAACAGTATGGTACCGGCAGAAAAATAGATCAATTGAACAGAATAGCGATTCCAGAAATAAACCCGTGCTTATATGGTTCATTAATCCATGGCAAAGGAGACAAGAATATGCAATGGCAAAAAGATGGTCTCTTCTACAAATGATGCCAGGAAAACTGGACAGCTACATGCAAAAGAATGAAACTGGACCACTTTCTTACACCATACACAAAAATAAAGTCAAAATAGATTAAAGACTAAATGTGGGACTGAAACCATAAAACTCCTAGAAAAAAATCACAGTCATTTCTTTGATGCTAGCCACAGAAACATTTTTTCTAGATATGTCTCTTCAGACAAGAGAAACAAAAGCAAAATTAAATGATTGGGACTACACCAAAATGTAAAGCTCTGCTTCTTTCTTTTTAAAAATATTTTCTAATCTTAGCATTTCCTTTTGAATCTATAGCTGAAATTTTCTTCCGATGCCTGTCTTCCAAAGCAGAAAATGTCTGTAAGTGTTCTAAGTCTCCCCACTTTGAGACATGGTAGGGGATGGCTTTCCTCTTCTCAGATTCCTTCTCAGTATCTGTTACTGCTGTTGCTCCTACAGGTTGAAACCAGGCTCCTCCTACTCGAGTTCAGATGATTCTATTAGACATGTCTGAAAACATTTCCCTTACGAAAGGAATTGGTCTTTAATGTGGTTTTGCTAAGCTTCGTATAACAAGAGTCATAAATAACATCACTGGAGATCAAAAATAAGCTTTAATCTTTTTAAGTTTTTTATTGATGTATAGTTGATATATATTATATATATATATATATATATATATATATATATATATATATATATATATATAACATAGTGATTCAATGTTTACATGTACTACAAAGTGATCACCACAAGAAATCTAGCTACCATCTGTCACCACATGAAGTCATTACAATCTTATTAACTACATTCCCTATGCTGTCTATTACATCTTCTGTCTTATTTACTTTATAACTGGAAGTTTGTACCTTTTAATTCCCTCCCCCTTCTTCACCCATCTATCCCGCCATCCCCTTCCCCTCTGGCAGGATCTCTATGAGATTGTTCTCTGTATCTATGAGTCTGCTTCTGTTTTGTTTTGTTTATTTTGTTTTATAACATTCTTAAATAGCTTTCCAAGGGATCAAAGAGCATGAATTTGGGGAAATCATTTGTTAGGAAACAAAAAACACAGCTGCAATCAACTGGGTCTTTCTAGATATTATCTTGTCAGCAGGTTGGATTGAGCTCTGATTTCTTGTTAGTCTATGATCAGTAGAAAAGGACTGTTTCTGAAAGGGAAAAGATACACATTTTGTTTATTAAATGTCATAAACGAGGTACACTGTTTTCTTTGATAACACAAATGAGAATTTAGTCTTATAAAGCAATTTTTTCCCCTGGAATTTGCCCTGAGAAAACTGTGTTATGGGTGGATGACTGCTGATCCCACCTAACTTAACCATGCTTGGGTCATCCTTGCCGACACCACTCAGTGATGTCAAACATCTTGTGACACAGGTGTCCTAAAAAGTTTTGCTAACTGATGGGACTTTCAGTGGCCTTGAGTACAGAACTCAGTGCGTCAAAGCAAGTTCTTAGATTTAAAGAGAGTCTCCCCTTGGAACAGAACCACCTGAAACTATTCAAGGTTCTACATGCTTCAGTGACTGACTCATGTGACCAGAATGACACACCAGCTCACGGGGTAACGTCACAGAGGAAGAGGAAGGGGGACAGATTCAGGCAAATTTGCCAAATGCTGTCCTGTCTCCTAGTGTTGTTTTTCTATCTGCTCATCTTTCATTGTATTTAAAGCTTTCAAGAGAACACCAGATTGAAAGAGACTTTTATTTGCAAGACCAGCAAAGGAAAAAATATAAAATCCATCACTTAGATAATTAGGAAAATATTTAATTGCAATACCACACCATGGTAGCTTGGATTACCAGTGGCAAACAGCAGAAGGCTGGGGAGTGGATGGGATTGCCTAGAGCACAGCTCTTGGTATTTTCACTCAGCCCTGGTATTCTTTCTTGAAGAGAAAGTAAATTAGTGCTCTAATATTAAACGGGAGTGGCCCAAAGAGCATACATAATATTTGAAAACCAGGGTTTATATTTGGAAAGCTTTAGAAAGTGATCTGGTGCATTTCTTTGTTGGTTTAAGGAGAGGATGAGGAGATAGATGGGAAAGTTATGGTTAAGGATTTTGAAAGGTAAAAGGTGGTTTGTTATTCCTCTTCTCATTTTAAGGCCCAAGTATAAAGAATATCACCTCAAATCTTAGTGGGTTGAGGTTGAGGGGAAGGATGAAATAATGGCTAGTCAGTGGTTAGTGACAGGGTTCAGATAGCAATTCAAAGTTTATAATAAGTTCATAAACTTCTGGAAGCCCCCAAACCGACCTGAATTGGTCACAAGAAAGACTCTCATGAGATTCTTCAGTTACTTCCTGCTCTAATCAGGACATATATATGTAAATGTCTTTTACCAGTGTATCTTCACTTTCACTTCCAGGAGAAATGGGATGTGTAGGTATGATTGAGATGTAGAATGAAACAACATATTTCACATATTATTATTTGATGACTATTTCTATAGCTTCTATGATAAGCCTTTGGTAGTCAATAAGCTCTATCTGTTAATTTGTTTGAAATGTAATTTTAATGGAGCTCGTTCTATCTCCCCTCATATTTATTTATTTATGTAACTATGTGCTTATTTATGAAAGATTAAGAAAAGAGCAGAGCAACCTGGTGTCCAGAGATATGGACATAAAAATGCCATAATCTTTTCATGTTTTAGGGAGAAAAAGTGTAGCATGTCTGAAGAGACATGATTTTACCTGTATCAAAATCCCTATAGGAAATGATAAGGCACATTTTAAAGACTTTTTTCTAAAAAATAAATATAGTAACTGGCCTGACAGAGGGAAAAACAGATAAGACTAACATTTAAAATGTCTATATTGGGGATCCCTGGGTGGCGCAGCGGTTTAGCGCCTGCCTCTGGCCCAGGGTGCGATCCTGGAGACCCGGGATCGAGTCCCACATCAGGCTCCTGGTGTATGGAGCCTGCTTCTCCCTCTGCCTGTGTCTCTGCCTCTCTGTCTCTCTGTGTGTGTGACTATCATAAATAAATAAAAATTAAAAAAATAAAATGTCTATATTTTTCTCCAGGGAGCAACTACTTAGTACTATGAAGAATGGCAAATATTAATATTTTCAGTTTATAGGGAAAGTCTGAAACTTATACCAAAAGTTTCAAAGCCCTGAACCTTGAGCCTTTGCCAATACACAACATTTATTTTTGGCTCTGTGTGTGCTCAAAGAGTGTGATTATACTGAGCTTTATGTAGCCTTTGATTTTTGTCCAAAAGTTTTGTCCCCCACTCCTAACGAGTTCTCCTTTCAGACAGGTTAGTGGCCTTTGCATAGGGACTGAAATGTTTGCAGCAGTTTGGCTCATTTTAAATAAACATATAAAACCAACGATGGCAATGGAGAAAATACACAGGAACACAGCTCTGGGGCCTGTGTCACAGCGGCCATGATTCATCAGTAAGGCAGTCAGAGTTCCAGAGTAAATAATTTCCATTTTACCACTGGACTGGAAGATAGAACTGATTTCAAAAAATTAAGTTTAAGAATTTTGACATCTTATACTTGGGACTATTTTAGAAATACATATATTTAAACTTCCTGGTGCCTAAAGTACTGGGGTGGAGGAGATCTTACCAGTGAGGAGAAACTCTCCAGGGGCTAACCATGAGGGTAAGAGGTTACAAAAACTTGATTATGAAGCCTAAGCACATCTAGTTAATAAAGGACAAAGATATTTCTCACAAAAAGGCAAAAATAATCAAACTCATTTTATTTTGTCTTAAATTTGTTGAGTCCAATGATTAAATTTTTCTAAGGTAAAGTCTGAGTGATCCTATTCTCCTTGAATTTAATGAATGGTAGGTTGTGGTTATTAATTTATTCAAACACATATCAAAGAATTTTGAAAACAAACAACTATGCTAATTTAGTATACTATCCAAAAGGTGTGGAGGGGCTCAGAGTTCTTATTCAGCAATGATAAAAATTTAGATAAGAAACATTTTTGAGAATGTGTAATCGAGCTACTAGATGTGCAAGGAGAACCTCATGAAAGTTCCAGCCAATCATTCAGTCATCAGTGATGAATTATCTATCTATATGGCAAGTGTTGTGCTAGGCAATGGATCTATGAAAATGAAGAATTGAAACTGAGTCATTCACCATCCAAAGAGCATCTGAATATATATCAGATTATTGTAATACACCATGACAAGTGCCATGACAGAGGTATCAATGGGGTACTGTAAGAAGACATAGGGAGCAAAAGATAGCACTTCACTCAGAGAACTAGGAAAGGCTCCATAGCTGAGTCAACCTTTAATTAAGTCTTGGAGGATGATCAGGCATATTCCTGATGAAGAAAGAGCTGTCATTCCAGGCAAGGGAACTCTCTGTTCCAACATATGGAACCCTAAAATCACCAGGTCTTTTAAAAAAGCTTAATGTTGCTGGAGTATAGTTAGCTAATAGGTGAGTACAGGGTGGGAGATGGGATTTGTGGGTAGATTCTCCCATTATTATCCTGCCTTATCCATGTCTGCTCATTCAGTTTATAAAATTAGACTCAGTGATCTCTAGGTTTCAAAAATCTAAAATCTTATGAAAGGAAAAAAAAATCTGTTCTTAGTTGGAAGGAAAGAGCTCTTTGGGGTGAACAAGGGTGTGGGATTGTTTCCATGAAAATGAAGATTTGCAGCTGCCTCACATAAGCTACATTAACAGTAAAAAGAAAAAAAAACACAAAGAGAACTTTTTTTTTTTCTATTATTAGTATGTTTTGTCATGTGCCTCTAGCACTATTTGGAAGGAAAATGACAATTTTCTCTCCAATACTAGACATTTTTCTTTTCTTTTTTTTTTTTTATTAGACTCCTTCAGCAAAAGGAAAGTTTTTGTCCTTTCCTGAACAGAAAGTATGTATTTTAACACCAGTTAATCTACCTCTAAGAACCAATTCAGTGTCTCTTATAGATAGGTACATAGGCGGGAAATTTAGAGTCCAACTTCTGGGTGGAGGTACCCTGTAACAAGATTCTTTTCAGAAACCAAACTGAACCTCAAGTTAATTGGGATGAGAGGAATGACATGTAAAACTGATATCCTGCTAATGAGTGAAAGAAAAATAAAGAGAAAACAGAAAATATTCCCCACACAGTACATAATCTCAATTAAAAATGCAGAAGTTGGTAAAATAAAAAACATGGGTTATGAAAAACAAAAACACCTGAGACTTTTTTTTTTAAAACACATTATACTGAAAATTACATGAGTCACATTCATGGGGAATGAAGGAGTCTGTTGGTTACTTAAATAATTGAACTTTAACTCAAAATCACAGAGACTGTAGCTAAACTTTAAATTGAAACTCTAAAAACAGACAACTACTTTTTCAAATGATATTTCATTAGAGTGTAGTTATACAAGTAGTTAAAGGAAATTGGAAGAAAGTTGTTATCTGATTTTTTAAAACTTGGATCTTAGCTAATTTTTTTTCTTTTGGTCTCAAACTCCTAAGGAGTACTTGACATGTTTTGCTTCTTTGAGATCAATATAGACCACAGATTGTTCTGACATGAGCAACTTCAACTCAACACCCTTACAATCTATCTTTAGTGGAAAAATAAGCTGTCAGATGAGAAATCTTTGCATTTCCCTGTTCCCTGACTCTCCATAGCAGACCTCCACACCTTCATGCACCCAAAGCTTAGCCACCCTTTATGACTGAATTCAAGCCATCTCTCTGTAAGATGTCTACTTGATCATGTCTCCTTGAGTAATTGCTTTCTGCTCCGACATTCCTCAGGATCTATTGCCCATAATTTAACTGGCAACAAGTCCCATGTTAGTTCTTTTTATTATCCTGGAACTCTTGTACTATTGACTTGCAGTATGAGCAGGTGTTTGTGCCTAGTCTCCTCAACGAGATCATTGTTCCTTGAAGACAGAGACCTTTTCTTCTTGGTGCCTTTACAGAGTTTAGTTCAGCAAATATTTGGTGATTTGAATAACTGATTAATTCAACAAACATTTACCAGGCAGCTACCATGAGATGAATTGACATAGACCCTGTGTCTTTTTCTAGGTTTGTAGTAAAGGCAGAGACAGTCAACCCAAAGTCAATTCAATGTAAAGATCTTCATCTTCCATAGATAAGTTTTTTATAAGTTAGTAATTTGAGAATTTTTATTTAGCAAAAAGAAGAGGAGGAGAAATTGAAAATTTTAGAGGACTTTAAAAATCTAAATGTTTATATTCTCTTCCATCTCTTTAACAGCATTACTGTTACATAATATATTTATGGCTAATGGTTTAATGACAGAAGGGATATACATCACTGCTCTGAGCTTAGGGGCTCCCAACAATGCACATAAACCAAATGTGAGCCCCTGTCTGAAAAAATCTGGTGATTTGTGTGACGTCAGTAGGTTGCTACCCCCCAATAACATGATATCTAATCAATAACCTGGTAGAAAGGACATAATATGGGAGTTTGAGTTAGATCATCTGCTTTTGAACCTAGCTATATTGTTTAATGAAGTTACTCAGCTTAAGTTCTTAGAAACCTGCAGATAATTATGATGATGATAATTATAAAGTCTGTCTTCACAGTGTTGGTATAAAAAATAAAGGAGATAAGTGTAGGGAAAGGGTATTTGCAAACTATAAAGTCCTTTTGGCTATGACTATAGATGTTATGTTGGCCCATCACCCCTCCACAATTCATTCAACAAATATTCATATCATAAGCTAATAATTGGATATTTTTCTGTTACATATATTGGGATTTTAAAACAACTAGTCATGGCAATTAAATGACAATATTACCACATAATTTTTTAATTCCCTTTTAGAGTAATGCTTTTTAAAAGCTGTGGATATGGGAGATCGGGCTCTTCATTTCCTCATATTTTAAGTAAGGTAGTAACTATTTAATCACAGACTTATGTTCCTTTAATTGATTTCAAACATCATCATAAAATATACTGCAAAAGCCTTATTATAAAACAGAAGACATTTACTATATTTCTTTAAAAAACAATAGTTCTGGGATCCCTGGGTGGCGCAGCGGTTTGGCGCCTGCCTTTGGCCCAGGGCGCGATCCTGGAGACCCGGGATCGAATCCCACATCGGGCTCCCGGTGCATGGAGCCTGCTTCTCCCTCTGCCTGTGTCTCTGCCTCTCTCTCTCTCTCTCTCTGTGACTATCATAAATAAAAAATAAAAAAAAATATTTAAAAACAATAGTTCTTAAATGCCTACAAATGATTGGTATAAAAGATTGAGGTATCAGATCAGCCAATTCCAACCCATACAATTAAAAAAAAAAGAATTTATCTGGTAATAATAGGCTGGAAACAAAAAGAACTGAGACTAAGCACTATGTCGAAGCTAGTCAATTTATTTATCACCAGAGCAGAAATCAGAAATTCTGAAACTACTTTACATGCATACTAGGGTTGAACAAATAAGTAAATGAATTATAGCTAGTGAGAGCCAGGTTTCTCACTGTTCAGATAAAAAGTTAAAAATAAGTAGGAAGAGAAATTAGAATGGACCTTGCGGTTTTGGATTAGAGTCAGAGATATCAGTATGAATTCCTATTTAAATATATATGCAAATAGAACTAAAGGTGATTTTAGCTATGTGTGTATATGTGAATTAGAACACATACATATATTGGCTCAGCAGCAGTAACACCCCAATATAAGCACACTCAGTGCCAGATTTTGGTTTCTAACTATCATTCTGCAATAAAAGAAAGCAGGCTCCTTGGAGAAATGGCTTATTCTATGGTTTGGGCGAGGAAAACAAAAGAATGAGCCTGGAGCATCTTATAGTGTCAGGATATAAGGAAATGCTAAGGAAGAAGGATGAAGAGAAAAAGGAAAAGGAGGAAAAGAAGAAAGAAGAGAAAGGGCATATCAAAGGATACTGGAGCCAACTCGAAAGAGCTCTCTTTTGACAAATCTGGAACAATTTGAAGAAACAATGTCAGTATTGGGTTAAATATGTATTGATGAGTCTGTATTGGTATAAATGATTAAATAAATGAATGAGTAAATGAAAAGGGACAAATCTTCCTTACATAAGAATGCCAAATAATATATGTAGCTGTTCCCATCTCTAGAAGTTAGAGCTTGATTCCCCTTTGAGTGTGGCCTGGATATAGTGACTTGTCACCAAAAAAAAAAAAAAACAGAGAATGGAAAGGGAAAACCGTAAATTTATGGAGGAGAAACTTGGTAGACATCCTAGGTAGGTGACCAAGTTTAACCTCACCATGTGGATATCACCCATCCCCTAACATCATGTGAAGAGAATAATGCCCCACCTCTGTGGTATTCTTACCAAAAACCTATAACCAACATGTGATCATGAAAAAAGAAACCCCAAATATGGGACTGGCCCAAAATGAGATAAAGTCTACAAAATATCTAACTTCAAAAGTGAAGTCTTCAAAATATCAGTCATGAAAAATGAGGGAAAATTGTTATAGACCAGAGGAGAAGCTAAGGGGAAATGTGATAATTAAATGTAATTTGGTTTCCTGAAATAGGAAAAAAAAGACATTTTGTTTTTTTTTAAATGTGAAAACAAAATAAAGTCCGTAGTTTAGCTAACTGTTATTTCTTCAAAAGTACATGACGACATAATATGTTAGCATTAGGAGAAACTGGGAGAAGGGTAAGTGACATCCACTATCTACAATTCTTTGCAACTTTTCTGTAAAATCTAAAATTACAGCAAAATAAAATGCATGTTTAAAAAAACTCTCATATTTGTCAATAAAAAAGAGTTAGGTACAACATGCTACAATCTGGATGAATCTTGTGAACATTAAGTGAAAAAAACCCAGTCACAAAAGGCTGTGTGTATGTATGATCCTATTTGTCTAAAATACTCAGAAGAGACAAATTCATAGAGACAAAGTATACTAGTGGTTTCCAAAGACTGGGGAGAGAAGAGGAAGGAGGAATAGTATAGGTCTCTGTGGTGGGCAGGGAACAAAAATAGTCTAAAATTGGTTGTGGGGATAGTTACACAACTCTGTGAATATACTAGAAACTGTTGAATCATTCACTTTAAAAAGGTGGATTGTATGCTATATGAATTATGTCTCATTAAAACTGTTATTAAAAGAAATCTCCATGGGAGCCTTTACCTATGGCTGGATGTTGAAATTCAAACATTATCATTTTTTATCACTATCAGTTTTTCTCCATTTCTTGGTTCTGCCTTCCTTTTTGCTGGTGACTCCCCCAGGCTCCACATGGAACCTCCCGGTTCACATTGTGTTCACTTGCCAGCAGTTCTGGTGACATGAGCCATCTCTCTCCCTTTGGTCCCTATAAAAAATCTCATTTCACTTTGTTGGTTCTGATTGGATGGTGAAAAAGTTCTTAAACTCCCTCCACATTGGTATGATGGGGCAGGGATAAAAGGGGTGGACCAGTTTGGGTAGTGTTGATAGTTACTCAGGAAAACAAATAAATGGTTGTATGGTTACCAGGACAAATGTGAATGAATGGGGACGAGCACAGTCACATATATCTGCTATAACTTTCCTGTTTCCCATATAGATGTTGATAGAAAGTAATCTTTAACTTAAATATATTAAATGGATTTCCCTTAAAAAAGAAAAGAAATATCTGTCTTTTCTAAAATTTTCTCTGAATATTCACCAAAAAAACACAAGAATAAGAAAAAAAATTGTGCCAGTTTTTGAGATGCTCTCAAATGCAAAAGACAAAACTGGGCAGGTGCTCTTCTTTTATAACAATTTAATTAGTTTTTAAACTTCACTCAAGGCAATATTATACACCACCAACTAAAATGCAAACCATTTCAGGCTAGGTGAAAACTGTTCAGTGCTGTGGCTATTAGCCACATGCCACTCTTTTAGATACAGATTAAAATTTGTTAAAATTCCATGCAACTAAAAACTCAGTAATGGTCCCATTAGCTCCATTTCAGGAGGTCACTGGCCGCATGTGACTGTCTAATGGCTAACATGTTGGACAATGCTGTTGAAAATTATTCTCAGCATGGCAGGTCATTCCAGTATGCAGTAATGGTTTAAGCTATTATATTTATTTCTAGAATTGTATCACAGATCAGATACCTAAAAACATCTCCTATAAGACAACTTAATTACCCAGATAAAAGGCCATTCTAAGAAGGCTACAGAGAAGGCTCACGATTCTTTACCTTCCTCTACTTAATATCCAATTTTATGAGTTTGGCTGATGCTCTTTAGTGGCTATTGATAATGGTCCCATCTAGGCATGACATTTGAGTCCTTCGTGGCCAGACCCCAGAGTGTCTCTCACTAGTGCAGTCACCTCTCTCCCCTGAGTAGACGGTTCCCTCTCAACATCATCTTGATCACTGGCCTAGTACCTCTGGCTGTATGCAGCCCTATGTGCATGCCTGGATGGAACCAAAGTAACTTGCTCCTGGTCACTGCTGCTGGGACCACAGATAGACAGTGGCCCTTTCTCCTGTCACCAGAGCCAGCACAACTATTACACTGAATCTTTTCAATTGAGATATAAGTGACATATAACATTGTGTAAGTTTAAGGTATGCAATATGCTGATTGATACAAATCTCTATAGTGCAATATGATGAACACCTTAGCCTTAGCTAACACCTCTGCCAGTTTACATAATTACCATTTCTTTTTTAGTGGTGAGAACAATTATGATCTAGTCTTTTAGCAGCTTTGAAGTTTATAACTTAGTATTATTGACTATAACATAATGATTCACCCCCTCTCTCTTTCTCTCTCTCTCTTTCTGTTTAAAAGATTTTACTGGGCAGCCTGGATGGCTCAGAGGTTTAGCACTGCCTTCAGCCCAGGGTGTAATCGTGGAGACCCAGGATCAAGTCCCGTGTCGGGCTCCCTGCATGGAGACTGCTTCTCCCTCTGCCTGTGTCTCTCTCTCTATGTCTCTCATGAATAAATAAATAAAATCTTTAAAAAAGATTCCAGGACCCCAGGATCACGCTCTGAGCTGAAAGCAGACGCTCAACCACTGAGCCATTCAGGCATCCCAACACAATGATTCTCTTATTGGAATTGTCAGACATATAAAAATCAGGTGCAGAGCATACACCTGGATTACCTTGGTCCTCTTTGCTTTTTTCGGCTTCTCAGGAAACAAAGAAAAACAGGGATCTCTGCATAATAGCCTTTTCATTCCCCAGGACCAAGCTTTGTGGTTGCCTTCCCACAAGTTAGAAAGAAGAGCCGAGCAAACATACAGGTTGTCAGATAGGCACATTTCTATTGACAGCCTTGTGCCTATGCTTTCCCCATCCCGATAATCCCAGCTACCAAGCCCATGTTCATTCATATCAACTTTTCCTTAGGATCCCAACTACTCTGGCTCATACAAATCTGGGTCCCTAGAGACAACGCCTTTGCACACTCACCAACAGCACTCTACATAGCACCGGGTGACAGTGAATGACGTCACATTACTTGATTACACGATAAGCCTTTTACAGACCTCACTGTAGAGTTTCACTTTTTCAGCCATGCCATTCAAATGTGAAAATGTTCTTATAAAATGACTGCTTGGAGCGTTTCCAAAAATTATTTACTTTTTAAATTTCAAACTATAGGATATAGAAATAATTCAGATTTCCATAACTGAATAAATTACAATCATTAAAAAGGTTTGTGTATAACAGCTTTATGGAGGTGTCATTGACATGCATTACTACCATGTTTCCAATATACAATTTGATAGGTTTTGACATATATGAAACCATCAGGATCAAGATAGTGAATTATCACCAAAAGTTTCCTTGTGTCCTTTGCAATCCTTGCTCTCCTATCTCCACATCTACCAAATAACCTGCCCCTCCCAAACCCTAGACAACCACTTATCTGCTTTCTATCATTATAAATTACTTTCTATTCTCTAGAATTTATGTAAATAGAATTATACAATATGTCTGTGTGTCTGTGTATGTGTGTGTGGGAGTCTGGCTTCTTTTATTCAGCTTAAGTATTTTGACATTTGTCTATGCTATGTGAGTTAATAGCTCTCTCTTGTTTTCACCTGCTGAGGATTACTCATTATATGGATATGCCACAATTTATATACACATTTACCTGGTAATGAACATTTGGGTTGTTTCCAGTTAGGGAATATTACAAAGTGTGCTATGAGCATTCATATTTAAGACTTTGAGTGGACCTATGTTTTTGTTTCCTTTGGTTAAATACGTAAGAGTGGAATGGCAGAATCAAAGAGTATGTATATGTTTAACTAATTGAGAAATTGCCAAATTGTTTTCCAAAGTTTGTACCATTTTTCATTACCCCCAGTAGAGAATGGGAGTTCCAGTTAATTCAACAACTTTGCCAACACCTGGTAGAATTAATCTTTATAATTTTAGCCATTCTTATAGGTATGACGTGGTATCTCATTATTTTTTAACTTGACTGATCTATGGTTCTATTGACTGATCATGTTGAGCATATTGTCATGTGGTTATTTGCGTTCCACATCTTCTGTGGTGAAATTGTTTAAATTTTGGGCCCATTTTTAATTTTTAACTTCTTTCCAGCTTTAAAATATAATTGACATATAATATTGTGTAAATTTAAGGTGTGTGCAATGTGATGATTTGATACATATATATATATATATATATATATATGGTGAAATGTTTACCACAATAAGGTTAGTTAACACAGTCTTCATTTCGCATAAATACTACTTGTATTATGGAGAGAACATACTCTCACAGCAATTTCAGCTGTACAGTACAGCATTATTCACTTAGATTCCCTGAATTTAGATCTGGAAGTTTATACTCTTTGACCAACATCTCCCCATTTCCCCCACCCCTCACCAATCACTCACCAATCACTATCCTATTTTCTATTTCAATGAATTGGATGTTTTTAGATTCCACATAAAAGTGAGATCGTGCAGTATTTTTCTCTGTTTGACTTATTTCTTTTAGCATAATTGTCACAAATGGCAGGATTTCCTTCCTTTTTTGTGGCTGGATGATATTCCATTGCATATGTATGTATGTATGTATATTATATATTATGTTATATATATTCATCTGTTGTTGGACACAAGTTGTTTCTGTGTCTTGTTTGCCTGTTTTTTTTTAATTGTATGGTTTTAATATTACTGAGTTTTATTTATTCATGAGAGACAGAAAGAGAAAAAGAGAGAGAGAGAGAGAAGCAGAGACAAAGGCAGAGGGAGAAGCAGGCTCTTAGCAGGAGCCCTATGCCAAACTCCGATCCCAGATCCCAGGATCACGATCTGAGCTGGAGGCAGCCGCCCAACTGCTGAGCCACCCAGGTGTCCCCATATTACTGAGTTTTGAGAATACTTTACATACACGTCCTGGATACAAGTCAGGTATGTGACTTGTACATATTTTCTTTCAGTCAATGGCTTGCTTTTTTCATTCTCTTAAGATGCCCTTCAAAGAGCAGAAGTTTCTTAATTTTGAGAGCCTGGTTTGTGATGTCTTATTAATGGATTATGTTTTTGGTGTTTTATGTAAGAAAACTTTGCTTAGCCCTAGGTATCAAAGATTTTCTCCTATGCTTTCTTTTAGAAATTTTATAGTTTTATTTTATATGTAGACCTATGATCCATTTTGAGTTGAATGATGTGAAGTAAGGATCAGTTTGTTTTTGTTTTGCTTTTAATTTGCACATGGATATCCAATTTTCCTAGCAATTCATTGAAAAGACTATTCTTTCTCCACTGAATTGCTTTTGTACTTTTGTTGAAAGTCAATGGACCATATATGTGTGGGTTTATTTCTGGACTCTGTACTTTGTTTACTCTATTTGTCTATTCTTAAGCCAATATCACATTGTCTTGATGACTACAAGTTCACAATTTGCAATTTAGATATTGTAAGTCCTCCAAAATAGTTCTTATTTTTCAAAATTGTTTTGGCAATTCTAGGTCTTTTGCTATAAATTATAAAATCAGTTTGTCAATTATATAAAAACAACCTGCTGGAATTTTGACTGAGATTGCACCAAATTTATAAGTAAATTTGGGGAGCAAGAAAGTAATAATATCGAGTCCTCCAAAACATGAAGTCTTCCTAAACATATATTTAGGTCTTCTTTAATTTCTCTCAGCAATGTTTGTACTTTGCAGTATACAGGATTCACACTTTGTTTATGTTTATTTCACATTTTAAATTTTATTATAAATGGTATTATTCTTAATTTCCAATTATCAGTTGCTGGCACATAGAAATATAATTTTTGTATTGTTGTTGCCTCCTTCATCCTTTTAAAAAATTTTATGTAAGTAATCTTTACACCCAACATGGGGCTTAAACTCACAACCCCAAGATCAAGAGTCAGATGCTCTTCCAACTGAGCCAGTCAGGCACCTTGTATTCTCTATCCTTGATAAGTTTGTTAGCCAAATAGCTTTTTTATAGATTCCATTAGATTTTCTGTGTATATAATCATGTTGGTTGCAAATAAAGACATTTAGTTCTTCCTTTTCTATCTTTAAATTCTTGTTCTTGCCTCATTGCACTGGCTAGAACCTACAGTACAATGTTGAGTAATAATGGTGAGAGTGGACATTTTTGACTGCTTCTGATCTTAAGGAGAAAGTTTTCAGTCTTTCATCATTGAATATGATGTTAGCCATAGTCTTTTTTTTTTTTTTTTTTTGTAAATGCCCTTTATCAAGTGGAGGAAGTTCCTTCCCTTCTATTCTTAGTTTGGTGGGAGTATTGTACTTTTAATCAGGAATGGATGTCAGATTTTGCAAAATGATTTTTCTTCATCTGTTCAGATGATAATATGGTGAGTACATTGATTCTGGATTGTTAAACCAATCTGCCTACCTGGGATTAATAGGGCTTTTAAACAGAGAAATACATCAAATTGGATTTGAGTTTACTTTACTTGACTACTTAGTGATTGTATCACAGTTTACTAACTCATGAAAGATTAGTTGTTTCTCTAGCTATGATTGCTCTCAATAAATCTCAAAAACTTAATTTTTTAGAGTGAAATAATCTTAAAACATAAAATTTATAATGATAATTGGTTTTCCAAGGTTAAATGCGATGCGTTCTTTTCTTCAGTCTTCTTAGAAATAAGAAAATATCTGAAGTATCAACTTTTTATGAGCTGTTAGGCATTTTCAACCACATAAGTTTTCAGTCTAGGACAAAGTATTTTGTGTGGTTCCACCTGTTTACATAACTCTCTTTCTCCCACTCCATTTTGTGAGAACATTGGTTGGGAACTAGTGTAAATCAACTCCCCCTTGGAGTCATTTTCCCCAAAGGAGGTGGCAGGAACACTGCTCTGGGTGACCCTGGTAGTCCACAGAGGGACATAAAAGGATTGAGCAATAGTACCACCCATTAGCTACTGCTTCCCGAGAGATGTACAGGAAATGTTCGTGATCAAATTTCAGTTGAAACTCAGGGCAGGAAATGACTATTCTCATCAAAGGGGATTTAAAAGATTCCCTCAGGCCTCAGAAGGCAGTGAGGCTGATTGTACTATTGAACAAGTTGCCAAAGTGAGAAGGCAGATAATGAGCTCTTGAGTTGGAGACACAGAGCCAATCAGCCATCAGCCATTTTATTAACCAGTAAATCAGGAGTAGACTGGAAGGAATCCAAGCTCTCA
This sequence comes from Nyctereutes procyonoides, assembly GCF_905146905.1. Taxonomy (NCBI): domain Eukaryota; kingdom Metazoa; phylum Chordata; class Mammalia; order Carnivora; family Canidae; genus Nyctereutes; species Nyctereutes procyonoides. Next base: position 678,067 of record NW_026575120.1, read on the forward strand.
AAAGAAAAGAAATGATCAAGACATAACTTTCAAGAACATCAAGCAAACATGCAAGCAAAGACTAGGAATTTTTGCAAGACAGTGTCTATTAGTATATGATTTTGGGTTACAGAGACTGGGGTCTGAGTACTGCCTGCACAACTTCTGATCTGTGCCTCTTTTCATTTTCTTTCTGAGCCTCTATCAGTCTTATTTGTATTATCATAAGGTGAAGTACAAAACGCAACTGGTACATAGTTGTAAAAGGAGAAAGATGCTATACCTACTCTGAAGTGACTTCTAAGGTCAGATTCTGTTCAATGGAAAGGTGCTTCAAGTTGCTGAAGACTTAACTGGTTGGTACGTGGTAAAAGTAAGAACTGGGGAGTGCTGACTTGCTTTGCAGGTCACAGAAACAGAGTTTGGAGTTCTCAAAACAATCTTGGCAGAACAGGCATAGAGAAGTGCATGGTAGTAGAGAAAACCTGGGAGGAAGACTGAGTGAAGAGCCAGTGAGAAATTTTCCATGTTCAGTGCAACAGCATTTCAACAGCAGGAATGACCTATTTTAAATGAAAAATTTATAGAACTTCCCTATATATTGAACAGTTATGCAAAATTGTATCTTTCCTCATTTCTCTATAATAAACTAAATTTTGAGTTACCCTTTCTAATGGTTAGTGACAAGAATAAGCTTGATTCAAAGTTAGCTTCGATCCGCAGGGTTTGAAATTCTGTGGATTATGGCTGTTTTCTCCCTCATTCTCATTCTCCCTCAACCGTTTCCTCCCTTCTGCCCAGGAGGTGACATGAGTCCCAGAAAGAAGGGAATTTAACTATTATCCAGATCAGGGGAAGACAGAGCTTGGTATTCAGTCATCCTATGTACATCTCTGGCAGCTGCTGAGCTGCAACTTATCCCACCAGTCTCTAGGTGTGTGTCCTACTCCGTGTGCTGAAAGAAAAACCATCTTCCTGATAACCCTCCAGATTATCTGTCATTGCAGGTCATTCTGGGTCCTCCTCACTAGAGCATATATGAATCCTGGTTCCCTCCATGTCCATTGACCTGGGTACCGTCCCCATGCCCCTGTCAGGGCCATAGTAACTTTCTTCTGCTGTTCCCATATCACCCTGAGGATGCATGAGGTTGCCCTTGGACCAGATGTCTAGGCTTATCTCTCAGATTTTCCTGCTGCCAGGATGAATGCAGAGACTCACAGCCATCCCAGGCTAGGCTCTAAGAAGGAAGGCCTGGGTCCCTTTCTGCTTTGGATTTCTAGTTGCCTTTCCTACCTGGACTCAGCCGAGGTCAGGGGTAGGGCCAGGGGCCAGAGACACTCAGAAACTCCCTCTCTTCTTTGAAGTCCTTTCTTCTAGCCAAGAAAAGTCTTTTATCCTCTTCTTGTGTGGCTGGAAATGGGCTCTTCATCTTTCTTCTCCCTGTTTATTGTTTGAGGATAAATTTGATGTCTTCTTCCTTCTGGCTTTGATTCTTAATAATGAAAGCTAAATTTTTGGAATTCAGAAACTCTTTTCCACCAGGTTTATGGCTCTCAGCTCAACGTTCTGCTTCTCAAGGGCTTTTTGGTTCTAGCTTATATCTGACCTCTTAAGTGTAAATGAAAGATGTTATAGTTTGCCTGAGTAGAGGGAGGAAAGATAATGATAAAAGAAAACATGGGATGGAACTTCAATTACTATTTCAAATATTATCCATTACATTAACATGTACTTTCAGGTTGATAGTACTACTGAGATATGTGACATAAGCAACCCTAAAAATCCTTAAAAATTATCAGCATTGTTTATATATTCTCAAATATTTAGTGTGGTTGTATTAGGTAGAGATAGAGAAAAAGGTTGAGTTGTAAGTCTAAGAGGACATACCATGGAAGAAAGGCAACAGGACCCAGATCCTGCATTGACTTTCCTTTTCACCTAAAAATCTACAAAAATTTGGATTTTCATGAGGTATGGACTGTAGATTCAAGCCAATTTTATCTCAGAGAGTGAATATCACCCAACTGATATTTGGGTTAAAGAAGAAATGGCAATAGATGTTAGCTAATTATAGTAGTAATGGTAGAAATATAAATTGTTGTGGTATGAATGTTGTTGAAGAAACAGACATCCTGGTATCAACTATCTTGGGAAAGAACATGAGACAAGACTAGCACGGTGAGTATTCCCTTGGCAACACTTGTTTGGAGTCCTAAGTGAGAGAAACTGAGACTGATATTTTAATCCACCTGTATCTTCTATAAATCACTAACTGCAATATAAAATGGTGTTCCAGAGGATCTCAAAATAGTAATCGATCAATGTCTGGTTATTGACCTTGCAAGCAGGTGATGCCTCTGAATATCTGTCTAGAGTTGCTATAATTGAGTACTTTTGGATTGTCTGAAAGAGGATGGGACAAGTGTATTAATCTGGGTTCTCCTGAGAAACAGAACCAATAAGAAATATACAGGAGAGATTACAGGGAATATATATGTACATAATATATATATATATATATATATATACACATATATATATACATTCTATAATTCTATTATTCTCTCTATATCCTATATCTATAAATCTATATCTATACCTATATACTCTTTATATTTAGGTCTAGATATAGATAGATTTATTCTAAGAAATTGGCTCATGTGATTACCAGGGCTGGCAAGGCTAAAATTTGCAGAGCTGGCCAGTAAGCTGTAAATTCACACAGGAGTTGATGTTGCATTCTTAATTCCAAAGGAAGTTTGGAGGCAGAATTCTTTCCTTTTTGGGGATCCCAGTCTTTTTCCTAAGGCCTTCAACCGATTGGGTGAGGTCCACCCACATTATGGAGAATAATCTGTTTTAATCAAAGTCTGCTGATTTAAATGTTAATAACATCTAAAAAGTACCTTCACAGTCTGGTTTTTGACTCAACACCTAGGCACCTTAGCCTAGTTAAGTTGGCATATTAAATTAGATACCAAAATTAGGAGGTTTACTTTTTTTCTTCTTTAGAGACAAGGACAATGGAAAGCATAACTGCCATAATAGTATTTGCTCCGTTTTAATTTGAGCACCAGTATAAAGATGGGTGAGCTCAAAACTAAAGGAGCTTCATGAGAAATTCTGTAGATGGTGGGCTCAAGCAGAGTCACTTTATGGTTCAGGAAAATGTGACCCAGAGTTGGGAAGAAAAACATCCTCCCTACCTCTGTGGGAAATTCAGTATGGTTCTAAGCTGTCAAAATGGTCAGCCTGGAAGTGCCAGGAAATAACTCTCTTGGCAGAGATGTTAGCCCCCTCCTTGAAGGCTTCAGTAGCAATGGATGAGGTACACCCAGCTGGGGCTTTCATGACAGAGGCTGGAGACCAGCTTGTGGAGAACAGGTGTTCCTGGGCATATCTGAGCAAGCTTCTAGGAATGCCTTCCCATGCCTGAGGGGAACATTTCTGGAAACAGGAATTTCTATCTGAGCAAGTGGAGACAATGAGCCAGTGATAGACAAATCCACAGGCTAGAAAGACCCAGAGACTTCTTGGTTATACTCTCGTTACTTTATAGACTGTGAATTCAACTAGTCTCAATACAAATTTTGAGGATTTCATAAGAATTCTTACAGGTATTGTCATCTATATCTATCTACAAACTGTATGAACTCTACATAATTATTAAAAACCAGTCTATGGCTCAGGCTGAGCTCTGCAGAAGGCATACTATGTATACGTATAAATGAATGTATTAACTGCACAAAATCTGGTTTTTGGTCAAAGTCCTAGAGCTGTCTGAAGGTCAGTTGACTTAATTAACTTAAAACAGTAAGATAGCTAGTTTGATGAACAAGAGCATAAGATACGGAGTAAGATAATAATGAATTCAAATTCTGGTATCACCTTGACACCTCTGTGACTGGGATTGGTTGTTTAAGTTTTGTTTCTTCCTCTCCTTACAGGTCTGTTATAAGCTCTGGCATATAGAAAGGATCCATTAATTAGTAGTTATTAATCTTATTACTGTCTACTTCATCTATCACCAGTTCCATGTTTTTCCCCTTCAACTTTAGCTGACATTTGTAAAAGTTAAGTGTATAGTCTCAACTGTGGTTCCTAACCTGGGTGGGTCTTTGGAATTAGGGGGCATTTGTGGATGCTTTGAGGGAAAGACTATTTTACTTGTCACAATGACTGGGTGGGGGAAGCGGGGGAGGGTTCCACTGGCATTTAGTGTCCAGAGATCAAGGACAATAAATATCCTGCAATTTGTGGGTCAGTTTTGCACTCTGAATTAATGGTCCCATTTAATTGTGCCACCCAAAATACCATTGAGAAATGCAGCATGTTTCTTAACACAGTGAAATAAAGCAAATCTAAATTAAGCAAAATAATTAACATAAGGCACTTACTGTGAGCTTTGGTTTAGAGTTTCCAATGATAAATGAAGGTTCTTTGGTTTTCTTTTAAGCTGAAAAAGATTAAAATAAGTAATTTTGCTTGGTAGTATCTCTCATTACGTCTTGGGAGAAATAATTTGAGGAAAGTATTCATCTTGGCAATACCATGTATACACTTTGCTACAATCTGATTTGTAGGAAATAACCCTTCTTGGTGCAATGAACACTGTGTGTGTGTGTGTGTGTGTGTATGTATTTTTATACTTTCTATTAATAGAGATAAATTTATATGGAAAGATTTTTCATTCTCCATAGTATTCTAATTGATATTAATTTTTTTTTCAGAAAAAGTGTTGAAGGATGAGGTAAAAGAATAAAGGTAACACCTTGACTTATAACCTACATGACTTTAAAACAGTCTGTACTTTATGTCCTCCATAATGATGACCTCAATTTGCAGACTCTGCACTTATCAGCTGATGAATATACATTCAGAGGTGTCTCACGGTGATGTACTGGCCAGTCAACATACTACTTTACATTAAGCTGCTTTCTTTTCTTTTCTTTTCTTTTCTTTTCTTTTCTTTTTTTTTTTTTTTTTTGCATAAAACTACTTGGACTGTTTTATTGCATTTTGTCATTATTTTAAATAATTAGTAATAGGAAAGGGATACTAGTGTCATAATGATTATAGCAGATGTAAATAGCCATGATCAGGCATTTAGCTTTAGTTATAAGCAAGTATTTTTGAACTAAGTCTGTCAAGTATGTATTAAATTATGAGGAAACATTTTTTTAAATGTACACAATGCTAGAAATACATTATTGAAGTTTGAGACTGATAGCTGAAGTGTACTAAGGTAGCAATGGAAAAATCTTTAAGATTAAGGATTGAGGATTAATAATGAAAACACTCCAGAGATCTGAGGCTCAGGGACTTTCCTAGAGTCCCTGTGAGTGAATGATATGGCTTGTAGCAGCTCCCTCTGCTGAAGCACAAAGGCTTCAGATGTCCAATCTTCACTCAATAAATATTTTAACACAGTCAATGAACACTGTCACATTTCCTGCTGGATCCTGGGCAGCTTGTTTCCTAGTCAGCTTCTCCTCCTAAGATTAAAACAAATTGCTGGGGATCCCTGGGTGGCTCAGTAGTTTGGCGCCTGCCTTCGGCTTGGGGCATGATCCTGGAGTCCCAGGATCGAGTCCTGCATCAGGCTCCCTGCATGGAGCCTGCTTCTCCTTCTGCCTGTTGTCTCTGCGCCTCTCTCTCTCTCTCTCTGCCTCTCATGAATAAATAAATAAATAAATGAAATCTTAAAAAAAAAAGATTAAAACAAATTGCTTCGTTTCATGTCAAGGCCACCTCAAGTAACCTAAGTGAATTGAGATACAAAATTATTTCAGAAAAGTTTTTTTGGCGGCACCTGGGTGGTTCAGTCAGTTAAGTGTCTGCCTTCAGCTTGGGTCATGATCTCAGGGTCCTGGTATTGAACCCCATGTTGGGCTCCCTGCTCAGTGGGGAACCTGCTTCTTCCTCTCCCTCTGCCACTCACCCCAGCTCATGCTCTCTCTCTCTCTTGCTCTGCTGTCTCGGTCTCTCTTTCTTTCAAACAAATAAATAATCTTTTTTAAAAAGATTTAAAAAAGCATTTTTTTGTCTCTATGTATTTGCCCTATATTTTGATGTTTAGGGATGCATTATGTATCCTGCAAAGAGACAAATAATACCAATTTCTATCACTATTGGGAGTTTTGTAATGTTTTTTTAAAAAGATTTATTTATTTATTTGAGAGGGAGAGAGAAAGAATTTCAAGCAGACTCCCCATACAGCACAGAACCCCATGCGGGGCTCAATTTCACCACCTGGAGATCATGACCTAAGTCAAAACCAAGAGTTGGATGCTGAACTGACTAGCCACTCAGGTGTCCCAAAGTTTGTAATATTTTTACACTTTCGAGGAATGAAAGCTCTATTTTTAGTCTGTTGTGAGTCTATTGTCCTGCTTTGGTTTTCAGGGATTGCGGACACACAAAGGTGGGTCACTAAAGATAAGGTCGTGGAGAGTGACTGTTGAGCCACTTCTATCCCTCTCTCCTCTCTTGTGTGCTTTTTTTTTTTTTTCTTGTGTTCTTTAATTCAAAACTTTTACAGTTTAAATGATGCTTTCAAAGCTGGACCAGGATATTGTCAGTTAAAATAAATTAAGATCCATTTTTCTCAATTAAAAAAATTAATAGAACTATCTCTATTCAAATTTTTCCTCCTATAAATTTTCTGTTTATCATTCCCAAGACCAAAATGAATGTACAATTGCTAATAAATATTACCATAAAAATCAGGGCAGGCTATGAAATAGATCTTTTATTGAGATGTTATTGTAGTTGAGATATTCTAAATAGGACTGCAAAAATAGTCACATAGTTTTATATATATAACCTCATATCTTGGTAGAATATTATTTCATAGTCTGCAAGACCATGGAATCTCCAGCTATTCTTTAACCTAGCAAGCTAAACGAGACAGAGTTGAGATATTGGTCCTCGAGAGAAGTCATCTCTGCTGGCACGTCTTTCACTGAAGGCTGCCAGCCACTACTACTCTTGGGCTTGTGGAAATGCCCCCTTCTGCTTCCAAGGGGAGGGAGGAGGACTGTTTCTAAAATGCATGCTCAAGCCAGTCCCTATGCATTGTGATGTAGACATAATGTTATAAATAAAGGTTCAATACAGTTTTAAGTAGCAGCATAATTAGTACCATTGTTTGCATCACTTCTGAGGAATGGCCCAGAAATTTAGTCATTATTTGTGAAGACTGAGCACTAAGCAACCTACTTAAAACACGGCTTCTGGACTAGAATTCATTCATCAACTAATGATTATCCAAGGAGACTCTCTGCAAAATGGTAAAATGACCAGGGACAAAACACTGAAAATAAACTGCATCTGTTCTACTTGAAAATAATGGGATTCCTATTCTGTGCTATGTTCAAGCTGTTTTGTGCAGTGGCAAGACTGTCAATATTGACTGCCAGATCTAAATGTGAACATAGGTGGTTCTCAACAACTTAGGTCCAGATAAAATCCTTGTTAGTTCACCATTCTGAACAAATCTTGTTCATTGCTTTTGTTTACAAAAATATTCTCTCTGCCAAAGAAGAGAAGAATTTTCTTGCAGAACCATCATTCAAAATTACTCATTATCTCCACAAGAAACCGTAATGCAACCCAAGAATAACTCTTACATTTGTTTATTAAAAATCTTGAGTTGGCCTGGCTATGAGTTCCACGTTCATATGCATTTTGCTAATATTTAGTGTCTGTATCTAAACAAAAAGGTGAGGGAGATTAAGGTAGGTTTACTAATTATATTAATCCTGTGACCTAAACATCAAAGATGCATTTCAGATTACAAGTAAGACTACAAGTCAGACTACAAGATCAAGTAAGTAATTTTTACAGAACATTGGCTTTAAAGCTCCACAGAACATTCCTACAAACTTGACTGTACATCATAGAAATTTTTTTTTTGGTTGTAAAAATAGCACTGCCAAGATCCTGACAACTCAATGGGGAGCACCCTCCTTTTTTCTTTTTCCAGCTATTGTTTTACATTTGGGATATTTGTTTTTATTATTTCCTCATGGAGAATAAGCCTGCTTTTATCCTTAAAAAAGGATTACTTCTCAGAAAGATTATTTTTGATTTGAAATTTTAGGAAGTATATACTTAGAAGGTCTCTCAACTCTTCAGGATCCAACTTATGTTATGCTTTAAAAAAACAAAATAAAGTTTATTCTCCACAAACATATCTGCTTTAAGTTATGATATTATGTCATGATTACTGATTATGACTAGTTTTGAATTGAAATGGCCTTTAAAATCATATTTTAAAAATATGATTACAATCTTTACAATTATTAAAATATGAACTGTGAATATTTATAAAATATTTTAATATAAATTTTAGTTAATATACAGTGCAATATTGGTTTCTGGAGTAGAATTCAGTGATTCATTACTTACATACAACACCCAGTGCTCATCACAGCAAGTGACCTTAATCCCCATCCCTCATTTAGCCCATCCCCTCAGACCCTCCTCCTCCATCATCCCTCATTTTGTTCTCTATCATTGAGTGAGTCTCTTATGGCTTGTTTCCCTCTCTCCTTTTTTCTTTTTCCCTTCCCCATATGTTCACCTGTTTTCTTTCTTAAATTCCCCATGAGTTAGATCATATGGTATTTGTCTTTCTCTAATTGACTTATTTTCCTTAGCATTATATTCCTTAGCTCCAATCATGTTACTGCAAATAGCAAGATTTCAATTTTTTTGATGACTGAGTAATATTCCATCTTATATCCATATATATTACCTTTTCTTTATCTATTAATAAGTTGATAGACATCTGGGCTCTCTCCATAGTTTGGCTATTGTTGATAATGCTGCTATAAACATCGGTGTGGGTGTATCTCTTTGAATCTGTATTTTTGTAGCCTTTGGGTAAATATCTAGCAGTAAAATTGCTGAATTATATGGTAGTTCTATTTGTAACTTTTTTTTTTATTTGTAACTTCTTGAGGAACCTCTAAACTGTTCTCCAGAGTAGCTGCACCAGTTTTATAAAATATTTTTTAAACATTAAAACTACCCACAAAGCCACTACCCAGATGTGATTGCTATATGTTTCTTTCTTCCATTTTATTTCTCTTTACTTTCACACATATATACCCATGCACACATGGATTTTGAAACCCAACTCAGATCAGACTGTATATAGTTTTGTATCTGGCTATTGGGCTTAAAAATTTACCAGAAATGTTTTTCCTGTCATTAAGTATTTTTTGAAAAATTTTAAAGCTCATGCAGCATTTTATATATGGCCACATAACATTTAATAATTCTATTGATTTTTGATATTTGTGGTTTCTAATGGTTTACTAATCAAAATGTGACCAGGAATACTGGCTGGACTGGAACTGGGGCCCAAATACTTCCAGATTGTTACATGAGGCAAGTCCCGTCCCATAAGGGTTCACTGGAATATGATTCTTTCCACAGGAGCTTTAGAACTTCCTGAATTTACAAAAACTTGAACTTTGGACAGATATTTGCTAATTACTGAAGAATTAGGGAAGCCTGTGATGCAGGCTGAGTACCAACCTACCCTACAAATACACCCAACTGAATGCACAATGGAAAATGGGATAAAAATGAAAAGCTGTCCCCAGACTACAGGTAAAACTGGTTGGGGTCTTGATGCCAGTTAATTCCTGGATGATCTGAGCCCTTGTGTATCTTTCCTGAATAGGGTTGCTGCATCTTCTGGTGCTGTTACCCCTGGACAAGGCAGTGCCACTTAGGAAGTATTCTAGAGATGCCCTGAGTTCCAGGCGTACCCCATCAGTGCCTCTACTGGAGAGCAGCAACCCCATTTCCCTCTGCATAATTAGTTAGGGTCAATCTCCGTGGCTAATCACATATCGCTTCTTTGGTATGCTTTTAGTTTAATGCCAATCTCAATTTCCAATTCAACAAAACCATTGTTGTGGCCCCCAGTAGAAGCATTTCTACCTTGGTTTTTACAATCTCTAAACCAAAAAGTCCAAAATCATAGGGAGCAAAAAATAGTGTTTTAACAGGTTTCATAGTAAGAGGTACTATTCCCATTTCCACCCCTGGCTCCTTGGATTCCTATATTCTACCTATAGGAAATGGATGAGAATATTGAACACTCATTCAGAGCATATACTCCATCTTGTAGGACATCACCCCACTCTTTGAAAGTGTTTGTCTCTTAGCTGAAGTCATAACAGAGTCTTTAATAGGTCATTCCATTAGTATATGAGGCCAATAGTTTCTGATAAATGCATGTATGGCAAGACCAGTGAATCCTGTGGACATTTGTCCACTTATTTTTGTGTAGCACTTTTTTTTGGGTGCAGATATATTTTGTGGGAGACTCTGAGAGTGAAGAAGCATGAAGTAAGTCCAATAGTGAGGTGCTGACAGAGGTTATTGTGGGGAAGAAAGAAAATTCGTATTTAAAGTAAGTGTTTATTCTATTGAGAGAGAATATCTGCTCTTTCCATAGTGTAAGGGGTTCAGTATAATCAACCTACCACAGGTGGCTGGCTGTTTCACCAGGGATGGTGTTGTATAGAATAGGGGGAAGGTAGGGGCTCAGCATCAGTCTCGGCTGTGGTACTCAAATCAGACTCAGTGAGGGAAGGCACATTGCTGAGTTCATATACAACCTTTTCCCCTACCACTAATGTCACTCACGCATGAGTCCAAAAAGTAGGCTCTGCCAAGGCTGGGAAAGTCTTGACTGACAATAATAAAATGGACCATATTGTGCATATAATTATTGAGAATGTCACCGCGTCACTGAATCAGATGTCCTATAGTATTTATATAGGACAGTAATATTTTCATACTCTGGGCTCATCCTTAGACATCAGCCCATAAATATTTTCCTTAGTTCTCATTGCCAATCTCCAATCCTTTTCCTTCCAAGTTCCTGACATTTGAACAAATTGGGGGTCACCTGCCTTAAACTGCCATTGATCTGTACACCTAGCCAGCTGTCCTTCAAGGCATATGAAGTTCCCAGAAAAAAATAACATAGAGTTCTGCACATCAGAATAAGTGCCCTCCCCCCTCCATCCTTTGTAGGAGTAGGTGGGAAATAGGAAGTTACTGTTTTATGGGTACAGAGTTTTAGTTTCACAGAAAAAGAGTTTGAGAAATGGTAGCAGTGATGATTGTATAGCAATGTGAATGTACTTAACACCGCTAAACCATACATTGAAAAACTGTTAAGATTGTAAATTTTGAGTTATGTGTATTTTTCCAAAATCAAAAATAAACGAAAACTTTAAAAAATTAGCATAAAGGCACGGTGGGCCTGGTGGTGGGCCATGCTGAGAACCATGTGTGATTCCTTAGCTGCAGCTTGCCAGAGGCTCCATACCACATCTCTATCTGCCACTACAGATACCTTGAGCATATTTGGATCTGCTGGGGTCAAAAGGCCACTGTGGTAGGTGTGTTTTCACTACAACCCAAACCAGCTGGAGAGCCTTTTCTTGCTCCAGATCCCACTCAGAGCTGGTAGCTCAATGGGTTAGAGCAAGAAGTGGTAGGGGTGCAAAGAGAAGTGACATGCCTTTCAGACTGGAGAAGCTATTTCAACTTCTGGGAAGTGAAAGCTATGTCCCAGACTATAGCATATCTCCAGAAACTTCACTGTGATGGCAGGCCCCTGAATTTTCCTAGATCGTATCACCGACCCTTTGACATATGAGTGCCTTGCTTGGGCATCTAGAGCACATGCTACCTTTTGCTTATCAGATCTAATCAGCATGATGTTGCCAGTGTAGTGGGCCAGCAGGGTATTCCTGGGATAGTGGAGTGACTGAGGTCCCCTGTGGACAAGTTGTGACAGAGACGCATAGAAGTGCACTTCCAGATGAAAACAAACTGCTTATGTTAATCTCTGCTTATTGGAAGGACAAGACAAGAGCTATTTTGGAAGAACTGCATCTGGAGGGAATACTGAAGTGAATTTTGAAACCTCAAAGAATTTGGCAGACAGGAACAGTATGCGCAAAGACACAAAGATAAGCCGATACAAGATAAAGGAGGTGATTGGGTGACTCATTGATACATTTAAAAAAATATTTCTGGAGCACCTACTAAATGCCAGTGACTCACTTTGCTGAGTTTGTACAAGAGAAGGGCAGGATGTGGTCAGGCCTGAAATGACAGAGTAAGGAAATGGTACTTCATTCAGAAGGCTGTCGCAAACCACTTGAAGGTTTGTCGGCTGGAGAGGGCCAGGAGCGAAGTGGCTTTTTACAGTGATGAATCTGGTAGCAGAAGCTACTATTCCAGCCAGGATGAAGCAGTGGGGACCTGAACTAGAGAGATGAAATGCGAAAGGAATGTGAAGGAATGCGAAGGGATCAGCTGAAGGAGGAGGGAATGTACATGTGTCTGAACATGGGAGCCGTCAAGATGCGTAAGCCAAATATAACTCCAAGCTTTCGAGCTTGAGTGATTGGGATCAACACGAGAAATAATGAGGTCAGGTGGAAGATCTGGGATTAGGTAGGTCATAAAATAGCTGGTATCATGGGACTGAAGCTTCCTGAGGGCAGGGGCTACCACTGCTTTGGTTCCCATTTTATCTCCAGTCCTTGGCACAAGGTGAACATTCAAAAAGTATCTGTCATAGAATATGTTAAATGCTCGATCTTACTGAATTGTCACATCCTACCCTAGGAAGGAGGTGTGATTATCTCCTTTTTTTTTGCTATTATTATTTTTTATAATTTTGAAGTACTTAAGGCAATAAAAATATAGTAAATACAATAAACATCCATATAGAGAGAGATCTAGTCCTCAGTTTGAGAAACAAAATAATACAGGTTTTATCATTATGCCCATCTTATAGCTGAGAACCCTAAGGCCCAGGATGGTTAGAAAACTGGTTTATGGTCATACAGCTGACACACACCAGAGTTGTGATAAGAAAAGGGACCTGTCTGCCCCCAGAGCCCATGGTCTCAACCCTACCCACTTTGTGGCACTGATGAAACCTCTGGGTAGAAGCTCTCAGCAGGTGGAAGGAACATAATACATGTGGCAGAGAGAGAACTGAGGACTAAAAATATTGATAGGGGAATAATTCACATCAAAGTGACAGCTGAAGGGATGGCAGTGGAAAGGCAATACACAGTAATAAGTGGTCTGAGGACAATACTTGGACTTGAGCAATGTGCCTTCTTGGAAGGAGAACAAAATTTAAGAGACTATTTTAAAACCTGTCCTGTTCACGAGTAAGTGCTGTTTTTATGCTGCTCTAGAGTTTCTTTTTTGGTTCCTAGAGAAAGGGCAGAGCTGCCTGTAATCCATGGAGTGCTTACTCTCTATAACTGGCATAGGGCGAGGCCAGAGAAGGCATCGATATTTTGCATCATCGAGACTATAAAAATCTATGTTATAAAACCTATTCCCCCCCCCCCCCGCGGGGCAAAAATATAGGTTTTCTGCTTCCATCATATTGAGTACCTAATACAGGTCTGAGACTGTGCTTTTCAGAAACATGTGCCCTCCTCCACACATTACATGGACCACTGAGGTTTGATAGGGCTGAAGAGGAGTGTATACAGTTTCTAATCATTAGTAATACTACCCCCTGAGGAAACATTTTTTGGTCTTCACTGCCAAATCAGAAGTTTTTAGTTGCCTCAGGAGAAATGTAAGTATTCCGGAAAAAAGTCTTGCAAGCATTTGATAAGTATCCAAATCTCCTCAGGCCAATGAAGATCACAAGATTTTTGGGTAAGTTCCAAGTTAACATCAAGGTTTTGTTTAAAAAGTCCTATAGCAATATTATTTACAATCGAAATATCTACGTGATAAAAATTTCTTAAGATGTTCTCCAGAAGTTTCATAATATACAATGAGTACTTTAAGTCTTGGCCTGTAACATATGTCCTTAGGGCTCTTTAAGGACATTTGCAACCCCCTTAAAAAATATCAGAAACACATAAGGGGGAGACAGGATATTACTCTGACTCGCTCTGTAAAGTCAGGATAGGCTAGTCTAGGTACAAAATTTAAACCATTAAATCTCAGTGGCTTCATGAGTTCACAAAAACATGTTCTTTTCATTCAAAAGAATCTGCTGTGACTCTTCAGAGTAACTGCTTTTCAAGTAATGACTGGGGCAAACGGTCTATTTCTTTCTTCCTTCATTTCAGTCTAATGCTGAATAGTTTTTTCAGTATCAGTCACATCATATATGTAGAGTGAATTTACCATCATTATTTCTCTATAACCTTAAGACTGATCTCCAAATATCAAGACAAAGAAGAGGGGGCACCTGGGAGGCTCAGTCAGTTAAGCTTCCAACTCTTGATTTCAGCTCAGATCAGGATCTCAGGGTCCTGGGATCCAGTCCTACATAGGGCTCCATGGTCAGCAGGGAATCTGCTTGAGATTCTCTCTTCCCCTCTGTCCCACTCCCCACTCATGAGTGCTTGCTCTCTCATGCTCTCTCTCTAAAATAAATAAATCTTAAAAAAAAAAAAATGTGGGCAGAGGAAGCTGAAGGGCCTCACCCAGGTTTTGCAGATCTTTGGCTCCAAAATGGTACACATCACTTCTCACAACCAACTGGACAGAAATAGCCACACGGTGCCACCCAACAGTAACAGAGTTGAAATGTATAGTCTCCTGTGTGCCCATGAAGAATAGGAGAATTAAATATTGATGTGTACAGTCATATCTCCCATTTTTACATGGTAAAAAAACCACTGAAAAATGAGACACTAATGATAAAATCAGTACAACTATGTTGTGCCTTGGCAAGGGAAGAAGTAGTTTGATGAATATGCAGGTAACTAGATATGACCCTACTATCTGATGTTTTGCTGATGATGAGAATAGTTTTGTTGAAATATACGTATTTTCCATCAAGGACTCATAAATACTAGAGAAAAATAGCCATTTTTGCAACCCATTGGGCAAAGGCTGATGTAGTGCAAACCTAGGAGTGCATCCATCTGTAAATTATGTAGTGTTTTAAGATTAAGGTTTTTTTCTCCCCTTCTCACTTCTTGGTTCTGGGGCCATCTGGGAATTTCTGCTTCTTGAAGACTCACAGATGCAGCATTCATCCAAATTTCCCATGGTTTGTTCTAGATACACCAAATATAGAACTTTAAGGACTAAGTATATGATTCTGAGTCTGCTCATTATTTCCTGTACATAATTAATATGGAAATTGCAGGAAGTGAATCAATCTCCTGGAAGCTTCTTTTGGCATTTCCACATGCTCTGCTGCCTTCATAGCTGGTCTACTTTTTGTTGGTGTTATTTGCATCACTATTTTGGAACTTGGTATCCTTCTCCTCTAAATCTCCTTCAATCTCCCAGTATCTGCCACAGTAGCTTGTGTGTGACCATCAGTTAATTAATATTAGTGTTGAAGTTTTTATTTTAATTCCAGTTAGTTAACATAGTGTTATAGCAGTTTCAGGTGTACAATATAGTGATTCAACACTTCCATACAACAGCTGGTGCTCATCACAAGAGGTCATCCCTTAATCCCCATCACCTGTCGCACCTATCTTCCCACCCACCTCCCTCCCCTCTGGTCACCTTCCGTTTGTTCTCTATAGTTAAGAGTCTCTTTCTTGGTTTGTCTCTCTCTTCCCTTTCCTCCTCTGTTTTGTTTCTTTAATTCTACATATGAGTGAAATGATATAGTATTTGTCTTTCTCTGACTTATCTCATTTGACATAATACTTTCTAGCTCTATCCAGGTCCATGCAATTAATGTCCATGTTTCTTAAGTAAAGGAGTGGCTAGTTTCTCATTTTTGACCTACTTAGGGTCAACACAGTTTGCATTACAATGATGTACTCTACATTCCCTCAGGTCACTGCCCTCCAACTCTTGTTGCTTTCTTCAATCTCTTTTGCCCCACTGAGTAGTGGCTCAGAGAAGCAGTGAAACTTGGGGATGCAAGGGAGGGTAATTACCAGAAAGTACAGAGTGGCCATCAAAGGTCAATACAGTGTTTATAATCTAGTAATCTGAATAGTGACAAGTGAGGGAGGGTTCTTCAGAGAATTGTTAGATCAAACTAAAATGTTTATTTATAGAGATTTCTTTTCCTATTATTTTATAAATTTATTATAAATTAACACAGCTTGTTTTCTGCTGATTTACCCTGATAATTTGAATTTTTGACTCATTTTAACCTAATGCTGTTCTGTTTTATAGCTATGATAATGGAAGATGTATTTCTGAACTAATCTGGAAATTTTTTCTTCAAATTAGGCCATTTATAGCATTCAGATTTATGTCTTTTCACGTACCAGTTAGTGTTGTGAGTGCTTAAAAAACAAACAACTGCACTAATATGAAGGTCAGTTGTATGCAAAAATTACTTACCGAGTAAACTGTTGGTTTGCCCACCAGCAGAGGAATAGAAGAGTCCTGAAATCACATAATTCCAAGATTATTATCCCATTCAGAATGCAAACCCCAAAACGAATATAGGATTCTTAGCACTTAGGGAATTTGGAGATGTTAAGCGCCCTTTAAGATCATTTAGGCAATGGTGACTTTCACGTTCCAAATGAGGAGACTGAGCAGAATGAGTTGAGAGCGCTCCTGACTCTATTGCTGGTGTTCTTTATTAAGGTAGAAGTTATACCCTGAGTCAATTTTGCCAAATGCAAACATCAACTTATCTTTTTTGTTCTAATGGTCTCCCAGGGCACTGGGAGGTTGAAATGATATTCCAGTTCAGTCAGAGCTAAGTGGAGACGGCAAACGAGCACCCAACACGGTGCCAGGGGAAAAGCAGCTCTTCCAACAGTTAAGTGGCAGGTTGATGTGAAATTCCCGACTTCACAGAACACCTCCTAAGGATTTAACACTGCTGCTTATCCCAAATGCTACGCGAGCTGCTCCCGCGTTCCAGCATCGCAGGGACATACCCGCTAGGCCGTCCTGGTCCGGAGCGCAGGTGGCAGCCTTCCGTCCGACCCACCTGAAGTCCCACCTATCCTGGGACGCGCTGGAGGGAGCGGATCCACGGGCGGCGCGTGCTCCCCAGCACTCCTCCAAGAGGCCACACCCAGCACAAGGCCCCCATTGTGTCTCGGGGAACAGGGGCCTCGCTGGGTCACGCCGGAGGCCCCCCTTCGAGAGGAGCCAGCCGCCCCAGGCCAGCCGGGCCTGCAGCGGGCGGGGGGCGGGGGCGGGAGCGGGAGCGCCGCGGCGCGCCCCAGGTCACGCTGCGCCCGGGACCCGCAGGCCGGCCTCGCGCGGGCGCCGCCGCACCTGGAGGCGGAGCCAAGGCCCGTGGCCCGCCCGCTGCCGGGCGCGAAGCCCCCTCCCCGCGCCCCTCCCGCCGCGCGGCAGAAGCGCGCAGGTGCGGGAGGCCGCGCCCGCCGGGACCTCGGCGAAGCGGGCGCACCATGGAGCACATCCGCACGCCCAAGGTGGGTGCCCGGGCGCGGGCGGAGGAGGGGCAGCGGGGGCTGCGGGAGGGATGCTGAGCCGGCCCGAGGCCCGGCTTCCCGCGGGCGCTGGCGAGCCGGCACCGCGAGCGAGCGAGGGAGGGAGGAGGAGGAGGAGGAGGACGCAGCGCTCGAGCATCTCCTTCCAGGCCTAGCTCTGGCCGCTGGCGGAGCCAACCTCTTGTCCTTGAGAGCGCGCGCTGGGCAGGGGGCTGGGCGGGGGGGAACCCCAGTTGTCCCTTGAATAACAGGGCTGCCGATCTGCTGATAGACGCTCCCTTCTAGTCTGGCACTACATTGCTGCTGCTGCTGCTGCCGCCGCCTCCCCTCCCCCCCAATTTTCTGTTGGCTGCTCTGAGCAGTTGAAAGAGAAACCAGCCTTCCGATTGATGACAGGTGCAAGGAAAGGAGTTAAAGTACGCGCAGGTGGATTGAAGGCTCTCTTGGAAGCTTGTTGAATCTAAGGGTTCGGACCCACACGGCTCCCCCTTCGGCTCCCCCATCGTCAGCGGACCTTACACAGAGCGGATGATCAATATTCGCCGTGGGGTGAACGTTATTGTCAGTCCTTGCGTCTCCTTGCCTTTTCCACCAGTTTTCTTTCATTGAGGAGAAGGGTGCAGCTTACAGATTGGTCCACTGGTGTTTTTTTTTTTTTTTTCTTCTGACTCTTGGTTTCAGCTCAGGTTGTGATCTCAGGGTCGTGGTGTGTTTGAACACAGCACCAGCTTTGGGCACTCAACGAAAAACGCCTGGTCCCTGGTCATTCCAGAGAAATTACACTGGAATCGTCGATGGCTGCACCAAACTTTCCCACTCGTAGTTGCGCTAGTCATGTAATTTAGAGTGAAAACGATGGTCAGTATTCCTGTCTGATTAAAGACCTGAACTGGTGAAAGAATATATTTCAAAAGGAAGTTGGCTATCTCTCTTTACCACCACCACCACAGCTCTTTGTGTTTCCAGGATGACCTCAGTTCCAAATCTAGGCCCTTGATAGAGTTAAGTCAAAGGTGGGTCTGTGTGGTCACAATTTAGGTGGCCCCAGGGATCCCAACCATTTCATGCGGGTGTGTGTGTGTGGAATTGCTTTTAAATCCAGTAAGAAGAGTTCATCTCTAAATTCTAGAATGGTTCCTAAGTACCTCTTTGTAGAAGCAGCTTTACGATGATCTCATGTCAGTGGAAGAATAGATCTTTTAGTTTGCTAGATAGTTCCAATGGTAAATTTAAATTGTATTGATTTTGCACTATGGAATTAAACTGTTGCTTTAC
The DNA here is from genome assembly GCF_905146905.1 of Nyctereutes procyonoides. Taxonomy (NCBI): domain Eukaryota; kingdom Metazoa; phylum Chordata; class Mammalia; order Carnivora; family Canidae; genus Nyctereutes; species Nyctereutes procyonoides. The sequence goes on from NW_026575120.1 coordinate 696,759, forward strand.
TATTGGGAAATTGTAAACATAGAAGAGCGCGCCATAAACCACAAGGTAGGTGGCTCAAAGCTTTCAGGATTTAAGTGGTGCTAAATTATTTATTCCGGGATGACAAATTTAACTCATGAACTCCCTTCGTCCTTGCCAAGGGCATATTTTCTTTGTCGTGGTGAAGGGGGCCCTTTATAGAAATATCTGATGTGAATGTCAATAGCAAGAGTGATAGAGTGACATGTCACTATAGAATATGAATTTGGGGGGTAAAGGCTTTTTCTAATCTATGTCTAGACTCTGTACAAAGCCATGTTTTTAGCCCTGAGCAGCAAACAATATTCTTTTATAATTGGTTTTCGTGAACACCCTCTAAACAGTGTAGTACCTCAAATCAGAGATCCCTTTCTATCAGGAAATGGAAAAAATGGAGAATCATCTGAAATGTCATTGGATGGAGTATCATTAACATTTAGGATAGCACAGGTGGAAAAAATTATATACAGAGATTTGGTAGATCAGATTCATTTACTCATTCATTTCATTTCACAAGCCTTTGACAGCTTTCATGTATGAGGCTCCATTAGGTCCTGGGAGCATGAAGCATCAGGGAAGTCCTTGTTTAGAAGGAGGGGCAGTTGTAAGTTTGGACGGAGATATATACAAGAGACAGCGACCAGAGGGGAGGATGGATGGAGAACGAGCTCAACTATAGAGGGCGAGGGAAGTCTTAAAGAAAAGTGGAGTCCAAACATGGAAGGCTGGGAGCTGTCATGCAGTTGTGTCAATAGGATATATTGTAAGATATCATTACAATCTCAGAGAAGCTGAAACCTTGTGAGTGATAAAGATGGAAATGATGAAATGATTGCTTGAGGCTAAACAGCATCTCTGCATTTTGCACTTTTAAGTGCAAAACTAATTTTCACAGTATAAGTGAAGAATAGAACATGGGATCTACTTACAGAGTATGTGTTGCAAAGTATATAATTAATGATGGTTATATTCATCTTTATTATTTGCTTCCAGTATGCTCTGGGGGGACTGGAATAGATAGTTTGCCTTAGATTTTTCATGATTCATGTCTTGGGCTATAAGGATATAAGGTCATTCACAAATTTTGTTTTTCTGACCCACTGTGGGTTTGAAGTGATATTTACCATGTAGATAGTAGGTTTTGATTTTAAGAGGAAAAGAAATGCATGTATGGTGTATAATGTACAGTTGCTTTCCTACTACAATGAAAGTCATTCATTTACTCTTTATAAGCTGTATGAAATCCATCACAGCCTCTGTGTTCTGCTTCAGTCTCTGGAGTGTAGTTTAAGGAGACAGATGCACATGAATAATCTGGAATACTTTGCACATATTTCTTTGTGTGTTCGTGTTTAACTGAAGCCTTTAACAGAGCATATGTTAAGCAGGGTGTTTCTCTCACAGAATGGTTCCTTTATAGAAAAAAAGAAATTTTCCGAGGACAAGCTAGTTTGCAGCTGCGTCAAAGTGAGGACACCAAGCATTACCTGTACTCATCACAGTGAACTTTTGGGTTTCTATTTCACTGCCTGGATTTTTTTTTTTTTCCACTGTGAAAGCTTGCTAGTAAGAAAATATTCTACAAGAAGTTTAGGGATAATTTGGGTTTAGTTTTATGAAAAGGCTTCAGGACTCCAGGATATAGCTTGAAGTGTTTTTGCGGAATTTGATTTGGTACTGGACTAGGATCCTGGCTAAGTAATCTCACTTTTTATACTTTGATTTTTCTGGAACAGTTTTTTTTCTCCCCACATCAGTAAATTTTAATTGTAAAATAAGATATGTGATGACCTCTCAAACTGCAAAGCTGATCTTGAAAATGTCTGCCCTTTCCACCCCATCCTCCGCTCTTAGCCATTACTGGAATAGCCTACTAACTGGTAATGTCCTCTTCACTCTTCTCTAACCGCTTGTCTACAGAGGGAGTCTGGTGATGCTTTTATGGCACAAGGTGATCATGTTACTTGCCCACTGAAATTCCTGGGTGGCTTCCGTTTGTTTTTGTTTTTCGGTTATTTTTTAAAGATTTATTTATTTTAGAGAGAGTGAAACAGCATGAGTGCAGGGTGGGGGGCAGAGGGAGAGGAAGAAAGAGAATCTCAAGCAGACTCTGGGCTCCCTCTCACGGCCCTGAGATCATGACTTGAGCCAAAATCAGGAGTCAGAAGCTTAACCACCTGAGCCACCCAGGAGCCCCAGGTGGCTTCCCTTTGTACCCAGTATATAAAGTGAGAATGCTCAGAGTGGTCCATAAGGTCCTGTGTAGACTGAGCCCTCTTCACGTTCTTATTCACTACCCTCTGGTCACAACTAGCCTTAGTGGGTTTCTCAAACGTAAATTCTTTTCCACCTGAGGACTTTTTGCACTGCCGTTCCATCTGGAGATACTCTTATTTTCACTCTTCATGTGGCTAAAACTCATCTCTCTAGTTACAGATTGGATGGAATTTCCTCAGAGACATTATTATCTCATTCCTCCTCTAAGTCATACTTGCCTGTTGTATTGTATCCCCAAATGCAATGTTTCACCTTATGCTCCTTGTTACAAGTTTTAGATTTATTTGAGTGATTGTTTATTTTTCTTAAAGATTTTATTTGAGAGAGAGCAAGCATAAGCAAGGGGGAGGCAGAGGGGGAGAGGGAGAAGCAGACTCCCCACTGAGCGGGGAGCCCGATGCAAGACTCGATCCCAGGACCCTGAGATCATGACCTGAGCCAAAGGCACACTTAACCCACTGACCACCCAGGTGCCTTTTGAGTGATTGTTTAATGTCCAGCTTCCCTGCTAGACTGGGAGCCCTGTGAAGATGAGGATCATATCTTTGTTCACCCCTAACACGTTTCCTGGCACCAATTAAGCATACAGTAAATAAATTAAATAATAGGAGGAGTGAGTAATTCTTGGTCTCAGCTCTTCAGTTATTACTGTTTGCTTTGGTGATTCAGGCCTTGTGTGTTGTACCTGTGACTAGGGACAGTATTGTGAATCCTCTAATGGATTTAGTGTTTAGTACTTGTAGATGTCAATATATTATGTTACATATATGTAATGATATATATTTTGTGATTATATATAGTTTTACTAAGATAGAATCCAAATACTATGAAATTCACCATTTCAGTCGTTTCAGAGTTCAGTGTGTGTTAGTGCACTTAAACAGTGTTGTGCAACTATCACCTAATTCAGAGCATTTTCATGTCCCATCCCCAAAAGAAACCCCGTGCCCTTAGTAGTCCCACTAATCTACTTTCTATCTCTGTTAGATTTGCCTGTTCTGGACATTTTGTATAAATGGAGTAATCTGAGATGTGGCCTCTTGTGACTTCTTTCATTCGGCATCATTTTTTCTAGGTTCATCCAAGTTATACCCTATAATAATATACTTCATTCCCTTTTACTGCAGAATAATATTCCACTGTATGGATAGACCACATGTTGTGTATCCATTCATCAATTGATGGACATTTGGGCTGTTCCCACTTTTTGATTATTATGGATACTACTATGAGTGCTCCAATACTTGTTTTTTTAATGTGTGTGAAAGTAAGGTGGGTTTTGTTTTGTTTTGTTTTTGTATAATTAACTTACAGTGTTACCTTAGTTTCAGATATACAACTTAGTGATTTGACAAGTTTATACAATATGCTGTGCTCACCATGAATGTGGCTCCATTGGATCCATTTCATCACTGTTACACATCATTGACTGTATTCCTTATGCTCTTTTTATTCCCATGAGTTTCTCGTTGCATAACTGGAGGCCAGTATCTCCTCCTCCCCTTCACTCATTTTACCCAATCCCCTACACCCTGAAAATAAAATTTTAATTCTCCAGTTCCTAGAAGTGGAACTACTGGTAATATAGTGATTCTATGTTACTTTTTGAGGAAATTATGATTACATTTTATGTATTATATAACTAAAACTTTATATGTGATTCAAACAATATAGAATGACTTGTATAAAGAACCTAGATACTTTGGAAACAATTGTTTATGAATAGACGTGTGTTGTAAATAGGTATGAATAGATGGCTTACATCAAAAGGGAACGGTTTCTTAGCCAATCCAGTGAGCATGACATCATATTTCTATCATTCCAAATTCAATTCTAATTTGTGAGTGATCCTTTTTATATAATCATAGTATGCTTTCTCTTTTTTTTTTTGCTTTTTCTCTCTTACGGAACTTTTTGCCCACTGTTTTATATATATATATAATATTCAGAATTCACTTACCTGTTTATTTTTTTTATGACTGCATATTATTTGTGTGACTATAGTTTGTGTAACCTATCTCCACTATTAGGCATTTGCGTTTTGAGCCCCTGTGAAAATCCCTGGTACTGTTTTCTTAATATATACTGCCCAAGTAGAAAGCCTTAGAGTAGGAACAATCTTATGAGGGTGTTACATAATATCTTTCAGTGTTTGAAAGATTTTCATATGGCCCAGTGTTTAGGCAAATTCTTTATAGTCTCAGCAGAAACAAAGGATAATGATGGTAGAGAAGGTCTTGCTGGATATAGAGAAGTTGTTTCCCACAATTGTGCCTGTTTGTATAAAAGAAATTAGTTTATGTCTTAAAGGAATAGAGGTATCTAAACGTCTCTTGGCAGTGAAGATATGGAGGTATTTCAGGCATCTGAGAAGAGAATGGACTAGAATCATGTTTGTTTTTTTAATTGAAGTATAATTAACTTACAAGATGATCAGTTTCAGGTGTATAACATAGTGATTCAACATTTACATACATTATGAGATGATCACCATAAGTCTAGTCACCATCTGTCACTCTATATAGTTATTACAATATTATTGACTATTCCCTATGCTGCACTTTACATCCTTGTGACTTATTTATTTTACGACTGGAAGCTTATACCTCTTAATCTTCTTCATCTATTTTGCCCATTCACCACTCCTCCCCTCTGGCAACCACTCATTTGTGCTCTGTGTTTCTAAGTATGTTTGAGTATGTTTCTGCTTTGTTTTGTTTGTTTAATGTTTTAGACATTTACATATAAGTGAAATCGTATGGTGTTTTTCTCTAACTTCACTGAGCGTGATACCTTACCTCTAGGTCCATCCACGTAGTTGCAAATGGCAAGACTTAATTCTTTTTTAACACTGAGTGATATTCCATTACATAAATATGCCAAATATTATTTATCCATTCATCTATTGACAGACTCTCAGGTTGCTTTCATATCTTGGTCATTGTACATAATGCTGCAATAAACAGAGGGGAACATCTATCTTTTTGGATTAGCATTTTTGTTTCCTTTGGGTAAATACCCAGTAGTAGAATTGTTGGATCATATGGTAATCATATAGAAATTCTATTTTTAATTTTTGAAGATCCTCCATATTATTTTCTATAGTGGCTGCACCAATTTACATTCCCACCAGTGGTCCAGTTTCATTCTTTTGCATATTCTGTCCATTTTACCCAGCTTTGGGAACATGATACCTCCAGTTTTGTTCTAAGATTGCTTGGCTATATGGGATCTTTAGTGGTTTCATACAAATTTTTAGGTTTACATTTTCTAGCTCTGTGAAATATGCCATTGGTATTTTGATAGGGATTGCATTGAATTGTAGGTTGCTTTAGGTACTATGGTACCTAGGTTGTAGGGATTGCATTGAATTGTAGGTTGCTTTAGGTACTATGGTACCTAGGTTGTAGGGATTGCATTGAATTGTAGGTTGCTTTAGGTACTATGGACATTTTAACACTATCGATTCTTCCAATCCATGAGCACAATATATCTTTCCACTTATTTGTGTTGTCTTCAATTTCTTTCATCTATGTCTTCTAATTTTCAGAGTGTAAGTCTTTAACCTCCTTGGTTACATTTATCTCTTAGGTATTTTATTCTTTTTGTTGGAGTTATAAATGGGTTTGTTTTCCTAATTTATCTTTTTGATATTTTGGTATTAGTGTATAGATTTATTAGGAACAGATTTCTGGGTATTAATTTTGAATCCTGCAACTTTACTGAATTTGTTTATTAGTTTTAGTAGTTTCTTTTATGGAGTCTTTAGAATTTTCTAGAGTATTTTGTTGGCAAATAGTGACAGTTTTACTTCCTCCTTACTAACTTGGATGCTCTTTTCTTTTCTTGTCTTGTCTGATTACTAAGGCTAGGATTTCCAGTACTACGTGGAATAAAAGTGGCGAGAGTGGGCATTTTTGTCTTGTTCCTGATATTAGAAGAAAAGCTTTCAGCTTTTTACTGTTGAGTATAATAGTGGGTTTGTTATATATGGTGTTATTATGTTGGGGTGTGTTTCCTCTTTACCCACTTTGTTGAGAGTTTTTATCATTTTGTTAATGTAGTGTACACATTGATTTGCACATAATGAACTATCATTTCAAAATCCCACTTAATCGTGCTACATGATCCTTTTACTGTATTGTTGAATTTGGTTTGGCAATATTTTGTTGAGGAATTTTGTGTTCATGTTCATCAGGGGTATTGCCTGTAATTTTTTTTTGTATCGTTTTTGTCTGATTTTGATATCAGGGTAATGCTGGCCTGAATTTGGAACTGTGTCTTCCTCTATTTTTGGGGGGAATAGTTTGAGAAGGATAGGTATTAACTGTCCTTTAATATTTGTTAGAATTAACCTGTGAGTCTATCTGGACTTTTGTTTACTGGGAATTTTTTGATTACCTATTCAATGTTATCCTTATATTTTGTTCACATTTTCTATTTCTTCCTGGTTCAATTTGGAAGATAATTTGTTTCTAAGAATTTAGCCATTTCTTCTAGGTTTATTCATTCGTCTTCTAGGTCCAGTTGGTTGGTGTATAATTGTTCATAGTAGTCTCTTATAATCTTCTGTATTTCTGTGGTGTCAGTTGTACCTATCCTTTCATTTCCTATTTTATTTATTTGGGCCCTCTCTGTATTTTTCTTACTGAGCCTGGCTAAAGGTTTTTCAATTTTGTCGTCTTTTGACAGAACCAACTCTGAGTTATGTTTACCTTTTATATTGTTGTTAAAGTCTATATTTCATTTATTTTCCATTTATTACTTCTAACTTTGGGCTTTGTTCTTCTTTTAGTCCATTGGGTGGAAGTTAGATTGCTTATTTGAGATTTTCCTTATTTCTTGAGGTAGGCATGTATTAATATAAACTTCCCTCTTAGAAATGCTTTTGCTATGTCCCATAGAATTTGGACCATTGTTTTTCCATTACCATTTGTCTCAAGGTATTTTTGGATTTCCTATTTGATCTTTGTTGACCCATTGGGTGTTTAGTAGCATGTTGTTTGACCTCTCTGTATTTGTGGGGGTTTTCCTAGTTTTTCTTTCTTATAATTCATTTCTAATTTCATATCATTGCGGTTGGAAAAAATGCTTGATTTCAATCTTCTTAAATTTATTGAGACTTGTTTTGTGGCCTAACGTGATCTATTCTGGAGAAAGAAATGTACTTTCAAGTACGTTTGCACTTGAAAGGAATGTGTATTCTGTTGCGTTTGAACGTCATATTTTGTATATATCTACCAACCCATCTTGTCCAATGTATCATTTAAGGACTCTGTTTCCTTATTGATTTTCTCTCTGGATGATCTATCCACTGGTGTATATGTATGGGGTGTTAATGTCTGCAATATTATTGTATTGCTGTCAGTTTATCCCTTAATGTCTTAGTATTTGCTTTACATATTTAGGTACCTTATGTTGGGTGCATAGGTATTTATAATTTACAGTATCTGTCTTTTACATAAATATTACAATTACTAAGACCTCTTGTTGGAGTGATCCCTTTATCATTTTGTAATGACCTTCTTTGTCTCTTGTTAGTCTTTGTTTTTTTTTTTTTATTTTATTTTTTAATTTTTATTTATTTATGATAGTCACAGAGAGAGAGAGAGAGGCGCAGAGACACAGGCAGAGGGAGAAGCATGCTCCATGCACCGGGAGCCCGACGTGGGATTCGATCCTGGGTCTCCAGGATCGCGCCCTGGGCCAAAGGCTGCGCCACCCAGGGATCCCTAGTCTTTGTTTTAAAGTCTGTTTTGTCTAAGTATTGCTACCCCTGGTTTCATTTCATTTGCATTGAATATCTTTTTCCATCCCTTCACTCTTCACTTTCAGTCTGTATGTGTCTCTGGGTCTGAACTGAGTCTCTTGGAGGCAGTATATATATTATACAAGACAATGGGTCTTTTTTTTTTTTTTTTTTTTTTTTTTAGCCATTCAGCCAGGCTGGGTCTTTTAATTGGTCCATTTGGTTCATTTACATTTAAAATAAGTATTGATAGGTATGTATTTATTGCTATTTTTTAACTGTTTTCTGGTGGGTTTTATATTTCTTCTCTGTTCTATAATCATGTTTGAGTTTCCTCTAAGCCAAGTTACTTCAAGTTTCATACTTCTCATGCATGGAACTCACTGTGTCCCTTGGAAGTCCATAATGACCATGGACAGCTCTAATCATTAAGAAGTTTTCTTTAGTAAGAATCTGTTTCATTTTTGTTTTTAGCAATTAAGTCTAGCTCTGTCTGTTGGGATATTGCCCAGTACATCAACCTTCCTTCCAGGAAATGGCCCTTCAAGTATTTCATTTGATGCTGCCATTCCCCTAGCTCTTCCCTCCTACCTAAGTAGTTAGCTTACTGTCACCTTTTCTAGCCACCAACCAGTGGCTTCATTTAAGTCCTGGTTATTTTACTCAGTGAGTTACAAATATATGATTACTTCAGAGCTTGTTGAATTGGAAGAGAGTAAAATTCACTATTTTTAAATTTTGCATACCTCAGAGCCACATCTCAGTGGCCTTTTGGTGAACTGTGGAAGAGAACCCTTAACTCCACATATTGTGCTGTGAAGTATATAGCCTGCCCTGCCTTTTCCATGAGTGGTAGTGTTTTACCCTCATCTTTGTTGAATATAGTCTCATTGGATTTGGTTTATTGCCTAATCCCTTACTGTGTCTTTTGATCCTGATACACTTCTGTTGCCCTCTCAGTTTGGTACCATTGGGATTTTAACAAGGTCACCCCATTACCTCATCTGTAATCTCATCCAAGAAGGAAACTAGATTAGGTGGATGTGACTTCCTAGTAACTAAAGCCACTTTGGCCCCATCTCCCAGGATCTCAATCCTGATAGAGATTAACTTCTCTCAGTTTGGTGCCATCTACCATTTGAGAAACTTGTCCTTCATCACCTCTCCAAATAGCTTATTGAAGAAAAAAAATGAAGTCATCTGTGATGATCACTGAGTGAAACCACAATGTTCCTGCTGATTGATGGTTTCCTTTTCTAGGGTCATACAAAATTCCATTAAAGAAACAATTTTAGAATGCTACTTTGAATTAATGTCAAAGTCACCAACTTATAATTACAAAACTCCATATCCCCCATTTGAAAATAATGGTCTGAGTTGCAAGCGTTCTCTGTGATAGAGATCAATAGAGTCATGAGAAGATTCTTTTTCTGTGTCATCACCAAGTGTTCTCTCTTCTTTCAGTTTCATTTAACAAATAATTTTCAGGTTATAAAAGTATTATTTTTGATTCTATATTAGAATTTATATAGAAATTAACCACTGTTAATATTTGAGAATATTTCCTTCTGCCATGAATATGCAACCTTTTTATTTGTTTGTTTAGAAATTAAGGATAACCCAGTTCAGTTTTGTAGTATGCTTCCATTAACTTACCATATTGTGGTCTTTGAAAACATGCTTTTAGAAGACTGTTTTATAATATGGAAATATCATTATCACATTAACCATTTCCCCATAAGGCTATTATAATGTTACAATTAAAATCTTGTTTGTTAATTATTATCTGCATGTGTGATTACTGTCTTAGGATAGAACCCTAGATGGAATTACTGTGTCCAGAAGATGAATGATGGACATATATTGCCAAATGGCCTTACAAAAACATTGTTAATTTTTAGAAACGAGGTATAGTGTCTTTCTCGCTGTGCCTTTTTTTTAAATTTAAAAAATATTTGCTAATTTGAAGAACGGGGATGGCATTTCATTCTTTCATCATATATATATTTTTTTACTAGTGATGTTGAAACATTTTCAAAGATGTTTTTGACATTTTGTCACTTTTCTGTATTATCTATTTTTTCTATTTCAATAATTGGTGATTTCATTATGTATATATATATGTGTGTGTGTGTATATATATATATATTTAATAACAACTTTACTCAGAATCCACATAATATAAAGTTCTTTTAAAGTATACAATTCTGTGCTTTTTTTGTATATTCAGAGTTGTATAACCAATACAGTTATCTAATTCTAAAACATGTCATCACTCCAAAAAGAAACCCGTACTTATTAGCAGTCACTCTCATTTCTCTGTCCTGCTCACCCATCAAGCACTAATGGACTTTCTGTCTCTGTGTATTTGCCTTTTCTGGACATTTCATATAAATTGAGTCATGCAGCATGTAGTCTTTTGGGCTTGCTTTTTTCACTTAGCCTAATGTTTTCAAGGTTCAAGTTATAACATGTATCTGTACTTTGTTTATGTGGGGGCATGTTTTTCTTTCTCCTAGGTAGAATCTTACTTCTCTAAGAGTAGAACTGCTGAATCGTATGGCAACCCTAGGTTTAACATTTTGAGGAACTGCCAAACTTTTCTAAAATGACTGTACCATTTCAAAGTTCCACCAACAATGTATGAGAGTTCCAGTTTTTCCATATCCTTGTCAGCACTTGTTACTGTCTTTTTTTCTTTTATTCACCTTAGTGGGTGTAAGGTGGTACTTATCACGATTTTGATTTGCATCTCCCTGATGACTAATTTTGTTGTGTGTGTCTTTTCATGTGCTTAGTGGCCATTGGTATATCTTCTTTGGAAAGCCATCTGTTCAAATCCTTTGATCTTTTTTTTTTAATTTAGTTATTTGTCTTTATTTATTTAGTTGTAAAAAGTTCTTTATATATTCTGGGTACAAGTCCCTAACTACATACATGACTTGCAAATATCTTCTCCCATTCTGTCCATTTTCTTTTTGTGATCTTGATGGCATCCTTTGAAGCACAAGAGATTTTAATTTTGATGAAATCTAACTTAAGCATTTTTTTCTTTTATTGCTTGTACTTTAGGTGTCAGTCATATCTATGTATATTTTTTGAAAAGCCTTTTTTCTGCTTATGAAAGTACATTGAAGAACATTTAGTTCAAAAATGCATAAAGAAAATAAAAATCATGTGTATCTCAGCACCTAGGAAAAACTGCTGTTAACTCTGTAGATTATCAGCCCTTTTCTTTATATATAAATAGAAAAGTAATATAGAAATATTAGGTTCATTTCTTTCTTTGTATGTGTATATAATTTTAGGGGGTGAGAACTGTTTTTTTATCTGTCATAATACACTATAAATATTTTCCTCATTTTATTAAACATTCTGAAAAGTCATCATAACTACAGCATCTCACATTGGATACATTATAAATTCTTCATGTTAGTAGGCACTTCTCCGTGGCTCTTAAATGTTTCTGCACTTTTACTCTGAACTACCTTCTCAAGGATGATTTTACTGCAAATGGCCTTGGAAGATAGAAATAGTTTCTCCCTCAGGGGCAAAGGGAAAATGTGTTTGCAGTCCAAGATAATAAACATTATGTTTTCCTTGGAGGCAGAGGTTGGTTAGGGTTGCTGGCATACTTATGAGATGACTTTTGATTTATGAGATTGACTTTTCTTAAACACTAGGCTCTGAGTTTCCTCATCTGTGACACAGATCTACTCTATGTGCAACATCCATCCAGGCTGCTCTATCTTGCCCATTAGACTTGGAGTTAGGGTGCTGGCATGGGAAGCTGATGGAAACATGAGGCTTGTGCTTCTAGGTGTGCAGTTAGCAATAAAGTGCTTTGTTTCTGACTCGGGAGTCTAGTGTCTCTGTCAGCCTCCATGAAACTGTGGGAGGCTAACAATATGTTGCAAGTAGATTAAAATCTCAGACACTTCATAGTTTTTGACAATTTATCCCCTAGTATTTGACACTTACTTTGTTTCTATTTTTCTCTCTATAATAAAGAACTGTGGTAAACATCAATGTATTTAAATTGCTGTGCAATCCCTGTTACCTCAGATTAAATTTCTAAATTATATTGTCAGATTTTCTATATATTTTTATTGATTTTTAATTTTTATTACTGAAACCTAGTTGACATACAATGTTATGTTAGTTTCAGATGTACAACATAATGATTCAACAATTCTATACATTACTCAATGCTCACCATTACAAATTACTGTCTGTCACCATACAATGTTTTTATAGTATTATTGACTGTATTCCAAATGCTGTATTTTTCATCCCTGTGATTTATTTATTTTATAACTTGAAGTTTGTAATTCTTAATCTTATTTACCTGTTTTGCCTATCCCTCCACTCCCCTCATCTATTGCAACCACCACTTTGTTCTCTGTATCTATGAGTTTGTTTCTGTTCCTTAGTTCATTTGTTTCGTCTTTTAGATTCTGCATGTAAGTGAAATCATGGTATTTGTCTTTGTGTCTGACTTATTTCACTTAGCATAATACTTTCTAGGTCCATTCCTATCATTGCAAATGGTAAGATTTCATTCTTTTTTATGACTAATATTCCATTGTATATACATATATGTATATATACACACCACATCTTTCTTTCTCCATTCATCTATTGCTGGGTACTTGGATTGCTTCCATATCTTGCCTATTGTAAATAATGTTGCAGTGAACATAGGGATGCATACATCTTTTCAAATTAGTGTTTTCATTTTCTTTGGGTAAATACCCAAGAGTGGAATTACTGGATCATATGTTATTTCTATTTATAATTTTTTTGAGAAACTTCCATACTATTGTCCACCGAGGTTGCACTAATTTACATTCCTACCAACAGCCTACAGGGTTCCTTTTTCTCATTCTCATCAACACTTGTTATTTCTTATCTTTTCGATCCTAGCCTTTCTGACTGGTGTGAAGTAATATCTCATTGTGGTATTGATTTGCATTTCCCTGATGATGGGTGATACTGAGCATATTCTTGTGTGTCATTTTGCCATATGTATGTATTCTTTAGAAAAATGTCAAGGTTTTCAGCCCATTTTTAAATCAGATAATTTGTTTTATTGGTGTTGATTTGTGTAATTTCTTTATGAATTGTGGATATTAACCTTTTATTGGACATATCACTTGCAAATATCTTTTCCTATTCAGTAGGTTAACTTTTTGTTTTGTTAATGGTTTCCTTTATTGTGCAGAAGCTTTTTAGTTTGGAGTGTCCCAGTAATTTTTTTTTTGCTTTTGTTTTCCTTGCCTGATGAGACATATCTATATCTGTATATCCATAAATATGTTGGTAAGGCCAATGTCTAAGAGATTACTGCCTATGTTATCTTTTTTTGTAGTTTTATGGTTTCAGGGCTCAGGTTTATCTCTTAATCTATTTTGAGTTTATTTTTGTATATGATGTAGGAAAATGATCCAGTTTCCTTTTTCTGCATATCCCTGTCCAGTTTCCCCAGCCCACTTATTGAAGAGACTCCCTTTTCCCCATTGTGTATTCTTGCTTCATGGTCATAGATTAATGGCCTACAGAAGCATGGGTTTATTTCTGGGTTCTCTATCCCATTCTATTGATCTGTGTGTCTATCTTTGTCTTAGTGATATACTGTTTTGATTACTGTAGCTTTGTAGTATATCTTGAAATCTGCTACTATAGTGTCTCCAGCTTTCTTCTTTCTCAAGATTGCTTTGGCTACTTAGGGTCTTTTGTGTTTGCATACAAATTTTAAGATTGCGTATTCCGGGTCTGTGAAAAATGCTGTTGGTGTTTTGATAGGGATTGCAGTGACTCTCTAAATTGCTTTGGATACTATGTACATTTTAACAATATTCATTCTTCCAATCCATGAGCATGGAATATCTTTCCAGTTATTTTTATCTTCTTCAATTTCTTTCACTTATATCTTAAAGTTTTCAGAGTACAGATCTTTCACTTCCTTGTTTAAATGTATTTCTAAGTATTTCATTTGTTTTGGTTCAACTGCAAATAGGATTATTTTCTTAATTTCACTTTCTGCTACTTGGTTATTTTATATAATCTTTTTGATAACTTCTGCTAGATTTTCCTCTAGAATTTTCTGCAAGCAGTATAGCAGGGGAAATTTTTATTAATAATAATATTATCATTCTTGAATGGTATGTGAAGTAGGGCTTCTCATTAATTTATATTTCTACCTATTGGTGAGACGGAATATACTTTTTGTGGCTGTTTATAACAGTAGCAATACAACAATAGTACTGATGAAAGAAAATCTTTAGTACTTGCTATGTGCTAGGCACTATATTAATTGATTTGCACTAAAGCTTCTCTATGAGGTAATTAGTATTATTAGCCCCATTTCACAGATGAGGAAACTGAGGTAAATATTCAGCCAGAGGTTAGGAGCAGAGTGAGGTTTCAAAATCAGACAATGTGGCTTCAAAGATGTATGCTTTCAACAACTACACAATCTTGTGTTTTGCTATTGAGAGCAGACGAGAGAATGCAGTTTGGGTTCTTAGTGGTTTTATAGTTGCAGTCCTTTCTTGCATTCTTGCCTTCAGGTTAATGGGCTGTCTCTGTATTATCAAACATTCCCCTCATTTTTTCTTATTTTTGCAGCTTGATTTTATCAAAGGAATCAAGCCCTACGTTGTGATTTGATTCAGATCTGTCTAAAGACAGACTATTGCCCAATTGCTAGAGGTTCTCTTATTGCACAATATTTAACAGTATTGGGGGGTATAGTCTCTGTCATCAAATATGTTCTTATACTTCAAACACAAGGCTGATAGGTTATAGTGAAATAATCTACTTAAAAGTTGAGCTGTGACAGTTATATTTTCTTTAGTTTTCAAAGTGGGAATGGATGGTCTGAACCAAATTATCACAGGAGTTGTGGTTAAGCATTCCTTAAAAACCACTTACGCTTCTTGAAATCCTCACCTCTAGTAGGTTCAGCAAAAGTTTATTTGAAGTCTGGTTGTCCTGTGTGTGGCTTGGGTGTACAGAACACACAGTGTGTCACAGAACTTAAAAATCCATGTTCTTTCATTCAGTGTTTATATATAAATGCAAGTAGCTATCAGGTAGCTTTCTAATTAGGGGGATACAGACTATGTGTGTGCGTATGTATATGTGTGTGATGGAGAAAATGACATGAAGAAAAATAGTGAAATAAAGGGGGAGGGAGATGTTGGTTGGAGCAATTTAGGATTGTTATTTTGTATATAATGATATCATGGCCTTCCTGAGAAAATGATTGTAGAGCAGAAACCTAAGAAAGTGAGGAATCAAGCTATCTGTATATCTAAGGAAAGCAGAGGAAACACTTGGTGACAAGGTCCTGAAGTGACTATGCTTGGAATCTTCAAGAATAACAGGGAGACAGCATGGTGGAAAGGAGGGAGTGGAGTAGTGGGAAATGAGGTTTGACAAGGAGCAGTGCAGGTAATGTACTGACCTTCAGTCTGGGGAGGAGATCCATGGAAGTTGATCTGAGCTCTGACTCACATTTAGCAGGGTCTTGGGCAAAAGTAAAGTAGGTGGAGGTGGGGGCATAAGCAAAAATGGCAAGAGGGGACTAGAGGGTAGCAGTGGAGTGAGAATAAACTGGATATAATAATTTATTAGTACAGTGGTGAGGATTTGTTAATGGAGTAGATATGAGAGCAGAGAGGAGGAATCAAGGATAATACCAAGGTTTTTGGCCCCAGCACCAAAAAGATGGATTGCCAAGATTAGAACAGCTATGAGAGGAAGACTGGAAGTAAGCCAAGAGGGAACCCAGGGCTCAGTTTTGGACATACTGAGTCTGAGAGTTCTGTTAGACACACAGGTGATGTCCTTAATAAAACCTGGCACTCCCTTAAGGAACTACAGAATGACAATACAAGAGTGGCATGCATTTTTTTAACAACACCATTTCTTTTTTATCATATATATTTTATAAAGAACTCAAATCTTTTTGAAAGTAATCTGATGAAATCAATTCAGTCAATAAGTACACATTATGGAAAAATTTCTCATAACACGTTTGTATTTTAGGTCTTCCCTCTGGATTCCATTGTTTTTAAGAACAATTTAATGTTGAGTAGTTTGTTATATATCATGTACATAAATGATGTATTTACTTTCAATAGTTTAATATTTCTGCTTTATTGACCTTGCCAGTCACCCATCAACATGGCCTATAATCAAATACGTTTTCTTAGAGTGAGAGGTATGTAATATTTAAAGGTATGCTGGATGATTCTTTTGTAATATGAGAAATCCTCCTTTGCTTCAATTTCTCTGGTTTGTATATTTGCATCTGTTTTCAACAAACAGGTACATTTATAACTTAACAGCAACAATGAAAAAGAAGCAACCTAATTAAAAAATGAGTGAAGGACTTGAATAGACATCTCTCCAAAGGAGATATACAAATGACCAATGAACGTGTGAAAGATGCCTAAAATCACTAGCTGTTAGGGAATTGCAAGTCAAAACCATGATGAGACACTTCATACCCATTAGGATGGCCATTGTAAAAATAATGAAAATAACGAGTATTGACAAGGTTGTGGAGAAATTGGAACCTTCGGACATTGCTGGTGAGAAAGCAAAATGGTACAGCTGCTATGGAAAACAGGTTGGTGGTTCCTCAAAAAGTTAAATATAGAATGCTCATATTGCCCATCAATTCCACTTCTAGCTATACTCCTTAAAAGAATTAAAAACAGTGAAACAGATACTTCCATGTATCTGTCCATGTTCATTGCTGCATTATTCACAATAGCCAAAGAGTGGAGATATACATGTGTTCACTAACAGATGAGTGGGTGAACAAATTGTGGCGCATATATATATATATATATATATATATATATATATATATATATATATATTGGAATATTATTCAGCCATAAAAAATGAAGTTCTGATACATAGTACAAAATGGATGAACCCTTAAGATGTTTTGCTGAGTGAACTAAGGCACACAAAAAAGGACAAATACTGTGTAATTCCATTTATAAGTGGTATCTAGAATGAAGACGTTCTTAAAGACAAGTAGAATAAAAGTTACCAGGGGATGGGGGTAAGGGAAGTGAGAGTTACTGCTTAATAGAGAGTTTCAGGAGATGAAAACATGTGGAAATAGAGGTGATGGTTATATAAAGAATATACTTAATGCTACCACATGGTGCACGTGAAAATGGTTAAAGTGGTAAATTTTATGTTATGTGTATTTTGCCACAATAAAGAATACAGCCAACAAATACATTGTCTGCCACATACTGTATGCTCAATAAGTATTTATTAACTAAGTAAATTTTTGGAAAGAGGGAAGGAGGGAGGGAGGCAAGAAAAGAAGTGAAGGAGAGGGAGTAAAGAGGTAAGGAAAGGAGGGAGGGAGAAGAGGAAGGAAGGGAGAGGGAGAAAGGGAGGAAGCAAGGGAGGAAAGAAGGAAAGGAAAGAAGGAAGGGAGGAAGAGGAGGGAGGGAGGAAGGAAGGAAGGACTGAAGGAGAGAGGGAGGGAAGGAGGAAAAAATTCTTTAAAGCTCAAACATTTCTAATTTTGATGAAGCCTCGCTTATCGATTTTTCTTTGGTTGTTTGTACTTTAGGTGCTTTATCTAAGAAACCATTGCCAAACCCAAGATTACAAGGATTTATACAGTTTAGGTCTTTATTTTGAATTAATTTTTATATTTGGTGAGAATTAGAGCTGTAACTTAATTCTTTTTTGTGGAATTCCAGTTATCCCAGCACCATTTATCAAAAAGTCTTCTCTTAATTGTCTTGGCACCCTCGTGGAAAATCAGTTCGCTAGTGAAGTGATTTTGCATAGACCATAGATGCATGGGTTCCCTACTGGACTCTCAGCTGTATTCATTTGATCTCCATGTCCATCCTTACTTATCACACAGTCTTGATTATTGTATTAGGTATATGATCTTGAATGAGTCACCTGAGGTCTCTCAAAGCCTTGGTGTTCTCATCCATAGTTAGGAGACTAAACCAGAGAATACATTTAGAGCACATAATTACTTGGCATTCAGTACATTATAGTTGCTTTTATTATTTTTATTATCATCTTATTGCACAAAGAGGTGGCCACAGGATTATATGCTGAAAGAACATCTATGAAGTTTGATAATAAAAAACATTTTCTTAATCCAAACATTTCATTTGACTTACTCATTGACTTTCCCACCGTACAATGGGTGACATTGTTTCCTCTGAAGGCACTCTACAAAGACTGCCTTCCTGTAACCCTACTCTACTTCACACCCATATTTGAGAGCATATTTTTCTTTTATAAAAACATTAATTTATCAAACACGATGAATCTGGGTCGACATGGATTTTAGGAAAGGTGTCAAGTTTTGTTCAGGAAGCCTTTGCAATGGCCTGTGTTCCTCAAAAAAAGGCCTCAGTGACATCACCCTGGATTGCTGGGGGAGACTTTTTGGAGTGTATGTGTGCAAAAAGACACACTTTGATTTTTTTCATGGATGATTTTTTTCATGGTAACATTAACGTTTTCAAAAGGGAGATAACGGGAGGCATTATATACCAAAGATGACTTTGGATATCTTGTGAGGAATGATAGACATGAAACTGTAATGTTATATATGTGTCTGCTTTATTCATTATTGGTAAATTTCAGTATTTGTCCTTGAACTTTCATCATTAACTGATTTTGTTTGGTTATCACTTCTATTCCCGCCAGAAAAACTGTCTAGAATGTTTGTTTTCACAAAACAGATGTACATATACTTTCTCATCCTTATTTAAAGCTTATTTTTATTGGCTTTTCTATTCTGAACAAGCTGTGAAGTATGCACGAAATTAAACCATTTGACCAAGCACTCAAGATTCCATGATTTTGTCCCGTGTGATGGTTCAGTTTTGTGTTCTTATGTTGCACTCAGAGAGAGTCCAAGCAGCTCATTTTGTACCATATTTCTTAGGCCAGGAACAGTCTAAGCTATTTTTTTTTTAGTGCCCTTTCCCCTGGTGGACAGCTAGCTGAAGCCTTTGGGAGTAAAAGTACTTCCCAGGACATAAACCCAACCCTTCCTCCCACAGCCATTTAAAATAGTTTAAAAATAACCCCCACTTAAAGTTTTGTGGCAGGCTATGACAACTTTATAAAAATTGTGTGTTTACTTTTCTCCTCTTTTTCATTTGTTAAAACACTGCTTATCACAGATTCCCGGAGAAATAAATTTATTGCCAAGCTATGAAAGAAAATTTCATTCCCTAGGGCATGTAGCAAAGTATAAGTTATTTAGAATGTTCTAGGTGCTCTTACACAATAGACTTACACACTGAAGTGAACTGTTCAGCCAGGTTGGGGAATAGTGCTTGGAGAAAGGAATTCTGCTTTCTGAAGCTAAGTGCATAGATTCAAAGACACCATTCAGGCATTCAATCATTCACATGTACCTTCGTCAACTATTCCATGAGTGCTTCCTGGATGCCAGGTACTGTTTAGGCCCTGGAGATCCAGGGGTGAACTAGACAGACAATGTCCCTAGTTTCATGGAACTTACATTGTAGGAAAGAATTAAATTTAGAAATATGGCCATATTCTTTAAACATGTATATATAATCATATAATCACTGTAAGCCAAGACCTTAGAAAAATCCTCCATTTTTAGATTTGCCAAATCCTATTACCTTTCCCCTGGAAACCCCCCAGTTATTTCCCACGCCTTTCAGAGTGAAAGCCAGAGCCCCCACATTGTCTTGGAAGGTGCCACAGATCACCCTGGCTACCTGGAGTCCCTCACAGACTCCGGTCCAGACATCAACACCTTGTAGCCCCATGAACATGTCCAAGCTGTTCCAACTCAGAGCCTTTGACTTGTGGTTCCTTTCGCCTGGAATGCTCTTTCCCCAGATTTCCTTATGGCCAGCTCTCTTACTTACTTTGTTTCTCTACTGTAATATCCAGTCATTTGATAGGAGGGGACTTTTCTGGAATTGCTGATGCCTCTCTACACCCACCTGCTTATCCTGTTTGACCTTCCTCCCTAGCATCTTCTGTCATGCATGTATGTATGTATTTTACTCACTGCCTGTTCCCTGCCCACCCATTCCTCAGCTGAACGCAAGCTCCATGCATGCAGTGACTTTGTCTTGTCCACTGCTATATCCTCAGTGCCTGGCAGAGAGTAGAGATGTATAGCGAATAGTCACTGAATGAATGAATCAAGGGAATGGTTTAATGTGATGTTGTGTCTAAGCTTTACTGCCTTTCAACAGCCTTGTTTCTTAATATTTTCATTCTTATTTTTTTTATACAATTATGCTAACATTTCATTAATTCAAAAGTACTTTACAAGAAAATAGGAGACTGGCTTCCAGTAAAAATGTTGTATCTGGACTTGGTACCAACCTCATAGATTTTAGTTTTGCAAGGAAAATCAGACTATAAAGTTAATATTATTACCAAAACTTCAATCCCAAGGATTTTCACAAAACCTGTTAAAAATGACAGCGTGAAAAAAAAACCTCTTACACAGTAACTCAAAGTTCAGCTCTGCAGTGTACCCACAAACTGGCGGGACATTGATATCCTGATCTCAACTCAACAAATAAGGATGTTATGAAGAGCTATGTATTCACCTGCAGCAGTCACATAATGAATTTAGAGCCTAGAGCAGAGGTAAACTAACGTTCTTGAAAGTTCTCAGATTCTACACTAACAGGGTAACCTCTGCCCTGTGTGAAGGAAGACAAGTGGACTTAAAAAAATAAAAAATTCTCCAATCTAGTTTAATGGTGTAGTTCTTATTTTTTCCTGCTGGCTTGTGTTCCCAGCAGCTTTTAAAGACGTTTCTCAACTATAGCTTCTTACCATATCCCAGCTGTGGAAAAAAGTCAGAAGTCTTTGTTCTAAGTTAGTTTCATGGCACTTAGTATTCACCTTTGCAAATGAAGTTTGGTGGGGTTTTATTTCCCCCCCTCTCTATTCCTTGTTTTGTACTTGCAACATCTTCCACGATTGAATATTTCTTCTTGTCTGAAAATTCAAATTCAGTAATAAAGCATTCCTAGATAATCATACCAGATTTTACCTACTAGTGCTCACATACTTAATTGTTATGATAATGTTCATTTTGATTCACTGGACAAGTACATTAGCACATACCTGTGCTAGGCATCAGGATAGAAAGGTGAAAAGGGCTAATGCCTGTCCTTCATGTCTGACAATCGTGGGGTGTGATGTTGCTCTGAAATCACTGCTGTGGTCTCTCATTTCAGGAAGCTAATAAGCCACAAACTGTGCCTCTTTCTTTCTTCCCACAGTTATTTTTTTTTAAATTTTATTTATTTATTAGAGAATGAACAGGGGGAGGGAGAGGGAGAAGCAGTGAGCTGGACGTAGGACTGGATCCCAGGACTCAGCCAGCCCCACTAAGCAGGGAGCCGGATGCGGGGCTGGATCCCAGGACCACGGGGTTATGACCTGAGCCAAAGGCAGGCACTTAACAGCCTGAGCCACCCAGGCACCCCTCTTCCCACAGTTCTGATGTAAGTATGGACCTAGTGTTGTTCATGGTGCTGCAGAGAATAGTGGGAATAAAAGAATCCATGCCTTCCATGAGGATGAATATTCTGAGAAACAGTACAAGTGATCCTGTGAAAATAGCAGGTAATAAGGCAGCACAGAGAAAATTGGAAATAAATAGCAATGGCCAGAAGGGTCACGGTGATCCAAAGGGCAGAGAATGGTCCCTGTGGAGTGGAGTGGTTGAGGAAAGTGGGTGTTACAGAGGCAGGTCTTGGGTGTTCAGCTGGAGGGGCCACATTGCCCTTGGTAGCCTCAGCTCATTGTGATAGGAAGCTGTGAACCTTTTCTTCCTGGACCCAGAAGAGACCACCATATCCTCGTGTCTGCAAAGCATTCTGCTTTATACTTATTTCCCAGAATGGCAGTGATGCCTCCAGAGGGCTGTGCTGGAGAAGGAGAAGGAGAAGAATGTGGTTTGGATTACAGGTCTGTCCTTCGGGCCTGGGAGCCTTGGGTGAGGTATGGGAATGTGTAAATGAGCTGGAACCTGGCCTTGCCCTGGATTGATGACTGTACCCCTCTAACCTCTGGCATTGATACTTACCAAAAGGTGATGGGAGGGAGGTATACGACTTGGTTCTCTCCATGACCAGCTGTCTCCTCTCTTTGGACCAGCAATAAGTTCCAGTTGGCACAACTTGACCTCAGAAAAATGTTTTCCCATAGAGCTATATAAGTAGACAGCCTATGCTTTGCTAATAGTGCCTTTGTCAAAAATATGTCAACTTCAGAAGCATTTTAGAATTTTAGAAATACTTTTGGAGGAAAATCATCATCCAAATAAGCCTTTGACTTTCTGTAGTGCTTCATAGTGAGGTCTTAGTCTCCTGAGACTGTTTTAGTTTTGTAAATGATTATTGTTTTGAAACCACTGATCTTTAATAGACCATTCCATACATTTATTCTTTGAGTT
Organism: Nyctereutes procyonoides; assembly: GCF_905146905.1. Lineage (NCBI taxonomy): Eukaryota > Metazoa > Chordata > Mammalia > Carnivora > Canidae > Nyctereutes > Nyctereutes procyonoides. The sequence goes on from NW_026575120.1 coordinate 719,294, forward strand.
ACAATGGGCCTTGCATCTGTTCTCCATTTACTTGCCTCATCACATCTTTCTTCCTCTTTTTCTCTAACTTGGGCTTGTTGAAAATGGTATTTTTGGTTGAGGTTATTTTAAGGTGGTGTTGAAATAAATCCTGGGACTGTCCTCTTATTCAACAACACATGTGCTTTTAAGCCTACACATCCAGGGTCATCCTACCAAAATAAATTATATGGACCCTGTACAAAACTCTCAAGTGCCTGACTTTTTATTTATGAGAGTTGGCTGCTGGCATAACGTTTGTAGTTTCCCCAGAGCAAAAATGGTCTCCCCTTTTCTTGTCTCTGCCTTTTCCAAGAATTCCTAGCAGTTAAGTAGCTATGGCTCTGTGTCCCCAACTATTTTAGCTTTATTATCCCTCTCAGGGAATTTTTTTTAAGTTTGTTAAATTTTGGCCAAATCTGTTTTAACAATTGAATAGGTAGATGGAACTCAACAACCTGCCCATTTATAGGCATTCAAGGCTATCTGAAGTCCAGATATTTCCTTCACCTTGACTTGAGCTGGGTAAAAATATCTTATCTATATAGGAAACTTGACTGATTTTTTTTTCTCTTTTAAAAGTAAATTCTGCAAAGCTTTTAGTTTTCCCAGAGTATAACATTATTTGTTGGAATTATTTGTTGGAAAGATTTGTAGGTGGCTTAAAAACCTGTAGAAATATCTATCAAGTGCCCAATTTCTCATGTGGAGAAGACTTAAATTTTCCAGAAAACTGGGGAAATATATAGATACTTTACCTTGGAAGGTGACACACTAAATTGGTATCCTTCTAACGTGCATATAATTCCAGAATCTATTGATTTTCAATGTCCTTTTGTGCAACTACCCTAAGAAAATAGGCTGGGTAGACATATCTATCTTTTCCCCCCTTTTAAAAATTAGATCAAGCTTATCATGATGAACTTTTCAATCAATATCTGCCCACAGGTCTACCTAAATCCCTTGCATTAGGGATTTCTAACTGGATTTTCATCTTTCCAAATTTGAACCATCTTACTTCAGTTAATCTGGTTGGATTTGGTTCTGTTCAGGTTCTGCCTTGGGGTGAGGGGGTAAAGTTGAAGATGTGAGCTTCACAGGCTGGATGGTAGTGGAAGAAATGGAAGTAAGGATTATCGTCACATGCATAGACTCTCGTAGATCAGTGTATCTTCAAAAAATAATCAGTGGCGTCTGGCATATGAACTGGCAATGGTTTGAGGTATGCAAAAGGGAACCTGCTGAAAAGGTAAAAGGCGGGCCAGGTTGTGGAAAGTCACAGCAGCAGAGAGCCACTGGGGTTTTATATATGGAGTGACATGAATGGAGTGTATGATAGGATGACTGCTTGGGTGACAGTACTGGGAATAGATCGTGTGGTGGACATGTGCTGGCCTTGGCTGGTTACCCTCCGCTTACCACTCCCTCTTGGGGACATGCCTGCTCTGTGCTCTGTCCCTATGTTGGTATGGCTTGTGCCTCAAATCTGGCCACCATCGTGTCTTTGTTGGTTTAAGGGTAAGCACATGACCCAATGAAAGGCAGTGAGTTTTTGCTTGGGCCTTTGGTACTTTTCTTCACTGGTGGGAGGTGTGGCTGGGTTGCTGGAGCCTCTGTGAGGAGAGAGCCAAGAGCCAGCAGAGACGGACCACTGAGAAATGAGGGTGAGGAGCTGGGCATTTTGAACCCCTGGCCAGCCTGAAGCCAGCCCCATCCCAGATGAGTATGGATGCATATTTCGTAAGATCCTTTTTAAGCAATATGGGTTGAGATTTTTCTCTCTTGGTCCTGGAAGATTCCTGACAGAGGTGGAGTCAGATAATCTGCTGGCAGTATTACTCATTAGAAGCCTTTTGATAAATAGTCTGGGTGCTTGGTACAGAGTAGACACTCAACAAATTAATAACATTAATTAACAAATTAAAAGGGCTTAATTAAATTAAAAGCTGATGGATGGCACCTGCCTAATTTTCATGGGGTTCTTTCATAGGTACTTTGCTTTGTATTATATCTGCCTCAAAATAATACATTTTGAGGCAGCTTGGAAAATGTATTATTTTTATGTAGTCTCAGTGTGTGTATCCCACTAGTATTTGTCTGTGTTATAGCAAAGAGGGGCCTTATAAAGGGCCGAATGTCCAAGTATTTCTTCTGGTTACATGTCATATATTTTCTTGGACTATGCTTTGTGATTTTTGCCCTTAGTTCTCCAATATCTGACCTCTGAATAAAATGGTCCTGGGAAAAGACTTTCATTGGTTTTACAGTTTTAAACAGATTATATCTGCCTTTTGGGAGAAGGATTAGTGTTCGTGATTATTCTATCAAATGGCTAGATTAGAGAACTCCTGAAGCCTCATTATGACCCCTTATTATTTGTTTAAACAATTTCATGTCAGTGGGGAAAAAAGTGCTTTTTGTTTTTAATTTTTTTGCAAACAAGTTTATTATGTAGCATTTTGCAATCTGATTTTATTTTTCCAGTTTTGTTGAGAGGTAATTGACATGCAACATTGTATTTAAGGCAGACCACGTAATGATTTTCTATGTGTCCTTATAACAAAATGAGCGCAACAGGTCTAGTTAACATCCATCCCCGCATATCACTGCAAATTTTTTTTCTTGGGATGAGAACTTCTAAGATCTGCTCATTCAGCAACTTTCAAATATATAGTACAGTATTAGAAGTGCTTCTTTTTAGGTTGAAAAAAACAAATACCTTTTCTGTTTAAAGAGATTATAACGATTCTAAATGGTCTCAGGAATGTTTTGTTGCTTCTCTTTTTCTTCTTTGTCAAGTAACTTTGCAAACACAATCATGTAGTCCACCTTTCTTATATTTGTCGCTACCACTACTTTAACAGTGGAAGATGAAGTCGTAGACATGAGGTAAGCATTCAGTGGGAGCAAGAAGTAAGTCTCTGTTATGGATTTGTTTATTCATTACTCTTTATTAATAACTACAGAGGTACACACTATTTTTTTTCTCACACATGAACTTACTTATAGGTGGGATCATTCATTATCCTAGAGCTCTGGCTTCAAACTTAAAACATCTTGCTTAGCAACACAGGGACACCTACACAAATAAAACCATTCAGAATTTCTAATAGGGTAGACATTTCTGTAATTAAAGCATGGTTGGCTAGAAGTGGAATTTGATTTTTTAAATGGTTCTCCTGATGCTGGAGGATGTCATTACACCTTAGGATGTAAAACATGCCAATACTCATTTCCAGACTCTGTCCAGCTGGTCCTGGGACTTGAGGGACCAGACTTTCGAGGCTGTCATGACCACAATACCATGGAGAGTGGCTCCTCCAGACAAGATGAAGCAAATAGGCAGGGTTAAAATGGCCAACCAAGCTGCTCTGTACTGAATTATGAATGCTTTAGCTTTAGCCAGAGATTTTTACTTAAGTATGTAGCTCTCTAATTGAAATTTTAGGGAAAATGGAGGATAGGCTATTGAGAGCCATGATGCCTTACCTTATTTACAATATTAGTCTTGGACTGAAGAGATAGTGTAGAGGAGGGGCTTGGAGAAATGGATGTGGGAGTCAGATACTTCTGGTTTAAAATCTGGCTCTGCCACTCTAGCTGTGAGTCTGTGGGCGGTTGATTTACTCTTCACGCACTTCTATTTTATCATTTGTAAAATGGGGTAATCATGTCTGCTTTTTAGCTAGGGTTAGAAATAGGGTATGGAGCACACTTAGTACAATACCTGGCACTTGCTAGTTGCTCAGTAAATCATAGTATTGCTGTTCTTATTACCCTTCCTTCTTTCACTCCCTCTGCTCGAGGGAGAAGTTAAAGGGACTCTGCCACAATTGTGCTTCCTTTTTTACCGTTGGCATTTCTGGAAAAGTAGTCCTGAATTGGCCTGACTGTGATTCTCAGTAGTTAGCTAGTGGGGGAGTGAGGGAGGAGGCACTGCTTTAGGCCAGAGCAGCCTCCACCCACAGGCCTGTGGATGCCCAGGGATGGCTCCCCAACGTGGGAGTTTCCATGTCCCAGTTCTCACATCTCACCACCTCTCCTAATCATCGTGTTCATTACTGTACAGTGTCCTGGAACTACATTAACTGTTGTGTATTTCAAACTACTGTGTATTGTGTATTGTGTTGTCCATCCTCACATTTTGTGGCTCATATGACATGTTCTGCTTATGATGGAAGAACCCTTTAGGAGAAATTAACTCTGCCTTGACTTTTTAGTTTTTCATTATCGTAATGGCCTCAAGTTTGGTCTCTGCACAAGTTCCCCCCTTGACACATAGCCACTTTCTGACCAGTGATGTGGGAATTTGATGGGTGGGCAATTAGAAGCCAGATTGGTCTGTCCACCATGTAGCCTGAATATCACCTTGTTAAAGACTGTAAAAAAGTGGTGGCTAGATTGATAGACTTTAAAATCTTATGTTTTCAGAAATCAGATTGGCATTCTGATGTAAACATACATCATATATAATGTCTTCTTTCATTTTAACTTAAAGAATTTTATGAGCATTAATATGAAATATAATACTTTAGGAAAGATGCAGTCTGGTGTCATTTGTTAAAGAAAGACAACCAGGGTTCTTTCTTTTAAATGCTACAGTAAGATTCTTTATTGGTTCAGACTTAAAACCAAATGATACTTAATTATCAGAGGTAGAAATAATCTAGGAAGGCTTATACCAAGTCCTCCAAGTTCCCCAGGGAACCAGGTCCTCAAACTCCAAAAAGAGGAAAGAAAGGGAAAAGGAGCCTGGAGATTGGGAAAGAGCCAGTGGTTCTCAAGCAGCTTCTCCCCCAGGCTAATGGGCCATGTGCTTGAACTTGCCGTGTTCCTATCTCTCTTTTGGGCCCTAAACCCTGGATGTTGGTGCAGAGTCTGGTGCTTCCTTTTCTTAGGAGATCTCAAGAGTTCTGTTGGCCAGCCATGTTATCGAGTGCCTGGATTTCTGGAGAATTTAATACAGAGTCATTATGGTTTGTATTTTCACAGTTACAGTTGCATGTGCTCTGTGACCTCTGTAAAGGACCAGTACCACTGCATTCTTTTTTTTTTCTTCAGATTTTATTTCTTTATTCATGAGAGAAAGAAAAGAGAGAGAGAGAGAGGGAGAGAGAGAGACAGAGTCATAGGCAGAGGGAGAAGCAGCCTCCTTGTGGGGAGCGTGATGCGGGGCTCAATCCCAGGTCCTGGGATCATGACCTGAGCCAAAGGCAGATGCTCAACCACCAAGCCACCCAGGTGCCCCAGTACCACTGAGTTCTAAGTGCGGCCTGGTAACTTGGAGAAAGACAGTAAATATCCTTTCGGTCCTTTACAGAAGTGGGAGCCCAGAGACAGTGAGTAAGCTCCCTGGCCCCACAGTGCAGTTCCAAAACCAGAACCGGCACCAGAGCCCAGGCCTCCTGACTCGCAAATACTTTACTTTTCATGTTGGTAGAACTAGAAAATGTCATGATACCAAATTTAGCACGACAAACTATTTATCTAGCTGCTTTTCTTAGATTAGAACATAAACTTGTCCTAGGTTTTGGCCACGGTAGGCATTTCAATTTCTCTCTGTTCAGCAAGCTCTGGATCCCTTCCCCCAAATGATCGACAGTGACCTTCAGCCTAATTTATATATGGTATTGAGGACGTGGTCTTTGGCCCAAGCAGAACTGGCTGCCAGTGACATTTGCCTTTCTTCTGTCTTTTTCAGTAAAAGGTAATCCTACCCTGTGCTGTGGACTGCTTGTCCTGCAAAGTAGCTCTACCTTTGTAAATAGTCTGGGATGATTCTGGAATCCAGAATGTTCCGTAATCCAATATTCAACCTACAGAATAGAAGATCAAGGCTCATATCCTATTAAGATTGAAATTAGAAATTAGTGTGATGGAGAGTTGAAAAGAGGCTCTGTGTCTCTGTGATTTACAGGGTCCCCCTGGTTCCCAGGCAGCAAGGGACGGTTGGAGCAGGACTTGTGTTCCGCAGCTGGGTGTCCTGTTTCAGACCTCGCAGTGACGTGGTAGGGCCCTGGGTTTACACTGAAGCTTTTCAGCCTTGGCCTAGAAAAGCTGATGAAACCTTTTTTCCCCTCAATCTAAAGCCAGCAAAGCAAGGATGGGAATGAAAAGGCCGTTAAACTGGGGCACAGGCTCTTCCAGTGAGCCTGGAAGACTCCTGAGGAGAGACAAAATTTCAGTCTTCCTCACCCTTTTGTTCTTTGGGTCTAACACGGTGCTCCACATAGGCATTTTGTTGCATGGAGGAGGATGTTTGGTGATCTCTCTTTAATTACTTCTGAGGACCCCGAATATCTCCTGCCAGCGTCTAGGCTCATATATTTTGGGCTTTCTCTGTCTTTGGGTTAATTTCAAAGAATATACTGGTAGTGGTTTGTGAATATGGTTTTATAGAATAATTTTGTCTGAAAGCATTCAATTTTCAAACGCTAATTTTCATGTGTTCATTTAACCATAGAACTGGTTAAAATAAATGTTTATAAATATGTATTGATTTTGAAGAATGGGACTAAAATGTCCTCAGAGGCATTCACCAGTGCTCACAGCCCTGGTGTTATGATGAAGTTGGGCCTTGAGTTAGGCAGACCATAACTCCAGGCTGAGCTACACGCTGCCTGAGTGGCCTGAGGAAACTGGTCCCCAATAACTGAACTGGCGATTATGTAAGGACCTAACTCATGAGGCTCTTGTGGAGATTAACTGAGGTCGCTTATGCAAAGTGACAGCACAGTTCATGGCATGGTACTCTAAAAATATTTGTTATTGTTTTTATTATTATTATTTTGGTAATTTTGACATAAACCAAATGACAGCTAAGATTGGCCTGATCCATGAACTATCGGGAAGGCTATTTTGAACACTCCCATTCTTTTCCCCTTGGAAATCCAAACTCTCCCTGGAATTCCTGCCAATTCCCATGGAGGTTTGCATTTCTAGTCTTTTCTGGTATAATCTTCTACTCCTACTGAGGTAGTCAGGTCAGAGATTGTCTCACATCCACTCCTGCATCTATGCCACCCAGCTATGGAGAATTAAAACCTGCCCCTTAGCTACCCAGCCCTCGTCCAACCCATCAAGACATCATGATATATAGCAACTATCCTGAAGATTTGGGGTAAAAGCAAGGCTCAGTAAAGCAAAAGAATTTTCCTTCCCATCCCTGGGATTATTTCTTCTGGCACTTCACTACCTAATAATGCTTAAATGCAGTATAAGTATTTTCTAAAATACACCAAAAAATTATAAGTGCTTATGTTTGGGTTGTGGGACTAGGACTGGTTTTCTTTCCTTCCTTCTATATTTCTGAAACTGTAGATATTATGTAAATAAGTATACATTTTAAGTTTTGTTAAAGGATCAGTCTTTAAAGCTGGGGGAGAAAGCTTTATAGGATTGGGGAAGACGTCAGTATTAGCAGGATAAATAAATCCTTGCCCAGGAAACCTCATCTCCTTTTCCGATCCTTTCAGATGTATTTCTCACAAGTTCCTCCTAATGGGAGTTGTTGTATTTCCTGTGAGTATCACAGTTCCAGATGCCACCTTGTTGGCAGCATAATAGGATTTTTTTCTTTAACATGTCTTAACATGGCAGTTGCTTCTGGAAGGCTCCTTCTATCCTTTGGGCTTCCATTGTTCCAGGATGGAGTTTCAGTGGTCAGGCTTTACTTACCTAGTTCCACCCTTCTACAAACAGAAGAGTCTCTACTTTCTCAGCTCCTATGAAGTTCACTTCTCCTTCCTCTGCATTAGGGCTTCTGATCCCTGTGCTCCTAGGACCACTCCTGCCAAGGTCACCAGCATCTTCCATGTTACTGAATCCAGTGGACAGTTTACAGTTACTGCCTTACGTGATCTCTTAGCAGCATTGAGAATGGACACTCCCTTTCTCATAAACTACTCCCTGTGCCCATGGTTCCTTGACAGCACATTCTCCTGACTTTTCTCCTCCAGCTGGATTCCCTTCTAGTTTGCTCTTCTGATTCCTCTTCTATCACTTCTTTAAGAGTTGGATTTCCTCAGATTTCTTTTCTTCGGTCTCTGCATGTTCTCCCTGGATAAGCTCTTTGGGTCTTGTGGTTTCAAATATTATTTATGTGCCAATGACTACAAATTTAACTGCATGTCAGCAAATCTAAGACATCAGTGATGGTAAGTTGCACCCAGATTTTTTTTTCCCTACAAAGAAAGACAGAAGCATGGCCAATTAAATGACATAACGGCTTCTTACACATTAACTGTAAGATGAATTCCATTTTCAGAAATGTCGGAATGTGAATAAGGCACACCCAATAATTAATGTTTTGCATAGATGAACTGCTGTTCGCAAAGCATGAATACCCAGTGTGTCTTAAGCATGGTGTTCCTGGGAATGCACAAATGAATTATAATAACATTATCTAGAGAAGCTGGTCCTGTCTCTCCAGGCATGAAATAAGCCTTATTATCTTATAGCTTATTGTATGTCTAAGTTAGAATTAAGTTAGCTGAACAGTGAGATGGAGTTATTGAAGCAGTGGGTCATCAAGATGGTGGCCAAACTCTTGAGATTTGTTTTATTTTATCTACAGTTGACTGACTCTAGAGTCACAGTCAAGAATGTTCTAGCTATCTTAGTGTAAACCATGTAGTGGCCCCTGAGCAGTGCTCCCTATCATCATAGAGCTTCTCAAACAATTGAGTTTTAACTTTTTTTACTCATTTATTTTGTTGCTACAGATCACTGGGAAATCATGCTCTTCTTGTTTCCCTCATTTTTTTTTTCTCCCTCTACTTCAAAATTACTTTTAACAGCAATGGGACCTATAAGAACTATTGCCAAATTTTGAAATGTATTTTTCCTGCAACAGCAGCCAAAGTTAACAAAAAGACACAGAAAAAAAAATCTCATTAAGTATTCTAATCTGCCACCATCTGTGAACCTCATTTTGTTTCACTGATGGTTTCTAAAAATAATCTGAGTGGTATAGTTTCCTTCACTGCTATTGAAAGAATAATCTATACTAAATATTTTTGCCTCAAAATATTATCTTATGTTCAATCTGATTATCCCAATAAAGTTTTGTCTCCTTAGTCCTAAGGGCAGGGAAAATTATTTATATTCCATTTTTAGATACTGCTAACTAGTGTATCACCCCTGAACCTCCACTTAATTTAGGTAGTTATATTTTAGCATGCAAATCAGTATTTTCCCATAGAAATGTTCCAAAAATAATATATCCCCTTGCTTTTCTTCTCCCACAACTCTCTTCCATAAGGTCTTTCTTGTAGTTAGTTCAGAATAGAACATTTACTGACAAAAATTTAAATAAAATAATCTGATCATGTGGGAATTGAAAAATAATTTTTCTTAAATACTCCTGGGTCAAACAAGCAATAAAAAAATACAGTTATAGACTCTCCTAGGAAGGAAGAACAATAATACTGCAAGTGAAACTCATAAGGTGCAGCCAAAGATTTACTTGGAGGAAAATTATTGGACTTAAAAGATTTGTTATTAAACAAAAGGGATGATAATGAATGAGGTGACTCAAACCTGAGAGTTCAGAAATGAACAAAGAAACAAAGTCACATAATAAACCAACAAAAGCTGAAATATTACTAACAAAGGAGCAGAAATTAAACAATTAGAAAAGAGAAATATTATTAAATCTATAGGCCCAGGACCTGTTATTTTGAAGAAAACACTTTGCTTATCTAATCATAAGAAAGTAAAAACATAATTCACAACTTAGGAATGAGAGACAGGGTAAAGAGGGAGGGATTCATCCACAGATAGGAATTAAAAGAGTTTAAGAATTTGAAAAACAGCTATTAGAATATAACTTGTAAGGAAAATAGATGCCAAAATGAGATTTAGTAAAAAAAATAGTAACATTGAGGGCATCATAACCATGGCGAATTCACCTGATAAAAGTAGAACAAATAGGCTGGTACTTGTCGGTATCTCTTGAAAGCAGAGATGCGAAAACAAAACAGAAATCAAAACAGTTATAGCAGATAAAATAATAAGACATATTAAAACACCAATCCGGAGAATCCAAAACTTCTTTAAAGATTAAGAAATATATTCCTTTTATTGGTAATATAGGACTAAAGTAAAACAAATATTCATCATATTTAAAAAAGTATTCATTCCTGATTTTTAAAAGTCAAAAAGTGAATGAGGAATAGGTCACTTCCCCAGTGTGATTTAAACAAGTATCAACATCAAACTTAATGGTGAAATATTGGAAGTGTTCCATTAAAAACAGAAGTACATGAAAAGATGCTCATCATCATTAATCTTGAGGGAAATGTAAATCAAAATCACAGTGAGATACTGTCTTATGCCTACTGGGATGGTTGTAATCAGAAAGATATAAAAAGGGTTGTCAAAGATGTAGAAAACTTGGAACCCTCATACACTGGTAGTAGGAATGTAAAATGGTACAATGGCTTTAGAAAACAATGTGGGAGTTCCTCACAATGTTAAACAGAGTTACATATGACACAGTCTTTCCATTCTTGGGTGTATTATGTGTGTATATATATGCATACTGAAGAGAAATGAAAACGAATGTCCTCACAAAAACTTGTAAAAAAATGTTCATGGCACATCATTCATAATAGCCAAAATGTGAAAACAAGCTGAATGTCCACCAACTGACAAATGGATAAATATAATGTGATATATCTGTATCTATGTAATGAAATATTATTTGGCAATACAAGGAAATGCAGTACTGACATATTTCACAAATGGATTAATCTGGATTGAAACATGAGTTGAAAACATGTTGCTGAGTGAAGGAAATCAGTCAAAGTACATACAACATATTGTAGGATCCCTTTTATATGAATGTCTAGAATAGGCAAATCCACTAAGAAAAGTATACTGATGGTTGCCTAGTGCTGAGGTGATCGGGGAAGAAGAGAAGCCTGAAGGCTGATGGGCACAGGGTTTTTTTCTGGGGCAATGAAATTTTTTTAAAAAAATTGACTGTGGTAATGGATGCACGAGGAGAGATGTATGGCACAACGTTGTGAATATACTAAAAACCACTGAGTAGTACACTCTAAGTGAGTGGATTGTGTGGAATGTGAATTATATCTCAATAAAGATGTATTTTAAAAAGAAACAAATGAAAATGTGAGTGCTATTGCTATTCACTGTTAATCTGAAGGTGCTAGTTACTGCCAGTAAACAAGGAAAAGAAAAGGATGTATAAATACGGGAAGAGAAGAAACAAATTATTGCAGAAAATATTCGTGTCTACTCAGAGCATCTAACAGACATTGAAACAATTAACAGAGGCGGTAAAAGAGTTTGGTGAAGAGAAAGTTACAAAACACACAAAAATTTGGCCGCCATTCTCCTTACTAATATAAAAAGTTCTTACGAATACCTAAGAAATGATGATCACCTAGTAGGAAAGTAAACTGGTGACATGAAGACCATTTGCAAGAGACGCAGTGATGAATAATGATATGAAAGGAACATATCAATAACAAAAAAATACTTTTTAGAACTATGTGCTGGTAGGTTAAGACACTCTTATTGAATGAGCATCTTTTACATAGACATTACATAGACAAGGCATCAGGAATCATGCAACCACCTCAGACTAAATTGTACGAATAAAAACATATTTTAAATTCCAGATTCTTTATTGATCTCATCAGATCCCTGGAAATTGGGAAGAAGTGGGATGGGATTCCTCCAGTGCTCTTCTCAGAAGGCTGGTTGGTTCCAGGGCTGAGAAGACTGAGGCAGCAGAATGTCTTGAGTGTTGTTTGACCTTGGTGTCCTGAGGAGTGTTCATTAGGTCTTCTATTCCCCTGCATCGTCCCTGGAGCAGGGAGGAAGCCCTGTGCTCTCAAATACATCAGGGCCACCACTTCCATATTAGACTGAATACAGAGCAAATGTGATTCACTGTTCCCTGAGGCTTTCTCATGGAAGCAGGTAGCCATCCTGACCTGAGGGGGTGAGAGGCTGAGCCAGTATCTGTCTGTAGATGGTTGACCCTCGGCTGTAGTAAGTAGTAAGTAGTGCTGCCAAGCCCACCATCATTTCAGGAATGTTCATCTGGTGGTTGTGGTGACCTTGCCTTGTTAGAGTCATAGTTTCTTTAGTTTCCACTTACCCTGTAGAGATTGTCTAAGAATTTCCATTATATTTCCTATTGGAATGATACCAGCACACATATCCTTGAAGCTGCTCTGCTTAGAAGAGAGGTATGCTCAATAAAAATTGTTTCCAGAGATCTCCCGTAACCATTGAAGGTCATTGGTGAAAATTCCATTTATTAGAGAAATTTTTATTATAAATGAATGTGAGCATCTTAATTTGGTAGATTTTTCCTTGTAAACATGCAGAACATTTCTCTGATACTTTTTGCTCCCACATGTATATTTCCTGCTAGTTTATGCAGAAGCAAACTGCCTTGAGACTGTTTCTACTACCGAGAAATACATAGGGAAATACATTATTGTCCATTTAATAGACATAATTCATACGTGGTGGTTGTAAAAACTCTGATGCATACACTTCTTGCTTTATATAACTATATTGAAATAAAAATGCAGACTTATTTAAAATACAGAAAGGCTATTAAAGAATAAGGTCTATAAATCTTTTATGGTACATTTAAAATAATATTTTAAGTAATGAATTTTTGTCTTGATATACAGAATCATATACTGGTATCTAAGAGAACAAGTTTTGGGCTTTATTATTGGAAGAATTCTCAAAATTATATTTGGGATTAAATTCAAGATGTCTTACTATTTATTCATATGAAGTCTTTTGCTTTATTATAACTCTGTCAAACTGATTTCTCTAGGTCGAAAATGTCCGTTTGGTAGATCGGCTATCTTCTAAAAAGGCAGCCCTAGGTACTTTGTATTTGACGGCTACTCATGTCATATTCGTGGAAAATGCACCTGACACAAGAAAAGAAACATGGGTATGCATTCTCTATTTTTCTGTTGCTTAAAGTAACAAGTTTTGACCCTCCTTTTGTTTGTGCATAGGGTGAGGTGGGTGGGCTTTTGGTATTTGGGTATTGAAAGGACAGTTTCTGGAAGGTCAGCTTTGCCTTTTTCTGCAGAGAGTCAAATCCACTTGATCTGCTTATTCATCTTCAACACTGATTATTTGAACATCATCAAAGACAAGCCTAGAAATAGCCAGAGATATAAGTGCTTCATGTCTCAGCTGTCAAGTAGAGATTCCAGAATATCAGTGCCAGATATAGCATTAATGTAGTGCTTTATTGGAAAGACGTTTTATTTGCAGGATGCAATAATGCAGGCCACTTAGTCATCTTATTATGTTGTCTTCACTTTTCCAATAATTTGAAAAAGAAGGCAAGGAAAGCTAGGAAAGTGTCCCGTTGTCAGGTATTTCTGCTACTTAATAATAAGACCCTTACATCTTATTTGATATAGCCACCCAACCGTGACACTATGACTAGAACCAGAATCCCTGCATTGTAGATTTTTCCCCTTTCTATATTCTATAAACATTGCTACATTTTCAGCAGAAGGTGGCAGGCATTACTGGGTGGAGAGGACTTGTGACAGGCAGTGACTATACTTGGGAGCATAGCATAATGTGTGGACTTAATAAATCACTATATTTTACACCTGAATCTAATGTAACAGTGTGTGTATGTGTCAACTATACTCACATAAAATAAGATAATGAATGCTACCATTGATTGAGCAGAAGCCCCAACCACTCTGGCCACTAAAGCACCAGAGAGATGTATTTTCAGCATGACTTTCTTTAACATAGATCTCTTCTCCAGCCTGCCTGACTTAGAAAACAACAATCTTAAGTTGCTATTGAACTTGAGCATTCCATGTGGAATTAAGGAGCATGGTGGCACCTCCCAGTGGAGCCATCTCTAGCTTTTGTTGATTGCGAGGTTTATTTTACTAATTTCTCATGACCTTCTTTAATTTTAGCTATTAAGTGCATTCAGCATGTGACTACCAATATGTTCCCTTACCTGGACTTGTACAAAATTATATGCTGAATAGTTGGCTCTAAATAATTAGCCTGGATATCAGAAGGCTTGGTAATGAAAAATAAAATGATACATTTAGATGGTTCTTTCCCAGAACATTGGTTCTTGTCATCTGAGTGCAGGTGTTGAGCTAGCTCAAGATGGGAGGAGTGTTTCTTGTCTGTGTTCCTTCAGAGATCCGTGTTACCCCTTGTCTCATTTACCAGTTATTTGTGCACAGCTTCTCCACATGACTTTTGGTTGTAGATTCTTCACAGTCAGATTTCCACCATCGAAAAGCAGGCAACAACCGCTACTGGATGCCCTCTGCTTATTCGCTGCAAGAACTTCCAGCTGTTGCAGCTCATCATACCACAGGAACGAGACTGCCACGATGTGTACATCTCTCTGATACGCCTTGCAAGGCCAGGTAGGGTGCAGGAACCAGGCATATCGTATGTCGCACCCTTAAGTTCACAAATTGTCTTCAAGAAATATGCATAGCTCAAGAATTCTGGTGTTTTAGGAATTATATGCTATCCCAGTCCTCAGAGGGGCCAAGAACTCTCCATGATTCCTTGCCTTTAAGGCAATGAGCCTCTTTGATTATTTGATTATTCTTACTATTCACTTTATCTTTGGGAAAGGGGGGTCATAGCTTTTCATTTTGTAGTGAAATCGTACTAAAATTGTGCCCTTCCCAGACTGTGATAGTTGAGCCACCGTGCTTGAAGCCTAAGCTAAAACTGATAAATTGTTTTGTGTGGAAAATATTAATATCAAACAGTTTTAGGGCAGTTTCCCCTCTTGGGGCTTTTAAGGCTCTGGTTTTTTTTTTTATTGCTTTTTGATGGTGATATATGTTTCCCAAGGTTGTAACTAGACCTTTGTTAGCAATAGTTGTATTCACCGTATGGATATGTTCTCCTAAACAGAACCTTCTTAAGTGTCATGGGAAGAATGTTTAGTTGATTTGAAAAATACATGCTGACAGTTACTCTCCTGTTATGTCCCTCGGGTTGGGGTCTTCAGAGTTACTGCTTACTATACACTTCTAGAGAAGTATGTCTTGTCTTTCTGTATGGCTTGTATGGACTGTGGTGTCCTCTCGCTTAAAAGAGATAGGCATCTGAGTTTCTGGGGAGAATTTAGTAAAAATAAACCTTTTCTATAAGAGTAATGTCTATGGTAGTGTTACACCAAAGTCACTGACAAGGAAGATGGGATACATCTTTACAGTTACTTTGCTAACTGCTTTTGGATTCAGGACAAGAAGTTCGATCGTAACGTCTGCATGGGGTTTAGTTGGGTCCTCCGTTTCTTATGTGATCATCTCATGTAGATAGTGAGGAACTAAAGTTATTTCATGAATATGATGCCAGGGAGCTGTCAAAATCCGATAATTTTGACTTGACTTTGCCCCATGTTTCAGGCAGCCAGTGGAGGCTTTTTCATCTCACTGTGTTGCAAAGAACTGCAGAGTTAGCCAGAAAAGCAGTTGAACTTTTTAGAGAGTGCACTATAATTGGAACAGAAGTTCTGGGAAGATGTATGTTAAGTTGCGTGCAGCAGGGAATGCGAGGAGAATTGTGTGCCAGCAATTTCTGTGTCACTGATTAATGGGTGTACTGGATAATAAATGTGCTCTGACCGGATTAATAGGATTTAGGAATAGCCCAGAGAACTGGGAAAGAGCTGAGTGGCTGGAAGAGCAAATCACATTGACTGTGAGGGCTGTGGCCAGTGATGACAGCGAGTGCCAGGACTCTCGTTGTGAGGGCCCTCAGGGAGGAAAATCTCTGTGGCCCTCACTTTTTAAAACACACACTTTTTCTTAAAGGTGACATTTGGGAGTTAGGTATTAGAAATAGCCAGAGAGCCAAAAAAAGGAAATCATGGTAATTAATTGAATTAAACCTATTTTTAGATTTTTAGAAAGCTACTAGCATTTTCAAACACGGAATTAGAAATGCCAGTTTGCATAAAACATAGTGCTCTAATAAGTGTGGGAAGATGAAATAGAACCCAGACAATTTCACAGTTTAATGTTAGAGGCAATGCTAAAATTAGGACACGTGACAGCCTATAACCCAGGGACCAGGCTTTTGAAACTGGGTGGAGGTAAAGAAAGGTGGAGGGGGTCCCAGCTGGGAGTAGAGGTGGCTTATCAGAGCCATCCGAGGATCTTTTGCAAAATACACCTTCCCCCTCCTGTAGGTCTTTCAGAATAGGAGTGAGTGAGTGTGTGTGTGCGCGTGCGCGCGTGTGTGTAGTATACTTTGAATTCTAGTAGCACGATATAGCTCTCTGTGGTTCCAGTTAGTCACCAACACAAATCAACTTCTTCCAGCTACCCTCATAGACATAGCTAAACTGCGGGATCCTGTGGAGGACACTATATATATATATTATATATATTATAAATATATAAAAATATATATAAATGATACAATATATTTATATGATAATATATAATAAATATATATATGTATATTTTTTTTTAAAGAAGAAATGCTTGGGAGTCCATTTCAGTCAAGTCTTATGAAGGAGATATTTTCAGAGCTCTTGAGATTCCGTCTTCACTGAGTTAGGTTTTCTAGAATAAGGGTACATCAACTACTAAAACATTTAGCGAGGTTTTATTGGTTTGTCCTCTGTGTGAATTCAGACTTGGTAAGAGTGAAAAATTGAAGTAGCCAAATTCAGTAAACTCTTTAATTCTTAGTCAAGAATAATTTAAAGTAAAGCTTTGGCCCCAATGAAAAATGGATCCAGCGTACTAAGAAGGATATACATTTTTCGGATGAGAAGACCCCTATTTCTCAGAGAGCTCCCACTTTTCCCATGTGCATTCGCCTCTCTCTGATTGGCCTTCTGTTGTTTATTTTTCTATCAATTATCTTTCCCTCGGTAGTGTTCGTGGACCATTTAACATTTAAACCATCTTTGTTTATTTTCCCATTTTTTCTAAACAAGTGTTTTTTTTTCCAGTTCTTAGTCCCCAGTTCTTCTGTACACTTATATGTTTTTTAAAATCTCATGATTGAAATCCTATCATTTGCTTAATTTACCTTTTTAATTTTGCTTAATTTTACCTTTTTGGCTTAATTTCACTTTTAACGTTCTCGTCTAAGTCATGGCTCCGTATACAGTGTCTGCGGTGGTAATTTGCTTTTTATTGATGACACTAATCTCTGAGTCTAGAGTCCTTTTCCACCACGAGGTAGCTGCCTCAGCCCTGGTGTTTCATTCAAACACATTACTTGTGCAAAAGAAACAGCAGACCTTTCCTGATTCTTATTCTGAATCTGCCAAGTCCAGGAATAGCTGTGCTGTCTTCTCACCCCGTGTAAATGGTTTTTCAGCTCTGGTTATTTGAGGGTGCCTGAAGGTGCAGAAGGTTGGGAGCAGCTGAGCTTTCAGTTGTGATTTTTG
Organism: Nyctereutes procyonoides; assembly: GCF_905146905.1. Lineage (NCBI taxonomy): Eukaryota > Metazoa > Chordata > Mammalia > Carnivora > Canidae > Nyctereutes > Nyctereutes procyonoides. Next base: position 736,749 of record NW_026575120.1, read on the forward strand.
GTTCTAATAAGCTGCACGTATGTGCATCTCCCAGTGCTGCCCTTCCCAGACCCACCTCTGCATTCTGCAAATGCCCATTCCTGTTTGTTCTTTCCTTTCGATTTTTAAAAACTTTGCCAAAGGGAGACCATCAGTAACATAACTTTTCTTTTTATTTTTTAAAGTATTTTTTATTATAGTATTAAGTTACTTTTTGTTTCTCCCAATGAGTCTATCATGGTAATTCCCCAGTTTTTTTTTTTTTTTTTTCTGAAATATTCTGTTCTCCAGAACCATTTAGCCTGATACCTGGGAAACAAACTGGGTTGTTTTTCTTTTTTCTCTAATTGCTTTGTCTTACCCACAGCTGCCTTATCTGGTGGAGTGAACACCCTTTCCTTTTTTATGAGAGAGAAGGAGCAAGGGTGGGGTGCAGAGGCAGAGCCATTTGTAAGCTTGGTGGTTCCAAGTTGAAAATTGCCACTTGATGGCGTAAATCTTCCCCAGAGAGGAGGAAGAGGGGGATGGCCCAGGAGCCAAGGCCCTGATGAGAGCAACAGGTATGGAACCCCTTGCAGGATCAGGTGCTTCCCTGTGTTAAGGAGTCCGTGATGAACGGTAGTGCTCAAAACCTGCATCTCTTATGCTGTCTCCTGAGTCTTGAAACACTGATCTGGCTTTCCTAGAAACATCACCCAGATGCTACCCACTCTTGATTTAATGTAGTATTTTAGAAATTATTTTTTTTTCTTTCTCTATAGGAAAACCTTCAAGTCTGCCTTTGCTTAGCAACTGTAAGCTTTAGGTGGGTAAATAAAGTAAATACCAGAATGATTTCTGATTTTAAAAGTAAATACCAGAATGATTTAAAATTTTCTTTAAAAAAAATAATGTTTTTTTTTAGATTGGAGGTACACGTTCAGCTTACTCCAGCATATGGAGTGTTCACTTCTTATGGGAGCAGCCCTGGGGGAGGGTCCTTCAGCATACCTCCTGTTGAACCCTGCCGCCTCTAACAGCAAAAGGCATTTGATGTTGGATGTGATGGCTCAGACTTTGTGGTGTGAGAAGCCAGTGGAGTATTTAACATGTCTGTTTTAAGAGATGAGGGTGAGAAACCAGGGCTCTGACCTCTCTGAAGGAGGTGTGTCCTCTCAGTTCAGATTCTGTAAAGACTAGAGATTTCTCTAGCCCTACTTTTGTTGTTTTTAACTCCCCTCCTTGCTGATTACTAAGAATTCTGCTATGTATTTTGCAGGAGATGGAGGGCAACAGAACATTGTGAATGGGAAATATTTAGTAAAATTTACATCTGTGTTAGTGGTACTTTTTAATTTCTCAGAGTAGGCTGTTGTCTGCCGAAGGCTTCCCCTGGGCTGGCCTTTGGGTAAGAAGCTTGCCTATGTGAATAAGACCGAGTTTTGGCTGACAAAAATGGCAGTTTCTTTGCCCTCATGTAGAATTTTACTTAACTTGAGCCAGAGCGTGATTACCCTTTAGCTTAAAAATAACTCAAAACATTTCACACTTTTAATGGCAACTGATTCTAATGGCTCCCAAATCAAGAATGATCTTCTTAATGACTGCTATAAATTACTCTTCCTTTAGTTGGTGTTCTGTGTGCTTGTTTTCCCCCAATGCCAGCCAGTGTGAGCTCATACACAGAAAATTCTCAATAGTTCTAGAATGGTTTTCTCCTTCTACCTTTAAACTTAGTTGTAACTATTCAACAAAGGGAACTTAGCTTCCATTATTAACCCTATATTCACAAGTTCTTCTTTGACTGCAGGAACTGAGGCTTTCTCTAGAGATTCTCTTGGCCTCTTGAACAAATTGCATTTGCGGTTAACATTATGATATCAGAGGCCTGAGTCATGAAATGGTACTGAGAGATGGAAAAGATGTGTCAGTGTCCAGATGATGGTTCCCAGAACAGGATCTCACTTTCATAGGCTGCCTACTCCAGTAGCTAAGATTACAAGAGATGGTTCCTACTGAGAGCAGCTACTCTGTGTGTGTACAGGTACCTGGAGGTGTGTGTTTCCTTATTGGTCAAAATCATCAGTATTCTAAAGCTTGAAGTTTAGAGATATATCAAAAGAAACTGAAATAGGACATAGTTTAACTGATAAACCGACTTTTGCTTCTTTTCTACAAGAAAGAGTACATGTCTAATGAAAAACTCTAGTCCTTAAAATATGACCCTTATCTATCTTCTTCCTTGTAGATGAGTCATTTCCATAGTAGTCACAACAAGCCTGAAACTGAGTTTAGCTCCCAGGCTGCTGGTGTGTTACTGTGGCCTTTTGCTGGTGGTGAGATCCTTTATTGGGTCTCCAGACACACGTTGAAGAACAATTAAATTAGCCACATCTGAATGTCATCAACAGATTAAGGCATAAAGGTGGGGGGGGGGAACCTAAGAAAACTGTGAGGAGAAAGAAATCTATTGGAGAAAAAGATGACTCGGGGTGGAACAAGGGAAAAGACACAAAAGTGGTCCATCTGGGGAGAAGGAGAAGGATCTTCCTTAGAGAGGCAGTGTGTGTGATTAGGGGCATGCACTCTACAGCTAGATTGCCTAATTTAAATCCAGAGTTCCCACTTACTAGCTGTGTGGCCCCGGGTATGTTCCTTAACTTCCCTTCGCTTCAGATTTCTAGTCTGTAAAATGAGGCCCATCATGGGTTAATACATTTATCAAGAACAGAATCTGGAATGAAACAAGGGTTCAGTGAGTATCATCTATGATTTGTCTTTACCAGATTGCTTGGATCTGCACTATCCAAGATGGTAGTCTGCGGTATCCAGTATGGCTGCATGTGGCTGGTGGACCTTGAAATGTAGCTAGAATGAATGAAGATGTACTGTCAAGTGTGAATCACACACAGAATTTCAAAGACATTATGAAATAATATATATGAAATATTAAAAAGTTTATTATGTACATATCAAAATGATAATTGGATATGTTGGGTTTCTAATGAAGAATATTGGTAAAATCTTAACTTCATTATTTCTTTTTAGTTTTTTAATGTGGCTACAAGGACATTTTAAGTGACATATGTGGCTTGCTTATATTTCTGTTAAACAGCACTGGCGTAATTGCTTCCTTCAACATAACAAAATCAGAGCAGGAAAATCAAATCCTAGCTCTAAATGGGAAAGGCTGTTGGGCCTGGCCTCACAAGCAGAAAGGGTGTTACATAAAGACATGGACATGTTGGCAGAATTGAAAGCAGACTTTCATCATGCCTCCTTGAATTTGACCCTCATGACCAGGGTGCCTTGCACAATGAATTGATTTTTTTTATGAATCCTATGAATTTTGTATGAGCAGTGCAATTATGGCATTGATGTGTTTGCTAAAAATTCATATGTTTTCAGGGCAAACCCTTGAATACATTCCACAGCTTTTCAATTGTTATTTTATTTTTCATATTGTGGCAGGGGTGTGGGCCTCCATCTACCTCTGAGAGGCCATCCCAAATCCAAGCTTGATAAACATAAATTGAATTCTTGCATACATTCTTAATTTTTTGAAGATTTTATCTATTCATGAGAGACACAGAGAAAGAGGTAGAGACATAGGCAGAGGGAGAGCTCGATGTGGGACTCAATCCCAGGACCCTGGGATCAGGACCTGAGCCAAAGGCAGATAGATGCTCCACCACTGAGCCACCCAGGCATCCCTCTTAATTAATTTTTAACCTCCATTTCTAATGTGGTCTGGAGAATATGTTTGTCTTCAAAAACTTTTTTTTTTAAAAAGGCAAAAAATGGAAAAGGCCTTGTTTCTGAAAGGAAAGAAGCTCTTATGAAGTTGAGTTTGCTTGTCACAAAATCCCTGTGCCACTGATGGGAGGAGGTGGGTGGACCTGCCCACAGAGATGGGGTGCTCCAGGAGCATCCCAAGAGGCAAGAAGCTGGTTTGGCTTCTTGATAAACTCCAACCCAGACAGAATGCTTTTGGGGAGATTTGGTCCTAGTTTTGATTTGGCTTGATTTGGCTTTATTCTCCTTTTTCTTGCAGTGAAATATGAGGAGTTATACTGCTTTTCATTCAACCCCAAGCTGGATAAAGAAGAAAGAGAACAGGGCTGGATGCTGATCGATCTCAGTGAAGAGTACAAGCGAATGGGCCTCCCTAATAATTATTGGCAGCTCAGCGATGTGAATAGAGACTACAGAGTGAGTGCAGGCATCTAGTGAAATCCAGATACTTAATTCAAGTGAACTCATGATCCAAATAGCTTAGCATGACTTCTGTTTAATCTCCTTTAGTTTTTATAGCTCTTTGTAGATATAGATCTGTGGATTTGCAAGTCTCCCTTGGTTATTACAAGCTGCAATTCTTACCTGCATCTAGAAAAGTTTGGCCAAGGGAACCATAGAGACAACCCCCCCCACACACACACACACACCTTTCCCTCATGATTGAGGAGATGGAGACCCAGAGAAGCCCAGTGGTGGGCCTCATCACCAGGCAATGGTGGGGAGAGCTGGCCAGTGCCAAGTTCTCCCATCAGCTCTTTTTATAGTGTAGCGAGTGATTAGTGGGGAAGTCACAGAGACTCTGATGGCAGTCTGGCACCAGCTCCTCTCTGTACTCACTGAACTCTTGATTGGTACACAAGGTCACCAAGAGGCTTCCCTAGAGAAATGGGGAGAAATGTGTCTATGCTTACAAAGGCGTATGGAGAGGAAAGGAAACAGGAAGAAGCAGAATCAATTTCGTATTGGTCCTCATGATGGGCTTACAAATCAATGCTGGTTTCCCTATTAATTTTTAAAATATTTTAAGTAGTAAAAGTAATGTAAGAATGTTGCAGAGCATTTATAAAAGAGAGGAAAAAGAAAAAAATATCCAGCATCTCAGTGCCCTCACATTCTTCCATTAGATTTTAAATTTTTCCTTCAGTATCTTTTCCTCGTCTGCATAGTTTGATAACTCCTTTCTCATCTAAGTAATACATTTAATTATTTGAAATTGGAAAACACAGAGGAAAAGGAACTGTTCAAATATATATAACAAATACGGAATCATGTTACACATGCCTTGTGTTCTGCTTTTCTTCATATATCGTGCTGTTTTTTCCTGCCAATAAGTATATTTTGTATCATTTAAAAACATTATGTAACATTAGATAGTATGGCCATATCCAATTCTTTCTACCTAATCTCCAGCAGACTTTCAGAGGACTAGTATTTTTTCCTATTTTAAATAAACATGGTGAGAACATCCTGGTAACTATACCTCCACCCATGTTAAAATCCTTTTTAAAGACAGATTCCTAAAGGTCAATTTCTATGTCAGAAAGTTTATACAAATTTTTTTAAAGATTTTATTTATTCATCCATGAGAGACAGAGAGAGAGAGAGAGGCAGAGACACAGGCAGAGGGAGAAGCAGGCTCCATGCAGGGAACCCAATGTGGAATTGATCCCGGGACCATGGGATCATGCCTTGAGCTGAAGGCAGATGCTCAACTGCTGAGCCACCCAGGCATCCCATACAAATTTTTATACATATTGTCAAAAAGAACTGCAGGAAAGTTGTCCCAGTTTATATAAATTCTCAGTAGTTTGTATGAGAATGCTTGATTCTTGTGCCTCACTGGGAAAGAGGTTCATTCTTACAAAGTTTTCTTGACAACTTGGTAGTGGGACAAGTGATCTCTCATTTTAATTTACTCTACATGCTTTGATTCCTTGATATGTAGATTTGTATATGCCGATTGACCATTTATATCTAATCTCCTGTTATTGATCATTTCTGGTTACATTTTTAAAATTTTTTATTATTGAAGAATAGGTGACAAACAATGTTATATTAGTTCCAGGTGCACAACATAGTTACTCAGCTATTCTTTATGTTACCTAATGACCACCAGGGTAAGTATATTCATCACACAGTGTTATTACAATATTATTGACTATATTCCTATGCTTTACTCTTCATCCCTGTGAGTTATTTATTTTATAATTGGAAATTTGTACTTCTTCCTCCCATCCTTCCAGAACCTCTCCCCTCTGGCAACCAATTTGCTATTTGTGAGTCTGTTTCTGGTTGTTTTTTTTTTTTTTTTTTTTTTTGTCTTTCTCTATATGACTTATATTTTACTTAGCATAATGCCCTCTAAGTGCATTCATGTGCAATAAGATGGCAAGATCTTATTCTTTTTTTATGGCTAAGTAATATTTCTCTGTGTGTGTGTGTGTGTTTGTTTATAATATCTATATATATTATATAGATTTTCCTTATCTATCAGTGGACGCAAATTGCTTCCATATCTTAGCTGTTGTAAATAATGCTGCAATGAACAGAAGGATGCATGTATCTTTTCAAATTAGTGTTTTTGTTCTCTCTGGGTAAATACTCAGTAGTGGAATTGCCAGATCTTATGGTATTTCTATTTTTAATTTTTTGAGGAATCTTCATACTGTTCTGCATAATGGCTGTGCCATTTACATTTTTCACCGACAGAGACATGACGGTTCCCTTTGCTCCACATTTTGCCAACAATTGCTATTTCTTGTCTTCTTGATATTAACCATATTGACTGGTGTGAGGGGACACTTCTTTGTGGCTTTGATCTGCATTTTCTTGATGATGAGTGATGCTGAACATCTTTTCATGTGTCTGCTGTCTATTTGTATGTCTTCTTTAGAAAAATAGTTATTCAGGTCCTCTGCCCATTTTTCACTGGGATTATTTCTATTTTTTTTTGTGTGTTGAGTTGTATAAATTCTTTATATATTTGGGATATTAACCCTTTATCAGATATATTATTTGCAAATATCTTCTTCTATTACATTTGTTTTGTTGATAGTTTCCTTAGTCCCAATAGCTTGTTATATAAATTTAGTAATAATTAACTATATTGTATATATAGTATGTAACATATATACACCACACACACACACAAACAGACACAAATATATATATTTGATTGCTAGCTATAGAAATAAAAACAGTATCGTCCTGGTACAAAAATAAACACATAGATCAATGTTATTAAACCTCCCTAATGTTCCCTCCATATCACCTCTGTTGTAGTGTCACTGTCCACAATTTGGTGTTGTCCTTGTCTCTATGTTTCCACATTTGTAAGTAGTAAAAATGTGGTATTATTTTGTGTTTTTTATGCTTTCTATACATGGTATTTTATTGAATGTTGTTTACTGAAACTGATATTTCACTCACATTGTATTTGAGAGTCATCTCATTTAGAAAACACGTCTATTATAGTTGCCACATGCCAGGCACTGTTCTAAAAACTTGACAGATGTTAGCAGTCCCATGTGGTGGGTGTGATTAATATCCTTGCTTTGCAAATGGAGAAACTCAGGTATAGCCCAAATAGGTAACTGTCTAAGACATCGAGAAATGAAGAAGCTGTTGATACCTGTAGCTCTCCTTCCTTCATTCTTCACTATTGTATTATACTGCATTTTACAGATGGACCATAGTTCAAAAAAATTATCCTTATCACCCTCCCCCTCCCTTTTTGTTTTATCGTCAGAAAGCTGTTAACTGGTTTATACGTGACTCATAGTGTATTGAGAGTTTCCATCTAGGAGTAGAATTTCTGAGTTAGAGAAATTAAAGAGATTTTAGCCTTACTAGGTATTGCCAGATTCTTTCCAAAGTGAATGCATGGACATATAGACCTAATAGCAAGATAGACAAGTTTTCCCTACTCCACAGACTTGCTGATAATTGATACTGCCTTTGTTTGATGATAGACCTACTCATTGACTCAGCAGTCTTACTTTTGGGAATTTATTTTAAAAAGTCAACAGTATACACACACATAGTGATATATAAGGTGACTTATTGAAGCATTGTTTGTAACAGCATATATTAGAAGAAAGCCAAGTTTCTTAGTAGAGGATGAGTTAAATAAGTTTTGCTCTATCCATATATTAAATTAATGTGAAGCCATTAAAAATATGGTAGATTCCATCTACTGATAAGGAAAGATTACTAAAGTATATCATTAGGTTAAAAAAGTAAGGCATAGAGATGCCTGACTGGCTTAGTTAGTGAAACATGTGACTCTCAAGGTTGTAAGTTCGAGCTCCACATTGGGTATAGAGATTACTTTCAAAACTATCTTAAAAAAAAAAAAAGCTAGACACAGTATATTGAATATAGTGTTATATCTTTTATCTGAAAAAAGATTGAGAAAAATAAGAAAATATGTTTGTATGTGTGTAATTGTCCCAAAGTGATAACCTGGAGAGTAGATGGGTATGGGGTGGACAGAACACAAGGATGAGGATGTGCATCTTTTTGTATTGTTTCATTTTATAACCATATGAATTAATTAATCAAAAACTTAAATTGGAAAAAGTGCCAATATTATTGGTGTGAAATGGATCTGTGTGGTTTTATTTGTATCCTCCCCATAACTGGCAAGTGAGCCTGTATTTATTGGTAACTTAAGGTGATTCTCTGTGACTTGCCTATTTGTTATTGTTTACCCTTTTTTTTTTCTGTAAAGTTATTTGTCCTTTTCTTATTGATTTGTAGAAGTTCTTTATATATTCCAGTTCATGGTGTGTTACTGTTTATAGCTGTTGCAAATATCTCCTCTTAGGAGATATTTACATATTGCCCCTGGGGAATCTTTGGATCCTCAGGGTTTTGAGTTGTGTTTCTTATTTTATTCCATGTTTTAGCTTATTGCTTTTTAAAATAAACCCTACCTACCTGTAAATTCTCCCAATTAGAGACTATATAATTTCCATAATTACATTTGTACTAACTATGGTTATTATGGTTTTATAATGACTTGATATTGTGCAGGTCAGTTCCTTACACATCATTCTTCTGATATCTTTTTTTTTTTTTTTAAAGATTTTATTTATTCATTCATGAGAGACTCAGAGAGAGGTAGAGACACAGGCAGAGGGAGAGGCAGGCTTTCTGTTGGGAGCCCAATGTGGGACTCAGTCCCAGGACTCCGGGATCCCGACCTGAGCCAAAGGTAGATGCTCAACCACTGAGCCACCTAGGCATCCCATTCTTCTGATATCCCGAATTTATAGATTTTGGGAGGTAAAATGGACATGTTCATGATACTGAATTTCCTTTGTTATCACACTTAAATCTAACAACCAGAGTCGTACGACTGTGAATAGACATCTGGGGCTTCTCTGTCTCAATCATGATGAAGTATGTGGCAATTAATTTTTAGCCCTGAAATGAAAGGAAGGAAAATCCAAGTTTACTAAAGAAAATTGGATACCTTTTTAAATTTTTTAAAAAATATGACACACCCTTGAGTCAGGAAGAAAATGAATCTAAGCTACATCTTGTGGAATAATATTTTCTTAGAAACACAGGTTCTTCCTATTTTTGATGAGATTTCCTTCTAGAATTAGCACTACAAACATGACTCATATTTAGTCACTTAAGTCTTAAATGTAGAGACTACAAAACACGAGTTACTCAATGTTTATTTTCCAAAGTAACACACAGCAAACCAAAACTACAACCAACAAACTGTGTTGAAACAGAAAAGGTGAAAACCTAGGGGATTTTCTGATTTTACTAATACCAATGAAATGGGGGAAAGATTATATACCGTATTTATTGCCAACTTCTATAATAAAAGTTGATTTTCTCAAAAACTTTCTAATAGTCCATTGAGAAAGTTATGGTGTCATCCGTTACTTTTGCTTTTCCTCTTGTGGTTGAGAAAATGTTTACTTTTTCCTCCCTTCTTTTTCTTTTTCTTCTTCTTCTTTTTTTTTTTTTTTTTTTTTTTTTTAGATAAAGTGGGGGAAGGTCAGATAGGGAGAGAGAGAGAATCTTAAGCAGGTTCCATGACCAGTGTGGAGCCGAACATGGGCTTGATGTAACGACCCTGAGATCATGATCTGAGCCAAAATGAGGAGTCACCCAGGCACCCCTATTTCTTTCTTTTTAGAAAAAGGTTCAGAGCCTGTGCTGCTTTGTTCTGTTCATGCGGTCTTTGGAGGCTAATTATCACATCACCATCATCTCTATCATCATTATTCATAGTCCTACTCATAAGACTTGTCTGCAATAGTCAAACTCTCAAAGTGAAGATTTCCTTCTGTATGTATGTAACTCTTGAAAACATTTTTTTTTCCAGATTTTATTTATTCATGAGAGACACAAGAGAGAGAGGCAGAGACATAGACTGCCTATGGGAGAGAGAAGGAGAAGCAGGTTCCCAGGGAGGCTGATGCAGGACTCAATCCCAGGACCCTGGGATCATGCCCTGAGACAAAGGCATACGCTCAACCCCTGAGCCATCCAGGCATCCCTGAAAATGTTTTTCTTGAATAAAGTAGTTGTCATTCATTACTAGGTTAAAATTTTACTGTTTCTCTTGGAATAAAATGTATAATCTAAGCCAGTAATTTAAAATCTTGTTTATTTCAGTTTTCTCCAGCTATATTTTATGTATTATATATTATTTAATTATATATAAATCATTTTATGCAGCTTATTCCCTCCTTCTCCTTCCCTAATATTACATGGTAAATTCCTTGAAATAAATTTTAGATCTTAAATGTTTAAGAAGAAAGTTGTCAGGGTACCTGTGTGGCTTATTTGGGTAAGCATCTACCTTCAGCTTAGGTCATGATCCCCAGGTCCAGGGATTGAGTGCTGCCTCGGTCTCCCTGCTCACTGGGGAGTCTGCTTCTCCCTTTCCCTCTGTAGCTACCCCTGCTTGTTCTCTCTCTCTCAAATAAATAAAATATTTTTGAAAGGTAGTCTACAAAAAAAAAAAAAAGATAGTCTATGTAGATCTATCTCAGTCTCTGACAACTAACTCTCCAATGTGCTAAATTGATGGTCCTCAATAAATACAGAGGTCTAATTAAGATGCTTTGGATGTTATCTCAGATGGTTACTACCCTGCCATGGCAAATGCATTTACTGCAAGATTACAACCACGTCTACAGAGATCAGCTTTCCTGGGAATATAAAGTCCTTGAAACCAGTAGCTGTTTTATTATTCATTACTATCCTAGCACCTAACATAATGCCAGGCACATATGAAGTGTTCAGCAGAAACTTGTTGATAGACAACAGTATTGTACTATAATCAACAAACTTGCCAAGAGTCTAGAACTTAATGATTCTGACCACTGAAAAGAAAGAATTATGTAACGTGATAAAGGTGCTGATTATCATTACAATGGCAATCACAGTACGGTATATAAATGTATCAAATTAACGTGTACAATGGTATATGTCAAATATATTTTTAAAAACACATGTTGAATGAATGGAAGAATTATCAAAAGAGATTTTTCTTGGCAAGACCAAACCAAGATGGGCGGGTACTCCACACAGGCTAATTTATTTAGTGGAGGACAAGCAAAATAATTTCCTCATTAATAAAAAAAAATGTATGCAGAAATTATTTTAACTTCACTTTCATTGGCTCAGGCAGTCATATAAAGAAGGAAAATTCAGAGGAAAGCCTTTTCTGAATATCTCCCATTCTCTCTGAACTTTCTTATGTGATTTTCCAAACCAGGCAAAATTTTGGAAATTTTGATTAGTTTCAGAATTTGGTGGTGTAAACTTCACTGTGCATTATTCATTGTCAGAATTTTAGCTATAACTATGTGAGCTTCTTGCAAAAATGACAGTGCTCAGTGCTATGCAGAACCATTTTTTAAAAAAGATTATTTAAGAGCACGAGAAAGATGCATGAACAGGGGGAGGCACAGAAGGAGAGGGAGAAAGAGGAGCAGGCTCCCCCAGCACTTGATCCCAGGACCTGGGATCATGACTTGAGCCCAATGCAGATGCTTAACTGAATGAGCCACCCAGGTGCCCTCAAGACTGTTTTTAAATTTCTACATGAGGGCAGCCTGGGTGGCTCAGTGGTTTAGCACCGCCTTCAGCCCGGGGTGTGATCCTGGAGACCTGGGATTGAGTCCCACGTCGGGCTCCCTGCTTGGAGCCTGCTTCTCCCTCTGCCTGTGTATCTGTCTCTCTGTCTCTTTCTCTCTCTCTGTGTCTCTCATGAATAAATAAATAAAAATCTTTAAAAAAGTAAATTTCTACATGAAAGTGCTGTCAGCTTTCATGAAAGCTTGATGAATTCACTATTTTCTAGCTTGGTTAAGAATTTGTGTCTTGAAACTTGAGCTAACTGGCACTATGGGTCTGACTTTTTATTCCAAAGGTGTTTTCGCTTTTTGTAGAGCTTCCCACTCAAGTGCTTATCAGATGCTCATATTTCAGTTCTGAACCTTGAATTCTTTTCATCTAGACCTCGTGCTCTGGGGAAAGCAGGAGTCCCCCATAACTGGCCTCATCGGCCCTCGCTCAGGCAAACCTTAAAAGTCCATGATTTCCAACACAGTGGAATGGGAACACCCTGGTACTCTTAGAGGGTGGGAAAGTCTTTGCTTCTTTTCTTGGGAAGGAGGAGGGCACAGAGTGGATAGCAGTCAGGTCCCTAAGTAGGGTGGGGCCAAGAGCACTCAGGAGAGTTGACTCTGTTTACCTTCCTCTTGGTGCACCAGGGATGGTGCATGTAAAGGTTACAGCATGAGACAAGCTGAGCATCCTTGGTCCTGGGAGGCCACAAGAGGACCCAGCAGGAGCTCCCCAGTTCCAAGACCCACCTCTGTTATTCAGAAAGGCTGTATGTATCAGGCAGATTGAGAAATCCCATTTATTACTTTCTTATTTTATTTCATCATAAATAACTTTGCAATTCCCTAGTGTTGTGATAATGAAGAAAGGTGATTCCCACCTTACTGAAAACCTCCCAACTTCCTTCTTAAAACTGTTATTTTAAGAAAGTGTCATAAGCCTGGTGCCTTGACTACATGTCTCTTTAGCCTCAGACAAGCAGGTGTGGTCTGTGTTGTCATGTTTTGGCCAACCGACTGAAGATGGCTTCAGACACCAGATTTGCATGGGGAAGAAGGCATAGTGTCTTGTGACAGTAATTCCAGGCAGAGCTCTCTGGGTCCAACTAGGTTGAGCCATCTGTTCTTGGTACAAGATTTTCCTCCAGAGTATCGGTGTTCCCTGGAACTGGATTTCCTCCAGAATGCCCAGGCCAGAGTCTCAAAGTCTTTCAAGTCTTCAGTAATCTTCCCTAAAATGTCTTCGGCTCATTGCTGAAATCACACATTGAGCCAGAGAATGTCACTTCTCTGGCCCTTTTATCTCCAGCTTGATATTGCTCACCAGTCTGGTAACAAAGCAGAGGATGCAGGCGAGGGAGGGCTACATCCTGGGGCAGGTGTCAGGAGCTGTGGTGGAGGCTGGGCTCTTCCTTGGGGTGGGTTTGTATTCCCTTCAGTTCCATTTTTCCAGAGGGGTAGGTGTAAGCAGAGATGGACAGAGGACATTCGTCTAGCACATTTCCCTGTTGCTACTCCTCCTTGGGGACTCCTCTTACAAGACCAAGAAGATGCTTGACTTCTGAGAAATAAACAGCTACTTTGGTGAAGCCCAGGAACTGCCATCTGGGCAATCTTCACTTTGCAAAGAGATTGATCGAAGCAATGTCAACATGCCGAGCAACAAGTCAGTGATTACTGTTGCCACCACTAACATTTATTTATGTCAGACTTGGTGGTTTATAAAGTGCTTTGTCATTGTATTATCTGATTTGACCCCTCTATCAACCGCATGGGATATTATTTCTGTGTTTTATCAGTTTTAGAGGCCAGCATAATTTGACTCTCGGAAGGTCACGAGGTTGGCAAATCAGAGCCACGTTCTAAACTGCTGATTTCTGACTAATTCACAAGATTATTCTGAGGCTCTAGAGTTTCCACGGTGGGAATCACTGCTAGTGATTTCTGCTAGTGCAGGAGGAGTAAAGTCATTTCTTACCATTTGTGAAATCACACCTAAGAAACGAAAACAAAGCTGTTACATTGTGTGCTACCGAGTCAGATCTAGAAACTTAGCTGGAGGCTTTGGGAGGAAGCTTCTTGAAAGAGGTGGAGTTGGGTTGTCTCTTGAAGAATGGAGAAGATTTGGGAGGATTGAGGGGGAAGAAATATCCAGGGAGGGCATGGTCTTGACTGCCAGCTCAGAGGCAAGAGTGACCCTGGGGTGTGCCAGGGACGGAGAGGTTCCCCTGGGGGGCTCACTGCTGGCACTTGCCTCCCACTGGTGGGCTATCTTTCACTCCAAACAGGCAGCTGAACTTTTTTCAGCTACCAAGATGCCGAATTATAATTTCTTCATTTTTGATGAAAGAAATGCTCGCCTGTTGCTATCTTGCCACTCAGAGTGCCCTCAGAAGGGACCGTGCCAAAGGATGGTGTTTGCTCTCCTTTGCCATGATTTCATGGAATCAACAGCTCTCCACTTCTCTAAAGTGGCTGTTGATTTCCTCAAAATAGTCTCCTCTGTAACTTGATTAAGAAAACTTAAATGTGCACCTTAGAAGTAAGTACGGTGAATGGAATTTCTTGTGGCAGTTCACAAGGCATTACTAGATGGCCTCAAAATCCCCATGTATTTTCCGTGACAGGTTTGTGATTCTTACCCTACTGAACTGTATGTTCCCAAATCGGCCACGGCACACATCATAGTGGGGAGTTCCAAATTCCGGAGCAGACGGCGATTTCCTGCCCTTTCTTACTACTATAAAGATAACCACGTAAGTCTCAAGGCATGCTTTTGTTTTATGCTTTGCTTTTCTTGTTTTATCATAAACAGGCATTTTTCTAGCAGCCCTCTGCTGTGTGTGTGTGTGTGTGTGTGAGTGTGAATTCTTAAAGGTATGTGGATATTGCTGTGTGTGGTATTACACAACACAACTGTGCTTAAACGTTACCTCATGTTGACCTTTCATGTTTATTTGATAATAAAGTAATGGGATTCAGTCTGAAAATACCTAAACTTAATCATCCAAGTGAATGCCTGTCCTTTTCTAAGTGGTCACCTTGGGAAGCTCTGTGCTTGTTCAAACAGTGCTGAAGAGACTCTTTGAAATGCTTATTTTAGGAAGGCTCCCAGAATCCATGGCACCTTCTTCTTCTTCTTTTTTTTTTTTTTTTTAATGGCACACTCTTTGAGTGTCCTCAGTATAAGAAATCTTTATTTCTGGAAAGCAGGTTTAATTTTTAAAATATTACTTATAAGGGACCCCTGGGTGGCTCAGTTGATTAAGTGACTGACTCTTGAACTCAGCTTAGGCCTTGATCTCAGAGTCATGAGTTCAAGCCCTATGCTAGGTTCTGTGCTGGGTGTGAAACCTACTTAAAAAAAAAAAAATATAGGGATCCCTGGGTGGCGTAGCGGTTTGGCGCCTGCCTTTGGCCCAGGGCGCGATCCTGGAGACCCAGGATCGAATCCCACGTCGGGCTCCCGGTGCATGGAGCCTGCTTCTCCCTCTGCCTGTGTCTCTGCCTCTCTCTCTCTCTCTCTCTCTCTCTCTGTGTGTGTGACTATCATAAATAAATAAAAATTCTAAAAAAAATATATAAATGCTAACATTAGATTTCCTGCAACTAATAGAGCCTTAAGTAACAGTGCCTTAAACGGGATAGAACTTTATTTTCTTTCACATAAAACTCCAAAAGCGGGCAGTCCAGGCCTAGAATCTTGGCTGTCCACTACTCAGCCTGAGCTCCTGCACCTTTCTGCTCTGCCTTCCCTTGTCTTTGACCCTCATCAAGTGGCATAAGAGATGACTTCAGTACCACACATCATTTCCACACAGCAGCAGAGTGGGAGGGCTAATGGGCCTGCACAGCTTTCTGAGGAAGGCTCCTGAAACCGCCGCGAGACACTTCTGCTCGCAATCCTGTTAGAATTGCGCAGAGCAGGAAAGAAAATAGTCTTATGGGTAACTGTGTAAACAACTAAAAATTATGGTTCCATTTCTGTGAAGGACAAGAAAAGAAATTTGGGGAGACAAGAATGGTCTTTGCCACACACTTCAGAAGTTATTTGACTTTAACCAGGTGACAAGTTTGATTTTCAAGCTAGATGATATAGTTTGGGATTCAAAGGCAAATTCATAGCCATAAACAATTGGAATACATGTGTGTGAGTGTATATGCACGCACATGTACCTATGGGCGAGGGAGTAGGGTAGGGTCTATGTCTGATTTCATTTAGCAGTGTGAGTTCCATTAATTGAAAGGATATAAATCGTCTTACTTCTAGTTATACTCACTGCTATGAAATGGGGTCTAAAAAAGGCCAGTATTTTGTTAATGTTCTGTATTACTTGACTCCAACTATATTTCACTCTACACAGAACTGGAGCAGTGGTGAATGAAAGATATGAATTTCTTAAAAAAAAAAAGATGGAGCGAATAGAGAATTTCATGATATTGCATTTGAAATTATGATGCCAGGAACACTGACACTTTTTATAATATCCATTGATAAAGAAGTAAGAGAGGGAGGATCTTTTATTTTTTTATTATCGTTTAAGAGGCAAAAGTGGGCTGGGCATTTAAAAAGTAGGCGTAGTGTCTATCCTGCTTCTTTTCCTTCTGTTCTGATATTCTTGAGAAAAGGGATTTTTTTTTTTTTTTTTGGTCAGTGTGAGTATTGCAAAGGGCAAGTATGTGATGTCTCAGAAGAGACTAGAAGTCTTAGACATTAGACCACAGAGGCCAGCTTCTTCCCCAGCTGACCTCAGATTCTCATCATTTCATTCCTGCTCTTGTGTGCCATTCTTTTTAAAATAAAAAAAAATTATTCATGAAAGACACAGAGAGGCAGACACATAGGCAGAGGGAGAAGCAGGCTCCCCGCAGGGACCATGACCTGAGCCAAAGGTAGATACTTAACCACTGAGCCACCCAGACACCCCATTGTGTGCCATTCTTTACTTGATCTCCTTTTCTCTTGAGAAGGAATCATACGGCCATCATTTATAATTTAAAATAATTGATTTCCTATATTTAGAACTTTAAAAAAGACAATACCTCATGTTTTAGCTCTTCTTACAAAGTACAAAACAGAGATGTGTTTTTGAGCATTGCTCCATGAACTGGTTACCCCAGGGAAGCACTGAATGTGCCTGTACATGCATACCCCCTCTCCCACCTCCATGAACTAGACTGTCGAGCATGTAGCATAATGATCCATTTTGTTTTATAACAATATTGAGGTTTTAGTATCAAGGTTTCATTATGTAAATGTATCTGATGCATCCAGTGATTTTTTTTAATCAAGGGAAATATTGTCAAAGGTGGATTTCTGTGGTTAGATGGATGATGTGTGAGGTAACATAGCAACAGCTCATGTTGTCATTGCTCAGGAAAACTCACACATAAACCAGGCAGTCTTCCATAAAAAGTAAACAGAAAAATCAGGTAGAGATTATGTAAACTTGCTGATCTTTCTTCCTTCCCTTTTGTGGTTTTTAGAAATTTTAAACTTAAGAATATATATTCCTCACCCAATAAAACTTATGCTTGTGAGTAAGAATATCATATGTTTTGGTTAAACTGTTCCTCACAAACTGTTTTGTTATTTTAGGGACGCTTTTGTTGGCTGGAAAGGTGGCTTAGCTGATGTGGGGTTGTGGGATCTGTAGTTGGATTAAGATGCGAAATGCGCATCATCGCATGAGCTAGAAGTCCTGTGGAGAATCCTCTGATCTAAATGCCCCTGCCGAGGGTACATCATTCCTTTTGGATCAGCTTTTAAGATACGTGGTGTTGTAATCACTTCCTATTCACTTGTTGGTGAGATTAGCATTCCTGCCCTAGGGTTCCAGGGAAGGCTGAACACATGACACCTGACAATGGGCAGAAGAGGTTGTCAGCAGTTTGTTAGTTGTACATACTCACTCCCCAAGGGAGGAGGACACGGCATGCTGCGCAGGGCCACAGAGCACCTGCACTCTGGAATTGAGTGAACCAGCAGGGATTGCAGGAAGCAGGCTTTGTAGTGAAGAGGGTGAGATGACCTCAGGTTCCACTCACGGCAGGATGTGAGTGGCTTGTTTAATTCCATGGGCTAGCAGGAAACAGAAACCCACTATTCAGACGGGAGCAGGAGCTGCATCTGGTCTGTAGAGAGAATTGGTTAGCCAGGAGGCTTTATCCATAGGAGCAGAGTGGGCATTTGAGGCCTTCCCAATTTTACCAGATGTCAAGAGCAGCTCAAAATAAAAATTTAAGCCTTGAACCGCACAGGGGTTATACAGAGCCATCCAGACTTCTTTCGGATATCAAACTATTAACAGCTTTGTAGATAAAAGTTAGAGATGTATAAATGAGAAATGTCGCTTATATTCGGAAGCCTGTTACCTACCAGCCCTTAAAATTGCTGTATCCTTTGTTCTTTCTTACTAAATGTTCAATTATTTTTAAGAAAGCAGTTTTGCTTTCTTATCAAAATATTGTGATCTCCAAAAATCACAGTGCAAATCTCTGTGAAACCAAGCTCTGCAAGATTTCCAAACAGGTGATGTCCCTTAAGAAACATATAGACCTTTTTCTTCCTTTTATAACTCATGTTTATTGAAACTCGCTATGTGTTAGGTATAGTTCTAAGAAAATTATATATCTCATCACAGTCTGTAGGGTTTTTTTTTTTAGAGATTTTATTTATTTATTTGATGGAGAATGAGCAAGAGAGCACAAGGACAGAGGGAGAGAGAGAGAAGCAGGCTCCTCACTGAGCAGGGAGCCCGATGTAGGGCTCGATCCCAGGATCCTGAGATCATGATTTGAGCCAAAGGCAGATGCCTAAACAACTGAGCCACCCAGGTGCCCACACTCTATAATTTTGATATTATTATCCTCATATTGTAGATGAGAAAACCAAAGTTCAAAGACAGAGGCTACCGTCTTTGGGTCGGTTACCCAAGATCCTATAGCAAGTGACAGCCAACTATGGATTGAAAGCCAGACCTTCTTAAACACTGCATTCTCAATTCTCTCTCCTGCCTCCTGACTTATTTCCATACTTCGGGGCTATATTATTTTGGTTAAGAATCCAGGATCAGAAAATCTTATGCCTGGATGAAATTTCTGGCTTTAGCTGTATGACACTGAGCAAGTTACTTCACCTCTCTGTGCCTTGGTTGACTCATGTGTAAAATGGAGCAGATAACAGGTCTTCTTTTATGGTAATTGAGAAGATTAAATAAAAATAACACAAAGTTTTTCTAAGAGTGCTCACAACATAGTAAGCCTTAAAAAAATGTTGGATATTTTAATTACCAGTAGCATTGTAAATGAGCAGCTCTCGTGACAGTGTACCATCGAAGTTTTACCTCTGCCCTCGGGTGAAAGACAACAGTAAGAAAGGCTGCCAGGTAAGGGGAGTGTTCTCTCAACAGCGTGACTGTCTGGGGTACGTACAAGGTGAGCAGAAGCACTTAAGGACTACTTACTGCTCCACACAAAATTGGTCACTATGTTAGCACCGAGGCAACAGAGAATTCCATGTGGAGTGTATCTATCGGTTATTAAGAATATATAACTACAAAATATGAAAATGTAGTTGGTTTAACATATCTGGTTTAGTTTATTGACCACGTTCTATAATGTAACTGTTCTGACCTAACCCTTTACTTCAAACTAGCTGCTCTCAACCTGCAGGTGATCATTGATGGTTGTGGTCATTCCCTGGCTGCTTTTCCTTTCTTTTCTTTCTTAAAGATTTTATTCATTTATTTCGAGAGAGAGAGCATGAGAGTGGGGTGAGTGGCAGAGGGAGAAGCAGGCTCCTCCACTGAGCAGGGAGCCCCAGGCGGGGCTCAATCCCTGGACTCCGGATCATGGCCTGAGCCAAAGGCAGACGCTTCACCGACTGAGCCACCCAGGTGTCCTCCCGGCTTCATTTAATAGTTGGAGTCTCGCTTGTTTAGTGAGCTCAGGTGTGGTGCGTGACAATTTCTCAGACAAATTCTCACCAGTTAAATGTGCTTCCTTCCCATCCAAGTCCTCTGATAGTCTAAGACCTTACCTGGTGGGAGCTGCATTAATGATCATTCCCTAACCCCCGTGAAATATCTCATAGAACTTGCTCAGAAGTGTGCTCTCACCTGTCAGAATGGCCTCAGGGCACGGGGCAGAGCCTGATCCCTTTGAAGAGCAGAAGCAGCAGAACCCACAGGGGAAGCACTAAGAAAGCCATCTGTGGCCATCTCTCCGTGGCAGCCTCCTGCCTTCTGTTCCCAGCGCCCCCTCCCCGCCAGTGGTCCCCGCCACTGGTCCCCGCCAAGCCTGCCTTTCTCCCCGACCTGTCCTCATCCAGGTTCAGCACTGCCCACCCCCCAGTCGCTTTTTCTTCCATCCTGCAGTTGCACTTCAGCCAATAATTCAGGAATTCTCCAACTCCGAGCAGCTCTGCTGCCCCTTTGCTTCACTTGCCGCTCTCCCTTGCGCTTCCCTCCTGAATTCTGAATCTGGCTGCAGGGCCCAGAGTTTAGTTTAGTTTTGTTTTTTTGTTTTTCGTTTTTTCTTTAAGATCTATTTATTTATTTATTTGAGAGAGAGAGAGAGAGAGAGAGAGAGAGAGAGAGAGAGAGAGAGAATGAGAATGAATCTCAAGCAGACTCCCTGCTGAAGGCAGAGCCTGACATGGGGTTCAAGCCCACAACCCTGAGATCATGACCTGAGCTGAAACCAAGAGCCAGATGGTCAATTGACTTGAGCCCCCCAGGCACTCCCAGAGTTCTTGACCGACCTCGGTGACTGCCCCTCACTGTTACAGGTGGTACTGGAACTCTCTAGCAGTCGCGCATATATGTGTCTAACTGTTCTGTGATCCTCGGACTGGCCAGCAGGTCCTCAGCTGAAGGATGGTATAGTGAGTGAGAAGCATCCCCACCTTCTCCAATGAGGAGCACCCAACGCTTCCTTTTCTTCCAGGGAAACTCAAACCTGAGCTAAGTTGTCCTGGGTTGAGCATTAGGGACAGTTAAGCTGTGCTGGGACCCCGAGCTGGGTTCTCCCTTTCTGGATAGAGTCTGAAGTGCAGGCACCCTGAGCGAGCTTAGCCATGATCGTTTTCAGAGTTTGGCCTGCTTCGCCTGTCTGCCTGGAGCGAGTGGGTTCCCTTCCTCACCGACCCCCGCTTCCTCCATCCTCCCATCTGGAGGACTCACAACCTCAGTGCAGATTCCTGGAAAGAGTCATTTCTTTAAGTGTGAAAATAAAATCTAAGTCCCTAAAAAGTACTTTGCCATAAAGTGTAAGTTTTAGGACTGCGAGGATGTATCCATACTCCCCTACTGCTAACTCAGGGAAAGGTTTATGCTATTGTTTATGTTGTCTGACTTGCAGACTAGGGAAATTGCAGAATAGAATACAGCCTGATTTCAGAGAAACCCCTGCTTCTAACATGCTAGGGGCAGCCTGGGATGTGTCTGCTGTCCTAGGTGTCAACGCCAGCGGCAGCAGCCTGGGCTCTCGTCACAGTGGAAAAACCCCCATTTAGGATTAGAATTGGTTTTTAGTATTCGTGAGGTTTCTAAATGAGCTGGTAAAAAACTGATGGAAACCATTACAAAATAACTTTTTTTTTTAAAAACCAGTCTTGCTATTAGCAGTATCCTGTAAATTTTAGGACAATAGTTATTTACTTTATATTTCCACCTTCAGCAGGAAGATTAAATAATGCCAGTGAAAGGGAAAGTAGGCTAAGTGACTTTATATTTCATAATTTAGGTCCATCCTAAGCATGCATGTTCACTCCTAATTTTTTACACAGAAACTTTGCACTGCTTACCCTTGTAGTGGTTTCTTTGGCCTGTAATTAAAAAGAAACCAGCCTTGGTTTTTGGAAGGCATTGAGATCCTTCTGCAGGTTGGCTCAGGGTGTGAGAGAACCAGAGGCTCGTTGTTGGGGATGCAGTCGCGAGGTGCCGGTGGGAACAGTGGGGCACCTGCCTGACCCTGCCATGTCCTGCAGGCCTCCATCTGCCGGAGCAGCCAGCCCCTGTCCGGCTTCAGTGCCCGGTGCCTCGAGGATGAGCAGATGCTCCAGGCCATCAGGAAGGCCAATCCGGGAAGCGACTTCATTTACGTCGTGGACACTCGGCCTAAAGTAAGTGTCGCCATTCACATCGGTGTCTTTGCAGCTTTGAAGCGTGGACCTGGGTGGGAGGAGGCAGAGGTACAGAGACCACCATCCCCTCTCCAAGGGCCTCATCTGCAAAGAGGCTGCTCCTTCTTGGATAGTCAGGATGTGGCTGCCCTGCTGGGCTGAGCGTGTCTCCATGAGGTTTCCACATCTGTGCAAGTCCACGGGTGACCTGAGTGCCTCACCCGCCAGGTACTTGGGAGAGCTCCCCGGCTCCTGGCATTGTGCTGGGTACACAGTGCAAACAACAAACGAGCATGGCTTAATTCTGGAGTTTGCCCTCCTAAACACCACCGGATTTCTTTTTTTTTTTATTTTGGTTTGTTTCTAAAATGACCTTTTCCACTCTGACAATAAGAAATTACTGTGGATCTCCCACTGTTTAATTTTTGTGAGGTGTTCAGCTATATACCGTGTCAAATTCAACTTGCAGCAATCCATGTCTGTGATTCCAGAAGATTTACAATATATAATGTCAAGTCAAAAAAAAAAAAAGATCACAAAATACTATGTATACTATTATGTTTGTGTCAAATAAAACTCAGGTATATAAACGTTTCTATTGAAATTTTTAAAAATATGGAAGGATAAACACCAGCCTGTTAAAATTCCATGGAGAAGAGAGTATTTAGAGAGGTAGAGAACTTTCTACATGTCTCTTGTTGAAAAAATTACTTTAATTATGCAAGTATTTATACACTGATTTTATAATTTAATAAAACAATCCAGAGGAAGTAATGGATCTAGTTGTCAAGAGGTAAGCTAAGTTCATCTTGCAGGGTATCTTCCATACAGATTTCCATTTTTTAGGTGCAATTTAACTTCCTATTTCACTGCTTAAACCACTTCTTTGTAAACCAGTCAACAAAACGAGTCCTCAGAAGGATGTGCCAGTGAATACATACCAAATCACCTACAAGTGCATGGAATATATCAGACACAATGAGATTATAAAGCAAAATGGCTTATTCAACATATTTGGCATTCTCATTTCTTGCCAATAATGAAAATGTACCTGGACTTATGCCTAAAGAAAGAAAAAAAATACATATAGCCCATCTCTCCATATGGGTATGGAAAAGTGCTCAAGATCTACTAGTAAGCAACAAGAGTGAGATACAGAAAATATGTATAATGTCATCCCATTATTGTAATAATAATTGTAAACAGATATTATTTTTTTAATTTTTATTTTTTTATTTTTTAATTGGATCATATTCTATGTATTGAAAGAATCTGAAGGAATGTATGTGAAGCCATTAACAGTGGTTTTTCCTGTGGGGCAAGAGGAGGATTTTAAGAAGGTTTTCACTTTATAATTATTATAGTTTGAAAAAATTTTAATCATGAAAAGGTTAAAAGAGCATTAGAGCCTTTAATGTTAAACATAGTTACCTTATCATCAACAATTCTACCCCTAACTTGAAAGAAATGAAAACATATGTCCACCAAAAACTTATCTGTGACTATTTCTTCATAGTTAATAATAGCTTAAAAGTAGAAGCAACCACATGTCCATCAACTGAGAATGAATTATTAAAATGTGGTATGTCCATTCAATGGAATATTATTTGGCCATAAAAAGAAATGAAGTACCAAGATGTGCTACAATGTGGAGAAACCTTGACAATGTTACACTAAGCAAAAGAAGTCCGTCACAGAGGACCACGCATTGTATGATTCCATTTATATAAAATGTCCAGAACAGAGAGATCTGTAGAGAAAGAAAGTGGACTGGTGGTTGCCTTGGGCCAAGAGGATGAGAGGAATTGTGGGTGACAGCTAATGGGTAGAGGATTTCATTTGGGGGTGATTAAAGTGTTCTAAAGATAGATTGTGCTGATGGTTACACGAGTCTGTAAATACACCAAACATCATTGAATCGTGCTGTGCACTTTCAGTGGATGAATTGTAAGGCCTATGAATTATATGTCAATGAAGCTATTTTTAAAAGGAACATAAGGACACAATAAACATTAGAAGAGGAAGCAGAAAGTATGATCAACAGCCCAAATCACTGAAAGTATCACCGATATTAAGAATAGGTAACTGTAGACATAGTCTATACTCGTGAGCCATATAAGAATTGAGAATTGGATATTATCCATTATGTAGGCACTCAGCCCCTGGCGGTTTACAATGCCCCTTGGAGCCTCATCTCACCAAATATGGTGATTCATGACCTGGTTCACTTAATTTGATGTTTTCCTTGTTTCCGATCTGTGCCCTGGTCATACCCTCAAACCTCCGACTGTCCCGTGCTTCTGATGGAAGTGCAGGTGTGGGATGGGTGTGGGCAGGGCAGCAGAGCAGGAGTCCCTCTCAGACACCAGGTCAGCAAATCAGTCCTGGAGATCAGTGATAAGACCCAGGTTACAGCTAGATCCCATTCTAGTAGATTATAGGCAAAGGATTCTCTTCCTTTTCGGTAATCTGAAAGCAAAACACACAGGTAAGAATTTAAAAAAAAAAAAAAACATCAACAACAAAGCTGTTCTGCTTACAGATTTTCACTTGAAAGAAACCAGAAGACCTCTGACTTTACTTTGTCTTCGGATTTGTGCTTTTCTCTCTGGCTGATCGCCCTGTAACCCCTCCCTTCTAACCTTGACTCTTTTCTGTCCTCTCCATTGTACCTTTCGTGTAAGTGAAGTGCAGCTGTTTGGAATTTCCTCGTGACCCGAGGTGAATTAAAGAATGCCTGCATCTTAGCCAAATGGACTGAACACAGGATAAGGAAAGAAGGGCTAGGGCTTTACTGATTTGGGGTGCCCTTCTCCTGTCCTATTGTCCCAGATTTAAATAAAGCCAAACAGATTCACCTACTCTTTCCAGGGCCAGCGATTCAAGTGTGTACTATGCCCCACGTAAACCTTCTGGGAAATGTGACAGCTGTTGAGGCAAGCATATTCCAGATTTAAAATGAATTAATCCAGAGGATTTGATTTGAAGGGTATATTTAGCTCTAAGCATGTTTACTGTCGGCAATAAGAAGTATGACGCTGATCCATTAAAGAAAACTGGCGTCTCATACAAGTGCCCTGTTCTTGTATTTGCTCATGCATACGTACACACACATCCTGTGAGTTTTAAACTGTCTGCTTAGAACAAAGTCTGTTGATTTTTGGTTCCTGCAGAGTGTTAGGCTTCCTTGGTAGCCAGGAGACGGACCCCATGCCTGCTATAGGTGGTGGGGAGCCAGGAAATGGGGCACTGCTGGGTTTGCTCTCAGGTTTAATTAAAAAGAGAAAGGATTAGGAGGCCACTCGGATCATTGCCACCCTGAAAGCAAGACTGGCCCAATGCACGCACGCTGCCTGTTGTGAGGAAAGCCTTCTGGATTGCTCGTTGACATTAAAATCTTGAGAGGCAGAGGCAGTGAGGTCCTCTGCTCAAAAACAACTATATCCTTGAGGTCATATATTACTGCTGGGATTTGGTGCATTAAGAAGATAGGAAACAGTATTAATGCAGTAGATGTTGAATTGTAAAATGAGAGGGAAATAATTTTATCCCAGCCTTGTTGATGACTTCTTGTTACTTCATCCTGGGACTTTGCTCAGCTTGCAAAAATGGTCATTTAATTCTTACAATAATCCTGAAACTTGGGAGATGTTTTCTTTTTATGGCTGGGGCTGAGATTTGGAGAGGTCAAATAATTTGCCCAAGGTCACACAGTTCAGGACAGTGCCCACATGCCATCCAGGCTCATCTGACGCCAAAGCCTGTGCTCCTTCCACTCGACCATGGTGCTGTTCGCAGAAATCTCCAGGGGAGCCTTGTGTCCAAAGGAGGCTCAGGAGGGCTGCTTACCTCCGAGCACACACCCAGTGGAGCTGGAGACACAGAGCTGAAGGACCAGCCCCAAGCTCATCCAAAATCAGGCCAGGCCAGAGGAGCCAGCGGGGCTCTGAGTGGGACTCTGATGGCAGCACCTTGGGAAGAAGCACTGAGAGGTTCTGCGAAGGGGTGAGGCGAGGCCACCACCTGCCTTTTGTCCTTGCTCCTTCTCCAAAGACAGCTTCATGGCTATGGTTTCTAACTGCACCCTGTAAGCACTTTTTTTTTTAAGTTGCATGACAGGATGTTAGAAGTTTTTGTGTTTCTCTAGGATCAGTAGTTAGGTGGTTTCTACTCACCAAATCCTGTGAGGGGGTATCTGAAGAATCGGTTGTAAAGATTGGGGTACCTGAAAGAGAGCGTGTCTATCCCATCCTTGCTGATGGCCTCCATGGTGGTGAGCAAGGGGAAGGGGAATTGGAGAGCACAGCGTTCAGGGGCAGTGGAGCAGTCTTTCTGCCTTCTGTTTGGGAGTGCAAGGATGGAGGAATTTCCTGGGGGGTCAAGTACACACTGACTTAGGAAGTGCACAGGAACCATCTTGCTAGTGTCTCTCCAAAGTAGGCACGTCCCCTGGTGCTTCCCAGCTGCGTGTGACTGTGGGGTGGTTGCTGGGGAGCGAAGCTGAGGGGATTGGAAGAGTCTCAAGCCAGGGGGTCTCCCATGTCAGCGACCTGTGTACCTTATATCTCCAAGAGCCCACACGCGTGCCTTAGGGGATGCCGCATTTGGACACTTGTCACCGAGAGGGCAGCGATGCCCAGTGAGTGTCACCAGGAAAGCAGTGACGTCATGCAGAGAGAACCAGTCTTGCCTGCTTTGTAGAGAGATGTTTACCACATATCCTTCCTCTGCACTTCCCCCGCTACACACACCCTCCCAAAGCAGCACCTAGAAGAAAGAGGAACGGGAAGGGAGTGGGAGAGCAGACCCCTCACCTGTCCCCATAGCCTGTAATGAGGAAAAGAGAGAATTTTCCCTCATATAGGGGATTGGAATTTTAATGGAACTTCATGGTGATTTTCTCTGTTGAGTGTAACCCAAAAGCTATTCATTCTGTCTAAGATGTCCTCAGGGGTAGGAAAGGAGGCTTTCCATAGCAGAGTTGTAGACAGTAGTAGCAAGAAAGCAAGCCTTCCCATATTTTCATGTTTATGCCACAAGTTAAGGTTCTTCATGTCACCAGTTACAGATGGAGGGAGGGAAAGGATCGTCATGTGACGCCTGCTGCTAGGCCGTGGCCCAGTCTTCCTCTTGCCAAGATAACTTTTGTTCTCATTTCCCAACGCCGTCAGATCGGCTCCTGTCATTATTCAGGTACAGGGTGTACTCTACTGAAACTTGAGACTGCAAGGCTCAGATAGTTGTAGTCTTTTGAGTGACCAAGCTGACCATTAAGTTGATATTAAGATTATCATTGGCTAAGTTCTCATGGTTTAGCTGTCTCTGATTGATTTAGGGTCAGAGGAAGAATCTGATTGTGTTTCTTAACATTCTTGGGCTGTTCACCTCTCCACTTCAATATTCAGTCCTTTGTTTGGCCGGCCAGTCAGCAAGTCTTCACTGAGTCGTGCTGTGTGCCACTTGGAGGGATTTGACCACAGACTGGCCCTGCAAGTTCCCCATGGAGCCTACATCTTCTACCCTGGTCTAGTGGATCTTCTCTGCCATCAACACTAAATCTTAAAATTTTCAAATAAACCTGCTCAGAATCCTCCAGTTGCCTTCCACCACCGTGGGTAAAGTCTAACCTTCTGAATTGAGCCTCTCTGTAGAGGATGCTAAATGATTTTTAGCTTCCTCTCTTGCCTCTGCCATCATCCATGAACCATCTGCTCCCCAGTTGGCTCACTGATCTCCATCTGCCCCTTGATTTTGCCTCTTGCCTCTTCTGGAGTGCCCTCCCCTTTGTCTCCATTTTCCAGATGATTGAAGTCCATCTCAAGGCTTTTTGCTTTTATGAAATGTGACCCCCAAGCCCCTAGGCCACATGGGGCTGTTCTGGACTCGAACTTCTGCCGCCGTCATAGCCTCTGCCTATCACTCAGCAGCCCTGGCTGGTCGAGTCCTTGTGATCTGGTGCCGTGTGCTTTCCCGGCCACACTTAGAAGCTTATGGCTGCAGAGACAGTTTCATATTCATCTTTCTATTCTGTTCAGCATCTGACACACATAGGTGTTTGTTAAGAGTTTGTGGAGAAATGAGTAGGTTCTTTTTGTTTCACTGAAGAGTTTTTCTGTGCCTAAAGATGTTGAGATTATCAGATAGTAGAGTGATCCTGGGTGAGAAAACAGGGCACTTTCTTTCCAGCCCTCCTAGCCATTTGTCTCTTGTGTTCCTCACACATAAACTGAAGCTGTAACACATTTACCTTCAATGTTTTATTTCTTTGAGAGTTTTTCGAGCTGAGATGAATAGCTTTTCCGTCGGTCATGAGATGGAGTTCTCAGCCAAAGGCAAAGGGGCAAATTAGACTTACTCTAATTCTGTTTGGTTCATACAAGGGACACTGTATCTGGAAATTTATAAAATAGGTCCAGGATAGCTTCTTGAATTTTTATTAATCACACAGCCTATTTCCTGCTTTGAGGGTTAGGCATTTGCTACACTACCCTGATAGGTCTCCTGTGAAATCTGTGGAAACCTTGACAAAGTACACTTTGGATGATAGATTAAATATTGCCATCTTCTGTTCATTATGAGAAGTACCATTGACTTTCAAGAAGCCATCTTGTGTTGCTCCTCAGCTTTGAAAGACTGTCAACAAATTATCCCAGGTTGTAGGTACTCAACCTTTAAAAATGGGAACACAAAGTTCTAATTATACATTCAAATAATAATAATGGTATTTGGGGTTTTACTTATTATGCCGTTTAAAAAGAGTATCTTTGCAGTATGTGGTGAGTAGGCTTAACTTGAGTTATTCAAGATACAGAAGGAATATAAGGCTCATATTGCAAAAGGATTCTTGCAAGTATCCTATCAGTTGTTTTATTTTATAAAGCTAGACATAAAGGATAGGCCATCAGCTTTGGAAAATAATTATACAAAGAGATGATATTTTATAACAGTAAGTTTCTTTTTTTTAATAAATTAAAATAAATTAATTTTTTATTGGTGTTCAATTTACCAACATACAGAATAACACCCAGTGCTCATCCCTCAAGTGTCCCCCTCAGTGCCCGTCACCCACTCACCCCTACCCCCCGCCCTCCTCCCCTTCCACCACCCCTAGTTCGTTTCCCAGAGTTAGGAGTCTTTATGTTCTGTGTCCCTTTCTGATATTTCCCACACATTTCTTCTCCCTTCCCTTATATTCCCTTTCACTATTATTCATATTCCCCAAATGAATGAGAACATGTAACGTTTGTCCTTCTCCGATTGACTTAGTTCACTCAGCATAATACCCTCCAGTTCCGTCCACGTTGAAGCAAATGGTGGGTATTTGTCGTTTCTGATGGCTGAGTAATATTCCATTGTACACATAAACCACATCTTTTTTATCCATTCATCTTTCGGTGGACACTGAGGCTCCTTCCACAGTTTGGCTACTGTGGACATTGCTGCTAGAAACATCGGGGTGCAGGTGTCCCGGCGTTTCATTGCATCTGAATCTTTGGGGTAAATCCCCAACAGTGCAATTGCTGGGTCGTAGGGCAGGTCTATTTTTAACTCTTTGAGGAACCTCCACACAGTCTTCCAGAGTGGCTGTACCAGTTCACATTCCCACCAACAGTGTAAGAGGGTTCCCCTTTCTCCACAGCCTCTCCAGCATTTGTTGTTTCCTGCCTTGTTAATTTTCCCCATTCTCATTGGTGTGAGGTGGTATCTCATTGTGGTTTTGATTTGTATTTCCCTGATGGCAAGTGATGCAGAGCATTTTCTCATGTGCATGTTGGCCATGTCTACGTCTTCCTCTGTGAGATTTCTCTTCATGTCTTTTGCCCATTTCATGATTGGATTGTTTGTTTCTTTGGTGTTGAGTTTAATAAGTTCTTTATGGATTTTGGAAACTAGCCCTTTATCTGATACGTCATTTGCAAATATAACAGTAAGTTTCAAATGAATGATGTGTATAAGTAATTTTAGAAAACAATTTCCCCTTTAAATATGCAAAAATTTTATTTTTTTAAAATTTTTTTAAAGATTTATTTATTCATGATAGATAGAGAGGCAGAGACACAGGAGGAGGGAGAAGCAGGCTCCATGCTGGGAGCCTCACGTGGGACTCCATCCCGGGGCTCCAGGATCGTGCCCTGGGCCAAAGGCAGCCGCTAAACCACCGAGCCACCCAGGGATCCCCTAAATACGCAAAAATTTTAAAGCGTAAACATAGGTTATCTTCAAAATAACATCATTTTTGTATTTTTTTCCTTAAGCAAGGCCAAAGCCCTTCTCCTCATAGTGTGCCCAGGAGAAAGGTAACAGTAACTGGAAACAGTGTCTGGAGGCTGATGTAGCCCAGCTGACATCACAGGAGCTAAGTCATGAGCAGAACTGCTATGGAGATGTCAGGCATCTGCCGGCCCCAGCTCTGAGCGGCATTGGCTTGCCCTCTGCTGTTTTATTTTTTCGCTTCTAAATGTGTGTTATGTCTATTATTTAAATTACAAACCTAATATATCTCGTTGGTAACAAAAAATACAAGAGCATCAAAAGTAGTATTGACTGTGACCCCTGGCCCTTGTCACCTCTATTTTTTTGCTGTACCTGTGCCAGGTTGGTATAGGTGTTCATATGTTTTAATCCACTTAATCAAATACGTTATTTGTACCTTAATTTGTTTTATAAGAAATGAGATAATTGTATGAATATTATCCTGTAGGTTACTCTTTTCATTTAACACGTCATGGGCCAATTCCAAATCAGTCTGTGTGTGTCTCTGTCTCCGTGTCTGTCTCTTTTTCTCTCAAAGCCATGTCTTTTTGTCTCTGTAGAAGTTCAGGGTAGGAATATGCCATAGATGAAGTATGGTATATTCTTAGGTTTTTGAGTCATTACTATGAGGAAGTTCTAATAAACATTCTTAGACATCTGTCTTTATGTGCTGGTACTTCTAAAGATCTGGGTGAAAGAATATTTATGTTTTTAACTTAGCTTAATTTTTTAAACTCCAGCTTTTTGCAAGTATTTGTTCCTGTCCTCTCAGTATCACTGTAGGCCTGAGACTGATCTATTTCTTCTGGCGTTGAGTTCTTGGTGTCAGGATAATCCACCTGCTTTTTGTGGACAGAAGAGGAACATGGTCAGTGACTGGTGTTTCCTAGGATGGGACCACCTACTTAGCCAAACAGCGGGGATGGAATATTAGCAGTAATACATCCATCCCAGGAATGTACGTATTTCCCAGCAGAGGCCAAACTTGTCTCCTTCCTGGTTTTAGTTACATAGAACGAGGGCAAAAGTTTGCATTTAATAAATGTCTTCAAAGTCCATTGTCTTTAACCCAGTTTGCACTGGGAAACCCCCCACCATATACAAAATTGTGGTGATAAAAATGGTCCCAAAGCCCTCCTAACAGGTGTCTAGACTGAAATAAAGGGCCTGGAGAAAATGGCTCTGGAGGTAGTTCTCCAGGCGCTCGTTATTGGAGTCAGTGATTCCTGCTCGAGGTTTAATTGGGGGATTCTTGTAGACAGATTAAAATCACATTGCCATTCCTGTAGGATAATGTGTTTATTGGCAATATAATACTGGAAGATATAATTGAACTTACGGAGCTTTGTATTGCCAGCTGCCTCTGCTAATATTCTTCTGCAAACCTACAGGTTACAATGTTTGGTTAAGTCAGGGCAACTTAACTCTGTCCCAGAATTCCATATTCAAATTTGGCATCTCTGACCGAACCCATGAAGAGGCATCTCCAGAAAGTTTTCCAGCTAAGAAAGTGTGCCTCACATCAACACATTTATGGTGTTGAATGTAAGCGTGAATGCCTGGAATCACACAGCTCAGTAGAATGTTCCCATGATCTCAAACATGTTACGTTTCCGCACATCATTTTGAATGCTGTTATGGCTGTGGGTGAGCTGTATCGGTCGTTTTATGCCCTGAATATCACTGGTGACTAACTCCGTTTTGCTGACCACTGGCAGCTCAACGCCATGGCAAATCGTGCTGCAGGGAAAGGCTATGAGAATGAAGACAACTACTCCAATATCAAGTTTCAGTTTATCGGCATAGAGAACATCCATGTCATGAGGAGCAGTCTGCAAAAAATGCTGGAAGGTAAGTAATTTCCTTATGCACAGCATTAAAAAAAATACAGTGAAATATGGTAACGTCAAGTGGAATAAAATAGTCTTTTGTTTTTTACATTGTTTTTACAATAATGCTGTTTATATAGGTGGGATAAGTTGAGATGAGAATATCATATTGCAGGGACTCCTGAAACATTTAAGTCTTCCTCTTATTTTTTCTAAGTGTCATGGGGAAATGGTTTTTCACTTGGTTAGCAAAGCCACGCACTGTCCAGTGCTTAATATCTAAGATAAAAGTGCACAGGAGTTTTTCTTTCTCCCTCATCATATTAGTTTGACCCACGTTCAAGGCTATTTGGAGATAAAGCAGTCCTACATTTAAAGCAGCAGCCGACTCTGTTCATGTGTGGAGATGAGGTGTATAAAATGAATCTGAGTGGCCGAATGGCCATTAGAAGGGAGAGTGTTGCAGGACCTGATACTCATTTCTCAAAAGCAGCAACACTGCGGTGCATCTGGGCTCAGATCACTTTCCCACGTGGCATCCCTGCCCCCCGGCCCCCAGCACCTTCCACCAGGGGACACATGCACACAGGCTTATGGGGGAGGAAACGACAAAGATGGATTATGTAAGGTATGATGGCCATTCTTGCGGCCAAACCAGCCATAAGCTGATTAGCAGAAATTCTGCATTTCAAGCAAAACCAGCCTCATTTACTGCTTATGCTCCACATGATTGTGAAGGCACTCGAGGAGGAATCTGCCACCACCGTCCACGACTTCTGGCTCTGGTGGGAGCCACAGGGAAAGGGGGATGCAAAACCCTTGGCTTTGTGCATTGAGGTCCTGGAGAGGCTGTGAACACTGTGCTTGTGCTGGCGGTGAAGGCCCTGGAAAGGGGGGGCTGAGTGTGGGGACAGTGGGCTGTGAATAGGAAATGTGGGGGTGGGGGGGTAGGTGTTAGGGAGGACCAAGAAAATGCTGAATGACTTTTCCCAAGGAGGACACATTTGCTCTCGGTGTGCAGGTCTCTGCTTGACCAGGAGGACAGCGGGTAGTGAGAACCTGCCCACAGGGCTGGAGGGCCTGGAAAGACCCGCTCCTGATTTCCATTCCCCTTGCTGGACTCCCTGGGCCGGCTCCATCACTGTAAAACATGCAACCCAGCAGTTCCCCCCTTCCCTGGGCTGTGTTACCTGCCGTAAAATGAGAGGCTTAGACTAATATTCCTGCGGGTCCCTCCAGCTGTGTCAGGTCTGTGACTCTACAGTTTGAGGCCCCTGGTTGCGAATATTTGAGCCTTGGGTGTTTGAATGCTTAGGAGAAATCTCATCCTGTATCTGAAAAAAATCAGGGCAGAGAATCTCTGTCTTATTTCCACATGAGAACTGCCATGTTTTATGCCACTGTGATACCTTGGGCATGGTTGTTTGAGATGCCTTTTTTTTTTTTTTTTGGAGAGGGACACCTGAGTGGCTCAGTGGTTAAGCGTCTGCCTTCGACCCAGGGCATGATCCTGGAGTTCCAGGATCGAGTCCCACATTGGACTCCCTGCAGGGAGCTTGCTTCTCCCTCTCCCTATGTCTCTGCCTCTCTCTTTCTGTGTCTCCTTAATAAGTAAACAAAAATCTTTTAAAAAAGAAAAGATTTTATTTGAGAGAAAGAGAGAGAGCATGAGCAGAGGAAGAGGCAGAGGAGAGGGACAAACAGACTCCCTGCTGAGTGGGGAGCCCCACAGAACCCTGAGATATGACCTGAACCCAAGTCAGACCCTTAACAGACTGAGCCACCCAGGCGCCCCGATTGTTTGAGCTTCTTAAACTTGAGCTCACTTATGTTTGAGCTTCTTAAACATAAATAATCATTGACAGTTTGGCTGTCCCTGCTATCAGCTTTACTTTTTAGGTGTCAAAAAATTGGACTAGCTTTGCACTGTTATTAAAAGGATGGTCTAACATTAGTATGAAGGGTGTGCATTACTGTCAGAATCATTAAAAAACATGTAGATACTATGCTTCATATTTTTCATTTAGTAATTTCATAAGCTGACTTTTGAGCTACATACATTTTCTTCAATGCAGAAAGTAGCTCTGAGGAGTTTTTGTACCCCATCACTCTGACCTTCGTTTCGGAATTAGCCTTTATTTGGTCTCTTATTAGGAACCATTTCTGCTTTGTCCTCCTACCTGTGACCTGACTCTCTTCTCCTAAAGGATAGCAGACTGACCAAGTCCTAGAGGGCAGTCCCTGTTGCGTGAGGGATCACAGTAATTGGGCATCACTTTCCAGCTCACTGTCAGTGCAGTGAGCAAGGACAACCTTCTGGATACCCTTCAGGGAACTTGACCAATGTTTGACTATCTGTTTTTACCAAGTAAATTATAAACCACCTGTGGAGGCTCAGCTGATGAAGTGATGCAACCAGACCCACCTTCTAGGGCTTTTTCTGTTTCCAACAGCTGTCCTTGGCATCAAGAGAGATTGAAAGGTTCATGCTGCTGGTTACGTGGTAGGAAGAGGCATAGTGAACTTTTATTCATGGTTATTATTTTCTTGGATTTTTTTAACCACAGTTAATTAATATTATCAGAATGGATTTTGAAAAAAAAAAAGAATGGATTTTGAATGACAGAGAAGAAAAAATTGCTTGCATTCTGGCTCTGTGAGCAAGAGCTGCAGGATATTTCATCAGAAACTGATCTTGAGGACTAAGTTCACATCCGGTGTAGGTCCTTTTATAGAGCTCACTTAATTTTAACTTTGATTTATAAGTTCTGAAGCAAACTTTGTTGCTTTGCAGTATTTAGATCTCCCAATGAGACAGAAATGATGCCTTCCAGTTATATAGCAATTTTGTAATTGTTTTCTATTTCCTTCTTTTTCAGTCATATAATGTTTTTCCCTCAAATAATAAAATGGTGCCTTACATTTTCTCTTTTTTTTTTTTATTGGAACGGTTAATAAGAAAGCCCACATTTCTTTGCCATGTGGACCCCTCTATATATGCTATTCACAACATGGCAGCTTATTTTTTCAAAGCATAACTTTCCAGTGCTACAGTCTAGCATATTACATTTCATATCCGTCTATCCATCTGTCTATCTGTCTATCTATTTGTTTTCATAGACTCCACACCCAGTGTGGAGCCCAACATGGGGCTTGAACTCACAACTTTGAGATCAAGACCTGAGCTGTTGTCAAATCAGACACTTAACCAACTAAGCCACCCAGGTGCCCCATATTTAAAAATATTTTTATATTACATAATTAATTTAAAAGTTTTTAAAATATTCACTTCCCAGGATCTCATAACAAAGCAAGATTTGAGCCTAGTACCTCCTGTCACGTTAGAGCATTCCTCATTGATATGTGGGTACAGCATTGGAGAGGCTCACAGATAACCACCCCACGTTGTAATAGTGTTAGAACATCTACATGATGATTACTATGTACCAGACATTATTTTAATTCTCTCAGGTGTATTTATTCAAGTAGTCCTCATGGAAGTCTTGCTAGAGCTATTTTTAATACAGTCATTTTACAGATGAGGAAATGGAGGAAATACAGAAGCTAAGGAACTCGTGCCAGCTCATGACAGTAGGTGGTAGAACCAAGACTTTCACCTAACCAGTATGGATCCAGATGCCACACTCTTAACCACTTGACTTTATGGCCTCTCTAGGTAGCGGGTTGGGTAGAAAGTGCCCTGGCCTAAGAGTCTGAAGATCTAGGTTTGGGTTCTTGCTTTATAAAAGTCTCTGAATAAAGGTGAATAAACCTCATTTCTGGTATTTGTAAAACAATGTGAACGATGTATCATCTCTAACTTACAGATTTATTGAAAAGATTCCTTGCAAACTGTAAAGTGCTTTCCAATGTAAAGTGTATTATGCTTTCTCTTGGGAAGCAACACTGCACTTGGAAGTAAGTACTGAATAAAATGGGTGAGTTACTGCGCTACGGATGAATTCGGGCAGCCAGACAAATATTTGATGGGTCCTAGGCTTTTTTTTTTTTTTTTTTGTAACTTTTCTCAATTTCTGTATTCAAGAGACATGGAGTAAAAGAGTGCAATTTCAGAGGTAGGGAAGTGCTTTCCTGGTGACATGGTCACCGTCCACTAGCAAAAGTCCATCAAAAATAATTTACAAAACCACCTATCAGGCCTTGTAGACGTTTTCTCAGCAAATTACTTTACAGACATAGAAACCTCAGCCTGATGGCAGGTCATATGGTAATGGGTCCAGAGCACAAGAAGAAAGACCAGTGTCCTTTGAGCGATTTGGGCAATACTACAATGAAAAGCTGTTTGAAGGGGGCCAGAGTCAATGCAATTAAAAAGATGGAAATCTTTGTATTGGGCCCCGAAGTGTAACCACTTTTGTCTTTTCCCCCGGAATTGTGGGCCTTGACAGTGGAGAACGTTTTGTGGCAAAATCAGATGGCCCCAGAGAGCATATCTGATTTGTACTCTGTGTGAAGGTTCTGAGGCCCATTATTCAAAACCTTCATTAGGTGTAGAAAGGACAGTTGAAAGCAGAGAATGTTGAGTACATCATGGGAGGCAGCAAGTATTATGGGTATCTGACTAACCACTCCGGTTGCCCTGCCAAGTTGCCTTGGGCACACCACGGTCTAGAAAGGAGCAGTCCCTCACACACCCAGCTCTAAGAGGTCCATGAAACACTTCTCTCTGCTTAGAATTAGGGTTGTGGCTTTCAGTTCAAATGCCCCTTTTGTTGGATACCTTCTTGCTCACCTCCTGTCTTTATGAGGTGATGGCTACTTCTACCTGGAAGAAATGGAGCAGCTCAACTCTTTATAGATATACAGATTTAAGTTCTTCATTTTAAAGTGTTTCCTATTATGCTGCCTACAAGTTGTTGAAGTTCTACCACATATGAGCTAATAAAAGGCAACAGAAGTTCATCTTGTTTCCGTTCTCTGTGGTTTGACTTTTTACCACTATTAATTCCCTCAATTACTAACCTGTTAGATGAGACAGTCAAGGCCTGGCTGAAAATCTGGTTATTGTCCTTCAAAATTTAGCAATAAGGCATGAGTTTCCACGTAAAAAACCTTATTTCCCATTAAAGTAGAGCTAGATCGCTTCACATCTAAGGCTTTCCAAAGAGCATTCTGCATGACCAACAGACCTGTCCTGTCAGGCTTTACTAGTTATCAATTCATGGTCACTTGGAGGCAAGAAATGGATCATGAGCGTGTACCTTGCTCTCTGTGGTGTTGTAAGAGGACGTAAAATGTGGCTGATAGAGTGCTGGGTGGTATCAGCTAATCTGGACCATAATATCCTAAGCACTAAGGCATGGAGGAAAGAGCCTGCGCCTTGGGGGTGTATGTGCAGCTCAATTATTTACTGGCTGTGTACTGGATGATGACTAAGTAAACTTCTTAAAGCCATCTTTCCAATCCTTCTATTGGGAGTAAATAATACCCTTACGGGAGAGACTGTGGAGAAGCAAGCCCAGTACCAGCTGGGTCCTGAGCGCCGTAGTTTGCTCAGACATTCATCTGTACGTCAAACAGTTATTGAGAGTTTTCTACATGCTGGGCGTTGGATAAAAGATGTTTCATTCATTAATACAAAACAGAGTGCTAATTTTGTTGTAGGGTAAAAATCGTGGGCAGGGAGAAAAGATAATGATGCT
The DNA here is from genome assembly GCF_905146905.1 of Nyctereutes procyonoides. Classification (NCBI taxonomy): domain Eukaryota; kingdom Metazoa; phylum Chordata; class Mammalia; order Carnivora; family Canidae; genus Nyctereutes; species Nyctereutes procyonoides. The sequence goes on from NW_026575120.1 coordinate 774,481, forward strand.
CGCTTGTTACTGAGGGCTGTCCCTGGGTAAGTCAGGGGGTCCAGTGTTTTCACTGGATGTCCATGCCAAAGACTTTTTCTCTCTTGACATTATCAAGGAGAGGACAAGAGAAAACAAAGTGATTTAATGACAGACTAGGGACTATTTTTATTCCTAATTATGCTTTCTCTTGACATTCACTGAGACATTTCAAAGATTAATTTCACCTTCAGAATTACTGCTTTATATTTCGTTAATCACGATGGTCAGTTTTTGTACAACTAGGACATTTACAAAAGGAATGCTTATAGAAGACAGTGCCTCCCATTGCAACTAAAGATAGACATGACTCATTTGAGTGACAAGGCAAGCTGTTTTTCCATAAGGCTGAGGTTGAGATTTGGCAGTTCAGTATTTGCTTGTAGTGACGGTGAGGTTTGAGATTTGGTGAGAATGTTGGTTCTGGCAGCTTTCGCGGCTGGTATGATGAGTGTGGAATGAGTCTCCACCCGCTCCCTTCCCTGCCACTTCTGCTGCTTATTCACCACGTCCATCATCTGCTGTCACCATCCTCATTGTCCAGGAGCCCTGAGCCTTCTCTCCAGTGCCGACCGCTGGCCGATATATTGCATCCACCCTGACTTCCCAGCCTCTCAGCCTCTTCTCCTGGCCTAGACTTCTGTATTGCCATATGCTCTCAGTTCCCTGAAAGTCTTTTCAGCCTTACCTTCAGCTAACTTCCTGCTCATCCTGGCTTAATTTGCAAGCTGACTTAATTATTCTCTGTTATTGGAAAAAATGTGGAAATTGGAGTCAAGGGAATGAGACTCCTATCACAGTGTACTTACTGGGCCACTGGCATCTGAACCTGTACCTCTTCGATAAGCTGAGAAAATCAGACCTACTGTAGATGGGAGGTTGTGTCAGGTCATTGAGAGAAAACCACCAAACACCAAGCCTTGCATATAGTAGGTATAATATAAATGGGCACACACTTATTTATTGATTTGTTTGCCACAACTGGTGTTTTTAGACAAATTCACATGCAAAGCTAATAAATGCTGAGGGCATTCTTTTGTGAACCTGCTGCTTGATTTCCTGTAGGCCAATGGTAATTAATATTACTGGAACACATGTGTGTATACATGGATTTATACACACATTCATGTTTATTCGTAGCTGGACATACACATACTCATGCACGTGTGTGCTTGTGTACAGTGTTTTCTATGCTACAACTTAGGCAGTGCTAACAAAGATATAAAGAATTTAGGCTCGATTGCATCTTACTAATTTATATTATCAACAAATTCTTTAAAAGAAAGCAAGGCTGTACAAGCATGGGTTTCATAGAATTATTATATGGCAATTCCAGAAAATAACGTCATGCACAAGGCTGGAATTGTTCTAAAGAATAATCACTAATCTTGTTGATATTCAGTGGAGATGCTAATATGTGAAACTCCCTAGTTAACGTAGAGTTCTCTAAGAGAGGGGCCATGTTGCTTGGCCTGGGTAGGGAAGTGCATACCACTAACATTGATAAATTGAATACAATTCACGCAGAGCTCAGAAGTTCATTCTGTGTCACCATGGTGGGCTCTGAGTAGATGGCAGACCATAAAACAGGCTTAACCAGACATTTCCATGTCACAGGCCATCGTTAAGTCTTCTTTAATGGGTTCACCTGCCAGGATGTTCAGTGAAGGGAAATTATTATCCTTTTACCAGTTCTTTGTTATTATTTTTTTTTCTTACATTTTTACCAGTTCTTTGAAGATCGTCTCATCGGACTTGGCATTTTGACTCCAAAGTGGGAAAGGGACAAATCAGACCATCAGCAGAACGCAGGAGGCTATCCTGCTGGTAATTAAGGGAGTGCCATGAAATTTTCAACTTTAGGTCTTAGGAGACAAAAAAGAGCGATCCTGTGGGGTCCAAATGGAGACCACCTTTGCAGCCTCCCTGATCCCCCCCTCTACCCCAACTGTACATGGAGAAATGAGACTGGTGTTAGGAACTCTCTAAAGAAGATCACCCAAGGCTCTTTTTCTTCCAAATAGATTTCTTCTTCCTCTTATCTCTTATTTTCTTATGTCCTGTAATCATCTATCTTTTCTCTTTTTAGCGTTATCTGTATGTGTTTAGGGGATATGGTTGCCCTTTTATGTAAAACAAATATTGTTAGACGTGGGCATTAAACTCCCAGTGAGTACTAAGTGCAATTCTCTGTGGCATATGCCTCTGATGTCAGCTGAAATGAACTTCGTTCAGCAAATGGTTTGTAAATATTGGTTTGGGTTTGGCAACAAGAGTGAACAAATCGGTATTTCTGCCTTATCCTGAGTTTATCCAAACAAATCCACTAGTTTTATATTTAAAAATGCAGGCACGGATTGTTTGAGTCTCAAGTGTTCCCCCATCTGTCCCGTGTATTAATCATCTTCAGAGCTGTTTGCTCTGACCCGCCGCTCAGCATTTGGCGCTCACACGCTCGCAGTGGTTACCTTGCTTGAAAACCTGGTGAGGTTATTCTACTTGACGTACACAGTTTTAGTGTTCCTGAAAACAGGAATGTTCAACGAGGAGCCATTCTCGGTGTGGGAAGAAAGGAGCTGGCCTGGCAGGAAATACAGCAGCTTGTCCCCTTGCTGAGTGAGCTAAACGGAGAGGGCAACACTGGAACGTTCTCTCTGGCAGTACATGTGAGGGCCTCGTTTCTGTGAGCTGTCTATGCCTCTCTTGCTTTTGGCACGGACCCATCTCCAGGTTAGCTGGAAAGCCTGGTGTCTTTATTTTTAAACTTGCTGTCATTTCCATGCCTTGTGGGAAGAGAAGGTTTGAAAAGGATCATTTGTTCTTGGGCTGAGCTTCAGAGTTTGGGTGCCAAGATATCCCTCAGGCTCCCTGGACCTTTTGAAGTAAACAGGAATGCCAACGAGCCGTAAGCCCTATAATAACAACCAGAAAGTTCGGCCTCTTTAGTGAAAAGGGGGTAGAAAAGAGTGTTTGCAAGGTAATGTTATCTGTGGAAGATTTTTTTTTATTATTTTATAAATTAATTTTTATTGGTGTTCAATTTACCAACATACAGAATAACACCCAGTGCTCATCCCGTCAAGTGTCCCCCTCCGTGCCCGTCACCCATTCACCCCCACCCCCCGCCCTCCTCCCCTTCCACCACCCCTAGTTCATTTCCCAGAGTTAGAAGTCTTTATGTTCTGTCTCCCTTTCTGATATTTCTCACACATTTCTTCTCCCTTCCCTTATATTCCCCTTTAAATCTGTGGAAGATTTAAAGGAATCAGTGGAGTCCTGAGACTCTACGTGGTGGAATGTGTGTATTTTAGGATTAAGTTGAACACTTTGGGTCATGGCCTGGGGTTAAACAGAAAGACCAAACAGCAGGCGCCCAGGGAGTGGTGGGAGGTCCCAGGGCGTGCTGGAATTTCAGGCCTTCCCACCGGGCTGGGTGCACAGGCAGAGGCGAGCCTGTCCCCTGCAGGAACCAAGTGGTACTGCTGGGCAGTGTCACTTGGCGGGCAAGGCAGGCTTGCCCAATTTTAAATGGGAGGCTCTCGTCCTGCCTTTGCATCAGAGTCCACAGTCTGTCTTCAAACTGGGTACACGCAGCTGAACTTGCGAGAAGACTTAGGAGGTGCGCCCTGGCTAGCTGGCTTCACGGCATTGACTTTGATGTGTTCTCATTCCTAAAGCTGCTGCCCCTTGGAACGCTCCTTGGCCTGGGCTGGAAGCCGCCTCTCCTTTGCCACCTCCCCCTTCTGGTTGCCCTTTTTGCCAACTTTACAAAAGACAGACACACCCTTTAACACATCCTCAGTCTCATGGTGTTTTATCCGAGGGTACAGGAGAGAGTGCATCATTTCAAACTTTATTGCAGGGGTGCACGTGCAGGAACGTTTGAAGACTGCTAATCAGGTTAATCTTCCTCCAGCCATCTAAATCGCTGCTGTCCCAGAGAACTGTAATGGAAGTCACGCGTGTAGACAATATTTGTAATTTTACATTTTCTAGTAGCCGTGTCAAAAAAAGGGAAGGGAAATGGGTGAATTAATTTTCATGCTACATTTGTATTTAACTCGATATGTCCCAGATATTTTTTTAAGATTTTATTCATTTATTCTTGAGAGATAGAGAGAGAGGCAGAGACACAGGCAGAGGGAGAAGCAGGCTCCGTGCAGGGAGCCTGACGTAGGACTCGATCCCGGGTCTCCAGGATCACACCCTGGGCTGAAGGCGGCGCTAAACCGCTGAGCTACCTGGGCTGCCCTGTCCCAGATATTATCATTTCAACATGTAGTCACTACAAAAACTATTAGTGAGATATTTTTTTATTCTCTTTTTCATACTGTCTTTGACATTTGGGACACACTTTGCGCTCACAGCATGTCTCAGTTCAGACTTTGCTCCATTTCAGGTGTTCAGCAGCCATGTGTGACTAGCAGCTGCTACACTGGATGGTGCAGTTCTAAGTGACAAAGTGTATAATCTTTAAGCTGATAGTATGTGGGAGGCAAGGAACATTTAGAGTGGTTCGTGTTTGAATTACAAAAAAATAATATAACTGAGATCGATAGACATTGCTTAAGAGCATGGACTTTGGAGTCAGACTGAATCCCAGCCTCACTGCTTATCAGCTGGTGACCTTGGACAAGTTACTTAACCTCTCCTTGCATTGGTTTCCACTTTTATAATAAAAAAATAACAATAATAAGAGTACCTTCTTCATATGATTGTTATGACTGTATCTAAAGCACCTGGAGGAATGTCTAGCATCTGGTAAGCACTATTTAAGTTTTGCTATTAGTATTAATAGTAGTAGTACCATTTCTAGATAAAGCCACCAGGGTAGCCATGGTGTAGTAGCAGAAACTCTAGGCTTTGGTCAGAAGACTTGTGCTCTCCTTCCATTGATCACATTGTGTCCTAACCTTCCTAACACTCACTTTGAGGTCAGGTGTGAATGAGTCTGTACCTCCTACCTCCTAGGGCACCACACTAGATGAACAAATAATAAAGCATATTTCATAGCTACCATTTCTGAGTCTTCTATCTTCCAGCATAATATTTTCTCTCATATTCCCTTCAATTAACTCTTTGAGGAAAGTTTTTTATCCCCCTGGCACCCTGGAGGAAATCAAGGCTTGGTAACTAGCCCCAAGTTGTATGGCTGGGTGGAGACTGAGCTGGAATTTGAATGCTAGAAGGTTAGACTCTGAAGCCCATGGCCTTGAGCAGGGCTGTTGAGCTGTTGCCCCTGCATACATCATGATTAATACTAAGATGCACAGATTAGTTCACATGAAATTAAAATCTAAGTGAAACCTGGAGGTTTTCCCATTTCCCCAAGATATCAGATTAAGTTAATATGAAACACCATCTAATAAGAACACCTAGAAGTGCCAGACAAGTATAGCAAACATTTTCTCTTTCTTTCTTTCTTTCTTTCTTTCTTTCTTTCTTTCTTTCTTTCTTTCTTTCTTTCTTTCTTTCTTTCTTTCTTTCTTTCTTCTTTCTTTTTTTTTTTAAGATTTTATTTATTTATTCATGGCAGACACACAGAGAGAGAGAGGCAGAGACACAGGCAGAGGAAGAAACAGGCTCCATGCAGGGAGCTTGACATGGGACTCGATCCCGGGTCTCCAGGATCACACCCCAGGCTGAAGGCAGCACTAAACCGCTGGGCCACAGGGGCTGCCCAGCAAACATTTTCTTAAATGAATACCGAACTTATAAGACAGAAGAGGAATAAGCCATCAGGTAATCAAGACCGTGGTGAGATACCACTGCACATCCACTAGGGAGGCGATACTCAAAAGGGCAAGTGATAACAAGTGTTGGCCAGGAGGTGGGGACATTAGAACCCTCACACATTGCTGGGGGGAATGTAACATGGTGCAACCGCTGTGGGAGACAGTTTCTCTGGAAGCCTCTCAAGTGGTTAAACCATGTGACCCAGAGAGTCCACTCCCAGGTATGTCCCCACGAGAGATGAAGCATACTTCCACATAAAACTTGTACGTGAATGTTCATAGCATTATGCATCAGAGCTCAGAAGTAGAAATAACCCAAATGCCCATCAGCCGATGAATGGATTAAAAAATGTGGCAAACCCATTCCGTGAAATATTTGGCCTTAAAAAGGAGCGAAGTACTTATATGCTACAACTTGTATGAACCTTGGGAACATCATACTAAGTGGAAGGAGCCACTCACAATGAGCCAAATGTTGTATGATTCAGTTAGATGAAGTATCTGGAGTATGCGAATCTATACAGAAAGAAAGTAGATTAGTGGTTGCCTAGGCCTGGCGGACAGGGAAAATGGGTGACTGCTAATGGGTTTCTTTTGGGGGTGATAACATCCTGAAATTGAATATGGTGATGGATACACAACTCTGTGAATATACTAAAAATCAACGAACACTTTGAGTGAGTGAATTGTACTATAAGTAAATTCTATCACAAAACGTTTAGAAAAGAAATACGAGGAACTCCCCACCTGCCAGAAGGGAAGAATTGGGGGAGGGGGGACATTGCCTTCAGTGAAGGCTAAGAGCTTCAGATATTGTTTAGATTTGCTTTTCATTTTTCAAAAAGTGTTGTAATTATAGAGGGTTATAAAAAAATCATATAATTCTATGTATGTAACCAAAACAAGAGCCAAAGTGCCATCCTCTTCCCCAGCCATGCCCACTTCCATTCCTGCTTCTCAGGAAACCGCTTCCTCTTACCTTAGGCCTTGGCCTGCATGTTTCCAGTGTCACCTGAGTTCACTGCTGTTGCCTGATGTTTCCCCTTGGGGTAGCGTCTGCCGACGTCCCTCTATGGAAGAGGAAGGATGGCCTCTCACATCCCTCTCACATCCCTCATCTGCCTCAGAGAGTTAAATCACAATTTTGATTAGCTCCTTATTCAGTGTGTACAGTTTTGTTGTGTAATTATTCTCTTAGCTGAGGCTTTTTTTTTTATAAAAGTGCCCTGGTCCTGTTTCCTTTCTAGAACAACTGTCTTCCCTGACGTTAATAAAGGAGGGAGTCTGCACTGCCCTACAGAGTTAAGCATGGGGAGTCTGCACTGCTTCATTTTTGCCTTCCAGATATCCTGCAGATACCTGCGGTGGATTCTTACCTGGGACCCTGGAAGGGGGACTGTGGGCATCCTGGCTGTGAGTTAGCTGAGGTGACCAACCATGCAGCCCCACCGCGGTGGCTAACATGATGCTTTTCCCCAGCTGCTAGGAGCGTGAACTCAAACACGTCGGGAAAGCGATGCATTTTGTGTTTCGTTGGTGGAGACTTCCATTCTTCTGCTCCAATTCAGTGATATGAAACCGAGGTTCAGATTACTGTTCTACTGTATCATATTCTTGGGGTGCTAATCCTGTACCTTTTCTCCTGTGTCTCTTTGCTCTTACCTGAGAATACTCAGGTGTGTTCTATTTTTTTATACTTATTTTATACTTAATTTTTTATACTTATCTTCAGTGAAGTTAACCTGTGCGATCCCACAAAATTATGGAAGTGTTGCTCTTGAGCAGTTGTTGGTTTGCTGCTGCCAGGGATCATGAGGAGGCTGCCCAGATATGGTAATTTCTCAACTAGGGAATCTCACATGTAAGGAAAAGATACCTTTGGATCCCAACCACATATCAAGACTAGACCTAGCATTTCAACATCTCGGGATAAAATTTAATTTTTTAATTTTTTTTATTTTCTTAAGATAAATTTTTATTTTCCTCATGTGGAGCCCAGGCATCCTGGTCACCACCCTGCATCCACAAGTGGATTTTTTTTTTAATGGCTCAGTTTAATCCCCATTCCAACTCCAACTCACACAGACCCCACATTTGACCGTGCCTTGCTGCCGGTTATATTTAGCGTACTGAGGCATGTATTCACCCGCTCCCTGCACCCCCACTAAAATGATAAGGAAGTGGTTAAAAAAAAAAAAGCAAAACACAGAAGAGTGAGACAGTGGGATAACGGGAAAGGATGTGGCAGCAACAAAAATGTCAACGCTGGAAAATAGATGGATGAGTAATAACAGTGAGTGAACTGACGAGACAGAAGCTGAAATTTATGGTGGGGGTGTGAGAAACACCGAAGCAAGCCCGACAATCCCGCAGACCCTCCAAAAGCTCCAGAATGAAGCATGAGGTTCCTCTGAAACAGGTGAACTGATTGACTGTTCGTCCTTAGACCCCCAGCCTCCTCCCTCACCTGTGCTGCCCAGTGAAGGCTCTTACCTCACCTTCACGAGGGAGGATGAGTGATGAACTTTCTGGAAAAGTTGACTAGAGAGACTCTGGGCTCCCAGACAGCAGGCGTAGCTGGAAGAGGGAGCAGGAAATACCAGGCCAAAAAGGAGGCAGTATGTAAACAAGAATGGAAGAAGATTCCCCATGGTTCACCTCCCAGACCTGCTCTGAGCACATGGACATCTGGTCTTACTGAGTCACTCAGACGTCTGAACATCCCTCCCTGGGGCCTGCAGCCATTCCAAGAGAACAGTTGCCAAACCTGAAGTTTGGGGGTTCAGGCCCCCCACTTCTCACACAGGAAAGCCCCACAGCTAAGAGACCTGCAAGTACACCCAGCACTTATGTATAAATGGACAGAGGTCACCGGACACTTGGGGAAAGCCCACCATGGAAGACAGAGACAACACGCACACACACACACACACACACACACACACACAAGCACACGCGCAAGCAAGGAAGCGAACATAATGAATCTAGAAAAAATCAATTCAGACAGTAGAAGAGATGAAAACAAACAAAAAACTGGCATTAATCACCTTAGAGAAGTAACAGTGGCCCCACCGAAAGCACTGGCAGAAGCAGGTGTTGGGTAGGGTGTGGGAGGAGGGACTAATCCCACGCTGCTGGAGAGGATGCAGCAGCTCCTGGAGCAGTTTGGCGATTCCTGGTGGGATCCGCTGACCCAGCCCATTTCACTTATTGAAATGCATGCACAGGGAGACTCTCCACCCGGAGATTGTAGACAGATGTCTTTTGAAGCACTGTTTATAAATATTGAAAAAGAAGACATGACTACAAAAAAAAAAAAAAGAAAAGAAAGAAATCTTGCCATTTACGATGACGTGGATAGAACTAGAGGGTATTATGCTGAGTGAAATAAGTCAATCAGAGAAAGACAATTATCAATCATGGTTTCATTCATAGGTGGAATTTAAGAAACAAAACAGAGGATCATAGAAGGGAGGAAAAATTAAAACAAGATGAAATCAGAGAGGGAGACAAACCATAAGAGACTCTTAATCATAGGAAACAAACTGAAGGTTGCTGGAGGGGAAGGTGGGTGGGGGAACGGGAGGTAACTGGGGAACGGACATTAAGGAGGGCATGTGATGTGATGAGCACCGAGTGTTATGTAAGACTGGTGAATTACCTCTACCTCTGAAACTAATAATATATGTTAATTGAATTTAAATAAAAAAAAGAACCAACTAACAACTGTAGGGGAATGGATACGTAATCTGAGATATATTTAGAGTGGGGTGTTATGTGCTTGTGAAATGCGTGAAATCTAGTTATATAATATGGCTGTCTCAGAAATAAAATGTTGGATAAAAAGATCAAGTTGCCAAGGCTGGAAGTGGGAATGAGGATAATTAATATTTATAAAATAACTCTTTGTTCTAGGGGCTGTTATTATCCTCATTTTATAGCCAAGGAAACTGAGGCACAGAGAAGCTAAATGTCCAAGATTACACAGCTAGTAAATAGTGAAGGGGGCATAAACCTGCCTGGTAATGTTCATAGACTTCAGGCCGAAGAGCAAGAGGACATAGGAACATGGGACTTTATTTGTAACATTTTTTTTTAAGAGATCTGAAATAATTGTGGCCAGTCTGAGTGTCCATTATATTATTTTAAAATCTTTTATATGTTCAAATATTTCATAATACATTTTAATGACCAAGGAGACCATAACCTTGGAAATAGCCTACTGCTGAGTGGCCAGGGCGGCGGGGCTGACCCATAGAGCTCGATTCTATCCATCAGTCTGTGTATTTTTCACTGAGCTTCAGCAAAGCACCTTTCCCCGTCCTGTTCCGCACGTGCTTTATCATCGATACTGGCGGTGTGCTCTCCTGCAGGTGGTGATATCGGCCGGAGGGAACAGCACCGTAACCCCAGACAAAGGGACCGTGTTCGGGGGGTCAGAGCAGGGCCAGAGAGAACTCAGTTCTTTAGCTGCTTATTAGGTCCCTGGAGAGCTGCGCTTCCAGCTGGGCAAGAGTTTGAAATTTTGCCTAAACTACTTTATAATATGGTTAAGTAGAGCCTTTGCCGGGAATTTTGGTGTTATTTTCTTCATCATTGCTGTCATCTGTGACTCAGAATTTAATCACTTGTGTGTTTTCTTTTTTTTTTTTTTTTTAATGTGGCTCTTAGATTGCGGGAAATGAGAGTGAACCTTCTCTTATGTGGCACATTTGAGGAAAGGACAGCTAACAAATATTGTAATTAACAGTTACTCTCTATTCCAAATGTGCAATACTTTTTTTTTTTTTTTAATATTTCACTTAGAGAGAAAGGAAGTACCCAAGCATGAGTCGGGAGAGGGAGAGGGACAACAGACTCCACAGGTTGAGCACAGAGCTGGACTGGTGGTGGTGGCTCCATCTCATGACCCTGAGATAACTGCCTGAGCCTGAAACCAAGAATCCGACACTTATCCGAGTGGGCTACCCAGGCACACCCGAGTGTGCAGTACTTTAAAAAATTAACACAGTTGAATCTGGGAGGTTGGAGTTGGAAGGACACTGAGATATGGTTTAGTACGCCTTCCCTATTTTAAACATGAAGAAACCAAGGCTCAGAAAGTTGAAATGACTTGTGCAAGACTATGCAGCTGCATACTGACAGCACTGGGAGTGGGAGAAAGGGCTCCATGCTCCCTGCATGTGTCACTGCACCACAGAGTACAATAAAATGTACTTCAGCCAACAAACAGATATTTTCATGGAACATTATTTGTAATTGATTGATTTAGAGGACTCCTTAAAACTACTTCATACGTATAAAACCCATACACTTTGGAACTATAATATTTCTGATACGTAGTCAGAACGCTAGCTCTGAAGCTTTTTTGTGCTTTACGTTAACTAAAAGTAAGCTCTGGAGCTGAAATTGCTTGTGATAATATAGAAGTATTGACACACCTGCCTTAGTTGTGTAAATATAGATATCATTATGATTCCAGCTGACCTTTCTTTTCAAGGAGAAACCTCCTAACTTGATGTTAGAGCAGCAGTTCAGAAGGACAGGATCTCATTTTTACTCCCAGTTGGTGGGGGTTGTTGGCAAGAGGAGTTGGAGCATTTCCTTCTGAGATGTTTCGGTTAGTTCTATGTTTTCACAGTGGTCCTCAGCTGACGTGGTTGGGTGCTGCGGAGTTCGGAGTGGGCAGGCGCTGGGGTTCGTCAGAAGAACTTTCCTCTGTAGCACGCTCATTCACGTACACCAGAGATAGTGGTCCACTGCCAATATCTTTGCTGGAAGGGTAGATAGATCTTCTCTGCTGGATCCCTACGATAGTCACAGTCAATGATTTTCATTAATATTGGGGGTCTAAACTTTACAAGTATGATACTGCTGAACAAATGCAGCCTCCCCTGTGACCACAGAACGTAGAAGTGCCTTACTTCAAGTGGTTTAGGAGAATCAGCTTCAGTAAGTATGCTCATTTATCCTGATGTAGTTTCTTCCAGGAAATACAACGAAGGAATCATTAACAAACTACCTGCAAATATGATCGTATGTAAAGTAAGAGCTTGCCAATATTTTGCTTTCATGACATGATTTATCTTGCAGTGTGTGAGCTTCAGTCTCCCTCCATGAGTGACTTTCTGTGGGGGCTGGAGAATTCTGGCTGGTTAAGGCACATTAAGGCCATCATGGATGCAGGAATCTTCATTGCAAAGGTACGTAGTAAGGGCAGACAGCTGGGGACTCTGACTTCAGAACAGAGATCCCATTTGCTCCCAATCTGCTGTGACTGCCCCCCTCCCCCCAAGTAAGCTGTGGCACGCTGAGTGGGGAGCTGGCTTTGCAGACCACAATGCTTGGCCTCTTAACATGTGACTTTGCAGAAGAGAGGACAGTGCTCTGCTGATGGTATGCTAGCACAGCAGTAAATGATAAAACGTTGTTTAGAGTGTTCTCTCTTTGGTTAGGCTTGGTCTTAATTGGAAGAAAGAATTTTCTGTAGGAGAGTGCATACATCCAAATGTGTGACACCTCAGTGACCAAGGCCGGGCTTCCATCTTAGTAAACAGCAACTCCTTTGTCATGAGGGCAGGTCAGGTTTCCAAACCTGGTAGGCAGGTTCCCTTCTGCCACAGGAACAGCGTTGCTGCGACTTCCATGTAAGCAGGGTTTGAATGTGTTGTCTATTTTGTTTCTCGATGTTTTTTGTTGGTTGTTTTAATAAATCCCTCTCAGATTTATACCTAGAGACAGCCATGTCTTTTCTGAGGATATGATATGCTCCCCTTTATTAGATAATTCATTTGTTTCCCAAGTATTTATTTAGTGCCAGTCACTTTTATAGGTGCTGAGCATGCAATTCTGAATAAACCAGATCAAGTCTCCTCTCTTACAGAGCTTGCATGGGACACAGAAAATGAATAAATAAGAATAAACAGAATTTCTGGTACTTCAAAGTGCTATGCTGCAATCTCTGCCATGTTGCCCAATTTACATTTCCTGCCAGGATACTCAGCTAAAAATTGTGTGTGCATTTGCAATAGCAAATAGAAATTCTTTTCTCTGAGACTTGCTGCTATAACTTTTACCTTGTTTTCTCTTCCTTCCCCCACCCCTGGATGCATGACTTGACTCCTATCCTTTTATCTCTACTTTCATAGTTTTATTTCTTATAATTTTTGTGTCTTTCCCTTTTTGGAAATGATTGAGACCAGTAGCAGCTGCAGAATTGCAGCATTGGAAAGCTCTTAAGGGAACCTGGAGGGGAGGGAAGGGTAGAAGGTGGGCTAGGACACGTTTGGGCAGGAAGCATGCTTTTGTTGTACCACAAGTGCTTAGCTGCGGTGGTCTGGGGGCTAGCGCCTGGGTATGATAGGTTGGAAAAGTTTTGGTTGCCAGCATCAAACCACTCCTTGGGCTCTACCCTAATGGATGGGGCATGAACACTAAATTAGCTGTTTTTTTTTTTTTTTTTTTTTTTTTACTCTGTTTTCTTTTTGTAGGTATAAAACCAAAACTAATTCTGATGAGACATTTTTCCTTTCTGTAGCCATTCTTTCTGACTCTTTGCTGATTCTGTGTTTTTTAGGCAGTTTCAGAGGAAGGGGCAAGCGTGCTTGTTCACTGTTCAGATGGCTGGGACAGGACTGCCCAAGTGTGCTCAGTGGCCAGCCTCCTGCTGGACCCGCATTACCGGACCCTGAAGGGCTTTATGGTGAGTGTGGCTGCCAGGCCACTCAGCCCACACCGGGTCTCTAGCAGAATGGACCTCTCTTTCGGCAACCTTGGGCAACTTCTTTCTCTTCCCTTGTTATTTTTCTCATAGTAGATTAGCAAGATTAAAGGAGAAAAGGTAGGTCTCAGTGGATGAGTGTCTGCCTTTGGCTCAGAGCGTGATACCGAGGGCTTGGGATAGAGTTCCATATCGGTCTCCTCAGAGGGAAGCTGCTTCTCCCTCTGCCTATGTCTCTGCCTTCTCTGTGTGTTTCTCATGAATGAATGAATGGATGAATGAATGAATGAATAAATAAATGTAGAAAATTGGTCTTGGAATAAAAAAGTGGAATAAAATGAATTTCTGGGATGTTGGAACCAATTCAAACTGGTGCTGTTCAATGTGAATTTGGGGGCAAATACAGAATATATTCAATAGTTTATAAAATATAAAATAGCTTTATACATTATTTGCTCACAAATATATTAAGCTTGAGGTAACATGTGAACATGTAGCAGAAAATACTTTCCAGGAAAAAATATTTGGAGAAAAAAAGTCTTCTGTATTGTACATGCAAAGTCCTTGAGAGGAAAACCTTTTTATTTACTACTTTGATTTTTTAGATAGTCCTTCACAACTCTGGATGAGAGTATTGAAAGTTTGTTTCTGTGCTCTTTGTTGAAATTATGAGTACACCCTTTCCTAGATTTTCACCTTTTAGGTGTGCATCACGGGGCGACGTGTTACTTCCACCTGCAGAATCTGTGTAGTTGCTGGGATGGTGAATCTCTGGCCAGGCTGGAGCCCTGTTCTTAACATGATGGCAGGGGCTTCCTAGTGACTGGGAGATTACCTGGTTCTTGCCTCTGGCACCATGGTTTGGTAGAAAGTGCTTCAGTGGATCCTGAATCCACGCTAGGGATAGATGCTGACAGAGGAGCCTGAATGGGATATCTCTACTGCTAGATCTCCTTCATCAAGTAATACCTGCTGACACTCTAGGGACAAGAAAGAAAAGGCAGAGGCAGGTTTCCTTTATAGGCTTTTTCTTCTTTTTTTTTGTGTCAGGGAACTTCCAATTACCTGTGAGAGCACTGAGACTTCAGATTGATCTCTCAGCTTTAGACTCCTCCCGTGGACTCCTTCATTTCCATTTGGAGAGTGGAGGGTCTCCGGCTCAGGCACTCCTTCACACCATCCTCTACCATTATTGGTTCTTGATTCTGTCCCATTAAGTTTACATATTGTCAAGGGCAAACTTCAACCACTCCATACATTTGTAAGGGAAAATCTCTGGCCATTTTAGAGCATTGGTGATAGTGATGGGATTGGTCTATATTATTTCTTTTTAAAATCTAGACAATTGAAGATTATAAACTTATGCTACCCCAACTCCAAAGCAGGTTGAAACTCCTCCATTATGTCCCAAACCCCCAACATTTTAGAATTTGTCTAATGTGTGGTAAAGATCACAGGAAAATATTCCTATTACCTCTTGTAAGGAGGTTGGTACTTTCTAAGAGATGGGCTTTGCTGTAGAAAGAGCTAGGTAATGAGGTAGCATCAACCACTTCCTAGTCGTGTGATCTTAGTATTTAACTTCTCTTTGTTTTCCCTTCTGAGAAATGAGAGTGATCATACTTGTCCCACAATGAAATGAGATTATATATGAGCAATATGAACAGTGCTTTCTAGAAAGCTCTCAGTGGGTGCTATTACCTTTTCATGTATCCATTCCCATTTACCCTTCCTGTGGATGACCTTCAACTTTACCCTCTGCTATGCATCTCTATATTGGTGGACAATGAGTGCTCATTTATCTGCAGGCTACCTGAGGAGTGACTTCTCTAAGAACCTTTGAATCCTTCAACATTGTTGGTTGGGGTCTCTTATTTTTCCTTGTTTGCTTCTCTCCATGATATTTATATATTCTTTTTTGTATAGGTATTAATTGAAAAGGACTGGATTTCCTTTGGTCATAAATTTAATCACAGGTAAAAAAAAACAACACCTTAAAAATCTGTTGATTTGAATGTGTAGAATAAAAAAAAATCTGTTTAAGTTTTTAACTGAGTGGGGGAAAACAGCCTTATTTTCTTTGTGTATCTTATTCAAAAAGTTAGTTTTGTTATATACGTTGTAACACAGATAAATGAAGTTCTAATTCCTCTTGGTATTTAGTTGTTGAGCAGAACTAAGTAATGTTAAATTGCTCCAGGAAAGACAGAATGCTATTAACTGGCTGAGAACGGATTTTTCCTTTTCTCCTACCATATGCATTTGATTCATTATTCTATTTTTTGAAGTGCAGATACTTACTCTAAGCTATAAGGTGTGAAATGTCTGTGGAACAGTTTCTCTTTGACCTTTCATACTGGGAATTAAATTGGAGTTTGTCTCAGATGTCTGCAGAGAGGTCCTGAAGGCTGCTGGTCTGGGTTTTGGAGTCAGATTCAGCCCCAAACCCAGACTGTAGCATTTACTAGCTGTGTGCCCTTGGGCATCTGTCCTGAGTGTTGGGCCTCCCTCCCATCTGTGAAATGGGGATACCCTCCCTGTTCCACAGGGCTATAGCAAGGCATTGCTAACTAATCTAGTTCCTTGCCTACCCATACTAAGCTTTCAGTAAACAGAAGTTACTGAGTTACTATTTCTAGAGCCACCAGTGTCCCTTCTGGTGACAGGGTTGATAATGCCTGACAGGTGTTCTGATGTTTAATCAATCTCTTAATGCTGGGGTAATCGAGTCCTTTAGAGCTAAAATTTTAGGCAACATGCTAATAATATTTTAAATATACATTTTTGTTTCAGTGTTCCTAAAGTAAATTCTAAATTCATGGAACTGCCCATATTTAATTGTGTAACTTTTGCATTTAGCATTAATCATTTTCTGTGGTCTTCTAGAATTGTTTTTGAAATTATTTTTCCAGGAAAACACAATGATTCTGTTTTATAAATGAGAAAATTAAAGCCTGCAAACATTTAAGTAACTTACTTTCTTTTTTTTTTTTTCCTAATTAGGTGCCATGCCCAAAATGGGGCTAGAACTCACCACCCTGAGATTAAGTCAGATGCTCTACCCACTGAGCCAGCCAGGTGCCCCTTGAGTAACCTTCTTAAGGTCACATGGTTTTCAGTGTTGGGGTTCTACTATCTTATGGCAGTTAGCATCTCTGAGATAGAGGACATATGGTCAGAAAAAATGTGGAAATGGCTAAAAGACTAGCTATATAATTGTTTTATGAGGAAACCATTTTTAAAGCTACCAAGTTGAGTGGAACTCAAACTTTTAAGAAGTTTTCAGACAGTTTCTAATATTTTCACTCTTGGAAAAACTCCTAAGGTGATCTTCGCTCATTTCTATTCCTAAAGTTGGTTATCCATTGCTGAGCAGATAAGGTTCTCTATTGTTATTGTCAACGTAATGATACCCAAATCATTCTTTTGGATTCTAAAATTCACACAATAGCACATAATAGCGTAAAGACTCCGCAGCCTTCGTTTAAAAATCAATAGAAGGGGCGCCTGGGTGGCTTAGTTGAGCATCCGATTCTTGATCTTGGCTTGGGTCTTGATCTCAAGAGTTGTGAGTTCAAGCCCTGCATTGGGCTCAGTGAAGGGCACGAAACCTATTTAAAAAAAAAAAAATCAATACAAATGTGAAGGAGATTCTAAAATACTTTTGAAAAACAAAGATGGGAGATATGAAGGTATATGGGAGTCTGGGAATATGGGAATTACCAGATGGGAAATAAATTATGTGACAGGTTTTAACATTGCTCTAGAAATATCCTGAGAAACTTGGGAAACCACAGTTTTTTCAAGATGTCTTTCTTCCTCTTCCCTTCCAACAAAATGGAGCAAAAGCAAAAACCTCTAATGTTGCTTAGATATTTCTTCCCACACTTCCCCAAATTGCTAATAAAATAAAGTGGAAGATTTACTTCAAAAATCCTGATGTACTTTTGAAACTTGAACTAAAGGATGCTCAACACACCACACACACACACACACACACACACAAACATGTTCTTTTGCCGTGGAAAGTTCCCTTGAATTTTACCTTTTGCACTAATGCTTTCTTTTCTGTGTGTCCCTTCTATAGCCAGACCTTCAGCTCAAAGCTTCTCTTGAAAGTAGAATTTAAGAAGTTAATATTTTTCCACTTCTGCCCTCCAGGTTTACATGGTTTATTTAAAAACTGAGGTTTCTTTTGTGATTGCTATTGCATTCATAGCTTTATAATTAAAAAAAAAAACCAACTTGCTATAAAGTCTCTAATATTTTTTTCATAGATATGGCAATCTAGATGGTGATCCAAAAGAAATCTCTCCAGTTATTGATCAGTTCATTGAGTGTGTCTGGCAGTTAATGGAACAGTTTCCCTGTGCCTTTGAGTTCAATGAGAGATTTTTGATTCACATTCAACACCATGTTTATTCCTGCCAGTTCGGAAACTTCTTATGTAATAGCCAAAAGGAGCGACAAGAACTCAAGTAAGTGTTTGGTTGTTTAATTTTTATATAAGGATTTTGTGATTGAGAATTTCAGATGGCGTTTTAACATTCTGGAGACTATTTTAGCTACATATCTATAGCAACATTTTAAAGTTATTTTTTTTTCTGACATCACTTCATAAATGGTTTAATGTCAGCAACCAACAAAGATAGACACAAGCTCTTTTGCCCCAGTGATATCTACAGACAGAATGGTAGACTTGATGCTCTCATATTGAAAGGAAATTTCCTGGAGTCAGAGAACGTGATTTTTGCATTTAAAAGAAAAAAGTTAGATATCTTCAGTGGATATACTGTCTTAGTAAGACCTGCAAATCTAACTGGGAAAGCACATTTCAAATGCAAGCCATTCTTTTATTCAGATTAAACCTGTATTGTTTTTATCCAGAGGGAGAATCAATGAAATGTAGAATTTAAAATAAATTGCAAAGTCAAAAACTTAATAGCCAAGTGCTTTAGGAACTACAATGAGAGAACAGTTTTCAAATTTTCATACAATGATTTTAACTGTGGTGTCTAATAATATCAGATTTAATATTGGAAATGATCAGTTCAAGTAAAATGGACTCCACTGTTCTCTCAGGAACTTCAAGTGTGATTCTGGGTAAATGGTAAATGATGAAAAGTACCAGAGTGCATCCTTCAAGCTCAACTGTTTTCCTAGACTGTTTTGTGGTTTGCTGTGATGGACCAGTCACTTTAATGGTGTTTGCTTGGCTTTGAATCCTGGCTATTCCACTCACTATGTGTCTTTGTGACTATGTGACTTTTAGAAACTGCTCAAATCTCTCTTTGCCTTGGTTTTCTCATCTGTACAATGGACACATCTCACAGTTCAGTGAGGACTGGATGAGAGAAAACAGGTGAAGCATTTAAATAGTACCCGGCAAATAATAAAATGTCAGTGATCATTTGGGGAAAATTTTCCCCAAATTATATAGTTTTATTTTGCACTCAGAGGAATTAAACATCTTGCCCAGGTCAGTACAGATAGCAGAGAGGTTGAGACTATTACAGTGCCTTCGGCTATATCATGAGGACACACACCGACTGTACATTTTCCTGCTACAAAACAGGGACACCCCAGATATTCACGTAACAGTTATTGGTCCTTTTCCAGCTTTAATATTACACATCTACAATTTCTAAGAACCAAGATAAGGTCATTTTCAGGCTTGTTTTCTTTATAACAGAATTCAAGAAAGAACATATTCTTTATGGGCTCACCTGTGGAAGAACCGGGCTGACTACATGAATCCTCTATTTAGAGCTGATCACAGTCAGACCAGGGGGACACTTCGTCTCCCCACAACGCCATGCAACTTCATGTACAAGTATGTAAACCTTTAGATCTTACTGAGTATGGCTATGAAAAAAAAATGTAGATTCTGCTACTGTTTGTTATCTGGAGGCCAAAGCGTATGAAACACTGCTGAGCCTCAAGATTTCTTTTGGACATAAAACACACCAGAGGTTGCTTAAATATCTGATCTGGTATTTTTGCCAGTGTCCCCTCTCCCTCTTCTTTCCTCCTACATGTGGAATTCTCTTTAGAAGTTGATGTTTTATAATAATAATACTTTAAAAATGTAAATTCCAGTATTATTATTTTTTAAGACTTTATTTATTCATGATAGACATAGGGAGAGAGAGAGAGGCAGAGATACATGCAGAGGGAGAAGCAGGCTCCATGCCAGGAGCCTGATGTGGGACTTGATCCTGGAACTCCAGGATCACGCCCTGGGCCAAAGGCAGGTGCCAAACCGCTGAGCCACCCAGGGATTCCCCCCAATATTATTTAAAGGCAAAAAACAGGGAGGGAGGAAGAAAGGAAGGAAGCAAGCAAGAATGGACAGAGGAAAGGAAGGATGATGGATCAAATAAACCAAGTGTCTTGTAAGTTAAACCACAAATTTAGGTAGTGATCATGACTTTTAGCTTACCTTCTTTCTCTGCTGAATCTCTGCCTAGTGGAAGGAACTATCTTCCCATGGAAATAAATTAAGACTGTACATATTGGGATGGGAGAGCAGGGTGGCATCCTACAGATTCTATTAGGGTTATATGTTATATTTTATCCTTTGGCTTCTCTATGTAGAGGTTGTATGATGTGGAAGGATGTCTCCGAGGTCAGCAAAAAGATAAACTTCTACAGAAGAAACTGAGAAATGCTTTTTTCTCCCTACCCATCCCCAAAAACGCTCTTAGTGCTTCATAGCTTTTCTCTGTAGTTTTTTTTCCCTCCTCAATTTGTTTTTAATTATTTCTATCTAATTATTTCCCTAGAATTGTAAATAGCATTGTCACACTAAAAACAAAAACTTGTAAAACAGAAGTTTGAGAGCTGTTGAGATACAATATAATCAATTGTATTGCTCCAAATTTGTTAGTAATAGTCAACAAATATGTTGAGTCAAGCACTATTCTAGGCACTATGGATAAAACAATGAATGACATCAAAACCCTGCCCCTTTCTAAGTAAAGCATGGATCAACAGACTCTCCTGTGATAATATTATTTATTCTTTGCAATCCAGTATACTTTATCGTGCAGGATTTAAAAAAAAAAAAAGGAAGACTTATTGCAAATGGAAATGTCAATTTTTGGTGGTTGTGAGAAAAAAAAAAAAAAAAAGCAAGCCAAACCCTCAAATCTGTAACTGAAGGATTCCAAATGTTAATATAATCACCGATTTTCCAACTTTACTTCAAAATTAAGAGCCATTTTCTTAAAAAGAAAAATGAGGGGCAGCCCAGTGGCTCAGCGGTTTGGCGCCACCTTTAGCTCAGGGCGTGATCCTGGAGACCCGGGATCAAGTCCCACGCTGGGGTCCCTGCATGGAGTCTACTTCTCCCTCTGCCCCTCTCTCTCTCACTGTGTGCCTATCATAAATAAATAAAACAAAAAAATTAAAAAAAAAAAACAAAAAAGAATATGGTAATATGTGCTACTTCAGTCTGCTTTAGAAACATACATGCCTTCTTATTTAGGACCATACGTATAAGTAGACTCATCATGAATTTACCCTCCCAAAAGGGTATTGACCCAACAAAAATAGAGCATCAATATGAAATCATTACCTTAAATAGGTGTCTTCTTTGAGCTCGTAATTCTTGACTGTTAGGACTTTGGGACTGTGGCATTAAAGATGCCTTAGAAGACTTGAGGAGGTGACTTTACAGATTGTGATATAGTGGCATCCTAAAGCTCTACCATATTTTGCAGGTTTTGGAGTGGGATGTACAACCGCTTTGAAAAGGGACTGCAGCCCCGACAGTCTGTTACAGATTACCTTATGGCAGTGAAAGAGGAGACCCAGCAGCTGGAGGAAGAACTAGAGGCCCTAGAAGAAGTAAGACACACTTGTTCTTGTTCATCTTCCTGTGCTTATTTCTTGACAACCACTGTTCCATGAAAGTCTCTCATAACTCAGGATATATGAAACACAGCAATATAGCCATTTCATACTTTTAGCAAAGTACCTGAAACAGAACCCCATCGGGTGAGCACCCAGATGATGGAAGCCCCAACCCAGGTACTCAGTACATTTAGACATCTTGCTTGGGGCTCACGTAGGTGGTTTGTTGAACTAGTTGGTTATTCCTACTGTAGGTCAGGTTTTATTTCGTTATTGTTACTTGAGAGAACTAAAATGAATTCTTTCTGGAGAGTACATGAAAAAAAAATGGGATTCAGAGTGAAGGAACAAAATCAGATATATGTACTTGTAAAAATTTCTCTACTTTTAAGAATAATATTATATTAGGCTATAAATGGTAATAGCTGAGATCAACTTAGCAACAGCCTAGTTTTGAGCTTTTATAATTTCCCAGTAATTGGCCAGAAAGGTTATAATATACATATTTTTGCTAATTATATAACTTTGGTTCCAGTGATACCACGGGTTTTAGTTGCTCACTAAAACCACTTGTATTCTTTGCTTCATTCTGCCTCACTTATGCTCAAAAATTGGCAACCAATTCCTCTGGGTCTGGACCTAAATTATGAATTAAAGACTAAATATTTAAATAAGATGAAAAGCCTTTTCCCCTCTCCTGAGATCATATGTATATTGGTTATGTTTAAATGAGTTCACAAAATATCATAAGATGAGCTCTAACAAAGTCCACTCTTTTACCTAATGGATAGTCACCTGGAGGTCATCCCTAATAATGATGGCTTGGGGGACATGCATTGTGGTTCAGGGACCCCAACCATAAAGATAATCACTTAGAGGTAGCTGATGAGGCTGATTTCTCTAGTTGCTCCTGTACCATTACTAGGAAACATCACCTTTCGAGATATAAGTACCATGGAAGATCTTAAATATAGGGTTGCACACTCAAGTCTATACAGGAGCCAGATAGAACAAATTCAGTCAGTAGTAAACTGTTAGTTTTGAGAACTTTTGAAATCAGGCATAGATCTTAATCTATTATAAATCTGAAGGTTAAACCATCATTGGACCTACCTGGAGAGTTGTACCTTAATTTTACATAATTGGAGAAATAGTTTTTGACTGTGCATCAAAATCACCTCACCAAAAATCGTACTGCCAGGGCTCTAAGCCCAGTGATTCTGACGAGAATCTTTGAAGCACCACAATGATTATGAATTGCCACCAAGGGTCAGAGACCTTGAATTAAATAACACACTTAGAAAACTGAAACGAGGCACAGTATTTTAGGATTCTGGAGCTCTGGTAAAAACCTATAATTTTTGCCATTTTAGGTCCACTCATGACATCACTAGGCCACTTTTATTTCCTCTTCCTAAAGATACCCAAGCTTTATGAAGAACTTAGGATTCTTCTAATTCCTTTTGTTGAAATACTAAAAATGAAAAAATTACTTAGAAAAAACCTTAATTAAAAAGCCTTTGGCTCTTTTTCGTTTATAATAAAGTCAAAACCCCTCAGCGTGGCATTTAGGATCTTCCCACAATTCAGTAATCAATCCTTTCAGCTTTATCTTGCTCAAATTTAACCGTTTTCTGCTTCTTGTACACAATGACATCTTCCTACTTTTGTGTTTTTTCTTCTAATTGTCCCTCCCTACTGCCATAAATGCTCTTACCATCACCTCCCAGTTTAATTCCTTCACAGACCTATTAGAATGCTCCATCATTCTTGAAGCTGACTCGGTATCTTCCCCCTAGCCATCCCATCTGCCCTCTTAAATAATTTTTACTCTTCCAAATTCTTACGTGATCTGAACTCTGCCTCCATATTCCAAGTTCTTTATGGCTGGCTCTGTATTTATCTCTGTTAGTCACACTGCCCAGTACAGTGCTCTTTGCACATAACAACTTAAGATGAATGCTTTTGAAATAAGTATACAATACTTGGTCTTTTAACACCTCCTTTGGTGACACCAAAGGATGAAATCTGGTAAATGTATTTTCAGTAACCCTAATGTCCATCATCTGATGAAGAGATAAACAAAATGTGGATATTCATGCAATGTGGTATTAAGTAATCATAAGAAGGAATGGAGTTTTGTATACAAGCTATACTGGGGATGAAGCCCAAGAACATAGACTAAGGGAAAGAAGCCAGACACCAAAGAACATATGTTGTATGATTCCATTTATGGGAGATATCCAGACCAGGCAAATCCATAGAGATAGGAAGTAGCTTAGTGGTTGCCAGGGCAGTGGGAAGGGGGAATGGGGAGTAACTGCTAAAGGATATGGGATGTTCTTTGGGGATGAGGAAAGTATTTTGGAATTAGGTAGTAGGGAATTGTTGTGTAACCTTGTGAATATACTAAAACCAATGAATTGTAGATTTTAGAAGGGGAAGTTTTATGGTAAGTGATTTATATCCTAATTTAAAAACTTAGTAGTAGTCATCCTTCTTTCTAGACCTGTAAGGTTTTACATAATGATTTCATCCAATGAACTCAAAGTACATTTTTTTTTTTTAAATCAGGAATCAGGAATGAGGTGTTTATTACCTGATTGCCGGGTGCTGAACCTAGGGTTTTTTGTTTTGTTTTGTTTTGCAGTTTACAGAAAACCTATATACTAAGGCAGGTATTACCTTCCTTAATTAGAGATGAAGGAACCAAGTCTTGGAGAATCTTTCACATTATACCCAGCTGGAAAGTAATAAATACTAAATTATTTATGGTTTTTCCTTTTTTTTTTTTTTTTAGAGACTGGAAAAAATTCAAAAAGTCCAGTTAAATCACACTAAAGTGAAGAGTAAGCCGAGTGAACCCAGCAAACACTCAGGGTTTTCTACCTCAGACAACAGCACAGCCAACACTCCCCAGGATTACAGTGGAAATATGAAGTCATTTCCATCCAGGAGTCCTTCACAAGGTGATGAAGATTCTGCTCTCATCCTAACCCAAGACAATTTGAAAAGCTCAGATCCAGATCTCTCAGCCAACAGTGATCAGGAGTCTGGGGTCGAGGATTTAAGCTGCCGGTCTCCAAGTGGTGGGGAGTGTGCACCAAGTGAAGACAGTGGCAAGGACCGCGATTCTGACGAAGCTGTGTTTCTCACTGCCTGAAGTTTCCCTTGTGGAGATCCAACATAAAGGACACACAAGAAACACTTTCCAAAAATAAGGGAGCAGTGCAATTTAAAATAAAAAATAATTCGAGCAATGGTACATGTCCTTGAGAATTGTAAAATGTAGCAATGAAAAGAGAAAAAAAAGCCCAACTCCTAGTTTCCGTAGATGCTGAAACAGGAAGTAGCCATTTCTTTTATCAAACAAATATAAAAGAAAAATTATTCCCCATTTTAAAAGTTGTTCTAGACTCTGAAAGTTTTGTTCACTATGTAGTGTTGACCTCTTCCATCACCTGAGTTACCGGTACAAATCTTCCTTGTCATAGCATGCATCTGCTCAAAAAGTGCCCTGACTCCTCCTCCTCCCCTCACACTTGTTATCCTCAGCCTTTCCTCCTATTTTACTTCCAGACAGAGATTTTGTTTTCTAAAATATTTGACATTGCCTTCCCTCGTGACTCTGTTACCAGTATTTCCAGTAACAGAGTACACTGTGGAAACCTACCCCTTTTGGTTGGCAGATGTGTCTAATTGAGGAGCTTTGTGATTGCTTGAGCTTATCTTTCAGGTTTAGTGATCACTTTAACTTTTCCTTAGATATATTTTGAATCGTTATTATCTTGTTTCCTTTTTCTGGAATCTCATTTAAAAAATGCTGAAACTTCTAGAATTTCCTTTTCTCTAACATGGGTCTAATACCTAATAAAATAGAAGCAACTCTTTGGTTCTTAACATCAGAATTCAGATATTAGATATAATATTTTAAATTATAAATGTTATAAAGTATAACAGTTTAAAATAACTGCCTTTTATTACTATTCTAGAGACTTCATTACCATGACAGTGTGGGCCAACCACTAGCCTGATTCTTTTAGTATAACAAAGTTAGTAATGTAACATTTTGATGAGGAAAAATACCGCTTAAAAACTAGATAATTTGGTTGTCTAATAAGTTTTATCACTTATCATTTTAGACATTGTGTAACTGGTTACTATAATTTAACATTAATAACCACTCACTGCTGAAAGTTCTAAAGAGTTTGGTTATAAGCTTTTGATCTGAAGAAACTTAATGGAGAAAGTCTGGACAGAGATAAATAACATTTACAACTGCATGGTTTTTAATCATCAGTACATTCTAGAATGTAAAGGACCCACTTTTATAATTTGCATCAATTTTTTTTTCTTTTAAAGATTTATTTTAGACATAGTGTGGAGGGGAGAGGGAGAAAAAATCTCAAGCAGACTCCCTGCTGATTGCGGGCCTGATCTCACAATCCTAAGACTATGACCTGAGCCAAAGTCAAGAGTTAGATACTCAACCGACTGAGCCACTAGGCACTCCTAAATCAATATTTTGAATAGGTAGTCCCATCCAGTAGTTTTGTTCATCTGCAAGCCAGATCAGTGGCACAATTTGGGGAATTTGGAAGGATTCAGGCCTGTCAAACTTGGGTCTCAAAAGAAGCTGTTCTGCTGGCTCTGGTGCTTGGTCTTCCCATGTCCTGGTAGAAGAGCTGAGCCATAACTACCCCTGCTGCAGATCATGGCTCCTGGCCCCTCCTGATCAGAAAATCTATTCAGGAAAATTTGAGAATTGCCTGAAGTGGGCCCTTCCAGTCTTGCCCACACAGTAACCAGAGACACAGCTCTTTCCCACCCCTACGCCTACAAAGCATGGCCTCCTGCCCATCTGACAGGAAGGGCTGGCAAAAAAAAAAAACCCCTTGGGAGCTATGTATGTAATCCAACTCTTAAGCCAAGGAGTGGATAGGCAGAAGTGACAGCACCGAGAGCAAACTCAGTGGTCTTACTTGGCCAGGGAACTTGAGGCATGGCTTGGCTTGAGTCAAGACAAAGGGCATTAATGGCCTTTGAACTGTTTCTCCTGCTGCACCCAGCCAGGGAAACTAATTCATAGCCCCACTTACTGTTGAATACAACCTTCAGCACACCCACACAAACAACCTAACCAAAAACACACAGGAAAATGTAGAGCCTATCCAACAGCCCCATTTACAGTAGCACTTGAATAGAGCACAGCCTGTGGCTTGCATGTCTATAGAGCAAAACCTGGTGGCTCATCTGACCAGGATATTCAGTCTTTACTTTTGCCTGAATCAGGTCCCCAGACAAGCTCTACAGGTCCTTGTCCTCATCCTGCTGTCCTACTAGGGCAGAGAGGCTAATTCACTGCCCCAACAAATGCTAAATACAGTACTCAGTCGCAACCTTCTAGAAAGCCTAACCAGAGAATCCAGGAAATCACAAAGACCATCCCACAGGCTGACTTGAATAGGGAACCAAGCCAGCAGTATTATCCAGCTATTCTCAATCCCAGACATACCCCTGACCTCAGAGCATGAATAGCTGCCTTGCCCAAAAATAGACTCTAGTAAGATATCCCACTTACCCAAAGATGTTATCAGCAGACATGTGCAGAATCCCAGACTGAGCTTGACTGGTGAGGAAATGTCTGCCAAATCAAACATGCTAAGTCTGAAACAGGAGACCCCTTATTCAAATGTGCAGGTATCAACTAAGGAATCAAAGATTTTGTGAAAAATCAGGTAAGTATTATACCATCAAAGGAAATAAATAAAGCTCTAGTAACTGACCCAAAAGAAATGGAGACCTGTGAGCTGTCAAATAAAGAATTCAGAATAATTCTCATCAAGAAATTTAGTGAACTCTAAGAACACACAGCTAAAAAAAATAATGAAAATAAACAAGAAGTTCAACTAAGAAATAGAAATCATTAAAAAACAAACAAAACAAAACAAAACAAAAAACCTACTCCAAATCCTAGAGCTGAAAAATATAACTGAATCGAAGAATTCAATAAAGAGTTTCAAAAGCAGACTCGGCCATGCAGAAGAACAATGAACTAGAAGAAAAACAACTGAAATTACACAGCTAGAGGAGCAAAAAGAAAAATGAAAAAAAGTGAAGAGAGGCTACAAGAATTATAGGACACGATGAAAACAATATTGGGATTATGGGAATTCCAAGAAAAAAAAGAAATGGACAGAGGGTATATTTAAAGCAATAATGGCAGAAAACTTCCCCAACCTGGGTAGAGAAATAGATACTCAGATCCAAGAGGCCCAAAGGACCCAAATAGAGCTAAATCAAAACACTTTACCATTAAATGGCAACAAAGACAAAAACTTTTGAAAACAACAAGAAAAAACTGAGATTACAAAAAAGAGAACCCTAAAGGTGGACCTCTCAACAGAAACTTTTCAGGCTTGAAAACAATGGGAGGACATATTCAAAATACTGGGAGCAAAAAACCCTCAAAGTTTCAATCCAGATTTGTATACCCAGTGAAGACGTCCTTCAGAAATAAAGGAGAGGTAGACTTTTCCAGATAAAAGCTGAGGGAGTTCATTACCACTGGATCTGCCTTAATAGAAATTCTAAAGGGAGCTCTTTGAGTGAAAATAAAAGATTGCTAGTTAATAACACAGAAACATAAGAAGGCAGTGTAAAAGTCACTGCTAATGATAGTCAAAAATGATTCTGTAATAGGGGAATGGTGGTGTTTAAGTCATTTAAGTTTCAAAGTTAAAAACGGGCACCTAGGTGGCTCAGTCAGTTTAGCATCTGCCTTCAGATCGGGTCATGGTCCCAAGGTCCTGGGATCAAGCTCCACATGGGGCTCTGCTCGGCAGGGAGCCTGTTTCTCTGCCCCCCTCTGCTGCCACTCCACCTGCTTGTGCATGTGTGGTCTTTCTGTCAAGTAAACTCTTAAAAAACTTGTTTCTTATAAAAAACAAAAAAAAAAGTTAAAAACAATATAGTAAAAGTAACTATATCTTTAATAATGTTATTACACAATAAAAATGTAAAATGTGAGAAGTGTAAAGCTTAGGAATCCAATTAAAGTTGCTGATAGTTAAAAATAGGGTGTTAAATTTTAGGATATTTTATGGTTCTCATGGTAACCACAGAGCAAAAACCTTTTAATTACACAAAAGAAGATGACAAGTCAAAGTATACTGATGACAGGACATCATACCACAAAGACAACAGGATAAGAAACAAGGAACAGTGGACCTACAAAACAAACAAACACAAACAGCAGTATTAAATCCTTACTGATTGTTACTTTAAATGTCAATAGATTGGGCAGCTCCGATGGCCCAGCAGTTTAGCGCCACCTTCGGCCCGGGGTATGATCCTGGAGACCCGGGATTGAGTCCCACATCAGGCTCCCTGCATGGAGCCTGCTTCTCCCTCTGCCTGTGTCTCTGCCTCTCTCTCTCTCCCTCTCTCTCTCTCTGTCTGTCATGAATAAATAAATAAAATCTTAAAAAAAAAAGTCAATAGATTAAATTCTCCAATATATAAAGACACAGACTAAGTGGATTAAAATAACAAGACCCAATGACATTCTACAAAAGACCTGTTTCAGAATTAAAGGCAAACAGACTGGGGATCCCTGGGTGGCTCAGTGGTTTGGCGCCTGCCTTCACCCCAGCGCATGATCCTGGAGTCCTGGGATCGAGTTCCACGTTGGGCTCCCTGCGTGGAGGCTGCTTCTCCCTCTGCCTGGTGTCTCTGCCTCGCTCTCTGTCTCATGAATAAATAAATAAAATATTAAAAAGAAAAGGCAAACAGACTGTGAAGAAAGACATTTCAAGCAATGGGTAACCCCCCCCAAAAAAAAGCTGGGGTAGCTATACTTCTATCAGACAAAATAGACTTTAAAAATTGTAAAAAGAGACAAAAGTCATTATATAAAAGGGGGTCAACAGAGCAAGATGACATAATAATTGTAAATATTTATGCACCCAGTGTTATAATCAGCACATAAAGACAATGCAAAATGGACAAATCTAAAAGGATAAATAAGCGACAATACAGTAATAGTTGGGGACTTTAATATTCCACCCAACAATGGATAGATCATGCAGACAGCAAATCAATAAGGAAAAAGCAGATTTGAACAACACTATAGACAAAATGGACTTAACAGTGATATATAGAACATTCTATCTGGAGAGAATACAATCTTCACAGGTGTGAATGGAACATTACCTAGCATAGAACATGTGAGGCCAAAAAACCCCCAATTCTTAGCAAATTCAAGAACAATGAAATCATACCAAATATGATTCTCTGACCACTCTCTTCAGGAGAGTGTTGTATAATTTCCATTGTTTTTCTATAGTTTTCCTCGTTACAACACTCTCCTGAAGAATGAATGGATCAAAGAAGAAAGGGAAAATAGAATATTTTGAGACAGATGACAATTGTGAGATACAAAAAAAGCAATTCGGGGAAGCCTGGGTGGATCAGTGGTTGAGCACTTGCCTTTGGTCCAGGGTGTGATCCTGGAGTACCAGGATCAAGTCCCATGTCAGGCTCCTTGCATGGAGCCTGCTTCTCCTTCTGCCTATGTCTCTGCCATTCTCTCTCTCTCTCTCTCTCTCTCTCTCTCTCATGTTTCTCATAAATAAATAAAAATCTTTAAAAAAAAAAAAAGCAATTCAAGGAGGGAGATTCATAGCAATAAGCATCCCAGATAAATAATCTTTTTTTTTTTTTAAAAAAAAGATTCAATTTATTCATGACAGACACAGAGAAAGAAGGCAGAGACATAGGCAGAGAGAGAAGCAGGCTCCATGCAGGAAGCCTGATATGGGACTCGATTCCAGGACTCCAAGATCATTCCCTGGGCCAAAGGCAGGCACTCAACCACTGAGCCACCCAGGTGTCCCCCAGATAAGTAATCTAACTCTAGTCCTTAACAAGTAGAAAAAGAATAACAAAGTAAACCCCAAGTTAGCATAGAGAAGGAAAAAGTAAAGATTACAGCAGAACTAAAGGAAGGTGAGAAGCAAGCAGCAGAAAACATTACCCAGACTAAGAGGTAGTTCTTTGAAAATATAAAATTGACAAACCATTAGATAAATCAAGGAAAAAAGAGGAACCAAATTAACAAAATTATAAATGAAACAAGGAGATATTACAACTGATACTCTAGAAATACAAAGAATCTTAAAAGGTTAATATGAACAATTATATGCTAACAGGAAAACATAAGAAATTAAAAAATATTAGCATACAATTTACTGAGACTAAGAAGAAACAGTCTGAATTAGACTAATTACTAGTATGGAGATTTAATCAGTATTTAAAGCTGTCCCAACAAAGAAAATTCCAAGACCAGATATATTAACTGGTAAACTTTATCAAATATTTAAAATAAAATTACATAGATCCTTCCGAAATTCTTCTAAGAAATCAAAGAGGTGACACTCCCAAACTCATTTTACAAGCAACATCACCAAAGCCAGAAAAAGGTGCTACCAGAAAACTATGAACCAATATCCCTGATGACAGATGCAAAAATTCTCAATAAAATACTAGCAAATTGAATTCAGCAGCTCATGAAAAGGATCATTTAAAATAATCAAGGGTAATTTATATCTGGGATGCAAGGATGACTCAACATGTGCTAATCAATCAATGTGATACATGACATTAATAGAATAAAAGAAAAATAATCATGTGGTCATTGCAATAGATATAGAGAAAGCATTCGAAAAAATGAACCATCCTTTCACGATAAAAACTCTTATCAATTATATATAGAAGGAATGAATCTCAACATAATAAAGGCCATATATGAGGGATGCCTGGGTGGCTCAGCAGTTGAAAGTCTGCCTTTGGCTCAGGACATGATCCTGAGGTCCTAGGATCGAGTCCTGCATCAGCCTCCCTGCGAGAAGCCTGCTTCTCCCCTCTGTCTGCGCCTGTGCCTCTGTGTCGCTCGTGAATAAAATAAAATCTTAAGTAAAATTAAACAATTAAAAAATAAAATATAAAGGCCACATATAAGCCTACATCTATTACAATATTCAATGGTGAAAGGGTGAAAAGCTTTTCCTAAAGGGAACATGACTAGTGTGCCCACTCTTAACCACTCATAGTGAATATTGTATTGGAAATCCTTGACAGAGCCATCAGGGAAGAAAGAAAGAAAAAGTATCAGAAATGGAAATGAAGAAGTAAAACTGTATTTACATATGACACAATTTTATAAATAGAAAATCCTAAAGACTCCACCAAAAAAAGTTAGATCTAATCAATGAATTTGGTAAAATTGCAGGATATTTAATTAAAATACAAAGATTCATAGTATTTCTAAATAGTATGAATTACTATTTTGTTAAATAGTAACAAATGACCTGAAAAAGAAAGAAGATGATCCCATTTATGACACCATCAAAAGCAACAAAATACTAAGGAATAAATTTGACCAGGAAGTAAAAGATCTTTACTCTGAAAACTATAATATACTGATAAAAGAAATTGAAGACACAAATACATGGAAAAGTATCCTGTGTTCCTGCACTGGAAAAATTAATATTGTTAAAATGTTCATACTGCCAAAAGCCATCCATAAATTCATGCAAATCCTTATCAAGATTCTAGTGGCATTTTCCTACAGAAGTAGAAAAAAATCCTAAAATTTATACAGATCAACAAAAGACTCTGAATAGCCAAAGACATCCTGACAAAAAAGGAAAAATACCAGTAGGCGTCAAACTTTCTCATCTCAAGCTGTACTATAAAGCTATAGTAATCAAAACAATAAGATACTCTCACCAAAGCAGACAAATAGATCAATGAACAGAACTGAGAACTCAGAAATAAGCCCAAACATATGGGGTCAACTAATACTTGGCAAGGGAGCCAAGAATACTCTGGAAAAAGTCTCTTCAATGAACGATGCTGGGAAAACTGGATATTCACATGTTAAAGAATGAAACTATATATCTATCTTATACACCACTTATAAAAATTAAAGTAAATTAATGACTTAAATGTTTAAGACTTGAAAAAAATGTAAGACTAGTAAAAAGAAAAAGGAATAAAGGTCCCTGACATGGATCTTGGTCATGACCTTTTTTGGATGTGACACCTAAAGCACAAACAACAAAATAAAAAATCAGCAAGTAGAGTCACATCAAATTAAAAGTTTCTTTTGGAAAAGAAAAAAACACAGTGAAAAGATAACCTGTGAAATGGGAAAAAAGTATCTGCAAACTATATATCTGATAAGGGGTTAATATACAAAAAATATAAAGAACTTATAAAAACTCAATTACAAAAATAAAGATAATCCAATTTAAAAATGGGCAAAAGACTTGACTGGACATTTCCCCAAAGACACAAGAAAGGCAACAGTTAATATGAAAAGATGCAAGTCAAAATCACTAACATATCACCTCATGCCTGTTTGGGTGGCCATCCTCAACAAGACAAAATATAACAAATGCTGGTAAGGATGTGGAAAAAGGGAACACTTGTGTACTGCTGGTAGAACTGTAAACTGGTGCAGCCAGTATGGAGGATCCTCAAAATATTAAGATAGAATTACCACACCTATCAGCACGCCGCAGTTGAGGTCAGGACCCATAGCCTTCCAGACCAAGGGTCACCCCATGCCAACCAATTACCCAACAGGGCTTATGGTTGGCTCTGGCAACCGCTCAGGCTAGGGGCCACCCATAACTACTACCGTGCCCACAGCACTTGTGCACACACTGACACAAGAGGGAGTGTGCAGCTCACACAGGGGGTACCCTTGGAGGATATGGCTCTGGTGGCCAATGGAGATTGCGCTTCTGGGCGCTACAGGATATCTCTTACTTTAAAAAGCTACTCCCTCAAGACTAGGAGACATAGCTGAAGTACCTAATACACAGAAAGAAACAAAGAGAGGCAAAATTAGGAGGAGACAGATTAGTATGTACCAAAAGAAAACCTAGAACAAAACCTCAAGAAAAACAAAACAAAAGAAAATGGAGATGATTAATCTAACAAAGAGAGTTTGAAGTAATGGCCATAAAGATGCTTATCAAAGTTGGAAGAACAATGGATAAGGTGAACATTTCAACAAAGAAAAAAATGTAAGAAAGTACCAATCCAAGAGTAAAATAACAGAAATGAAAGCTACACTAAAGGGAATAAACAGCAGATTAGATGATAAAGAAGTATGGGTCAAAAATCTGGAAGACAGGGTGGCAAAAAATTACCCAAACCAAACAGAAAAAAAAAATTAAAAATATGATAGTTGAAGGCATCTCTGAGACATCAAGAATACTAACAATCACATTACAGGGATCCCAGAAGGAAAAGAGAAAACAGTAGAAACTTTATTTCAAGAAATAATGGCTGAAGACTTTAACCTGGGAAAGGAAGCAGACATGCAGGTCCAGGAAGCACAAGTCTCAAACAAGAGAAACCCAAAGAGATCCAGACCAAGACAAATCACAATCAAAGGTCAAAAATTAAAGACAGTATCTCAAAATTAAAAGATCAAAAATTAAAGGTAAAGAATAGTATCTTAAAAGTAGCAAGAGAAAAGCAATTAGTCATACAAAGACCCCCCCCCCCCATCACCACCAGAGAACTATCAGCTGATTTTTCAACAGATACATTGCAGGTCAAAAGAGAGTGGCACAATATATTCCAATTGCTGAAAACCAAAAACAAAAAACCTACAACCAAGAATACTCTACCTGGCAAGGTTATTATTCAGAATTGAAGGAAGAATAATTTCCCAGACAAGAAAACACTGAAGGAGTTCATCACCACTAAACCAGATTTTCAAGAATATTACAGGAAGAGAAGAGAAGCCTATAACTAGAAATAAAATATATGAAAAAAAAATCTCACTGATAAAAGCAAACATATAGTAAAGATAATGGATCAACCAGTTATATAGCATGAAGATTAAAAGACAAAAGAAGCAAAATTAATTATATCTATAATAATCATTTAAGGGATTCACAAAATTAAAAGATGTAAAGCATGACATCAAAAACATAAAACGTGGGACAGGGGAGTAAAAATTAATTGCTTTTGGAATGTGTTCAAACTTAAGCAACCACCAACTTTGAAGACTGCTATACACATAGGTTGTTATATATTAACCTTCTTGGTAACAACAAAAAACCTGTAATAAATACACAGTAAAAGAAAAGGAATCCAAGGGTAACACTAAAGAAATCACCAACACAAGGGAAGAGAGGAAGAATGGAATAGAGAATATAAAAGCAACTAGAAAAAAATTAAGAATATAACAAATTCATACCCATCAGTAATTATTATAAATATAAATGAACTAAATGCTTCAATCAATAGACAAAAGGTAGCTGAATGGATAAAAACAAAACAAAAAAAATGATGCTGATTACAAGAGATTCAGTACAAATGAAAAGACACACACAGACTGAATGGGAAGGAGTGAAAGAAGATATTCCATGAAAATGGAAAAGGAAGCTGGTAGCAATATTTATATCAGACAAAATAAAATTTCAAACAGAGGTTATAACAAGAAACAAAGAAAGGCATTAAATAATAATGGATTGGGCAGCCCCGGTGGCTCAGCGGTTTAGCGCCACCTTCAGCCCAGAGCCTGATCCTGGAGACCTGGGATGGAGTCCCATGTCTGCTTCTCCCTCTGTGTCCCTGCCCCACTCTCTCTCTCTCTCTCTCTGTGTGTCTCTCATGAATGAATAAAATCTTAAATAAATAAATACATAGATAGATAAAATAGATCAATCAAACAGGAACGTTTAAGATTTATAAATATTTATGCACCCAACCGAGAAGCACCTTAATATTAGGAGATACAAAGGGAGAAATTGACAATAATATAGTAATAGTGGACTTTAACAATCCATTGACTTCAAAGGACAGATCTGCCAGACAGAAATTTATTAGGAAAACATTATCCTTAAATGACACATTACACCAAATGGACTTAATATATACATAATATTCCATCCAAAACAGCAGAATATACATTCTTCTCAGGTTCACATGGAATGTTCTCCAGGATGAATCACATGTTAGGCCACAAAACAAGTCTCCATAAATTTAAGACAACTGAAATTATATGAAGCATCTTTTCTAACCACAAAGGTATGAAACTAGAAATTAGTTACAAGAAGAAAACTAGAAAAAAACACAAACACATGGAAACTAAACAACATGCTACTAAACAACCAATGGATTGATGAAGACATAAAAAGAGGAAATTAAAAACAAAAAACCTTGAGACAAATGAAGTAACAACATTCCAAAATCTATGAGACACAACAAAAGCAGTTCTAATTGGAAGTTTACAGTGATACATGCCCACATCAAGAAATAAGGAAAATCTCAAATAATCTAATCCTACATCTAAAGGAACGAGAAGAAAAAACAAAACCCAAAGTTCATAAAAGGAAGGAAATAGAAAAGATCAGAATAGAAGTAATTGAAATATAGACAAAACAAAACAAAAACAATGAAAAAGATCAATGAAACTAAGAGCTGCTTTGTTGGAAAGATAAACTTCAAAACATTTAGTCAGACTCATCAAGAAAGAAGACAGGGCCCAATAAGAAAAATCAGGAATAAAAGAAGCATCATGAGACTACAATGAATAATTACATACCAAAAGACTGGAAAACCTAGAAAAAATGGATAAATTACTAGAAATAATAATCTTCTGAGACTAAATACAAAAGAAATAGAAAATCTGAACAGACCAATTAGTAGTAATTGAAACTGAATCAGTAATCAAAAAACTCCCAAAAAAGAAAAGTCCAAAACCAGATGGCTTCACTGAATTCTCTCAAAAATTTAGAGTTAATAACTATCTTTGAACTATTTCAAAAAAAAATGCAGAGGAATAAATGCTTCCTTACTAATTCTATAAAGCCAGCATTACCCTGATATCTAAACTAGAAACAAACAAACAACAACAAAAAGCTATAGGCCGATATCCCTGATGAACAGAGACGCAAAAATTCTTGACAATATATTAGCAAACTGAATTCAATGATAAATTGAAAGGCTCTCACACCACAACAGAGCGGCACTTATTCTGGGGATGCAAGATGGCTCAACATCTGCAAATCAATCAATGTGATAAACCACATCAACAAAATAAAGGATGAAGATCATACGATCATCTCAATAGATGCATAAAAAGCATTTGACAAAGTACAACATCCATTTATGATAAAAAGTCTCAACAAAGGAGATATAGTGGAAATGTACCTCAATGTAATAAAGGCCACATATGACAAACTCATAGCTAACATCATACTCAACAGTAAAAACCTAAAAGCTTTTCTTCTAGGAGTAGGAACAAGATAAGGATGTTTATTGTTTTTTTTTTTTTTTTTAGATTTTCTTCATTTACTCATGAGAGACACACAAAGAGAGAGAGAGACAGAGAGAGAGAGAGAGAGAGAGAGAGAGAGGGGCAGAGACACAGGGAGAAGGAGAAGCAGGCTCCAAGCAGGGAGCCCGATGTGGGACTCCATCCCAGGACCCCAGGATCACGCCCTGGGCCGAAGGTGGCGCCAAACCGCTGAACCACCCAGGCTGCCTAATTCTCACTTTTATTTAACATAGTATTGGAAGAACAGCCACAGCAGACTACCAAATCAATACACAAAAATCTGTTGCATTTCTATACATTAAAAGAGAAAGACACTAGAAAGAAAAATATACTAGAAAGATAAAATAAGAAAATTCCAAGGACAATTGTATCTGCAAGAACAAAGACTTAGGAATAAATATTACCAAGGAGGTAAAAGACTGCTGAACAGAAAACTATAAGACATTGATGAAATAAACTGAAGATGATACAAATAAATGGAAAAACATGCCATGCTCATGGATTGGAAAAATATTGTTAAAATGTCCATACTAAAAAACAAAGTGATACACAGTGCAATCCTTATGAAAATTCCAATGGCATTTTTCACAGAACTAGAATAACCCTAAAGTTTATATGGAATCACAAAAGACCGTAAGTAGCCAAAGCTATCCTGAGAGAACAAAACTGCAGATATCCTGCTCCTAGATATAGGATTATTATAGCATGCTATAATAATCAAAACAGTACAATAATGGCACAAAACCAGATGCATACATCAATGAAACAGAATAGAGAGCCCAGAAATAAACTTACACTTACGTAGTCAATTGATCTTTAACAAAGTTGGCAAGAACATACAATGGAGAAAAGACAGTTTCCTTAATAAATAGATGGTGATGAGAAAATTGGACAGCAACATCCAAAAGAAACCAGACCACTTTCTTATACCATACCCCAAAATAAAATAAAATAAAAAATAAAAAATAAAAAAATAAAATAAAAATAAAATAAAAAAAGTACTAAAGACTTAAATGTATCATATGGATCCACAAAACTCTAGAAGAAAACACAGGCAGTGATTTGGTTTTAGCAACATTTCTGGGGGACCTATCTTTTTAAAAAAAGGACAGCAGTAAGCAAAAATAAACAGGACTATATCAAACTAAAAAGGTTTTGCACAGCAAAGGAAACCATCAACAGAACAAAAACACAACCTCCCGAATAGAAGATATTTGTAAATGAAATATCCGATTAGGGGTTAATATCCAAACTATATTAAAAACTCCAAAATATATTAAAAACTCGTCAACTCAATATTAAAAAAATAAGGAATTTTTACTTGAAAATGGGAAGAAGACTTGAAAAGCTATTTTTCAAAAAAAGACAAAGAGGCGATTAACAGGCACATGTAAAAATCTTAACATCAGCAATCATGGTGAAATGCAAATCAAGACTACACTGAAATATCAGTTTGAATCTGTCAGAATGGCTATTATCAAAAAGATAAGCAATAAAATGTTGGCGAGGATGTGGAGAAAAGGGAACCCTGGTGAACTGCTGGTAGGAACATAAATTGGCACAGCACTATGGAAAAACAGTATGACATTTACTCAAAAAATTAAAAATGTATCTACCAAAAGATCCAGCCATTCCACTTCTAGGTATTTATCTGAAGAAAACAAAATCACTAATTGGAAGAGACATATGCACCCCTTTACTATATTGGCAAAGATACTGAAGCAACCTAAATACGCGTATATACGAATGGATTAAATAAGTGTTTATGTGTGTGTATGTATATTTATATACAGATACACAGTGGAATATTAGTCAGCCTTAAAAAGGTGAAATCATATTATTTGTGACAACTTGGAAAAACCCAGAGGGTATTATCCTAAGTGAAATAAGTCAGAGAAAAACAAATACTGTATGATTTTGGTTATCTGTGTAATCTGAAAAGCAAAAAAAAAAAAAAAAAAAAAAAAAAAAGAACAAATAAAACAATACATGAACACTCACAGATACAGAGAACAAACTAATGGTTGCAGAGAGGAAAGGTAGGGATAGACGAAATAGGTGAAGGGGATTAAGAAATACAATCTTCCAATTACAAAATAAGACGGGATATAATGTACACGTAGGGCATTTAGGAATATTGTAACAACTTTGTATAATGATAAATGGTAACTAGACTTACTGTAGTGATCACTTCGTTATTTATTTATTTATTAATGATAGTCACAGAGAGAGAGAGAGAGAGAGAGAGAGAGAGAGAGAGAGAGAGGCAGAGACATAGGCAGAGGGAGAAGCAGGCTCCATGCACCGGGAGCCTGATGTGGGTTTCGATCCCGGGTCTCCAGGATCGCGTCCTGGGCCAAAGGCAGGCGCCAAGCCGCTGCGCCACCCAGGGATCCCCTACTTCGTAATTTATATAAACAAATCATTACGTACACCTAAAACTTAGAAGAAAATATTGCCTGTCACAAAATGTCCTTGAAAAAGGAAAACTGAACTACCATGTGTTCCAGCAATTCAATTTCTGGAAACACATCCAAAGGAAACAAAAACATGTAACTCTAAAGGGTATCTGCATGCTTATGTTCATAACCAAGACATGGAAACAATCTGTTCATTGATGTATGAACAAAGCAGGTGTATATATACATACATATATACATTGTATATATATATACACACACATTATATATACATTGTATATACAATATATACAATAATACAATGGAGTATTATCCAGCAATAAAGAACAAAGGTATCCTATCACTTGTGACAACAGGAATGGACCCTGGGGCCATTATTATGCTAAGTGAAATAAGTCAGAGAAAAGCCAATATTGTATGCTTTCTCTCATATATGGAATCTAAAACAAAAAACAAAACAACTCATAGGAAAAGGGATCAGATTTATGGTTGCTGGAGGTGGGGGTATAGAGAGGGGGAACAGGAGAAAGGTGGTGAAAAGGTGTAACTTTCCATACAGCATGACTGCAGCTAACACTGCTTCATGATACACATGAAAGTTCAGTTAATCCTGGTAATTCTAATCACAAAGAAAACAGCTTTTGCTTTTTAGTTTATCTATCGTAGATGAGATGATAGACGCTAAGTCTACTTATTGTGGTAATCATTTCACAACGTATATACGTCAAACCATTACGTTATATATCTTACACAGTGATGTGTATCAACTACGTACCAATAAAACTGAGGAAAAAAGAGAAAGGACAAGAAAGCTACATTGCTGAAATCTCTAGTATGAATGGTTTGGAGGGGGTATAGTAATATCTTTAAATAAAATAATCAAGTATTCAGTTGACCCCCTGAACAATATCAGCTTGAATTGCACGGCTCCATGTATATATAGATTTTTTTTTCAATAAAGCCCAGTAGTATAAATGTATTCTCTCTTCTATAATATATAATTTTAACATTTTCTTATCTCTAGCTTACTTTATTACTACAGTATATAATATGTATGACATACAAAATATGTGGTAATCAATTGTTTATGTTATTAACAAGGCTTCCAAGCAATAGCAGCCTACTGGTGTTTAAGGTTTTGAGGAGTTAAAATTGTACATGGATTTCTGTCTGTGAAGTCGGTGCACCTAACCTCTACATTGTTCAAAAGTCAACTGTAATTGTTTATGTGTTAATTAGTTAAAAATAGGACTCTTAATATGTTAGAGATGTGTTATATAAAAGTACTCTGTTAATGTAAATAAAACAAGTGTAATTCTTTTAGAATATAAAAGTTAGCATACTATACTGAGGAATATTTGTTCATTTAATACTGAGGATGGGATATTAATTTCTTCCATTTGGCAATTTATATCTACAAAAATAGAGAAGTAAAAAAAAATTTAAAAATGACACATTACATATATGAAACAAAACTATGCATTTATTCTGAAACACAAATAGTATAAATATATAATATTTTAAAATGTCTTTAATGTGATGTCTTCCACATTAGACACAAACTCTTTTTTCAGCCTTCCCAAACATTTTACAAATTACTATAATTTATACATGTTCATTTAGACTTATTAGAAGTTAATCTAATACTGATATTTATATAAAAGGTAACATTTATTGCATATTAAAACTTTATTATGCTTTCACAGGGTCTAGAAAGAGCATGGCTAATCCAAAAGACTAAAAATCTCTATTAGCACATTTTCAGTTTAAATGAAACATCAATCAGGAAGTATTTTATTGAGGGTACCTGGTCTAAGGCATAGGTAATAAACTAATGTAAAACTGACTCAAGGCAGATTACTTCTCAGCTAGTAATATTTAGAGTTCAAGTGACTTGCTACTCAGTAATACTTTGAAAAATTTAATAACTTTGACCATGATTCAGCAATCAACAAAGAACTTTTTTTTAGAGTAAAGTTATGTGAGGATAAGGAAAAATCTGGCATATGGTTTTATTCTTTAAGATCAAGTTTACTTTTTCCCCTAAAAATGAATTCCAATTTTAACTGAAATTCCTTCCATTAAAGCAAATGTAATTTATGATCAAACTTATCTGTCAAACAACCTCTATTCCAATAGAAATTTCCTACTCTTATTTCTAGGAAATCTTCCAACTTTGAAAGGGATATCTTTACTGTACATCCCACTTATTTATAAAACCTTCTTCTATTGAGA
Source organism: Nyctereutes procyonoides (assembly GCF_905146905.1). Lineage (NCBI taxonomy): Eukaryota > Metazoa > Chordata > Mammalia > Carnivora > Canidae > Nyctereutes > Nyctereutes procyonoides. The sequence goes on from NW_026575120.1 coordinate 815,836, forward strand.
TATTAGTGTTTAAATTTCTACCTATGACAAACCTGTACTCTGAATAATAACTCTTAAGCTTTCCTCCATTTCCTGATTTCCATCTGGTTTTCTCTTACATGTTAAAGTAAAATCAGAATCTCTGCCTTGCCAGGCATTTTTCCCCCTCTGGCACAACTTCTCCAAATGACCAATTTTTAGAAGAAAACAATATAGCCATAAAGTTGCCCAAAAAACATGTACTTTTTCTACTGCAATAGAAACCAAAATTCACAATTATTCAAATGCAGACATTTTTCTGTCTTGGACAACTTATACAACCTATATCTGAACTAATTGTCTATTGGTTAAATGCAAATATTCATGATTGAACTCCTCTTTTTAATGACTGGGTTGTAAGGAAGTTGCCTAATTAATTTTGGAACGAGGAAAAAAGCTAGGTTAACAGGTACAGAATGAAATGAGGAAGAAGTTTGGTTTAAAGAATAAAAAGCATTGAGATGAATATGGGATTATATAGAAATTTACTGTGTAAGAAAATGTGTTCTTTTGGTTTGTTTGTTGTGTTTTCTTTTAAATTTGTTTTTATGTGGAGGGGAAGTTAGATGAGCACCCAAGCAACTAAACCATGTTTGAGTTACTGTATAGTATTTCCACAGTGCCTTATTCTGAATATGTGTTTCCTAAAACTAGTATATCAAATGAATTTATGTCCCTTTAAACTGTCTGTGATCTGCTGGTCTCTTATTATGGGTTCTATATAGTTTCAAAGAAAGATACCTGATTGATTGCAAAAGACTGGAACTATTATGCCCTCTATCGCAGTGACTGCTGGGAAAATCGGAAGTTCTGCTGGTCTGTACAATATGGAAAGGTTTCTAAATACCCAGAAGACTCTGCCACAAATTTAAAACACTTACCTCAGTTATTTCATCTACAAATCCATAAAAATCATGTCTGGTCATTTTGAAGATTAAACAGCATGCCCTTAGCACAGCGCCAGTGAGACAGGCAATTAGTGAAAGTTAACATCTTTATTCCAATTATATATTTATAGTCCATATGGATACTTGCTCTTCCACAAAGCAAAGACAGATTAAATATTTTTCAAGTCTAGGAAAATAATTTTGTTTTTCCTAAAGTTCTATTGCCAAGAATGTGTATAGAAAGCAACAGAATGAAGGAAAAAGATATCTGTACTACTATATGCTGGCATTTGGAATAACAATATATATTGAGATGAAATTTAAACAAAAATCTGCACTAAATTGTTTTGTGATTTAGATACTAACTTACCAAGCCTCAGATACATATAGTTACAGATTTTCTCCTTTATTAGCTTTTACAGCTACCCATAAAATGTGTTCATTCTGAAACATGGTACAGAAGCAAAGAACTGAACACTGTATCATTTAAAGAGCAAATTTAATAAAACTAATTAAAAACTGGACTGCCTAAAAGTTAAATATTATTACTAAAGCTGTTCTCTTATGAAAAGCTAACTCACAGTAAAGGTCAAAAAAATTCATTGACTTCTGTGTCTAGATTTTCTATTTATTAACAAAAAGATTGTTTTTAACACTAGGAATTTATAGAGTATTTCATTATCCAATCATAAATCTATCATATTTATATAAAAAATTAGTATGAAAGTTTATGTTGGACTGGGTGAAGTGGAAGGCAATTTTTTTCTGCTAGGTAAAATAATTATTTAACTGTATTGCTTCTTAAATGTATCTTTAATTTTAAAAATTAAACAATAAATGGGCAGCTGATGTATTCTCTTGATTTATTGTGTATTAAAAGTTACTTTCTTGAGATGGCACATTAGTAGGTTTGATATTTCCTGACACTATGAATAATTTAAAAACAAATTGTTTTGAAAGTTTTATCATCATGATAGAAGGAAAAATAAGGCTTTCTATAGTTGAAAATAGTCATTTTTCAAAAAGGTTAAGAGGAAAAATAAACCATTTTTTGATAAAGAAATGAGGCAGTTTCAAACTAAAAATATAAATTTAAATGAAGCAACTTTATAAAATATTGTTACTAGCTAAAATTACATGCATAGGTACTTAATAAAAGAGGAACAGCAGTGGAACTTAAATATGATAGGATTTATCAACAATAAATAAACATTTATAGTGCAAATCATGCAGAAAAATTTCTCAAAGCAAAGACCACAGCAGTTATTCTAATCTGTACAAAATCAGTCTCAGTTCTGCATATAGTCTATCCAGAATATTTATGAATTCAGCCATTGTGATGAAATGCCAATTTGCAAATCATACATATAAATGTGCTTAGTCTTGTGTCATTTCTGTCTTGGTGGTTTATGTTTTCAGGAAAATCTGAAAAGAAAAGAACATAAAAAACCCTAAGATTTAACTTAAGATGATAAATTTTCATCTTCTTACATTCTTTTCCAATTATGATCTACCTGTAAGAAGATAACTTGACGATGAGGGAAAAGAAGTAGGGAAAGGATTCTAGCATGTCCGTATAAATACTCAGTGCCCACTTTCTTCTTAAACCATATTAAAAATCAACCCTTACCCAAGGGACTGGCAGTGTGATTTGTAAAACAAACAAACAAACAAAAACAATTCAATGTTAGCACCAATGTCATAAACAACTAGATTAAGAGAAGGGGCACAGAAGTCTGAGACAGAGATGAGAAAATCCTGCCACTTCCCTCCCTCTAAATGCTCTTTTCTCAGAGTCCACTCCTTCAGCCCACTTGTATCAGCACAAGATCCCATGACCCAAACTGCTGCTGGGCCGGTCTCTTTTCTGAGGATCGGTAGTGAAACCCTTGTTCATCTCCCTGGGCTGCTTGAACTGTCATTATATGATCAGACCTGTGGGCAGCAATGGTGGAGCATGTGCAAGTGGAGCAAAGAAAGGCTCTCTGAAGAGCATGTCAGGAAGCACAAGAGAGTGAGAGAGAGGAAAGAACAGAGACACAGAAAAGAGAAACAAGTAGCCTTGGCAAGAGTATGAGAAGGAGAAGTTATTATGGCCTCCTGTCGTGTTTTCACTCTCAGCAACTGGGCTGTCCTGTGTGCATTTTGCCTCTATAAAGTATGAGTTGTTCAATAATACGAGCTTTTATTTAACATTTGTTGGGGTGGGAACTAGTTTTCGCAACCAAATCACCCCTAAAACTAAACAGAGGACAGGAGAAGAAATATCTTGAGATCAGATAAAAGTGTGACCAAAGATACAGTGATAGGAGAAAGAACAGGAAATAGAGAACTTAAGAGGAAAATGGAAAATTGAAGTGGGTACTCTCAAATACATGCCAGATTATAGAAGGCTTAAAACCAGAGAGAAATTTAACAGTTATCCTACCATTGCTAAGGTCTCACCATAAGTTTGCAGCAGTGAAATTATACCACAGGGTGGTATTTGAGGAAGATTATTGTCAGTGCTGTGCAGGAAGGAGAAACACTACATTCAGGGGACTGGCAAGACAGTTACCGGAATCATTCTGGTGTAAGATGAAAAGCGACAGATGAAGTTCATTGTAAAGGAAGAACTGACAAAGGAGACTAGTGAGAAAGATGTCAATGAAGTGATAAGGTATACACCATACACCAGCTAAGAGATAAGAACTAACTATAGTTTCTGATTCTACCCAACACTGAAAAAAAATATTTAAGCTGACATCATTGTAACAAAATATCCAAGATTTCCTGGTTACATGCTAATGCATATAAAATTATGCTTAATGTATGAGGAATTTCATGTGTTATCTAACACAGAAGCTATGACAGAATTATGTCAGGCCCTGGTAAGAAGACTTCAATTAAAGAATATTCATGCAATAGCCTTCCGACACAAACTTTCTGGAAGACAATTTACCTATAGTGGGGCATGGAATTGGCTATGCACTGTTATTGCTTGTTGAAGTTTCTCTTCCTTGGCTCTTCTACAGTGGCAGATCTAGAAGATAAATGATTTAAAATACCAGTCACTTCTCCAATGATTTAACTATTACTTCTTAAATTATGACAGAATATGAAGTAAGAATCCTTTAACCTGTTGACATTTTTTAACTTGTGAATGTTTAACGTAGCTCAGAATTTAAGAATACCCAACTCCATAAACACTGACTTGTATTGGGAAGATAACCTTTGCTTGTGAACTAACAGAATGTTAAAACAAACCTTGACCCTTTAATTCTGATTGTGGAATTTCAAGCATCTGCATTTTAAAAAATATAAAAACAAAATCCTACTGTTGTTAACCAGGAAGCTTAATAAATACAAGCTTCAAGGTATAGTTATATAGTACCAGAGAAGAAGGAGCCAGAAACCAATGCCTTACCAATGTTCTAAGCATAGTCTTTAACGTCCCTAAACTTTAATTTTCTCTCATGGAAAATGGGGATAATAAAATCTGCCCACTTTCCTTAACAGGATATGTATACATATAGCACATGTTTTACAAAGTTTATTAACAAAAGGTTACTTTTCAAATGTGATGTTTCAGAGAAATTAGGTAAATATTTAAAACTCTATCAAAGGGCAAAACACTGTTAAGTAGATTTTCTTAATTTTTCTTTAAGTATAATGGAAATCAGAACAGAATAGAAACTATTCCAGAATGTTCTTAATATTATTCACAAATTTAAAAAAAAATTATTCCCTTTTTAAATAACTTGTTGAACGTAAGAAGTTGTATACTCCTATAATTATTAAGACCAGACTTAAGCTGATTTACTTGCTTCAGTACAAAATGAAAGTAAGATGTTGCTATCATTCTTAAAGAATAGAGGCTCTTCAGTTTCTCCTCATGGCACTCAAAACTCCAGCTCAGTAACATATTAAAGTTTTTTTTACTCATGAATATACTTAAGTAATCTGATATTGCTGTCACTTGTCCTCAACTGAAGAGTATTACATACTGTTCTCTTTTCCATGAAGCTACTGAGAAAATCATCTATTTCAGTTTTTCCCTCTAAGAAATCTTCAGCAATATTATCAGATTCTTCCTCAGCTTCATGTGCAGCTACTTTCAGTCTTGCCTGTAGGGCACTCACACTACAACTCTGAAAAAGAAAATCAAGTACTAATTTAGTTTACACTGCTCAGAAAACTCCTTAGAGGCAAAGGAAATGAGACGGGATAGTGAGGGGCAATTCACTATATGCTTTAAATAGCCTCTTATTTGAGGAAATCTGCTACCCACCAACTTGCTCAGCTTTTGGATACAGGAGTAGATACCAAATACAAAGTAACCCAATCCATTGGTTGCAAACCACTGAATGAGGGAAACTGAGCCAATCATTGTCTTCAAGAGTTAGGAATTAGGTCATTGTGGTAGGCACCCTCTAAGAGGACCCTTGTTATCCCCACCTCCTGGTACTTCTGTGTAAGCCCCTCCTCTTAAGTGTGTGCTGGACATGGTGACTCCCTTCTAATGAACAGAATATGGCAAAACTGATGGGATTACATATAGTCAAACAGACAAAAGACCTGTACAAACACTGCTGAGAGGAAATGAAGAAGACATAAGTGGAAAGACATCTTATGGGCATGGACCGGAAGACTCAGTATTGTTAAGATGACAATACTACTCAAAGTGATCTACAGAGTCAATGCTATCAATTCCTATCAAAATCTCCGTGACAGTTTTTTTGCAGAAAGTAAATAAAAATTAACTCAAAATAGATTGAAGACCTAAATGTATGAAGTAAGACTTTATTTTTTTATTTTACTTTTTTAAGTAGGCTTCATGCCTAGTGTGGGGCCTAACATGGTGCTTGAACTCACAACTTTGAGAGCAAGACCTGAGCTGAGATGAAGCATTGGACGCTTAACTAACTGAGCCACCCAGGCATCCCAAGACTATTTTTAATAGTTGTCATGCTAGTGGGTGTAAGGTAGCAACTCACTGTGAAATATTACACACAAGAATGAACAGGAATGAGCCATTTTCTCAACACCCTTGCCAACCCTGGTCATCTATCTTTACAAGTTTGGCTCATAAGGATGATATAAATTTTGATTATTATTATTACTAAAAGGTTCAATATCTGTTCAAATGTTTCTATCATTTATTCCTGGAATATTTACTGAGTATCTACTATGTGCCAAGTATTGGACCTGGTACTGGGTACACAGGAGAATAAGATATGGCATGTTTCTGCACTGCACAGTCCAGTTAAGTGATTTATATACTTTATACAGAAGACTGACTCATCATCCCCAAAGAGTCTGAGTGAATACATGTAGAGACAGGAGTAGGAATCAAGGTTGTATTTTTTTAAGTGTTTCAAAAATCATTTCAAGCAAGTCTTATATAAATGGCACAGAAGACACAGTAACTGTTAAAGCAGTTTGTCTACTGGACATTCATACTTCTCTTTGAATTTCTTGTTCTTTCCTATGCCTATCTTGGGCATCACTATCTTATTCCTAATATTAAGAGGATCCTGGAAATTGACAGTTGTGATGCTTGCTATTGGTTTCTAATATTCTTTATCAAGTTAAGGAATTAATTTCTATTCTTAGCTTACTAAGAGTTTACAAAGAATGATGTGACTATTATAAAAAAGCTTATTCACCATCTTCTAAACTCTAATGTGCAGCTAAGAGTGCTTCAGTTGCCTCTCTCAGACTTTCTGGTTAAGAGAGAGGGAGGACTGCTTACCTTTGATCCCTGACTCTGATACTTTCTATTTATACGACCTCATATAAATATCCCTGTGCTTCAGACTGCTTATCTGTACTATGAAAAAACTAATGACATCACCTACCTCCTAGGATATTGAGGGAATAATGGGCAATATATGAAAATAGTTTAATGCAGTGTAAGACACATAATCATTATTCAATGTTAGCTATTATTTTTATGTCTTTAATTCTAAAGGATGACCAAATTATCTGAAATCCATTATAAATTTCTATTCTCCTTTGCCATCATTTTTTTTTCTGTTGTTTTATTTTCTATTTTTTGTTTTATTACATTGGCTTTATCTTCCAGTATTGCTTTTAAAGGAAAGTGGATGTTGTTTTTATGACAATGGTTATTGATATGAGATAAAAAGATTATATCTCCTATTCCTATTTTTAAAGATTTTTCATAAATACGGGTTGAATTTTATAAAGTGCTTTTTTCAATTTAACTGGATTTCTGGCATAAAATCTATTATTTGTGGTGAACTAAAGTTTATAATTTTCATTTATTTTTCAACTTTCTAAGTTTTCATTTAAGATATCTATACATAAGCTTACTAGTGAGACTAAAGTTCAAGTTGTTAGATTTTATTAGAGGACGTAAACTGGCATTTATAATAACATTTTTAGGAAAGTTATTTATAGGGCTTTTTGTATTTTTCTGCCTTGGAACCAAATATAGTCTTGCATGAGCACCAATAATTTATAATGCCCCATAACTAAGAGCTATTCATCTCACTTGAAAGTATCAAGTCTTATAAAGACAGTCACCTAATAAATGCTTTCTGATAATAATGAAAGTATGAATGCAGCTCATACATATTGAGATTAAAAACTCTTATGGCACAGGAAAAGAGCTAAACATCTTACCTCACTAAGTTCATGCTGCCTTTGCATCTTCTTTTCAAAAGCAGATTTCAGTTGTGTAAGCAATTCATACTAAAACATAAAGTAAAAATGTTATTTTATTACATTTTTAAATTGTATGAATTTCTTTAAAATGATAATTCACTCACCTTATCTAAAACAGTTTGCCTTTTGGCTTCCAAGCTGGGCTCCAAAAGGAGATTTTTTCCTGTAAGATAAATTTCTGGTTTATTTCTAGGTAAACATCATATTTTTCTTAGGAAATTTAAGAAGTAAGAAAGACATACTTGCTAGCTCTTCGATACTTTTTACTAAGTCATCCTTGTCAGTAATAATCTGTTTTAGTTGGGGCAAAGTCAGAAACTGTTCTAGTAATATTTCCTCTTGTTCATTCATATCTGTAAGCTGTGACACACTAGAAACACAACAGGAAAGTTAATGAATATCAGTCATCTAGTTTTTCTCCATAATAAATATTCATAATTTTTTCCATTTTATTCGGTTGATATGCCTCTAAATAATTTTTGACCTATCAATATTTATACGTAAGAAGGGAAATTATACCTTAAAAAACAAATAAAAATCAACAACAGTGGAACATAAAGTAGTCTGAAAGTAGTAGTATCCAATCACAATAGGACCAGTAAGATGAAGATTCATGAACAATCACAACAATGTTTACCTGTATCTATTTAGCTAATAGATGTATGGCTATCACAATAAAAGATAAGTACATGAATTTGTGTGTTTACTGATATTCATAAAAGAGTTAAATAAAAGCAATTATGAAGGACTAAATCAAAACCAAAAATCAATACCCATAGGGTGAAAGAGGGAAATGGATGGGTGGGAGAGGAATAGAAGCGAAACCTTTCTGATCATATCTATTAGTTTTGACTACTGAGCTATATAAAGCACTGTATGATTTTTAAAACTCAAATTAAAAAAAAAGCAGTCCTTAAAATTCAGAGCAAATGAAAATAAATAAAACTTTTTTCCCTAAATTACGTATCATCCAGAGAAGTATTATCTGGATAACTTTAAAAAAAGCAGTATCCAGCTGTACATGTCAGGTGTGATAGAGCCAAAACACAAAATAAGTATAAAAACCAAAACTCTTATCCTGAATTCAATAATCACAGTAATACTACTAGTATTGTAATTTTGAAAAAGAATAAGCGCCTTTCAGAGAAATTATTTCAGGCCAGGGAAAAGAAATTTCACAATGAGCCCAGGGCATCTTTGTTTTGTCAGAAAGGATATATAGAATCCAAGGTGAAGAGTCTGCTAGTGATTAAAGATAGAACTGTTTAAGCATCAAAAAAGAACAGTGACTGCAATAGATTGAAACACATCAAATATTTTTTAAAAAAATTTATGAGTTCTTAATAACACAGAAACAATTACCAAAACAAAAAACTTTCCCTCTCAAAAACTTTGGAGCTTGTTTGTGCAACAACTCATTATTCTGAAACTTGAAAAAAACACCTAAATCAAAAAACAAGAATTTATCTTTCCATTCCTATATGAAGGGTATTTCAATAAAACTGAATAGTTGATACAGAAAGTTGTTCTTCACAAAATTCTGGCTGATTCTGGTAGTAGAAAATCACATTTGCAATCCTTAATGAAATACTGGGTTCCAGGTTTCTGTTTCAATCTTAATGTCACTAAAAATAGGGCAATGAGACATCATTGTTACCTCATGTGATGTAATAGGAAGTATGCATGCATTAGGATATTAAGTATTCTTGACAAAAGAACATATTTTTTTTTGCAGCATTGAAATATAACTGACATATAACATATAACATTGTGTATGTTTAAAGGGTACAGCTCAATGATTTAATACAACTGAACCCAAATTTAACTAAAATTCTAGATCCAGCCATGAAGAGCAAGAAATATGGGAAAAAGAATATCTTTAATGGTACCACAGGATGCAATCAGGCAAAAACTGGATATAGAAAATTCTACAAAACAACCGATTTCTTCAATAAATGTACAATAATATAACGTGTATAATATAGCATTTTCATCATAATTTTTTTAAAAGAAGGAAGGAAAAAAAAGAATCCTTCATAACATTGAACAGTAACAACAAAAAAAAATTGAACAGTAACTACTTCCTGAAGTTGCTGCAAGCATTACAGTACATAGGAAATCTTAATACATATGTGATATATTGTAAACTTTCACTGACTATTACCAGCAGGAAATAATGAATCACTATTTAGTATAAATAAATATAAAACACTGGGTCAATTAAGGTAAACTTGTTTTTTTTTTTTTTTTTTTTTGAAGAGTAGTTTTTCTCATGGGTATTTGGCCATATATCCCTGGTGGGGTATGTCCTAGAGACAAAAAGAACTACAAAATTGTTTAAAATTATACTCAGAAGTCTTGTAATAACAGCCTTATGAGTATTATAAAACTTCCATGGGGGGGATCCCTGGGTGGCGCAGCGGTTTGGCGCCTGCCTTTGGCCCAGGGCGCGATCCTGGAGACCCAGGATCGAATCCCACATCAGGCTCCCGATGCATGGAGCCTGCTTCTCCCTCTGCCTGTGTCTCTGCCTCTCTCTTTCTGTGACTATCATAAATAAATAAATAAAAATTAAAAAAAAAAACAAAAAACTTCCATGGGGTATAAGGGATGCAATGCTTCCCAAAGTTGAGTGGCCACAAAACAATTTTTTTCATAAAGTACCGTAGAGAAGTAGCGTTCCACAAGAAATGGGACCTTACACTTGAATACTACAAATTAATGTGTCATCCATTGGAATACAATTTGGCTCTGTAAAAACACTGTGCTAAGAACACTTTATGAGAACATTAATGTGTTTCTCTGTGTATAAAGTTCTACCTAAAAAAGGAACAACAAAAAGGTCTCAAGCCAAAAAATATCTGAAATCACCAGGAATGATGTCTTGAGAAATAATTTTTGTAATAATGTAAGCCTCAAGAGGGAAAGGACACCATTATCCTGGTAACTATTGTATCATTCCCAGCAATGAGGACAATCCCTGGGTATATACTAAGTCACTCAATAAATACAAACTATAAAACTGACTTATATAACTATATAACTTTCCTACCCAGACAACCACAATTTAGAAATATTGAGGATTTAAAAAATTTTTTCTTTAATATGAGTATGAAAATGATGATCTGCTTTGTATTTATCATTGTCAAATAGACAGTGAATACTATCATTACTTTCCCAAGCTTTTTACCTTAGTTCTGAGAGTTCTGGAAATGTATCAGGAACATCTGGCATCTTGTAACCAAAACCATTTTGGCTTATCTAAAGAGAGTTTGAAATGATATTAAGTTTTAGCCATTTTTTAACTTCCTATTTACTTATAAATGTAATTTTTAATGTACCACATCCTATAATGTTTCATCATCCACCTTTATTTCTGCACATTACATTGTCCTTATTCTGCCCTTCTTTCTTTACTACTATTTTTCAGGGTACTTTATACATAGAGGGCTGATTTTTTTTTTTTGTTTTTTGGGGGGTGAGGATCATGTAAGTACTTGTGTTAGCTTAGGCAAGTATATGACTGTTCAATAAAACTCTTAAGTGTATCTGTCTGTGACAAGTACAGAGAATTATCTGTGGATTTCATTGATATATACGGATACACTTGCCTCATGTAAAAGACACTGAATTTTAAAAAAAAGTAGTAAGTTGCAAAAGTCTGAATAGTTACATAACTAAGACAATAAGATAGATAAGGAATAGATAATTCATTGTTTTATAAATGACTTTTTAAAACTGAGGATCCGGGGATCCCTGGGTGGTGCAGTGGTTTGGTGCCTGCCTTTGGCCCAGGGCGCGATCCTGGAGACCCGGGATCAAATCCCACGTCGGGCTCCCGGTGCATGGAGCCTGCTTCTCCCTCTGCCTGTGTCTCTGCCTCTCTCTCTCTCTCTCTTTCTCTGTGTGACTATCATAAATAAATAAAGAAAAAAATATTTTAAAAAATAAATAAATAAAACTGAGGATCCTGGAAAGGTTCTCTTTTAATTTTGTTTATACTAATGATAATTAAAATTCATAATATTCACAATATTTGTTCATAACATTCTTTAATACAATGATGAAAGGTATTGGAAAGTAAAGTCTGCTTGGGCCAATATTTTAAATTACTACAAACATGAAAATTAGTAAGATTGAATACAGGAAAGTTTTATAATACTTAGGTATTACTGTGGATGAAACTCAAGGTTAAAATGAAGATTTTAAAATTGCTTCATATGTTTTATTCATTAAGTATTAGTCTCAGTAACATCCCACATGGCAACAGCTACCAGGTTATTTAAGAACACAGAATATTTTCAAAACCAATGAGACACTTGAAGCCCTTGGCATGGTAGACAGCAGATCCTCCACAATCTGATACCTACTTCTCTTACATGATCACTTTTTGCACCTTTGCCTATTTCCTATATGACCGCCAGAGAGATCTATTAAAGGCAGTTTCACAAAAACGCAGTTTGGTTTATGCCTCCGTGGTTTTTTCAGTACTAATACCTCTTTATGGAAGGCTTTATATAACCCCTTTCATCCTGACAAATTCATTACCATCTTCAAAAACTGGCCTTAAACATAAACAAATTTATTTTTCTGTCTCATATTGAAGTGAGCACCTACTACATGTATCAAGTGTGGTTTGAAGCACTAAGGATAAAGTGGTGAAAAAGGAGAAACACATTTTTTATAAAAGTATCCCTTCTAGGTCTACCTCCAATCCTAGGAGCACTAACCATTTTCTCAACTGCATCTTCACTCTAACTCTAGACTCTCTCTTCTACTCTACTCTAAGTTTCTCACTTACATTTAAGAAAACTCACTGGTTTCCTCTGAGTTTTTTTTTTTTTTTGAATTGAAAATGTGATTTAATCTTTTAACCTTTGTGCCTTAGTTAGTGGCTGACATGAGAAGGCATATAATAAATATTTGTCGATTGGATGAACTGTCAAGGATACAAAAATAAGGAAAACTGAAGATACTCACCGGTGCTGATGTGTCTGTTGTAGGAACAGGTAACGGCAGATTTGAAAGGATGCCAAAAGGAGCTGCAGGTTTTGCTGGTGTGTAACTTGTTGTTGAAGAAGAAATAGTGTCAGCAACAGACAAAGAAGTGACAGTCCTGTTAGGTTCTTGTGGGGGAAATGGAGAAAGAAATGGGAAACCCTGAGATGCATAAGGAGGCAGCCCACTTGGATTACTGTACAGGCTGAAGAGAAAGACAAAAAACAAAAACAAAAACAAAAACAGTAGATTAGACTTTAGGGGGAAACCTATAAAACTACTGCCAATTAGTTTGAGAATAATAAATAACATGGTCATGCCACAGAGACAGGATCTTGTTACTATAATCATATAATTGAATTAAAAATTCTATAAATTGATTAAATATGACCCCCTCTCCCCCCAAAAAGAAAAACGTTTTAGAAAACATATAATTCCACTCATCTGAGTAGAAGTGAATAGACAGGCTTTTTGGGTTTTGAGCATTCCATTAGCATAAATCACTGACATCATAAAGAGAATGAAGAACTTTGAATCCAGAAAATGTATTTACAACAGGTTGCTTGAACAACAGCTCTCACTTTATCTAGAAAAATATAAATGAAATTCATGACTGCTTTTCTAAATGATCTTAAAGGAAAATAGTTAGATGTATAGAAAAACTGCTAAAAATGTTAAAATATAAAAAATACACATTAAAAAACACACACGTAGATTAGAAAAAGTGGTACAGCAGCATGTACTCAGGATTGAATCAGAGAGCAATATTTTTTTCTGCATGTAATAAATATTTGGGTCCTGGTTCAAGATGACAAGACAGTAAGATCTTGAAATCACCTCCTACAAGGAGTGCACTAAATCTTCAGAAACATGAGTAATTTAATTCCTCAAGAAAAAAAACCCTAAAATATAGTTGTGTAACTCCTACAAATCAGCAATCAAGAAAAATTAATATTGAAGCAAGCAGGAGAGGCTAAGCCACAATCTCCCTGTAAACCCAACCCTCCGCACAGAGATGTCTAACCAGGAGAGCTCAAAACCTGAAGCTTCTTCCTGAAGGGCAAGAGTTTGAACCCCACACTGAACAGTCTCTCTTTTAAGCTCTGCATCTCAAAGAAGAGTCCCCCAAACACCTAGCTTTGAAAACCAAAGGGGCTTGTGTGCTTGGACTCACTCACCCCACCCAGAACCCAGCACAGAAGCAGTTGATTGAGAGGCACCCAGATTTTTAGCTGAAAGAGTCTCAATTCCTAATCTTAAAGTGTCAGCTTAAGGGACAGGTACCTAATGTAACCCACAACCATCAACCCACTGGGATATGCTCTGGGGACAAAGGATGGTGGGACCTCTCCTCATGCTCTCTATCACATTCCAGACCACTAATATCTCTTGGAGGAAAGCTCTTATGCACATATGGTGCCTTATTTTTATGTCTGGTGCTCCAGTTTTGGTAGCTGTCATCCACGAGATCCCACTGACTGCACAACTCTGGAGGTAGGGGGTTCATGTTCCTGGGTCCATGGGACTGTAAAACAATGACATGCTACTACTCCCAGGGCGCTGCACAGACAGCAGATTGAACACACCCCTAGTCTTCCTGCGAAAGAGTCTGATAAACACACCTAAAAGCTTTTGCTTGATGAGGCTTCTGGTTTGGCACACAACTAGAGGTCTAGGGAGGCAATCCCAGGAAACGTAGGTTGGTGGATGCCATCTCTGCACACTTCCTCAGCCTCACACCAGCTTACCAGTATCTCCAGAAAGAAGCTTATACAATCATCTGGAGCCTCAATTTTGCAACTCTATCTCAGGACCACATTTCTAGATCACCTGGCTTCGGTGGCCAGCAGGGCTTTCACTTGCAGCCCCACAAGACTACATATATTTGCATACTTTAAAAAAAGCTACCTGAGGGTCTGGCTTCTAATCAGCCTGAATCTAGGTGATGGATGAGATCCTCTCAGGCCCTGGCACACTCTCAAATACTGGAAGCTATTAAGAATATAATAGGCTCCTTGGACAATTACAATGATTTTATAGACAATCAAGAGGTAGGGCAAGTAAATAATAAGGTTCATCTCCTGGTCCAGTCCTCAAGACTGAGGTGGCTTGAGTCTTCAAGGTGGCTGTTTTATCTTAGGCATAGAAACAAACAGAGTCAAGGAAAATGATAAAAAGAAATACAGTCCGAACGAACAAACAAACAGAAAACCTTGGGGAGGTGGGGGGAGGATATAATAAAATGGAATTAAGTAATTTACCTGATAAGAGTTCAAAGTATTATACTTGGGGGAGAATGGATTAACACAATAAGAGCTTCAACAAAGAGATAAAAAATATTAAAAAGTACCAAACATGAGTCAGAGAGGTTAAAAAAAATACACTGGAGGATTTCAACAGCAGACTACGTGAAGCAGAAGAAATATTTAGTGTATTCAAAGACAAGGCAGAGAAACTCATCCAAATCAGAAAAAAAAGAAAAATGCTCCCTGATTTGAAACTATATTACAATGTTATAGTAGTCAAAACAGAATGTTACTGGCATAAAAGCATGCAAATAGATCAATGGATCTGAATACAGAACCCAGAAATCTATGCATATCCTGTAACCAAGAATACACAATGGAGAAAGGACAGTCTCTTTAATAAACAGTACTAGGGAAAATGGATGGCCACGGGCAAAAGAATGAAATTACCACTTCCTTACATCAAATACAAAAATTAATTCAAAATGAATTAAAGACTTAAGTTTAAGATCTGAAACCATTAAACTCCTAGAGGAAAGCCTAGGAAGTAAGATTCTTGAAACTGGTCTTGGTGATGATTTTTTGCATCTGATACCAATGGCAAAGGCAACAAAAGCAAAAATAAACAAGTGGGACTATATCAAACTAAAAAACTTCTGCACAGCAAAGGAAACTATCAACAAAAAGGCACCTTACTAAATGGGAGAAGATATTTACAAAAAATATATCTGATAATCAGGAGCTAATATCCAAACTACGTAGAGAAACCATATGATAGCAAAACATAATCCAGTTAAAAGAATGGTCAGGGATATTAATAAAAACTTTTCCAAGATAACATACAGATAGCCAACAGATACACACAAAGATATTCAGCATCACTAAGCATCATGAAAATGCAGATCAAAATCACAATGAAATATCACGTGATACCTGTTATAATGGATATCACTAAGAAGACAAAAAAACAAGTGTTATGGAGGATGTGGAGAACAGGAAACCCTGTGTACTCTTGGTGAGAATGTAAATTGGTGCAGCATAGTATGGAAAATAGTATAGAGGTTCCTCAAAAAAAAAATTAAAAATATAATTACCACACGATCCAGCAATTCCACTTCTAGATATTTACCCAAAAAAATGAAAACAGTAACTCAAAAAGATTAATGCATCTCCATGTTCACTGCAGCATTGTTTACAACAGCCAAGACATGGAAGCAAACAAATGTTCATCAATGGATGCACAGAAATAAAAATGTAGTGTTATATATGTGATGGAATATTAAATGTCACCTTGCCACTTGTGGTAATAACATGGATGGCTCCTGCAGGCATTTTAAGTGAAAGAGTCAGGAAAAGAAAGACAAATACTGTATGATCTCATTTACATGTAGAATCTAAAAACAACAATACAGAACAGTCAAGTTCACTGATACAGAGAACACAGTGGTAGTTGCCCAAGTAGGGGTTGGGGTGAGTGAAATGCATAAAGGTGGTCAAAAAGTACAAACTACCACTTATAAGAGAAATAAGCCAGGGGATATAATATAGAGTATGGTGACTATATTTAATAATACTTACTGCATATTTGCAAGGTGCTAAGAGACCCTATGTTAAATGTTCTCATCACAGGAAAAATTCCAGCTATATATAAGGACAGATTAAGTAGATTTATTGTGGTGATCGTTTTGCAGCATTTGTACAAATGTGGAATTACACTGTACATCTGAAACTATATAATGTTGTATGTCAATTAAACCTCAAAAAACATTTTACATTTTTTTCTCTTAGAGAAATTCAGAGAACCAGTCTCTAAAATAAGTAGGGTAATTCAGGCCTTACTGCAGGTAAAAATTATCTAAACCAATATTTAAATTAGTATTAGTTTTATATGGGTCAGTCATTCTTATGTAAAGGATAAAAAGGCTTATGCTGATTTTAAATAAAGTGCTAATACTCAATAGTTCACATTGTTTTTGTGGTATAATAAGAAATGTATTTGGTCTTCAACTAGGTTCCTGGCACAGGGTTCCTAAGTGATAGGAACCTGTTTTTGTTATTCATAACACTGAATCTATGCTAATGAGGTGACCCTGTTTGGGCTCCTACAGTCTCAGAACGGGACAGGTCACTAGAAAGACACAATGATGAAGGGCTGGAATTATGAGCTACACCCACTGACCTCAGGGAGTAAGGGGCTGCACACTAAGCTCTATGAAAACTCTTGAACAATGAGATCTGAAAAACTTTATTGGTGAATGCATCCACATCGGGAGGGTAGTGCATTCCAGCCCATGAGGACAGAAGCTTCTACATTTGGGACTTTCCCAGTCCTTGACCTGTGTATCTCTTCACATGGCTATTCATCTGTATCCTTCGTAAGTTCTTTTATAATAAACTGGTAAACATTAAGTAAATATTTCTCTTGAGTTCTTTGAGTGGCTCCAACACATTAATAGAACCTGCAAGGTCGGGGGTGGTTATGGGAACCTCTGAGTTTATATCCAGTTGGTCAGAAGCAGGAGAACAACCCGTGGATTTGACTCGTGTTGGAAGCGAAGCAGTCTTCTGATACTGAATCTATAACCTGTGGGACCTGACACTATCTTCAGGTAAACAGCATCAGAAATTAATGAAATTTATAGGAAACCCAGTCACTGTCTGCTGACAATTGGAGAATTACTTGGTGTTGGAAAACACACATAGAGTACTGAAACATGCTCCAAAATACATAAAGCTTGAACAATTTTTTAAACTGGAGTATTATTATTTCATTAATGACAAATTAACGAGTTGGAATTATGTTGGAAAGTAATTTTTATTATGGATTTTGAAACATACAATGGTACTAAAGTTCATATGGAAAATTATAGAGAAAAGTATCTGAAGGAGGGTTAAGAAGAGATTAACTGTGACAGCAACACAAATTATAAAACTTTAATAATTACAAGAAAAAAACAGAAAAGAGAACTTTTTTTTTTAGAGTAAATAGTGGTAAATGGATATGCAGATCAATGGAACTAAATATAAAATCCAGCAAGACCCCAAAACACATAAAAGAAAAAGGATATTTAAAAAGAGAGAGAGAATAAGGATATAAGACAGATCAGAAATAAATGGAAAAAAAGATCAGTCAATAAACAGTGCTGGAAAAATAAAATTAAAAAAAGTAAACAGTGCTAGGACAGCTTGAAAAAACTGAATTAGAGTCAAATACTTATAAAAGGATAAAAACCAAATTCATCAAAAATTTAAATGCTTAAAACTAAATCTTACAAGAATTAGAAGAAATCATTGGGAAATAATAACCTTCGGGTGGGAAAGAACATTCCATCATCCCAAATTCTGAGGTCATAAGAGAAAAAGATTAATTGCTTGATATTAAGAAAGAACAAAAAACAAAAACCTCTACATGACAATGCCCATTATAAGTTAAGACAAATAGCAAATTGGGGGAAAACATTTAAAACTCCTATCACAGACACAGGGATAATTTCTCTTCTAACATATAAAAAATTCCTACAAATTGATAAAAGACTAATAACTCCACAGCAAAATGGAAAACAGGATAGAAGACAGATTACAGGAAAGAAAAACATCTCTAAATCATAGAAAAAAGATACTGAACTTCATTGTTAGTAAGATAAATACAACTAAAATTATACTAACATATTATGTTCTGCTTATAAATTGACAAAGATCCATTCCAGTAATATATTATGATGGCAAAGAGTATGGGAAAGTAAGCATTGCGTATAGTGGAAGAAGAAACTGTTGGAACTTACTCTGCCGGGCAATTCTGCAGTATTTGTCAAAATTACAAACGTGCATGCCACTTTGAGAATGTATCCAAGAAATAAACTCATATTTGGCTAGAACTTTATTTTTAAGGTTATTTGCTACAGCAGTGAGGGGTAAAGAAAGAGTGGAAACAAAAGTATCCATCAAAAGGAGTCCTGTTAAATAAATTAGACTGCATCTGTAAAACAAGTACTTTGTGGTCACAAAGAATAAAGAAATGCTTTATATTCCAACATAGAAATCTCCAAACTATACCCTTTAGTGAAGAAAAAAAAGGGAGGAGGGGTATAGTATGCTACTATTCATATAATGAAGGAGGGAATAAAATGCTCCAACTACATATTTCTTTATTTTTTTTTTATTTTTTTTTTTAAATTTTATTTTATTTATGATAGGCACACAGTGAGAGAGAGAGAGGCAGAGACATAGGCAGAGGGAGAAGCAGGCTCCATGCACCGGGAGCCCGACGTGGGATTCGATCCCGGGTCTCCAGGATCGTGCCCTGGGCCAAAGGCAGGCGCTAAACCGCTGTGCCACCCAGGGATCCCTACATATTTCTTTATATGTCATAAAATATCTTGGAAATTCTATGCATACTTATTCGAAAAAATTCTGGATATCATCAAAAAGAAAAACTAGTTTATACGGGAGAAGAAAGTTGGAAGGAAGACTTTATTCCATATCACTTTATATTTTTTGAATTTTGATTCAAGTAAATACATGATCTATTGATAAAATTAAGTTAAAATACGTTTTCTGGGATCCCTGGGTGGCGCAGCAGTTTGGTGCCTGCCTTTGGCCCAGGGCGCGATCCTGGAGACCCGGGATCGAATCCCACATCAGGCTCCCGGTGCATGGAGCCTGCTTCTCCCTCTGCCTGTGTCTCTGCCTCTCTCTCTCCCTCTCTCTGTGACTATCATAAATAAATAAATAAATAAAAAATTAAAATACGTTTTCTAATTTAGCTTGTTTATTTAAAAAAAAAAAAAAGGCTCATCTCGGAGTTCCTGTGTGGCTCAGTCAGTTAAGCATCTGCTTTCGGCTCAGTTCATGAGACCCGCGTTGGGCTCCCTGCTCGGTGAGGAGTGTGCTTCTCCCTCTTCCCTTGCTCCTTTTCTCTCTCTCTCTCTCTCTCTCTAATTCACACACTCTCTCAAATAAAAAATATTTTAAAAAATTAAAAAATGGCTCATCTTTATGTTAAAACTTTTATCTAAAGATATGTTAGTGACATAAATAGAAGTTACTTGGAAATAATATGACCTACATGAAAGAGCATTTGTGTTATCCTTGAATTAAAGTCTTTATTCTGAACGAATTTGCTTTGTTTTGACCTCAGTAGCATGTACAACCTATTAAAAAATCTCTAAGAAATGTATCAAACCAGCATTTTAATAACCTGTACATAATCATAGAACTTATTTGAAATGGGAATAAGTAAACTTATTGGCTTATATTTTCAAATAAGGTAAATGAACTTATATCCAGCCCTACCCTGAGAGAAAACAGGAAATACAGTTTTTATGTAAGGAATATTGGTGAGGCCTATGACTCCAGGACAAAGACACAAGAGAGCAAAGATGAGGGCTGGGGCTGATGGACCTAATGAACTGGATAATCTAGCTAAGGAGATTTCTAGGCAGTGTTCAAGAGGCTACCTGACTCCTGAGCAAGAGCAATTTCTTGAAAATTAGGTAGGACTGGGATATAAAACCAAGAAATATTCTGAGAAAAGAAAACAAAAAGACCAACAAGAAGGTGCATCATCATTAAATTTCAGAATACCAAAAATGTTTTCTAAAATTTACAATGGATCAGAAATCAAAAAGGCATTGGACACTTTGCAATAACAGAAGTCATATAGACAACAATATAGCAATATCCTCAAAATTGAGTGGAAAAGCACTTCAACTTAGAATCTGAACTATACTGATTATGAACTCTATGGGGTAGATTAAAGATTTTTCACTTCAAAATTTATCTTCTAACAATCTGTGGCATATTGTATTTTCAAAAAATGGACACAGCAATATTTCTGGTCCCATACTCCCCCAGAACCTTGCCATTCCACCAACAAGAAGCCTATTTTTCCTTCCCTTGAATCTGATCAGGATATTGTAACTGCCCCCACAAATTGAATGCAGCAAAAATGACAGTGAATGACTTCAGCATCTAAGTCATAAAATAAATATGACTTCCTCACAGCTCTTAATATATTCATTCTGGGGATCACCATTATGTTGTAAGGAAGCCCAAGCCACAGAGAGAGGCCACGGGTAGATAGGTATTCCATCTGACATCCCCAGGTAAGGCCTCTGATGAGTAGGCTGAGAGCTCACTGATGATAAGGACAGCATACAGGAGCTCTCTGATGAACCCTTCCTGAATTGATGATTAGTGAGCAAAATTCATGTGTTCAACGTTTTTAGCCAAAATTTTGCTAAACCTTAGTAGCCAGAACAGATTTTATCACCTAGAAGTGGAAAGCTGCTGGTATTTAAAAAAAAAAAAAAAAAAAAAAAAGGAAGGAAAGAAACGAAAAAGAAAAACCTAAAACATGGGAGTAGCTTTGGAACCTGACAGGTGAAAGCCAAATGCACCCTCAAAGAGAAGCCTGAGGGACTGTGAGGATGCGCCAAAGAGTACTGGCAGGAAAAGTGAGGAAAATGTTGGAATGGGAACTTTGTTATGTATTAGTAGAAAGTTTACCAACACTGTTGGCTGCAATAACGGGGAAAGTAGAAAATATACAAGTATGACTCATTTTATTGTGCTTCACAGATACTGTTTAAAAATTGAGAATTTGTGGCAACCATGCATCAATCAAGTGCAGGGTGTAGCAGCAAGTGCTGATATAGAAGCTGCAGAAAGTTACCCAGAAAATCTAGCTAAGACAATTAATGAAGGTGGCTACACTAAACAAGATTTAATTCTAACCCTAATTAAACAGCCTTCTATTGAAGAAGATGCCATCTAAAACTTTCATAACTGGAGAAGAGAAGTCAATGCCTGGCTTCAAAGGTCCAAAGGACAAGCTTACTCTCTTGTTGGGGGCTAATACGGCTGGTGACCAAACTGAAGCCAATACTCCTTGACCATACTAAAAATCCTAGGGCCTTTAAGAATTATACTAAATCTACTCTGCTCTATAAATGGAAAAAAAAAAAAAAGCATGGATGACAATACATCTGTTTATTACACGGTCTACTGAATCTTATAAGACCACTATCGAGATCTGCTCAGAAAAAAAAAAGGTTCCCTTCAAATTCTGATTACTCATTAACAATCCACCTGGTCACCCAAGAGCTCTGATGGAGACATACAATTAAGAATAGTGTTACTTTCGTGCCTACTACCATGATATCTATTCCATAGCCCATGGATCAAAGAATAATGTCGACTTTCAAGTCTTATTAAAGAAATACATTTTGTAAGGCTATAGCTGCCAAAGACAGCGATTCCTTGGATAAACCTGGACAAAGTAAACTGAAAACTTTCTGAAAGTATCTGCCATTCTAGATACCATTAAGAACATCTGTGATTTGTGGGAAGAAGTCAAACATGTAAGGAGTTGAGAAGCAGTAGATACCAACCCTTAAGGACAACTTTGAGGCATTCAAGATGTCAGTGAAGGAAGTAATTGCAGATGTGGCAGAAATAGTAAGAGAACTAAAATTAGAAGAGGAGCTAAAGATGTGACTGAACTGTTGCAATCTCAGGATAAAACTTTAATGTAGTTACTTCTCAGGTTTGAGCAAAGAAAATGGTTTTTAAGATGGAATCTACTCCTGGTGAAGATGCTGTGAAGATTGTTGAAATGACAACAAAAGATTTAGAATATTCCATAAACTTAGTTGATAAAACAGCAGCAGGATTTAACAGCACTAACTTCAATTTTGAAAGAAGTACTACTGTGGATAAAATGCTATCAAACAGCATTGCATGCAACAGAGAAATCATTCATAAATGGAAGAGTTCATCAATATGGCAAACGTCACTGCTTTAAGAAATTGTCACGTCATCCCAAACTTCAATAAACACCTACCCTGGTTTATCAGCAGCCATCAACATTGAGATAAGACCCTCTACCAGCAAAAAGATTACTACTCACTGAAAGCAAGCTCAGATAATGGTAGGCATTTCTTAGCAATTGACAATTTAATTTATGTAATTATTTTATCTTTTAATCTTTTATTAAGTTTTTATTTTAATTACCGTAGAGTTAACATATAGCATTATATTAGTTTCAGGTGTACAACAGAGTGATTCAACAATTCTTTTTTAAAATTCCCCTGGCTATTCGGGGTCTTTTCTGATTCCACACAAATCTTAAAATAATTTGTTCTAAGTCTCTGAAGAAAGTCCATGGTATTTTGATAGGGATTGCATTGAACGTGTAAATTGCCCTGGGTAACATTGACATTTTCACAATATTAATTCTGCCAATCCATGAGCATGGAATATTTTTCCATCTCTTTGTGTCTTCCTCAATTTCTTTCAGAAGTGTTCTATAGTTTTTAGGGTATAGATCCTTTACCTCCTTGGTTAGGTTTATTCCTAGGTATCTTATGCTTTTGGGTGCAATTGTAAATGGGATTGACTCCTTAATTTCTCTTTCTTCAGTCTCATTGTTAGTGTATAGGAATGCCATTGATTTCTGGGCATTGATTTTGTATCCTGCCATGCTACCAAATTGCTGTAGGAGTTCTAGCAATCTTGGGGTGGAGGCTTTTGGGTTTTCTATGTTGATTCAACAATTCGATTCACCCCGTCCTCATCATGACAAGCACGCTCCTTAATCCCCATCACCTATTTCACCTAACTCCCACCAACCTCCCTTTCTGGTTACCATCAGTTTGTTCTCTATAGTTAAGAGTCTGTTTCTTGGTTTGTCTCCTTTTTCTTTGCTTGTTTGTTACTTAAATTCCATATGTGAGTGAAATCATGTGGTATTTGTCTTTCTCTGACTTATTTCACTTTGCATTATACTCGCCAGCTATACCCATGTCGTTGCAAATGGCAAGATTTCATTCTTTTTATGGCTGAATAATATTCCACTGTATATATGTATCACTTCTCTATCCATTTATCTATTGATGGGCATTTGGGCTGCTTCCATAATTTGCTTGTTGTAAATAATGCTGCTATAAATGTAGGGGAGCATGTATTTGTTTCAATCAGTGTTTTGTATTTTATGGGTAAATACCCAGTAGTGCGATTACTGGATCATAGAATACTTCTATTTTAAAATTTCTGAGGAACATCCACACATTTTTCCACAGTGGTTGCACCAGTTTTCATTCCTACTGGTGAAAGTGGACACTTGTGCATTGTTCCTGATCTTGGGGGAAAAACTCAATTTTTCACCATTAAGTATAATGTTAGTTGTAGGTTTTTCATATATGGCCTCTATTATGTTGAAGTGTATTCCCTCTAAACCTACTCTGTTGAGTCTTTGTCATGAATGGATGTTGTGGTTTGTCAAATGATTTTTCTGCATACACTGAAACAATGATATGGTTTTTATCCTTTCTCTGATATGTTGTATCATGGTGATTAACTTCATTTTGTTTTTAAAGATTTTATTTATTTATTCATGAGAGACACACAGAGAGAGGCAGAGACCTAGGCAGAGGCAGAAGCAGGCTCCCCATGGGAGCCTGATGTGGGACTCAATTCCAGGACCCTAATATCATGACCTGAGCCAAAGGCAGATGCTCAACCACTGAGTCACTCAGGTGTCCCAATGACTGACTTGAATATTGAATCACCCCTTGCATTCCGGTAATAAATCCCACTTGATTGTAGTGATGATTTTTTTTAATGTATTGTTGGGTTTGGTTTGCTAGTATTTTGTTGAGGATTTTTGCATTTATATTTATCAGAGATACTGGCCTGAGTTCACTTTTTTTGTGGTGTCTGTATCTGGTTTTGGTCGTAGAATTATACTGCCTTCGTAGAACAAATTTGGAAATTGTCCTTCCTTTTCTACGTTTTGAAATTGTTTAAGAAGAATAGGTAATAACCCTTCTTCAAATGTTTGTCAGAATTTGCTTATAAAGCCAGCTGGTTCTGGACTTCAGGTTTTTGGGGGAGTTTTTTGATTACTGATTCAATTTCCTTGCTAGCCATCGGTCTGTTCAACCTTTCTTTTTCTTTCTGTTTCAGATTTGGTAGGTTATATGTTTCTGGGAATTTATCCATTTCTCCTGGGTTGTTCCAATTTGTTGGCATTTTTCATAATATTCTCTTACAATTGTTTGTGTATCTGTGGCCTTGGTTGTTATTTCTCCTCTCTCATTTGTGATTTTGTTTGAGTTCTTTCTCTTTTTCTCTTAATAAGTCTGGCTACAGGTTTATCAATTTTTGATTTTTTCAAAGAACCAGCTCCCGGTTTCACTGATCTGTTATATTGTTTTTTTTTTTTTTTTAGTTTCTCTATTATTTACTTCTGCTCTAATCTTTATTATTTCCTTCCTTCTACTGGTTTGCGGTTTTGTTTTCTCTAGCTCCATTAAATGTTAGGTTTTTTGAGATTTGTCTTGCTTCTTGAGATCGGTCTATATTGCTATAACCTTCCCACTTAGAACCACTCTTGCTATATCCCAAGGATTTCGAATCACTGTATTTTTTCATTTTTGTTTCCACATAAGTTTTGATCTTTTTTTTGATTTCTCAGTTGACTCATTCATTGTTTAGTAACATGTTATTTTATTTCCATGTATTTGCTCTTTCCAGAGTTTTTCTTATGGTTGATTTCTAGTTTCTTAGTATTATGGTCAGAAAAGACGCATGGTATGAATTCAATCTTTTTGAGTTTGTTGAGACTTGTTTTGTGACCTAAAATGTGATGTATTCTAGAGAATGCTCCATGTGCACTTGAAAAGAATATGTATTCTACTGTTTTAGGATGGAATGTTCCTAATATATCTGTTAAATTTATCTGGACCAGTATATCATTCAAAGTTTCCTTGATTTTCTCTTTGGATGGTATGTTCAATGATTTAAGTGGGAAGTCCCCTACTATTATTGTGTTACTATCATTTAGTTCCTTTATACTTGTTATTAACTGTTTATGTATTTAGGTGCTCCTATGTTGAGTGCATAAATATGTACAATTATCATATCCTCTTGTTTGTCCCTTTTATTATCATATAGTGTTTTTCTTTCTCTTATTTATCCTTGTTTTAGTCTACTTTGTCTAATATAAGTATTATTACTCTTTCTTTTGACATCCATTTACAAGGTAAATGTCTCTCCATCTTCTCACTTTCAATCTGTTGGTGTCTTTAGGGCTAAATGAATCTGCTGTAGGCAGCAGATAAATGGGTCTTTTTTTAAAAATTAATTCTGTCATCCTATGTCTTCTGATTGAAATGTTTAGTCCACTTACATTCAAAGTAATTATTGATAGTTACATATTTATTGCCATTTTGTTACTTGTTTTGTGACTGTGTCTTTAGTTTCTCTCTAATCCTTTCTTCTCTTGTTCTCTCTCATGGTTTGCTGATTTTCTTTAGTGATACACTTGGGATTCCTTTCTCTTTATTCTTCGTTTATCTATTACTGGTTTTGAATTTGTGTTTATCATTAGGTTTGTATAACATATCCATTTCCTTCCCCAGATTAAGGGAAGTTATTATTTCTTCAAAAAATTTTTCTGCCCCCTTTTTCTCTCTCTTCTTTTTCTGGGATCCCTTCAGTGTGAATGTTATTATGTTTGATATAGTCACTGAATTCCCTAAGACTATTCTCAATTTGCATAAATTTTTCTTCTCTCATTTGTGCAGCTTGGTTACTTTCCAAAACTCTGTCTTCTGTATCATTAATTTGTCCCTCTATTTCATCTATCCTGTTATTTATTCCATCAAGTGGATTTTAAATTTCATTCATTGTGTTTTTCATCTCTAATTGGTTCTTTTTTTGTCCTTTTAAGGGTTTCCCTGATGTCTTCTCCTCTTTTCTCAAGTCTACTAAGTATCTTTATGATCAATACTTTATTTTTATTTTTTTTAAAATTTTTATTTATTTATGATAGTCACAGAGAGAGGGAGAGAGAGAGGCAGAGACACAGGCAGAGGGAGAAGCAGGCTC
Organism: Nyctereutes procyonoides; assembly: GCF_905146905.1. Taxonomy (NCBI): domain Eukaryota; kingdom Metazoa; phylum Chordata; class Mammalia; order Carnivora; family Canidae; genus Nyctereutes; species Nyctereutes procyonoides. Next base: position 842,549 of record NW_026575120.1, read on the forward strand.
CATGCACCGGGAGCCTGATGTGGGATTCGATCCCGGGTCTCCAGGATCGCGCCCTGGGCCAAAGGCAGGCGCCAAACCGCTGCGCCACCCAGGGATCCCATGATCAATACTTTAAATTCTCTATTGGGCATATTACTTACATTCATTTCATGTAGCTCTCTGGCAGTGGTTTTGTCCTATTCTTTCACTTGGGACATATTTCTCTGTCTCATTTTGTTTATCTCTCTGTGTCTCTTTCTGTGTTAGGAAAGTCAGCTATACAAACTGCTCTTGAAGGTAATGCTTTATGTCTAAGAAGTCCTGTAGTGCCCGGCAGTGCAGCGCTCCCTGTTCCCCGGGACCTGCTGCTTCAGAGGGTGTCTCCTATGTATGTTGCATGTGTCCTATTGTGTTCTTGCCAGTTTTCCCTTCAGTTCAGTTTTCTGCAGTGGCTTTTTGCCCACTATGGGCTGTTTGGTCCCCAGCAGAGGTGGGGTGTACTGGTCTGTCTGCTAAGTAAGACCTGGAGCCTCTACTGTTGGGACTGGATCAGCTTAACCAGATATGCCCAGAGTGCCTGGGTAGGGCATGTACTTTTAAGAAGATGTACCTCAGACTTTTGTAGCACCTGCTACCACACCTGGTACAAGGACTGATGCCCTGCCAGATGTGTGGGTTGGGTGTCAAGGTGTTGGTGAGGGTTGTGCAAGTCTTCTGAGGGATACACTATACTGCTAGGACTGAGGCAGTATGACTGGGGAGGGCAGATCCAATGCAGCACAGTAGACAAGGCTTGGTTTAAGCAAGTTAGGTAGGGAGTGTCAGTGCTGCACTGCTTCCCAAAGGTGGCTGTGTCTTTAAGCTGAGGTGCAGGGCAGAGAAATGCAGGTGCCAGCTCCTTTGTTCTAAGAGGTCTCTCTGAGATCTCTATCTCTCTTGACAAGCTCTGTGATGAGTAAATCACTGTCCCTTCCATGTGTCCCAGGTAGTTGTCAAATTGCTGATTCTATGCTGTACCTGCTCAGGCTGTTTGGTGTGCTGTCTCTTTAAGAGTGGGGGCTCCACTTCCTAAGGTCCTCCAGGCGCTCCCAGAACTGAGCCTGCAGATTTTTAGAATTCTAGGCTTTAAGTCTCCTTGGTTCTAAGAACTCACAAAATTCAACCCCTCTTGCTTTCAAAGCCAGATGTTATGTGAGTTCATCTTTCCCTTGTAGGCTTCCTTGCATGATTATGTTCAGAAACAGCTATAGTCTGTCCAGAGACGGCCATAGTCTGTTTAGGTCTCAAATCACATCTTATCTTCTTTGATGTGGCCTCTTCTCTACCTTTGCTCGTGCAGTTTACCCTGACAGTCTTCAGGTCATTTTCTGGATTATGTATGCTGGTGTGAATGTTATCTAGTTGTACTCATGGGACAAGGTAAGCCAGGGTCTTCATACTCCACCACTTTCACCTCTCTCCCCTCATGTGCATATTTTTTTAAACGTAACACTATTACATACTTAATAGACTACAGTATAGTCTAAACATAACTTTTATATGCACTGGGAAATTCAAAAATTCATTTGATTCACTTTACTGTGATTTTCACTTTATTATGGCAGCCTGGAATAGAATCCATAGTATGCCTGTACTTATTGAATTAGATGATCTAGCTAAGGAGTCCAGGCAGTATTAATGGTACCACTTACTTCTAGTTGGCTATAGTAAAACCTGAGAGAAGAGATAAAAAAAAAAAGAACTGCTAAAAATAAAGAGAGAAGATCTCTTGGGTTTAAAAAGAAAAATGTCTCTCATTCCTAGCTTCTCTAAAGTTTTCAAATTAAGAAAGAACTTCAAAGAGATGAAACCCAAGATGGGCTAGAAAATTCTTTGTTAATTCCTCTGAAGAAAACTGAGGCAGTGCCTTAGAGAACTGTCTAGCCAGACAAAAGGCTTCCTAGGGCTTCTAAGAAACTTAAGGGAGCTTAAAGGCTTATTTTGTAGACTTGTGGGTATTAGTTTTGTCTAAAGAAATGGATGAAAAGTGGATTCATAAGAAAACTACAAATATTTTTAAGTAATTGTATCATCTTGGTCTAAATAGGATAGAGACAATATCAAATGAAAAGAGGCCTATGGACCCTTAGCTTCTATAGAAGAGAAAACAGGCTAAAAAAACTACTCTTCTGCAAATAAGGGCTACATTTTACAGAAAGAAAGCTGATTCAGAAGGCAATATGAAAAACCCAGAATTACTCCATCAAGAATCATTTCCAGAAAGTGAAATTAATTCCTTATCAAAGAAATGGCAACATCTTCCCAGCTGGATTCAGAACTGCTATGGCCCAGTGGCTCCTGCATAGCTTCCATTTTCGCCCTTTTTCAGTGGAAGGGCCTAGAGTAGTTTTCCTAGGCCTATGCACTGCCCTATAATAGGTGTGTGGGGGACAGTTACCTGCTACCCTGTCTCTTTAATTCACTTGTCTTCATACCAAAAAAGACTGTACTTGAGGAACATACCCAAGAAACCTCATCTGTACTTGAACTTGACTCAGATACTTAAACCTCAGACCCTCAACATAGCCTGATTCTTTTTTTTTTAACATGAGCCTGATTCTGTAATGTGACAGAGTCTGGAAGTTTCAGGGGAAGGAGCTGAGCACATTTTTGCACATAAGAGAGAAGTAAATTCTTATTGCCAGGATTGTGACAGATTGTATTTTCCCAAATTTCCATAGATAGACTTCTTGACCTTTGCCTCTCTATTAAGAGATGTAATCTATTTTCTCCTCTTTGAACCTAGGTGGGACTTTGTGACTAACTTAAAGTGCCAGACAGGAAAGTTAAGAGAGCCTTTAGAGGATTCCAATCCCTAGACTTCATGCCATAACAGCTAATACAAAAAGTGGAACAAAAACAAATTATCTCCAGTAGTCTCTAACCAAACTGCAGATTCACAAAGAAATACAAGTCGTCAAGGTTTGATCTGAAAGGTGCTTTTCAGAACTGCTGAAACATGTGGAATATTAAAAAGATAAAACAACCAATGGAAAAATGGAAGTAATTATTAACTCCAGAAAAAGCAAAAAAATTATACCATAAAGAAAATATAATCACGACCAAGTACTTATTTCAGCAATGGGGAATATTTACAGAAATATTTACAGAATTTAAGTAATGAAAATACCAAAAATGAAGTTAAGTAAAAATCATGATATCAATCACAGAGAGAATGAGGGGAAACAAACATTTATGAAAGATAAAGATAACTAAAACCTCATCAATAATAATAGAAGGCCAATATATAATATCTAAAATGAAAGAACCAAGATATATGTGTGTGAAGGCAAACATTGGAAAAGCAGCTACAAGAAGAAAACAAAGTTGCCTCTGAAAAGCATGAATGTATCTGCGTGAAGGTGGGAATGTGGAACAAAGAGAACTGCCTTTTAATGTCATCTGAAAATTTAAACTATATTATGATTATTTTGATAAGAGTAAGTAAAATAAATATATGCAAACTTTTTTTGGTATAAACATACTTACTATGGAAATGCTGTTGAAGAAGGAGCTAAAACTGGAGGATTCTTCCAAAACTCATCCAACAGACTCTGAATAATTTTTCCAAGATCTGAGTGCATTGTAAACTAAAAGTAACAGTAATACAGCATGATCAAAATCACTTTCAGAATAAGTCTTATTAGGATAATATCATTCTAAAGCTTATCTTAAATCTCCTTTGGCACAGCAAGAATCAAATGAAAAACAAAGGATATTGTGTCAAATGACCAGATTAGTAATCTACAACTGACAATATTTTCCCATTGGCTCAATGCCACAAATCAGTTAAAAATCTATTTAACCAGTAATGGAGCTAAAATATTTCCACATTTTTAAAAATAATTTGAAGGTTCAAAGGTAAATACTCAGAGTACATTTAAGTTATAGTCCTTCAAATTAATCAATCATTGATGTATCCTAAGAACTTTGAGGCATATTTGAATTTTATCCCCTCCTAACAACTATGGAAAATCTACTGTGAACCAAAGTTCTAAGATCAACAGGTCCTCATCACAGAAAAACAAATAAAACAAATAACCTTCAAATCAGTATTATCTATTAGATATATTGACCTTTTTTGGGGGGAAATTACTTAGACCACATGAGATTTTAAATGCATTTTAAATTTCTAAAATATGCAGTAGTAAAGTAATACACCTGTTATACTACTCTGAAATAAATTATACTATATACATACATTGTTTACTAATGGAGAGGTAACATATACTCCTTGTTTATCCATTAAGTGATGTTGTATTGGTGGGTAAACACTGATGACTGGTTTTTCCTGAGGAAACTGTGGAGGGAGTAATCTGTTAAAAGTAGAACAGATGAAAAAAAGATAAATGTTATGTTATATAGTCCTAATTCTAAAATAAAGTTAAATTTTCATGCTTTCATTTGGATTAATTATTCACAGTAATAAGTTGTATTATGGTTGTTGATTGAAAATACACAAAATGATATACTTGAGCAACAAAATTATAAAGCAATTCAATACAGTAAAATCTTCTTAATGTAAAATATGGATACCCTGGGTTACAAGATATTATTCACATATGTCAATTAATTGCTTTCAAACATAATATACCAAGTTATGCAAAATCTCAGATAAAATCAGGTATCAGGAGAACCACAGGAACCAATTTGACTATTAGACCACAGGTTCTGGCCATATAATTTTCTTGTGGTTTTCCTACTTATGAAATGCTGCCAGGAATTATTACACCATCTATTGAATTTTTAAAGAATGAGTAAAAAAGCAAAAGCAAAAGCACTATGATTAAAACAGTGCAGCTGTCATTATGCCTTGGTGTTATAAGGGTATCTTCTAATTGTCCCCACTAACACAATTCTCCCAAGTCTGAGGTCCATCACAAGGTTTCAATCAAAGAACAATCAATTCTCAATACCAAAACAAACAACAACAACAAAAAGGTGAAAATCTTAACCTTTAAGAACCACCACAAATTAAAAATTCAATATTGAAGTCCTAAATGGATTTTACTGGATATGAAACTCTTGATTTCTAAATGTCTCTAAACTCAGAAGAATATGCCCCTTTAAAACTATCTCTCTGTTCCCCTGTTGGATCAGAAAATGGTTTGTATGGCAGCACTGTCAAGAAGAAAACTGGGTCCTTTTTGGCTTCTCCTACTTAGCCCTTCCTAGAGCATTTGGTAGAGATAAAACTACTTAATGTATATAGTTAAAGATGTTAAACCAGTCTGGTAAGGACAATGAATGGCCTTAGAGCCCAACAAATCTGGGTTTGTACCCTAACTATGTTACTATCCGTGTGTGTAATTTGCCCAATTTGCAGGGCTGCTGTGAGGATTCAAAAACTCCTATATCAAGATAACACAGCATAATGCATGGCATTATTATACATTCATACTTTCATTCACTTATTCAACTAGGATTTAATAAGGCCTTCTCTGTGCAGGCATTATGCTATACAATGAGAATATGAAGATGAAGAAGCCATGGTTCCTATCTTCAAGTTAGGTGCTTCTTACCTCAACCAAACACCTACTCTAGCACCCAGCCACCTCCTGCAATCTGAGGCAATAACTTTAAATACTTTCATACTAAAGATTAATAATTATACTTACAGTTAAATGAGTACTTTAGCAATCATTTTGTCCCATTTTTCCTCTTAAATAACCTCATGACTGTAATTTTTAACTGAATTATTTTTCTTTAAATAGTAGACCAAATTCAGCCTTGAACTTTCTGGTTGATATAGTCTATCTGTTGCTGAAGACTAGAATATTTTCACTTGTTTCTGATATAGAGGTGGATATATCTCTTAACAGTTTTCCATATGCAACTTCTTTGATTGTTTCTCATCATTTGTGGATTTTCTCTTTCAGTCTACCTCCGGCTAAGATTTTAGTGCATATCAATAAAAACAATGACAGTATTATTATTATTACATCTTTTTAGTGCACTTCTTCTTGAATAGTTTCTTTCTTACAACAATATACTTTACAATGATGTCTTTAAAAATTTGTTTCACAAAACTGTGTGACTTTAGTAAGTTATAGTTTCTAGAAAAGGAATATTTTAAATAAGTTCACTTTAAACCATTTACTTCTAATAACTAAGAAAATAGGAAAAGATTTTTAAAAGTACTAATACATAAAAATACAGGATACAATTCTACTCACATATTAATGTTAATTGTCAGGTTGTTTACGGTGAATGGCAATCTGTATTCCACATCTTTCTGTATTTCAGCTATACTGTAGGAGAAAATTTGAGAGAAAAATTCACCTGAAGGTATAAAACCATTAATGTTAAAAAGAACACCAAATGTTTTTAGACCCTACTAAAACTATTAATTTTAATCACTGAATCTAGCCATATAACTTGTATCTTGAGGGAAAAATGATCATAGATTTATCAAATAAGCAGGCAATAATATTCTGAGATATCCAAGTGTGTGTGTGTGTGTGTGCGTGTGTGTGTGTGTGTGTGTGTGGAGGGTATAGTAGAATGGGGACAGATGCTGAGGTAAAGTGGCAAAGAAAAACTCTCATACTAATGCTAGACTGATTTATTATCACTTTAATTCATCATTAGTAGATGTAATTGTGATCCCTCTGGTTAATACAAGTCAGCAAGAAATCTGGGTTCTGATTATAATTCTGCCATTACCCAGCTATATAGACAGCTCGGGAAGTCTGGGTCTTAATAGCTTAAACTTAAAAGCCTGGATGAGATGTCTCCTATAGTCTTATGACAGACTGCTGGCTGCTCTCCAAAAACAAGTAACCTCCCTTTCTCTCTAAGTAAGAAAAGTCTGATTTTACTCTGAATAGCAATGTCCTAGCCTTTTTTGCAGCTAGTTGTTCTTACAAACTTAAGTTTTAGCCAAAAAGATAGATACAGAGAGGTTGTAGGATAGAATTACCATGAAAACATCTAAAAGAGTCCATTTGCACCTCCTGCCTCTACCTGATAGCCACATTTCTAACAAGCCATCCTGGGCCATGAGTGACCCTGAAAATGGAAGTCATACACGAGGGAGAGCTAAGCAGAAAGAAAGAAGTAGCTTGGGTCTTCAATGACTATGGAACTGTCAAACCGAATTTCTTTTTTGTGTGAGAAAAAAAAATTCTATCTTGTTTAAGTCAGTATTTTGGGAGTCTTTGCTAGTAGCAGCTGAATATAAGCCAACTAATATAATTTCCTTATACTTTAACATTCTATATTTAGAGTCTAATTTAGTTTATTGTTAATTGCAGGGATACATTACTACAATTATAATCTAGCAGCCAAATCTTTGGGGGACTCACTCCAAATTCTAACGAATATTCACAATATTTCCAAAGAGAAAAATGTTAAGTAGTATTAATGAGTTAAGGTTGAGAAGAACCTTAATATTCAAAAAGACATGAAGCTTTTTTAAGCATGCATACCTTTGGAAGATCTAGGGTTTACATAATTTTTTGTTCTTTTGGTTGCTTCAACTAATGCTCCGTATTGACATCCCATAGAATAGGGTTAGGATTGAGATGAAGAAACAGCTGAGAACAGACTCAAAAATATATTCAATATTAGCACTTCCATAGTTTTATAGAAGTTTCTCTTTGGGGTTTAGTTTTGGACTAGAATACTGACAACCTGCTCAGTTGTAGGAACACCATATAATCAATTCAATGGGTTAAGTTTTCTATTCTTTTATATTATTTTTAGGACTCTATGGTGTAACTGCTTCAAGGCAATACCGGGCACAAAAGCATCCATCAGTTCTAAGGTAAGCAGAACATATTCATTTAAAAGTATGACCTCCTAAGTAGGTTTCCTGGGTTCAACTCTCCCTCTAACTATTACTTATGTGATCATATGCCAACTACTTAACCTAAGGGACGACCCAGGTCGCTCAGCAGTTTAGCACCGCCTTAAACCCAGGGTGTGGTCCTGGAAACCCGGGATCCAGTCTACTCCCATGTCAGGCTCCTTGCATGGAGCTTGCTTCTCCCTCTGCCTGTGTCTCTGTCTCTGCATCTCTCTCTCTCTCTCTCTCTCTCTCTCTCTCATGAATAAATAAAAAATCTTATAAAAAAACAAAACCCAAAAAACTACTTAACCTAAGCCTTATCTCTCAAATGGAAAATAGGAATGTCAGTTGTTAGATTAAATCAGATAATACCTCCACAAAATACCATAATTGTTCAATACATGTTCAATTGTTCAATAATGAATTAGCTATTATCAAATATGTATTTTGAACATGCATCTAAGTTGGAGCCTTTCTAAATCTGTAGTACCAAAGTTTTAACTCAGTTTTTCAGTGTATTTTTATATAAAACAAATTAAAGTGAATTTGACTAAAATAATTTTTACTTAAGCCATTGGTTAGAAGTGTTTTCCTTGTCTCCACAATCAGAGTGTTGACATTAAGTTTTGACAAGTTTCCTTCACAAATGAAGTATAATAAATAAATGAAAGCAATTCTTGTAATATTAGTGAGAGGTGTAACATCATTAACAAATTCCAATACAAGTTGTTCATGGCAATTGCTGGACTTCAGGACATGCCACTGCAAAATATGGCACTTCAGCATCTTGAATATTTTCAGCTGAAGGAGTTTAAGAGGAGAAGCAGGAAGGTTACTCTAACCTTCTTGTCTCACCTCTTACTCTTTCCCTGAAACTGATCATGAAATCCTCATGTGAAATATGCTCTCCTCATACCAAGAGGAAAGTAGCATCCTCCACCTCAAAAGACAGAGGGACACTAAGAATAGTAACAAGCCTTGCTAAGCCGCCTGCCCCCTCGTTGACTACAATCACCTCACATTCCTTTACCCATTGTATTCCTCCATGACTGTGCACTTCTTAGAATTCTGTACACTTTTGATGAAACCCAGCATTAAAAAACTCAGGTCTAACTATTTCTCTGGGTTTTTCCTTCCTTATTAAGTCATCCATCTCATTTAAACTTACATTAAATAAGTTTGTAGGTCTTTCCTCCTGTTAATCTGTCAGTTTAATTTTCAGGCCCACCAGGGATCTTAAGAGGGTTGAGGAAAACGTTTTCCTCTTCTACACTAGCTGCATTAGACAAAATGGCAGATATCTGTTTACTTAATTAAAACAAGAACCATCCCCTGAATATTCACAAATATGATTTCAAATTTTTTACTATTTTAAATAACTTTAAAAAAGATTTTATTTAGGGATGCCTGGGTGGCTCAGCAGTTTAGCGCCGCCTTCGGCCCAGGACATGATCCTGGGGACCCGGGATCAAGTCCCACATTGGGCTCCCTGCATGGAGCCTGTTTCTCCCCCTGCCTGTGTCTCTGCCTCTCTGCCTCTCCGTGTCATTCATTAATAAATAAATAAATAAATAAATAAATAAATAAATAAATAAATAAATAAAATAATAAAATCTTAAAAACAATAAAAAATAAATAAAAGATTTTATTTATTCATGAGACAGACTGAGAGAGGTAGAGACAGAGAGAGGCAGAGACAGACGGAGAGAAAGAAGCAGGCTCCCAGTGGGGAGCCCGATGTGGGACTCAATCCCAGAACCCTGGGATCATGACCTGAGCCAAAGACAGATGTTCAACCACCGAGCCACCTTTAAATAACTTTTTAAAAACTTATTCTAGGGGTGCCTGGGTAGCTCAGGTAAACATCTGACTCAATTTTGGCTCAGGTCATGATCCTAGGGTTATGGGATCAAGACCTACATTGGGCTCTGCTGGAGATTCTCTCTCCCTCTGCTCCCCCACCATAAATAAATAAACTTATCTAAAAATGATTCATTCCCATTGGTGGCCGTGGGGGAGAACAAGCAAAGAGAATATAAAAATCACTCAGGAAGTCGTATAGCCAAGATAACCTCTAACACATTAGTATATAACCTAATCTTTCTATATTTATACCTTTATGTAAAACAAAATACAATTGTATGTCTACACAATTTTGTAACTTGCTCTTTTCTGAATCAGTAAATGCTATTTTAAATTATCTTTTTAAAATGGTTGTAAATAATGTTTTACTATATGGTTTAACCTATCCTCTATTAATTACTGAGATTATTTCCAATTTTTACTATTACAAATTACAGTTTGATAAAAATTTTTTGCATCCTTATCTTTGAGCTGACAGGTAGCAGTATTTTGTGTTTTTTTTTTTTGTTTTTTTTTTTTTGTAGCAGTATTTTGGATGTTAAGTACACACACATATTTTAAAGTAATACTGTAATCACACTATAAGAGCAAATTTGAACGATCTTCCATTAATACTATTATGTTTCAGTTTCTCTGAGAAGTGGATTACTATGGTTTTGCCTCATCAACTCTAAATTGGTTTGGAATTAAAGAAAGCTGAAAATTCTGTGTTAGAATGTGTAATTGGCATTTTCATTTCTTCCATGGTCCTTGAAACTATAAACAGACCTTGAGATGCAATAGAGGTACTAGTTATGGTTAAAAGACTCCTTTTGTAGAATCATTTATCTCTGATGTTATTACATTTTGTGTAAACTTGTATTTCATAAGAAAGACTTTGTTCAAGTACAGCTACCAAATATACACCATCTTAAAGAAAATACAGAAATGTGTGGTCTCTGAAGAGGGACACAGGATGAAGAAAAATATCAAGTGACTAAAAAAGATCAAGATACTGAGAGCATGCTTTTTCCAGTGTTGGGTAAATGGAGGAATGTTTATAGCTAAACCTTGCAAATAAGGGATTCGAATGCTTTGATAAAGATGGCAGATCAAGATAAGACAACTTCCCTTTCCCAACTAAATCTCCAGGAAGTATTACAAAAGTCTAAACAACCAAATCTGTAATAGTGCTGAGAAGCAAAGAGTAAGCAGACAAGAAGTTCTGAGGAATTTCTAAGATATTAAAAAAAGGGATTAGATTTAAGGAAAAGAATGATAAAGAAACAAGAAAAAGAAAGCAAATACAGGAACTAATGACAACCCAAAACATAAGATCAATGTAAAGTAGGAGTTGTTTAAAGGTCCTCCAAGCTCTTGAAGGAAGTCAATGCATATCAAGAGTGTAGAGGGCCACACAGAAGCATTTTTCAGGGTAAGGAATGGGAAGACATGTGCAACAGCAGGTAGCAATCTTCTCTTTTCCCTGCTTGTTCCAACCAACAGATAGCACTATTATTTGTACCCGTAAGAACTGTACTCAAAAGTAGCAGTGCCTTAGGTAGGAAGGCTTCCATGCAGCCTGTTTCCAGAAGACAGCTATCAGCTTGTCCCATATTGGAGCAAAGCATTTTTTTTCATTCATCACCAGAGGCAGGCTATCATAAAAAGAGTTAAATATCCACCAACAAGTCAACAAAGAATTTGAAGCAGAAATGAACATTGATATGAAAATGAAAAATTAAGAAACAGGAAATTTAAAATAAATAGCTCAAATATATGGTTCAATACTCTGTTTGGAAAATGTTTCATACTATATATTCTTTTCTTGGAGAATACAGATGCATTTTTAGCATATTAAAGGCTTTGAGAAATTCTAAAGCATTTGATTTTTGTTTTCTCAATCTGTTTGACATGGACCGCGTTCTTAACAGTATTCTTTGCCTAGCGTTGTGTGGAACACAGGATAATGAAACAGATGTGCAAAGGGCTACAGGAACACAGAAGAAAGCACCCAACTTAAACAAGGGTAGGGGTGGTGGGGTCTTCAGGGAAATAAAATATCTAAACTACATTTAAAAATCAAGTTAAGAGTTAACATGCAGGAAAGAGAATCAGCAAAACCAATTATACATTCTAGACAGAAAAAACACCATTGGAAGAACTTCAGATATGAAATAACACCGGGTCCCTAAAAAGTCTACATATCCTTTGCCATTAAAAATTTCACATCCTCACTGGCTTGTTAAAAAGAAAAGCAGAGGTCCAAAATAGAGACACTTAGGCCAAGTCACCACAGTGGGGATTAATACCTAACCTAACTGCAACCTCCTTAGAAATGTAGTCTTAACCAGTCAGGAATTTTCTACACAGCACTAAATGGGGTGATCTGTCACATGGGCCTTTTCCATAGCCCCCAAGATGAGGTAACCCACCTAATTAATTAGACTCCTACCCTTTACCCTCAGGGAAAAGTGACCCTGGTATAATCCTTTTTTAAATTTTGCTAACAATTTCTTTGCTCCATCATACTTCCTATAAAATCCTCCCGTTTTGCACAACTACTGGAAGCTCCCTTGCTCTCTAGATGGGATGCTGCCCAATTCATGAATCATTTAATGAAGCCATCTACATCTTAAAAATTTACTTGTTTTTTTTTTTTTTTTTTTAAACAGGTTTTGTGGAAGCAGCAGGATCTGAAGTGAACTTCTAAAAGGCCTTCAGGGATAAAGAGAAACACAGATGCAGCACTCTGTGAACTTTTTCGAATTCACTGTCTTGCCATTCATTTCCAAGGACTGTTGGTGAGCTCCTCTGGGTTTGAGCTCTACCCTCTTTGCATTTGAGCTTAGGTCTAATTGGCTTTGCAGTTCAGGGTTAATGAGTCAGTCTACACAGACAAGAGACTCTAACAGAGCTCCAATCCTTAAGCCCTTGGTTCAGTCTATAATTCCACATTGGAATCCCTTCTCCAATTGTAGTTGGAGTCCTCATTGACTGGCATTTACTGGTTTAGTACCTTCCCCATTTCCAGTCCATTGTCTCCATTCACTAGAGTCTGCTGGTCAGCCTGTGCTGGGAACTGTTGGTGGCCACTGGCTAGAATTGGACTGGGTCTGCCTTAAGAACAGGCTGGGTCTGATCTGAGCTGGACTCGGTCCAGTATGAGGCCTGCGGTATTATTTTAAGTAAGGGCTAATTGATAATGGGAGTCTCGGATGCCAGAAATAAGACTGCAAACACTGGTGGGCATGTGTCAAGCATTTAAATTCAAAGGTTATTAGGGCACCTGCCACCTCTAGAAAATTTCTGTGATAGAATAAGTTGGTTGCATTAATGCGTTACATTGACACTAGGTCACCCACCAAGATAATTTCTGCGCAATGAGGTACACTGCAAAACACGTCCCAATTCCCAACTCCATCACATGTCCCTCTAGGTATTAGTTTGATTCTGTGAAACCCAGAGGCCTAGCTAAAAAAAAAAAAAGGTGGGGGAATCTTTCATATCCAGAGTTGAGCAGGCTGCCTTCTGACATACTTGCTTATTACTTCATGTCTAAAAACATAAACTTCTGTAGTCTCATAAATTGCAAACATTAAGTTAAATGACAAGGTCTTACTAAAACCAACCTAGAATTACAATGGCCATTATGATAAATGCTTCAATTAGAGAAATAATTAAGGAAGTGTACTTGAAAGAGTTCTTGCAATTAAGGAAGTGTACTTGAAAGATTCTTAAACAGAACGGAATACCTATTTTAATTGGTATGCAGAAGCCACCAAAAGGTTTCAAAATTCCAGAGTTTCATTGATTCACTGCAAAAGGCCAATGAAAAAGAACAGTATCTAAAACAAAGACTGAGACTAACATATAAAACTGCATTAATTCCTACTGTTCTCTCTCCTTTGAGTATTCTTTCTAGTAATCCTGTCTGAATGGCCTTTTGACTCTGAAGAGACTAGTAGTTACCTTTTAAGATAAAGACCACCATAGGCTGCAGACAATCCCCTACAGGTATCTTTCATTCCAGGATTAAAGGCCAACAGTTAAATAATTTAAATCCACAGAGGATTTTCAAAAGGTTTTTTTTTTTGTTGTTGTTTTTGTTTTGTTTTTCTCAAAAGGTTTTATAAATAAATTACCTCCTGAGCCCAATATGCAGGGGAAAAAAATATTCCCTTCCTTTCCAAATCTTATTAAAACCAACCTAGAATTACTAATTAGAACTATTAATTATTGAACTATTAATTATCTCCCAGAGATAGCTACTGCCTTCTTGATTTTCTTGTTTTAGGTCCTGAGAATTTGGCTTGGCTTTCAGCCCACCCGGTACAGGCAGGTTGTGCCTGGCTAAATTTGGGAGTGACTCTGGATCTTGTAAAGATAATATCTTTTGCACCCTCTTTGAGGATGCTGCTCGAGTCCATGGGGTTGTTTAAAACTGCCAGAAATATTTACTGTATGTCCTGGCTGAGACCTGATAAGATACCTGAAAGGAATTTACTAACTCTGTGATCAGAAATTTGGCCAAGTTTGAAGCAGATTCATAGACTGAAAAGAATTTAAAGACTTCTTCCCTGAGCTAAATATACCCACAGGGTGTAAAAACACATAGGTGGATGGGTATGAGTGTCCTCTGATTACCATTTAGGTGGCAACTTAATTCTTTGAGGAATTAAAAACAGCTTTAAACCTGTCAGAAGGGCCAAAATCAAAACGACAAGAAATAACAAGTACTATGAGGATGTGGAGAAAAAGGAACACTCAGCCACTGTTAGCGGGAAAATAATTTGGTACAGCCACTGTGGAAGAGTATGGAGGTTTCTCAAAAAAGTAAAAATAGGAATCCTATTTGATCCAATAATTCCACTATTAGGAATTTATCTAAAGAAAATTAAACACTAATCTGAAAAGACACATGCGCCCATTTATTGACGCATTATTTACAGTAGGCAAGATATGGAATCAACCTAAGTGTCCATTGATAGACGAATGGATAAGGAAAATATGGTAACATATGCAATGAAATATTACTCCACCATAAGAAAGGATTAGCTCTTGTCAACTGACACAACATGGATGGACTAGGAGGGTATTATGGTAAATGAAGTAAGTCAGATTGAGAAAGATAAATGCCATATGATTTCACTCATGTGGAACCTAAGAAAACAAATGAATTAACATACAAAAAGCAGAATCAGACCTTTAAATACATAGAAATAATGGCTGCCAGATGGAAGGGGGGTGGGAGAGTGGGTAAAATGCATGAAGGGGAGCGGGAGATTCAGGTTTCCAGTTATGGAATGACTAAATCATGGAAATAAAAGGCATAGCATAGGGACTATTATCAATGATACTATAATAAGAAGTGTTATGACACATGGTAGTTACACTTGCAGTGAGCAAAGCCTAGGTATAGAGAAGCTGAATCATGTTGTAGACCTGAAACTAATGTAACACTGTGTGTCAACTATTCTTAAATAAATTTTTTTTTAAAAGTATGAGGTCAACCTTTCACATTATATTAAAATTTAGCCCTTAAATTAAAAATTAGGAAAAACTTAGACGTAGCTTCTTTTACAACTACTGAGTTTTGTGTTTTTGTACCTAATTCATGGCAGCAATTTAAGGCCATAAGCTATGAGGTCTCTCTACATCTGTATCTTTATGTGTGCCTCTTTATATACAGTAAATATGTGGTATTTTCTACCTCCAGATGGTATTTTTAAAGTTTATTTGTAAATTTAGTTGGCTTAAAGATCTATTTAATTGGCTTAAGGAAAATTAAGTGCTTATGTAAATTAAATTCTCAGAAATATAAAACACCCAAATATTTTTCAAGTACCTGGATAATCTTCTAGTAAATTAAAGCTAGTTTAAATTCATTGGCTTAATTAAAACAGGCATGTCTTTAGAGTTACCAACATTAAATATAATGCAGATAAATTTCATTCTACCTAAACTTACTAGTTTAATTAAATTCGTTATAATTTGTCAGTAAAAATAACTTAGAATGATGGTTGGTTTTATCTAATGTCTCATCAAGTTTCGTGGGTAATCTAAACATAATTGTTGGAGCAAACGATTTAGATGTTAAGTGGGATAAGAATTTATAGATAAGCTTTTTAGCAATTCTATTTTATGGTATGTGTGCTTAAAAAAACTTTTCCAAAACTCTTTAGCTTGGGATTTTAGGACTCTTGTTAAATTAAATGATGGAAATGTATTGAATATTTAGGTTATTTCCAGATAGGATAAAATGCTGTTATTGAACATAGGCTTATCTACTTTTGGTTTATTGCAAAGAAACTAAAAGATATTTAGAGGGACGCCTGGGTAGCTCAGTGATTGAGCATCTGCCTTTGGCTCAGAGCATGATCCTTCCTGGTCCAGGGATCCAGTCCCACATCGGGCTCCCTGTGGGGAGCCTACTTCTCCCTCTGTCTATGTCTCTGCTTCTCTCTGTGTCTCTCAGGAATAAATAAATAAAATCTTAAATATATATATATATATATTTAGATTTGCTGATTTTACACTGGAAAACTGAAAAAAAACATATGCCTCTAGAAATTATGAAATGTATTAATAACTTGCTAATCTAAAAAATGCTGATAGGACAGTTCACAATTCCTTCTTAGTTTTCACCAGAAATTAAGATTTCTGGGGATCCCTGGGTGGCGCAGCGGTTTGGCGCCTGCCTTTGGCCCAGGGCGCGATCCTGGAGACCCGGGATCGAATCCCACGTCGGGCTCCCAGTGCATGGGGCCTGCTTCTCTCTCTGCCTGTGTTTCTGCCTCTCTCTCTCTCCCTGTGTGACTATCATAAATAAATAAAAATTAAAAAAAAAGATTTCTGTTAAAAATTCTAATTGTTATTACAGCTACTAAAAATAAAGGAAACATTTTTATATGTAAACAAAGTAAAGCGTGTTTTTGTTTTTAATTAATTAATTAATTTATTTATTCATGATAGACATAGAGAGAGAGAGAGAGAGAGAGAGAGAGAGAGAGAGAGAAGCAGGCTCCATGCCGGGAGCCCGACGTGGGACTCAATCCCGGACCTCCAGGATCGCGCCCTGGCCAAAGGCAGGTGCCAAACTGCTGAGCGACCTATGGATCCCCAAGCGTGTGTTTTTGGTCAGAGAAGGACTAAGGAATGGAGATGCATTTTTTTGTTGAGGGAAAAGAAAGCAATTTTGTCCTAAAGCAAGGTTGGTTGCGTGGGACTCGATCCTGGACCTCCAGGATCGCGCCCTGGGCCAAAGGCAGGTGCCAAACTGCTGAGCCACCCAGGGATCCCCAAGCGTGTGTTTTTGGTCAGAGAAGGACTAAGGAATGGAGATGCATTTTTTTTGTTGAGGGAAAAGAAAGTAATTTTGTCCTAAAGCAAGGTTGGTTGTTTAAAGAACAGGACAAAATCTGAATGTAAAAAACAAAAAAACTTATAAAATTTATGAAAAAGCAACCTTTGGAATGGAATTTTATGAGTGGTCAGGACTAACATTAAAATGAGTAAGTTTTAATACCAAAAGTAAGCTGGTACAAAAGTAGAATTTGATATTCACTGTTAAAAGAACAAAGGGGTTTTTTTGGACTTTGGGTCTGCTTTTGATAACAGATTGTGAAAGCACCTTTACCTTTTAAGTATCAAGTTTCATAATGATCTGTAATCGTATTTAAGCAAACTTTAAATTTTTTTTTTTTTTTTGCTATTTTTTTACAAAGTTCCCAAAATCAAGTTCCTAATGAAGTCTTTTTGACCTGTAAAAAATTTTGGAGTTCTTCCAGAAGTGTCTCTGGAACATTTCAAAAAACTTGTTAAACTAAGTAGACTTATCTGACATATTAAATTACATGGGCAGCACTGTCAAGTAAGATGTAATACTGTGTTTTCTTATATTGTAAGATTGTGTTGTATGTGTGTGAAGTTCATTTTGCTTCTGCAAAACTGGCCCCTCGCTGCCAGATCTTTATCACCCTGATATCCCTGTAACAAGGCAACAGTCTGCTCCTGAATCAGAAAAAAATGAAGATGGGTCAGTAATAGCTGTAAGATAAATGAACAGTTGGCCTATGGGAACCCTAAGATAGCTGCTTGGTAATTCTCAGCTCCCAGGAAAACCCCACTTCTCGGGTTTTTGCATTCCTATACCCACTGTAGGGCATTTAAGATGACTAAAATTATGAATCAACACTGGTGGGGAGATTTCTACCTGTCAGGTCCATAATCCTGGAAAATAATTTTTGTCCAAAGAGGCCTCAGATCTCCCCTCTCTGGACCCTTTGAATACCTGCTGGAACTCCCTCTTAGTGTCAGTTATCAATATGTTCTTGTTATTGCATGTATGTTTTCTGAATGGGTTGAATCCTTCTTCTGTGGCAAGGTTAATACCCTCTCTGTGGCAAAAAAAAAAAAAAAGAAGAGAATATGTTTTTCAGTTAGGGTATACCCTCCACAATATCCAGTTAGTGATCAAGACACCCACTTCACTGGACAAATTATACAAAGCCTTCATGAAAAGTTTTCAAACTTCTTGGAATTATCATAATCTCTATCGCCTTCAATAAGACAAGGTCAAGAGAACTAGTGATATTCTTAAACTTAAAATTTCCAAACTTGAAACTACTGGGCTTCCCTGACCTAAGGTACTGCTTTTGATCTTGTGGACTATTTGCAATATCCTATTTGGAAAACAAACTCACTACACACAAGATAGTCACCGGGAGACAACAATGTCTATTGGTATACAACCTTCTGTTCATCCTGTGTCTCATGCTAATATGATCAAGAGACTCTAATGTCTTATGCTCTCAAGCCTATCATCAACAGGTTAAAAAATCCTTTCCAGCAAAAAAAGTCATGACCTATGGATGTCATAAAAAGGAACAACAAAAACCTCCACAACTTCAGAGCCATGGCTGAGAGTGGTGCTAATGCCTTAAATTTTGACATCTCTTGGTCAAATTCTAAGGTGACAATTTGATCAAAAGGGGAGTAATTGTTAAAAAGAAAACCAAAGACCCCAAATGGAGGCTCTTATGCCAAGTCACCAAACCTGGGCTTAAAACCTAACCTAATTGCAGTTTCAGCCTCCAGAAAATTCCTGATCAGCACCAATGAAGTAATCTATCTGTCATATAGGCCCTCTTCGTCTCCCTCAAAGGAAGGTAATAATAAAACTCCTTGCCCTTCCCCCTAAGAGAAGGTGATTTTACCTATAACGGTTCTTTCCTTTTGTCAATAGCTTCCTTGCCCCACTCTCCTTCCTACAAAAACCTTCCATTTTGTACAACTCCTTGGAGCTCCTCTCTCCACTTGCTAGATGTGATGCTGACCAATTCATGAGTCATTAAATAAAACCAACTAGATCTTCAAATTGGACTCACATGAATTTTGTTTTTTTAACAGTCTGTTGATATCACCACCTTCATGGACTGAGTGGAAACAGGAGGATCATTTTTTTTGACTTAGGTAGCACACAGCAGATAGCTTAAGAGTTCAGGGGGATGAGGAGAAGAGTAGATGTGGCTGGGTTCAACCAGCAATGGAGAAATGACTGCTTGTATTGTTAATTTTTTAAGCAGGTATGGACTGATAGTACTGAGGGGAAAACTAACTATAGACAGTACTTGAGCTGTTATGATCTACATAGGAAAAATTTTCTTAAATGGTAATATGATTTATTATGACATATACTCTGCAATTGTAACTTAATCATGGGTTATAAATGGACTATATGATTTAGTGCATCAAATTAAGATTCACTTAATTATGGAACTGCTTGACATACACAATTTTAAAGTTCAAAATAAGAGTGCAATGCCCTTTATAGTCATAGTGTTAACATTTTGTAGATTTCTATAGCTTCAATAGGCTAAGGCATAGTAAATTCTTGTAGGATTTTTTATTGCAACAAGTTAAGGTGATTTCCTTCCACAAAGAAGTTTTAACCTCAAATACCTATAAAAAGATAACATACAATTGCTTGCAGCACAAAAGGCAGTAACCACAAACTGGGAAAGTAGAGAGAGGAAAGCCCCATAAATGAGGCAGCTATTCTTCAGCTCAAAGCAAATGCTATGTGGATCTTCCAGATCCTTTTATTTTAAAAGAAAAGCTGGAGGGGGCAGTGATTATATGGAAAATCTTTAAACCTGCTACTTAATTTTGTAGTGAACCTAAAACTGCTCTAAAGTCTTATTTCTTTTCAAAGTTGAAAATCTGGATATTTTAATGAAAAATCTCAAATTAAAATGCCAGCAGTGGATCCACATTTTAAAACATAATGTTGAACAAATTAAAATGCATACACATATCTTCTCATCACAAATTTGCTGTGTCACCAAATTTGTGTAGGAGTCCTTTTGAGCCAACAATAAAATCTATAGGAAAAAAAATTATGGAATTTAGGCTTACTCAGAAACCCATGAGTTTAGAGGAGGAAGTTTTATTAACTGTGAGCAAAGGGTTAAACTTAACAGCTACAGAATAAATAACTACACAGTAGCAGACTCTTCAAGGAAGTTATAAAGCTAAAGGTTTGGGCAATTAGAACGAATGATGGTATCCAGGGACTGTCAGCAAAAGAAAACTCCAAAAACATTTTTTAAAGACTATGCAGATTAGCACCATTATTTTTAAGAAAAATAACTGCCATTTACTGAGTATAACAAGTTTCCTTACATGCATTATATCTTAAATCCCTCAAAACAGGTATATTTCATTTGTGAGGAAACTATTTGAAATGGACGTGCTTACTGAATGGCAAATCAGAAGTATTCCTACCAGAGGCAAATGAGCTGTAGGTGAACTTCTGAGGGATTCACAAACAATAAGCTGGCAAGAAGCATGCAGGTTAAGAGGCAAAGGTTCCATGTGTATTGATTCTTTGCAGTGGAAAGAAGAAATTTGATTTGTCATATGCTTACTTACTATGTGCCATGTACTCTAATAAATACTCATATATGTCACTTAAATGTTAACAATCTTTCACAATAGGAATCACAATTTCTGATTTTACAGATGGGAACTGGAGGCTCAGGGAAGTTAGGTAACTTGCCAAAAGATCACATTGCTATCATGTGTTACAGCCAAATTGGAATCCAGGCCAGTTGTGTACAAAGCTTTCATTCAACCTAAGTCATGCTGTTTTTCCTAAGGTCAATAATTTTTGCTTACTTCCATGTATATTGCTCAAATTCATTTTGTCTTTTATCTTTACGAGAGTGCTTACATCCAGGAACCTGAGAAAGCAACAGACTTTCACAGTTGGGTGGGGCAATAAGAGATCAGGCAATTAATCCTCTTACTTCAGAGGTCCTAAGGTCTATTAAGGTTATGTGAGCATCCAAGTTTGCCCTGCAGTTAATGTTACATCAGGGTCTCCTAACTTATGGTTCAGAGCCTCTTCCATTAAGATAGTCATCATAATAGAATGAAAAAAGCAATTCTGACAAACATAATAACCCCCAAATTACATTTCCTTATTAAATATAAAATAAAAATAGCACCAAAATTACCATGTAATTATTAAAATGAATGCAGAAGTTCTTTACTGAGAGAGCTGATATCTCTAAGTAAAAGGTAATAAAGATTGTTATTTGTATAACTTTGAATTCACATAGTCAATAACTATTCCCAACACAGTTCCAGGTTACAGTTTTAGAGCTAAGGAAACAAAAGAAGCTAATTAACTTAAATATTGTTAAGAAAGAAGAAACCAAAATAGTTAGAATGGTTAACTGTTAAAACCATCAGTTCTTAGTATTTTCTGATTGTAGTACAATGCAGGGAAATAATTAACAGCTTCACTTCTGAAGAATCTTTAAATATAGGGATTAGTATCACTTGGCAAATTTTCAATTGCAAGAAATTGAAAACCCAGGTTCAAAGTGGTTTAAACAGTGAGGGGTTACTAATCTTAAAAAGGATTAAATCCAGGGATGCCTGGGTGGCTCAGTGGTTAAGCATCTGCCTTTGGCTCAGGGCGTAATCCTGGGGTACCAGGATCGAGTCCCACATCAGGTTCCCGCGAGGAGCCTGTTTCTCCCTCTACCTATGTCTCTGTCCCTCATAAATGAATAAATAAAATATTGGGGGGGGGGAGGACTAAGTCCAGAGGCACCAAAAGTTCCAATGCTGATACAGTATCACAATATTATCACGGAGATTCCATCTGTCTTTCATGATCCAAGCAGTTCCAGATGTTCCATACTTAACAATATCCAAACTTAACAATATCCAAAACATAAAAGAATTTCCTTCTGAACATCTCTATTACTCAGAAAATATTTTGAGCAGCTCCCCAGCTGACTTCTCCAACTCCCATTGATCAAGAGTCCTGCTTTCACAACTGGCAGTGTGAATGATTGGTATAAACTATCACTATTTGCCTACTGGAATTAAAAGAGGACAGCTTCCCTGAAGTAGGTGATCCTGCATACTGGAAACCCAGATAAAAACTGGTGTTCTTTCAAGAAGTCAGGAAAATTGGATTTGGGTGGGAAACCAAGAGTGTCCTTCAGAGTGAGCTTCTTTAGGAAAGGAAGTAGAAGAAACAACAGAACTAATTCTACCCTTGTCCATAAAGACAGGACTGTTCGTGGTAAACTGAAAACTATGATGACTGTTATTCAGAAAGTGGAATATATTATTTGAGCCTAGTCTACAAAACTTTCAGTTTCCATTTTCATAGCAGACAAACATGTTATTATGCTTTGGTTAAAAATTTTGTCTTCTATGATAGTTTCCCATTTTGCCTGCCTTACCAGTAAGATCAAAATGAGGAAATACACATAAAATTCAGCTCACCTTTAGGATGCACTCTAAGATGAGTTAAGAATTTCTTAAGGTAATTAAAAAAGGAGATTAAATTCATTTAAGGAAGGAAATCAAACAGAGGATTTCCTACAATGCAATTTTTTTTTATCATAAGGAGTTAAAAAAAGAAGAAAAGAGCTGGCAAGGATAAGAGAGAATGTCGTTACTGAGGAAGTCAGAAGTTGGATACTTTCCTTTGCTAGGAAAGAGCAGTTGATCTTACATCTGAAGGATTAGAGTATGAAACATTAGGGAAGTGGGCCGCATGCAACAAGATATTGATATTCATAACTTAGAAAGTTTTTCTATTATTCACCAAAATATCACCTGAAACATTCTTTCAACTTTTGCAGAATGCACCTTCAGAATCACCAACCACAGTGTCTTACTGCACAACAATCTTTCAGTATAATTATAGTACTGAAATTTGGCTACTTAGGCAACATATTGTCATATACTGCATAAATAGATCATTTTTACCAGCTAGTTTTAGAATGTATGACATGAGTTCAAATGGCAGATTTAACAAGAACAGATGGATGACACGTTTTTTCTGGCATTGTAAATTCCTTGAAAACTGAAAGTACATCACCTAATTGTCTCCAAAATTATCCAAGTATAGTTTATAAATGTGAAATATTTCAATAAAACAAAACTACAAGTATTTCTTATAAAAGAACTTAAAAGCTTAAGCCAATTCCAAAATTTCTTAGATTAGCAATTGTTTTAGAATGTCACCTTATTTGGGAGATCCCCCCCCCAAAAAAAAAAGCCACACAAGAAATTTCAGATCAGTCACTACCCTTATTTACTAATCTTAGCAGCAAGAGGCTGTATTTAAAAAATTCAACTCCAAACAATAAAAATTTGCCAGCAGTGAGAATATTTAACAGAATATATACCAAAAGCTTAAAGGCAATTAATTCCAAAGGTGTGGTTCTAAAAAAGTATTTTGGCAATAGTAGTACTAGAAACAATCTTCCAAGCTGATACTTTCTAAGGAGACAAACTTTTGTTATGCTTCTTCAAAATGAGTCAACTTATTTTATAAGCATAGCTTTTTTTTTTTTTAATTTTATAAGCATATCTTGTAAGAACGGCTCTTACAGGTTAGTACAGAACACTATTTAGAATAAGACTGACTTGGGGAGAAAAAAAAAAAAAAAAGAGCAAGATTGACTTGGAAGAACCCTGGGAACTTAATTTTCCAGAAAGGAAGCCACCATTAAAACAAATAGCATGCTACTCTTCTGTTAAATACCATAAATTTTCAGCT
This sequence comes from Nyctereutes procyonoides, assembly GCF_905146905.1. NCBI lineage: Eukaryota > Metazoa > Chordata > Mammalia > Carnivora > Canidae > Nyctereutes > Nyctereutes procyonoides. Next base: position 866,299 of record NW_026575120.1, read on the forward strand.
TTTGAAACTTCTGGACCAGCAGAATTGAGACAAAGAATCAAGAAACATCTGAAGTTCAATCAGCAGTAGCCACTTGTTCTAGCCATAACAACTTTGCAGTGAATTTTTCTTTTAACAACGTATTTAATTTAAAACTATTCTACACTGTAACTTACTTGCTCCAGGAAAAATTATTAGAGTAACAGATAAAGTGGCCCCTAATAGTCTTTGAACAGGAATTAATCTTATTGTCTCATATGTTTGTTTGTTGTTTTTTTTTTAATGCATGGTCTTTTTAAAAAAGAGGGCTGACTGATATTGGTATCTTTACAAAGACATGTTGTGACACTGTTAAGTAAATAAACTTGCATATTTCATAAAAGGAGGTAGTCTTAATTTTTTGTAAACCATTGGAGGCCATAATATTTGCAATATAAAGGGCTGAAGTTCACAGAAAAAAAAAAAAACCAGCTGAAATAATTTGAATTGCGACATATTTCTAACCTGACCATGCTGAAAATGAAAAACTCATAAGAAGGGGGACTCCCTGGGTGGCTCAGCGGTTTTGCGTCTGCGTTCGGCCCAGGATGTGATCCTAGAGACCCAGGATCGAGTCCCGCATCGGGCTTCCTGCATGGAGCCTGCCTCTCTCTCTCTCTCTCTCTCTCTCTCTCTCTCTCTCTCTCTATCATAAATAAATAAATAAATAAAAATCTTAAAAAAAGAAAAACCCTCATAGGAAGACAACAGATTAAGATTAATATAAAAGGCAATTCCTGGGTGTGAGAATAAGAATAATAAAGTGAGAGGAGCCCTAGACTAGTAGTTGGCCAGATTGAGGGGAGGCTGCTGGAACCGGGTAAATCCTAAAGACTTAAGAAGATAAGAGTATGTCATTCCCAGCCAAAAAGAATTCACTGATAAAAACTCTGGCTCCTCTTGCATGTTACAACAGTTTCTTTCCTTTTCCCAAAATTTTTTACACTCTTGTGAAACCTGAAGATTACTCTTTACGGTTCTTCTGAGCCACGGGCAGTACTTAAACAATCCTGGTAATGTGGCAATCAAGTGGGCAAAGGAGAAGGCCGGGGAGGAGGCCGATCAAAGGCCGGGCATACTGGATACAGACCGTAAGACAGATTACAGCCGCCAGAACGGATGTGTCAGGAGGGATGAGCAAGTCACGACTGCAAGAGCGGAGCCGCGGTGAGGCCCGAGGGAGGGAGGGAGGGAGGGACGGACGGTCCGGGGCAAAGTCCCGACCGCGGGTCAGGGATGGAAGAGCAAGCGTGAGACCCAAGACGAAGCCAGGCGTGACAAGAGGAGGCAGCCGGCGGCAGCGGGCCCGAGGAGCTCTGTGCGGCTAGGACCGCGGCCCACCCTCCCGCCCTACTTCGTCCTCCGGTCGGGGAGGCAGCGACCGGCCAGTCACCTGGAGTGTGAATTCCGGAGGGACTCTATGAGGCGCTGCTTCTGCTGCTGGAGGCTGGTGAGGCCAGCGGGGGACCCAGCTGCGGAGGAGGCGGCGCTCTTGGTCAGGGGAAAGAGCCAGCTCATCCTCCACGGGTCCCCGCGCCCGAGGCCCCGGAAGGCTCCGGCCTGCTTCTCCCAGCTGCTCCGGCCGGCGGCTCCCCAGCGACTGGACGAGCGGTCCGAGACGCCCGGGTCCCAAGTGCTGGGGGGGGCCGCGTCTCCTCCAAGGAAGCCGGGCTGGGGGGATCCCCGGGGCCCGGGCGGATGGGCGTTAACACTACGCTCGCCGGCAGCTGGAGCGAGGAAAGCAGCCGCGCGGCACACGCAGCTCTACCTTCCCGGTCTCGACGCGCAAACCAGCCGGTGCCGCGGCCCGGCCGCCCGGCGCTCCGCCACCCCCGCTTCCGCCCCCTGCGTGCTCCGCCCCCTCTGCGCGGCGCGTCATCACCGAGCGCCCCCGCCAGGACGTGCGAGAAGCGACGGCGGAGCGCGGTGCGGCGCCAGCCCCGGCTCCCCTGTCCCCCTTGCTGGGCGTGAGGTGTCTATGGGGCACCCGCTACTGCCGCCGCCACCGCCACCGCCGCCGCCGCTGGTTGCTGTCTCTATGGCGAGGAGGAGGAGGAGGAGCGCGAGCTCAGCGACACAAGTAGATCTTGCGTCTGCCGGGGGGGAGGGGCGGGTTGGGTTGGGGAAGTCGAAAGGGGGCGGGAACGACGAACCTGAGAGGGTGAGCGATGGCGCCAGCTGGAAGGCGGCTGGCGAAGGAAGGAGCGCGGCGGCGGCGGGGGAGGGGGCAGGGTAGCGGGCTGAGGGTATGTCAAGGGGGCGGCGCGGAGTGATGACGTAAAGGCTTTGTACCTGGGGCTTCGACGTTGTTGGACGGAAATTGGGAGTGGAGGGCGGTGGCCTGGATCCTCCGCTCCCCGGCTCCTCGTAGTTGTTCCCGCAGCAGTGCTCGGGAGTCGGTCTGGCTCCAGTCAGTGGTTATCAAGCACCTTCACACCGGCCCCCTGCCAGGGGAGAGAGTTATCCATGACTTGAGTGCCTCGGTGCTTGTCCTCTCGTTTCTTCGGGAGCCCGCAGTACGGAGATTCGATCTCCCGTGATGAGAAGGCCTCTGGTGCCTGGTCGGGGCTTCTGGAATCGTAGAGAGAGAGGGGGGGAATGGCCGTGTTAAGCTACAGGGTCTTCGGAGTGTGTGTGTGGGGGGGGCGGTTCGCGGAGTGGGGAGGGTAATAAAGGCGAGGTCCCTCTAGATCTTGGACTTCTGTTCTTAGAGGACTTGAGGTGACATCTGTGACTGAAGTGTTTTTTTTTGGGGGGGGGATCATAATTCCCCTTTTTTACCCTTTTTAGGAATTTTTCCCCCCCAAACTTCTGTGAAAAATGAAGGAGCCTTTGGAATTTTTCTAAGATGGGGCTGTACTCTTACCATTAGGTAGCATAATACTCTGCTTATGGACCAGAAACGAGAGATGTGTATTTGGTAACTTGTTGGGGGGGGGGGGGATGCTCAAGCTTTTAGGAAATGAGAAAACAGTTTGAAATGCATACACCCTATTGTTTTCTCTCTTCCTCCTGCAGTTTTGGACAGTGAAACAATTTCTGTGGCTGTTACTTATTTTTCTGAAAGAGCTTCCCCCCCCCCTCCTTCTGTTGGTGGTAGTGGTTTACTAAAAAAGGTCCCTTCTAATCCGACTTGAATAAATGCCACTAAAGTAGATTTTGTAATCAAGTTAGATTTTGAGTGTTCTGTTAATGAGTAAAAGCAAACACTCCTTTTGTCCTAGTAACATCCGATCCTGTTTATATCACTATTTAACTTTTCATTTTCTGTGTGGAAATGGATGTCTTTATAAAGTTTTGTTCAGAGAAAGAGTCTCATTCAGAGCAATCTTTAATTAATGGAAAGTTTTTCAAAATGATTAGTATGTACACATAAAAAAAGACTGTTACTTAATATTGATATTAGAACCAGAAAACCTATGTTGTAGGTCCTTTTTTCCTACTGATTAACTGTGTTACTTTTAGACAAGTCATTTCCCAAACTGATTATCTTACAAATTAGTAACTTTGAATAAATAATTTTTTAGGTTTGTATCAACCCAATTATCCTGTGATTCAGATTTCTGATATTACTGGTTTTATTATTTATTATTATAAATTTGGTTTTTATTTTGACAGGTACAAAAATAAAGGATAAAGTATTTTATGAAACAAACAAATCTTCAATCAAGTATAACATTTTGATGCTTGGCATCTAGACTTCTGTGCCCTCACTATGCCAGCAGCAACTGTAGATCATAGCCAAAGAATTTGTGAAGTTTGGGCTTGCAACCTGGATGAAGAAATGAAGAAAATTCGCCAAGTTATCAGAAAATATAATTATGTTGCTATGGTATGCCTATGCTCACATCCTTAAGATGCTTCTTATAAAAGAGGAAGAGGGATTTTAAAAGCCCTGAATTCAGCCCATCTAGTTAATATTTTAGGGATTAATCTAATTATAAAAAATGTTATCAATGCCCTCCAACCAGAGACCATCAAGAACGCTCCTGCAATGTGACAAATTGGGTTTATTACTCATTACAGTGAGGGAAAATGCATGCCACTGTAATCATGGGATATTTCAGTAAGAGCGTTAGAAAAGACTTTTAGGATTTGGGCTTCTGTCAGGTGGTTTTAGGGAGGGATTAAGGAAGCAGGGCCTTGTGTAGAATTGGATGCTGTTGGGAAGCTGGGGTAATTCTGTGACAGGGTATCTTAATAAGTCTTAACTAGAATGAGAGAAGAATAGAGTGAGAATAAAGCTATAAAGAAGCAGCGTTCACTTACATCAGCCAAGCTAGAAGGATGTTTGATCATTTTTGTGGATAGAATAATGTTTATGTTTTTGTCTATGTTCAGTCATGATGACAGAGTGGTCTTGTCTGGTGATGAAGAATGAAACTGTTTATACTCAACAACAGATGAATGTTAGAACTTAGCTGTGAGTGCCAGGTCAGCTCCCAGCAACACTTAAGGTGTAACTGATAATACCAGATGAGCGCCCAAAAGCTAGGGAGCTCCTGCATGTCTTTTCAGAAACTCAGATATCCCAGTAAAACTTTGTTGGTCTGCAGTTTTTGTGTTGTTTTAATCATTGGAGTTGATGAACACACTGCTGTTAAGCATCTCTGCTTTTGCATGTAGTATTCAATCTACCTCGACTGTCTATTCAGTTAATTATTTTGCTGCTTTACCTACTGTACCTTGTACATTTGTGGTAATTACCGTACTGTTTTCTAGATGTAAGCTCTGCAAGGCAAGGGGTTAGTGTCCTAGTCTACCTTTTCTCTCCCACAGCACACCTACCATAACACAAACATCCAGTGATGTGGTTGGTTGTTGAGTTGGACTGAATTTAGAGTTTTAATTTCTTTACCGTTTCATAGTGACTTGGTATTCAGATTTTGTTCTTAGCTTCCCAGTTTCAATTTTAAAATTAAAGTGATATATCATAGTATCATTTCCTCAGTATTTTTAATGCAAATACATAAATGTGCTTCTGTGGGGAGGGGCAGGTTGACTGGTGAAAATACGAATATTTGAGTGTACCTAGATACCCTATTTAGTAAAGGTATACTTAACCCGTAATTAGAATTGAAGTTTTTTTCCTACAAAAATTTATAGTGATCATTTCTTAGATGGTAAGGAGTGACATTAGAGATGTGATACTGTTTTACAGGAATAAGTGGGTATCATGCAATTTTTGATGATGTATAGATTATAGAGAGAGGACTATTTTACCCCAAGAAACGAAGAGGGTTTTGATGTTTAGACAGACTTTGTCTCAGAGAAATGATTGGAAAGCATGATGCATTTTCCATTCTTTTTAACCAGTTCTTTGGTTTTAACACTAGCATACTGTGAGCGGTTTCACATACCCCTTGAGGAACATGAATTTATATTTTCCCCTCCCTTGGGAAGAGACTATTTGGTGCACTTATCATTTATATCTTCTACATAATAATTTTTTACTGATACTTAAAGTCATTAAGTTTAAGATAAGAAAGTCATTAAGTTTATTACAGAGTTTTATGCTTCCACAAAGTAAAGTTCTTCATAGTTAAAAGGTAATTTGTATTTGAACATGAAAGTGTAGAGCATTATCTATAATAGGATTATTTGACTTGAACTGAAAATTACATATTTATTCTAAGAATTTGTGAATTGTGGTTTAATCATTTAGTAAATAATGAATCTTAAAACTATTTTTACAGGACACCGAGTTTCCAGGTGTGGTTGCAAGACCTATTGGAGAATTCAGGAGCAATGCTGACTATCAGTACCAACTATTGCGATGTAATGTAGACTTGTTAAAGATAATTCAGCTAGGACTGACATTTATGAATGAGCAAGGAGAATATCCTCCAGGAACTTCAACTTGGCAGTTTAATTTTAAATTTAATTTGACGTAAGTGGGAAATAAATATAACCCAAACTTTTTTAGCTTAATTTTAGGAGTTGATTTCCCTCATGGTGAAAAATGCTAACTGAATTTGGCACAGTTATCCTAGAGATACTTAAAACCTAAAATTTCAAAAGTTTAGATTTCTTCTTACAGGATGAAAGAACTAGGATAAAGAAGACTTTATATTCAAATACTTTGAATTTTGAAGATGTTGTTTGAAAAGTATGACAGCCACTTTTTTTGAAACCTGAAAAACTTTGGGTATTGAAATCACTTCTTGATAGAAAAAATAACCTTACGTTAGTTTTACTTTCAAACTTTGTTTGCAATTTGAAATATATACATCTTTGTTGTAGTAATTATCCTTGTGAAGAGATTAATATATCTGACTCCAGTTTATGAGTAGATTACATGTCAGAGGCAGTAAGGCATTTCTTGGAAACTTGGGTGGATTTTCCTGTCAAGTCAATGTTACATAATAGTTACGTTTCCAATCAGCCCACAAAACCTCTTGTAACTTACATATATAGGAGAGGTAATGGTATCCTTGAACTTTATTTCTTTCAGATACAGTTCAGAGTCTGAATTCTAAGTTAAGCTCATGGTTGATAGTTTAGGGAAGTTTAGAGTGTTTTTAAGTGAGGGCAGATTGTTTACAAACTGACTCTAAGGTGGGGAAATAATATATTCTAAGTTACAATATTGCAGTGTCCTTTTATTTGACAGCTTGTACTTGTGTAATATGATCTTATATCTGTTTTAAAAAAATAGTAAAAGAAGCTGTGGGACAGTTAGCAGTAGTGCCAATGTAATAAACTCAGTAATGTGATATTTAGCATATAAGATCTAAAAAACCAGGGCAGATGGTTTTAGAGAATAGTGTTATAGTACTGTGGCTTATAATTACATTGTATTTAGCCTCATTCTCTGTTTTACTTTGTTGGATTTCATAATGTATACTAGAATCTTGTAAAGATTCTGTACTCTCTAAACTGGTAATAACCTTCTATAAGTACTACAGTACTGAAATACTGAAAAATGTCTTTTATCCTTTTTCTCAAAAGAGAACCATTTTTAAAATTAGTTCTTCATCATTTCATTTGTTCCATGTTATTTTTTCCCCAAGTTGATCATTAGAACGATGTTTTTAAACTAAGATACTGTTGTGATATAAATACATGAGTAAGAGGTGACCCATCCATGTCTCTATTCTGGTAAAATTGACATTTTCCTTTGCTAGAAACATCTTTGTTATAGTAACAACTGCCTTATTATTATAATCTTTGAAAGACATTTTTTCTTATACAGAGAGGGCTACTTGTTACCAAGCTTTGCTACTATTTATACTAATGTTAATGTCCAAGAAGTTGTTTAAGGAGAAGGATATAGTAGAATGCACTATTTAAGTAGAAATGATTAATTGGAAGATAAAACTGGGACTACCTAATGTAGAGACAGTACGATGAATAGAATCTAGGTATTTTGAAGAAAGATGAAAATTGACTTTTTTATTGAGTGCCCGGAATGTGTCAGCAACTGTGTTAGGCACCAGGGATAAATGTTGAGAGAAGTTGGTCATGGTTTATAACTTAATGTTCCTATAACTTTTCTGTCTGCTTTCTATTGCCAAAGTCCAAAAATTAGAATTGTTAGATAATGATGAATGTATAGGAGTTCTCTCCAAACTGAATTTGGAATTGATAATGTAAAATGAAAATTGGAGTAGAATATTGAGGAGCTGTGCAAATTAAACCTATCAAAGGAGATGAGAACAAACTTCTAAAACATCAATTTGATGATTGCAATAATTCTTAGTGTTTGAGGGAATCATTTTGATAGTGTAATAAAGGTTATAGGACATTGTGCGTTCAGTGGTTACTGAAAGGAAGCTGATAATCATTTAAGGAAAATGGCAGAGGAAAGAAATGGAGAATCATAAGTAGAAAGGACAGGATCAAACAGTGGGTGGTTTTGATTTTGTTTTTTGGGTCACGGACAGGCATTTGAAGGCTAAAGGGCACCTAAGTGTCAGGTATGGAGTTGCAGGCTATTCATGTTGTCTTTCATATAGCCTTTGCAGATTTTTTGAGCACCTTATGTATTCTTGGTTTGAGTTCATTAAATATTAAGTTTAGTCGACCATTCATACGTTTGTGACAGTCTGTATTCTGGTTTGCCTTTTTTCATGATTTTTAGCATAAACTTAAATATATAGCATGTGTGTTTTAAAATGTAAATGTAAAATGTATGGCGAGCCAGGAATGGATTGAGGTTGGAAAGCATTTCCAAACTATAAAATGTTTAACTTGTTGTGTTTAAAAATGTGAATTTGTATAGTAGGCTGAGCTTATACTTATAGGTAGGTCGAAAAGTTGGGACGCCTGGTTGGCTCAGTTGATAGAGCATGCGACTCGATCTTGGGGTTGTAAGTTTAAGCCCCACGTTGGATGTGGAGCCTACTTGAAAAAAAAGTGAAAACATATTTCTTGAATTTAACATACTATTAAAGTATGGTTGGTAATTTAACATACTATTAAAGTATGGTAGTTAAGTTAGGTTGGTTTCTGTTTTTAGGATATTATTTGAAATGAGCAGCCTTGTATATATCTGCTTTTTGGGAAAACCTTTTTTAGAGATTTGTACATGGCTTTCACTCCTGTTGGGTTATTATACCTGAATATTCTGCCACCTTAAACTTCAGTAGTTGATTAGTGTTAAGAGCAGTCACTGCTGTTCTGAACAGATTGTTCTAATCAGTAAGTCAATCCCTACACCTGCAGCAGTCCTTACATTTTGGACCCAACAGTGTTTTCACTACTTTTTTGAGATTTGCATCCTCTAATATATTCCTGCATTTACTGAGATTTTTTTTTTTCCATTTACTAAGATTTTTGAGGGTGGGGAATGATTTGAAAACTTGAAATGGATTGGGAAAGGGACAGTCTTGATTCGGAATTGAATTGTAACAATTTTGGAGTTTTCCTTACCAGCAGCAAATTTTCTTCATCCTATTTAGAGATTTATTAGCCTACCTGTATAGAGCTTTCAGCTTTCTCTTCTAATGAGTTGGGCATTATAACGCATGGAATTGGTTCCAAATTTTAAAATATTTCCTCCAAAGAAATTTAAATGACAGTATATTAGCTTACTCTGCATTGAGTTATGTAAACTATGCAGAAAAAAGAGAAAGAAGTAATTTATCCCCCCCCTTTTTTTAACCAAACTTGTTGATCATCGAATGCCTGAAGTACTTATCCAGGTCTTTCTTCTGGATATTGTGATTGAATAGGTCTAGGCATAGGACCTGGGATTCCATATTTTTGATAAGCTCTCTGGATGATTCCTGTCACTGTTCTACCTCACATGTTTTTTGGCATGGTGATAGACATTAAACAAAATAGACAAAAATCATTGCCCTCTTAAAGCTTACATTCTGATGAGAGTGTACTGTAATAAAGATTAAGTGAGCATATGGCCCAGAATAATGTGAGCCTAGAGAAAGAATCTGTTATGCTTTGGGTTGGTTATAATTTGCTAAAGTATGCCTCCCAGTGTGGGTATCAGAGCCTGGTGAGTGAAACTTGTTCAAGATACATATTTTTAGTGTAATAAGGCTAATAATATCTGTTGTTTAATGAAAAAAACTTAGATTTATTCAAATATCTTTCCTAAAGGGTTTTTCTGTGGGGAGTTTTGGTCTAAAGTGATGATTGCAGTTCCCCTCTATTTTCTTAAATGTTTCAGTGGCTAGTTGTTTTTTTTTTTTTTTAATTTTTACATTAAGGTACAGTTTACATACAATGTTATATTAGTTTCAGGTGCATAAGGTTCCATACATTGTGTAGTGTTCACCGCAATAAATGTATCTACCATCTGGTGTCATAGAGCATTACGTTTTGTTATTTTTCAAAGACATCTAGAAGCAGACTGATGTCCAGAGAATAGACCTTAAGAATACTTTTTTACTTAAAATGTTTCTTTTAGTTTAATTAGTTTTATTGTGGCTTTTAATAGAGTTTTCTATTGCTAAGTGGTGGAAATTAATATTCTTGCAATTTAAAAAGTAAATGAAAATACAATGGGCAGTGCACAAAATACTTCTCATGTATTCTCAGAAACCTATACCTTTGTTTTGATCCTTTTTTAATTTAACATTTTGGATTCCTGTGTGTGCTTAGAAATTAGGGCTTGCTTTTTTGCCTTAAGTAAAATCTTGAAGGACTGGTTTATATTTAGATTTCCTGGTTTGACTTTTGGAAGGTGATTTTCTAGGATTAAGATTGTTAGAAGAAATTATTGCTGTTATAGCAAAGGCTTTCATTTTAAGCATGTTACTGGTTATTGGAGCCATTTGAGAGGCTCATCATTAGTGAGAGGAGGAATCTCCCTTTTTCTTTAGGATGCAATGTAGTTTTAACTTAGCCACATCAGATGTTTTCTTCTTGGTCTCCTTCCTGGAGCTGCTGGGAGATGGGAGATGTATATAGGCTGTCACCCCAGTGGCTACAGCTCCATCTGGCAGCTATAAAAAGACTGCTAAAACTGAAAGCCCCTGGAAAAAACATGTCTTTTATTTTGTGGTGGTAGCCCCTGGTGAGTAGAAGACCCTTTTTTCAAACTCAGTTAAATATATCTAACTTGTGAAAGGCAAATGAAATTGAATTGATAGTAAAGCTTAAAATCTTACCCTTGGACTGTTTTTTGAAAGATGAATTACTGAACACTTTTCAAAAATAATAACCTTTATATTTAAATTGTATTTTCCTTCATATATGTGAAGCACTGGAATAATTGGACCCAAGCCAATCCTCTGTTTCGTTGTTTCTGGCACTGTAGTTGTAGATGTAAGTGGGAGAAAAAGTTTGAAGTATGGCGCTTTTGAAGGTTGTCTTTCTTTTTCTCCTGCCAGGGAGGACATGTATGCTCAGGACTCTATAGAGCTACTAACAACATCTGGCATCCAGTTTAAAAAACATGAAGAGGAAGGAATTGAGACCCAGTACTTTGCAGAACTTCTTATGACATCAGGAGTGGTCCTCTGCGAAGGGGTCAAATGGTTATCCTTTCATAGGTAAAACAGAAAAAAAAAATTGCATTGAAAATACCATTTGTGTTTCTGTTTCCTAGCTGCTTTATACTTGGTGTGGGTCACTGTTCGAGAGGGAACTGGCTGCCGCAAAACAGTCTCCTCTCTTAAGAAGCTAATGTTGGTCTGCTTAAGGGTTAATTTAAAGGTATGAGATTCATTTTTAGCCTATGAGAGAGACTGTATTACATAGTGGAAAAAGTTAAGCTGACAAAGTAGATCTTGGTTTAAATCCAGCAATGCCATTTGGAATCAATGGTTTAAATCCAGCAATGCCATTTGGAATCAATGTTACCAAAAGTCATTTAACATTTCTGAGCCTTAGAATGAAACCATTCATTCATTAAGAAAATATTTATTTAATATCTACCAATGCCAAGTACTGCAGTATAAGATTCTAGGAATTAAGCTGTGAGCCAAACAGACAAAAATCCTCATCTTCATGAAGTTTTATATCCTGGTCAGAGTAGGCATTTTTTTTTTTAAATAATGACATTTATATTGTGGTTTATTAGATGTTAGTAAGTGCAATGCAGAAAAAAACCAGAGAGTGTTAGGGGAGGGTAGAGGTTGTGGATTTTTTTTTTTTAATAGTGATCAGCTGACATTACTTAGGTAAATATCTTGTTTTAATGACCAATAATATATTTAGAGCATTTTAGTAAAAGACTTTACACACAGTTAATTCTCAACAAATAGTCATTTTTAATTCTTATTATAAAATAAGACTGGATTGTTGAAGAGAATTTCCAGGAGGGGAATTAGTTCCATTTTGTAAGAAGAGACTTCCAAATAAGATAGAGTTTTCCTATTTAGGTAAACTAAATTAAACTGGAAGCCCAGGGACTAAAAGTGGCCTTGGTAATTACTTTATTTGGCCTTCTCTTAATGTTCTTATATTGGGTCCATTTCACACATTAAAAAAAAAAAAAAGGAGTCTCCGTTTTCAGCTCTAGCCTCTGGAATGATTATAGTGAAGGACTGTTCATATTGCAAACTCTGGTGTAATACTAAGCAGTAATTTTTAAGTTGGGGGTACCGAACATAGTAATTCTCACCTGTCATCTTTTCTCTTCGTTCTGCATTTGAGCTTTATTTCAGGAGACAAGACTGAAGTCTCTGTTAATTTGAGGAATGTTTTTTCAGTTTTTTGTTTTGTTTTCTTTTGTTTTGTTTTACTTCCTGGTCATGATTAGAGAGCATCATCCTGTCCTTTTGTTGTATAGGACTTAACTTCATTCAAAAAAAAAAAAAAACTCTGAGCAAATACTGTGTGTTAGGCATTGGAGATATTAAGATGAACAAAGGGCTCATGTCTTTTTAGAATGTAGAGTCTAAAAATTAGACTCCACTATTTGTCAAGGTATGTTTTATTCTAAATGCCATTTTAAATATTTTCTTCATATTCTAACCTATTTCTGGGAGATAAAGACTAGTTTAAGAAATTCATAAACCGGAAATTCTCATAGTCTTTTACTAGTAGTAAGCAAATGTATTGATTTATATATAGTTAGATAATAATTACTTCCTTGCCAATTACCAGAAATTTAAAGGTTCTGCCATTTTTTGCATATACCTTAGTGTGCTTTACCAGTCTTCAGTAGTAAAGCTTCTTTTTTGTTTTTAATATTAGAAGTAATTCTGAACATTAAATAGAAATTTTATTTGTATCCCCTCAAAAGACAGATTAATATCATCTCTCATCAAATATGTACCGAGTTCCAACTATGTGTAATAAAAGATTTTGAGATATTATTTAAAGTGTGATTCCTACTTAGACTAGTGGAGAAAACAATACCTGCATTTTAAAGCATAGGAGAAAACATCTTGTATAAGAAATTACTGGGAGTTAGGCTGTTTGAGGAAGGTGCCTTGTAAGAGGCCCTTGAAGTAAATAAAGGTAGAGAAAAAAAGTTAATTATGGCACAGGAATGGAGGGACATATAAAGCTATGGGAAAAAAAAAATAGAGGAGATCTTGATCTGAAAGTGTGGGAGTTGGTATTTTAATCTCTGGATTTTAGTTCTCATTGTTTACTACTCTTATTTCTTCCATGTGCAGCATTTTCATTGGTATATCTTGAGGAGCCATAGGAGATAGGAACAGAATTTTGAGGGAAGAGAATGACTGATAAGATCATGTAAGGAAAAGAAAATACTTCCATTAGGGAATTACTCTTTGGGTTCTTTTTGTTTTTGTTTTTGTTTTTAATTTTTAGATATTTTAATGTGGGGCTTGAACTCACAACCCTGAGACGGGAGACTTAAGCAGCAATCAAGAGTTAGACCCTTAACTGATTGAGCCACCCAGGTGCCCCACTCTAGATTTTTAAGCACATGACCTCTTTATGTAAAGTATGGGAAGAATTGTATTATTTTTGCCAATTCTGCTACCTTTTGACATTTTCAGCCAAGTTTCCATTCATATTTATTTTTCCATTTCCATAGTTATTTAAAATTTTTTGAGATATCTATAGAATGGTTTGATATTCCTCTTAAAGAGTTCTTCCTTCAGAGTTCAGCAAAATAGTAATCTGTGACTGCAGGTTTGGGATGCTAGTATATTGATATCTGAATGATAGTGACAAGTTCTTATCACTCTTGGTAAGATAATGGCATTTTCCCATTATCATAAACGTGTCTTTTCGTTCATGTGCTTTTTTTTTTCTTTTTTTGGTTGATTCCTTTTTTGACCTACAGTTATGACTTACTTATAATTTGTATCAGAAAAAAAATATTTTTTCATCTCTGGTATTTATGTGTCTCTATTCTATATTTAATTCTTTTGTAGTGGTTATGACTTTGGCTATTTAATCAAAATCCTGACCAACTCTAACTTGCCTGAAGAAGAACTTGACTTCTTTGAGATCCTTCGATTATTTTTTCCTGTCATTTATGATGTGAAGTACCTCATGAAGAGCTGCAAAAATCTCAAAGTAAGGCTTCAAGTGGCGGTTGGTAATCCACACACTATTTAGACTGAGTGATAAATAAGATCCTAGCCTGGGATGTTGTTTTAAGCCATATTTTAAATTTTATATTAAATGTAGTTACGTTATCTGGTTATTTGTTTTGTTGCATAAATAATTTGTAGGAAGTCTTTTTCAGAACTTCAGCATTCATTGGCAGTATAAATTCTCAGCAAAATTCAAACCAAGAATCAGATTTCTCATGACTGCTGGATTGAAAATCATAAACCTGGACAAAAATGTGAGGACATGCACAGAAGTGCAAATTTACACTGCCCAGCATACGCACTGTCTATCCATGCAAGATAAAATCTGAGGTGGCCAGCAATGTACAGATGGTAGTCAGTGAGGTAGCAAACAGTTTCCTCTTCAGCTTGGATAAAAATTTTGTTCGTTCTAGTCATAGGATCACGTTCCTAGGATTAATTTACATGGAAAGGTTGTTGGTTGTTTTTTTTTGTTTTTTTTTTTTTCCTGATCTAAAAGATGTCAAGCAGTTAGTGCTATGGTAAATGTGTAGTCCTGTCTGGAACAGTAGCTTACATTCTGATATTGCTAAATGCATATGTAATAGTTTATTTCTGAAAATTCTTTCAAAAGGAACGTTTCTTTAATAAGTAGAGTGCTCGGGATCCCTGGGTGGCGCAGCGGTTTGGCGCCTGCCTTTGGCCCAGGGCGCGATCCTGGAGACCCGGGATCGAGTCCCACGTCAGGCTCCCAGTGCATGGAGCCTGCTTCTCCCTCTGCCTATGTCTCTGCCTCTCTCTCTCTCCCTCTCTCTCTCTCTCTCTCTCTCTGATAAATAAATAAAAAAAATTAAAAAAAAATAAGAGTGCTCCTTCAGTTTGAAAACTAATCCACCCATGGTGGCAGACTCCCAAGGAATAGAAGGGCTTTATTTTTTTTCAGATGTGTTTGTGTAGAAGCTACAACTAAAAAGCACATTTAGGTAAAGTGGTTGCTTCATAGAACCTTCGTCAAGGTTGATCATGTTTTTTTATCAGGTTTTTAGAAGTACAAATAAAGTTCTACTTTTAGGAGATGGTAAAAACACTAAGAGCTTTACTTTTAAGCAGAAAGAATATTGTAGGAGTTGAATAAGGAAACTGCTTTTGACAAATGAACTTAAAATCAAAAGCGAAGTAGTTTTTTTGGCCGAAGTTTGCTGGTGCCTTACAACAAAATATGGTATATAACTGGGGAAATTTTTAAGAAAGATTACTTTGTGTTTGTAGCACCTAAAAGCAGCAGGATTGGGATCCCTGGTGGCGCAGCGGTTTGGCGCCTGCCTTTGGCCCGGGGCGCGATCCTGGAGACCTGGGATCGAATCCCACATCGGGCTCCCGGTGCATGGAGCCTGCTTCTCCCTCTGCCTGTGTCTCTGCCTCTCTCTCTCTCTCTCTCTCTCTCTGACTATCATAAATAAATAAATAAAAATTTAAAAATAAATAAATAAAAGCAGCAGGATTGTATATAATTTGAAGAGACTTCTTAGCTGTGAGTCAAGTGAACTTGCAGTTGTAGTAGGATAGCCCTATTGCTGTAGAAATTGAGTCCACCTCCTGAAAGTATTACATGCTGAGAATCCATGGTCTAAATGTTTTAATCTGGCTTTAGAAGTGCTTTGTAGAATCTGACATGTCTCTACAATGACATTTTTTTAGGAACAGAATCAAATTACTGCTCCCTATGTGAATGATATTGGGAAATTTCTAAGTACACCAGATATTCTGTATATGCCCTGAGTGAGCTGCTTTGTCAAATTTAGGTTGAAGGCAAAGGTGCTTTTTGACCTATGGTCAGCCATGCTGACTGCCCCTATTCTGTTGCTCTCCTAAGCAGCTGCTAATGATACCTAATCCTCATGTTATTTTTAGCACAGAAGTAAGCACTGTCTGTGCAAAGCACTGTTTCAAGCTGTGAATCAGAGGGCTAGTTTGCCTTAACAATTTAGAGAGGAATTTGGGTCTGTTTTGTTGTCGTCCTGTTCTTTTTTTCCTAACTTGCCTCCAGTTCTCCCTCCATTATTGTGCTTCCCTCCCTTCCCTATTAACTTCTCTTTTATTCATTCTTTCTTCTCTCCTTTCATTGTCATTTCTTTGTGAAGCCTGGCAATAATAACATAAGCAGATCTCCTCAGGAGTTGTAACTTACTCTTCTTAACAAAACCGTAATTAAGCGCTTAATGAACTTTTAAGGATTTGGTTAATCATAATAGCTTTATTTGGTAACAAATTTAGATGAAACTACTTAGAGATGATTGATGAGAAGCTTAAGAAAATTTGAGAACTGCCAATGGGAAGTTTTATGCTGATGGATGGATTGACTGTGAATGTACTTGGTAAATGTTCCCCTGTAGATCTGTTCTCTTGTAGAGGATCTGCTTCCCTTAAATCTTTAGGAAAATTATTTGCGTGTCACATGCCTTAAAGCATATGATGAAGATAAATTTTCCCAATTAGGATCTCATTTTCTACTAAATTATATACTTCTCCCTTTATTCAGCAAGTACTTTAGTTTGTAATTCACCTTCTCTTTTTTTCTGATCTTCATATGGTCCACCACCTTTATGTGCTAAAGTCCATTTATATTTTGGTCAGCGTCTGAGTTACGTAATTTTTGAATTCGGGGATTGTACTGATTCT
The DNA here is from genome assembly GCF_905146905.1 of Nyctereutes procyonoides. NCBI lineage: Eukaryota > Metazoa > Chordata > Mammalia > Carnivora > Canidae > Nyctereutes > Nyctereutes procyonoides. The sequence continues at coordinate 882,903 of NW_026575120.1, forward strand.
GTGTTGACAGATGGATTTTCTTTCTCCTAGGGTGGTTTACAAGAAGTTGCTGAACAGTTAGAGCTGGAACGGATAGGACCACAACATCAAGCGGGATCTGATTCATTGCTCACAGGAATGGCCTTTTTCAAAATGAGAGAAGTATGAAGACATCAGTGCCTTTTTCTCAGTTGGTTGTTAGGTTGAGAACATTAAAAATCTTACGGCAAAAGTTTTTGGGCAATAAGTGCTCATTAAATGAAGATCCGATTAGAGGTGCATGTAGGCTGTGTCCACCGCACTTGAATGTGGTGGAAAGTGTTCAAAGATAAGTCCTCTTGAAATGTAGTTCAGAGGGCAGTGAAAAAATGATTTCTTCATAGACTGAAAAATGAAACACTTTAAACTACCTTAGGAATCATATAGGTCCAACCATACTATTTCTTAGATGAGAGAACTGAAGCCAGAGGCTAGTAACTTCTATCAAAAATGTCACCCGCACATTACTAGCAGAACTCCAGAATTCTTCCTGTAGACCACATCGGTGCTGCTGCTGCCAAGTCAAGTAATCTACATGTTAGGTTTCCCTGGCATTGTCCTTAGACATTAAACTGCTGGTAAAATACCATTTGCTCATGCCATTTTTCAGCACTTTGAGGATTTGTAGAGTAGTGCTTATATAGTGCTTTTTAATAGATTCTTACAGAGAGGTTCTGAATTCTCAAGTGGTTAAGTAAATCTGAAGTAGTTGTTGAATCAAAAATCACACTGAGCAGAGCCCCTCACGTGGCAAAAGGCAGTACTGAATATAAACTAGTCATGGAAGAGTGGAATTGAATGAACCCAAGTCTCCTAGCTTACATAATGGAGTGATAGACATAGGTATACCTCACTGTAAATTAAATGCAAAGAAAAAGCTTTTCTTTTTGCAAAATAAAACTGCAGAATTCTTTAGAGTATTCCTCTTAGACGCTCAAGAATTGACTGAGAACTATCTGGAAATTTAAAACTTTTGTAGCAATTGTATTAATAATAGAAAGCATAATAGTTGTTTTGCCGAGTATTGATTCAGAAGTGATTTGGACTGTCTATTCATGACAAGTAAATACTTTGTTTTGTACTTCTTCCCAGTGCTACGTTAGAGAATTAAAGCAATCTTTGGATTTTCAGCTTTGCATTTTAAAAATACCTTAATGGTTCAATTAATGGTGGATTCTCTGCTACTAATTTGTTATCTTTATTTTTCTGGGCTTCTTCAAGAATAGTAACCTAGTGTGAATGTTCAGATTTATTGTCCAGAATGTGTTTAGGGTATGATTGTTTTCAGCCAACTCGGCCTTGCATGTAGACTCAAGGCTACTTACAAGCCTAAACTTTTTTCTTCCATCATTGGCGATATTCATTCATTTTCACCATTGAGTATTGTTACATTAATGAAATAAAAATGCCTGCCATTTTCCCATCATTACAGACTCTCATAAAATTGATCTAAATGTTCATAGGAAAGACATGTTTATACATTTTTTTGTAATCTTTTTCTTTGGTTTCTCTTGAGCTCTCTGTATTTCTTGAGACATTATTAGTCTTACTCAGTGAATTTAAAATGTGTGCCCTCAAAGGAGCATCATAGGAAAGAGCTGTCATTTTAGTTAATGAACAGTCAGTACTTACATTGCTGAAATATAAGTTACCAGTGGTACCTTTTGGTTAAAATTATCTTTTTTTTTTTTTTTCCCCAAAATTCCTTTTTAGATGTTCTTTGAAGATCATATTGATGATGCCAAATATTGTGGTCATTTGTATGGCCTTGGTTCTGGTTCATCCTATGTACAGAATGGCACAGGGAATGCATATGAAGAGGAAGCCAACAAGCAGTCATGACATGAAATAGTCCTTTTATTTTTATTTGAGCTACACACAAGCTTGTATATAGGTTTTATCTCTGGTTGAATCCCTTGAACGATAGATACTATTTTTTTTCTTTCATAGCCCATTTTATTTTCTGCCTTTCAGTACTAGTATGACCATTCCTATCTCAGATCTTAATAAATAGAAAAGCATTCAGGTTAAATTTGGCCTTAACTTAATATACTTGTTAGCAGGCATGTGTGACAGAGAGTGGGGAAAGCTGCATCGTATTGAATATTTTGATAAACTTTATCTGCTTGGGCTTGGTTTGTTTTTCCCCCTTCCTAAATTAACTAGCACTGACTGTAATTTATTTCCCTGTTTCATGTCTCCCTTCCATTCTGCAGGAGTTTTAGCTTTTTGAGATTGTGGACCATCAATTTTGCACTTTAGAGAGTGATTCTGACTCAAATCCTCTGTTTTATCATAAATTTTGGCTTTTCTTGCTCTTAGCTGGAAAAATGACCATCTGCCAACCTTATACAGTATTTACTTGTTTTTGACCCACAGACATAGCACATGCATTGTGCAAACGGTTGATTCAGCAAGACTACAAAAAAAAAAAAAGACAAAAAACTACTGAGGAGCTTAGTAACTGCTGTTTCTGTACGTAGTGTTTAATCTTCCAAGCACATCTAGTGTCTGTCAGTTTCTCATTGGCATGTATAGGCTGCTCTGTGACAAGAATTTTTCAAACCAGCTTTACACCCTTCAGGAGAAATCCCTTGTGATTGGATGTTTAATGTCTGCCAGGAAACTGGCATCCAAGATATTGAAGCTGCAGTTATTTTATGATAGCACACTTCTCTCTGATATGCATCTTTTTATTCTGTCACTGTTTACCCTTATTTTTAATTTTTTAAACATTTTATAGCCATACTTACGAGGCTCTTGCTTTTTGTTGATTCCACAGATCAATTTCATTAAAGTCCAAAGATAGCAAGTCTTTAGGTATATTTTGTACCAAATTAAATTAGAAGACAAAAAATTGTGCTTTCATAGTTGTTACAAAGATAAATAATGGAGAGATTTGGTGCAAAACAAAATACAAATATATATAGCCATATGTATATATATGTACATATGGCTATATATATATATATATATAATTACAATTACCTGAGGAGTGTAATGCTTGTTTATTTTTTTGTGTATATCTTTGCAATCTATTTTATATATATTGACAAAAGAGACTGTGAAATATTTAGCCATGCAGAATATGTGACCAGACCAGAGCATGTGTAGGAAGACATTTTGGTAATCATTAACTCTTCCCTGAAATGATAGACTACAAGTTATGATGTGTGTTATCTACATTTCCAATCAGTAATACTAGCAAATCATAAAATGTAGCCACATTGGTTTGTTTCCTTTGTACATTCTTTATTCATGATTATTACAATGCTGTTAACTGGGTGGTCCTTTTTAAACAAAATGTTATTTGCAAAACAGAGGGTATTTGTTTTTAAAGCTTTTGTAAATAAAGGCTTCAGAAATGTTTTCTTACATATGTTGATGCCTGGTAATTTTGTTTTAAAGATATTTATTTGGGGGATTTTTTGTTTTTTAATTTGGGCAACTGAATTTAGTAACTCAGTAACTTCTTTAACTGTAGCTGTTAGTCTCTTAATCGAGCCTTCTGCATTTCAACACTGTCAGTTTATTCTTTTTGAATACCTCAACTAGATGTTAAGAATTGATTTTTATCTCCTTTTCAGGAATGCATTTATTCTGAAAGACAGTAAATGCATTTGGTATGACTTACTGTGGCTTCTTTTTAAAGCTGACAATATAAAGGATAATTTAATTGGTTTCTTTTTGATTTTCACCTCCTTAAAAAACTAGGAATTATAAAGATTCCCTTTTGAATAGCCACATAGTTGCTGAATTTCATAGTTTGTATCAATTTTGGTTTTTGTCAAGAAGTAATAAAATTTTATAACTTCTACAAGAGGAATATTATGAACTTTACTAAATCTAGCTTTTGGGCATAATTTAGCTGATAATTTTGTAATGTTCCTAAGCCATTAATTCTGGACTCACCATCTTCTATTTAAATCTCTTGGATCAAAGATCAGTAAAGTACGTAAGGCCTACAGGCCAAAACCAGCCTACTGCCTGTTTTTGTATGGCCAGTGAGATGAGGATGGTTTTTATGGTTTTAAAATGGTTGGGGGAAAAAAAAATCAAAAGAAAAATACTGACATGTGAAAAATAAGTGAATTCAAATTTTAGTGTCCATCAATAAAGTTTTATTGGAATGCAGCTACACTCATCATTTCTGTACTGTCTGGCTACTTCTGCACCACAGTGGGAAGCCTGAGTAGCTGCTACAGAAACTGCTTATGGCTTTCTCATCGTTTCACATTCCTTCTTGGTATGCTACAAAATCAGTGATGCAGATACGATGTGAAAGCATTTGGAGTGCCTGGTCTATCTATACAACAATTTATTTTTCTGTTACCAGCTTACATCCATTATATACAAACAGAAAACTGTACTTTGAATGATGTGCCTTGAAGGCACACTAGAGTGTTAACTAAATCATATGGTAAAATAATGTGTCATGCAATGATACTGTAACTGCTAAAAAATGAAATATATGTTGACATAACCAGACCAAACACTCATCACAATATACCCAACTATTGGGAAAGCGTAAACATTTTAAAACAGAGTATCTCATCACATCATGATTTCTTCACAAAAATAAGTGAAAAGTCTATGTCTTTTCACTTTTTGTTAGCCAAGCAAAGCCATCTGATAGTTATGTCATGGTTTCTGAATGTAGTAGCCCAAAGAAATAACGTCTAGAGAAAATAATTTTAACAACTTAGCCTTTTGGAAAGAATGGTTGAAGAGTGAGGACATTGGGTACAACATCTACAGTTAATTATAAAGTGACAGGATTTTGAGTATTGTTCTTTGCCTCTAAATAAAATGTTCTAGTACTTTCCCAGCTATTCTTTGAGAAATCAATGCTAAGTTTGAAGTGACCAAAGAATTAGTTTCTTTTCGTAGTCTGTATGGAAATACAGGTGAGACCATTTTCAAAGAAGTTGAGAAACCACAAGTCATTGCAACCTGAAATTGACTCAGATGTATTAACAACTGCAAATACGTAAAAATGCGCATGGAGCAGAGAAAGGTTGAGTTGGTCAAATTTAAAACCTTGTGAAAATGTAAGGTCTTTTGGTTTGGCAGGTAGCCATTTCACTTGTCACCTTTGTTCTCTTTTTATCTAAACAAGAATAAACATTTCATTGTTAGCCGGTGTCTTACTAGTGCAAAGACCATGTGAAAAGAGAATAAACCAAAAAATCATACTTGTGTTACACATGTGTGTACAGATTCTCCTCCAGTTGATTCTTTATAGCCATTCTGGGTTTACCCATAACATCTCCTTGGCCTAAGGATATTTTTTAAAGAACTTTGAAACATTTGCATGTTACACTAAAATTAGTGTGTAATTAAAGTTGGTCTTTATTAATATTCTCTCATAATAAATGATTGGGTCATTTAAGATGCTTCTAATACCAGACTTTAGGGGGTTATACTTACTGAAAAAGACATGAATTCTATACTCTGTCAATAGCTTTATTTTCATAGTTGGATAAAAGACAACAGAAGAACTGAAGCTTTCTGTGATAATCAGTTTTTAATTCAGCATCAACAGAATTCTACTTTGGAGCATTATTTTTTTTCTCAAGCACCTTTATCTGTCAAACAAGATAAAGAATTATTATTAATAAATTCAGGTCAGGAGAGCCCCTTCCCTGGAAGATGCAACATAAATGATTGTTTTTTATAAATCATAAAATAGTACTGTCCATTCTGAGTAATGAACTCCTTTACATAGCATACACTGGAGCTTAAAATCACTTCTCAAAAAGCCCCCTTTGGTTTCAGTGGTACTCAGAAATAAGTCAAAAGATGAATCATCCTAACACATTTTTCCCCCAACTGCTAATACTGAATACTGGCTACAAATAAGAACACCAAAGATCTGTGGGTACTGTCACCAGTTTTGTTTTTGCTATCACTTTCCTGCCATGAGAAAAAACTGCAAGTGATTTGTTTGGCATTGCCCAGTCATATTTTAACTTTTTGTGGAATAAGAACAATTAAAGAGCTCTGAGTAACCTAAACTGCTTTATGGTAGAGCAGCCCCTTACATCCTCTATTTTTGAGGATGGAAATACACACTGAACATTGTGCTGTGGGACACATGTACGTCGAAATAGGGAAAATCTGCTCATCTAGAATTTAATGGAGTAATAATTTTTCACAGGTTGTTTTCCTGAAGCATGAATCATGATTACCACCTTCATTTTTAAAGAACATATTCTATAAATCCTTTGTATTTGAGTTCTCTAGAGGATGTGGTTATTGCCAAACATATGCCATATTTCCCAGTTACCTGTTGAACAAGCGTACTCAAGTGTTATGGTCTGTTTCTAATTGTCCTCAGAATCATTTTAACCAATACATACTTATCTTGTCATCCACCTCCTCAAAAGACCTATGTTATGACCAGGTTGTAGATCAGCTTTGTCTGCAGTAGTTCTGGTAGACTTAGGAAAAGTGTATCTTTAAAGCAACTTCGATTATCAGTGCAAAGGCAATTCCATATAGACAGCTACTAAAGGTGATCAACCAGACTTTATTATGGTTTAACAGGAGGGAATTCATGAACAAGCACTTCCTTGAATGTCCCATCATTGATTTAGATGCAATAAGTTTATCTTTGAAAATACAAACCCTCTTTTCACTGCACAATGGCAAAGTTAACTAAAAGTATATGAAGTATTTGTACATTAAAAAAAAAATCTTAAAAATTTTACCTATACGGTAGAATTTTGAAAAACAGGAAAAATCAAACATCAATCAAATGGATGATCAGGATAGTTGAAGTATAAGTGTCTAAGTTTGAGTTGAACAATTAAATTTTTTAAAGCAAAATGTTTAAAATGTTTTTAAGGTACATTTTATAAATATGTACAAAATGTAGGTCTATTTGATGCTTTATTCACTCGGTAAACTTTATACTGCATATCTAATGAGATATGCCATCATCTCTAAAAATTATAACCACCTAGATTAAAAACAAAACAAAACCCTTAAAAGATTATTCACTGTATGAAAACAAAAAGGGAACCATTACAACTTAATGGAAAAAATTTATTTGTAAAAAAATTTTTTTTAAATCTGATTCTAATGTGTACTGACTCATGTATATCAATAATTACACAAAAGGAAAAACTTAACAGTACTCTAGCAAGGTAAAGAATAAAAACTTCTTTTTCTTCTATCTTGACAAGGAACATGTCACAGAATCCTATCCACAAAAATGGCTATAGTACTGTGCTTTGAAAAAAACCTGGCTGCATATAATTCTTAATACATCATGTGATGCTGTTGCCCTTAAGACTTCTAGCAGTAGCTATAGGTTCCAACCTGGCACTTCAGGTAATAAAAAATGATGACCACAAAATCCTTTAAAAGTAAAAAGTAAGAATGTATCATATCTTCTGAGATTTCCTGAAACAGATTGTCAGATCAAAGTCTTTAGCTTTAAAAAAAAAAAAAAATCTGAAAAAGAGTGCCATCCTATTACTCAAAGAATTACACTCAAATGATCTATAAAATGAACTTCACTGATACTGATTCTCTCACAAACTCATTTAAATATAAAACTATATTTTTAGAAAGAATGGGTTTTGCAAGGATCTTTTTTACTCCATTATCCTCTGGTCTACTAGTCTATTATGTGTTGCATTTTTGTCTAACTCAGATTTTGAAAAGGTTAATACCATTTTCTCTTTGATTAAATACCAGTTCCTTAGCTATGTAAGTTTTAAAAGATAATCTGCTTTAAATTCTCAAAATCAGTACCAAAAAATGTTTACAGCTTATTCTAATCTCTAACATTTACAAAACTTGCACTCCACTCAAAAAAAAAAAAAAAAAGAATAAATTTTTTTCAAATAGTGCATACAAGGCACAAGAGCTTCCTAGTATATTTACTGAAGCCGAACATTTGGCATCAACAAACACACCACTTTAGTTTACCTTAAACTCAATTTCCAAACAGCACACCATTTAGTTCATATTGAACTAAATTTTTAAAAGTATATTTCTTTTAATGATTTGCATAATTTAATCTTAAGTATTTGAAGAAATATAAAGTATAACTGTCATACTTTCGATGAGGGAACACAGAAATAATATAGATACCAATGGAGGATTAATCTATTGGCCCATTAGGAATTATTAACAAATTCAATATTTTAGCTATATGTTCAATAGAACAAATAACTTTTAAAAAATGAGATTTTTTTAAAAAGCCAGAATGGCAAAAGAACATCATAAATGATGTTTTATAATTTTCAGCCAATTTAAGAGGATCAGAAGAGATGAAAAAATATATTTTGGATGTAGTAGTAATTAATGTATTAGTTATGATAAAAATTTGCTAGCTAGTTGCTTATCAGTGAGCTCAGGCTTCAATGACCATACATCTTTCCCAGCAGGGAACAAAGGCTAGAATTAGATTAAAGTCTGGCAAAAATTGTGGTAATCTTCAACTGTAGGCCACTTAAAATTTGCAATGAATTCATAGTCATTATAGTTCACTCAGTCTGGGGCTGGATTCACAACAGAGGGAATGCTACCTTCAACTCGGTAACTAGTAGGTTTTATAAATAAAGCTGTCATACGGTAATTTGAAATCTTTCAAATTTCAATATCTTAAATAGTCTCAATTTTCTGAATCAGAAACTCAGATGATTAACGGGCTTTTTATGTATAGACATTGTACTACCCAAATATTTGGGTGAAAATCAGCCCATGAATTTATTCCAAGTTTTTATGATAGAAGATACTTTTGCCTTTGATTCATAAACCATAATTACTTCTAATATGTAAGAGGAATTTGTGTTAGTTCAAACAATCTGTATATTGAATTTAAAAATGTGTTATGTTTTAAGCAACAGCTTGGAGAGAACTAACCAATTCATATTCTGCATATCCAGCCAAAGGAAAATGGGAACAACTGGCCAATGGTGCCTTCCTGTGGGAAGCCTCTTCCATCCACCTACAGCATGGATACCTTGAAATGAAACAGAAATCATGAAGCTATTGTGTCAACTATAAAAAACCAAAAAAACTAACCACTCATTCAGTGTTTGTGAATAACATTCCTTGTTCAAAATTAAATATTTTCTAGGCAGAAAGCTCAGATATGTTCTTGAATACAGACTTCTACATCAGTGCTTCTCAAACTATAATAAGCATATAGAAGAAGACTAGAGGAGCTTGTTAAAATGCAGAAAATGCAGATTCTGACTCAGTAGGTCTAGGGTAAGGTCCAAAATTCTACATTTCTATTGAGCTCCCAAGTGATGCCAATACTGCTAGTTTGGGGCAGCAATTTGAATGGCTGGTTTCCTTGTTCTGCATTTGTCTGAGGCCAGTAGGAGCTTAGAAGTGACAGCTGAGTTGGGATGGGGATTTAGGAAAATATGTTTGAAATTTCACATACATAGAAGCACAGCATTTTTTACTCGAATAAAGAGAGAAGGTGGAAAAGGCTAATTTTGACTTACATATTAGTGCTACTATGGGTCTAGGTACATGGCTATCTGCAAAGTATGATGAATGAACTAATAAATATTTTATAAAAAATCCCACAGATAATTTATTAATGTACATCAAAAAGAAAGAATATGAAAATATATTTCAGTAATATTAAATTAAGCATATCAATATCAGATATTATTATTCAATATAATGTACATTGAAGGAATTGCAAGTCTGAGATGTAAAGCAGGAAAAACTATTTTTAAAACTTTTAAAAACTATTTGGAATATTAGCTACCTTGGGAAAATTCAATTTTTTAAAGAAACATTTAAATGTCACGGGTTAGATCAATAGAATGAAAAACATATCACAAAATCATTTTTTTTTTTACATCGCAGCTGATTCATGCTTCCATTTGGTTATTATGACCATTAATGTCATACATTTGTATATAATAAAATCAAGTTTCTGTGAGATTTTTAATTTTAACCATGTTATTCTACAATTATTTACAAAATGTTTATTTAGAGCCTACTATGTTGTCTGATATTATGCAATGTTGAGAATAATGATTTTCAAACTACATTAGTCTTGTGTCAAAATACCGGGAAGTCTATGTGACTTACACACAATGTCACTATGTAAACTATTGTAAAATATTTAACACGTATGACCTCACAAACATTCATAATTAGGACTAATGATTCAAATTACTGAAAAAAAAATCCTATACAACTTTATATGGTTATAGAACTATTTCTGTAAAATATTTTAATAGTGACATTTTAAGAATTACTTCTGGAAATTTAATATTGTCCCTTTGCTATTTAACCAAATTAAGATTAAATTTTCACTACCCTAACCATAGTTATGATTAATCTGATCCACTACACCTTATATACAGTCATCCAAAACCAAAACATTAGTCAACTGGCAAACTGCCAGATGCGTACTTCGCTGTTATTTACATAGCTATTCATGAAAACAAAGAAACAGATTTAAGAAAAAAAATAACAACACAGATTTGAGGATTAAAATGGATTAAAAGAAACAAAAAACAAAAAACAAACAAAATAAAAAAGCAGATATCCCTGAAGTATCTTGACACAAATGATTTTGTTTCAGATTCCACTCTCTTGTTTTCTTTAGAGTTTAGGATTCTGGACTACAGTTGTGTAAATAAAAATTTGTCTTGATAGCTTTACTGTTCAAGTCTACATTGTTTATTTTAACAGTATATATAGTTGTTTGTTTTCTTTAGATGTCTATGGCTTTGTTTCAAAAGGGCTTTTTACTGTATTGACTGCAGGCTTATAAATAAATAATCTTTTAAAGATACTGATTTGGAGCAACAGGTTTAAAAAAATTATGGTTTAAAGAACATTATTTGGAACACTTGTTTTAAGGATAACACACACTAGGGGGTCCTACAGTAACCAAAAATGATGGAGGTTTGCACTAACAAGATATAATTATCTTGTACTGAGACCCAGTGAGATTCTACTGATAGATGGTCAGGGTTATAACCACTGTATATCTGAAGGACAGAAAAACTAAAAATAAAAAATTGCAAGATTCTATCATATGACAAGATAATTACCATGTAAGTTCAATAGTTTAGGAACAATCCTTGCCATTTAGTGCATTCCTATAAAAATTAATTTTGTACATCAACTCATTTCTATTTTGTGTCAAGTTAATCTTACATATAGCTAAAACCAAAGCTAGGTCCACATTCAGAGGTCTCCAGCATAATGAATAGGATCCTAAGGGTGAACTACAACATCTTAAAATTTCAATTACTCAAAAATAAATAATAATGTCTAGGAAACTATTTGCCCAAGGGAACAGAAAGGCTATTAAAAATATAAAATGTCACAATAAAGGAAAAACATCTTACTTCCATAAAGTATGAATTTATCTTGTTTGAAGAGTTAAGTCTCATTCTCCATGGTTAATGCAGGATTGCTCATACCTTCAAGAAAGAATATAAATTAACATTTTGTTTGCAGGGGGTTGCTTTTGAATAAATAGGCAGGACTTGTTTATCCATCTATGAATCCCCCCAATACGCTTCCAAAGGTGCCCTGCAAGTAGTACAGATTTGTAAGGTAGTCATATGGAAACACACACACACACACACACACACGATACAGTGTTGACTCCTACCAGTGTCACAAAAGGCTCTTTTCTTTTTTTAAAGATTTTATTTATTTATTCATGAGAGAGACACAGAGAGAGAGAGGCAGAGACATAGGCAGAGGGAGAAGCAAGCTTCCCGCAGGGAGCCCAATGCAGGACTCGATCCCAGGACCCCAGGATCACACCCTGAGCCAAAAGCAAATGCTCAACCACTGAGCCACAGAGGTGCCCCTCAAAAGGCTCTTTAAAAAGAGATATTCAGGGGGTGCCTGGGTGGCTCAGTCAGTTAAGCATTGAACTCTTGATTTTGACCCAGGTCATGGATCTCAGGGTCGTGGGATCAAGCCTCAAGTGGGGCTCTGCACTAGGCATGGAGCCTGCTTAGGATTCTCTCTCCCTCTCCCTCTGCCTCTTCTCTCACCTCCATCTCTAAAAAGATTAATAAAAAGAGATATATACCTCAGGAAGTGGGAGGAGTGAACAAAACCATGAAAGACACATTAGACCTGGCAATTCTCACATCATCTAAGGGTATTCTTTCTAATTCTACATTTACCTCCCTCAGTCTGGTGAAACTAATCTTTGAGCCCTTTCTCAGCTCATCCTTCTCACATTTTCCTTCCAACTTTTAAGCACCCTTTATACTTTAAATAAGTTTTCAATTCATCCATCCAAGTAACAGAAAATTAATCTAACATGCCAAATGATTAATAGCACATGGAAGCCAAGAAATCACTTCTATGTTAGTGCAGAACTATACAAGGCAACATGAATTCCTTCTGAAAGAAACAGAGTTCTTTGTCTTTCCACCACCGGAAAATTAACCTCCAACTATAGATCATTTCTTTGCCTCTAAGGAAACTGATGGATTCAAAGGGCTAACAGGTGACATCAACTTTGTTGCGGCAAGGTCTAGTCCTTCCCATAGACTGGAAAATGTAACGGCAGGTTTGAAGGTGAAAGGACAGACCAAATTATGGATATTCACACAATAGGGATATTCATGCTTATATATAGGCATATATATTACTTAAGAATAAGTCTCTTTAAAGAAAGCCTATATTTTAGGAGAATATGATTGATTGTAGATTAAATAATGACCTTAGAATTTTTACTTAGGAATGCCTATTTTTCATTATCACTAAATCCCAAAGAAATTTCAAAGAAAACAACAATCACTTTAAAATGGAGGGAGCCAGGGTATCTGGGTGGCTCAGTCAGTTGAGTATATGCCTTCAGCTCAGGTCATTATCTCAGGGTCCTGGGATCGAGCTTTGCATCAGGCTCCCTGCTCAACAAGGAGTCTGGTTCTCCCTCTCTTTCTGCCCTTCCCCTTGCCCCCACTCATGTTCTCTTTCTCTCTCCTTCTCTCTCTCTTATGTTCTCTCTCTCTCTCTCTCAAATAAGTAAATAAATTTTTATTTATTTTTTTTAATAAATATTTTTTAAAAAATAAATAAATAATTTTTTTTTTAAATAAATAAAGTGCAGGGAGCCAAAGTCAGGGAGGCTAGGAGAGAGTTTGAAGAAAGGACTAGAAATGAAGGAGCGATTTTCTGGCTAATAGTGCCTTAATCATGGTTATTTATAGGGACACCACACATATATTTATACACTTGTATGTATGATCATACGTTTTGATTAATCTTCACCAACCTGAGAAATAAATAGCATTTTAAAGAAAGAAAGCTACATCTAAAAGAGGTTAGGTTGCTACAAATATCACACACTAATCAGGTGTCCAAACTGGGATTTAAAATCAGGTCTGACTTCAAAGCCTTGCTTTTTCTTTGCCAATAAACTATTTTGACTGAAGTAGTCAAAGGTTAAAATCAATAATAACAAGGGAAATGTGAGTGGGATCCAAAGAAATAACAGCTAGAGTTTGATAAGTATGCAGTAACTTTACTTTGACATTTTGAAATTGGATAGAATCTTAAAAGAACCATATGGTTTAAGATCCCTTTTACTAGATATTTTTCACTCTTTTGTCTGAGTTGATTATATTTGCCATTACATATTTAGATTTTGAGTATATCATTTTATTTGTTAGGCAGTAGTAACTGTTTCTTAAACTGGAATAAAAGCAATGCAGATCTTTCACAACATGATCTTTTCAGCTTACAGACTTTAATCAAAGTATTTTACAAACAAGTTCCTGAAAATAATTCTAAATTTAAAATGGGAGTTCAACTCCGAAGCTAGGAAGAATCTATAAGAATATGATGAAATTTGTGCATTACTTTCACCTTTTATAAATAAAATCTATTAAAATAGCCATGTAAGCACACCCTTACCAGCTTTGCCTTTTCCCGGGTTTGTGCTGCTTTCTGTCCAAGACTGAGAATCAGTGAGAAGATGGCTCTGGGACTCTCTCAATGGCTTTGCAGGAAACTGATGGTTTTCAGAACTGAGTAATAATAATCAACACCATAATCATATGTTAACTCTTAATAGTATTAAGCTAAGGGTTTCTCAAGGTACAAAATTCAAACCACTTCCCAAGAGAATTGGGTGAAGGGGGAATAAGGCATTTAATCACATTGACTCACAATGAGAAAACCATTCTTCCTTCCATTCTCTTTTTCATTCTTCTAAATACAGTAAGATGAAAATCTTTAACTTTGGCAAGTCTCCATTTTTAAGACAGAGAACAGGCTTCCGCCCCTAACTTTAGCAGGTGAGGGAATCTAGTTAGAATTTAACAGGACTTTATTAACAATTTTATTTTTTTAAAGTCATATTCTATTTATGGTAAATTATATTAGTTTTCATTTCATTTCATTATATATTAGTGATATAATGTATGATTTAAAAATAAGCTTCAGTACCAATTTAACTAAGTGTATCAAATAAAAATATTAGTATTGTAAGTGGTATGGTGATATGGAAAAAAATATATGAAGGTGATGGTAGACAAGTTTGAGAAAAATTGGTCTAGTGTTTCTAAAGTGGCCTAACTTGTCTTGAACAAAGAATTCTCTGTCTTCCTCTATAAAACTGAAACAACAAATTTGAGCACTATCTTGCAGAAACGTTGAAAGCATCTGATATCATCAGGTCTCACAAATGTGATGTTTAACTTGAGGAATAAAGAGTCTTAAAAGAAAAATTTAAGTTTAAAAATTTAAGTAGACATGCTATATATCAACATATGTCAATATATAGCATGAAAAAATATAAATTAAAATAGCATTTCACTTAGATAGAAAAAATTATTGGCAGAGAAACTATAAGTATACTTTTAGAACATCCTGAAACCGTAATTACAATAATGTTCAAAAGAAAAAAATACTTAAAATTCTTCCAAGAATAATTCCACATATGCGAGTTGACTATATTTTTTCAAGGATATGCTTTTGCTCCTTAATAATTACCTTATATCTAAAATTTGAGAATATTTCAATTTTGTGCAGTTTCAACATCCCCTTATTGAAATTTTGGAGGTAAGTCTAAAAAATAAAAAGGATATATTTTATTTCTATGAAAAAAAAACTCATAACTCTCTTTTCCTCTAATTATTATTCTTCAAGAAAGGGACCATATACCAGGTATAGCATAGTAACTAGGTTCAGGTTTAGAGACTCCTTGCAGATTCATTGCTGCTTATAAGACTCCAACAAATGACAAGGAAGGATCCATTCATTCAACAGCATTCATTGAGTGCCAATTACATCAATGAATAGTTTCTGATCACATGGAAATTTCATTGTAATTAGGGAGGAATAATAATAAGTAAGCATAGATATAAGAAGTCAGGTGACAGTAAGAGCTAGGACAATAGATAAAGAGCAGTAAGGGGAAGTGGAAGAGCAGGTTGCTATTTTACAAAGGGTTTTCAAAGATGGCCTCTATTGTGAAATTACACCTGAGCTAGAAGTGAATGAAGAGAAGCTGAAAGAGCATTCAGAAGGAGAAAGAAAAATGGTTAGGAAGAGGAATTGGCAAGTACAAATGTGCTAAGTAAGGGACATGCTTGGTATACTTGAGGAACAGCAAGATCTGTGTGTCTAGGGATTGTGAGAGATGGAAAAGTGGTAAGGGATCAAGTCAGAGAGGTACTGGGGGTAGATTAGACAGGACAAGGTCAGGACACGCATTCACTTTTATGCTGGTTAAGATGGGAAGCCAACAGAGGGTTTTGGGCACAAGAGTGACACAATCTGATTCTTAATCGAGAACAGACTGGAGTAGGGCAAAAATGGAATCAGAAAGATCAGTAAGGATGGTATGGAAATAATCTAGGTGAAAAGTGACAGCTTGGACCAGAAAGTAGTCTGAAGGTAGTAAGACTTGGCAGAGTGGAATATTTTGAATGGATATGTGATAAAATTTGCAAATGAAGTAAATACAAGGTCATTGAAAGAGGAAGCTAGAATGACTCCACAGTTCCTGGCTTGAGCATCTGGGAATCTGAGCATCACTAATAGGGACATATGGAAGAATGTAGGAGAGTTAAGCTGAAGGTGAGAGTGTCAATGTCTGGGAATTAAGAATTCTGCTCTGCATCTGTTCGGAGGGAGATGACTTTTAGGCATTTAAGTGGTGGGAATGTTGAGTAGATAGTCAGATATAAAACTCTAGAATACAGAGGAGAGACTATCACTTGCCATAACAATTCTATATGGGCTAATCAGGGGAAATTATATAATTATGTAACAGAGATGTTAGCTGTCAAAATACAATCTCAAAATTTAAAGGAAAGGGAAGAGAAGCCTATAGTGGTTACAAGATCACCTAGCTGGGCAATAGTGCCAGAACTAGGATTTCCCCCAAAACCTATTTAGCAAAAAGAGAGATACTATTTCAGAAACCCAAATCTTCTTTTTTTTTTTTTTTTTTTTTTTAGAAACCCAAATCTTCTTGAACTACAGAAGCCCCTTAAGAGGAAAAAAAAAAAAAAAAGATTATTGAAAACTACTACTAAAATTTATAAAAGCCTGGAAATATTCTAAGTAATCTATTAAAATGAGATTTTTCTGCATCAAGATATATATATATATAAAAAAACTCTTAATCCTTCAATGTTCAAGCCAAAACTCAGAGGGTATACCCCAGTAAGACTCTGATGCCTTTGAATATCCCTGTAAAACACATCGGAATGGCCTCCTCATTAACTTGTTGAGTCTGGTCTGTACAAAGGTCACTCTAGGGATGGGGTGGTAAACAGGTTTCATCTCTTAACAATTTAAAATGTTTTGGAATGGCTACCAGGATCACTAACTCAAGAAGAATTCTGGAGTCATGACAGGCTCCACCAGAGAAAATACTGTGATCAGTAAGACATCCACACTAGATGGGAGTCGTGTAGGGTCAGGTGTTATGAACATGGCATTCCAGCAACTACGAAAAATCTCTAACATTTAACTAAGAATGATATGGTTATGCTCTTGCTATCAGCTTTCATTTAATAATTAGAGGTATGGCCATATTCAAATAAATCTGTCTTAAATATGCAAAAATTAGTGTTTCAAACTCACAAATTCATAAATAACATTTTTAAAAGTTTGAGTAGTTTGCCTTTTGCTTGTTGGTAGCCAAGTCAGAATTAAATTTCAAGGTCTTCCTCAAATTCTTGATAGACTGGAACCAAAAAACTTAGAGCAAGGGCAAAAGTCTCCAGACACTAAATTTCCAAGACTCCTTCCCTTCTCTTTCCACAAAAAAATGGTTCAGATGATGTTTACAGGTTTTTATCAAACATTAAGAACATGGTGCACTATTGAGTGGGTGTGGGGGATTCCATTTGATCTCCAAAAACCTAATCCGGGGAAGTTCTTCTGATCTTTTTATATTATAGTTACCACAGAAAGGACCTGAAGGGTCAGAGGTCAAGTTTATTGTCCACTCACCTGATCACTGGGGGAGCTAATGTGGACTGAATATTCTCTTCTTTTATGCATTACATTTTAAAAATCAGTCAACCAAAATGTACAGAGAATCAATACCTGTTTACCCACATATAGAGTAACAAGTTTTACAAGTATAATTGAAGCTTGCTCTGGGCCCCTCTCTACTCATACTTTCCTTTCCCCCTCATTCCAAGCGGGAACCATTATAGTGAATTACGTTCTTCCATTTTTTTCAAAGAAATATAGAATCAAAGGTCACAGGAAGATAAAATATATTTTTTGAAAGTAAAATAGAAAAAAATATGGGATTACTTTTTCGATGTTGAATTCAATCCTGCAGGAGTAGATGCTTGTTCAGGATCCTGATTAACAAGGCAAGTTGGAAAGGAGCAGCCATCACCTAGACTATAATTAAAATGAAAACTTATAATTGAGCAGTAAACAAGACAACATAAGTGAAGCTTTGATGTTTGCGAACAGAACACAGTTATATTATGGACAAAACATGTGTATCAGACATTGGCTTCCATACAGAACGTTTAAGGAGATGAGTTAACTGACTACCACACTGATGTAACAGTGAATCATAAAACAATTCTTAAAAAAAACAGGAACTTGTATGCAGGAGGATAGTTCTTCTGGTGGATTACTTTCATTAGTTTAAAACTTGAATATTTTCACAACAAAGTACCTTGAAAAAATGGGTAGCAACCAGTACTTCTTTTCATCACCAAAAACTTGTCGCATGTTTTTACTGAAACCCAAGCTGAATCCATTCTTATCTGTTCCATGTCGAAATACGGGACTTCTAAATGCCTCTACAAAACACGGTAGAGCAACTATGTGAGTTTAGAACATATCTAGTAATCCCCGTAGTTATAAATTATTGCACTGAATGAGAGAACTCTAAAAATTGATGGCTAGCTTCCTGTGAGTACTTATGTCCCTATCAATAGCTCTGCAAAACGGATTGTCTACTCTGTTTTAAAATAATAAGATATGATTACATGTATTTTAATATTTAAAGACCCTTTTACTCTTATAGCAGCACATGTGCATTGCAAAACATTAGAAAACACAACTGAGCAAATAAACTAAAGCTTTACATCTTCTGGATCTTTATTAAATAGATGTGTGGATGGATAGATGGATGGATATAGATCTACACAAACCTATACAGTTTTTTTAACCAATGAGACTGTACTTTACATACACTCTACAAATTCCCTTTTTTCCAGTCAATAAATTCCTTTTTCCGATTTGATTTAAATTTCTAGCTGGTCAAAAGTTTATTTTAAAGCTGGCTTATCTGAAGCAGGATCCAGTGCAAATGCAAACACTGTGCCTGGTTGTACATACTCTGCCTAATGAAGCTGGGCTTCAGAGAGGCCGTGGGACGTGTCCAAAATCACACAGCAAATAAATGACAGAAGTGGAACCTGAACAAGGTAATGAATGTCCCTTCTATTATGATACAAATTCTTCTTAAATTATGCTGATAGGCAAAATCTGAACTTTTATTTTTGGAACATGAACAAACAGAAGTTTACTTCTGAACAAACAGAAGTATAATGATTTTTTGTCCATCATTTAAAAAAACAAAATACTAACAGAATCATGGTACTATGAAAAATGTGGCAATTTGGAAGACCTTTAGCATTTGTTACCCTGGGTTATATATAGCTTTTAATAAAATATTTTTATAATTTTAGGACTATATTGCCTAGAGGAAGTTCTTTCAGTGTTATAAAGTTAAATCTAGAAGCTCCTAAACATCTAGAAATAATTTATTTTCTGCTGATGAATTATAATTTATTATGAATTATAATTTAATTATCTAACATAATTTGAAATAAGATAATTTGTTTAGAAATTATTATATCAATATAATGTTTGAACAATATCTGAACAATATTGAGCTGACTACCACATTATTTGAAAGTAAAATAGAAAAAGTATGGGGTTATTTTTTGCTGAACAGTATTTGCTGTAATAAGATTTCATCTGAAAATTAAAAATTAACATGTGCTGACTATATACTATAATTAAATCTTCACTACTCTAATCATGGTGTCTCTCAGCTCAAAGTGTTGAGAGACCATAAGGATTTATAAGCCCTCATTGCATTCCAAACTCCTAATCTTAGCCTAGAAGATACTACTCAGCTTAGTCCCTACTTACTTCTCAAACCTCATATTATTTGTTCTTTAGCTTTCAATGCTCTAGCCATGTAGTTTCACAAACATTTTTAGCTTTTTCTTTTTTTTTAACTAGAGTGAAGTTCACAGAATATAAAATTAACCATTTTAAAGTGAACAAATCAGTGGCATTCAGTATATTCACAATTCTGTGTAATTAATGACCAGGTTCCAAAATATTTTCATCATCCCAAAAGAAACTCCATATCTATCAAGGAGTCTTTCCCTAGGCCCCCTTCTTCTCATCCTCTGAAAACCACCAATATGCTTTTTTTTTCTAAGGATTTACCTTATCTGGATAGTTCACATAAATGAAATGTAATATTAATCTTTTGAGATCAGCTTCTTATTTACTTAGCATATTTTTGATGTTCATGCATGTGATAGTATCTCATTTCTTCTTATGGATGAGTAATATTCGATTGTCTAGAAAATATTCATCTGTCATGGACATTTGGATTCTTTCCATCTTCGGGCTATTGTGAAGAGTGCTGCTATGAACACTGACATAAAAGTATCTTTTAAATTCTCTGCTTTCATTTGGGGTATATATCAAGGAATGCAATTGCTGGGTCATATAATTTCATGTTTAGCTTTTTGGGGAGCTGCAACTGTTTTTTACATAAGTGGATCCACCATTTTATATTCGTACCAGAAAAGTATGAAGGTTCTGATTTCTTCACATCCTCAGCTACGCTTGCTTTCTAGTTTGTTGATTTGGGTGTGCATTGGTATCTATGGTTTTGATTTACACTATCCTAATGATTAGCAATGTTTTTTATATGGTTTTTGGCCATCTATATATTTTCATTAGAGAAATGGCTACTTAAATATTTGTTCATTGGCACCTGGGTGGCTCAGTCAGCTGAGTGCCTAACTCTTGGTTTCAGCTCAGGCCATGATCTCAGGGTCGTGAGATCCAGCCCTAGGTTGGGCTTTGCACTCAAGCAGGGAGTCTGCTTGAGATTCTCTCTCCCTCTCCCTCTGTCAGTCTCCTACTCTCTTTCAAAAAATATATCTTTAAAATAAATAATTAAATGTCTATTCAAATTCTTTGCCAATTTTTGAACTGAGCTGTTCATCTTTTTTGGTTGTTGTATGATTTCTTTTTATAATCTGAATACTAAGTCCTTATCAGATAAATGAGTTGTAAATATTCTTTCTGCTTTTTTGACAATGTCCTTTGATGCACACATTTTTACAATTTTGGTAGAGTCCAATTAATCTATTTTTTCTTTTGTTACTAATGCTTTTGATATTATATCTAAGAATTCTTTGCCATATTAAGCTCCTTAAGGTTTATCTCTATGTTTTCTTTTAAGAGTTTTATAGTTTTAGGGATCCCTGGGTGGCGCAGTGGTTTAGCGCCGGTCTTTGGCCCAGGGCGCGATCCTGGAGACCCGGGATCGAATCCCACGTCGGGCTCCCGGTGCATGGAGCCTGCTTCTCCCTCTGCCTGTGTCTCTGCCTCTCTCTCTCTCTCTCTCTCTCTCTCTCTCTCTCTCTCTCTGTGTGTGTGACTATCATAAATAAATAAAAATTTAAAAAAAAAAGCTTTCCTTTAAAAAAAAAAAAAGAGTTTTATAGTTTTAGCACCATTTGTTAAAGACACTATTAAGTTCTCCACTACTGAATGGTCTTCGTACTATTGTGGAAAATCACCTGGCCAAAGGAATATGGCTTTATTTCTGGATTCCTCATTCTATCATTCTATTTCATTGGTCTATATCTTTGTGCCAGTACCACACTGTTTTGATCATTGTAGCTCTGTATTAAGTTTTGAAATCAGGAAGAACTTTGTTTTATTTTTTGCTGAGTCCTGTTTTGGCTATTTGGGGTATCTTACAATTTCACATGAATCTGAGGATCAATTTTGCCATTTCTGGAAGAAACGCTATTGAAATCGTAATTGGTATCACATTAAATCTTTACATCACTTTGGGTCATATTGCCATCTTAACATATTGTCTTCCAATATATGAACATGGGAAGTCTTACCATTGCCCAGATCTTTAATTTCTTTCAGCCAAGCTTTGTAGCTTTCAGTGTACTATTGTTGCACCTCCTTGGTTGAATTTATTCCAAGGCATTTTACCATGTTAGATGCGTTTGTAAATGGAATTGTTTCTTTAATTTCCTTTTGGATGGTTCATTGCTTGTGTATAGAAATACAACTGATTTTTTTTTTTGCATATTGATCTTATGTCATGCAACTTGTTGATTTTGTTCATTAGCTCTAATAGTTTTTATTGTTGATTCTTTAAGGTTATTTATATAGAAGACCATGTCATCTGCAAAGAGAGAGTTTTACTTCTTCCTTTCCAATCTGAATGACTTTATTTACTTTTCTTGACTAATTTTTCAGGCTAGATTTTCTAGTACAGTGTTAAACAGCACTAGTGAAAGTGACAGTCCTTGTTTTGTTCCTGGCCCTATGGTGAAGATTTTTGTTTTTCACCATTGAATATGATACTATTTATAGATATCTCATAAATGCCCTTTATCATTTAAGGCTTAAGGAAGCTCCTTGTGTTGAGGAAATTCCCTTGTGTTCCTAGTTTGTTAAGTGTTTTTATCTTGAAAGGGTGTTGGATTTTGTCAAATACTTTCTCTACATCAGTTGAGTTGATCATGTGGGTTTTTTTCCTTTCATTCTATAAATGTGGTGTATTACCCTTGACTGATTTTTGTATATTGAAACACTCTTGCATTCCTGGGATAAATCCTAATTGGTCATGGTATAACCTTTTTATTAAGCTGCTAGATTTGGTTTACTAGTATTTTATTGAGGATTTTTGTATATACTCATAGGGGATACTGGCCTACAGTTGTCTTGGATGTCTTTATTTGGCTTTGGCATTAGAGCAATGGTGGCCTCATAGAATGAGTTACAAAGTGTTATCCTCTCTTCTAAGTTCTGGCAGAGTTTGAGAAAATTTTATGCTAATTTTTTTTTTTTTTTTTTTAATGTTTAGTAGAATTTTCCAGGGAAGCCATCTGGTTCTGGGCTTTTCTTCATTGGGAGGTTTTCAATTACTGATTCAACCTCCTTCCTTGTTACAGGTCTGTTCAGTTGTGGTGTTTTGTTTTGTTTGTTTTTAAAGATTTGTTTATTTATGTAAGAGAGCAGGAGGAGCGGCAGAGTGAGAAGGAGACAAGCAAGCTTCCCACTAAGCAGGGTGCCTGACTCCAGGTTCAATACCAGGACTCTGAGATCATGACCTCAGACAAAATCAAGAGTCATTTAACTGACAGAGCCACCCAGGCACCCTGGTGTGTTCAGGTTTTATATTCCTTAGATTAGTAGTTTGTGTGTTTCTAGGAATCTGTCCATTTCATCTATGTCGCCTAAGTTTTTGTTGTTCCAGGCATTCACTTATAACTCTTTTTATTTCTGTAAATTCAGTAGTAATGAATTTACTACTTTCATTATTGATTTTCATTATTTGAGTCTTCTCTATTTTTTCTTTCTAGCTAATGACTTGCAAAATTTGTTAGTATTTTCAAAGAATGAATTGTTGATTTCATTGAACTTCTATTTTTAATTTTTTAACTTATTTATTTTTAAAGATTTATTTATCTATTTTTGAGGGTGGGGGAAGGGACAGAGAGAGAGGGAGACAGAGTCCCAAGCAGACTCTCCACTGAGTGGAGTCCAACATGGGGCTCCATCCCACGACCCTTGAGATCATGACCTGAACTGAAGCCAAGTGTTAGACACTTAACCCACTGAGTCATCCAGGCACCCCATCAACTTTTATTTTTTAAATTCTCTATCTGTTCTTTTTACCATTTGCTAGCTTTGAGTTTACTTTGCTATTATTTTTGTACTTCCTTAAGAAATAAGGTAATTGATTTGACCTATTTCTCTTTCTTAATGAAATAATTTATAGCTAGGTATACATTTCCCATTAAGCACTGTTTTAGTGCACTGCAGCTCTGTAGGGCTTTTGAACGTACTGTTTTCTCTGCCTGAGATGTTAATGGTTTTTACCATGACTGACTTCTTAAGTTAAATACTCATTGTTTTGGTGAGCTCTGTCCTGTCCATTCTACCTAAGTAGGTTCTCATCCACAGTTCTTGGGGCCTGATTCACACTTCAGCATCCTATTTGTTTCCTATATAGCACTTTGCATTTTGCAATTACTTTTATGTTTGGTTATTGATTTTCTGTGCCCCTTACTAGACTACTTAGCCCTTGTTCACCACCATATATACACAATGCTTTACACACAATGGACAATCAATAAATATACAGCACAAGTGCATTTGTAGGTGTCTCAGTCGCCATCCCACAAAACAGTGTGTGAAATAAAAATGATTTTTACCACATCAGGATGGGTTGGCATTTAATCATATGGCAACTTTTGATGTGTATCTATTTATGTCTTTAAAGTTCTGTTAACTACAATAATTGAATACTCACCTAATGTAGATTTATTTTTGCTGACTAGCCAACAATGATAGCCAAACAGAGAAGACAAGCTGACAGAAAACATAGCTGCAGCAAAGAATAAAAACATAATATGGAACTTGGCTTGAGTATCGGGTAGGCCATTCTATAAAGAAAGGAAGAAAATAAAATGTTTTGTCAAAGGGATAAGTATTCCCCTACTTTTGTAGTAAGATTTTTTTTTTTTTGCTCTACTTTTTAAAAATGTAGATATGGAGAAAGATACATGGCTTTACGTTAAAACTTTGAGGAAAAAAAATATATGTCATAAGATAAAAAATGTTTACTATTAATGAATACAGATTTTAAAAGTATTAAAATTGGGGATATTTATTTTGTTTTTCATAACTGAATCATAGAAAAAGGATAGTAATATGGGTAAACTGTAACACTAGGAAGATAAAAAGAACTACAAAATATAGTTTTTAATTTACTTCCTGAAAATGTTCTGTTAACATACTACAGCTTTACAAATGGTTAGTTTTATTATAATGCCTGTAAATGAAGGTTAATTGGCACAAATACTATACTTATTGATGTTTTACATTACTACAAAACAACAGCATCAACTACAAAAACACGTACAACAACACATCCACAATAATGCTTTAAGCTATTTTAAATAATAGCATCACAGAAAAGATCGACACTAGTGCATAACATCAGTCTAAAACAAACCTTTACAATATCCAGGTAATAAAACAGGCCCTCTCAAAGCAAAATTAGCTTGTCTCTTACTATACATACTGTCCAAGGAGACCTGAACCCAGTCTAGAATAGTGGGCTTGGTCTATGAACACTTGGTGAAGCATCAGAGCTGCTAGGAGGGGTCCCCTTCTGAGAGAAGGTTATACTATTCTGATATCCTATATTGACACAGGTTCACCAGGTCTCACTCCCAGCTTTTGACAGCAGAATCCTCACAGTGAAAACTGGTCATTCCTTTACATATATATTTATGGTTTGGAACTAAAACCATCCAGAGGATTGAGAAGCAGTGAGGTAATATTCTTTCAGACACTGATTAGGGATCATTCTTCATGATAGACATTAAAGTATTCTTGAATGCTAGGAGCCTGTCCATATACCTGTATATTCCTAGTGGTTGGCAATGAAACTGGCACACAGAGGCATTCAATAAATCTTTACTACTCAGTGTGGTTCAAATCTGACCTAAATTATCTAGGAATTTAGAGAGTCTTACCATCATAAAGGATAATTTAGTGAAAATAAAGCAATCCTGGCCTGGGATAACTGGTTTTTTTTTACTATTGTTTGGGGTCAACAAGGAGTATCTATGGATATTTATAATACTTGGATATATATAATACTATAATTTTGTTTTGCATACATTTAAAATATATAGCACAGAAAAACAAATGAACTACTTAAAGCCTAATCAAGCAATACCTAATAAAAACTCAGGATATTATAAAGACATAATAGTTTTAAAAAATAGTCTTTATACACATAAAGAAAATACTTCAATTTTTAAATACTGAAAAAAAACTAATAAAGTCAATTCTCATTATTCGCAATGGTTATGATCTATAAAGGTGTCATGAACACTGAATGTGTAAATATGGAACCACTGCCACATGAAATTTACAGGGTTAGGTTCTTAGGAGCTTTTGGTCACAATATTCTCATCAACTGATCAATACAACCTTGTTTTATGTGTGTTTCTGCTTAAAAACACCATACTGACATTTAATATATATAGTTGATTCATTACTTATAACCAACAGCAGTGTAACTCACATCTGTAGGAAGCTTCTCCAACACATGTATTTTCGCCATAAGGTATATTAGTCTTCTTTTGCTTAGAAACACAAGAAGCACTTCAGCATCAAGCATGAAGACCATTTTAAACAGCAAAATCACCAACAAAAAGTACAAAAATGCAAAAAAAATGTGACACTAAACAGACTGAAAAGCATACTTGTTTACAGTAGGAGAGAACAAGAAGAAGAAAAAAGAAGGCAGTATGCTGCCTTGTTTGATCTCAACTGGGAATGTGCACATGGGGTGAGTCAAATTTTTCCCACACTGTACATGTCTGCAAATGACCACAAAAGCTCTGTGAGCACTGAGTTGGGGATTATAAATAAATTTTAGCAAGCAAGAGAATTCACAAATACAGAATCTGTGAACAATGAGGACTGACTATATATAAATAAATGACTATATATAAATAAATCTGTGAACAATGAGGATTGATTATATATAAATGAACAATGAGGATTGACTATATATATATATATTGATTGCATATAAATTTTGCAGACCCTAGTCTATAAAATTAGTGTCCGAAATAACTCAATTACTGAAAATCAATTATATATTTTGTGTACCAGAAAAAAAAATCACCAAGGTATTGACTTACTGTCCAAAATTTGATAAAATACTGTAAATCTGTAGCAGCAATAAAAAGGCAGTACAGCAGAGAATAAGCCAAGAAAAGGAGGAAAAATTTGTAATTTGAAAATCCAACACAATTGTTCACCCTGTTAACAAAACAAAAACAACATTTTCAGTGAGTGGTACACTTTTAAACTAGGTCTACATATGCACACCTTTAATACAGAATTTGGTTTCCTATCATTTAAAATTTATTGGCATTTCTTTAAGTATGACTCATAAGATTTCTTTACACATACAAATATTGAAGAAGTCCATTTCACTAAAAAGGAATTTGTGTTTATACTTTTAAATTTGATATGTGGTATTGCTTTAATCAATCATGAACCATGTAACTATGTTTCATGTCCAATTTTGTAAATAAGCACATCCCTAAAAACAAAGAGCCAGTGAGAAACCCAATGAAGTCAGGCAGATAAGAGGTATCTACTAAACTCTTTCTCTTTGGATTTGATTTCTAACTATGATTAACTTAAATCTTTCAGGTATTCCCAAATTAATGAAATATCTGCAAACTACTCACATGCCATCAGCATACCAGTGAAACAACCAGATTATCCAGAGGAGGTTTAAGAAAAGAAATAGGATTGAGAGTCAGACAGCCAGGGTCAGAAAGTACATCTGACACTCAATAATTATGTGGTTTTGACCAAGTTAAATAGTCTACAGGAATTTCATTTTCCCTATCTGTCAGATAAATGTTCCAGAGAGCTGGCTCTATAACCTTTGATTCTAAACATGGAGATTGGTAATTCTCAGTTTGAGTATTTTGGAGAGAGGAGAAGAATTCAAACTATTATGTCAATTAAGTATAAATACAAATACAACTAATACTTTATAGTCACACTTTTCCATCAAAATTTTTTTAATTTTCCTTTTGACGAAGACAAGGGAATTTCAGGATGATCATGTAAACATGATACAACACTTAAGTGGCCAGTATCTTCACTGATCAAGGTCATTTTGTTAATTGGTCTAAATAAACCTATCACATAGAATATACACAGATTGTTTCCTCTCCTCAAATGTCTATCTTACTCTAATGTTCCCAAGCTGATCTCATTCTCTACTGACTTTGCTAACAAACGGAGACATTTTTCTTTTAATATTTTTAAAGCAAGGGGCACCTGGGTGGCTCAGTTATTGAGCATCTGCCTTCAGCTCAGGGCATGATCTTGCGATCAAGTCCCACATCAGACTCCCAGCATGGAGCCTGCTTCTCCTCCCCCTTCCTATGTCTCTGCCTCTGTGTCTCTCGTGAATAAATAAAATCATTTTAAAAAATGATTTTTACAGTGAAACAACATACACGTGAAAAATGTTTACTCAACTGTGCAAGACCAATAAGCTCTAGAAGTCTGCTGTACTACACTGTGCCTATGGTTAACAATACCGTACTGTGCACTTAAAAATTTGTTAAAAGTAGGTGTCATGTAAGTGTTCCTACAATAAAAAAAAATTTTTAATTAAAAAAAATAAAAAGGTAAATGTTTTCCTGGCTTATGAGTAAACTGAAAATTTGGGGATGGGGGAAGAAAAGTATTGATATCACCTATCTCAAGAAACAAAGTAAAGGGAACAACACTGGATTTAGTAACTTTGGAACATAAGGGTTTTGTATACGGCAAATAAGTTCATAAAGAAGGCAAAAATTGTAGGTGCACATTGTATGAAAACAGCTATGGTTCTAGTGTGAGTGCAGACCAATTACTAAGATTGCCTTCTATGACATCTGAATGAAGTAATGGCAAGGAATAATACTGCAGAGTTCCAAACAAGCCTAGTCTAATTGTATTCTATCTCCAAAGGATATAGGATATTCCCTTGGCTTCCCTGTGTTGGTTTCCAGAGGAGAAAATGCATAGACAGAAGCTGGGGAGCCATAATACTTTGGAAGAGGGGGTGAAGACAATGACTCTCTTGTGGACTATGGGAAAATAAAAAGGGATAAGAAAGATTGTTTCTTTCCCTATGGGAATGTAAAGAAGCAGCTTTTGTATTAAATAATACAAGCATGCCGTAATGTGCCTTATCTGCCACTTAGGAAACAGAAGAGAAAGTCAGTAAATAAAAACCAAGTATCTTAGACTTTGATAAGTACTTTACACTTGAGGAAATATAGTTATAAAATAACTCTTCATAAGACACAGTGAAATGTTTTAACTCCCTACTGCTTTGTAGACTCAATTTGAAAAGGAAGAGATGTATCCTGAGTCTGAATGATTTTATATGGAGAAACAAAACATGCCCAAGGCAAATATCCCTTATATACTGTTTAAAATTCAGTGCAAACAGCTATTGGTCCTAGAATCAGGGCAACTGCTTTCTGATTCTAAATGAAGAAAAGAACATAATATAGGCAGGGGGGAAAAAAAGGAAAGAATGTGGCCTTCTGGAGTCCAAAAAATTTGTCATGTGACCTTAAGCCCACTCTTTAACTTTTCTGAGCTCTACTTCCCCCTCCTCTTTAAAATTGGACAAAGCAGGGATGCCTGGGTGGCTCAGCATTGAGCATCTGCTTTTGGCTCAGGTCATGATCCCGGGGTCCTGGGATCGAGTCCCGCATTGGGCTCCCCACAGGGAGCCTGCCTATGTATCTGCCTCTCTCTGTCTCTCATGGGTAAATAAATAAAAGAACAAATAATTTCTATAATTTCTAGAAAATTATACAGTACTTGCAACACTAAGTTGTAAGTACTACAGATTTCACATATATATCTATATGTAATCTCTAACACATTATAGGCACTCAATAAATTAAAGCTAAAATTACTGAATTTAATTAGTGTTACCTTATCTTTGGCAAGCATGTCAAAACATATCATTAATATAATTAACGAATGAATGAAAATTTTATGTTCAAAGAAAAAAGCTCTTCGGTGGGAGACTCAATAAAGTAAATACTACAGGATTTCTATTTTAGTTAAAACACAAGTGTGAGGTTGATCCCCTGACCATCTTAACTACCCACAGCAGATACGCTGAAGCCACTGACCACAAAGCAGCACGGTTTTCTGATTTTTCAAATGCTCAAAGTTGACAGATACTGAACTTTAAAATTATATGTAAGATCTGCAAAATAAGGTTGCCCTATAGATTGGGAACATCCTGAAGATCTTTTAATAAATGACTGTTATATTGACATAATAGCTATAAAAAAGATTATTTATATACGGATAAGAAAAAATTTTACAGGATATATTAAGTGAAGAGGGGAAAGAGGCACAGAACTCAATCCACAGTGGAACTACTCGCACTAGAAATTGTATAAAATATTTTTGTGTGTGTATAAAAAAATGTAGCACACACACACACACATTTATATCTGAAAAGTACACATGACATTTAGTGATATGTTCCCTGTGAAGAGGAGAGGCAGCGGGGGAGAGAGAAGCAGGAAGATCACTTTTTTTTATTTTTGAAAATTTTTTTATTTTTTAAGATTTATCTATTTTTAGAGAGAGAATATGAGGGGTAGAAGGAGAGAGAAAGAGCATTCTTAAGCAGACTAGCAGGGAGCCCAATGCGGGGATCAATCTCATAACCCTGAGATCATGACCTGAGCCAAAATCAAGAGTCAGCCCCTTCACCAACTGAGCCACACAGGGGCCCCACTTATTTTATTTTTGAATTGAGAACTGAGAGTACGTATTATCTATAAATTTTTTAAGTTAACATTGTAACTTGAAATTTCAAATATATAAATAAAATGGCTGCTTCATTCAGCTGGCACCAAGAGAACACAAGGCCCTTGGCACAAAACCCTTCCCAAATCTACCTGGCTACTGCTGGTAGCAAGGGCGTGCCCAGAGCTGAGGCACTGGCTGTGACAGTGGCCGTGGCAGGGGATGCCACAGTGCAAAGAAGCAAGGACACAGAAGCTGAAAGGCACTGTAGTCAGCTCATCCAACTTCCATGTTGCCATGCAGAGTGAGCATGCTAACAGGGAGTACGTGGGTATGTAATCTGCACCTATTTTTAAAACCTCTATAGCCTTATATCTGTTCCTCTTCACTTATTTAACAGGATCTGTCAAAATTTGAAAGACTGCCAAATTATGTCAAAAGTCTCTTATAATGGCAAATTAATAGCAGGTTTAGAAAAATTGCTATCATAGTAAATTGTTATTTCCTATTTATGTGCTTTAGTGAGGACAACAAGGGCACGTCACGCTTTACAGGTGTGTAAAGCTTGGGATTAATACTGGTTGTTTCCACCTCTCCATTCCTTATCATCACAATCTCATACTACTGTTGAGTCAGAAAAATCAAGGTCAATTCTATGTCCCTGATTTCTTTCCCACTCTACTAAATTATACCGAGAATACACTGCTATTTGGAAAAGAAGAGTGTCTTTGTATGTGTTCCCCCACCACCCCAAGAGCAGACCCTGAGACAAGAACTTGGATACAGTTTATTTGAAACAAGGAGGACAGAAAAGCACATAAAGCATGTCTTGTTGGCCAGGCACTTGCCAGTTGGGGGTGGACTCTGGAAGCATTAATGCCCTGGCATGTCTGGACTGCTTGGCTGATCAGCTGACCCAGACTCCTCGGCGGAATAGAGAGCCCTTGGGCAGAGAAGAAAAGAAAACAGTAGTGCCTGAGGCAAGAACTGCCAAGGGCATGCCAACTGTCTGCAGCAGGTGCAACGAAGGCACAGGTGGATCGTGCACCTATGGGTGAGGCCCGGACACATGAGCTACTGGGAGGCCAAGAGAGGAATGTAGGGAGGATTAAGAAAACTTACAGGGACGCCTGGGTGGCTCAGTGGTTGAGAGTCTGCTTCAGCTCAGAGTGTGATCCTGGGGTCCTGGGATCAAGTTCCGCATCGGGCTCCCCACAGGGTGCCTGTTTCCCCTCTGCCTATATCTCTGCCTCTCTTTGTGTGTCTCTCATGTACATGTAAATAAAGTATTTTTTAAAAAGAAAACTTATAAGATGTTGGGGGAAAAAAACACTTGCTGAGAAAGAACAGAATGAAAGAACAAGGAAAGCAAAAGAATGACTACAAATGAATATTAATAGCAAGCGAGGCTATTCATTGAGAACATCACTCTCATAGGAGTTAACTGGCCTTAACATCTGAAAGAAGAAAATCTAGCTGGAGAAAAGCAAGAGGTCTCTAGAGAGAGAAAATATTATAAAGCCGACATTCCCCTATTATTTCCTGCTAAGATAATTATTCCCTATATGTTTCCACTTACACCTAGCACAAATTTGAAAGCATGTCTACCGTTTTCTAGGGTCACTGGAAAGAAGGCAAGCCTTTGTAGAATAATCATGCGCTATGTCCAAATCCAACCTAGCTGGCACCCTGAGTATAGTTGTCACTGATAGGTGCACACTGAGAAGAAAAATCAGAGGGAGCGGTAGAAAAATTAATCTTCATTAGTTAATTAGAGCTTTCAAATCATCCTCTGTTAAAGTGCCTGATCTAAAATTATTTTTTTAAGTGTTAATAAATTTCAAGTGGAAACCTTGTTTAAACACGTGTGTATTTATGTATTTGCGATTCTCCTCAATGTCAAGTTTTATTTAAAATAAATTGTCAAAGCTTGAGATGAATTAATTCGTTATTCAAAACTTTCAGTGAGGTATTGTGTATAATTTATGAATACATTTTGGTGTAGTTTCTGGGAAGGGTTTCAGAATCTTTCTGTTTATGCATGTGCAGACAAAATCGTTTGTTCTAAGAAAATATGACAAATTAACTTTTATGATGTTAACCTACTGGCTTTAGGGCAGCCCAGGTGTCTCAGCGGTTTAGCGCTGCCTTCAGCCCGGGATGTGATCCTGGAGACCCGGGATCGAGTCCCACGTCAGGCTCCCTGCATGGAGCCTGCTTCTCTCTCTGCCTGTGTCTCTTTCTGTGTCTCTCGTGAATACATAAATATTAAAAAAAAAAAAAAAAACCTACTGGCTTTAAAGTTATTCCATGGAAATTCTCCCAAGTAAAACCTCTTTTGAGCTAATTCAACAAATACTAGAAACTAAATCTCAAAGTACCTCCTGGTTCAGCTAAGGCAAGATTTCACTTATAAAAAGATTTAAACAGATAAATGATTCAATTTATTAAGTTCTAAGGGACAGAAAGGTGTTTACATATAGAGCCATACTCACCATGGGCAATGATGATCCATCTTCAAAATACATCTAAAAGAATAATAAACACACAAACACACAAAATTTAACACTTCATAAAATTTTAATCTCATTAAGTATAAAAAGGAAATATAAAAGTTATTTAGAAAGTTGTGGCAAGTAAAATATTGCAAACCTACTTATCTAAAAATTCAATAAATAAAAGTCCTCATCTTAAATACATTATAACCAATTCTAGTTATGATATATAATTATAGAACTCTCAAAATATACAAACTTTAAAATACAAATCAAAAAACCTATTTCCTAAAAACAATCCAATATGCTAAATACCTTATGCTAAAAAAGTGCAAAATTGTCAACAGATTTACAGAAAGTCTGGATAAAAGTTTACCCTTTAGTATCAATCTTTAAGCTAAGTAACACTTGTCCTTGTGGTGTATTCAGTATCTAACAATATCTGATTATTGTGAAGTCAAATGAGCTAACTTTATAAAGGTGAAAAAAGAGTCACAGAAGTCTACTAAATAGAACTAGCCAAGTCTGAGTTACCAAAACTTGTGTACTTCATTCACATCAGCGTGAATCTGGGGGAAAAGGGACAATTAGGTGATTATGGTCCTAAGCCACACTCATATTAATGCAAGGGGCTGTCCGGTTCTATGTCCTAAATAAAGGTCTCAGAAGCACAACTAAGAAGAAAAGGAAATAATCTGGAAAACAGTGAGGAAAGAAACATTATTAATTAAAAAGACCACCAGGATGTACACATTTTAGAAGTAAAAGGTTTTCTTACTTATCACAGACGGAACAATGATGGCAGCGGTCTGGTTTTATGAGTTGGCATCTGTCACAATATCGGATTGCTAGGGACAAAAAGCTCCACTTAGTCTTAGATTAAACACTGAATTGAATATACAATTAAATGGCTTTTTCATCTATCCAAATTTAACTTCTAAAAAAGCAAAGTGAATTTGAATTTGGTAAAAATGAGATATTCTGCTGTGTAAATACAAAAATAGAATGGCTTGCCTACAGCCTCTCTTTCTTTCTTTCTTCTTTTCTTTCCTTCCTTCCTTTGTAATCTCTACACCCAACATGGGGCTCAAACTCATGACCCTGAGATTAAGAGTCACTCTGCTCAACAGCCTGAGCCAGCCAAGTGCCTCCAGCCTTAGTTCTCTAGAGAGGTTTTTCAAGAATAGAGAATCTTATGGGAGGAATTTTTCTAAGGCATTCCTAATTGTCAGTAATGGTGGAAGGCTCACAAAGAATGCAAATATGTCCATTTCTATCAAAGAAAACAAAATGTCTCCCTCAAGTAAATCAACTTCTTTCCAGTACCTTAACAGGATAAGTACCTGATGATACAACCACATTATAGAAGTTTTATGTGAAACACATTTTAGAAACACTATTAAATTCTATTAGTTGCTTAAACTGGGAAAGAGCTCACATGTTCTCTGTTGGGTGAGATACAAGATTAGAAGTGAGTATTGGAAGAAGCATTTTCAATACACAATCTTAATTCTTATAATGGTAATCCTGATCCTTTCTTCTCTAATACAGATAGCAAAGACAATTATGGATGACTAAATTGAAGATGCTATTTCAGTACACAGACATCTTACAAGATACACGCAGTCTCCAAAATTATAGGAGAACAGTTATTAGGTGGGCCATGGGGTCAATAAAAATCAAAATAATGAATTTAAAATTTGGAAAAAGTACTTGAAACAAATAATTACCACTGTTACATTAGCTAATATTATGATCTCTGAAAAAGGTAACAGTTGCTATAAACTAAGATTAGGATGAGTTTTTTCAGACAAGACCTATATGGAATTATTTTCAGTATTAAAATAAGTTTTCAATCATCCCCCTTACAGCTCTCTTTTTTCCTGAACTACAGAGATTAATGGCATGACTGGCTCATTGCTGAATGAAGAGGTATCACAGCTACATTCCAGGGAAAGCTACACAGTATCACTGACTCATGCAGAGCATTACAGCATATTGTAAGCAGTATCATACAGAAGAAATATAATGTGAGCCACATGGTACTTTTAGATTCTCTAGGAGTTATGTTAAAAGAAAGAAAAAGAAACAGGGAAATTAATTTTAAGATAATATAATATTTGACCTACTATGTCAAAAATGTTATTTCAACATATAATTAATATACAAATATCAAATATTTTACATTTTTTCATACTAAGTCTTTGAAAACTATTATATATATTTTTTTACATTTATAGTTGCACTTTAAGCGGTGAGTTTGGTGAGCAATGCTAGATTTTCTCCCGATGATGATTATTTCAACTTTAAAGTACACTGGGGAAACAAAACAAAACAAAACAAAAACCTCTCAAATAAAAGTGGGTAGGGGATCCCTGGGTGGCGCAGCGGTTTAGCGCCTGCCTTTGGCCCAGGGCGCGATCCCGGAGACCCGGGATCGAATCCCACATCAGGCTCCCGGTGCATGGAGCCTGCTTCTCCCTCTGCCTATGTCTCTGCCTCTCTCTCTCTCTCACTGTGTGCCTATCATAAATAAATAAAATAAAATAAAAATTAAAAAAAAATAAATAAAAAAAATAAAAGTGGGTAATAATTCTCAGGAAATCAAAACAATGTAGAAATAGTTTTTTTTATATAGTCTTTCATAAACAGAAATTTACTCTCATTAAAAAAAAAAAAACAATCCCATTTACAAGTGCATCAAAAATAATAAGATACCTAGGAATAAACCTAACCAAAGAGGTGAAAGACCTGTATTCTGAAAACTTTTATAAAACAATGCTGCAAAAAATAGAAGATGACATGAAGAAATAGATAGATGCTCCATGCTCGTGGATTAGAAAAATCCATGACACAGTTAAAATGTCCCTACTACCCAAAGCAATCTACACATTTGATGCAATCCCTATCAAAAAACCAACACCATTTTTCACAGAACTAGAACAAATAATCCTAAAACTTGTATTGAACAACAAAATATGTGAATAGCCAAAACAATCAAATAAACCCACAATTGTAACATCGATTAATCTATGACAAAGGAGGCAAGAATATTCAACGAAGAAAAGATAGTCTCTTCAACAAATCGTATTGGGAAAACTGGACAGCAGCATGCAAAAGAAAGAAACTGGACTACTTTCTCACACCATACACAAAAATAAACTCAAAATGGATTAAAGACCAAAATTTATGAAGAAATTTACAGGTAGACAGGAAACCATAAAAATCCTTTTTTTTTTTTTTAAAGATTTTATTTATTTATTCATGAGAGACCCAGAGAGAGAGAGAGGCAGAAACAAAGGCAGAGGGAGAAGCAGGCTCCACGCAAGGAGCCCAATGTGGGACTCGATCCCAGGACTCCAGGATCATGTCCTGGGCTGAAGGCAGGTGCTAAACCGCTGAGCCACCCAGGTGTCCCACCATAAAAATCCTAGATGAAAGCACGGGCGGTAATTTCTCTGACATCGGCCATAGCAACTTTTTTCTAGATATATCCCCTAAGGGCAAGTGAAAACAAAAGCAAAAATAAACTATTGGGATCACATCAAAATAAAAAGTTTCTGTGAAGGAAACAAATCAACAAAACTAAAGGGCAAACTACAAAATGGGAGAAGATATTTGCAAATGATGTATCTGATAAAGGGTTAGTATCCAAAACATATAAGGAATTTACACAAATCAACACAAATAACCCAATTAAAACTATGAAGAAGATATAAACAGCTACTTCTCCAAAGAAGACATCCAGATGGCCAAAAGAAACATGAAAAGATGCTCATTATCTCTTATCATTAGGGAAATGCAAATCAAACCTCAATGAGGTATTTCTTCACACCTCTCAGAATGACTAAAATCTACAACACAAGAAACAACAAGTGTTGGTGAGGATGTGGAGAAAGAGGAACTCTCATGCACTGTTGGGAATACAAATTGGTGCAGCCACTCTGGAAAATACTATGGAGGTTCCTCAAAAAGTTAAAAATAGAACTACCCTACCATCCAGCAATTTCACTACTGGGTATATAGCCAAATAATACACAAACACTCATTCAAAGGGATACATGCACCCCTATGTTTATGGCAGCATTATTTACAATAGCCAAGAAATGGAAGTGGCCCAAGTGTCCATCAATTGACGAATGGATAAAAAAGTCATGCTATGTATATATACAATGGAATATTACTCAGCTACAAAAAAGAATGAAATCATGCCATTTGCAATGACATGGATGGAGCTGAAGTGTATAATGCTAAGTGAAATAAGTCAGAGAAAGACAAATACTATATAATTTCACTCATGTGGAATTTAAGAAACAAAAAAAATGAATAAAGGCAAAGAGAAAGAGACAGACAAACCAAGAAACAGACTCTTAACTATGGAAAACAAACTGATGGTTACCAGAGGAAAGGAAGTGGAGATATGGGTAAATAGGTGATTGGGATTAAGAAAGGCACTTGTCACGATGAGCACTGGGTGATTAAAATAAAAATTAAAAAAAAAATTCCATGTGCCAATATCAACTAAACTTATACCGCTGTAATTTAAAATGAACCACCTGATTATCACTTAAAAGCTCCTACCAAAGAGAATTTTAACTGTCTTGTTTTCATTTTTTCAGAGTTTATCCATATATCTCTTATGTAATTTAAAACCCTTTTGGGTAATGTTGAAAAGAAAATATTATTAATTTCTGTGTGCAAAACGATAAGCTCCATCACCTCTAGCTGTTATCTTCTTAGTCAAAATCTACAAAAAAAAAATTTTTTTTTTTTGTAGAAAGAGATCAAGGGCAAGAGAGAGCTAAAAAAGCAAAGAGTCCTCATTAATAAGAATAAAAATAAAAAACAATCTAATAACTTTTGGTGATCCCTGTAAGAAAGCAGAAGATGGTTGGATCAGGAAAAAGCACAGGACTAGCACGTGAGATAATCTCCTGCTTCACTACGCCCAACACTAAAGTGTGAATGTGGTTGGATTTTTCCCCTTGTTATTAGGGCAGTCAGTTTCATCTAGGCAACCAGCATTGTTCTCTTTGGGGTTTGGAGGAAGTACTGTGGATTTAAA
This sequence comes from Nyctereutes procyonoides, assembly GCF_905146905.1. Taxonomy (NCBI): domain Eukaryota; kingdom Metazoa; phylum Chordata; class Mammalia; order Carnivora; family Canidae; genus Nyctereutes; species Nyctereutes procyonoides. Next base: position 920,625 of record NW_026575120.1, read on the forward strand.
ATGGATAGTAAAATCTTCATTTACATTACCATCCACTTTCTTCAATTCTGTCTATAAAATATAAAGTGCATGAACATCAACTGAACTTTTCAGTTGCTTTAGTAATCCACAAAATTTCTCAGGATGAAGAAGCAAGTTTTCCAGAGAACCCTGGGGTCTTGGCTGGGGGTGAGGTAAGAAGCACCCCTCTCACGTTCTCGCCTTGGTGGGACTGTGGCTGCTCCCCTGAATGTCCATTCTGCACCGTGTTCACCTCTATATTCTATATATTCCAGAGGGGGATCAATCAGACCAACATCATCTATTATACTTTGTGTGTAATTTAATTTAGTTGATGACTTTAGTCGGCTAATATTGATTTTGCAGGCATCCAGAATTTTTGCACTGAAAATATAAACAAAGGTTATATTAGGAGATCCAGACTGTATTCCACACTTTCACAACTCTTAAGAACCATAAGTTCATCTCAGGAGGTAGGTATCTAACACCTGAGAGGAACAGAGATTAACAGCCTTAACATTATACAAACTACCGAAGGAGATGACTTATAAATCCAAAGTGTAGTTATTATTAATAGAAATTAATACTTTATTATGGTATGACTTATGCTTCTTCCCTTTCTCTTAATCCAGTGTATCAAGCTGTACAGTTAAAAAGCCCTGTCCTAGGAACATGGAGACTAGTTTTTCATACCTGATACCATCACTGTCGTTAACTAGTTTTGGAAATTTGTGCAGTAATTTTTTTTAAGGAGATTAAATTTCCTCAATATTTGCTTAGGCTTATGTAGGGTCAATATACATAGAAGTATACAAGCACATCTGACTTTGTGCCACAGAACCAGTGGCATTAATATTAAATCAAGAAATTGCCACTTGCCCTTTGAGAAATAGGAAAAACAAACAGGAAAAAATTGCAAGACCTTGACTTAGATTCAATTCTGATTCTCAAGTGAGTTAGAAACAAATATATATAATATAAAAATATTAATGAGATATGTTACAGTCTTTTTGCCATACTAAATCTTTGAAACCAGGTGCGTATTTTACACTTAGAGCACAACTGAATTTGGAGTGGCCACATTTTAAATGCTCAACAGGACATAGGGCTAGTGCTACCAAAGTGGGTGGCACAGGCCTAAAGTTACAAAATTTCTGGGTGAGTCTTGGTGTGTGTCCATTTTAAAGACAATTCTTTAATTAGATAGCTGTTATACTACCTAAAAGGTTTTGACCCAGGTAAAAGAGATTTATTAACTGAATTGCATTAGGAAAGGAAAAGGAAAAGGAAAGAGATAGAAAAAAAAAGTGAAAATTACCATACATTTTAAAGATAAAGAAATTATAACAATACCTTAAGTTTTATACTACTTTATACAATTACTGCTTTAAATTTGTGTAAAATTGCCAATGTTATGTTCATTATAGATATTGCTCCCTTTTAAATACGAAGATCTATAATTAAACTTTTAAACTTTAAATATAACTACAAATCAAGATTTCAGCAGTTCTAACATCTCCACTGAGTCCCAGCTAAGTGACTAGAAAAGCCACAAGACAAGTCAAGTCAGTGTGGATGCGGTTGAGATCTCTGGGCCACGCTGTTATTCACAGGTCTGTTTTATGGAATTGTATAGGACAGATTCAATAAACCACCCAAGACATAACACAATGCGTTTCAATGAGTGTTTGACAGTTTCAAGTATATAAATATGCTGACAGTCACCACAACAATCGTGCCAAAGCACTCATTATCATGTACCTCCAGACATGGTCCGGGTATAGATGGGAAGATCTTTGGCTGCTCGCCTAAGAACTTCCTGATGGGCTTCTCCTCTTGGCTCTCTCTCCAACAATTCTTTTTCTGCATAAGAGAGATGGAACTGTGGAAAAAAACTGAATTTCAGTCAGAGTTCTCAAGAAATAGCACACTGGTCTACTATACCTACAAAAAGGTATATATAAAATATCAATAGTATGTATCATATAGATTCAGAGTGGTAATAGAGTTTGAATCTGGGCAAGTCTGTTAATCTGGTAGAGCATTAGTTGATGCATCTAGAAAAAGAGAATAATTACTAATATCTGCTTCCTTTGATGATCGTGAAACTCAAGAGGAACAGAGTATGTAAAGTTGTTTTATAAACTGTACAGTTAGGGGCACCTGAGTGGCTCAGTCAGTTAAGCATCTGCCTTCAGCTCAGGTCATGATCCTGGGGTCCTGGGATAGAGCCCCAAATCAGGCCCCCTTGCTCAGCAGGGAGACTATTTCTCCCTCTCCCTCTGCCTCTCCCCTGGCATGTACTGTCTCACACTCACTCTCTCTCAAAGAAATAAAGTCAAAAAAAAAAAAAAAACAAAATTGCAGACTTCTACCCCAATATTAGTTATATTAATAAATGAAATGGTAAAATAAATTGGGCTTGATGGACACATTTTTCAACTGAATTAGGATTAATAATATTCAGAAATGAATTCAAGTATGTTTTCTCATCTAAGTGAGTTTTAATTTAGGGATAATCATATGAATTCTCTAGCACTCAAAAGAATTAATCATGTATTTTACTTCTTAACCTGTCAATTTGGCCTACTCAATTAAAAATATATATTTGACAAAAATCAAATTGGTTTGAGCTGCACATATACACAAAAATGTCACAAAAAAACAGTTTTAAAAGTCTGTATAGGGATCCCTGGGTGGCGCAGCGGTTTGGCGCCTGCCTTTGGCCCAGGGTGTGATCCTGGAGACCCGGGATCGAATCCCACGTCGGGCTTCTGGTGCATGGAGCCTGCTTCTCCCTCTGCCTGTGTCTCTGCCTCTCTCTCTCTCTGTGACTATCATAAATAAATAAAAAAATAAAATAAAATAAAAAAAAAGTGCAAAAGTTTAAAAAAAAAAAAAAAAGTCTGTATAAAAAAGTATAAATCTGTTCCAGGAGATATGTACAAGGATATTCACAGCATCAAAGTTAAAAATGTAAAAAATTGAACACAATCCAAATGTCCATCAAAAGGATAATGGATAGAGTATGACATATCCACATAATTGAACCCTATATTACACTGCACAATTAACGAACTACATTTCATATATATATACATATATATAGTAAATTGTGCATTGTATATGTTTTGTATGTATATTCCATAATTTTTTTAGGTTTTAAGAAAGTGATCTAATTATGTCAAGGAAGGAAAGAAATACAATTTATTGAAAATGCAGTCATCATATTTGAGCCTACATCTTTCTCTTTGGAGAAATACAAATTAAAAATCTTTGTTTAGAGGTTGACAATTCTATTGAGGTTATTTTAAAAAGAAAAACAAATTTCCAGTTTTCAAATGTAGATCATTTCTAAGCTACCATGCTATTACCATATGCAGAACACTTAGTTAAATATACTGTAAAATTTCAGACTTATTAAGGTAAAGAAAATAAAATATTTTGTCCAAGTAGAAATTTACATCATACAAATTACTCTAGATTAGTATAACAAATTTACTGGCATTAAACTAGTAGATAAAAAAAATAAACTAGTAGATAGGTTATAGTTAGGTCTTTAAGAGTTTCTAAGGTAATTGAAAAAAGAATTCACATTAAACATTCCTTCTGTTATAAATCCACAGCATTTCTTTTCCTATTAATTAATTTCATAGTGTTCCAAAATTACACTTCAACCAGTCCTTTCTCAAATGAATACAAATAACAAATAAAGGTCACATATATGAAGGCATAGTGCATTCTTTCTGTCAGCTGCTCTTCACTTGCTTGCTACCCTAAATCTCAGTTAAAAAAAAAAAAAGAAACGTATTTTTTTTTTTTTAAGAAACATATTTATACAAGTATTCTGATTGGTTGAATATATATGTGAAGATGGTGAATGGCTGTGAGTAGTGCTGAATTTCCAGCCTAGAAAAGAAAGATCTTGCAGCCTGATCCCAGAGGCTGTGACAAAGGAACAGTAGATTAAATATCTTGGAATCAAAGGAAAACTTGGGAACCACATTTCAAATAGGTAAACAACTATCTCCCAATTGGATAACAGATTCCTACAAGTTATTCCATTGTTTTCGAAGATACTCTAAAAAAAAGAACTTTGATAGGAGGCGGATGCACTGAGAATGTTGTCACTCTTTAGATCTTATTAACTAAATTAAAGAGCTGGCAAAGAAAAATTCAAAATTTTTAGTGATCCATCATATGCAATTATATTGGTTTATCAGGGGATTTGTCAGATATTCTGGCTTATTTAACAATTCTAGGTTAGGGGGATCCCTGGGTGGCTCAGCGGTTTGGTGCCTGTCTTTGGCCCAAGGCGTGATCCCCCGGGATTGAGTCCCACATCGGACTCCCTGCATGGAACCTGCTTCGCCCTCTGCCTGTGTCTCTGCCTCTCTCTCTCTGTCTCTCATGAATGAAAAAATAAAATATTAAAAAAAAATCTAGGTTAGGCATCATGCACCTTACTGCTTTAACATTTAAAATGTGCATTCATTGTTTTGAAAGAAAAAAAAACAGTGACATAAAGGTAAATGATCCTAATAGAACTGCATATCTTGTTTGGAAATATTTAATTGGTATAAAGGGTATAATATCAAATGATATCATAATGCTGTAACAGTCAAGAAAAAGACATGGTCATTGTAAAAGTGTCTATGACACACTTGTGAAAGTGTCTTTGCACATGCTGATTCCTCTCCCTAGAAGGCTAGCCCTCACTCTATAGATGGCTCCTTCTCATTTTGCAGATTACAGCTTAAATGCCATCTTCTCAAAGAACTTCCATGATTCCCTTACTAGGGTAGGTACCCTGAAAATTCTGTCCCTTCCTCCTGTCACACCCTCCCTTAGGTCCATATATTCCTTCTTTGCATTATGCACCACAATTTTAAATCATTTTGTTTGTTCATTGGTCCTTGTCTAACTTTCCCACAAATACGTAACCCTACAAGGGCAGGAATCAAGTCCTAGCACAGAGTCCGCACTCTCTTATAATTATGAAATGGATAAAGTGTCAGTAGTCCTATGTCAGATCAATGAGTATCAAGGAAAAATTTATTTTATATCTCAGTCCCCAACATTCCATTCTCAGATTCCCACTATTTAGGCAGATATATTTCCCCTCCTTATTTCTAAAATTAGTTTAGTATAGTATGAAAATCAGTTTAATAAAGACTTAATATAGTCAAAAGAATTAAAACCAACAACATGTTACCACATTTTCTTATGGAGTTTGGGATCCTTTTTACCTTAAAGGAAAGTTCTAGTGAGTGAACTGAAAGACTGCTGAGATGTTTAATGCTTTTATTAATAAATAAACAATATACTTCATCATGTCCAGAAAACCAAATACAGGTTGGTAGAATTATTACTCATATAATAAGGATGTTCAAATATCTAATATTAACGTGGAATACACCAAATAGAGTCCTGTCCCCCAGAACACTTTACTGTGCCAAGGTTTGTCATGGATTTGAAGAAATAACATTTGTAGATATCTGAAAGAATGGAAGATCTCCTAGGGTAGAAAAGATAGTATCTTTGACCTACCACCAACTTGTAAGTTATGGCAGTCCTCTGGCCAGTTAATGGATGTTGTTTTGTCTTGTTTAAATAGCTTTATCAGCTTTAAAATTAAAACACTTTAGATTTATAGAAAATTTGAGAAAATATTACATGCTTCCCATACATCTTCTCGCCAAACTGCCCACATTATTAACATCATCTATTAGTACATTATGGTACATTTACAATTAATAAAATCAATACCGATGCATTATTACTAACTAAAGTCTATAGCTTATTCAGATTTCCTTTGTTTTCACTGAATATCTTTTTCTGCTCTAGGATTCCATCCAGTACACCACAGAACCTTTATTTGTCCTATCTTAAGTTCCTCTTGGCTGTGAGAATTTCTTAGATTTTCCTTGTTTTTGTTGACCTTGACAGTTTTTCTGGATGCTGCTTTATTAAAATCTGATTTTTTTTATGATTAGGTTTGAGATTAGTTGTTAGAGGGATGAAGACTGCAGAGGTAAAAGTGTCCTTCTCATCACATAATATCAAGGAGATATACTACCAACATTGCCTATCCGTGCTTGCATTAAACTTAATCACCTGGTTGAGGGAGCGTTTGTCAGGTTTCTCTACACTAAAGTTCCTCATTATTTTCCCTTTTCCATTCTCTGTACTCTTTGAAAGAAATTTACCACCTGCAGCCTATATTTAAAGAGTGGGGATTTATTCTTGCCTCTTCTAAGAGCAAAATATCTACATAAATTACTTGAAATTCTCCAATAAAAGAGATTTTTCTCCCCATTTATTCATTTACTTGTATTAGTAGATTGATAGATATTTATTGTATTCTTTTGGCTATAATCCAATACTATTTTATCTATTTTGTTGCTCAGATTGTTCTAGTTTCAGTCATTGGGAATTTTCAACTGGCTTCTGTGTCCCTTTGAAATACCACCATCAACCTACAAATAAATGCCCCCAATGTAGAATGGCTTCACAATTTTTTTTTTGACTTTACAATGGTGTGAAAGTGATATCCATTCAGCAGAAACCATACTTCAGCTTTTGAATTTGTATCTTCTCCTAGGGTAGTGATATTCAATATGATCTTCTCTGATGATGTAGGGCTGTGGCAGCAATCCACAGCTCCTGCCAGTCAGGTGATCACAAGAGTAAACAATTCATACACTTAAAACTGTTTTGTCCCCATACAACCATTATTCTTCACTTTCAGTACAGTATTCAATAAATTCAACAATTTATTATAAAATGGGTTTTGTGTTAATGATTTTGCCTAGATGTAGGCTAATATAAGTGTTCTGAGTATGTTTGAGGTTGGCTGGGCTAAGCTATCACACTTAATGGGTTAGATGTTTTAAATGCATTTTTAACTTACTATATTTTCGATTTACAATGGGTTTACCAGGACATAACCCCATCATAAGTCGAGAAAGTGCTCTATTTTATTTTATCTTATTTACTTTTAAGCCCTACCTTACTTTTTATCACCATAAGATGATGGCTATTATCTTATAGATGGCTCTTCTTATTTAATTTTGATTTTTACTTTTTATTGAGGTATAACTAACATACAATATTATATTAGTTTCAGGTATATGACATATTGATTAAACAATTCCATACATCACTCTGTGCTCACCACATTAAGTATTGTCACCATACAACGTTATTACAATACTATTGACTATATTCCCTGTGCCATATTTTTCATCTTTGTAGCTTATTTATTTTATAACTGGAAGTTTCTACCTCTTACTCCCGTTTCCCTATTTCACCCATTTCCCCCCCACCCACACTCTGGCTCATCCTGAGTACTTCCTGCCCTAGTTCTAGAATCAGTCATTTCTCCAAGGATTCCTCCTTCCTTTTACTAGAGAATGGAATTAGAAATCAAGATTGGAAATCAAATAGAGTTTTCAGGTTAAAGAAGAGTATAATTTTACAAAGATATACAAATTAAGAAAAAACCTGAAATCAAATAACAAATAGGACACTCACGGAATTGTATGCTTTACCAAATAAAATCTTTATAAATAAATAAATAGGCAACCAATGGCTTTTCTTTTTCTTTTTTTAAGATTTTATTTATTTATTCATGAGAGACACACAGAGAGAGGCAGAGACATGGGCAGAAGGAAAAGCAGGCTCCCTGCAGGGAGCCTGATGCAGGACTCGATCCCGGGACTCTGGGATCATGACCTGAGCTAAAGGCAGATGCTCAACCACTGAACTACCCAGGTACTCCACAACGAATGGCTTTCTTAATGACATGTAATGCCAAAGGTCTGATTAAACCGTTGGCACTTTAACTTGCTACCATTCTCTTTTCAAATGATTTTGCAAGTGATTTAAACTTCCCTGGTCTGGTCATTCAACTTTTGAGAATATTAAGGAAATAATCCAAAATATAAAGTGTGCACAAAACATGTACATATTAACAAAATCATTTATAATACAAAAAATTGGGATCAGCCTAAAATTCCAAGTTAGGTTTTTACATATTTCAGTAAGAATATTATGCCATTATTAAAAATGACACTAAACCAATGATGGACTATTATGTGGGGAAAAACTAAAAGATGTGCATGTTGGATACAACCAGGAAAAATAACTCAAAAGAAATTCAGCATGTAAACTGTCTATATTAGCCTGGGGTGATTTTTTTTTCCTTTCCCTTTTTGTCTAGTCACCATTCTCAAAATTTAATTTAGTATGGTTATCTTACTTTTATGGGAGAAAATCTTATAAATTGAAAAACTATTAGCAATTTAACAATCCTGTTATATAAAAGGTATATTTAGTTCCAGATTACTTATAATTCTCTCAATAGCAACAAGAAAATATTAACATTATTTTCTTATACTACACCTTCTCTGCTATTTTAGTCCCATTTTCAAAGATTTTTAGCAGTTGAGAGCACTCTATTGTCAATTTAAGTCAAGGACTCCACAGTTTATAAGTGGGAGGGTCTCTGGCTTCTGATCAATTAAAAGATTAGGGTGATATCTTGCATTTTACTAACTCAGGATTCTTAGCCAGAGAGTTGGGGCTCTTTCTTTCATAATAATGGCCTCCAAATTCTCCTGATAATGGACCCATCACTAAAAAATACTCTGGGACCAATATGCATATTTATTTATATATGTAGTATTAGCTAATATACATATGAAATTTTCATGTTATATATGAAACATTATATTTATATATTTTATACTTATATAAGTTTATATTACATATATTTCTGTAAATTTCTATACCTTCTACATGTAACTTAAGTTAAAAAAAAACTCTAAAAAATAATATATAAATGGAAATGCTGGTTTTTTTTTTTTCTCCATGCTCCAACTGATGTCCTGGATGCACCTGCCCACAATAGTGTCCACTCTCTGTATTAAGCCATGGATACTGGCAAGAATGTAGGCTTGATGGTCAAAACAACTTCGTTTTGAATGTTAGCTGTACCACACTGTAGCTCCAGATGCTCTGGGATAATTAGCTAACATTCAGAGCCTATGCTCCATTTGTAAAATGGTAATAATTAGTATCTAGCTCAGGGTGCCTGAGTGGCTCAGTTGGTTAAAGCATTTGCCTTCAGCTCAAGTCCTGATTCTTAAGTTCCAGGATCGAGCCCCAAGTCAGGCTCCCTACTCTGTGGGGAGCCTGCTTCTGCCTCTCCCTCTGCTGCTTCTCCTCCCACTCATGCTCTCTCTCTCACTCACTCACTCTTAAATAAATAAATACAATCTTTTTAAAAAATAGTATCTGTCTCACACAGTTGTAGGAATGAAATAAAGTATATGGATTTTGTTTTTGTTTTTTTTGTAGAAAAATCATAAACAAAGCCTGGTACAGCTGTAAATCACTCTCCTCAGTCTCGACTGCTCCCTCAATACTGTGTCATTTCTTCCATTTCTTCCACTTGCCCACTCTCTCTAACCACTATTTCAAACCTCTCCTCTCCCCAACCTCAGTCAACTTCCCTCCCTCCCATTCTTAGCCAGTGATCTCACACATAATTTTAGGGGGGAAATCAGAAGTTACTTCAACTTCTGCCAAAGTCATAAACACAAACCTACATGTGTACATGTAACTTCTACTCTACATCCAATCATTTAGCAAATACTTATTGAGCACCTTTTACGGGTCAGATACTGCTCTAGGTACTGGTTATGGGTCTGTGAACAAAACAGAGAAAGTTCATGCCATTGCAGAGCTTACATTCTAGGAATGACATTAAAAAGTGATTATTAATGAGTCATAGAATGATATGCCATGGAGAAAAATATAGCAAGGTTAAGGTTTATAGGGGATTCTGGAGATAGGGTTTAACCACTTTATACAGAGTGGTCATGGAAAACCTCAAAGATAGGGTCTTATTTGAGCAGAGATACAGAGATAAGAAGTAAGTAAGGGACCTGGCCACACAGTTATCTATGGGAAGAATGTTCCAGGTCAAGGAAAACCCCAGGTTTGTAGATCCCTGAAGTAGAAACACGCATATTGACATATGAGCAAGGAGAGAGGAATGTGACTAAGGCAGTGCTGAAGAGGGTCAGAGAGGTGGTGTGGGGCCAGCCCCTGAGCAGCCTTTTAAGCTACAGCAGAGAATTATGTTTTTACTCTGAGGGAGCTTGGATATCAAAGAAAAGTTCTAAGCAAAAGAATGGTATGATCTGTCTTGTGTTTTGAAAGGATCCCTGGATACTATATTGAAAATACACAGGATCGGGAAACTGGTTGAAAGGGCTATCAGATAGCAAATGGAAGAATTAAAGTTGATTTTAGACTTCCAGCTTTGGGATGAAGGATGAAGTTTCGCAGGACTTTGGGAAGGGAATATGGGCAAGACTGTAAATAGTGAAACCCTATGGGAGATTGCAATGACTCAGAAAAAGAGATGATTGAGACCCTGAATTAGAGTAATGGTATGAAAAACAAAGAATGGAAGAAAATAGAGGGGAGGGGTTGGAATCAAAAAAGGAAAATTAGAAAGTAAAAACAGCAGGATTTGGAGGTTGGGGGAAGGGGCAAGGAAGCAGGAGAATTCTGGGCAAGGCTGCCAAGCTTCTAGAAGGCTGGAATGTCCAGAAAGATGAGCTGGATGGCAGCAGCATTAACCAGTATAAGAAACAGATGAGTCACAGTTTGGGGAAGGGGAAGGGGTGACTTCAGCCCTTGATGTGCTGTATTTGAGGTGTGAGTAGATTAAGGAGCTATGTTTGGCAGGGAGACATATAAATTTGCAATGGGAGAGGTCAGAGCCAGAAATAGATTTGGCAAGTGTTAACACAGAGGTCATAGGTAAAGCACCAGATAGGATAAGATCACCTAGGACAGGCATCTGCATTCTTCTTCATACCTACAGCTAAGACCAAGATGGGGGTAAGAGAGATAATAGGAAAGAAGCAAATCCAGCAGGAGGGATGAAAAAAAGTTAGGAAAAAAAAAATTAGTAGAGAGTAGAAGAAAAAAAAAAAGGCCACATGTAAAACATTTTAGGCCAAGCATACCACTAATTCTGTGCAAATATCTGTGGTTTTCTTTTTAATATCCTTTCCTAGGTCATATAGCAAATTTATCAGCCTTTCTGACCACAGCTGCATTTTAAACAGATTACTTCAGGGAACAATTTGCAGTGGTGCTTCGATCTGTCTTTTCTTTTTTGAATTTGGCCAACTAAGACTCTACCATTATTACTGGAACAAAGTTTATTTCAATTCAACAAACATGCACTGGACTAAGTGCCAACAATACAGCAATGAGTAAAACACAGTTCTTTGCTCCAAGAACTTTTAACCAGGATGAAAGATTCAGCAACAAATACTTAGAATGATCTTTTCAAAGTGTAAATTTGACCGTATCACTCTACCTAAAACTTTCTGTAGCTGGGACTGCTAATCCCCCCACCCCCTACAAATATCCACAGTTTTCTTCTTCTAACACGGTTAATATGGTTAACATGGCCACTGAGAATACAGACTACATTCCCAACCTTCTGCGCAAAAATATATGGTCATATAACTAAGTTCTAAAGTAAGTGGAAATGTCATCAGCAACTTCAGAAGGTATCCTTAAAGGGAAGGACATTTACTTCTAGTCCTCTATCCTACTTTCTCTGACCAGCTGTCTGGAAGGTAGATGTAATGGCTGGAAATGGAGCATTCATCTTAGGCCAAGAAGTGATGTTGGAAATGGGGGCTACACATATCAGAGCAAGAAGCTGTGAACTAGCTACAGACTTTGAATGTAAGATAAGATTAGTTACGTTGTTATTTTGTTGTTGTTCCTGGTGGTTGACAGCCAACTAATCTACTGTTAGTATGATAACTGATAATTATAATACAGCAATATCTACCTTCAGCTCTATTTACCCATCCACCACCGTGATGTTTGAGTCTACAGTAGAAATGGAACACACAACAGATTTAATATTGGATATACAATACTCACCTTGTGCAAAAATAATATTTGCCAAATGAAAATTCAAGTATTTACAGACACATTAATATAAACAAATCACTACACTTAATAAGTTTGCAACATTAACAAAAAGACATAAAATTCATTCTTTAGACATCAATATTATTGACTTCCAACTTTAAGATAACTTCATTAATATTTTAACTTACTTCTTTTGAAGGATTCATTGGTAATGTAAAGATAGTTTTCCAATATGACCAGACAAACATTGCAAAAAGTAGATGATAAGCAATCAGGCACACAACTAAAATGAGAAGAACATAATTACCATTATAGTATGCAAATGCAAACTAAAACCATCCATGATATTTACAAAAGATCTACTTGTTCTCAACCAAATTCTTTAATAATTTAATTATTGCATATCCCATGATTAGAAAACTCATCTGTAGACAAGCCCATCTATTGGCCAAATGGCTTCAGGGACCTTTCCTAAATTATAAAAGTAAGGCAGCTATGCCTGAGACTTTAAATCACAAACAAAGAATTAAAGCATTGGAGGCTTTAAGAACTTTACTTCACTGACAAATAATAGCAAACGCAGTTCCTATTTGAGAAGCAGTTTGCTAATTTTGCTTAGCTGTGGTCAAATCTGTGGCCCTGATTATGCTAATGACAACATATTTAAATAGAGACCATCTGGACAAAAAGAGATTTCCTCCAACAAGAGTTCAAGTGTCTTGTTTATCGCAGGGGACAACTGTTAAGAGGAGCATAGTTTTTTTCAGGCAATGTGTATAAACACACCTTGTATGGCATTTTAGTCTTGAAATACTGTACTATGCAAAGTAAAATATTAATTTTGTATACAGTAACAAGGATCAATTCTGAAAATACATTAATATACAAATTAATTCTGTAAGACAGCTGAATAACATTTGTAATTTAAAATGCAGCCTATTTGGTATTTTAAAACTGTAGCACTTTTTAAAAGAATGACGACACTCTTCATTTATCATCTTTTTAAAGAATGACGATACTCACAGAATCATTTAAAAATTCAATTATTCATTAAGGCACTTAAATGAGTGTGAAATGACTAGAACTAATGACATTTTCTACAAACAATACGGGTGACTCAGGTGTGAGGCAATACTCTAAGTTGACACAGGAGTTGATATTCCTACATCTCCAAGCCACAGGAATCTTTGGCACAGTGGCTACCATTTCAAGGGAGAGGTCTGTGGCAAGCGTCTGAGAGAATTCAGTCTGGGGAGTGAGAGAAGTTTTTAAACCCACCTTGACTCTGCATTCTCAAAGTATGATTTATTAATCCCAACCAAATCTCAATGAATGCTATTTTTTAAAATTCTTTTTAAAATTTTATATCAAAAACAATAATAAACCATATCTTACCTTGTTCTCCAACATTTTCCATGGACACTAGAGAAATAAACAGAAAAAAGAGAGTATAGATTAGGACACTTCTGGCAAACACAGGGCCTGAAAGAGACATAGGGCACTCGAGTAGGTTAATAACCTGGCTCCCCTTCAAACCAACATTCTCCAAATATTTGTTCAACTTTATTTCGGGGAGAGGTGAGAGTGAGTGGAAGAAGGAAGCCATGGTTGCATTCAGTCAGGGCTCTGTTGGCATTTCAGCCCTGAACACCACACAGAGAACAAAACTGGTCAGGCCTGCCCCTTCTGGGTCTTAATCCTAGATCGATGGTTTCTCAGTCTTCCCAGGGTTCAGATAAAAACAGTGTTCTCCAGGTCATCACATCTCGGGAGACATTTATTGCTCTTTATACATTGGCAATTGCCTAGTTAACTCCCCGGAAAGCATAAAATGTTGTGTCCATGGCATACACTCTTGTCAAGTTTCTCAAGTATAAACGCTGGTGCCCAATGACTAATAGCTCCCTACTGCACAATGAGAGATGCAGGAAGCATGCCTGAGAAACTGCCACTCCTTGGAGGCTGCTGTAAACACCCCAAGGTACATGAGGACCTCCATCAGGGACCACATAGCTGAAACACGCTGGGACAGGAAGCTGTATTTATAACAACCCAGGCAGTTTTCCTACCTTCTATACTGTCTGCTTGTTCTGTTTTCTTTTTTTTTTTAATAAAATAATTTTTTATTGGTGTTCAATTTACCAACATACAGAATAACACCCAGTGCTCATCCCGTCAAGTGTCCCCCTCAGTGCCCGTCATTGTTCTGTTTTCCATATGGTCTTCCTCCATTGTGACTAGAGTCTTTTTTGGAAGTTTTGGCCTATCTCAAAGTTGGAAGTAGTAGTGAGCAAAGGTTTGGTACTTCCTGGAATATGAGTCCATTGCTATTGATAAGAAGCAGTTCAGTAAACCACTGGTAACTTAAGTCTAGTTCAACTTTTAGTCATAAGTACATCCGAAATCCAAAACTTCAAATACTAAAATACGCCCTCATAGTAGGAAAAAAAAAGTATTTCCCCCTTAAATTAGCAAAGAACAGTTATGTAATTGTTGCTAAAACAATTTGATTTTAGGTACTTTCATTGCAAATGTGTATTGCTGTGATCTTTCTTAGTCAGAATTTTCCTTGCCTTCAAATTCAAACTCTTTTTTTGGAGGAATTATTTACACCACATATACACAGTAACTTTTCTTTATAAATCCACAACACTATTCCAAATTCAGTTCAACACAGATACATCTTAGCCCCATATATTCAGTCTGATGATGACGAATGCCAAGAATAAAGATTTGATTCTAATGAATGAATTGTAAGAAGAACACTATAGCTACGCTCTATTTTTTTTATTTATCTTTAACTCATTTACTGAAAGACATTCACTAACTACGCTAGGCTTAGTCTTGAGGATAAAATGGCAAATAGGATTCCATCCCCATGCTCAAAAAGCTTAAAGTTCATGATCACTCAAATCCAAAATTAAAACTAACAAAAGACAAGGACATGCGGTCATTAAGGCATTGTCAATTAAGAAATCAGAGCAGCTCCGATTCAGAAGATTAAAACAAAAATAGTAGTAGCAGCACAAATACGCTTTAATATCTCCAGTCCTCACAAAGTGTGTGTGTTTCACGTGTCTTTGATCTCCTGTCTAGCTGCTACCCATTTTTCTGGCCTTTTCACAGGAAAAATGATTTTAACAATCATTCAAATGTACTGTCTCTACCCCTGCCAAATTCCTATTACCATCTCAACCAACTACAGCTGGCTTTGCACCCCAGACTCCACTGCTCATCACTCCCGTTTAGGTCACCAAAGCTCTCCCTGGCAGTGGATTCTCCAGACTCAAGTTACTCTAACACAATTAATGATGCTTTTGTCAAAACAGTTCGTCCAATTGACAGTGAATTCTCCGACTGAATTGGCCTGCAGGAACACCCTGAAGTAGAATCTTTTTTCCCTTTAGCTACTTTCCAAGAAGCTGTAGCTCATTTTTCAGGTATTACATATCAAAATTTGGGCGGTAGGAGGTACATGACAAATCATTCCCGGGAATGCTAGTGACACTGCTGCCAGACCATTTTAATGACAGACTTAAGAAAATACATTATTCAGATCAATATTTCCAGTTGAATTCCAATTGTATTTTCTTCCTAGCAAATGTTTTTAATTAATGTTCCTTATAACAGATTTACTTATATTTTTAAGTCTTTATCAAACTGTTCCTTTCTCATTCTCATCTGTCATTGTGATTGTATTGACAATTGCAGTCCCTCCCTAACCTCAGCTTAGGCCATTCTCCTTTTTATGCAGGATGCTTCACCACTGGAGGATACCTTGCTTCTTTTTCTTCTTCTCCTTCTTTTAAGATTTATTTATTTTAGAGGGAGAGAGAGCATGTGGGGGTTGAGGAGGGGCAGAGGAGAACCTTCAAGGAGACTCCCCACTGAGCACAGAGCCTGACTTGGGGCTCCATCCTATGACCCATAAGATCATGACTTGAGCCAAAACCAAGAGTCTGGATGCTCAAACAACTGAGCCACCCAGGAGGCCCCAGGCTGCCTGCTTCTTGAATATGCTAATATTGTATCCTCTGCACCTGCATTTAGCTGGATGGTAGGAGACCTGGACTCTAGTTCAATCCTCCCAATATGTGTGACCTTGACCTTGACATTCAGCTGTTCTGTGCTTTGATTTTATTGTTTAGAAAAAAATTGTACTTTGACAGTTTCTCTGGCTCTAAAATTATCCTAAGTTCTACCCTGATGAATTCTGAAAAATTACTTACTTTTAAAAATCAAGGACAAAAGTCACCTCCAAATAAATCTATCCATGGGTTTATAGGAAGAATTTGTCAAGGACAAAGTGGTGGCCTTCCAGACAGAAACAAAGAGTAAGGATAAGGCTTCTTATGCAGAACATCCCAACACATGGCTTCCGATTGTGCTCAAGACTAAGAGCCTAATAGCCCTGACCACAAACATCATGCCAGTCTACATTCCTCATTGGATCCTCATCCAATTCCTTAAAAACTCATTTTATAACAAGGAAACCATGGTCTCTTTTAAAATGTAAACTGATAGCATCATCTCACTAAAAACCATCCCATGGCTTTGCACTGAATTCACAGTGAAGTCCAATCTCCTTATTTTCTCTGGGTTGAACGAACATGATCTGGCTCCTACTTACCTCTCCAATATCACTTCTCAACAGTCATCCTCTTGCTCACTAAGCTACAAATAGGCTGGCCTTCTGTTTCTAGAACATACTAAACCTCAGTGTCTTCATGCTGTCTGAAAAGCTCTTCCCCAGCTCCATTCTTGGCTAGCGATTTCTCATGCTTCAAGTTGCAATTTCAGTAACAGTTTCACACAGAGTTTAGCACAGGTCCAGCTCACCCCTGCAATCATTAGGATATACTGTTTATTTCTTAACACAGTCCAATCTGCAATTACTTTTGTTTGTTTCTTTTCCATGTCCCTCTCTAAGGTTTGAATTCTACCTCTGCCTGGATCCAGGTTTTATCTCAGCCAACTTACTTAGCCCCTCTGAGCCTTATCTCAATATTTATCCCATTGGGTTGTTTTGTGAGTTAAACTAGGTAATGTAGGTAAAAGAACCTAGAATAGAACCTGGCACTAAATATTAGGGGCTCAATAAATGTTAGCTGAATATGGAACATAAATATCACAAAAGAGGGAAGTGTTAGGAGTTCCCCCAAAGTTTGGTGTTAACTGTGTTAAAAACAATCTGGAGAAAGAGGTACGCAGTGCATTTTCAGCGTGTAGGAATGCTATACTTTTCTAGAGAGTGTCATGTGAAGTCGGGGGGAATAAATTGCTGGAAGACTTTTTGAGTGTGAATAAGAAAAAAAACAACAACAACCCTGCAAGTGAATTACAATGTGGGCAAATTAATATGAGAAAAACTAAAAAGTGACTTTTAAAGTATATTTTCTTTCCCTACCCATTCCATAGATTTTATTTATTTACTCATGAGAGACACACAGAGAGGCAGAGGGAGAAACAGGCTCCCTGCAGGGAGTCTGATGTGGGACTTGATCCCAGGGTCCCGAGATCACCCAGCTGTCCCCCTGTCCAGGTTCTGATAGAGCCTGACATGCACCAGATTCTCAGTAAGAGGAGCTGCATCATATGGAGAAAACTAGGACTTGCCAGGTGGCTTGATGCATTCCTCCTGCCTCTAACCCAGAATTTATATCTAACAAACACTCCTGAACTAAAGTGTATACTAGAAATTATCAAACAACCACTCAAGATGGTTGAGGAATCGCTGGAGAACTTTCCCTGAAGGATGGCACAACACAACCTCAAAGACAAAAATGAACCACAGTAAGTCAGGCAGTATAAACCACATAGAGGAAGTCTCTTACGTAAGAATAGGTTATGGTCCAAAAGATTATGCAAGGCATTTGTCATCTGGGTGGTTAGGCCTCCATACTGGCCACCAAAAGCTTTTCTAATGCATAACCCACCTGGAACAATATTGCAAAACTGTAAATTAACATGTTATAAAAATTAGCTATTCTGTGAAGGAAAGGCTTTGGAGTTTACAAAATCCATACTCATCGCCTTTCCATAGCAGGCATTCATACATATTTTTAGCAAAGACCCCTGGATTCCTCAGCTTGGGAAAGCACCACAGAGTGGCTTAAACACCACACAGCTATTTTCTCAGTTCTGGAGAGAAGTCCAAGAACAAGGTGTTGCAAGGATTGGTTTCTTCATAGGCCTCTTTCCTTGGCTTGTAGAGGACCGTTTTCTCCCTGTATTTCACATCATTTTATCTCTGTACATGTCTACGTCCAAATTTCCTCTTCGTAGAAGAATACCAGTTAACTTAGATTAGGACGCACCCTCATTAACCTAATTATTTTAACCTAATTATTTCTTTAAAGGCTCTGTCTCCAAATACAGTCATATTCTGAAGTCCTACAGGTTAGGATTTCAAGCTATGGATTTTGGGAAGACACAGTAGAGTCTATAACACTCCCCAAAATAAGACTGAAGCTTGAGCAGGGTGAAGGCTGGTGGGGTTTAGAGGGCATCACAGGCCAGGGAGGGGCAGGAGGCAGACGTCAGGGGGTAAGAGAGAACTAAAGGAAGGAAAAGTTAATTGAATGCTTACTATATGCTGATGATTGTGCTAAATTTTTCAAATGTTTCTCTCATATAGATCTTACAGCAATCTGTGAGGAAGGTATTATCACAACTTTAAAAGTTAGGACGACAGTCTTACAGAGGTAAAATATTCTGTTATTCAAGTCATAACATATGGAGCTAGGATCTAAATATAAGTCTGTCTGACTCCAAAATTCTTTCAAGGATTCCATGTGGTCTCCCAAGCTCTGAATGCATCCCCCCGGGCTTCTCTGTCCAGGGCAGCCATTCCTTCTTTGTTGCCATCACATAATCCTGCCTGTTTAATATCGTGCTACCAACCTGTTACTTCTGATTTGGGATGCAGGGTTTAAAATGTCCTCTTTGTCACCCCTTCTCCAGTAACCTAGAAATCGATCATTTTACAAACTTTGAATACAAAAAATTAAAATATTTGGTCAGATTGGGGTGCCTTGTTGGCCCAGTCCACTAGGTGTCCGACTCCTGATTTCAGCTCAGGTCATGATCTGAGGGTCCTGGGATTGAGCCCTACATCAGGCTTCACACTCAGCAGAGTGTCTGCTTGTGATTCTCTCTCTCTCCCTCTCCCTCTGCTCTACCCCCCCTTGCATACTGGCTCTCTCTCTCTCTAATAAATAAATACATCTTAAAAAATATTTGGTCATATTTCAGAACAGTACTTGAAGCTGGAGTTTTGTGAGCTCTCAATTCAGTAATTAGGAAGGGAACAGAGCATCAGGTTCCTGGGACAAGAGTGAGATGATGATATAGGAAAGATTAGGAGATGTGAAGGGGGTTTGCTGAGTAGAGGGAACAGTGTACAGGCTCCTAAGGTACATCTCCCACGTGTAGAAACTGGCAATGAAAAGAGATGGACCATTCATCTGTCCTGATATGGTGATCTGTAATTCTTACAGTTATCAAGATCTTCTAAATTAGAAATATATTTCTCTGTCAATAACATGTTTTAGCAACATGACCAAATCATTGCTCCAAATATCTAAGAAGCTCTACTCTATAGAAACAGTGTGAAACCCAACTTGTCCAATTGAAAGCTGAGAATCAGCTTAAATCATTAAGAATGTGTGTGGGTCTTTCAATACATCAGTTTTGAAAGGGAAATTAAAAAGCTTTGTCTCATGATTATGGCTCTGAAAACTCATTGCCACTTTCCCCTTGGCAAAGGCCAAGGCAATTCCTGAATCAGTAACTGTACTAAACAGTGTCCTGTGAAATACGGACATATGACCTCAGGGCTGGTCTTAGTGTCCTCATTTCACAGCTTACTCAATGGAATCCTATAATCCCTCTGTCTCAAACTAAAACAGAAGAGATTCCCAGGGCCAGCAAGTTGTGAGGATTTCAGTGCAGAGGAGTTTACCCATCCCATGAGATAGAACTGTGTGGTCCTCCCTCTTTCACACTTGGTCACAATCCACTCAGATACCTACAGTGCCTGGATCTTTTCAAGGCCAACTGCCTACCTTTCTAATTGCAGATGCCCTTCTCTGGGTTGGAGCTGAAGGGCATGACCAACTCCTCTGAGCCATGCAAGACTGTAGTGGACGCTACACCCCTAGCAACGTTTTACCTGGTTCCCATATGCAGGTTGTCTGCTATGAGGGAGAAGGTCAAACAGGGGTTTTAGATCCTGAAAATATTTCCCTCATTAATCAGAACTAGAGTTTTAGAATTGGAGGGGCCTTAATGATTACACTGCCCAATGTAACTATCACCTTTCTTACACGGGTATGTACATATTTATTTATTGGTAGCAAGCAAAAATGCCACTTGTATTTTGTTTCTTTCAGCATTTAAAGATGTACATGGTAAAATGGAAACAATTTTTGTAGTATATTTTTTAGTGTCATTGTATCAATCTCATTATTTGATATACTCAGAATAACCACAGAAGATAATACTATGAGTGCTTTCTTCTTACTCCCAAACATTGACTGTCTGATTAGGTAGAAAAATTAATGCTTCTCATCTGCTTTTCCAAAGAAACAACTTTGAAAAACCTCCCCAGGCTAGCGCTACATGCCGAGTACTATATGACTAGGGTACATATTGCAAAGCACATATAATACAAAAATTAGGCCAATATTTCTAGGTTTGTGTAAATTATTTGGCACTTATGTAGTACCCCAGAGGAAGGAACTGTATAAAGCTGTAATTCCAACCTTTTTGCCTCTGATGTTCATCAGAAGAGAATTTACAGTAGCACCCCTGAAGGGATAAGTCAAAAGATTTAAAACAACATTAGCATAACAATAATTACTGCAGTATCGCACTGGGTTACAATATCTATTAACACATGCAAGGGTGTCAAACTGGGTATCATCCTTCTATACGGAGACCCTGGGAAGTACTATCTTCTTTTATAACTTTACTGTCACATACTCATGCAGGAAACTCACACACACAATCTTCCTTTGATCTCAGCTTGAATTAGTGTTCTCCTTCTAATGTGCAACCAGTCATACCGTTGCACTACACTGCTTTTACCTACAGCACTGGCAGTCTGCCTGACAGTAACTGCAGGAATGTATATTCCATTGCAGCAGATTTGGTATAATTTGATATAATCATAAGCCAGCAGCCTCCACACAGAGAAGAAGCGTGTTATTGCTGCCGCTGTATGATACAGTATATGACAACAGTGCAGTATTATACAAATACCACCTAATTATATGGTAGATGGATTCATTAACGTTAAGTAGGAAGTTCTAATATTTGTGTTCAGAATTAAGAGACATCAATATTTGGACTGAGTCTCTTCCTCTGTTCATTGTGTGAGCTGCATTTCGTTTTACTGCCTGGATCTCTCCCCAGTTGTACGTACTGATTTTTGCTTCTGTTTGTAAATCATTTTCACTTACCCCAGCCCTGCAGACAACACAAATGCCTTGCTATTCATTGGTGAATTGTGTAGTCCCTATACTGTGGATAAGGAGCTAGTTCAGGATTAATACCACAGGTTACTGATGCATCCACAGAAACACATGTGTTTCCCCCACTTTTCCCCACCGGCTCCTGTTTGCCAAGTGTGTGTACCATTGACACTCGTGAACGTGTTGCTCTTTAAAAAGATGCAATTTGGGCAGCCCAGGTGGCTCAGTGGTTTAACACCGCCTTCGGCCCAGGGCGTGATCCTGGAGAGCAGGGATCAAGTCCCATGTCAGGCTCCCTGCATGGAGCCTGCTTCTCCCTCTGCCTGTGTCTCTGCCTCACTCTCTGTCTCTCATGAATAAATAAATAAAATCTTAAGGGCAGCCCCTGTGGCTCAGCGGTTTAGCACCGCCTTCAGCCCAGGGTGTGATCCTGGAGACCCAGGATCGAGTCCCACGTCAGGCTCCCTGCATGGAGCCTGCTTCTTCCTCTGCCTGTGTCTCTGCCTCTCTCTGTGTCTCTCATGAATAAATAAAATCTTTAAAAATAATAAAAAATAAAATCTTAAGAAAAAAAAGATGCAATTACTGCCACTTAGCAGTAGGGTTCTGGTTACTCAAGAACTATCGCTGAGTTTTAGACTATGTACAATAGGCCAGCAGCTCTCAGCATTTCTGTGTTCAGCATACCTGATGGCCTGTGTTTCATGAGGGACATGCTCCCCAGTAATAAAGGCCGCCTCATGGGCAAAATGGGATTATTCACAATTCCCTGACCACCCACTTTCCTGCTGCACCATAAAAGGACAAGGCAGTTAAAAACTGTTTTTTTTTTCCTTTTCCTTAATCTTTTCAAAAAAAGGAATCTCAGAAGTGGTAAATAAAGAAAAGTCTCTGTAAGATGTAGATGCCTGGCTAGGCATTTCCACTGAAGTGCTTCATTCATGAGCCTTCCCAGATTCTCAATGCCTGGGTTTCAAAAGAATTTTTGTCAAGGCAAAATGACAAATTCCACTCCTTCTTGACACTTCCAGTCAGTAGGAATCAGAGGAAACTGGGAATGTAAAGTGCCTTGGATATTCACTTCATACGTGTATCTATCTGTCTTGGAATGATAGCCTTAACTCAAAGTTAAATTATGCAGCATACTCTATTTGAGAAAGGTTGGGGCAAAGAGAGAGGGAGCTGAAACGTTTTAGAAGGCCTTTCTTTTTTTAATCTAAAAGGGAATTAAAAAATGTCAGCACATCATGGGGAAATTTCAGTTATCTGAAAATTATTAAAATGGAATTTGAGTTATTTATGCACATGTATTTCACTTCTTTTTAGTGATTATTTTTATACTAGTGCTAAGATTTAATATACTCTATTTTAATTGTTCTTTTAAATTTTCAAATGGATTATACAATTAATTTTATCTCAATCCTTATTATAGATGATTACATTTCCAAATCCAGAAAGAAAAAAAAAAGTAGCTGATTGTTGTATTTGTGTATCAGTTTGCTAAGGATGCTATAACAAAGTGATGCTGAAGGCATGCGACCTAAAGAAGAAAATATATTTTCTCACAGTTATGGAAGCCAGAAATCTTAGATCAAGATATTAGCAGCTTTGGTTTCTTCAGAGGTCTCTCTCCTTGGCTTGCAGATGGTCGTCTTCCTCCTGTGTCTTCACCTGGTCTTTCCTCAGTACCCATGTCCAAACTTCCTCCAGTCATATGGTGCTAGAACTCATCCTAATGACCTAATTTTAACTTAATTGCTCTTTAAAGGCTGCATCTCCAAACACAGTCACATTCTAAGTTACTGGGGGGGGTAAGGTTTCAACATAAATTTTGGGGGGCAGGGTGGGGAGATTCAGCCCATAACTTGAAACTATAAAAATATTACAAGCTTGTTTGTGAACATCTGAGTGATCAAATAATGAAAAGGTAAAATAGAGGCACCTGGGTAACTCAGTAGGTTAAGCATCTGGGTTTGGCTCAGGTCATGATTCTAGCATCTCTGGCTCCAGCCCCAAGTCAGGCTCCACACTCCCTGCTGAGCAGGGAGTCTGCTTCTCCCTCCCCCTGCTCTGAGTGCACACTCTCTCAAATAAATAAATAAAATCTTTTCTTTAAAAAAAAAAAAAAAGGTAAAACAGATAATGCTCTCATAAAGGCTTCATGTTCTTCGAAGTTTAAAAATGTCTACTTGGGCTCACAAAAGGCTCAAAGTTCAGCTGGTATTCTTTCATTTAAGAAAAGTTAAGTATTGAATGCTACTATGTGTCATCCTCTGTGTCAGAGCTACAAAATTAATCAGACATTGTCCCTGCTCTCATGGACTTTTCTGTAGATTATCTTCGTATAATGAAAAAGTTAAGCTTGCCTAATAAAGCCTTTTTTAATTTGGATTGGATGATTTCAGATTTCCCAGCAACCCACACACTTGGTATATATGCTTCTTTTTGATAAACCTTTTCAATCTGGAGTCTGCTGAGTAGTCAGTAATACATCCAAAATAAAAATTCAATATCCACACTGTTAAATTCTCAGTCCTCATTTGATTGAATGCATGAGTCTATTTGTTGATTCCCACCTCCTCCTGAGCCCCCCTTCCTCTCCAGGCTTCAGGACACCATATCCTCAGTTCTCCTCCACTTCATGCTGGTTCCTACTCACCTTCTGAACTCTCAAAGTTTTGTCTCTGCTCACTTTCCATTTATTCCTTTGGTGGGACAAATGTATCCAATTGTTCTTGAAATCCATTTGTATGCTGAAGACTCCCCAATGTATTCCTCCAGTCCTGACTCTTCCCCAAATGCCAGTTATAAATGCAACTGCTCACTCAGCATCTCTATTTTAACATCAACATGCCCACTACTGATCTGAGGTCACCTCGTTCTACCCAGAACTTTTCCATCTTAGCTGATCGCCCTCTTCCAGGTGTTTAGCCCAAAATACCAGAATCATTTTACAACTCATGAAAGTCTGTCTGGAAATTCTGTGGCCTCTGCTTTACAAGTGCATCCAGAATCTGACCACCTCTCATCACTTCCACTACCCTCACCGTGATGTGACATATCATTTTTTCTCACATGAAGTGATGGAAGTAGCCTACATTACTCAGCAGTAGGAATGATCTTTTTAAACGTTAAGCCAAAGCATGTCACTCTAGTGCTCAACATCTTGCAATGGATCCTCCTCTCATTCCAAGGAGAGCTGAAATCTTCACAATGGCCTAAGAGGCACTATACAATTTCTACCTTTCTCTATCTCTTTGACCTTGTCACCTACTTCAATTGCCCTTGGCTGAAATGCACTTAATTCTTGGATTTTGTAATTATTTGTTAAAATGCAAGTTTTTCTGGGGGGGGGGGTGTTATTATGAATCCCTACTCTTTACTCTCCTCCAACTGACATTCTGCCCTTAGTTGTTGGCCTTTTGGAGGTCCCAGTCCTGGAATAGGCTGCATTTCATTAAAACTACACTATGATCAAAACCTTGACTAAGTCAAAGTGTTTCTGTCCTTCACCCCTTCACATTAACTGACCTCCCTGGAGATGCCCCCACGAGTCATAGTTAAGCACATCAATCTCTTACTTCCTTTCTTCCTAAAACATGTCATATGGAGTTGCCTACCTAGAAAGAAATTTGATCACAGATTAGCTCCTGCAATTCACAGCAGGTGAATTGTAAGTGGCATCAGGCGTCTCTCATAACAGCTTGACATCAGCTGTTTTGGAGCAGGCTGCTCTTCCCACTTGTACCCCCAATGTGAATCACATGTACAGTATAGAGACCATATTTTAAGTCACACCATCTTTCATCCCTACAAATTTGGTGAAAAGCCACACTTCACATTCAGCTACCTACCACTGTGAGATGACCCTTGGGGCCCCAAAATGATTGAGGACAGACTGCAGTCTGAGTTTTAGACACCTCATTCTAAACATACCCTTCGAATACAATGAAAATCCAGTTTTCACATAATACAATTAACACAGAGACAGAAACTTGATTTTACCTCTATATAAGAAAATATACATCCATGACAAAGCATTTTAGTTTTCCAAATTTCACTGAATTATAATTAAATAAGTCTATAAAGTTCTTGGAAATACATAAACTGCTTTTTTACAAGGATTCTATCTATTATTAGATGATCATGAAGATAAGCTGCATTGAAACTACTGTATTCTTTGGATGTTGCTTTTAAAGGATGCTTTTAAAAAAGGATTTTTATTTATTGGTGTTGGTCTTGTTGATGCACTCCTCTAGATCATTCTGCTCCTCTAGGATGGCAATGCTAGTGAATAAATCCAAAGAGGTCAAATTAAGTATAACAGGAATGCTTAATTTACACTTCACAAGAGGAGAAATTTCAGGATACCATGAAAAAATACTGGCAGAGAAATAAAAATCATCTATAAAAGCACCGCTCCTTCATTTGCATTTTTTAAATGTAATCAACAACATATATGAAATGAACTACTGTCAAGTATGCATTTTAGAGTGCAGAGAAGTGCTAAGATGATCAATGCAGCACATATTTTTGCTCAAGAGGACCTCCCAAATAAAAATGGATTTTGTAACATTTCTGGCACTAATATTTATAATTAAATTTCAAAGTGGCAATCAGATAAAAAGTCAAATTAGGAAAAATGCTACACAAATGTTTCCAAATGTGGCAGGATTTTGAAAGGAAAAATTTCAAGCAATCATAGCTTGTTACCTTATTGCTACCATATGCTTCTTAAGAAATCAGGTCACTTATCTCCTCCTGCTGCCCTCACCCCACCCCCTGCCCTCCAAATTCCATCCTTTTGCACTCTCAGCATTTGACTGAGATAAAAATTAAGACATGACAATAAAGCTACCCTTAAGGGAATTATACGATATTTCAACAATTTTCTAACAGACTACTAAAGAAATTAATTCAGTTATGTTCTAGCTTTATTATTAGTTCCCTGTGGTATCTCTAAATGGTAATATGAAATCATACGGTTCCACATAATATTAAGAATGTCTTTCTAAATGATCTTTCTTTGGAAAACTATTTTTCCAACAGAGAGCATTAAGGATCTATGCCATGTTCTAATCTATCACTTTGCAAGTTAGATATTGTATTTCTACAGTCATGACACACAGTGCTGGAGTCTCGGGGGACTCATGAACTCACCACTTCCAGGAGAAAAGAGGGCTGAGGGATGCGATATAACCATCAAAATACATGAAATCAGCAGCATAAACTATAAAATATAAGTCATGGGTCCTTTTTTTTTTTTTGAGATGAAAAAGCACAAATTTCCCAAAAAAGATGAAAAATAAAAAACAAAAACATTAACGAGAATCCTCATCCATGCTAATCTCTGGGATATGTGTGGGGTTTTTTTTGTTTTGTTTTGTTTTTTTTGTTTTTGTTTTTGTTTTTGTCTTCCTGGCATTTCTCCCGATGATGTAAGCCAAAAAGATCAAACACCTGCTCTTGCTGAACCCTGTTGCCTGGCACATGGGCACAACAATTTCAGCTCAGCCAGCTGATGCTCCTGGAATCATCTTTACAAGAGTCACAGTAACTCCAGCGCTCTGTGATGACCAGCCACCACAGCAGCAGCTCTTAGCAAAGACCATTCCTCTGGTATAATGTCCGCTTCATTTCATCCACCTTCTCTTGGTTTTTGCCTATTTTCTAAGCTAGGTTCTCCAGTCTTTCCATAGATTCAATGCGTTGTTTTCAGAAAGTTCTCTGCTTCCTCCATTTCACCCACCAAATCATAGGCCCTGAACTGGAAGCAGAGTAAAAGTTGCCCTGGCAGCAGGTAAGGAAGGTGGGACTGAAACAGCCAACTAGTCCGTAGCAGGAGCAAAAATTGCTGGTTGTAATCTTACTCTAAGATATTTACATGTGGTATGATTTATAATATAATTAGAAAATCATTACTACTGAGGTGCTCTCCATCAGCTCTTTTTACCTACTTCATTATTCTTTTATGCTGGTCCAGCAACCAATTCACAGGCTCCTAGCAGTGGGGTATTTTGTTTTCCATTTCTGCTTTCCTGCCTCTTCGCTGTGGGAGTGGCATTCCGAAAGGGAACAACTCTCTCTCCTTATGCCAAAGCTGGACAGAAGGTTTCAGGGTTTTTTTCCCACCACTCCAGAGGTAGTTTTTTTCCTTAGCTATTAGGACAAGATCTCCATTATGTTTTCCTCTAAATCACCTCTGTGGGAAAGTAACTGGCACAAAACGGGATTCAATAAATGCTTTTGAATGGACCTTCCCCAAACCCTTCTAAGCTGACTTCTTTCTAACCTTGTGGAAATGCACCCTCTCAGGAGACAATTAATTATCGTGATTTAAGAAACCATCCCTTTGGCTTCTGCTTAATTACTGGAAACACAGGAGCACATATTTAATTTAATGGCATGGATGACATTCTCAGTAGGCATTTGAAAGCAAACTTTCTATAACAAGTTTTAGTTTAAATTGAGTTTTTACTACTGGATCCTGCTCTTTCACTTACTTACATTACCCAAAGGCACGTTCTTATATTAAAACATGGATCTAGTAAGACTTACTAAAATCACAAAGAGATCAATTCATTCAATAATTATGGAGCACCTCTGCATGCTAAGCACTGTGATGATTGTTGTCTCTATTATATAAGATACGTTATCTCTAATAAGATTTAATAGCAAACAGTAATGCTGCATTGTCCAATATATCAAAAGAAAGAATTCTCTGACACACTAAATGGAACCAAGAAAGCATTAAGCAGAGTCTTCTCTTCCCCTGCTTTCCTGGGAATCATTTAAATTAAAGTCAAATGGCAGCACAGATCAACAATTTGGAGCATATCATCTCTTATACATTTGAATTTTAGATTTGATGAAATGTTTTTATCCTCCTTTCATATAATTTAAAATCTTCAAAATATTTGAGAATGTCAAGAAGTCACAGAATTGATATATTCTGAATCATTGTCAACAAGAAATGATTTCTAAGTCATTTAAGACATTAAACATTTACATCAATTTTCTTTGGCTCAGTTATCTTCTATGTCATCTAAAACTATTTTGTAATTATGGAGAGTTAACACTTGTATTCCCAAGATCATCTGCCTGTAGTTTTTGTTTTGTTTTGTTTTGTTTTTTTCCCAAAAGAAGCTTTAATGTCCTGGAGATTTTTTTAAATGATAGTTTACCAATAACAAGAACACACTTCTATCTCTGTCTAGCTCAAGTTCAATTCATAATGGAAGGTAATTCACTGCCCCATTCAGTCTCCATTCTTGAGCTTGCAATGACCTTGAGTTAATGGTAGATCGTAGGTTAACAGTATCCAAGCTTTGAGATTTTATATATTCTATCCTTAAGGATGTTTGTTTAAAGGAAGGAAAACATAACTGTATCTCTCCCAAACTGATCTCAAAGTATGTAGATTAGCTGATTTAATTCTTGAACATCTTCAATAATCACTGTGGTACATAAGAAATTGCAATCATTTTTGAGGATTGTTTATTAACAAAGACTTGCAAACCTGTGAGCAAAACCCCAATATTCTAATGGGCTCGCTTAACATACTCCCAAATCAGCAATCTATTGCCTAAGGGCTAAGTCCCACCTGCCAACTAGTTATAAACTTTCACTAGAATCGGGTCACACCCACTTTGAAGGTAACTGTCTACAGCTGCCTTTTTGCTACAGCAGCAGAGTTGAGTGGTTGTAACTATGTGGCCCAAACTCTAAATCATCCTAAAATTCTGAAATCATTTTGTAAAGGCTGTTAGCTCACTTTTAGTGCTGTGTTAACTCTTACTCAGCAAAAACAAAGTTTAACAGACTTGCTAAATAATACCATTAGGCTAGAGAGATTTAAGAGGTTTGAAGGGAAAGGGAAACAGACATTTTAACATTCGCACCGCAGCAGCTGAAGTCACAGCTGACACCTTCACTGGTTCATTTGGAGAAAGGACACAGATAATCTCTAAGCTTGTCAAGCTTCATGGTGGCTTCGAATGCCTCAAGTAAAGCCATAAGCAAATGCAGAACCACATGAGTACACAACGATTAAGAACTGTTTCATGGCACCTGCCTCAAGTGAGGGCAGAAAAGTCATACGTTTTAGAAAAATGTAAGCCAAAATGGTAAAACGAGAGTAAGGGGGAGGTTTCTTGTACTATTCTTGAAACTCTTCTGTAAATTTGAAATTATAACAAAATAAAAAGGTAGAAAAATAGTCAAGACAACTTTGAATGTTAGCACTTAGAAGGGAAACTTCAGTTACCATGGTCAACAAGCAAAGTTAACAAGGTCACTGACATAATGGGCTTGTAAAACATATGAACCATGTCTAGTGTGTCCACCGAACCAAGGATGATGGAGACTGCAACTACCTTTATTCCAATTCAGCATCCTAAAGTACCATCTTACAAATTTTACCCTTCAAATTTACCTAATTCAAATTAACTAAAGGCATCAAAAGATGGATAATACACAAAAAAGGCTGGGGTGGAGAGGGAAGGAAGGAGGGAGAATTAATATGAATAAAAAATCCTAGTTAATCAACAAACATGTTCTGACTGTTCACAAGTATTAGCAGACCTCTTTTATCTTTTCTTTGGTAGACTGGAAAGAAACTTAACCAAAAGACTTGACTCTCATACAACATACGTATACCCCATACATTTTTATATATAAATATTCCAAGAAGAGATATGACTTTATAATTTCGTTAAATACAACCACTAAACAAACATCATGCTAACTGAAAAAGTGCCTAGAGAGCCACACACATTCACATTGTTAAATATAGAAACAAACTGTAATGAGAATCATTATCTCCAGTTTCCAAGGATACCAGGATAAGCACTACTCCTAAATTGCAGTTCATTCAGCAAAGGGCACAGAGTAATTTACATTCAGGGTCATCCTCAGCTGACAGCAGATGTAAAAGGAGGACTAGGGTAAATCACCCTGTTTATTCTATTTCTATTCTGTTACCTATTTCAGTTTCCAGTTACTACCGTGCTCTGGTCCCAACCCTGGCCAATGTTTATAGGTGAAATTTGGAAAATCTGATTGTAGATAGCAACTTCCAACAGAAAAGGAATCCACAAAGGGCAGGGCAGTCTGAGATGTGATTAATGCAGGGGAGGGGTGGGGGTGGAGGTAGGGAAGGTTGGCATTCCCCTTTGCTTTGTTTATGGAAAGGAGAGAAGGCTGGTTTTGTGTCTGTCATACTAGTACCATCTTTCCCAGTGCTTATAAAGGAACTGTTCAGTTCAACTCCCTACTCAACCAAGGCTATCTAGCCATGCTATTAGAGCTTCCTATTCCTAAACTGCCATAGTGTCTAGAATGAAATTTGTTTTCAATTTGTGCTGCCTTCTAGACTCTACAATCTAGACTTTCACATGATCACTGTTTCTATAGTAATAAAAATATAAAAACTACTGTCTGACAACCTCAGAGATGTTGCCTCTGTATCATCTGTTTATTCAGGACCATTTATTGATTGCTTTCAACGTGACAGGCATCGTACCAGGCCAGACAGGCAGTGACAAGAGGTGGTACGAGACTTCACTTTTGATCATCACGGAAATAACAGGCCATGTCACTTAGGCAGTTTAAACCCACCAATTCAGGTGATAAAGATTTCACAGATGCTTTAGATTTATCTTAAATTTCCAGAAAGAATATATATAAATATGATCCCAATATAACTGTGACTTTCTATTTATTCTTTTCTCTATTACTCTTCCTCTATTACCTATCTATCCAATACAGAAAAACCTCCCGTGTAACACTTTACCAGGACAGAGGTAGTTGCAAGGAAAGAAAAGCTCTGCCGGCCTTCATAGGCTTCCTCCTGATGAACATGAGACAACGTACCAGGCTAAGCTTCTTAGCTTAATGTGATGATCTAGGAAAATAAACTCTTGTTTTGATAATCAAGGCTTCCATGATTTCCCTCTTCTGAACCAGGCTCAATAGCTGAAACTGTTCATTGCTTTTAAGAGGGAGAACCAATGCAATGCAACAAAGGTTTCTAGTAGTTATGTAATCTATATAGTATATCTCAACAAGACCAGCTATTTTGATAGTAACAATAACACAAAAAACTAAACCATGTTTTGAAAACTTTCTATACATTTTAGACCTCAATGTAACATATTTAAATATTATGATGATTTGACGGCAACTCAATCCTTTTTTTTATTTCAAAAATTTCTTTTGTACTAAAATCATTTTCAATTCAATAAATCAATAGTATCGCATTTAAAAACTAAGTTAGTTAAAAGTGATGTCAGTAATTACTTGGGGGCATTATAATGATACCTATTTCTTACAAGGAGCAACATTTTGAGGTAAGATGGCTTCAGACAAGATTCCACGTCTGAGTTGAAGTTTTGAAATGCTTTAGTTAATAAGATTCAACTAAGCAGGCCACTGTTTAACATTTCTCCTTGTCCCACCCAAAGCTAGTGCTCGGTAGGGCAAAAAAAAACATAGACACTTAGATGAAATACCAAACGCAAAAAGCATTTACAAGTCACTGGCAGAAAGGTCATCCTGTTTTAACACACATTCCGATAGCATAGACGGGCTTTCACACACCTCTGAAGGTGGAAGCCTGCCTATAATCAGATTCCCTAATCATGGACACTCAACTCTCCCCCCCCCCCCATCTTCAGCACTGACAGTACCCTACTCACCAGTTCAGGAGCCTAAAACTTGGACTTGAGCCACCTTGGCTCTCTGGATGCAAAAAAACGCTCCTATGGTCACCTCTTTTTTCCCCCCTCCCCTATTACGGGAACATCTACATTACGGGTCCTGCGTATTGCAGGTGTCTTCAGAAATACTTTCCAACAGCTCGCCCACCGCCCCCCCCCCCCGCTACCTGGACGTGCACCCCCGGCAACCCCCGAATCACAAAGGCAGCAAAGCCGCCCCCGGGCGCTGTCACAAACGTTCAAAAAGTGGATTAAGGACAACGGAGGAGGCGAGCCGGGCCCCGGAGGCCGAGGCCGCCATCCCCCGCGCGGGCCTGGCGCCGCCGGGAGCCCGGGCCGGCGAGGAGCCCTCCGGCCCCAGGCAGCGCGGCGGCTGCGGGCGGCGGCAGGGGGTGTGGCCGCGGCGGGGCGCGGGCGGGGGGGCCGGGGGGCCGGGGGGCCGGGGGGGCCGGGGCCGCGCTCTCCGGGCAGGGGAGACCCCTCCGCCGAGCGGCGTCCCGGGACCTGGGGGGGCGGGGGCGCTCACCTACGCACAGCTGGATGGCGTAGGCGTAGTAGGACCAGCCGAGCAGGAGGCTGATGAACACCACGGGGATCCAGTAGAGCACCCGCCGGCACCGCCGCCTGACGCCGCCCGGGCCCGAGGGCGCCATGTTCCAGCCGCAGGCACCTGCCCAGCTCCGCCGCCGCCGCCGGCCGCCCGCGGGCCTGGCTCCGGGGCGGACTGGCCGCGCCCCGCGTCCCCGGCGGGACCGACCCGGGGGCGGCGGCCGGGTGCGCTGCGGCCACTGCCGCCGCCGTGGCGCTAAGTTCCCATCCCGCAGCCCCACGCCAGCGCCGCGGGCTGCCCGCTCCTCAGCCCGGCGGAGGCGGCGGCGGCGCTGGGAGGGCGGGGGGGGGGGGAGGAGGAGGGGACGAGGGAGGAGGGGGAGGACCGAGAGGAGGCGGCCGGAGCCTCCGCCCCGCCCCCCCCGCGGCCCGCTGCGCCCTCGGGCGGGCTTCCCGGGCGCTCCCGCCCCGCCCCGCCCCGGGCACCGCAGCAGCGCCGAGGGGGCCTGGAGGCGCCCACCTCGACCCTCCGCCCCCGCCCGGGTCCCGCGCCCCGGGCGCCCCTCCCCCAGGTCCCCGCTGGGCTCCCCGTCCCGGACCGGGCGGCCGCACTGCGCGGAGGGGCGGGGTGGGGGGCGGGGGGGACCGAGCCGACCCGGGGCGCACGGGACCGGCACCTGCCGAGGCAGGTAGGGAGCCCCCCGCCCCGCCCCGCCCCGCCCCGAGGCGCGCCCACCGCGAAGTCTGCGGGCGCCGAGCCGGCGGGGCTGCCTCGGGCCCCTGCTTGGGGGTCGCGGTCCTCGGGCGGGGGCAGCGGGGCCCCTGCGGGCGGCGGGGCCACGAGGCGGGGCCACGAGGCGGGCGGGGCGGGCCACGAGGCGGGCGGGCGGGGCCACGAGGCGGGGCGCACCTGCCCCACGGGGCCGCGCGCGTGCGGATCGCGAGGTCTCCGCGGTCACAGCCCCACAGGACTCCCGCTCGGAACTGGGGCTCTTTTGTTCCGTTCCTCGGTGGCCCTCCCCGCTGCCGGGGTCCGGGGTGCTCGCCCGCTGCTTCCCAGCCCCTCCTCCCCGCGAGCTCTTCCTTTGTGGCGGCGACTCTAAATGTAGCTGGTTCTAGGGTGGTCGCTGAAACTCCTGGGACGGACGCGGCGGGTAGTTTAGACCAAAGCCCTGGTTCTATGAGCGATGAAATGGGGGGAAAAAATCTACGAACGCTTTTGAGACTGTTTCCATTTCCCCTTCTGTTCAAGAACGCACCTGATTCCAAGTGGAAACATCTCAAGGAACGTACAGTGTCGGAATTATATACATAATTACCGCGGATAGTGTGCACACTTTCACTTAACATAAATGAACGTATGTGTTCACACCACACAGCAACCACACTGAATGAGGAAAGTGGCATAAATTCAAAGAAATACAAGCTCTTGTGTCTTTGAGATTATCTTCCTGTTGACCAGATTAAAAGCAAACTAATCTCCCCCGAAGTAGCTACTATATGTTACACACGCATTAAATCCCTTCGCACTTCTATTTAAAAAAGGCACAGACAATGCCAGTCAAATTTCTGTGGGATTTTAAATAATTCAAAAGGAATATTTCTAGCCCAGTGAGCATTTTATTTTGGTGCAGCACCTTACGTCCTTTACTCGATATCCTGTAGAGTAGATTAGTATAAAAACACAACTTGCGTGGAATCAACTTTTTCCCATGAATATCAACCTTATGCTCCCAACCAGAAGAATCTAAAAACCAGAAATAAAATCCCTACCAGGACTGAAATATTCCTACAGAGACTAGCAAATCTGTGATGCAAGGTCACTGATGACTACCAAAGTATGAAAAGTCAAGTCACATTTCCCATACTGGAAACTGGAATAAAGTGGAAATTGTGCCTATCTGGGTAATAGATGGATGCTGCCCCTCTTCAGATGGCCTTACCAAGGTCTTGAGGTCTGAAATGGATTAGCATTAAACAGTTGCCACATCTTTTTGGAAGAATATGCAGGTGGAACATCTTTGAAGGACACTACTCTGTTATTCCTTATCTAAAATGTTAAATGTTCATATTTATAATAAATATTTGTGGAATAATTGCAATCTATTTTTAGCCATTTTAAGAGTACTACTATTATTGAATTCTTCAATGGTATCACACTTATCTTGAAAAAAAAAAGTCTAGCTCAGAAATAATAATTTCCAAAGCCATACAATGACAAGACTTCTCTCTGCACAGGCTCTAATAAGGCGGACATAAACATAGGTGCACAACTGTAAGCTCTTTGGTGAGTAGCCAATCTCTAGATATTAGGCTCTGATGAGAGTGGAGGTATAACTTTAATTTTAGAATAGAGAGCTTTGGTTTTTTTTTTTTTTTTTTTTTTTTTTTTTTTTTTGCCTTATTCAAGGCTGTGCATCAACAGGAAAACAATTTGAAGGTCATGTACAATTAAGCAACTTCACTAGAGGCTTACTCTTTTTTTAGAGACAAAAGAAGAGAGAGCATGTGCATAATGGGGTGGGGGTGGGGCTGGACGAGGTATGGGTAGGGGGGAGAAGGAAAGAGAGAATCTCAAGCAGGCTTCTCAAGCAGGCCATGCCTAGCTCTGAGCCAGACATGGTGCTTGATCTCAAACCCTGAGATCATGACCTGAGCCCAAACCAAGCATCAGATGCTTAAATGACTGAGTCACTCAGGTGCCCCAAGACTTACTCTTTAGCTAGAAGTACAGGAGGTTCAACTCACAAATTTTAGATATTCAATAATTACATCAAATTGTGAATTTCATGTAATGTTTTGATTAAACTGCAATGGCCATTTATGAAAAACAGAGTCGGCCACAGCTAAAGAGGAAGAGGGCAACATAAGGAAAAGGGAATGGCTGGGCAAGCAGGAGACCAACAAGGGCCCTACAAGGAGAAGAGAGAGGCCCCCTCACCTGGCCCACCAAGACCCTAAGGACAGTCATTCCGTCCTTACCAGGCCTCTGCCCGGATGCTCCACCCATTCAGTAGTTTATAAAAGTCATTCACCTCCAAACTATCAAAACCCCTGTGAACAGACCCTGTCCCCACAAAGGAAACTTGATTTTCCTCTTCTCTCTCCAGTCAAAATATCCTTTGAACCATTTTCCCAGATTCTTTAGTGCCCACATCTGAAATCTATTCTACTATCCTTGTTAATACTCCAAATCTTCCTCCTTCCTCCAGATCCAGATTAAAGTTTTCACTTACTTTCTTCCATAGTGTGAATCATGATTAACATGACCACCAAACGGGGGAAGCCATGGACCCACCCCATCTCTAGAAGCTCCGTCCATGCTGCCTATACTGTACCATCCTTATGTTGTCTTTTCAGCCACATCACCTACCAGAAACTTTATTAGGTCATTTGCTTGATAGTGTCTCTTTCCTTTTAAAAGTGTTCTTAGGGGAAACATTGCATCTTTAAAGCATAAGGTCAATTTTATTACTCTCAGCTAGGCGAGAAATTGATTGTATTGATTTCGCTATTAGGGTATGGTATGTGACAAATACTGCCTTTTAAATTTACAAGGACAGAAAGGAATGAATTTGAGATCTGAATGTATTCTTTACTTATGACTCACCCACCCTTCCTAGAGTGTTCTGCAAAAACCTCCTGTACTTCTAGCAAAAATACTGATAATTCTCTTTCAATGTTTTCTTAAAGTAGACTTAACAGTTTTTTTTTTTGGGGGGGGGATCCTGTTATAAGTCACCAATACATGACATCAATGACTCTAGTGTTAATTTGCACTTTTATAATAGTGGCCAAGATCCTCTCTGTCCACATGTTGTTTTTCTGGATTCATTAAAAAAAAAGAAAGAAGAGAAAAGAAAGAAAGAAAGAAAGAAAGAAAGAAAGAAAGAAAGAAAGAAAGAAAGAAAGAAAGAAAGAAAGAAAGAAAGAAAGAGAAGAAAAGAAAGAAGAGAGAGAGAAAGAAAGAAAGAAAGAAGAAAGAAAGAAAGAAAGAAAGAAAGAAAGAAGAAAGAAAGAAAGAAAGAAAGAAAGAAAGAAAGAAAGAAAGAAAGAAAGAAAAGAAAGAAAGAAAGAAAGGAAGAAAAGCAGTCTCAGGAAGGGAAACTCCTTTAGGGAATGTAGTTACAGGTAATGCTGAGATACACTTTGGCTCTCAGAGACCCATAGTTTGAAATTAACGTGAAATGTAAATTGAGTATAATGGAAGATAGTTCCAAAGGCTTAAGAAATATGAGGTTGATTGGGTCAAAAGATCGGGGAAATTGTAAAGTGGAAAAAAACTGTCTCTTGCAAATTTGGCCTTTGAAGCCCTTTAGAGCTCTAAAATGGTATTAACGTGCCTTGCCACCAGATGGCAGGGGCACACCAAGCAGTGCAGCTCTAGACTTTTCATAGATTTCAATAGCATCAACCATTAGCTTAACCAAGGCAATTATAAATTATGAATTTAATTTCATGACAATTGTACATAACTATAATTATGTTATACAATTAATGTTATACTTCAATGGCAAGTGATTAATAAAAACCACATGCAGAAAATTGAAAAAATTAAGATAACATTTTTTTCTATAGAGCAAGTCAGTTTGATTCTACTTCCACTTCTTTACAGTTTGCACTAAGGTTAATTTTTTAGAAATAAAGAAATTCATTTAAATGAATGCTGAAAAAATTCACTTAAATGAATGCTGTGGCCTACACAAACCCACCTCCCTTGCCTCAAAATGGAAAGAAGGCAGTGTCTATGAACTCAAAAGGTAGGCAAATATTTCTACCCCACGGACTGACAGTATCTTTAAAGAGTGACACAATGACAAAGGTTTGATTAGAAATTATTTGAGCTGGCCATTGTGGAGTTGAAAGGTCAATGGCCAGCAGACCGAGGGCAACAGAATCCTGCAGCATGGTGGCAAGTGTCCAGTGCTGTCAAGGCCAGTAATGGCATCCTACTCAGACTGTTCGTAATGGCAAGAACATGGTCATGCATCACATTCTTCTGTGCTGGCTCAAGGGTCATTCTTCACACTTCCTGTTGATTCTGTGAGGAGTCTACATACCAGCAAAAATATTTTTGTGTGTGTAAGTCACCCAGCATTGACTTGTGTTTGCAACCAGGAATGTCAAGTGGATCATAGTTTTAATTTCATTCTGCATCCCATTTCTTATGGGGTCAGTTTCAGCTCATGGAGACCAAGGTGCTTTGAGAAATTAGGGATACAGGAACTGGGGACAGAGGAACCTGCTTGGTGCCTTTCAAGTCATAATGTCTAGGCCTGCTCTGTCCAATAAGTAGTTGCAACCTATATGTAGCTATTTAAATTCAAATTAAATTAAATACAATAAAATTAAAAATTCAGTTTTCTTAATTGCAGTAGCCACATTTCAAGCGCCTATTGCCAGATGGATCTAGCAGGAACTGTTTTGGATAGTGAAGATCTAGAATGTTTCCATCATCAGGAAGCTCCACTGGACAGAACTGACTAGACATTTTATCTTGTCTGAATATTCATGAGGCAGGCTTTAAATGCATATTTATAAGTGCAAGAAACAAAAAGTCTCCTCTCTAATTCTATCTCTACTGTTTTAAAGAAACAAAA
This sequence comes from Nyctereutes procyonoides, assembly GCF_905146905.1. Classification (NCBI taxonomy): domain Eukaryota; kingdom Metazoa; phylum Chordata; class Mammalia; order Carnivora; family Canidae; genus Nyctereutes; species Nyctereutes procyonoides. Next base: position 958,947 of record NW_026575120.1, read on the forward strand.
AAAAATGAGGGTTAGTAGACAGTTGAAAACATTTTTTGGTTTGTAATGTTAGGAGTTTTATTTGAAGATTAAGTCTAAAGATAAGGAGACAGATGAATCATAACAGAGAGGGAAGAGGTAACCCTATCTTTAACCTGAGGCTTGTATGCAAATGTTTACTTTCAAAAGATTTGCAAGGAGAAACTTATCAGAATACGTTACCCAAATTCCTAAACTTTCTTCCTAGATACCTCCAGCCTTAAAGCACAAAATCATCTATCTTCATCCAGTGGGCATCAGGATACTTTGCCTTTTGTTGTTTGAGCAGATAATCACTGAGGTGCCCCCAAAATAATTGTCTATATTCAGCTCTGTCTCAGGCTCTGTCTCTGTAGGGTAGATGATTAGTCATGCTGGATTTTCTGTGTGGCAGAAGTCGGGGGAGGTGGAATTAATGTGTCTTGTCCAGTGGTCTGTACAAACCCACATTAGCTCTGGTTCAAGACATTCTCTTCTGCAAAAATAAATAAATACGTTTATTTATTTATTTAATTTAATTTAAAAAACGTTCAGTGTTTTATATTGGTAAGTATTTTTAGGGGCTGCCAAAGGCTTTAAATGTAACTTGAAGATCAAGCTCGCGTTGAAATTTATAATTGTGGAAAGAAAAATAATTAACTAGGGTTTTTTCAGGACTATGAAAAGAACTGGGAAAATGAAGAATAAATATTTAATGATGACATTTAAGAAAAAAAGGCATGTTGGCTTTGGATTTGTAGTAGCAAAATTTTGATTGTCAGGGATTCTTCCAATGGCTAGAATTTATCCAGTGTAAATTATGTCTTATGCACAAGAGTCTTTAATTATTTCCAAGGAATACTTAGATACTCTAGACTCTGAATTTCTTTGGATTATTTCACTGGTTGATAACACTTTTCCCCACTGGCTCATATCTCAGTCTCTTTGATAATGGGTCATGCTATGAAATGCTAGGTGGATAGTGGAATATCAATGATTTTTATATCTGGAATATGAGACAACACGACTTTTTGTTTTTCAAATACTCAAAATAGTAGTTGAGGGTTCAAAGTCCAAATGACTAAAGATTTTGAATCTTATGCTCAGAACCAAATAATAGACTTGAATAATAAATTTTCATTCTTTTAAGCTTTCCCTTGAATTCAGTAAAATAATAAAGATAACATTTTTCTTAATTTCCAGAAAGTAGAAAAGATTTAACAACTTGGGATAGTCACTTTGTGAATTGTTGGAAAATGTTCATTTAATTATAATGTAGAAATTGTAGAGTTTTAAAATATTTTTAGTGGGTAGGAAAGTTAAATTGGACTTTATTTATACTTGATGTGCTAATGAAACATTTCCAGTGGTAAAGATAGGGACCTATAGGAATTTATCATTACTTTTTAAAATTTAAATTCAATTAGCCAACTTATACATCATTAGTTTCAGATGTAGAATTCAGTGATTCATGAGTTGCATCTAACACCCAGTGCTCATCACATCACATGCCATCCTAAATCCCCATCACCCAATTACCCCATCCCCCCACCCACCTCCCCTCCAGCAACTCCCAGTTTGTTTCCCAGAGTTGAGTCTCTCATGGTTTTTCTCCCCCTGATGACTTCCCATTCAGTTTTCCCTCCCTTCCCCTATGATCCTCTGCACTATGTCTTATATTTCCACATATGAATGAAACCATATAACTGTCTTTCTCTGACTGACTTATTTTGCTCAGCATAATACCTTCCAGTTCCATCCACATCAATGTAAATGGTAACTATATCATTACTCTTTGATCAAAAGGCAAATTCCAGTGACTTAAACTAATGTTATAAACATCAGTATTCTTTTACTTTGTTAACTAGAGTAACCACTGCCATGACTTATACTGCCTCCAACACTGGAATAAAATATCTAGATTGGCTAAAAGTACTAATTAATTTTCTTTATAAAAAAGGCAGTTATAAATAGCTGAAGAAACATAGAAAATCACAGAAGTTTCCAATATGTTTACAAAATTTAAATATCATGAATCTATTGAGGCTACTTAAGTATCAGCCTAGGACCTTTTTAAAAATCCTGCAGTGTATTATTTAACAAATATTCATTGAAAGCCCAAATATACAGACTAGAGAATGTGGTCTCTAGCTTCAAGGAGCTTAATGGGTTAGTGAGACCAATGTACAGGTACTTTCAATAATAAGATAAAGTACATTTAATACTGTACCAAGTACATCACTGGTAAAGGAGAGTGCCTCAGGATGCCTGGAACAGTAAAGGAAACCTTCACAGGAAAAGTAGAATTTATACTAAAGCACAAAAGATAAGTAGGAGCTTGCATCATGGGGAAATGAAGGGATTTTTTTTTTTTTTTTTTTTTTTTTTTTTGCACAGGGAATGCCTTCTTCTCTTGAGCAGCCTATTTTGGGAACTAGAAGTAAAGGGCATATATGAGTCAAGATCCAGCCAGGAAAGCAAAACTCACACCAGGGAATTTAGTGGGAGGAATTAAATATGGGAAATCAAATTTTAAAATGTTGGAAGGTTGAAAGAGCAACCATGGGGAGGTGAGACAAACCTAATATTGGCAACTGCAGGGGGAGGTCACTACCAGCCCAGGTCCGGAAGGATGAAGGGAAGGTGGTGGTGCTACAGCCCAAGATGATGGGTCACCTGGTAGATACTGGGGACCACTAAGGTGATTTATCTACTGGTGGAGACAAGGCTAGAGGGAGAAAGAGAATGAGGGAGAGAGAGAAAAACACAAAATTTATTTGGAAGCCAGATGGCAAAGGAGCCAGGAGGACTGTGATTTATAGGAATAGTTGCCCTAAGTGTAAAGCAAAGCAAAAGAAGGATGAAGAATAATCTAAGAGCAAAGAGGCAACTGATCAGTGCAAGGGAAATTAGAATGGAGGAATCTTCAAAAGATGAAATAGGTGCCAGCTCATTAAAACAAAAGATGAAGGTTTTGTATGGGGAGAGCTTTCACTAGAGAGCTTTCAAACAATTTTAAGCAGGAGAAGAAACTCTGGGTATGAATTCCAGTTCTGCCACTTACTAGCTCTTTGACAGGAGTAAAAAAGATGCTAAATTTATGCTAAAGAGACAATTCTGAAAGCACTGTAGTGAATACGGTGGAAAGACAGAGGAGTCTAGAAACTCTTGTTCTTGACCAGTGGAAAGAGAATGAAATCCTGAATTGGGACCATGACAAGGGGGATGGAGAGGAGTCAGATTCTAAAAAGACCGGAGAGATCTGAAAAACAGGAAAGATCAGATTTCCTAGATTTTGGAGTCTGCAGAAAGGGAATCCAGGGGAAGGCCCAGCGGCCAGGCCCATCACCCCCACTGGGCTCCAGTCCAGGATAGCAGGGCCTGAGTCCATTTTTGAGGTTCTGAGATCTTAATTTTCAGAATCTCCCTGCATTTCCTTCGTGACCTCCAGTCCCCATGTGACTATACAGTCTACCGAGGAAAGACATGCTCCAGCCGCCTCCGCTGCCATTAACCATAACTTCCATGAAAATGTTACTTCTATATAAGATGCATACAGGATTACAGAGTTAGCAATGGAGATGGTGATTTCTTTCTGCTTGGGAGGGGCCTACACAAACCCATTCCATTTGGATCACACAGGGCATATGTGAAATTTTCGTTTGGGATTTTATCTGTCAGTTACTCCTTGTATAACCCTTCACTCTCTTTTTGTTCTGTTTTGCTTAAGTTTGCTCCTTACTCAGTGCTAGGGCTGCAACTTTGAAAAGTCACTTCCTTGTCCTCCATGTTTGAAATGAAAAAGTAGAAGCAGTAAAGAGATTAGGCAACTTGCCCGAGGTCATAGGGCTCTGCTACCCAGTCAAGGAACCAAGAACCCAGGCCTCGCGACTCCCAGACTGCTGCTGTTTGCTCTTCACTGTGAGTCTAAAGGGACTGACTGACTGACTTGATTTCTTCTAAAGTCCACATGTGGCTAATTTTTAAAAAAGATTTATTTATGTATTTTAGAGAGCAAGAGAGCACATGAGGTGGGGGAAATGGCAGAGGGAGTGGGAGAGAGAGACTCTCAAGCAGACGCTCCATTGGGCCTGTCTCCCAGGAACTCCATCTCATAACCCTGAGATCCTGACCTGAGCCGAAATTGAGAGTCGGATGCTTGAGTGACTCAGCCACTCAGGCACCCCATGGTTCATTTAAGAAGCTAAATCCAGGAAGTTCAAGTTCACAGGGGAACTAGTAAAATGCCATTGTTAGATTGTATTTAAAGAATATGAAATATGCCTGGGATAGTCAATAGAGTCAGGGAAAAGATCTAACCTAGCAAAAGTTGAAGAGTCACTTAGAAGCTGAGGTGCTGTTGGCATTTTGGGCAAGACAGTTATTGTGTGGAATTGTCCTGAGCTCTGCGGGTCATTCAGCATCCCTGGCCCCTTTGCACACAAAATGAGAGGACCACCTCTCCCAGGTATTCTGACAAAACCATCATCTCCATCTTTGAGACAAATACTGTTAGACTAAAGAAGAATACAGAAGTTTCAACCTTAAATAGTTGGTGGAATGTGGGAATATCTTGCCATAATGTTCATTCATAAAGAAAAAGTACATTTATGTCAAACTATATAATAAAACAATCTCATTTGGAAGAAGATTACATTTATTTCCAGAGATATTGAAGACAAGATGAAGTTTTATCATGTTTGCACTGGCATGAGCAGGGTCATATCTCAGGCTAGATATTAGTAATAGAACCAAAGTACCAGTGTTAGAGTTCCATTTACCTCAGGTGGTTGCATCAAAAAATCTGGTGTGAATTCCAGTTGGGCCACTTTCTAGCTGTTTGATTTTTTTTTTCAGATTTTATTTATTCATGAGAGACACAGAAAGAGAGGCAGAGACATAGGCAGAAGAAGAAGAAGGGCCCTGCGGGGAACCCAACGTGGGACTCAATCCCTAGACTCTGGGATCATGCCCTGAGCTGGAGGCAGACACTCACTGAGCCACCCAGGCGTCCCACTAGTTGTTCCATCTTAAGCAAGTGACTTAAATTCTTTGACATTTCTTGAGGATACTTCTTGTTTCCTCAACAACAACAACAACAACAACAACAAAAATGGAAAAGCAACATGTGGAAGTCCTTTAATAAATCCATTCATTCATCCATTCAATAAATTTTGGTGACTTCCTGTGTTTAAGGTGATAGGTGATGGATACATGGTGAGCAAAAAAACCAAACCAAACCAAACACAAAGAGCATGGCTTAATGAAGTTCATAACACAGCCAAACAAAATGTCCACTTTTTACAGCTGTTACTTGAATGTGAATAACTTCATTAGGAGGTTCACTGGTGTGTATACTATCAAAAATATCCTCCTGGTTTGTATACTGTCTAAACTTACTTAAAACCTGTTTGAGATATGTACTTCCAGTTTCAAGAATTAATCTGAATTGGACACCTGCTTGGCTCAGTTGGTTGAGAATATGACTCTTGGTTTTGACTCAGGTCATTATCTCAGGGTGGTGGGATCTGGCCCTGCCTCAGGCTCCTTGCTCAGTGGGATGTTTGTTTGCTTGAGAATTCTCTCTCCCTCCCCCTCTGTCCCTTCTCCTTAAATAATAAATAAATAATAATAAATAAATAAATAAATAATATCTGAATTGCCATGATCTACAGCGTGGGTAGTCTGTGTCTAAAAGTGAAAATGTCCATAACTGGTGTGATATCTGGACATATCTATATGAACAATCTGATGCCAAAATGTATATTCCTCAAACATCGATGTCAATTTTTAGTATAAAAGTATAAACTTTATGCAAGATTTTTGGAATCTTCTCATCAAAGTAGAGCATCGCCCAACTATTTTAAATAATCTCCTGGATTATTTAATGGATATTTCCATTTGGTTTTCAATTCTTCATCTACCCTTCTTTGTGTTATAGGTGGCTCACCTTTTAAGATCTATATCAAAGGATTCCTTCGAACTCTGGATTCTGGTTGGTTCAATCCGTGGGAGGCAAGCAGGTGATCCAGAAGGCTAGAGAATAACATGGGGGTGTTTTTTTTCACCTCCCACAGCTGGGTGTCTCAAGATCACAGCTTCTGTGAAGACAGCTGCTCTCCTTCTTTGCCTCTTCAAGCCTGGTTTCAGGGCCACCACCTACCTCCCTGGGCTGCTCAACTGTCTGTGTTGGTTTCCTTTTATTAGATTCTTCTCAATTACCACTTCGGCTATGCTTTCTTCCCTACCTCTTCCACCACTGATATGACCCCTCGCAAGCCTATCTATAAATCTGAGTACAGTCTATTTTTTGCTACATAAAAAAGCACACAAATGCCTACTGAATCCTTATTTAGAAAGTCAGTATTATCTTTAATTACCTCTTTCAAAAAAATAACAGAATTATACATAATAGAACAATACATAACAGAAAACTTGGAAATAGAGAAAGACAAAAATCTTCCATGAGCTCACCAATTAACACAACCATTGTTATTTTAGTATGTTCTCATCTGGCCTCTTTTTTGTGCATATTTTTCAACATACAATTTTGTGTTCTTTCATAAATTTATCACAAATGTTTTTCATATCACTCTACAGGCTTCAGAATTTTATATAATTACACAATATTCTGTTCTTTAGAAATACTATAATTCCTAAGCCATTCCTCTGTTGCTGAATATTTAGGTATGTTTTCTAATTTTTCACTGGTATAACGTAAATAGCTTACTGAAGTCATATAGCATTTCCCTTATGTTTCATTTTTCCTTTGGAAATAGACAAATTAAATAGAAAAGTCAACTTTGAAAAATGATGCAGCTGTAGTAACTTTAAATATGTTTACAGATTCTCTCAAATAGTGGAGGCTAATTCTCCTCTTGAGTGTAGACTGGACTTAGTGACATATAAGTGACTCACTTATAATGAATAGAATAAAGCAGAATTTGTGGTGGACAGTTTCAAAAACTAGGTAAAAAAGAGATACTGTGACTTTCTCCTCTCTCTTTCTCTGATCACTTCTTCTGGAAAAAGTTAGCTGCCATGTCAGGAGCAGCCCTATGGAGAGGCCCAGTTAGCAGGAGACAAAGGCCTGCAGTGAACAGCCGTAAGAGCAAGACTTCTGAAAGTGGCTACTCTAGCGTCAGTTAGGGCCACAGTCTCCTGGCAGTAGTCCAATGTAGAGAAGGTCTTATCTCAAAGATATTTGTGAGTGTGGCATTTGGCTGGAGAGAACCCACAAGGATACATGGGAGAGCCGCAAAGTTTTGAAGAGAATTATCTTCATATCAGCCTTGCCGGAAGCAGAGTCCTTTGGATTTCCAAATTTCATGAAAAGAGTCCTTTGGATTTCCAAACTTCATTAAGTTGGGAACTACTGAGGAAATCACACAACTGCACATACAAGCTACATTTCATGAAAAAAGGGATAACTAAGGTGACAGAACCAGAGAGCAGAGCTCAGAGCCGTAGAGCATTATTCCTGGGCAGGAGTAAGACTGAATCTTAATGAAGGACTTTCCAACATTTCAGCAAGGCTTTCAGAATTGCTATGAACCATTGACTCTTTTATTCTTCTCAATTTCTCTCCTTTTTTATTTTATTTTCTATTTTTTTAAAAAAGATTTTATTTATTCATGAGAGACACACAGAGAGAGGCAGAGACACAGACAGAGGAAGAAGCAGCCTCCTCACAGGGAGCCTGATGTGGGACTTGATCCCGAGATTCCAGGCTCAGGATCACACCCTGAGCCGAAGGCAGAGGCATAAACCCTGAGCCACCCAGGTGTCCCCCCCTCCCAAGTTTCCCCCCTTTTAGACAAGAATGTCTGTAGTGGTTATCCTGTCTCTGTTCTACCATTGTATAGTGGGTGTGTGTGTGGCGGAGGCAGGTAACTCTTGTTCATACACCTTCAGTTTGAGAGAATCTTTACTGAAGGACTATACCTAAGGGTCCTCCTCCATACCAGGAACTGATATGATGATGAGATTCTGGAGTTTGAGCTGACCTATTTGATTTTGTGGACCTTGGGAAGTATATTTTACATGTAGGAAGACTGTAAATAATCTGTGGCCAGAGGATGGACTGTGGTGTTTTAAAATGTGCACATAGATTCTTTGATATTGCTCCCCTCAAGAGGCAGAGTCCAATCCCCCTTCTTGTGAGTGTGGTTGGACTTAGCGACTCATTTCTCATGGCTAGAATAAAATGGATGTGAGAGAGGGAAGCTTTAGGAACTAGGTTACAAGACATTGTGCCTCCATCCTCTTGCTCAGTTTATTCTGGGGTGGAGTTAGCTGTCATGGCAAGAGTAGCTGTGTGGAGTGGCCCATGTGGCAAGAAGCAGAGTCCTCAGAGTTAGGTGTCTCTCATGTTTTGTCACCCTCACTGAAATTTCCACTCATTTTCTCTCCTTTCCCTTTATTCCCTTCTCTGGGAAGTGAACAGGCAGTAGTGAAAGGTGAAAGGGGAAGTGGGCAGGGGGTTGGGCTGACTGGGTGATGGGCAGTGAGGGGGGCACTTGGCGGGATGAGCACGGGGTGTTATGCTATATGTTGGCAAATTGAACTCCAATAAGAAAAAAAAAAGAAGAAGAAGAAGAAGAAGAAGAAGAAGAAGAAGAAGAAGAAGAAGAAGAAGAAGAAGAAGAAGAAAAAGAAAAAGCAGAGTCCTCCAGCTGAGAGCGGTGGGAGGGAGCGTTCCGGGAAGTCAATCCTCCAGTCGCAGCCCATGCCTTCAGATGCCCAGTCCTAGCTCTCAGCTTGATTGCGACCTTGCAGGAGACCCAGAGGCTGAATCACCCAGCAGAGCTGCTCCCGAATTCCTGACACTCAGGAATTGTATGAGATATTAAATGTTTTCTTAAGACACTGCATTTTGGGGTGATTTGTTATGCAGCAATAAATAACTAATACAGCAAAAGGAGAAATATTCTTTTGTAGCATTGGTCAAGTAAGTTCAAATATGAAGCACTTAGCTTTCCAATGTCAGGTAATCATGGCAAATGATTGCCACTTGAGGTACATGGAAAAAGCCAGTGAGAGACAGAGGGCACATGTATTTTACTCTCAAGTATGTGAGTAATTGTATTTATTAGTTTTAATATTAGAAGGCAGACACATGGTTAGGAAATGTGTTCAGGAACAAGGTAAAAGTCAGGCAAAGACAATATTTGCCATTCAGGCTTGAAATGCCTTATTCATTCGGTCATTCATTCATTCATTCATTCACACATTATCCACTTATTCTTTCAACAAAGATACATTAGTTATCTATCCAATCCCATGTACTACACTAAACACAGGGTTGAGCAATGCTTTGCAACAAGAATAAAGATTTATTCCCACTTCTTCAAGGAAAACACTACATTTAAAAAAGGTGTTGTGTGGGAATATGAGTGACTAGCGATCTGAAGCCAAATTAAAAAAAATATATATATATATATACACACACATACACACGTATGTCTTTCAGGATGACTAGATTTTGTTTTAAATTAGCTTTGAGCAATAGAAGCAATTTTCTGCTATAAAAAGGGATGCATTTTAGCTTTTGACTTAACTCGATTTTTTTAAACTAAGAGTGGGAAAATGTAAATTATGTCAGTATGTAATTCAGAATCCTGGAGATAGGAGCAGAAGGAGCTGACAGAGAGACAGAAGATTTTTTCTTTTTTTGGCTATAGGCAACCCTCTTTTCTGTTTTTAGGAAGAAAGAAAACTAGTAGAAATAGTCTTAGGTCCATGGGCTCTATATTTCATATGTATACCACAAAATATTTAATAAAGTGCCTGAAAACCAAGAAAATTCAATAGCTGATGATGGTGACAGCAATGAAAATAGGCAATATACATATAGGTTAGGTTTAAGACATTCGGCAATATCATTAAAAATTTTTTTCAAAAAATACTTTCTTTTCACTGTGTTTAATTCCCTATGATAATAAGCATCATTCTATACTTTTCAATAGCTCACGAAGTCGTTACTTTTGTATTCATCTTCAAGGTCAAGTTTATGAACAAGTTACAAATAAACTGATTCTAGATGAATTAGGGATATTATTTTAGGAGTAGTGATAACCAACATTCATTAAGTGTTTGTTAGACTCGAAGCCTGACAGACCACATCCCCTCGAATCCTCACAAAGACTCCAGGACTCAGCCGTGGTCACTGTTGCATGTGAAAAAGCCCAGGCCTGGAAGGTGGAAGAACCTTGCTTGACTACAGGGGCAGGTGGTGGTAGAGTCAGGATTTGAACTTGAGAAGTCTGGCTTCAGAGCCTTGCTTAATTAACCAGTCTATTCTGAATGGATGGGTTAAATGTATTTCACCTCTTTATGTATATTTCCCAATTTATCTTTTTTGGAAAAGTAACGTTTTCTTGGATTCTGCTGTAAGTCCTTGCCCATTTTCTCTGTTCTATCCAAGGATCATTGAACCTGAGAATTATGCAAGTCCATACCTGTCTGCATGATACACTGACTCATTCATTTTGTTGAAAGGTAGAAAGCAAATTGGCTTTTAAAAATACATAGGAATCTAATTGAAAAATGTCATGAATCACTTTAATGAGAAACTAGTAGTGAGATCTCAAGTACAGAGAGCCTCAGACAATTGCTTTTTAAAAGCGCTGCTTGGCTATACATATTCATCTCGAATGAAAATGTCTCTCTAGCAAGACACTGTATGACAATTGTAATCACTGAAGTTTAGGATGGGAGAATCATTTCAGTGACTTTTAAATAATTGTTCCTTATTCCGGCTCAGGTCTGACGCTGCTGGACCCATGCACCACCGTGCTTGAGCTGGAGAGCTCCCTGGCAAAGTCCAGTCAGACATCTGTCTCTGCTTTCCACGGGCCTGATGGTCATGTGGATGGGCAACTCCCAAGGGTATTGCAAGCTCTAAGTTAGAAAGTGATAAGTAGGGATCCCTGGGTGGCGCAGCGGTTTGGCGCCTGCCTTTGGCCCAGGGCGTGATCCTGGAGACCCGGGATCGAATCCCACATCGGGCTCCCGGTGCATGGAGCCTGCTTCTCCCTCTGCCTGTGTCTCTGCCTCTCTCTCTCTCTCTCTCTGTGTGACTATCATAAATAAAAAAAAAAAAAAAAAAAAAGAAAGTGATAAGTACTCGGATTAGGAGTGGGTGAAAGGCTTGTCTCCACTGTGTTGTGATCTCTGGCTGGCTGCCGGCAATGCATCATGGCACTGCCATGGGTGATAGTGGAGGGCAGGAGGTCCTCCACCATCCTAAGCCCCAAAGTGCAGTGGGGTGTGGGTGCCTGCCCCATTCCTACCCATACCTGTACCCAGGTCCCTGCCAAGGGCTGGAGGTTGGAAACAAACAGTTGGGCTCCAAGCCCAATCTCCATTGTCTCAAAGATTTCACCTATAAAACAAAAATTCAAAGAAAACATTATTAAGAATTTGACGATGGTGACTGGAGAGCAGTAGACCCCAATTGTGATGCCCTCCTGTCCTGGACTTTGTGCAACTCCCATTGATCATATGTCTATGAGACCAGTGCTGCCCAGGAATACTATGAGCGAGTTAGTTGACCTGCAAGGGGGTAGGTGTTTTTATATAAAACATAGTTGTAAAATAAAATACTGAGAAAATAACCTTTTATTGTTTCTTCCCATGATTCATACATGAGAAATTTAAAATACTTACTTTAAGATAATTTCAGAAATATCTCACTCATGCAAATAAAAAAATCCCACAGGAATCTTGCCCACTCAAACCACATTCAGTCCTCTTGGTTAATAACAATAGTAATGGCTAAACATACCTATGAGCCAGACAGACATGGTGATAATTTTTTTTGACATTGTGCTAATTAAACACTGCATATAAATTTACTTTATATAAATTATTTCATCTAATCCCTATAATATGGGACAGATACCATTTTTAGCCCCACTTTGGAGATGAGGAACTTGATGTAGGGAAGTCAGTTTGTCTAAGACCAGGATATGAAAAGAATGGTCTGCCACAATCAGACTTTATTACATTAATGTAGAATAATTTAATATTTGGAAGCCTACAAAGCAGATATAGCGCATCTGGAGGTAAATTGGAAAAATGTCTAATCGTCAGTGGAAGCTGAAAAGGCATTTGAGATGATTCAGTTCTCATTCCTTTTTCCAGACTCTTTTAAATCCAGGAAATAAAGGATACAAGATAAAGTATTTATTTCAAATCAACAGGAAAATATTATCCTTCATTGAAAACATTAGAGATAACCTTATTACACAGGAAATCAAGATTTCTGCTATTGCTATTAGTATTTTCATTGCTCTGGGAACTATAATCAGTGAAATAATACTGGAAATAGAAATAAAAGCAATAATATAGAAATGAGAAAAGACACACTTGCATATAATAAAATACACCATTTGCATATAATGTGATTTGCCACCAGAAAACTCAAGAGAATCAATAGAGAAAAATGTTAAAACTGCTAAGAGTTTAGTTAAGTAGCTGAATAAATAGACTATTTTCTATATTCCAACAGTAATCAGATAGAAAAATCAATGGGAAAAATTCCATTAGAAGCAACAAGTATGTAGGATCTAGAAAAGACCTTATCAGAAGTAGTATGACCTAGATAATGAAAGCTGTACATTTTGAGGATAAATTACTGGGATAATTGTTCCTGGATGGGCTAAAAATATTATAAAGGTGTTGTGATGGTTAATTTTTTTAGGTCAACTTGACTGGGCCATGGAGTACTCAGATATTTGGTCAAATGTTACTCTGGGTGTTTCTGTGAGGGTGTTTTGGATCAGAGTAGCATTTAAACTGGGAGACTAAGTACCGCAGATTGTCCTCCCTAATGTGGTGGGTCTCATCCAGTCAGTCGAAGGCCTGACTAGAATAAAAGGATGTCTTCCTCAAGTAAGAGAATTCCTCCTGCCATATTGCCTTTGAACCGAAACACTGGCTCTCCAGCCTGCCAGCCTTAGGACTGGACCCAAATCATCAGCTCTCCTGAATTCTCAGGACTTCAGACTCAGATTGGAACTAGACCATCAGCTCTCCTGGGTCTCCAGCTTGCTGACTCACCCTGCAGATTTGAGACTTGTCAGTGTCCGTAATCTTGTGAGCCAATTCCTTCTCATAAATCTCTGTATACACGTACATCCTATTGGTTCTGTGTCTGTGGAGAACCTAATATGGTGTCATTTCTTCTGAAATTAATTTGTCATTTTACAGTGATTCCAATAATCACTTGGGAGGAGATATGGTAAGACAATTGTAAAGTTCGTCTGAAAGGATAAACAGGAATAGTTAAAATTTTTGAAAAGAAGAGAAATTTCACTGTGGCTATTGTAGGGGGAGGCAAGTTAGTCTTATGGAATATGAAAACATTATGAAGCTACAATAATTAAAACAATGTGCTTGCAAGGATAGTCAGGCCAGGAAAGAGAACAATATCTTAAAAGCAGATTCAGATATATAAAAATATTTAAAATACAATCTGCTTTACATTATATGGCAAAAGGGAAGAATTACTCTGTAAATAGTGTGGGATAAAAATTGGCTCAATATTTGTAGGGAAATCTAGTGTTAGTTCCTTATTTTATTTTACCATTTAACAAAATTAGTCCTAGGTGAATTTTTTTTTTAGTTAAATGCAAAGATAATGCAAACCATAAAATATATGACAGAGTGGTTATCATATTGGGAGAGGAATTTCTAAGCTTAAAGGCAATGGAGGCAGGGCTCCTGGGTGGCTCAGTCAATTAAGTGTCTGACTCTTGATTTTGGCTCAGGTCATGATATCAGGGTCCTGGGACTGAGCCCTGAATTGGACTCCATGCTGAGTAGGAGAGTACTTGACGATTCTCTCTCCCTCTGCCCATTGCCTCCCCCCAATTCTGGCTCTCTCTGTCATTCTAAAATAAAATTAATAAATCTTAAAAAAAAAAAGGCAAAAAGATGGGTGGTTGCTCTTCTAGGTGGAGTGATTGGTCCCAACTACTAAAGAAGAAACTGGGTTCTGCTACTCATTAGAGGCAAGAGGACTGCTTCTGTGACCCAGGATATTTTGTGGGTTTCTTTTTTTTTTTTTTTTTAGATTTTTTTAAAAAATTGATTTATTCATGAGGGATATAGACACAGGCAGAGGGAGAAGCAGGTTCCCTACAGGGAGCCTGATGTGGGACTCGATCCCAGGATCCTAAAATCATGCCCTAAGCCAAAGGCAGATGCTCAACTACTGAGCCACCCAGGTGCCCTTGTGGGTTTCTTAGGTCTCTATACCCCATAGGAAAGGTTCAGGGGAAACTGCTACAGCAGCAGCAGCAGCAGCAGCAGCAGCACAACAACAACAAAGGCAGGATGACTGGGACTTTTCAGGAATGAGGGTTTAGATTAGTCTACCAGGTAAAAAATGCTGATCGGCTGATTCTTCTGGCTCAAGTTTGGATAAAGAAAGAATAGTGGAAGAAGGAAGCCTCGGGTAACAATTAGGACCTTGTGACCAGTTACAGAAATGACTATAGTTGCTTTTCATATTTTCCTTTTGCTTCTTACAGATCTGTGCTTATGGGTGTGTATATGTCGACAATATCCATCTCTTCTCTTCCCTTTCCTTAAAAATATTTCTATACAGATTGTTAGAGGTTAATTCTACAGTTTTTTCATCATTAGGCAACAGAACATTTAGGAGATTTTGGAGAGGTGATTAATATAGCCACAGTGGTGTCTACAGTGATTTTTGGGTTCCGGTAGGCTTATTGCATTGTTGTAGGGCATTCTGGGGTGTGTACAGGTTATGCCGAAAGCTGAGTGGTCAAAGGGGTGGACCATGCTCTTTATCAACTTATTTCTTTTTGCCCCCAAATTCACCCTTTTTGCTCACTCTGTAATAATGAAGGTGGATTTTGTAAAGGTTTCTCCTTTGCCAGCCAGCCTGGTGTTAAACATCATCAGAGGAGGGTTCTGGGAGGACAGTGGAGGAGGAAGAGATCCTCAGTTCTAGAATCTGAGTCATCCTGTTGGTTTGCTGGACCCTTGTGGAAGGCTGCGTCTCCAGGTCCTGGTTCCAATGGCTCCCAGCCACCAGCAGCGGTCCCTGGTACCTAACAAGCTCCAAGGCTCACTGAGGACTCCGGGATGATTGAGGGCTCGAGGTCTATGTAGATGGTCTTCCCTGGTACCTTACAGACTTCCAGCAAGTCCCACATAGTAGGCACCACGGCATCTTACCACCTGGTGAGTCAAAGTGGCGCCCTCTCCATAGAGTCTTTTCCTTTAAACTCTTTATCATATTTATAAATGCTCTTATTAAAGTTTGTGTCTGCTAATTCAGACATCTGGGTCACCACTGGGTCTGTTTCCATGGTCCATTTTACCCCGGTTAAGGGTCATATTTTCCTGCTTGGTGTCTATAATACTTGTCTATAGTAGATATTGTAGATACTACATAATTAAAGATATAGATTTTGCCATCTTCCTTTGAAGAGTACTGAATTTTGTTACTACACTGGCGGATCAGCTTGTGCCTATTGTAGATTAATTTTAGGTTTTATTAGGATGGGTCTAGAATCACTCTTACTCTAGAGTAGCCTACTCTTAAGGCATTCCTTTAATTCTCAGGTTGTTCAATGAGACCTTTGCACCTTGGCTGATTTGACCTCTGATGTCTCCCAGGGCTGTGTGACCTCCAGTAGCTGCTTTCTGCCAGGCTTCATGGAGTCTTGCCCTGCTTATGTGCCCTTGGTATTCAAAGACTTAAGAGTTTCCCTCTGCAGATTTCTGGTGCACGTCCCCTGCACAGCTCCTCCTTCTCTGGTCCTCTGTCCCACACATTCCCACTACCTGAACTGGCCTGAACTCTGGTTTCATTTCTTCCATCCCATGAAAACTTATATATATATATTTAAGATTTATTAGAGAGAGAGAGAGAGAGAGAGAGAGAGCACAAAGTGGGGAGTAGCAGAGGGAGAGGGAGAAGCAGACTCCCCACTTAACAGGGGGCCTGATGTGGGACTCGATCCCGGGACCCTAGGATTAGGACCTGAGCCAAAGGCTTAACTGACTGAGCCACCCAGGAGCCCAAAACTTCTATATCCTATTGGGGCTTCACTTCCCTTTGCTGCAGTTTGGGAAGTGTTCCCAGGGAGAGAAACGGTGAATATAGAGGTCAGCACACTGGTGTCTTCCTCTCAAGGAACAAAGCCCTAACGTGTTTATTGTCCAGTGTTGTAGTTTATGATAGAAGAATATGTCTACTACTGATTTCAATCATGGTGGGACCCAAAACTCTTAATTGAGGTTTTGATTTCAGCAATTAAATATTTTATTTCTAGAAATTCTATCTGGTAAGTGTATCTGTTTAATCCCAGGGTTTTTTTTTTTTTTTTTTTTTTTTAAGTTTTTGTGATTTCATAGTTTGTTTCATACATGGCTCTTGTGCATTCTGTATTCAGTTCCAACATCTGATTCTTCGGGCTCTCATGCGCGGTCTCTGTTGATTCTCACTCACAGTGGCTGGCCTTATCCAGATTTGGTAGTCTTTAAGAGATTATGCTTGATTGTAGTCTATGAGAGTCTTGGTGGATGCTTTCTTCTGCTGCAGCCAGTGTGTTTCTCACCGTTTGTGTGTCTACTTGCCTCAGGACCTCCCTCAAGATTTTAGATCAGAGAGGGGGGCGGGTCTTGTATTCAGCTTCTCCTCCTGACCCTGCTTCAGGGTTCAATATGCTCACAGATTGTCAATAGAGAACTCTAGCCTCAGGGCTGTCCTGCCTCTTCACAATGCCTGCAGGCTCCGCATTATTCTAGTTTCAAGCCCTTGTGAACTCTGTTGCTCCAGCCTGGGATCTTTACCTATGTTGCTGGTTATTTCTAGCAAGTCCAATTCAGGCTGCCAGCTACCTAACCTAGTCTTCTCCCTGGCTACTTGAGGCTCAGCTCTTGGATTTTTAAAAATTTATTTTTCCCCCTTCCCTTACCTTTTTTTGAAGGGAGAAACTCCTGGAGACTGGAAATGCTTGTGTGTGTTGTATTTGGTGGTCTCGCTATTGTGGAAAGAAGTTTACCTTTGACCTTCTAAAATCTCAAGTATTGGGGAGCAAAAACACATGTATTCATTATATAATTAGGAAAATAACAAAGAAGTCAGCAAATATCTGTATCTGAATTACTAATGTGCATTATTTGTGTGGTAAATTATCACTGAGAAATTGAGTTATTGGTATATTCTATTTAGTATTTTCGTGATGTCTAATTTTTTCTCAAGTCCAAATACTAAAGGATACTTTCTGTAGACTGAATCTTTGTAAGTTTTAGAAAAACATATTTAAGTTGACAAATGAAGACTGACATTTGGCTATGCTTTAATAGGCTGAACACCAAGCAAATCTTTTTCCTTTATTTGTTCATTTTGCAATAAGTCTTGACATCACCTTCTCCTCTTTCTTAAATTTGCTTACTTAGCAGGGCACAATGCAGTTTTGATGTGCAATCTGATTTCAAAAGAATCTTTGAGACAGCTAATCTTCTGTACACTCACTGTAATAAAATATTACAGCACAAATGGTACATAAGATACTCACTTTCTTGAGAACCTCTTAGCACCAAAGAGCAATGACATAAAAAAGTATAGATTTTCAGAGTTTTTTTTTTTTTTTTGGTAGATTTTCCAGCTTGAATCTTTAACTCTTATAACACCTAGAGCTTGCAAAGAGTAAAGCATTATACGCCATAGACTGCAAATATGTTTATTCATTGTCTTTCATTACTAAACTCATTTTATTTCAGTTTAAAATCCACTGGCTTTACCCTTGAAAATATGTGAGAATGCCCTACTGAATTAGACTAATAATCAACTTCAGTTCTTTGTCTCTTATGGTAAAACATCACCAAAATATGTTTTGTGAGAGTATGGCTGCTATCTTCAACTTTTTTAATCTACTGATTTCCACCATCTTCCATTATCAATTAACCCCTTTCTTATCCCTGCCATCCAAACTGAAATCATGTGATATTCCATAAATTCATAATCATCACTATGCTTTAATTTTTCTTAAAACTGTCTCTTTGAGAAGTAACCTAACTCTGGATTTGGTGAATAAATCCACCCAACATGTGACCTTCATGATTTATTCTTTTTCTGAACTGAGATTCTAAGTTTTAAAAACATGCTTTTCTTGAAAAAATAAACACATGGTAAAAACGCAAAGTAGTCCAGTAACAGCTCATTAAGTCTATGAGCTTATGGTCCCCTTCCTTAAATAGATCTATGGCCCTGTCTCCACAGGTGACCAGTTCAGTTCTATATGGGTACTTCTAGATATATTCTAAGGTTGGAGGTTAAATACATTGTTTTAGACACAATTTTTTCCCACTCCCTCTTAAAGCCATACAAAATGACAGAAAAGTATAGCTTTCTTTCTCAGGGACAAGCGAAGATGGGCTCCAAATTTTCAAACTTCAGAAACAGATGGTAATTAACTTCTAGACCAAAGTGAACTAAAATGCCTGCAACAGAGAGACACTCTGAAAGAGGCAGATTGACCCTGCAGAGGTCCTGAAAGACTTAAGAGTGGAAGGACCCAAATACCTCTGAAGCTGGCACTGTAAACAGGATGGACTGAAATTCTGTTTGTAAAGCATTGAGACCTCAAGCTCCTTCCTGCACCAACACCACCCCACTCCCCCCCCCCCCACCAGCAGAAGACTCTTCAGAGGTCCAAGCACAGGGATTCCGTTTACAGATACTAGCACATTTGACTAGCACAGCTCTGAGTAAAATAGTGGCTAGGCTTTGAACCAACAGGCAGAAGAGATCTGACCAAAGAGAAAGGTTTATCAATACTGAAAAAAGTCCAGCTCTCTCGTACAAAATGACTAAGCCAGAACAGCAAAGAGACTCACCTGTCAAAAGCTAATTCCATGTGCTTGCAATTTAAGAGTACAAATGTATAGCGAAAGGTTACCAGATATTTGAGAAAAATCTGAGACACCCCAAAAACAAACAAAAAAGAAAAAGGAGGCAATGAAGAGGACAGAAGAAAATCTATAAGAAACTAAAATAACCAGAGGATAAAAGCTATTGAATAAACAAGAACAGGAGGTAAATTCAAAGAATGACTTTAAAAAGTGACAGAATAAACAAAAAGCTCAAGAGAATGGATAGACTGTAAGAAGGTTTTCAAAAAATCTCAAGTAATCTTTAAAAAATGACAATAAAAAGTGGCACCTGGGTGGCTCAGCTGGTTAAGCGCTGGACTCGGTTTTGGCGCAAGTCATGATCTCAGGGTCCTGGGCTTGAGTTCCACATTGGGCTCTGTGCTCAGCAGGGAGGCTGCTTGAGGTTTTTCCTCTCCCTCTGCCCCTCCTCCCATTCACATGAGTGTGCGCTCGCGCTCTCGGAAATAATCTTTTAAAAAATGACAATAAAAAGAGATTAACAGGGATCCCTGGGTGGCGCAGCGGTTTGGCGCCTGCCTTTGGCCCAGGGAGCGATCCTGGAGACCCGGGATCGAATCCCACGTCGGGCTCCCGGTGCATGGAGCCTGCTTCTCCCTCTGCCTGTGTCTCTGCCTCTCTCTCTCTGTGACTATCATAAATAAATAAATAAATAAATAAATAAATAAATAAATAAATAAATAAATAAATAAAAGAGATTAACAGTAAGAAAGAAAGAAAAATTACAGGTGATGTAGAAGCAATATCTGAATAGAAACTCCCAGTGGATGGGACAGAGAAAAGAAGGGAGGGAGCACTCAAAGAAATTTTTATTATGGTTTTGTTATATTTGCAGAAATAAATGACATTAAGTTTTTAGACTGAAGACTATGGAGTGCCCAGCACATCAATGAGAAACAGTCTTTACCAAGTTATATCAATGTGAAATTTTAGAACAGTAGTGACAAAAAGAAGATTCTATTGACTTTTAGAGAAAGAAAAGAAAACCAAACAGGTCAGGAATCAGAATGAAATGTATCTTGAGAACAATATTGTAAGCTGGAAGACAACAGGGCAATCCTTTCAAAGTTCTTAGTGAAGAGGTGTGCCATTTTCGATGCCTATCCCTGGACAACTTGTTACCTGAGCATGTGTTAGAATAAAAGCATTTTTAGGCCTATAGATCTCAAACATTTATTTCTAATGCAGCCTTTCCCAGGACACAATGGAGGATGGTGCTCCACTTCAAAATATGAAAAGATAAGAGGAAGACCAGGAATATGGAGAGGGTGAAATAGAATGATAGAGAAGGGAGATCCTGGAATGTCAGTTCAGCGTCAGGACTAGAAAACAACCATTGTAGATGGAACGAAAGCCCTAGGAGATATCTCTAAAATCATGAGTAAAAATTTACATATTTACCTGATGGGTTGGAATGCATTAACAATGTATGTTTAGTTCTGGAGATGAGTCTGGGGATGAATTAGTGATGGTAGGTAAATGAGAAGTATACAAAAAATTAAAGATAAAAAGTACCTCTAGGGAAAGTAAGATGTGTAAAAAAGGAAATAATTGATGATGCTGTAATAATTGATTTCACTAAAATTATGCTCTAACTATGCTGAAAGGATGGGGAAGGGGAAATGTCTGTCTTGGAGGGGGATTGTGTAAGACAGTCAAATTCCTATCTTCCTTTGGAGGAAGTCAACGATTAGTAATCTAAAAAAATTAAATCAATCAATCAATATCTGTATAATATATTATCCTGAAATAGGAAGGCAGATTCCAAGAGAAACTGCTACAAGATTGGAAAGTGGCATAGCCTCAGAGGAGCAGAAATGAGGGCTGATGGGAAGAGAGATGCTGGTTTTTATTTTAACCCTCTAGAGCTTTTTGACTTTTAGAAATATATACATAGAACTTTGATGAAGATACCTTAAAATATAAGTCTATGCAATGAAAGTGTGTTTTGAACAGACACAGCATATTGTAGATTCTTCTGTACTTTGCTGTGCTCCTATAAAAATGCCTTGCAGATCATCTCATATCATAAATGGACTTCATTCTTTTTCATAGTCACATGCAATGTCATTGTATAGTTATATTTGTTGGCACACAAATTTATCAATATATGTATTGGGATATTACAACCCAGAAGTAAAATTCTAGGTGAAAACTTTGGGCTATTTCTATATATTGCTCTCCAAAGATGTTGCACCCAAACATATGGCCTCACTGTTAATTGCCACACATACTTAACCAACACTGTACATTCCAAACTATTCCATCTCTTCAGTTTGACAAGAGAAGGGATATATTGTCATTAATAATTTAACTTGTATTTCTTTAAATTTGTTTTTTTAAGAACTGTCTATGCATTTCTTTAAATTTATTTTTCTAAAAACTGTCTGTTCAATCTCAATTTAAAAAATCTTTCCTCATTCAGATCCCTTCTCCAATTCTCTATTTACTTTCTCCATCCTGCTTCCCATAATTGTTTGTCCTTCTCTTCCTTTATAATACTGGACAAAATTTATCTTTTCCAGAAAACGTTAATAACAATGTTTTTATTTCCTCTAAGCATTGTATATTTATGTGCCTGTAGTCACAATTATAGGTACATTCTTCAGTTTTTAGTGTGCCAAAAATACTGATTGTGATCTACTGATTATAAAGATATAGAGAATTGTATCTTTGCATTGATTTTCCTCATACAGTATTTCACAGAATATAAGATGTGATTGATTGCAGGACAAAGTTATTTCATGAGCTACGAAAAAAATAAAAGTGCTGCCAATTAAAAGAAAAAAAACACACAATGTTTTCTTATCACTTAGAATTTTTATTTAATACTTAGTGAATATTACACAATTCATATTTTTACAGCCAATGGAAGTAAAAGCACTATGTTAAATGTTAATTTATGGCTATAAAAGAATAGGAGTTGTCTTAGTAAAATGAGGTCTACCACGTACCAACATTAGTAGTGTTGGTTTAATCACTTTAAGACATTTAAACACTCAGTTCTGTAAAGCAAAATTGATACTTCATTAAGTCACATGAAGCTTCCTGAGAAGCTTTCCAGTACCTATGACTATAATTCTACAATATATGAATTCCTATTATACACTTTGAGAAGCTTTATGGCTCTGTGATTTATTTATTTACACCTACTAAAATACTGGTGAGATTAATCTCATTGGCATGTATTGCCATACCAGAAGGTCTAAAATCAATGTCGGTTTGGTTATCAACAAAAATTTTCAAAGTTCAAAGCTGACATTTTTCAGAAAGACAGTAGTCCACAGATATACATAAAACAAAGTACTAATAAGTTTCTTAGTTCAAGGGCAGGTATATTTATTTTAAGATAATATAAGAATGTACAACACTTTGTTATTTTACAATTATATATTATAATAAAAACAATAAATTGGGACTTAAGTTAAATGAATTTCTAAATATGAAATGATCCTGAGAAATAGCAAAAACCTTTTGGGATGTAGATTTTCTGTAAAGTATGATACTAAAATTTATCTATAGCTTCATGTTTCCAAAGAATAATTTGTAGAAGGAAATACTGAGGATAACAGCATACATTTAGTCTGTTACTATTTTCAGAGCATTAACAGTTTTTTAATTGATGTAAACAAAAATCCAGGGAGATGTTTTTACCTCCCATTTTATAGATGATAGAGTTCAACAGTGATAATACAGAGGGACTGTAATTTACTACTTTTTTCATTTAATCAGAATATTTTATTTATTCCCATTTTAGTATTATGCTGCAGCCTTATAAGTAAAGGAAAATTCATTTACACTGAAAAGCAATAAAGACTGCATATGTAGGATACCTTGGGAGACTGACAGAATTATGAAGAATTTTAGTGAAATAATTCATTTTTAAATCTATATTTATAGAGCTGTTCTCAATAGCAATTTCTCCACGTAGGCAAGATAATATAGCTTATAGTCAAAGATAAAAGTAAATTGCATTTTAAAAATTATTCTGGATATCAAATAATTACTATCGAGAACATTCAGTGCAAGATAAAACAGGCCGTGGTCATGTTAAATGAGTGGATTGGCATTTTCATGTAGTTAGTCAATTGAATCAACCTTCAAAGCAGGTGAAATTAAACTATTATACTATATGGAATCTTCAAATCTATGAATCATATAATTGTATATCAATGTAATAAATAATACCAGATAAAGAATGTAAAAAGTTTAACAAATACATTAATGCTAATAGTAACTTTTTCTTGGAAATAATATTTTTATAAATAGGCTGATGTGGAACTATCAACTTCACATTAATAACTTATAAAAACAAAGTATTTCCTATTTTTATATGCAAAAGCAAGGTAATAGTTGGAGTGTGTGCAATTTACATTAAATACATCTTAAAAAAGAAGATAAATGAACTTATCTTCTACATATAATATATAAACATATTAACTTAAATTCAGTCTTATTTTTGCACCGTATCCTTTTATAAATTACACTTTTTAATTGAACAGACTTCCATTAAGTACTATCAAATTATTTTCTCCATGTGAAAGTCTGATTTTGTTTCTCACTAGAAAGTTTCTCTTTAAGTCATATTGTTTTGAAATAATGAATTATTCTTAAATTATTCATTATTACTGGCTGTCTGGCATCCCTTCTGCATGTGGTCCTTTTACAAGAAACAAAATATTCTATTAAATATATACATCACTCTTCTAAACCATTTTATTTTTGCATTTTATAGTACTCACAGACTAACAATATGCAGGAAGTTGCAAAGCTGCAAGAGACTATTTTGACTGGTGTCATGAACATATGCCATCTGCAGTGAGGAGCAGCAGCATGTTCAAGACCATAATTGCAAGGACAGGGATGCTGCCACAAATGCTACTGCTTCTACCATCAAGATGTGACTTTTTTTGAGAAAAAAAGAATCTACATTTTAAATTTCTTTACTGCATACATAAAAGAATACCAAACATTCTGATGATTTTGGTAAATGAACAAAAACTTTTTAAAAACTTTATATGATTCACACAATGTATAATGAGTACTTTTATAAGTAAAAGTATAATGTAAACCATCACAGTGTATTATATAGTGGCTTAATTTCTATTTGTTTTTCAAAACTATCTTAATGTAATTAAAAACTTGGAAATAATGGGGATTTATAAACAATTCTAAAGGCCCTAAAATAAATCTCAAGGAATATTCATTTTCTGAAAATAAGTTCACAGTTCAAAACCAAAGATAATATGTTGTTGCTGTTAATTTTTAAATGATCTAGATTCCAGGAGTCACATTGTATTTTAAAATGAGGCAATTTCTAATAAATAAAAAAATATTTAAAATACATTCTTATATAGTCATTGGAAGTATCTACATACTTCTGAAGGGAATGAAAAAGTACAAAGAATTCAGTAAATCAAGGTAAAAGCTCAACTTGATAACATGTAACATGTAAAGTTAATGAGAAGATGCATTTTATCTGTCTTTTGTTTAAGAGTTCAGTCAAGAAAAATTATAATTAGCATTTCATCTTTTCCTTCATTTCCACATGTTCTGATCTCAGACCTGCTTCCACTCTCTGAAATTTGTGCTTCTTCCATTGTCGTGTAGATAAGAATCGTTAAAACTCTGCTTTATAAGTACCTAATTAAAAAAAATACATATATGTATATATATGTAATATTATATGTATTACCTATAAGCAATATTTAGGACGAAATCAAGAGGTGATGACATTAACTAACTAGTATTATGATATTAATGTGAAACAGTAAGGCACATCATAAAAACACTCAACAGAAAATACAGGATTCAAAAACAACAAAACATTTCCTTTAGACTTAAATTTTAGTATTTTGTTTAGTAACTTGTCTAACCTTCGGAATTACAAAGGTTTAAAAGAAATGTTGTTTTTGTCTATGGTTCTATGTACTACTACATGGTTGAGAATACTACTTAAGTGAACAAATAGTATGGTCCTACTTTTTTCTAATGTTAGCGTAAGTTCTTATATGCAGATGAAGTTCTTTCAAATAGACGAAGAAGATCTGACTTCTTTTGTTCACTCAACAGTTACCACCTTAGATAGATAAATAAGCTTACTTGCTGCTAAACATTTTAGCCCCAAAATGAGTTTCCCAAATGTGTTCCATAAAACATTAGATCTGAAAGCTTTGCAAAATAGTGGATACTTGGGTTTTCTCTTAGAGAGACAAATAAATAGTGGCATATTAACATTTGATAAGTTCTAAGGTAGAAGAAACTTACCGAACCATGCTTATTATGGTATTTCTCAAACTTACTTGACTAAGCAGCTTTTTTGTGTTTTTTGAATGATACATATTGATAGCCTATGGAACTACTCTGGGAAACACTGCTATAGACAAATACAAATGTTTCAAGCTCGGAAGAAACAGCAGGGAATACACATATTTGCAAGCATGTATAAATGAACGAAACCTTCACTGTTTAGATCTACCTTAAGGAGAACCTACAATCCAACCAAAATTTTGTAACTACGATAGACTTCTACAAGAAAAAAGGAAAAGCAAACCTCTCATTCTGGAGATGAGCAGCAAATTTGAATTATTTCTTTGGACTGACACAAACTGAATGAATTTCCTGCATCTTCCTCAACTACTGCATTCTGTGGTGATAGTTTAGTGAACAATAAATAAGATAGCTTTGCCATCAGACAGAATGGGGCTCAAATCCTAGTGAGCCATTTACTAGCAAGTTATCTTGGGTAAATTACACAGTACATCTTTATTTTCCCTGCTTTTAAATGGGATATCCATCTGTGAGGATTAAATGAGACACTACATGTAGAACACCTCATATAGGGCCAGGAACCTAAATAACTAAAAAGTTACCTACTATTATTACAGCAGATGTTTGGACATGATCCTATAAAACAGTAACTAATATTCCTTAGATGCTAATGGTCCTAGATTATAAAAATCCTATTTGGATTCATTGTATTGTATCTTCTCAGATACAAAATTGTAGGTTTAACAGAAAATTTTTTATTCAAGACCCTCCAAGAGAATTCCAGTCAAATGATTATTCATTCTAGTTCATTTTTGGATCACAGCCTAATAGCAAACTAATGCTTTGGAGTGACTAATTCTTAAATTACTGGTCTAAAATGAAATCATTAGAAGATTAATTTGTAAACTGAATTAGTGACCTACAAGTAAAAAATAGTTATAATTCTGTTTCTTTCCTAAATGTCATAATAAAAATAAATAAATTATGATCCTTCGTTACTGAATGAACTTAGAGAGACTAACATACTTATCTGCTATGAAGTTCCTTCTTTAGACAGGATTTGAAAGTGGGATACTTCTGCACTGTTTTATAACCCTGTAGAACAAAGGATTAAAAGTATGCAAATGTAACTAAAACGTTACAGGGCATGCAATAAAAATATGGGGTATGCAATAAAAAGTAAAGCAAAAATAAAAACATTAAACATTTGAGAGATACATACAGTGTCACAGGTTTTATAGCATAGTTTGTATTTTACTTCCATCTTGCTGCTCTAAAGTTTTTGAGGAAAAGTAAGTTATTTTCAATGTATATTTATCCTTTCAGGTATTTGTGCTATCAGACTCAAATGTTAACAACTGACCAGTAGGTGGCAGTTAAGTACACAATATCTTGACCAACAGGGCTTGGATTTACAAAAATCATGAAAAATCTTTAAAAATATTAAGATGAATCTTGATTTTTTTCTTTTTTTTGGTATATATAACTTTTTATCTTTTTAGATGTATAGTACTTTGGGGTATTCTTACCAAAGAGAACATTCTAGCTGTTAATAGAATTTTTTTTCTTGTGGCACATCTACAAATATGATAAATGTATGAACTTTTGTTGACCTATACTACATTTCATTACTTAAAACACATTTCTGAGAAAAAAATCATTAATAATTTTCAATATAAGATGTAAACAGGAAAAAAAACAGTTCAACAAAGTTTTTTTAACCTTGTTTTCTATTTAAAGTTACTGAAGATGTAGTGACTTAATAGCCTCAAATTGCTGGTCGAACTCTGCATCATGCAAAATGGAAATCATGCTATTTGATTATCTAGTACCAAGTCTGAACTGCCTGTGTGCTGAATGAATTAATCAAAAAATATTTGGCAACATTTCTCCCCACAAACTGAGATGGAGACATTAAATTAATTGCATATGAAAAAAAGTTACTAAAATTCAAATTGATTTATATTTTTAAAAAGCATTAACTTTTAACACCTCAAAGTTTCTGAAAATAAGTACAATCATATGTTTTCTCTTGTCAAATATAACATTTCATGTTTATATCCTTAAAAATTAATAGAAATTGTTTTTGAAACAGATGGAGCTTTTTCCTTTTTTTGTTTTTAAAAAGAATATCAATAGGCTTCAAATTTATAGGTTTACCCGGAATCCTCTATGGAGTCTGTCTTTCATAATTCCAATAAATTCTTTATAACTTAATTGATCATCTTTGTCAACGTCAAAAATCTTGAAGACTGTATTCACTAAATGTGGTGAAAGTTTGAGGCCAGTAGCTACATAGACAGCGCGCTTAAATTCATCTAGACAAATGTTACAGAAAAGAAGTAAATAGTTAATAATGTTTTTATAATGTGTTAATTACTAGAAAGGTTATAAAAGAAGTTTTTCCAAATGGGGTCATGACCTTATGTAACACATGACTCTTCTGTTAATCATGCTATCTTTTAGGGAACAGAAAATTTCTGTGGTTTGAATTAAAAGGGCCAATAAGTAGCTGTATCCTAGGTTAATGATGTATTTATAGTCAGTGGATGTTTAATGAGCACCTACTATCTGCGATAGACACTTTAAAGATTAAGATGAGTAAGTTATCAAGACACTTAAGCCAGTTGGCTCTCCTGTAGGTAGATATACATCCCTCAAGGTTACCAGCGGTTATGAGGTTTCTTCCTCTTTGGATCTTTATAAGCATCATTAGTTCTTCCCCATAAGATGAAATGAAGGCCAGTAATAGACTCAATGGAAAAACTTAGCAAATTTCCCAAAAACTCTGCTTAGGGAAAATAGATTTCCCATCAAAGTATACACCATACTTTCAGGCAACTTGATGGCTAATATGAAATACTGCATTAAATTATTGTCAAAGTCCCTAGAAACAACATAGGATTATTTTTTGCTTTTAAGTTTTGAAAGATAATTACTTACCTTGTCCTATAGAACGACTTGCAAAATTATACATATTCAAGGCTATTGCAAAGTCTTCCAAGTTGTTCAAAAACTGGAAAAATGATCTGAATTCATCAAATGTGATACCCTATAGTGGGAGAATATATGTAAATATATTTAGTTTTGCCAAATTTATTATAATAAGTATACTTACTAGAAATAAATAGATTAAGCATCTGCGATGTATCTTGTAAATAAACATTTCCAGGGTAGATTCTGAAACCTCCTTTCTCCAAGCAGAATGTAAAATTCACTCAGATATATTTCCACTGCATAGGGTTGTGACCATTAGCAATAATAGGTGAAAATATTTTTAAAACACTGTCATATCGGGATGCCTGGGTGGCTCAGCAGTTAGGCATCTGCCTTCGGCTCGGGGCATGATCCTGGAGTCTCAGGATCGAGTCCTGCATTGGGCTCCCTGCATGGAGCCTGCTTCTCCCTCCCTGTGTCTCTCATAAATAAATAAATAAAATCTTTGAAAACTAAAACAAAAAAACCCCACTGTCATATCAGCACAAGTTTCAAAAAATGATACAACAAAAATGAATAAAAAAGTTTCAGTTGTGATAATTCTGTATTTCAGGCCTAAATTTTTTAAACCCTGTAAGTAAATATGATTAAGAAAAAAAAAGTAAGAGGAAAACAATCCCTAAAACACCTGTTTCTCCTATACATGTATTCCTTTAATACAGCTTAGTATTAGGTAATCAACATCTGTAATCATGACAGTGCAAAAATCAACATGTTGAATAAGCCAAAAACAGTGTACTTATTTCTGCCATGATAGCACTGTCAGGACAGCAGGAGGAAGTGCAATGAGTGTACACTCACAGGTCTGGGCACTACACACAGGGCTCAGTGAGGAACTGTGGAAAGGATTCTAGAATGTCACATAAATTGCAATTATTGCTACTGCTAGTAGTTCAAAGAAACAGGAACATTATTTGAAGCAAGCACAATGTATTTCAGATAATACAAATTTGGACATAAAGACCTACATTTAATTATTGTGTTCTCAGCAAAATTAATTGAGAAAGAAAACAGAAAAAGAGCAGAGGGCCAAGAGCTGAGGCTTAACAATTGAACACTTTAATATAGTCGAAAAAGGGAAAGGAAAACTAGCAAGGTAGCACTGGAGAGCCAGCAAAAGAACCAGAAGAGTCTAATATAAGCCAACTACTGATTAAATGATTATCAAAATAATATTCATTACCAATTTATAATCAAAATAATACTAATTTTTGGTATACATTATTTCCACTTCACTTGCAACCCTAATTTTTACTTGTGAGGAGAATTCTCACTGTCATTTCTTTTCACAATTTTCTCTTTGTCTTTCCTTATATCCATTTATGGCCACCCCAGCCCTGGATCCTGCTTTGTGACCTGATCCCACCTGCCGTATTTTCCAGGGAGAGTGTATGAATCAATTAGGGGGACTGAGCCAGAAGGGGTCTGTCTTGATGCGGAGCGCTCGTTGCTAGGGAAACTGGTCACTGTTTGGGTTCCGTGTCAGTTTATGCTGCGACCAGCTGCCACGGCAATTTTTAAGTGAGGTATAAACAAAAATGCCAATACTTGTAAGGAAC
The DNA here is from genome assembly GCF_905146905.1 of Nyctereutes procyonoides. Lineage (NCBI taxonomy): Eukaryota > Metazoa > Chordata > Mammalia > Carnivora > Canidae > Nyctereutes > Nyctereutes procyonoides. The sequence continues at coordinate 988,709 of NW_026575120.1, forward strand.
ATAAGACTAAGAAGCAAATCACAGAATGATGGAATAACAATGTTCACCATCTGAATCTTCAGATTTTTTCAAAATCGTGTTCTCATGTTGAGAAGCAAACTCAAATTCAAAACTATAGTAATTCTTCTATATAGGTTTAAACTCTTTGTGTTTGGAAATATGGAATCGTAAACTGAAAAACAGGGCATTCATCTTGAGGGAGATAATTTAAAGCAATCCATTCTAACAGCAGTGAGGGAAAGTGGGTCAGAGAGAGGGAGGATGGCCATTTCTTCTTCTTCTCCACCTTCACTACCAGAATCACTTTTGTAATGCATCATCTGGATTTGAATGAAATGTGTCCTAATTGTTAGAAGTGAAGTGAAAAGAAGTAACTTACATTTTAACAAAAACAAAGTGATGATAACTGAAAAATTTAAAGCATCAAGAAAGACATGAACTGAGAGTTCAGAAATAAACCCAAATACCTATGATAGACTGATTTTCAGTAAAAATGGCAAGGCCATTTACTGGAGAAACAATGTCTTTCTTTTTAACACCTTTTTAAACAAATAGTGCTAGGAACACTGTATATCCACATGTAAATGAAAGGAGTTGAATTCTTAATTCATTCTATATACAAAACTTAACTGAAAATGGATCAAAGACCTAAATTTAATAGCTAGAGTTGTAAAAATCCTACAAAACCAGAAACAAAAATTTCATGATCTTGGAATTGGACAACAGTTTCTTCCCTCTTTTTTTTTTCTTTTCTTTCTATGTTATTTATTTTCAAAGTGGAAGGGATGTTGTATCTCCTACTTGGTAGTGGTTTGTTAAATATGACATCCAAAGTATGAGCAACAAAACTAAAAATAGACAAATGAGACTTTGTCAAAAGAAAACACTTTTGTATATTAAAGGGAACTATCAAGGAAAGTAAAAAGACAATCCACAGGAGAAAATATTTGCAAACTATGAAGACATGGGCAAAAGACTTGAATAGATATTTCCCTAAAGAAAATATACAAATGGCCAAAAAGCATAGGAATAGATGCCCAGCATCATTATTCACTGGAGAAATGCAAATCAAAACCACAATGTCCCACTTCACATCCACTAAGATGACTAAAAATAAAAAGACAGACAATAATAAGTGTTATTGTGGAGAAAAGGTGAAGAAATTTGAAATTTCATACATTATTATTGGGATTAATATTGCTATTTTGAAAAGCAGCTTGGTAGTTCTTTAAAATGTTAAAAATTAAGGATGCAATGTGACCCAGCTATTTCCTCTGAAGTATATATCTAATTCTCTGACAATTCAAAACATATGTCCACATGAAAAAATTGTATATAAATGTTCATAACAGCATAATTTGAATAGTCAAACTGGAAACAACTCAAAAATAATTCACCAACTGACAAACAGAAGAAATGTGGTATATTTATATAATAAAGTATTATTTGGCAATAAAAAGGAATGAAGTGCTGATATTTGAACTTTGAAAAAGTTATGCTAAGCAAAAAATTACAATGAATACAAGAATTAGGAAAATATGGCCATTGACAGGGGAAAAGGTCAACAAACCATCCCTAAGAAGTTTAATCATTGGACTAAATAGACAGAGATTTTGAATCAACTGTCTTAGATACACTCAAAGAACTAAAGGAAACCATGGATAAAGAAATAAAGGAAATCAGGAAAACCATCTGTGAAAAAAAAAAAAAGAGAATATCAATAGATGGAGACTGTACAAAGAACCAAATAAAAATTATGGAGCTGAAAGGTACCATAACCGAAATGCAAACTTGAGTAGATGTTCAGCAGCAAGTTTGAGCAAGCTGAATAAAGAATCCATGAACTTGAAGATGTGACAATTAAAAGCATTCAGTTTGAGGAGTAGAAAGAAAAAAAACTTGAAGAAAAGTAACAGAACCTAAGGAACCTGCAGATACCATCGAGCATACCAAAATACATATTATGGGAAAAGAGAGAAAAAGAGAGAAAAGAGCAGAGAGAATATTTTTAAAAATAATAATTGAAAACATTTCTCTGAAATTTGATAAAAGATAAAGTCTACACATTCAAGAAGCTTTATGAACCTTAAGCAGAATAAATTGAAAAAGACTCATAACAAGACATATACTTAAACTGTCATAAGACAATAACATTCATAAAAAAAAAGACAATAACATTCATGAAGGCAGCAGGAGACAAGTTCTTCTTCATAAATAAGAGATCCTCAGTAAGACTAACAGCCGATTTTTCATCAGAAACCATGAGGCCAAAAGTGAGTAGAACAGTTCAGGTGCTAAAAGAAAAAAATCTGAAAACCAAGAATTCTATAAGTGGCAAAGTATTTCTTCAAAAATGATTAAAGTATTCTCAGATAAACAATATGTGGTAAAATTATCCTTCAAAAATGAAGTAAGACATTCTCAAATAAACAGCAGCCAAGGGAGTTCATTACTAGCAGATCTGTCCTATAAGAAATCCTAAAGGGAGTCATTAAGGCTAAAAAGAAAGGAAACCATATTCTAACTCAAAGCTATATGAAGAAATTAAGAATTCCATTTAAGATAAAGCTAATGGTAATTACACAGATTCCACTTCACATCCTAAAAAATCTATATATTCATCCATGGACAGGTGAATGGATAAACAAAAGTATACATACAGTAGAATATTACTCGGCCTTAACAAGGAATGAAACACTGATACAAGTTACAACATACATGAACCTCAAGAATATAATGAAAGAAGCCAAACATGTAAGGTTACATACTATATGATTCTATTTATATAAAATAGAATAAGTAAATCCACTGAATCAGAAAGCAGACAATAGATCCTAGAGGCTGGAGGAAAATGCTTAATAAGAATAGGGTTTACTTTAGATGTAATGAAAATGTTTTGGAAATAAAGATGGTATTCACACTGTGTCCACTGAATTGCTCAGTTTAAGATGGTTTACGTTACATGATGTTTACCACAACAAAATAAACAAAAGACTAGAATGAGAAAAAGATTAACTCGAAAAATCCAAATAAATCATTAGAACATTATCAGCCAAATAAAATAACCATTCAGAAAATATGGACTTACAAGGGCCTCAAGAGTAAATTACATTTGTTCTCAACACAAAATGCATGTTATGAATAATTTGAATAGGTAACTGATCTAACTGACAACTAGATAATAACTTTTAATATATAAACAACTTTAAACGGTTAAGGGAAATGGACCATTTTGGAATAAACAGAAAATTCAAACTTGAAAATTTACTGGTTGAATGACCTGAGACAGGTCACTTAAATCTTTCTGAACAAGTTTCCTCAAACTTAATAGTGAATTTTACTACTTTCTTATTAGTATTTACATTACATAGTTATTATGAGCAGCCCTCTCTCTTCTATAGTCTCTACCTACATTCTCTTCTAGATAAGTTAACCTGGTCTGAGGGCATTTACAATTTTTAAGTTATTTTATATGGCACTATACTCATCTTTTCAAAATTCAAAAGGGACAAAAGCATGTACAATGCAAAATTTCCCTCCCTCCCACCCTTCCTTAGCCATGCAGTTCCTTTCCTTGGAGGAACCACTGTCTCTAGTTATGTGGGTCCTTCCAGAATTAGCATAGGCTATCTTTTTAAACAAATGGTAGTATATTATACACATTGTTTGAGACTGTGCTCTTTTTCACTTGCTGTGTGTTGGAGATCATTCTATAGTAATATATAAAGAATCTTCTTCATCTTTTTTTCGGGAATACCTTTTCTATTCTATAGATACAACATAATTCATTTAACTACTGATTTACTAAAAGACATCTAGATAGTTTCCAATCTTTTGCTATTACAAACAACACTCTAATAAATAACCCTGTATATCTGCCATTTCACATGAATGAATATATCTGCTGGTAAAATTCACAAAAACAGAAAAGCTTTAAGTTCTACTTCTTTAAATACTGTCAATTCATTCAATAGGCATTCTAGGTACTGAGGATATATGAGTGAATAAAAAAGATGAAATACCAGTGCTACATTCTAGTCGGGGAGACAGACAACAAATAATAATAATAATAAAAAACAAGTTTTGTTGTTTACCTAGATAAATAATGAAAAATAAACAAAAACTAAGCCTATATTATATCACATACTATAATATAGTATGTTAGATGATGATAATGCTATGGAATAAAAAGATAAGGGAAGAAAGAATAGGGAATACGAAGGGAGGGGGCTATAGCTTATACAATAGATTATTACTTATATAATAATTATATATTATTTATATGATAGGTGATTATTTATACATTAGATTGGAAAGAGTAGGCCTCATTGAGAAATAACATAGGAAGCCATGTGGATATCTAAGAGAAGAGCATTCTGGGCAGATAAAGGACATATACAAAAGCCCTGAGATAGAAGACTGCCTGGTGTTGAAAAGCAATCAAGCTGTCAGTGTAACTGAAGCAGAGGAAGCAAGGCGGGGAATGGGAGGAAATGAGGTAGGAGGAAATGAGGGAACAGCTGGTGTGGGCTTTGTAGGCCACTGTAAGGATTTTAACTTTTACTTTGAGTAAAATGGGAAGTTAAAAATATCTGAATCATGTTATATGTCATTTCCTTAATTGCTAAATGGAGAACAAATTGTAGGGAGGCAAAGCTAGGAAGAAAATAGATGATTTAGGAGGCAACTGCAATAATTCAGGCAAGAGAGAATGCTGGCAAGGGTAGTTTAGCAGTGGAGATGACAAGAATGGTCAAATTCTGATGGAGGCAGTGTCGAGAGGATCTGTTGATGGATTGTATGTGGAATGTGAAAGTAAGGAGTCCAAAATTTTGGCTAGAACAACTGGGGGAAATGGAGATTTCATTAATGAAACAGGAAAGATGGTTTATGAAATTTTGGGGATGATCAGGAGTTTTGAGGTGTCTACTAGATACCCAAGTGGAGATATGAGTAGACAGTACAATGTAAAAGTCTGAAATCCAGGGAACATGTTTAAGCTGTTTGCAAGTCTATACACTAATGATTACCAAAAATAGTCCTGATTGCACCTTAAAATTTCAGAGTCACCATAACATATCCAACTGCCTAAGTTGTTTCTTCATTTAGATACCTTATAGCAATCTCAACTTAAGTTGTCCGAAATGAAATGATTTCCTAACCCCAAACTTGCAGTCTTACTTATTAGCTCAATGAATGGCACCACTTTTTGACAACGTGGTTCAGGCCCAAACCCTAGGAATTCTTGATTCCTTTTTCTTTTACACTGAAATCTAATCCAGCAGCAAGTGAGATTTTTGCAACTAAAAAATAGTATAAAGAGTTCCCATATACTTTTCACCCTGGAATTGAACTTTTTGAGTTACAGATTTCTATGTTGCCATTTGATAAAAGAAAAAGAAAGCCGACTCATTAAGGCCCTAAATAATATCCTAGCAGTAGTAGAACTTGTAATATTTATTTTTAGGGAAGTGTCTATGAATTGAAAAATTCAGTTTATCATGTAAAACAGATAAAAGTCCCCTAAGAGATTATGTAAACTAACAGCCCAATGCATCAAGTCTTTTCTTCTCATTCCTTAGGTAACTGAAGAATTGTTAGCACTGTCACAGTGTATCCATTTTAAACAAAGTCAAACTATTTGCAAGTTTCTCTTGGATAGATTAACTTGACCCTTCTATAAACACAAATAGAAGGCAATATATCCAAAACATCTCATGCTTGAAGGGGTACTTGTAACACCAGTTCTATTTAGTTGCAGTGATGCATTCAAATACCACTAGGTAATGCAACTGCTCAGAATTGCTGACAACACATTTGCTGCTAAACAAATAGACAATCAGTTGTCCCACGTTCTTAACCATTCATGCCATCCAAACTCTTTGAAAAACTTCACTTCACTTGCTGATAAGATCACTCACTCATCAATGGCTATCTTCAAATGACCTTTTATTAAGAATATTACAAAATAAAGTGTGACTGAAATGATGTCAATATAAACTTTTATATGAGGAGATGTTTATGTAGTAGTCAAAGCATATATCTCAGCAGAATTCTCTTCAAAAACGATATTCAAAATTTGAATAAAACAACTGCTAATAACCTTAAAGATTTTAAGCATATCTAAGATCTAATGAATCTCTACCCAGAATTTTACATTAATCAATTTTTAAAATTTAGCCAGACAACTTAGGACACTGAGGAAAAGAGAATGAAATATATCCAAAATATCTAATAATCCACAGAGGAGAAAAAGAACTAAGAAAGGATGATATATTCTATAGACGTATACAATTATAAGATAATATATGTAATAAAATAGATATGGGGAATTAGATACCTTTTCTTCAGGTATACTGTAACGCACATTTTCCAAAAATACTGATGTATTTTCCACATTTGTATATCGTAAAAGAATATGAGCAAAATCTTCTTCACTGATAGTGTTCATCCCATTAGAGTAGGAAAGGAATTCTATTTCTAGAACTTCTGTCTGAAGGTTATCCATAAATCTATGACAAGAACATAAAGAATGAATAAGATAAATGAAAGATGATGGCAACAGATGATTTATCAACAGATAAATGAAGAGTGATAGCCTCTCAGGGCTTTGGCTTCCTCATCTGTAAAATGAGGATAACAAAAAGACTTTGCAGGGTAGCAATGAGACTTAAGAGTTATTGTGTAGTGCCTGGGATTTACTACAGTAGACACTATATCCATGCTTATTACTATGGCTTGCTGAGACAAAGGAGTTGGTAATATACTTTCTTAGGAATATCAGGAAATGACCAATCCAGATATCCAGGCATTTCTTATCATTCAGTAACCTCCCATTATACTTATCAGTATAGTGACTGGTATACAGGTACTGATGGAAATGCTTATTTGTTAGAAAATCTTCAGTTAAGAAGATGAAATCAGCAAACAGGTGAGTGTTTCTGCATCAGATTATTCCTAAAGACCACTGACTTTAGCATTTTAACATTTTTCAAAACAAATACAAAATTAAGCTCACCTATAAAAATCTTCAAAGTTGAGCTCAGCTTTTCCTTTCTTTCCAAAAAAGTGTACAAGCAGTGTAGTATCTGTTACTAAACTTGTAATGTCATCAGCACGCTTAAAAAAAAAATCACAATTTAAAGGTTAGCTGCAATAAACAAACAGAATAGGGATACCCAATATCTCTCAAAGAATTTTATCAACATTTAAATGCCAAGAACATGAATGTATTAACATTAGAATGAAAAGCATAAGGCTGCACTAATAAATGCCATTGCAGTTAAAATGAAATGCAATATTTGAAAATAGAAATATGACTGATATTATCTTTATCCTCAAAAAAATTTAAAGATAGGACTATATTATTAGTTTTCTTTCTTTCTTTATTTTTATTTTTTTATATTTTCAGTTTTCAACCTCAAAGTGTGTATATAGGATATCTGTGTTTGGGATCCCTGGGTGGCTCAGCGGTTTAGTGCTGCCTTCAGCCCAGGGTGTGATTCTGGAGACCCGGGATCGAGGCCCATGTCGGGCTCCCTGCAGGGAGCCTGCTTCTCCCTCTGCCTGTGTCTCTGCCTCTCTCTCTCTGTGTCTCTCATGTATTAAAAAAAAAAAAAAAAAAAAGGATATCTGTGTTTTAAATTATCTAAAATAATTAAAATCTTTTAGTAATCATCTAAATGTTTTATCTTCATTTAAGTCATTTAGTTCAGATTTTCCTAATCAACCTAAAAAATCAATTTTTTTAAAGGATGTTCAAAAGAGGGAATTCTTCAGATGTATGGAATATACAGGGCTGACAAAAGAATGGTCTTAAGCTGCACAAAATAGTTTCCTTTGAGCATGATGCTTTTCTATTGTATTCCATATTTATGATACTTTAAACAGAAGATACTGTATTTTGAGAAACTCCTTAAAAGTCTTACATTATTTTTTGAATGGATAAGAGATTAATTCCAGAGGTTCCAACAAGTGTATTCTTAAAATCATTTAATTCTAGTCCTTATAAAGTTTAATGGCCTATGAAAGTAGTCCTTCTTTCCTTTAATGTGGCTTTATAGATTTTCCTTTCTTTTTCCTCCCTCCTCTTCCATTCCTTACTCTTTTTTCCTTCCTTCCTCACTTGGTCATTAACTCATATCTATCTTATAAACTCAGGTACAAAAATCATAAAATTCAAATGATTATAACTCTCCCCCATACATTATCCTGGGAAATATAAGAAAAATAAGAGGCTTAATAATAACTAGCATTTTCTGTATTAAAAAATTAGCTGTAAATGTCCATTCAAAGGTACATACCTGAAATGTTACTTCTTGGACAGTATTCTGTTTCACAGAAAACAGAAGTAAAAAGTATTTATTTCTCTACAAAGGGTAAGTTGTGTTCTATGATCTCTGACAAAAAGTCATCTTACCCATTTCACACTAACTCTTGGTAATCTTTTGATTTCTTATAGCTCTCTTCCCAATCTTTCATAAAGATAGCTATTCTGTCCTTCATTACATTTGTTGGATCTGTATTTCCTTCTCCCTAGACCAAATATTATTAACTTCTAATGACTAATTTGGCATCATAAAGACATCTTGTGATTGGGCTTTTTCCCTCCTACATGCCTTCTTTTAATCCTTGTTTTTCTTAAGTGGTCCCTTTGCTACTTTGATTACTTAGGCCTCTCTTAAAACCTCCAACATGTAGGGTATCTTCTACTTTAAATTATCTAAAATTGTTGAAGCTCTTTAGTAAATTGTGTAGTCTTATTTATGTTTGTTTAGCTTGGATTTTCCTAAGTAATCTCTAGCATATAACCTTCTTATAATTGGGTTGGAAGATTTCTATTTAGTTTAGTTTGCTGACAGGTCCCAAGTATTTTTCATATATATAAATGTGTTTGTATGTGTATACACTTCCTCCCCTGTAATATATCTAACTTCTTCAAAGATCTGATTGCCAGGGAGAAAGTAACACAACCTGGAAGCCAGGTGTCACATACTATCTTTTAAATATGCCTCCTAAACAAGCTTATAATGGATATTGAGGAATATTAGTGGTGCCAACCTTTCAGTATTCTATATATGACAACAGACTAGGATAATTTTGAGTAGTGCTCAAAAGACACTATTACTTTCACAATAGCTTTAGGTTGAGGAGACAGACTGCTATAAGAAGAGGATTTAAAATCAGAATGCCTGAGTTCATAATCCTTAGTTTCCTTATCAGTAAAATAGGCATAAAACTATCTATGATCATGGTTTTGAGGATAAAATTAGACTATGAGTTTAAATGAAGCATATAAATGTTAATATTGGCAGCATAAGATGCTTTGGAATAAAGCATTAAGACCTTTGGGAAAAAAGAGAGATCTATAAACAGTCTTTTGTGATTGTATATAATCAAGCCTAGTCCATTATTATCCATGGAACAAACTTAAGTAAGTTTGGGAAAAAAATATTTGAGAAGGCATGCCTAATGGAGCACAAGAGCTCTGGAGGTTCCATTGAATCAGAAATCAACATTAGGAACTGGGGTATCTATCTAGAAGCTGGAGGGGTGGAATGTGGGTGAGAGATAAGGTAAATCAGAAGAGAGGCCATGGTGTTTTAGAAAAGTTGCTTACTTCACAAATAAACACTGGTGTGGTGAGCATATTAAGATGATGAGCTCAAAGCCAGTCAAGGATTCTGCCTTTGAATCCTGACTTTTTTCCTTATTAATGAAGTGACCTCGGGGAAGTTAATCTCTCTGAGGATATTACTACCCTCAAGAATAACAACAGTACCTACCTTAAAGTGTTGTTGTGAGGATCTGGTAACACATCTAAATCATTTACCACTAACTGGCATATTGTACATGCTCATCAAATATTATTATTATTTTTGCCAAATCAATATATTTCAGTTGAAAAAGGACTTGACAAGACAGAAAAGATAATAATGTTGAAGCTTAGTGGAAAAAAGTTTTACATGGCACACTCTTACTTCTTTTTTGTTAACTGAAACTACACATGTGTTATATAGATCTGACAAAAAAATGCCTTCAAATAAGAGGTCACAGGAACACCCAAAATTAGTGAACTCAGGTAACAATTATGAAATATTTTCCTTTAGTGCAGTGATGTCCTTTACCTCAAAATCTAACACAGTGAAATGAGATGGCTTTGTTTTATACAGGTTTTCCATAATGACCTCATTCTTTCAGCTTTTCTCATGCCCACTGAGCAGAGCAGATCTTCGTTTACAGTCTTTCATCATCAAAATCTTATTAGACTTAGGTTGCACTTATCCAGATAATCCAGACCCACAGAGGCATAAGTAACAGTTTGACATTAGGAAAAAAAAAATTAGAAAATGGAAATGGTGAAAACTTTTCTCTCCCATTCAATGAAACAGAGCACTATTGGGAGTCATTGAAAACCATACCAGTGTCCTTAGTATCCTAACAGTGTTATATAACTTAAATCACAGGGGAGTTGGGACAAAAATAGAGACTTTATCCCTTTGATTCTTGTGTCCATTGTTAAAATAAAATGAATTCAGGTGTTTTCATAACAAAGCAAGAAAAATCCACAAAAAAATCCCATGGGCCATTTACATAAAACGCCCTTATCTTTGTTGTCAAATGATTTCATCAAAAATAAAATAGACAAATACATTTACATGGAATTAAAAAGTATGTAAAAATATTATAGATTTTTAAGATAATCTTTCAACCTATTTTTACTGATTACAATGGGATAATAATTTTATTGAACTCTATCTAAGGGCAAAGGGGAGGGAAATCAAATAGATTTCTAAGCTTTCCTTCTGAACAACCAATTTGAATCCTGAAATACTTCTACTATAAGCAATTCAATGTTATGGTGGCATTAGTAGTAACCTATAAGGAGTTTCAATGAGTTGTAACTCAACTACGGTTAATTTTCAATTATCCTTTCTAAAGTGGGAGGGTAGTAAGAGATAATCTCCAAATAATTATTTTACTTTAGAATACAACGTAAGTTTTGTTTTCTTCTTTCTTCTATCAGATTTACTTTCATGATGTTTGAATCAATTCATTAATTAATTTTGTAATTTATGATTATAGTGTGGATTGATTATAGCCCATGATATGCTAGTAAACTAGCTCTTTAGGAAACAAAACAAAACAAAAGCCTGATTTGTAGTGTTTGCCAATTTCTATGGTATTAATACTTCTATCATAGCCACTTTCAAGTACCAATAGGATATTACGGATGTTGAGTTGGAAGACATGTACAGAATTAACTCTAGGAGCCATAAAAGCCAGCTCCAGCATACCTCTGACAGAGTGATAAACATCTTTGAAAGGTCTTATGCCTACCTTATAATCTTTGAGTGTATGTAAGAACTGACTAGGCTTCTGATATTAAACCTCCCAAGACTTGAATTAAATTCAACATTGAATTAGTGGATTGTGTCTAATTGTGAGAATTTCAAGCAGAGTTAAATTAGATTACAGATAGGCTGGAGGCCAAGGTGAACAATCTAGGAGGGAGAGAGAGCAGTGATAGGCCTGTTAGTTTGAAGCTAGGACCCAGTTTGTTTCTAGGACTCTAGGGCCAATGTCCCTATTTGCTCTTATTTGTAGGCACTGACTAGTATGTGCCTGCATAAATGATTATAGAATTAAGTACTTCTGAAATATCTTACATGAAACATCTATTACCACTTTATGCCTAAAGAAACTGGTTCAAACCCAAAAGGTGATTTTAAAAGGTTAATTACTGATCATAATTACATCATATTGACATATCAGGGGTAAATTAGAGAAAGGGCAAAATGCTTTATTTATTTGTTTTGGGATTTTAAAAATTGAGCACAACTGACAACTTTAACATTTCCAAGTACCTGTGCCAGTCTAAAGATGCCAATTGGAGAAACACTACATACAGATAAGAGAAGTCACACCTGGTTCCAGTTTACTTCTCTAGATATTTTTAGGCATAATTTTTAAAAGTTAAACTTCAGAAAATGAAAGGAGAAGCCAGCTTTAAAGATGCAAAGAATGAAAAATATATCTTAGTATTTACTGAAAAGTTCTTTGTGGTAAGACTGATAGTCATTTCTAATAAATTCTTAATAGGATATATGAAATCATGTTTAATGTAGAAGACATATAGTCCATCTTTTAAAATGACAAATCCCTAAAAAAACAAATAAACCCAAAACAAAATGACAAATCCCTAGTAACAGTGGCATGATGAGTGAGTGGTGGAAGTAGTCCACCTGAGTGCAGCAATAAGGTGCATGCCTATGGAATTCCAAAATAATAATGAATAACAGTCAGTCTGTTTTTAATTTTCTATGCACTGGCAACCCAAAACAATGTCAAGTTAAAATAATCCTCCCTTCCTTGATTGACTGCTCCTACCATACCTCCCTTACTCACTCTTGGTAAGCTACACACAACTAATATTAGGAAATTAAATGTTTGAATCTACCATAACTCTAAAGCATTAGTTGTCTTTTACTAAGTTAAAAGTTTCAACACTTCATGAAACAATGCAAAATTATAAGGTTAAAAGATTCAGTGAAACTATAAAACAGTATTCTCAAATTTCCTAAAGTGATCCTTAAGTTAAAAATAACAATATTTATTTTTAATTAAGTTGGAAAGTCACATTTTCTACAACAAGCAAGTTGACTTAGCATAGACTATTATAGGTGATCTTGCAGCCCCTGCCCACACAGGTGACATATTCAAATACACCATTTACATATAGAAATGATTGCTTTACTGTAGAAAAAGGAAAATAGAAAATTATTTTTGGTTTCATCATTGTAACTCTAAAATGAAATGAAGACTAGTTTAACAAAATGGCAAATAGTACAGGGTCCTGGTTGAGGTTTAATTATACCTCTGCGAGGTCTGAAAAGAGTGCTTGGCTTGTATTACGTCTCAGTGTATCCCAATAGCTTCTGGAGACAAGTTCCTCAGCATCTGTTTTAAGTACCTGTAGAAGTTTTAAGAAGTACATCTGAAATCTAAAGAATAGTCACAAAGAATGATAATTTATACACTTTAAGTCTCTTCTAGCCAACCTTGAAAAGAAAACACATTAGCTTACCTGTTTTGTTTTTTGCTGCGCACAACAGTATTATATTACATTGCTGGTAAACCCAGGGTATTTTCAAAGGTGTAATGGTATATAAGCACTAGTTGGACATACAATGTGGCTTTGTCAAAAAGAATCACATTCCTCAGCCCTCCCCATGCTGTCTACTGAAACATGGGTAACTTCTAAGAAAGTGTGAAACAAAAACTTTATTCACACCTTATGTGAAGTAAATTCATTCTGAGAGTATTGTGGTAATCTTGTAGCAACCTATAAAAATTATGCTTAATTTAAAAATCAATTATTATTGCCTAGTATATATCATGTTGATGCATCAAAGAATAAAAATGACCACATTCACATGTAGAGAAACAAAATTCAAATCAATCTAAAACTTGTCAAAAAGAAATATGCCAGTTTAGGTTAAACTAGTCAAAGCTACTCAGGAATTTGGTAGGTTTGTCTACTGTGAGTAGATACGGTACTTTCTACTCTATCACAAGGACAGAACACTAGCTTCTGTCTCAGAACTGGCTAATCTGAAGAAGGTGAAATCATGATTAAGATGTGCAGTCTAATCTTCATATGAAAATGTAGAAGTACAAGCATAACTTGGGTCTCTGTAAAGATAATTAAATGCAGTTTCTGTCAGGATTTATCAGGGAAGATTTCACAGGGTCTCAGGCTTAGTATTCTGGTTCTTGTGAGAAGAAAATGCTGCATGATGTACATAGGAGTGAGTGTCTGACGATGAAGAGAACTTTTATTTTTGTGTGTTTATTTTAAGTCTGGTGCCACTAACAAAACTATAATGTGTTCAGGAGTTATTTCAAAAAACTATAAGCTTTAATTCATTATTATTAATTAGAAAAACACTGCCTACTGCCCATATTTTAATAAAATCTTAATAATAAAGTATTATTTTGCAGGAACCACTTAGATAAATGTAGACATATTTATTACAATCAGTGTAAATGCAGCAATATGTCAGAGAATCTACTCTTCACACCCTCTAGTAACAAAACAAATTTTAACTAAGAGTTATAAGCAAAGTAAAATTAGCTGAATTCAGAACAAAGTTCATCTCTTTATATAAATATATATGGTAGAACCTCAATAAATGTTAGCTAGATTGAATATTCTGAAAATATTATCTCAATATTTTTCAATGTGGATACATTTTTTATTGTAACTGAAAAGGTTAGTATATGATAAAGGGGTTGTTAAACCTATCAGACTACAAAAACCTATCTGACCACACTATTATTTGGAGGTTAACAGGAATAACTGATTCACTTTGTAAAGTAATGCCTCCTTCCTTCTTCCAACCCTGGTCACCATCACCACTCACACACACACTTCCATATGCACACACACCAACATGGATGACATCAGAAGGATGTTTACAAAATATTAAGGGGTAAAAGTAGTTTGACAAACTATATTGATATGGATCTCTATAGAAAAAAATATACTTTCTGAGCATAGAAAAGAAGTAAATATATTTGAACATAATGATTATCTCTGAATGGTGAGATTAAGATGTTTTCTGTTTTAAAATATTTTAAGAATGTTTATTTACTTTTTTCAATTAAAAAAATCTTATTTAGAACATAACAGCTTAATAGTCCCTTGTGTCGAAAGCTTTCACACTCAATATTTAGGTCCAAAGATTAAATTATAATAGAATATATAACTGAATTGCTGTAACTGCTGATATATGGTTTTTTATCCATACTCTTTTAGATGAGAGTTTCTGAGAAAAGGAATAATATTCTCACAGCAACTATTGTCATTTCTTGTATTAAGGGGAAAAAAGCTCATGTATCAGTGATTTTCTTGGCATAGTCATAGATTCCTATAAATGTGTCTGTTCAGGAGCCAGTATTTAATTTTTTAATGATTTAGCTGATGAGAGTAAATTTTCAGAACATGCAAAACTAGTGGAAAAGCTCAATATCAGAAAAATATAGTATTTAAAATAAGCTTAAAGTAGCAATGACAATCAGAATAGATTTTATAGCAAGAAATGCAAAGCAGATACAAAACCAAAGTATCTGCCTACAGACTAAGGAGAGACTGAGAGGGGAGATGCCCAAATATAACTAACTGAGCATTGTGATGGTTATGTAATAGACATTATGATGCTCTGATATGTAAATATGGGAAAATTTGCAAAGAGTTCCTTAAGTCTTCTTCTCAGGGTCTTTGATTACTACATGAACTTTAGGCTTCCTTACTAGAATGTTAAGTCAGTTGTAGACTTTTATTAAAAGAGGTAAAAGTAAAAGAAGACATAGATAGTTCAGAAGAACTTCAAAATGAATGGCACAGGCAAAATGATGTCCCAAATGTACTGTATTCTGTAAGTGTGACACATTTTTTGCCTAGGTTTAGAGTCTGTTATTAGTAGAGTTTTGGTCAAGAATTCTCTATTTCTTTTTGGCTGAGCTAAAGTAGGAATTCTACTGAAGACATTAATGATAGAAGGAAATTAATGATGACATTAATGATAGAAGGAAAGAAGGAGGTATGATCTGAAAAGTTCCTAGGTTGAAATCCTAAGCCCCAAGGTGATAGTATTAACAGGTGGAGCCTTTGGGAGGGGATTATCAGGTCAAGGTGGGGTGGGGCAGAGCCTTCATGAATGGGATTAGTGCCTATAGAAGCCCAAGGGAGTTCCCTTATCTTCTTCCACCACATAAGGACATAGGGAAAAAGTGCCAGTTATGAGCCAGGAAGTAGATCCTTATCACACACCACACTGCATCTGCCAGTTCCACGATCTTGGACTTCCCACCTTCCAAAACAATGAGAAATGTTTGTTCTTTAAGAACTATTTATTTTTATTTTTATTTATTTATGATAGTCGCAGAGAGAGAGAGAGAGAGAGAGAGAGAGAGAGAGAGGCAGAGACACAGGCAGAGGGAGAAGCAGGCTCCATGCACCGGGAGCCCGATGTGGGATTCGATCCCGGGTCTCCGGGATCACGCCCTGGGCCAAAGGCAGGCGCTAAACCGCTGCGCCACCCAGGGATCCCGAGAAATGTTTGTTCTTTATAAACCACTCAGTTTATGGTATTTTTATTATAAAAACATGAATTGACTAAAACAGAAGGAAAGAAGGAAGAAAGGAAATAAAAGAGAGACAGGAAAGACGGAAGAGAAAACAAAGTTAGGAAAAAAGAAGACTGATTTCAAGAAGGGAATATTATCACTGTGGTAAGCAGAATAATGGCTCCCTGAAGAGGTAAATACCCAATTTACAGTTAGTATCTGGGAAAGATTATACTCAGAGATTGGGCAGGCTTGGAAAACAAAAACAAAACAGAAGCCCAGAGAACCAGAGAGTAAACTGTCTTTACTATTAGTGATGCTCAAATAACACATACACAAAAATTAAAAACAAACAATAAAAAAATTTGTATAATCTGTGCCATTATGACACCTGTGGCCTGGAAAACTATAATCTGAGACTTGTAATTTCAAGTTACATAGAACTGCAATTTTCCACAGAAACACACACACACCACACACACACACACACACCACACACCCTTCCTGGAAAAAAACACACCCTTAACCCAGTCCGTAATGAGTCTCCACAGACACATTCCAACAAATACATGCTCAAAATACAAAATTACTAAACACAGAAGAGCATAAACCACCATAAGTGAGAACCAACAGAAACAAACAAAAATAGAAGACCTGCCAACTTCAGATACTGAAATTATTAGGTATAGAATATAAAATAAGTTTAATAAGCTTAAAGAATATGAAGCTGTATTTGAAAGGATTTTTTTAGTAAAAACAAACTACCAAAAATTAGTTGGCTGATCAGAAAAAGAACTAAATAAAGCCTCTGGACATTAAAGATGGAACCACTGAAGCTTAGTATTTTATTACATGTAGCTAGAGAGAAAATTAGTGAACACGAATGTAACATGAATAAGTTATACAAAAATGCAATGTGACGATAAAAATATGGCAAATTATTAAAGAAAAGTTAAGAGACATAGAAGACAACATGAATGTCTATGAAAGTTCCAGAAAGTAGTAACAGATAAAATGGTAAAAAAAAACTATATCCAGAGAGATATTGGCAATGAATTTCCAAGACTTAATGAAAGAAAACAATACCCATACTTGAGAAGCCTGATAAATTTCATGATAAATAAAAGCCAAAAGACAGATACACTGTAATAAAATTGTAGAATACCAAAGGAAACAGAATCTTAAAAGTAGGTAGAAAGAAAAACAAGATTAAGTACAAAATAATTAGATTCAGAGCTTACCTTTCAATTTCAATAACAGAAGCCAGAAGACTGGAATGATATAATTTGCTGAAAATAAATATCAAACTACAATATCTAGTAAAATTATCTTCCCAAATAAGGGCACAGATAAATAAAGATAAAAAATGAATTCACAGAAACAGAACAGATTGGTAGTTGCTAGAAGCAGGTTGAGGGGTAGAGGAGTGGATGAAGATGGTTAAAAGATACCAACTTCTAGTTATAAGTAAGTCCTGGAGATGTAAGGTACAGCCTGGTGACTACAGTTGATATTGTACTATGTATTGGAAGTTGCTATGAGAGTAGATCTTAAAAGTGTTCATCAGAAGAAAAACAATTTGTAACTATCTGAAGTGACAGAGATCAACTAAACTTACTGTTGTACTCATTCTCTAATATATATACATATCAAATTATGTTGTACACTTTAAACTGATATAGTATTATATGTCAATTATATCTCAATACAACTGGGAAAAAATAAGGGCGAAATAAAGTATTTCCAGAAAGAACATCACTTGAGGATATATGTTCTGAGATTAATATTGTAAAAATTAGGAGAGAATGAGATTAAAAAGGAGATTAAGAAATGGCAAATATGTAATTCTAAACTAACACTGATACTATATATTTAAGAAATCTAGTTTCTGAGATTTTAAAAAAAAATATTGTATAACCTCAAGTATCCCTGCCAGGAGAATGAAAGACATCAAAGCACTGTAAGACTATTTTTAAGGAAGAGGTGAAATAGAGTCTATTTAGTGAGAGACTTCATTATTTTAAGTATACTTAGTATTAAAATTTCAAGAATAACTATACAAGAAATAGAAATATAATGAGTGTCTTCTAAACTAATAGGAAAATGAAAAGAGTAAAAATAAATCTTAGTTAATTCAAAAGAAGGTAAGAAAGAAGAGTATACACAATGGCTAAAATAAATCCAAATAAATCAATAGTCACAATAATGTAAATTGACTGGATTTGTCAAATTAAAAAGTACAAATTATCATCCCATATAAAAAAGAACCAATAAAATACACAGATTATATGCTTTAAAGAAGACATATCTGGATATAAGGAGAGAGGCTGAAAAGATAGGTCAGACTTCTATTAATGAATGACAGGATAGTAAACAGCACTGACCTTCTCACTGACAATAACTGAAAAGGTTGGGCAAAATATAAAAGATATCTTTTTAGAAGTATCATAAAGACATTATTTGCCTCTGGTACTGTGTTGATTGCTGGTGTGGTGGGTGAAACTGCTGGTGCCTTAGTACAGTGACAGCAATGGCATCAAAGACAAATCATTACATTCTATGTAAATCATTACATTCTTCAGTTCCATATACTCACATCAAAGAAATACACTTAAGAATGTACTTGCTAAAGAATAAAACTTACAATTTTTAAAATTAACCTTTGAGCACACATATTTTTCATATTTATTGTGATAAAACTAGAAACATACATAAAGCACTTCTGTCTTCTGAAGTATGATGGTTGTCTTGAGAAAAAAACATTAGTGCAAAGGTTTGTTTTGCAGGATGAACTAGTCATTTATTTCATGAACTGTCATTTTTACTTGCAAGAACAACGGCTAGAGAAACTGTAGTTATTCAGACTTTGGTAGCTGACAGGCATTTTTGTGAAAATGAACCAAGTGAGCCTGTCACTTCAGGCCAACAATTGATAGTATTTGTTGCCAAAATAACAGGTTGCAACAGGCTGAATGCAGAAACATCTATGAGAAACAGCTCTCTTCTATTAAACCAGACATTATAGAGATTTGCAAAAAATGTGAAATACCATTTTCTTCACTACATTTTTAAACTTATTTTTCATAAAAAATATCTAGCTTGTGAATTTATTATTTCTAAACAGATTAATAAATACTTTTAAATTTCTCTTTTAATTTCTAATGTGATAAATATAGATGCAACCAACATAAAAACTCTTTTGGGTCCTCTATACTTTTCAAGAATGTAAAGGGATCCAGAGAACAGAATGCTTGAGAACTGTTGTTACAGTAAAAAAATTAAGTGAACTAGGATTTGATACAACAGTGCATATGAAACTGACAATCCTGATGGTTGTGTCAAAGAAGCAAGAACAGAAAAATTCATATAATATTATTCCATTTGTATGAAGCACAAAAATGGGTAAAACTAATATTGTGGAGGATGCATTAAGTAGGTGGTAAAACCCCAAAGCAAAGCAAAAAAGTGATTTATATAAAAGTAATGATTGTGGTTATCTTTTGGAGGAGAAGGAGGGATTATGACTAGAAAGACCTATGAAGGGGCATTTGGGGACATGCCAATGTTTTATTTATTGATATATATGAGGGTTTTTTATTATTCTTTAGTTTATATTTATATTTTGTTTGCAGTAAATTTCTTAACTAAAAAGTGTATTTTAAAAATAAGAGAAAGTTTCATCATTATTAGAGAAAAAATAAAATAGAAATTACAAAATATTAATAAAAATAAAGTTGATATATTTATTTTGACAACTATATTGATTTTTAGGCAAAAAAAACATTTCTAGAGATCTGTCTTCTTATATTAGGCAATAACAACACTTCAAAATATATAAAAAATTTAAAATAACAAAATTTTAAGTAGAAATTAACAAGTCTATCACTGTAATGTATACTTTAACATACTAATTAACAGATCAAGCTGACAAAAACATTAATGATACAGGTTTAAAACCTGTATTAACATGTTTGGTCTTAACAATATAACCCTATACCCCCAGTTGGAGAATACACATTCTTTTCAAACACAGACATTGTCTTAGTCCATAAAACATGTCTCAACACATGTTGAAAACTGTATAAAAATTGGCATGTTTTCTGATTACAACAGAATTACGGTAATTAGAATAATCTTTAAAAAACTTAAAGAAATCATATAGGGCATTTCAAAGTAAAATATACTTGACTCTGCACTATTTATTCTTTTGAATTTTTTATACTTATTTTCATTGCTGTGGCAAGATAATCAAAAGTTGAATATGAGAAATATGGGAAGAATCACGGTTGTTTGCAACAGAAAAGGCTATAAGGTAACTAACTATCTTCATAGATATGAAGGAGAATGTTCAACCTTACACTCTACCAAGAAATAATTTGACATAATACAGGCAGAAGCTCCTGTAAGAGTGATTAAATTTTCTAACAGGCTATTGCAAAGGCCACAGAACCTCTCTATAGTCAAAGTCAGGAGGGTCCCTACCTTTCCTGAATGAACTTCAGGAAAGAACTAGAAACTAGGAACTTCTTCCTAACAGTAGAATCTTAGGTTATATTCAGCTCTAGGATCTGTACTCGCATTGGATACTTTGACACTACAGTTGATCTACAATTTTGGAAACCAGCACATAACTACCAGTTAATATGTAACATTGTACTAATATATTTGTGCAATATGGATATCATGGTATTTCATATAAATTTTGGGGCCAACTGAATTTTTTTCTAATTTTAAACAAGTTTCCCTTGGTGCTTCCATTTTTAATTTTTTTTTTTTAATAATCATCTCCTTCTGAACAAAAAATCATTCTATTAGAGGAAAAAACAAGTCAGTATATATAACCAAGTAAACCCTAAGGGAGTTGAAAAGTCATGTAATCCATTTAATAATAAGATGGTGTCATTTAAAATGACATCAGGTTATATCTCCTTAAAATATGTGTTTTATATTCTTAGATGGAAAAATGATGTCTTCAGTTAAAAAATAAAAATAAACAAACATTACCACAATAAAATGTAAAATCATATATTTACTTTCCTATTAAATAAGCAAACAATATAATTGAAATAGGCAATTTAAATCTGCTTAATATTATTCTCTTACTGTCTGAGTGACTGCAATTTGTATATGTAAATTAAACTAGAGCTATGTTAGTACCTGTTTCCTTTTAACAATAATACTCTGGAATGTATATGTTTAATAACTGCATAATCATCTATATGAAAATTATTTGCATTTAAAGGAAAAATATAAAATGCCAGTTGGAAAAATGGGTCATGCAATGACACACGAAATTAGAAGATTAAGTAATAAACTCACAAGTATTATTAACATTTATTAAGTGTTAGAGGGCATATGGCATTATAATCAGATTTTCATTTTATACATTCTTACAAATTTTTGTAATGATTAATAGAGGAACATTAAAATCTTTAAGAAAATGGCAGACTTTATCTAATGGAAAACAGTAATGAATTCTGCTGTATAAGTTCAAAGTAATTGTAAGGTATCAATTATGTTTCAGTCATAAGGGTCTCATGGACTTGGCTTATTCTCCAACGTGTTCTAGGTCCATTCCTTGTGACTGAAGCAAGATAACTTGGGTTTATTTTTTGCTGAATCATTCTCCAATGTATGTTCAAATCTAGGACAGAGTTAATTTTATTGTTTGGAATTTTGATTAACTCTAACATAGGAGACAGCATACCTGCTTGTAGAGTTGGATACTATAACACTTTCGGCAGGACACTGAGTCAGTAAACCTGAATTCAAGGGCTTCTCTCAGAGGGAGTTTCTATAATTTGAAAGATCCTTCTAAGTGACTTAAGGATCCTGGGGAAATTAAATGAACTGTGCACATTTACATACAAAAGGGGCTATGGCCTATTCTCAGTTGTTTAGTAGCTGGGCTAACCAACAAGCTCTGACTTTCCAGGAAGAAGGAAAGAAGAAGAAACCTTAGCATAAGTATATCTGGAAGATCATTTGCAGGAACTCTCAACTTTTTCAAGAAAAGAAGAGTCTGAAAATCATAATCCTCTTTGCGAAATAACATGATACACTGATATATTAAACATATCAGGTATCATACCAGACTTCTGTATATACCACAGGCAGTATCCAGGAATCAAAAATTTTAGAAAAATTTTGCAGAAATACTGATGACTAAGAAAAGTCTATCTATTAATATTCTCTTTATTAGAATTGAGAAAAGACTATATCTGATGGAAAGATCTAGATCTTAAAATACCTGTGTTCTGCAGGAGCATAGCCTGAGAATCTGCTCCATAATTTGTACTTAACTCTTCAAAAACTGCTGAAAAATATAAAATTTTGATTATTTTACCAGAGCTTCTAGCTGTTGTTCACTCAGCTTTTCCTTATTTTAATCTAAAGTTAAAAATACACAATTGCTCTGTAAATCTTATTCTTCTCATAAGTCTAGGAAGGAAATAAAAATTTTGGCTTGGCTGCACCTTATCATATTCAATAAATTCCTAAACATTCTCAATAGCAGATATAGCTGTATATAAAGAAATAGCATTATAAGTATAACAGGTGAGGGCTATTTACATAAAGAACATTTAAAGTATTGTACATACACTATTAGTAGGAGAATGGTATCCATAAAGTTGAAGACGCTGACATAGAGCACAAAGGGCCAAATGAAGTGTCACATTTCAGAATGAACCCAAGTATAGCAAAAGAAAAAAGAAAAAGACGACAAAATAATCAATTAGGAAGGGCAAATCATTATGCTACATTCTATATAGAGCACACACACAAGTGGGATAAATGTTAAAGATGAGTAGCAAAGTTTTCAAATCTCATATAATTAAATATTAAATGAATTTGTGCTCATTTCAACCATTTTCATTTTAACTTTCTGATAGAACTATTGCTTTGAGTAAAACATTCCTCTGAAGTACACAGTTCCATTTAGACATGCTTCAGCAATTCTATACGGGTTAGGGGAAAAATCTAGATGTAGCAGCATGGCAGTGGAAATGGTATGAGAGATCTGCAGTGGAATCTTGTTCTATTTTTAGTGCTGTGATCTTAGGCAAGTTAATGAACTTCTCTAAGATGGCTTTCTCATCTGCAAAACAGGTATGATACTTACCTGGCAGAAATGTAATGAGGACTACATGGGAGTAACATTTATAATGGATATAGCACAGAGTGTCTCAGAAATGTTATGTTGCCTTCTTTCCTTCTGAAGCATATACTGGTAAGTGGCTACATGTTTTAGCTCATTTAATCCCTGTAACGATCACATGTGGTCATTACTACTATTATCCCCATTGCACAAATGAAGAAACTGAGGCACAGGCAGGTTAGGACCTGTTCAAGGTCACCCAGATAATGAATGACAGAGCTAACATTCAGACTTTGAAAATCTGGCTCCTGAGCCTGTGCTACACTGTCTCC
Source organism: Nyctereutes procyonoides (assembly GCF_905146905.1). NCBI lineage: Eukaryota > Metazoa > Chordata > Mammalia > Carnivora > Canidae > Nyctereutes > Nyctereutes procyonoides. Next base: position 1,012,271 of record NW_026575120.1, read on the forward strand.
CTAATGGAATCTATATATTTTCACTATAAGCCAAATATCAACTGTTTAAAAACTCAAAAATCTCATCAGTTCAGATTTGCATTATTTAAAATGTGGCAATAATCAACAATAAGTTACCTCTAATTATCAATGTTGTTAAACATAATAAAAATATTTGTAGAGAGTTGTACTGTCTTAGAATGTTGTTTGTTTAGTTCAGAGGCTGTACTAAAAATTATTTCTGAATTGTTTTAAGTAATTGTTTTAATAGCTAAATTATGTAAACAAATTTCAGGTGCACTAATTAAACTGTACGATAAACACTATGAGAACCTGTGCAGATCAATGTCTCTAGGAAGCATTTCTTTACATATAAGCAAATTATACAGTATATTACTTATAAATTATTTTTGTTTTTTAAAACAAGTCTCCTGGGGATCCCTGGGTGGCGCAGCGGTTTGGCGCCTGCCTTTGGCCCAGGGCGCGATCCTGGAGACCCGGGATCGAATCCCACATCGGGCTCCAGGTGCATGGAGCCTGCTTCTCCCTCTGCCTGTGTCTCTGCCTCTCTCTCTCTGTGACTATCATAAAAAAAAAAAAAAAAAAAAAAAGTCTCCTCCGTATATTTACTAGAGAATGCTTCACTGACCTATATACATATAAAATTATACAATTTAGGGTATGCTAATATAATTTAAATTTCATAATTCAGATAGACTTTCCCTAATTAATCCAAGTTAGCGAGGTTTTATTGTATCACTATTATGAACTATTTGCATTAAATCAGCATTAACTTTACCTAAAGCTCAGAGACCAGCTTTGTGCTGACACTGTAACTTTTCCCAACATGGGTTGTCTGCTATCATTTCTCCTTTTCCTCTCTCCCTTTGTTACTTGATTTATGTATATATTAGTAAATGTTAAAGATTAGAACAGTATTGTGTTTTTCCTGAAAGATCCATAACTCCTTTTTGGAAGTAGCATAAATAAACAAATAAATATTCTGAAACTAATGTAAAAATTGTGTTTCAATTATGCTTAAATTACAAAAATTAAATTTCTATCTACCACTGAAATATAATCTATTCTATCACTGAGGTATATCAAAAGATTAATTAACATAGTTCATGTTTTATTAACAACTTGTTTATCCAGTTAAGTATATTTAATCTATCAAAATTAAAATAATTGCTTACTCGTTCAGTATGTTATCTACAGAAAACAAAATTTCTGAAGGTATTTAATTCTCCATTGTTGTTTGCTAATACTCTAAAAAATGGCATTATGGGGTTAATTCCTTTGGGATTTATTGATTATAATTTGAAAACCATGAGACCTGAATTAGAGAACTTGAAATGCTCCTTTTAATCCTTGGCTAACATTATAAGCAGCTCTTTGATTTTTTGAGTGTCTTCTATAAGCTTTGTCAATTAGAATATTGGGGGTGGCTTAACAAATATTGATAACTATATCACAGACAAAAATCCTATGAAAAATAGGTATTTCACATCCTGATCATCTGATTTTATTAATATAAATATAAATACACACTTAATCTATTAGGATTGAATATGGCACCATTTGCTACAGATAATCCATGTTTTTAAAAAACTTATTACATATCCTTACAACAATGAAAATAATAAAAAATGTTGCAACTCTCTGAAGTTAATTATTTGAATTCCAAGTAGACCAACTAAACTGTACAGAGCCACTAGTTTGCAAAGGAAACAGTTATCATTTACATCTCAACAAAACTGTATTTCTGCTATCTAAGTAAGTACCAGATGAAAAATATGTTATAATGGGTAAAAGTACAGTTTGGGAATTGCCCAGGTTAGACTCCAATCTTGGCTTTTCCATAATTACAGATAATAACAGAATTTTTGGCAAGTTAAATGCATGCAAATCATCTACTACAGTCCCTGATAGTAAGATCTCAGTACCTGTTTGTTATTTTTATTATGTGAACCTAGGATACTATCAGGCTGAACTATATGGGACAAAGAGAAAACTGGTAGGAAAATGGTGGGAAATGTTGCTTAACTCTACCTTCAGAATAAGTTGAAAACATTACTCATCCGTGAAGAGCCTGTATTTCTAAGAATTCAAAGAAACACTATTTCCTTGTTTTTGCTTCGACATTCATATGGCTATAGTGCCACTAAATTCACTCACATACATAATTAAATCTTTGCAATTCACCTTTAAATTTTTTCATGCATAATGATCTGTATTAATCTATTATATGATATACCCTTCAAATCTCATGGTTAACAACAATATGGATGAAAATGATATAATGAGTGTGATTACAGACACAGATGTTTAATATCAATATTTGATATAATATTGATACAGATGCATATAAATCTGAAGCAATTTTTCTATGTAAGAACTTTAGGAAGTTTTCCTGAAAGGGACAGCACCAAAGTTACAGACTTTAAATATTCTTTCCCAACAAGAATAAAATAATTCTCAGCTAGAAAACCCACCTTAAACTACTATAAATTATTCTTACCAGCATTGCACGTTTTTCTTCATCTCCTTTTGTTTCTCTCTTCTCATTTTTTTTCCTGAATATCTCTTGAAGCTGAAAAAGAAAGTGATCACAAATAAAATATCCAGCGAGTTTCTTGGTACCTACTTACCTCTCTGCTATGTATATATTCTAAAAGAATTAGCTTCATCTACCAAGCACATTAAAACTACTATAGATACATTTTCTGATACCAATTTTTTTTCCTGAGAAAAAGAAAACACACCCTTTGCAACTGGCAGCCTATGGTTCAGTTAAATGTACACAATTATAGCTTTATCTCTAAGACATAAAGACAGGGAATCTGTAACACAAATAAGAGATGAAGACTACTGGGGTATAAAGAACACTGGAATAGAATTCAGGGACTCTAGGTTTGAGCCCATCTTCTGTCACATGCTAATTTTATGATGGTGGACAGGTCATTCATGCCTTACGAGGCTCCAATGTACTCATATATGAAATGAGGATGCCCTCTAAAGTCCCTTTCAGGTAACTGTACATTGTGGTGGAAGCATGCGCTCTGCGTATAACCCCCTAAGTAAGTTACTCTAATTATTCAAGGGATTGTTTTCCATTTTGGGAACATGGAGATAATTCCTTACTTCAGAAGAATATCTGTTTTCTTCATTATTACTGAGGCATAATCACAAATCTTGTAAGAATGTTGTGCAGAGTAAATATTACAGATAGTTACTCAGGCACATTGCCTGTCACATAGTAACCACTCAAGACATGTCAGCTATATTATCAATGGTATTATTTCCTCTTTAAAATCCTATTTTATGGGCAGCCTGGGTGGCTCAGGGGTTTAGCGCCGCCTTCAGCCCAGGGCATGATCCTGGAGACCCGGGATAGAGTCCCATGTCAGGCTCCCTGCATGGAGACTGCTTCTCCCTCTGCCTGTGTCTTTGCCTCTCTCTCTCTCTCTGTCTCTGTCTCTCATGAATAAATAAATAAAATCTTTAAAAAAAATCCTATTTTACATATGGAAGCCTAATCCTCTATCACAGCTTTCTGGTGAGGTTGCTGTTCTTGGCTGTGTAACTTGAATAGGTTTTTCTTTTTTTAATTTATTTATTTATGATAGTCACAGAGAGAGAGAGGCAGAGACACAGGCAGAGGGAGAAGCAGGCTCCATGCACCGGGAGCCCGATGTGGGATTCGATCCCGGGTCTCCAGGATCGCGCCCTGGGCCAAAGGCAGGCGCCAAACCGCTGCGCCACCCAGGGATCCCCTGAATAGGTATTTTTAACTCGTTTCATTTTGTATGGCAATACTTGAAAGTCAAATAAAATGTAATATCTCCCAAGACAGTAATGACACAAATACAGTACAAAATAAAAATTATTAACAAATATATTTATTTTCATACTTTTTCTTCGTGAAAAGAGTTTTTATAGCAAAGGTTATTAATAAACATTTTATAAATAGGCAAGAGAATCATAGATTTTAGACCTCTATGAGGAAGTAAGCTCAACTCTACCCCCTGCTTTCAAGGAATTCTTTGCTGTTTACAAATAAAACAAACAAACAAGCAAACAAAAAAATGACTTACAAAGGCAGCAGTATAGCCACTCCAAAGAGTACACTGCAGCTTTTTATAAGAGTATAAAGGGGAAACAGAAGTTCTCTATGAATGTTTTTACCTCCTATCTCCACAAACAGACAATATTCCAAATGGCGTCTATACAGGCATCTTTCAGCAGACTGAGTTCTAAAAGTTACTCTGTTAGTCGATGGGGTAGAACTTGGCAGTGTTGCCACAGAAAATTTATTAAAAATCATTTAGATTACTAGGCCCATTTTGAAAGACCTAAAGTTTTATGCTATTATAACAAAACTATATTAAGTTAAATCTGTGTATTTTAGCATGTTAGGAACATATGTCTATTTTGCAGTGAAACTGGAAACTCTCACCTCCCCACCATCCTGAAAAGCACTCAAATGAAGGGCCCTTCATGGCTCTATGTCTAATTGTGTGGCTTAGGTACTGTCCTCAGGCAAGGGCTACATGGGTATTAGAGCAAGCCATTTGAGAGATCCCAGTAATTAATCTGCTGGCTTCCTTTTGAATGGCTACTGATTAGCTATGACAAAGATTTTGATCTTTTTCCTTTCCTACCACAGAAAACCATGATTTCATAGTTTCTCTTCCACATTCCAGCCTCTGAGGAAAATAGTAAGCTGTTTAAGAGGTTTTTTTTGAGGGATTTTTTAATGGCTTGTTACAAAGGAAAATAATAAATAAAATGGCTATTTATTTACTATCTTTCCCTTTTCTCTTTATTAGGAAATACAGGTAAAAACAGAGTTGAACATAAATGCTAAGGGTAGGACTTGTTGCTGTAAGGATCTCTTCTTCGGAGAAAAAATAGAATAGGCATTTTGTCACACAAGCAGATGCTTGTTCCATGGGTAAAAGGAATAGAAAAATTCTGGAAGGGGGAGTGGCAAGATGAGTGAGCTGTGAGCAGTGAGATGATGTTGCCAAACAAGTACCAATGCTGAATCCATCAGGTAAGAAAGACTGAAGGTAGATAGGTAGATAGCTAAGAACCATCTTATTTCTCCTCACTTTAGATCACCCCTGTTCAAAGATAAGAGAAGGGAATAGCAAAATGGTGACAAGACTGGAATGTAAGGCAGTCATGAGTGGAAGAGAAAAGCAGAAAGAAAAATCACAAATCCTATTATGAGGAAGAAAGGAAGTTCTGTGGCAGAGCTGTGGCTGGGGGCTGATACGATGGGGTTTGAGTCTAACTGAGCATATACCACCTCTCTGAATGGCCTGTATCCACCCAATGGAAAGTATCTGACTCATTTCAAATGTTCAGAAAACATGTAAACAAGTATAATCATCTTTATATAATGGGTACAATTTATATTTTTATAATATAAAATTATTTAAAGTACACAATACTATACTTCTTTAAGGTGAAAGCATAAATTTTTCACTCTTCCTTCTACAACATTATTCCAAATGATGCAAAAACATAAGAATATAAATAAGCAATATTTAACTATTGATGAAATGCAGCATTTAATATACATACCACCAAAAACTCCTTTTTATCCACCATCTCATTGCCATCAGTGTCAAACATGTTGAAAGCTATTCTAAAACCTGCATGTGGCTCTGCCAGAAAGAATAGAAAAGTACTTGTGAAATGGAAATTTTTTTTAAGATTTTATTTATTTATTCATGAGAGACACAGAGAGAGAGAGGCAGAGACATAGGCAGAGAGAGAAGCAGGCTCCATGCAGGGAGGCCGATGTGGGACTCGATCCCAGATCCTGGGATCATGCTCTGAGCCAAAGGCAGATGCTCAACCGCTGAGCCATCCAGGCGTCCCTGGAAAAATGTTTTTAAAGTACAGTTGTAGGGATCCCTGGGTGGTGCAGTGGTTTAGCGCCTGCCTTTGGCCTAGGGCGCGATCCTGGAGACCCAGGATCAAAACCCACGTCGGGCTCCCGGTGCATGGAGCCTGCTTCTCCCTCTGCCTATGTCTCTGCCTCTCTCTCTCTCTCTCTGTGTGACTATCATAAATAAATAAAAAAATTTAAAGTACAATTGTAAAGAGTTAATTGTACAAAAATACTTTCTTTAACCAAGAGATTAAAAGCAGTAGGTTACTAATAGTTAAATATAATAAAAGCACTCTCTCTCGCGCGCTGCTCTCTCTCTCTCTCTCTCTCTCTATATATATATATATATATATACACATATATATATATTTCTGCTTCATTTATTAGCATACTTAGTAACAAAATTGATAATACACTTTGAAAGCATTCGTGTGATACCTGCTGCAGAGCACAGACAGTAATATTTAACTACCTTACTTCTAAAAATAAATACTTCTTTTTGTTACCCAAGTTTGTCAGTTTAAAAGGGAAATATCAAATCATCACTTATGTTCAACACTTAGAACAAAAGAATAAAAATATGACACAATGGTCCAGTCCTGATTCTTAGGAAAATCAGAATGGAAATGACCTATGAAAATAAATGTCAAGCATAAGAGATTACATATTTGAGTTTAAACTTCTAGAAGCTTCAGAAACAGAAACATAAAAAAGGCTTGAATAATTCTCAATTCCCCCAAAATACAAGGAACAATTGCTTTTCTGAGAAAGACATACTTTTACACACTAAGGACTGCTTTAATTTTATGAACCTTATAATGAGGGTCAATCCCTTTATCCCTTCTAAAGCATAAAGAAGAAAATCTGAACAGAAGAAACTTTGAACATGTCCTTCAAAGAAGAGCTCAGTGCACATGCCTTTGAGAAACATCTGACCCTTGTTTTTCTTAAAGAATTCATCCATTCATTTATTTTAGAAAGAGGTAGATAGTGCATACACACACACACACACACACACACATACACCCATGTGCATATGCATGCATGAGGTGGGGAGGGGCACAGGAGGGGGGGGAGAGAGAATTTCAAGCAGAATCTGTGCTGAGGCAGAGCCTGATGCAGGGGTCAATCTCAAGACCCAGAGATTATGACCTGAGCCAAAAACCAAGAGTCAGTAGCTTAAGGGGGACTGATCCACCTAAGTGCCCTTCTGACCCTTTCTTTGGAGATGACTGGCAAAAAGTTTTTAAAAGGGGCGTCCCACAGATACATTTGGTATTACCTGTCATAAAATCTTGAAGCTAGCAAAAGAGAAGCATGTAATCCTACTTTCTTAACCGGTAATAACTGTCTCTGAAAATAATGGAAACAGAAGCCAGTCTTATATGCAAGCTCATTTCTTGTATATAGTTTAGTAACTGAACTTTTTTTCATTAGCATTCAGTTAAGAAAGAAAACATTTCATCACCTCTGATAACCCAGTTTTAAGCTTTAAAATGGTCTTTAAAATATACAATGAAAAGAAGTCCTTACAAGCACTGTTTGGAAGGGAAAATGAAGTTAAAACAATAAAAAGCAAAGAAGAAAGAACCATAGACAGGTAAGGTGGATTCTCTAGCCCACTCCCTACCCGCTCTGTTTTCACATTTCTGTTGGTTCTACTCTAAAAGACATTACAATTTTTTGGTTCAAATTCCCAGAAGTTTCTCAAATGGGTCCTGAACTCCAAAGGAAGATTCACTGCATTCAAAGATCCCAACCTTTACATATAAGCAAAACCGTCATGTATTTTTTCCAGCACTCTTAACCAGACCCTGTAGCATCTCAACAAATGGTTTTCCTAACCAGTTCTGTTATATTCTTGCCAGTCACTCTGCTGCTTTAGGTATTTCAAACTTAGAGTTTTATAAACCAAAGTTGTTCTATAGCTAATAACATTAATTTTTTAACAAGTCTCTGAGACACTCCCTGGCACTCTTCTAATTTTCAAGGCATATTCCTCATTGACTATCCTTGAATCATAGTGTCTTCTAGTCTGGAACAACCTCAGATAGTGCTATTACCACCTGCACCAATGCTTCTTGTTCTTCAGCACCAACATTTTAATTTCATTTTGAGTCCAGGAGAAAAAAAAATACAAGAAAAAAATAAAGGATGATAATTTTTGAAATACATATGCACAATGTACATTCCCCAAACTTCCCATAATAGAACTCCAACATAACAATTATTACTAAATTCAGAATAACACAATGGCTCTTAATTTACTAATCCTAGAAGTACAAGGAATTTTAGGACTTGTTTCTAATGACAGAGTTTCACTGATAATTTGTATTTTCATACATCTCCACAAATCCCCACAAACAGAAATCCCTCTAGTGATATTCTTCCATTTATTCTTTTTTTCACTCATTTACCAACTGGTTTTTGAGAGGCTACCATGTGCTAGACACTGTTATTGATACAGAGATGGACAAAAAGGAGACAATCTTTGCCATCATGGACTTTGCATTCAAGTATGGGGAGATAGACAAGAACATGAAAACCAAAAAAACAAATATTTTCAAATAGTTTTAAATGCTATGAGGAAAATTAAGCAGGGTAAAGGGATAAAAAAGGGAGAGGTAAGAGAGGGAGCCATTTTAGGGAGGACTGTCAAAATAGGTCCCTATTTCACATTCAAAGGAAACCTGAATAATGTTTATTATCATGAGGCTCTTGAGGAAAAAGCACTGATGGCAGGGGGAGCAGAAAGGACAAATTCCTGAGGTGAGAATTCAAGGAAAAGAAAAGCCAGGTGGCTGCCTCACAGTCAACAGTAGCAAGTAAGTTCCTGCATTAAATGCAATGAAATTTAACTGAAAACATTAGTAAGCCCTTCATATATTTCATAAAAATTGCTGCGTACAAAAGGCAGAGAATTACAAAGCTGTTTTAGGATGTAAGATGGGTATTCTGATACACTCGCTAGTTAGAAGACTCATTCTTTCACGCTAGTCTTAAGAAATATGTGATTTCAATGAGTGTACTAGGAAATTTACAAATCCCTATATGACTTTCATGTAGATTAAACCACAAGAACTGATATATGATATAAAGCTTATAATTTATGAGCATAAATACACCATAAAAACATTTATGTTTTCGACTCTTAATAGTGTTATGATTAACATTTGCTGCTAACATTTACACATGAGTTTTGCAAAATAAACATGGATAAACCCAAGGTGATTTTCAATAGTAAGAGAATCTAAGATTTATTTTGCAAGATTCTCATTTAAAAAGAAAACTATCCAAAAGTAGATTTAATGAGTACACTTACTTGTTAAAATACATAAAAGAAAAAGATATTCTGTGTAAGAAATCACACCTAGAAGAAAAACAATATTAGTAATGCTATATTTCAAATATTACTTTATATTTATCAAGTAAAATATTATTCTTATAACAATAAGCAATATTAATAAGGAACTTATTTAAAGAAATGCTAAGTATTGTTTTAAATAAGACTAAATTATTATAAAATCACAGCAAAAGAAGCAACACAATTAACTTTGATTTGTTTCACAATGCCTCCGTAGAAACCCATGCAAAATTCCCATTAATGCTGCTAGATATATTGGCAAAGAAAGGAAAATTATACTATTTACTAACTTTAAACTTATGTCAATGGATGAATCTAACATAAAAAGGTTGAAAATGGTTAAAGTGTTTAAAGTGCTTAATTACTTCTTAGTAACTCTTGAAAAAAACATTTAGATATTCTTGCTTACAAATCAGATTTCTGTATTGCATTAAAAAAATGAAACTGTATTTATCACTTTTCTGCTTTCAAGTTACCATTTATTATTCTTGACAAACTTAATGCTTCTATCAAATGTACTCTAAGATATATTTGTTTTAATTAAATGGCTTACATTTTCTGAATATTGCATCCTGAATTCCCTGTAATCCCAGAATTACAAAGCTTAAAAGGCATTTGTTTGTAGTAAATACAAATATATAATCTGTTACTCAGAATCTTGCTTTTGGATGTAACACCCAAAACTAGAATAATGCTTAGCTGAGTTTCCAGGTGGACCTTGAGAAAATTAAAATCAGGAATAAGTCAACAACACTTCTCCAGATATCAGATAATTTTAATGTTCAGTAAAAAGGTATACAAAAATCCTTAAGTAATCAGATCATAAACCTTGAAACTCCATTTTACCTGATGTTCTTTTAGGCTACCCCCTCTTTGTTACAGAACAAAGAAAGGAGTCACTGTCAGGCAGTTTGTCAGAAGACTTGAAGGGAACTGGCTAGAGGCTCTGAAAGCATTCCCTTCTTTTGTTTATACTACAATATTGTGACCTATGGACAGATAGTTCTGGTTGACTGCCATGAATGTTATGGGAGAAAGATTCTGGAATGGTCAATGTATATAAAGATACAATACCTAGGTTCCATAGGATCCCTCAAGAAGGAAGGAAGGAAGGAAAGGAAGGAAAGGAAGGAAAGGAAGGAAGTAAGGAAGGAAGGAGAGAGAGGGAGGAAGGGAGGAAGGAAGGAAACAAGAAAACAAGAAAGGAGGAAAAAAGGAGAGAAGGAAAACAGGATTAGAAAAAGGGCTCTATGTCACTACAATCCATCTCACTGACTGTTGTTCTAACTAACCTGATGGAATACAAAAGAGATGCTGGTTGGTATAAAGAAGTTTAATAACCACTATGTATCTTTTATTTGTTAATTGACTCAAGATTTCCCTCAGTGAATAATTATTTAACAGTTAGAGTACTAATCATAGTTATCATGGCAGGTACTTGTCTGTAGGACCAAATAGTCTCTGGGGTAGTATAATCCACAGACAAGGAAAACAAAGTTAAACTCAGGATATAATTTAATAAAAATGATCAAGGAAAAGAGAAAATATTACTAGACATGAACTGTCTAGATTCTTAATGCTCTCCAATTACAAAAATGGAAAACTATTAGACTGACCTTCCAATTTAAGGCCACTCAAGATCAAAATAAAATAAAAATACATATGCTAAGCATATAGTAATGTTGTGATCTTTAGAGAAAGAGGGTAAGAAAGATGTCAACTAGGTTTCTTTTAAAAATGCAATAAAAAATGTTCTAAGGGAAGTTCCTTAAAAACATATTTAGTTCCTATATCATGATACATTACAGTTGGCTGTTATAACTATGTTTATGTAATATATGTCTTCAAAAATGTTGCATATCAATTACTTTTTTGTAAAGCTGCATAACATTTTCTTGCTGGGTAATATTTTAAGCAGATAAAATTCATTTGTAAATTAATTTTCAATAGCTCATTGGTCACATGTGGCTATCTAAATTTAAAACAAGTAAAATTAAATATGATAAAAAATTCAGTTCCTAAGTTACAGTAGCCACATTTCAGATGCTTAAAAGCCCACATCTGGCTAGTGGCTACTATGGGAGACAATACAGAAATAGAACATTTTCATCACTACAGGTAATTCTGTGGGATAGCACTGAATAGATCATTTCCCCCAAAAAACTTGCAAATATGCATGTAACACAAAGATTAGGGCAAGCCTAAACCTAGGGTTGCCATATTTAACCCTTTCTTTGAATACAAAGAACCACACATTTATTTTTCTCAGATTATACTTGATCCAATTTGTATTTTCCCATGAGAGGTGTTAACTAAATATTTTTAAATTTGCTAACTTATCTTTCTGAGCTTTGAATTTTCCTGATCCTATCATCCCACTCTAAGACTTGAATGACAATCTTTAAAGACAACTTCCAGGAAAAAACTTCTAAGAGCTTTAAAGATTCCATGGCCCTGATTTCACAAAGATTTTAAAAACCTACTTATAAAAAGCCTACAGTAAAAGGTAAGGTGTTTACTCCTTTCAGACTCCATGTGAAAAAGGTAGAAGCAATCTGAATTTCTAATTCTACTCAGATAAAATACATGGATTATAACTACTCCTTTAAAATATTTGTTTTCATGCTAGAGTATATATAATTATATTTAAACCAATATCCATTAAAATCGATGAAAATGAAAAAGCTAACTATATAATTTCTTTTATACATTTTATTTCGTATACTCATAGTTGAGAATATTAAAAAGTTTATTTACAAGAAAAATTCCTTTTTAAGATTAAAGAGATTTTATTAATTAGTCTTTTCTATAAATATGTACGAAAAATAGAGTGTAAAAGAAAACTGCAATAAAGCTATATAATCTCATTGCAAGGAAATGTATGAATTAAGACTGAGCTTAGAAACATAAATATGGATCATACAGTAGGTCGAAAAAGTGGATTTTGCAGTGCATGTTATTTTGAAAAGAAACATATTCAAATTGGGTGACCAAAAGACGCATCCAACATGCAGAGGCAGACTCCCCGCTGAGTAGGAAGCCTGATGTGGGTGGGGCTCAATCCTAGGACAAGAGCCAGATGCTTAACCAACTGAGCCACTCAAGTGCCCTGAAAAATGCTTTCTGTAAGTAAATATATCCTATACTGCTCAATGATTGAAAAATAATTTTTTGTAGCTATAACAGTTCATTTAAAAAGTAAAAGTTCATTTTCTTCTAAAATATTTGAAAGACATGAATATATATATAAAAATAAGAACCACCTTTAATCCTGCTACCCAGAAACAATCATTAATATTTTGGTATTTTTCTTGTCAGTTTTTTCTCTATGCACACACACATATATACACATATGTAACTGTAAAACAATTTTAAATATAAGGAAAATATATATAAAGAGTATAAATAATATAACGTCCATTTCAAAATGTATAACTACTAAAGTTAACTTGCCTTTTTCTTTAAGATTACGAAAAAGCTTTGATGATCCTTTCCAAACTGGTGGTGTTTCTGAGAGCATTTGATTTAATTCCTATAACATAAGGTATCATAACATTGATTAACAGGTAAACTACTTACTTATAAAAGAGATAAAAAAATTTTTAATGCCTTATACAAAAAATTCTCCACTTAAAAGACCTGAGATATGGTTATATTTATTCTATTCTATATGTGTGGTTCGTTTAACCACAAAACCCAGTATTTGCCCATAGTCCAAACATAAATTATAAAGAAGCAACATTGAATTCAATTAGAGCTACCAAAAATTTCAGATAAATTTAGCAACTGGAGGAATACATATAAAATGATAAAATTAAGATAAAACAGTAAGTTTAAGTTCAGAAACCAGTTAGAAAAGGATAGTTTCATGAAAGTGTTAAGTAATGTTGGATTTCCTTATCAAGGTCAGAGATGATGACCTAGCTTCACATGCTGTCTCTTTTCTGTAGCCCTCTTGGGTTTAGGGAGTTTTGTAGAGGAAGTAAATGAACAGAAGATCAAATTGAGAAAGAATAAAGAATATTTTGGTGGTGACTCAAAGAATGCTGACATCAGATGAAGTACAAGTGCAAGGGTATTGAGTGATTGTGATAACTATTTCCTTTTTTTTTTAATTTTAACTTAAATATTCAATAAAGAATACAGACTTCAATTGCTTAGTCAGTCTTTTTTGTTTTAAATCAAAATTTACCACAGCAGTTTGGGAAACTATTTTGGAAAAATTAAACATTTGAATCATTGCTCAGATACGAAAGGAATTTTGAATTTATTGTGCACACTAAGTACAAAATAATTATCTGAAAATTATATTTTGGCTAATTGTGAAGAAAAATTCATAAGGATTTGATGAGATAAATTGAAATAAGTTGAAATAAGAAAGGTAGTTTGCTAAGTAACCACTGAAAAACACTAGAAACCATTTCTATTTCCAGAACTGATTCTTATTACTCAATGTGAGGTTCCCCAATAACCCAGGCATAACCTGAGAACTTGTTAGAAAAGCAGAATTTCAGTTCCTATCTCAGATCTACTGAACCAGAATATGTATTTTTAACAAGAACTCTGGGGGATTTTTTTTTGCACATTCCAGTTTGAGAAGCACTTTAGACAAACCCTTCCTGATGTGGTTGTATCTAAAAATGTTCTGTGACATTATAAACCATTTTTTTTCTTTCCTTTTTTTTTTTATTACAAAGTTGTCTGACAGGCAAATAAGGAAATCCTGTAATGCCAAAAGCAGGAGAGGTATTTTTAGGGAGTTTATGGATTCCCTGAAGCCCATCTGTGAACTGTGCTTTCATTTCCTTCATAATGCTATCTATCTCTGCACTCCAAGTAACAGATGCTATCAATCAGTAGTGTCTGATTAGAGTAGCAATAGTACAGAGGTAAGAATTCAGGTATGAATAATGATGAGAAACTAGATTATTTACTGCTTAAACAATAATAAACTCAAATATTTTTGTTAGAGCAGATTAAAAAGAACATTCTGCATATATTTTATATACTTTAACATATACCATATCTATTATATAAATCTTAACTTCTTTCTCCACTTTAACTATTTCTATGTATTCAACTTCATCTCTTCTATCTTGAACTCGACTACAGTTTACAACCAAAAGAATCATAGCTACCCTATGACTGAGTGCCCTCTATGTGTTTAACAATGGGCTAATACAATCTCTCATTTAGTTTTAAAAAACAATCCTCATTATGCATATTTTATTGAGATTTAAAGAGGATAAGAACTCACCCAGGGTTACACAACTACTATTCGCCAGATCCTTACTGACTAAGCAGTTTATTTTAGTAATAATTTGGCTTCTTCTGGTCTGGATTATCTAATTAACACACACTGATCTTTGTCTTCTGTTCGCTTTAAGAAGTTTTAAAATGTATTAAAATCTGTATTTCCACTCAGACTGGGAATTTCTTTCCCCATTCCCAGCCCGTCATATGTCTCTTACATGTGGTGGTGGTGTAATAATAAATAATTTGACTGGCCTTTGCCCCTGGTTCCTGGAAGACTCTATATCCCTGAATCACACTTAGGTTATGGAATGCCCCAGGACAGGTTACCGATCACCAGAAAGAACAACCATGGGATTAGAGGATTGGGGCTCTGAACTCTCCCTACCTCTGGGGAGGGGTAGGGAAAGAGACTGGAGATTGAGTTCAATTATATATATATAGTGAAACCCTCAATAACAACTCAATACCCAAGCTCAGTGGAGATTTCAAGTTGGTAAGTATACTGACATGCCAGGAAGGGTGACACACCTCTCCATGGGGAGAGGGCATGGAAGGTCTGTGTTTGGAATCTTCCTATACCTGTCCTCAGAGTCTCTTTATGTGGCTAGTCCTGTTTGTGTCCCTTAAAATAATTACAAATTGTTAATTATAAATATAAACGTGCCTGAATTTTTAATCAGTCTAGCAAAGTACTGAATTTAAAGGGGAATTATGGGAGCCTCTTGGATTTGTAGCTAGTTGGTCAGAAACATGGGTGGCCTGAGGACCCTTGAACTTGTAGCTGGCATCTGAAATAAGGGCAGTGTTGGTATGGACTGTGCCTGTACATCTGTGGAGTCTGACACTAACTCTGGGTGGTTAGCATCAAAGTTAACTTGTAGTATTGCAAGTTGGTGCTAAATAAATATTTGCTGGGTCAAACTCATTTTCCTAGAATTATAGTTGCCTTGTAAAAGATTTATAGAATTGTCTTAAATAAATACAATTTTGTCTTATATAGTTAATATATATACATTATAGGAAAATTAGCAAGTACTGAAAATAAAAGCTAATTATAATCCAGGTATGAACCATAATTGAAAGTTTTACTTAAATCCTTTTAGTCTGATTCTTCCTCTAGGCATAATTACACAGCATTTTTGTTGTTGCTGCAAATATTATTTTCTACATATTGTTTTATAACATACTCTTTACACTTAATACTTCATGGGCATATTTTCCTGCCAAATATTCATTTCATTTTAATGGCTACACAGCCATTAAAATATTAGCAGTTCTGAAATGTAACTCTTTATACTTTTGAAAATTATTATGGAACCCAAGGAGATACTGTTTATGTGGGTTATGAGTGTTTAATGCATGTGAAAGTAGATATGATAATTTTTTAAGACCTATTTATTTTAAAGAGAGAGACAGAAAGAGAAAGCGAGCAAGACTGAACATGGGGAGGGGCAGAGGGAGAGGGCGAGAATCCTTAAGCAGACACTCCATGAGCAGGATGTCCTATGCGAGGCTTGATCTCAGGACCCTAAATCAGTCCTGAGTTGAAATTAAGAGCTGGCTGCTCAAACAACTAGCCACCCAGGCACCCTGAAATGAAAAATCTTTAAAACGTAGAAGTGTATAAACATATATTCTATTAGGTGTCAGTGATGATACCATCACTCAACACGTAGTGCCTAGACAACTACACTGTACACTTGTGAGAGAATGAAAGTAATGAGACAAGTATCTTCTCAGTGTTATTATAAAAATATTTTTTACTTCATGGACTCCTGAAAAGGTGTTTGCACTTTAAGAAGAGCCAGTCTGCAACTTGCTGTGTTACTCAATCTTCAGTCTTCTAGGTTCATTCATGTTGATTCCTATAGCTCAAATGTATTTATTCACTGTGGTTTTGTATTCCTGTAATTTGCCTTTGATATGCCTATTTCACAATTCTTTTATTCATTTCTCCACTGACTGACATTTATGTTCTTTTTTTTATTCTGGCTATTATTTGATGCTGCAGAAAATGTGTACAGTACTACTGGTATATTTCTCTAGTATACTTCTCTAGAAGTAGACTTTTTGATATACACTTTCAAATTTATTAGATATTGCTAAATTTCTCTGAAAAGTGAATATGCAAATTTACACCCTCACCTGGTTCTTCTTCTTCCTTGCTAATTATTGGTAGTATTAGATTTCTGGAAGCTGATAATCTGATGGGTGTGAAATAGTATATTATTGGCTTAGTTTGCATATCCCTAATCACTAGTAAGGTTGAGATTCTTTTTTTTTTTTTTTTGAGATTCTTTATATATACTTACCAGCCATTCTACATTTACCTTTTTTTTTTCATATTGAGCTGATCATCCTTTTTTTTTTTTATCAATTTACAGGAATTTTATACGAATACAGTACATTTAATGTTTTCTGTTAATATAGTGCAAGCATATTCTCCCATTTGTCACATCTCTTTTAATATTGCTGGCACTCTTTTTATGCCAAAGTTTTTGATATTTACTTTAATAAAATTTTCCAAAACTTCCTTTGAGTTTTGCTATATGTGTCTTGTCTAATGAAACCTCTTGCATCCTTTATTTTACTTCTATTATTTCAGAATTTTTGCTTGTCAAAGTAAGAACTTAATCCATCTGAAATTTACTTTTGTATATGGTGGTCAGTTTGATATTTAATTTTATTTAGCTCCATGTTAGAAAGACTACTGTTCCAATACCTAAAGGTCAATCTTTCCTCCAGTGATTTATAGATCTTCCCATACATGCCTGGGTCTGTTTCTGGATTCTATATTCTATTATTTTCATCTAATTAAAAAATTCTTGCAATAATATAATGCTATTTTAATTATAGCTCTATTATTAATCTTAATATGAGACAGGCCCAATGGTTCCCATCCTAATGTTCATCTGTTTGCTTCCCTTCCATCCTTTTCAGAATTGTTCTGAAAATTCTGGGCCCTTACGGTTCCAAATGAATCATCAGTGAACATGATATATTTCTGTATACTTATATTATTTAAAAAATATAATAATATCTTGCACATCTTCTGTTAGGTATACTAAGATCTAAGAGTTTTTGTTGCAATTGTGGGAAGTGTCATACTTGATAGCACAGTTTCTAACTGCTGTTGTTGATGCAGAAACACCAGCAGTGACCTTACTAAGTTTAGTAAAACTAAATTTGAATAAATTTGAAATCTATGCATTTTTATATTTTTCTCTCATAGTTATTGTCCCAATCCTTAGAACCTCTTTCTTTTGTCTTATCATACTACACGTTAGAGCCTGAGTTAAGTCTACCTCAAGTTTACATTTGCATAATTCTCAGTACCCCTGAGCATGACTATATTTAGAGACAGGGCCTTTACAAAGATTAATTAAGTTTATTAAATGGGGTTATTATGGTGGGTCCCAATCTAATATGACTGATGTCCTTATAAGAAGACATCAAGACAGAGACACGCACAGAATAATGATGTGTGAAGATGACACGGGGAAGAAATGACCATCCTCAAGCTGAGAGAGGCCTCAGAAGAAACCCATCCTGCCAGTAACTTGATCTTGAACTTCCAGTCTCTATATCTGTGAGAAAATAAGTTTCTGTGATTTAAGCCACCTAAACTTTGGTATTTGTTATAGCAGCCCCAGCAATTTACTATACTACTTTAGCCTAGATTTATAGTAAAACAGTGAGTAATAGCTGTGATAGCAGACATTATTTGTATTCTATCTAATTTTAAAGAGGATTTCTAAAGTTTCACATGAAAACATCATGTTTGACACTTGATGATCAGATGAGCACTGGGTGTTACACTATATGTTGGCAAATTGAATTTAAATTTAAAAATTAAAAAAAAAAAACCCAAAACAGAAACATCAGCGGCTATAGATTATAGGCTTTTGGAAGAATTTTTTTTTTTAAGATTTTATTTATTTATTCATGAGAGAAACAGAGAAGGCAGAGACATAGGCAGAGGGAGAAGCAAGCTCGCTGCAGGAAGCCTGATGTGGGACTTCATCCTGGAACTCCACGATCAAGCCCCAAGCCAGAGGCAGAGGCTCAACCACTGAGCCACCCAGGGGTCCCAGGAAGATTCTCTTTAACTGGTTAAGGAAGTACTGTAGAATGCCATACTATTTTTTTTTTATGATATACTAATGTTTTTTATCTTTTTTATATTGAAGGTTATACATTTAAAAAGTGCAAAAGGAATACACACACACACACACACACACACACACACACACATATATATAATTTAAAGTCAGAAATTGTTAAAAAATAGAAAATACCAGTACTTTGGAAGCCTCTTTGCACTTCTGATATATCCTTCCATCTCCCCAGAGGTAAATATTGTCTTGAATTTAATATTCATTGTTCCTTAGTTTTCCCACCTATGAATCCATCCTTAAATGGTTTCTTTTTCCTAGTTTTAGACTTTATATAATGGAACTATAATTTATGTTTTTGTGAATTTGCTTGTTATTATGTTTCCCAGATTCATCTAGCTTAAGCACCAGTATAATTCATTTGTTTTTACTTGGTATAGTATTCACTGTATGAATATATAAAAACTTATTTACCTTATTGATATTATATTATAGTCTTTCTGGCCAATTATGAATAACTTAATAACATTCCCGTGAACCTTTCATGCATGTACAAGTTTCTCTAGGTATATAGACTAGTGTAAAATTACTGGATCATAGGGCATATTCAAGTTAAACTTTACTAGGTATATGTATATGCACTGTTGCAAAAGTGAGATCCAAGAGAACTGCTAGGTACAGGGTATGTCTATCTTTAATTTTAGTAGATAATGCTAAACTATTTTCCAAAATGGGTACGCATATATATAATGTGCATGCATATGTACACCAAGAGCTTTAACCTACCTGTTTGGTAAGTGACTTCCATGTTTTCACAACTGTAATAAACAAATATAAAAGAATTAGATAATAAATACTTTATGTAATGTATATCTAAATTCAGTAACCATCTAACCAAGCTTATATATCTTAAAGACAACGTATTTTTTAACTTTGAGATGTGGATCTAAGGTATGGTTTTATTTGTGTTATGTATTTGTTTCATGTACTACAAACTAGTTACAACAAATGATATCAGTGGAATAGGACACATATTTTCCATAATCATTATCTTACTTCAGGGATTTCTGGATTTATAAAGTTAACTTACTCCATGTTAATCATCCTTTGGGCTTAAAAACACAAATACTGATATTTATTAAATATTCATACTAGGATATAAAATATCAACAGAGAAAAATTATGTTTTAATTATAATGTTACCCATGACCTCTACGATGTTAGTATCTCTGGTTATAATTCAAATCCAGGTCTCTCTAGGGTGAAGGGGAAGGGTGGGGGCAATGAGAAAATGAGATGAAAGAGAGCAGGTAATGGCAATAGGGAGCTAGCTCCTCATCCTGTTTTCCATTCTTTCCCTGTATTTAAGAATAATTTCTGGAACAAGAGTGTTATCACTGGATAAATTACCTGAGATCACTTTCTTTTTGTGATTCCTCCTCACACCCTTGAAGATCTCAAACACTATAAGTCTTATAATACTGGAATAAGTGCACAATCAACACTGCTGTATCCTTTACTCAGATTTGAAAACTCTGAATATCTGATGTCTGCCCAATAAATTATCTCCAGGTTTATATGTGATTAAGTCCTATAACACAGCTGCATTAGGAACTAGTAAATATTATTTCAGCTACATTACAATAATGACAACCAATAATTTTTCTATATAGTAATGTGGCTATTTCTTTATAATTAATGATAGTTATAGTAAACAGTATATCAAAGTCAAGACTAGAACAAAGGCAGTTTTTGCCATTTAACATTCTTAGTTTTTAAGCAATATAAGTCACTTTTAAGATTGAAAGGATAGAAGTTCGTTCTAAAACTCAGCAAACTGATTTTTATGGAGATCGATTTGTTCTCTATGTAGCAACAACATCCTTTCTTTACCTAAGACAGTTTGTACAAATGTGTAATCAAGTGATTAAAATCACAGGTTTATAAAGAAGAATTCAGCAGTTAGCCTTAATTCCAATACATTTATTTAATAGAGACATCCACCTTTCCATAATGAACAGAAGATTGTAAATAATATTTATTACCCTCCTTATTTGAAATGTTGCAGTATGATCAGAAGAAAAATAAATGGCACAAAAGTACATGCACATGCTCTTAGGCAATGTTCAGAAGCAATTTATCAGAAGAGGAAGTTAGACACACTCTTGAGTTTTGTAGGGTTTATGAGATTTCCAGGGTAAATTATTCACAAAAGACATATTCATTCTGCCGGATATGTCACTATGTTCAGTATTATTAGCTTTTTTTTTATAAAGACTAAAGAGCCATTAAGATTGTTCTTCAAAGGATTTTCTGATTTTCTAAATTCCTTATTTAATATGAAGTTACTACATATATAAATATAACTCTGGTGAAGAGGGACTTCAATGCTATAGGATGTATTTTATTTTTTCAGTTATAAGTTGATATTCATTATATTTTTAATACTTTCATGTACATCTGAAAATTTTTAACAATATATTTTTAAAACTAAAAATAATACTTGTAGCTATATGCAAGTAATCAATTACTTATTTTAGTTCTAGAAGGGAAACTTGTCTTTTGGGTTCTATTTAAGTAGGTAAAATAAGAAATTTACTAGATTTCAAACACAAACCTATAATCAATCAATAAATGCATATCTCGATTAACATTTATTTGAAATATATTAAGCGAATGTTTACAGAGTATACCACTTTTTTCCTGTTAAAGACTTTTTAAAAAATGATGATTATGAATTCAAATGATGATGATGGTGACATGACAAGGACAGCTACCTACATTTATTAAGTGCTTACTGTGTGTCTGGTATGATACTAAATACAAACAATATCACTCAATCCTCAAAAGTCTAATGAAGTTGCTATTATTTTTATTTTTTATAAATGAGGCGACAAAAGATTAAATAACAAAGTTCTCAAAGCTAGTAAATGAATGCTAAGGTTTAAATATGTCTGTCTAGGGGATCCCTGGGTGGCCCAGCGGTTTGGTGCCTGCCTTTGGCCCAGGGCTCGATCCTGGGGACCCGGGATCGAATCCCATGTCGGGCTCCCGGTGCATGGGGCCTGCTTCTCCCTCTGCCTATGTCTCTGCTTCTCTTTCTCTCTCTGTGTGTGACTATCATAAATAAATAAATAAATAAAACTTTTAAATATGCCACATTGATAAACATATATGATTTAATTATTCAGTCTATGAAACACATTTTCTCTTCTGAGGTAAATACTTCTTTTTATAATCCTACACTTCAAAAAAAGTTTTTACAAATATCTTGATATTTGTGATCGTTCTTAACTATGTTTTAAAAGTTTCAGTTTGAAATTAACTAATGTTTGTGGTTGTTAAATGCCCTGTGCAGATTTTTTATAATAGAATGTTTTCCTACAAATGATGGTTCTATAATACCTTGAAAAGAATCACCATAAAATTTATTTCCAAAAAATAAAAAGCCACCAGCAGGCTTCCAGTGAGTATATTATGATGAAGAAAAAATTAAGAAAATAATGAATTGAAAAATTTTCAAACTACGAAATTCTAAATTAAGCATTACTTAATGAATGACTTCTCAAATATAAGTTTGACAAATTATAGCATTTGATGCAAAAATACCATTTGATATTCTAAAAAATACATAGTTATATCAAATCTGTGCTAACTTAATAATAAATATAAAAGGTCCACATTGTATGAAATCAATTAAACGTATGGAATGCATATCTGTTTTTGTATAAGTCTTTTCTACATAGTCTCTATACTTATGAAGCTTAAAATATTTAAAGAGGATAAAAAGTATCAAATAACCAATTCTAAGGCTAAATATGGTTATTTGGCACATGGTAAGTACTCAATAAATATTTCTAGAAGGGAAGGAGGAAAGGGAAGGTAAAGGAGCAGAGATATAATCCTTACCATAGCCCTCAAATTCTTCCAAAAGAGTCCTACTTCATTTGTAGCCTTTTCTATTACTACTATCTTACATACTCCCAAAGTGGACTACTTTGAATATACCATTTACTCTCCTGATCCCATGTGTTTGTTCACGTAGTTCCCTTTCCATCAGTTACTAACTTCAGAGTCTTCTGACAAAATATAGCATGATAAAGTTTCTCCTTCAACTACTATATTTCATTTCCTTTCTATTTTACAGCCAAACATCTTCAAAGAGTCCTTTACTCACTGTCTTCATTTTTTCATCTTCTGCTATTGCAATCTGGTCTTTGCTCTAATGACTACACTGAAACATCATTTTAAAAATCATCAATAGCCTTCAAATTACTAAATCTAGTAGACATTTTTCTGTTCTCATCTAACTTGACATCTTATTTGACCATTCTGTTCATTTTTCTTGGCTTCTATGACTCTATTCTCCTGATTTTATTCCCATGTTTCCAGATACTCCTATTTTTCCTTTTGAGGCTCATCTTTCAAGCCTTTGCACCTTCATCATTTAAAGTCTAGGAATTCCTCAAGGATTGGTTCTTGGTCAGCTATATTCTCATACTATACTGCCTTATAGGCAGTATTATCCATACTTACTGTATTAATTACCAACCACATAGATGAATCCTAAATATACACTCTACCCAACCCTCTCCCCTCATCTCCAATGGAAATAATCTAAAATGTCAAAAATTAATTGATTAAAAATTACTTTGCAAAGTAGCCAATTTGCCAAATTATTTAGATTTTTTTTTAACTTTTAGACGTTTGTTTTCATCTCACATAGTTACTTTTTTGGTTACTGCTAAGAATGCTTAAGAACTTATCATGGCACCTTGATACTTTTTCTTCTGCTGAAATGCTCTACTTTCAACTTCCTATTAGCCTACTTAACTCTTACATGCAATTCATATTTCATGTGGATATTTATTTTCCCAGGGAAGATTTCCCTGAGCTACCTAACTTACCTCTCAAAAATATGCTCTCACAGCTTCAAGTTTCTTTCATGGCACTTATCACAGATGTAATTTACTATTTATTTGTATACTTCATTGATCAGCATGGGTTTTATCCACCAGACTGTAAGCATCATGAGGGTGGAGAGTCTATTTTTGTTTGTTTGCTTCCCTCACCACTTTATTTCCAGAGCCTAGTAGGTGTCTTTGATTACATGTCACAATTTGCTATGAGAAGAAATGGGAAGTGTGCATAAAGTACTCTGTTGCATTCCAAAGTACTATGGCTGTCTTGAGGAAAAAGTACTGTGATTCTTTGAGTTGTGAACTGAACCCTTTTTCATGGAACACAATTTTTACTTGAAAGAACTGACAAATTATGATTATTTGGAGTTGGGTATTTGGCAAGCATTTTCTTAAAAATGAACAAAGCTATTGCTTCAAGAAAACAACTGACAATATTTGTTGCCAGTGATAACATTTGAGCTTTCAAGTAAAAATTAGAATTTGGGAGAACTTGTATACACCACCATGAGTTTGACAGCTTTCCAATAAGACTTTCATGGTAATATTATGACAATATCACTGAATTATTTTTTTAAATAAATCGCCTAAAAATATGTCAATATTTGGAAGATCTGCATAACTAAATCAACCAGTATCTTCCATTTGATGTTACAAGATTATATAAGGGTAAAAGATCCATTCCAAGTGCAGTGGGGACCAATGGATTTTATCATAACAGATTACAAAGTTTCAAATTCCACATTACAACTAAACTTTAAGGAACTACCACTAGCCTTTGAAGTATCAAAGAAGAATATCTACAATAATCTGAAAGGGCTATTAAAGTACTCTTCCTTTTCCTTACTTCTTTACCTGTGAGGCAGATTTGCTTAATATACTTCATGAAAAACAACACACTGCAACTACTGAATAAAAAAAGCAGATGAGAATACAGCCATCTTTTATTAATCAGATGCTGAAGAAATTGCAAGACTGTACATAATGACAAAGAGTTTGAGAACCACTGCTCTAACACATGAAAGAAGAGTAGTAGTCTATATTTGCACTGTAGGGGCCATGACAAATACAGAAAAGATACAGGTAGAATTCTTGCCCCAGGTCTAGCTTCAAAGCCAGTCCTCTGAATTACTCTGTTCATGCTGGATATAAGAATTGAATAAGCAGAATATGAACCTATTATAAAGAATATCAAGAGTGACGTGGTTTTTAAGTTTGATGAACTAAGAAAGAGTAAATAAATGCAAGTTTGTGAAAAGAGATATCAGTAAGAGTTTATGAGAAATATTAATTTAGTAAGGTTATATAGCATAACGTCTTTTGAAATACCACATTACTTGGTTAGTTGTTCTAAAAACTTACCCTGCTCCACACTTTAACTGGAAATAAGAAAAAAATCTTATAAAATCATTAAGAGAATTAAAAAATATATACTTACATTTGGGCTCATCTGTTGTAACAGCCAAAATAAAATCATATGGAGTCATGAATAACTGCCCTTCACATTCTATAGAAGCAAACAAACGAAATCTCCTTTCCCGAGATGTTGCATAGAGGTCTAAGTCTTCAATGTCTGATCTGTTGATAGCAACCTAAAGTTAAGCAAGCAAATAAATATGGACTGTGTGAAATAACATCTCCTTCAGAAGCTAAATGCTTTTAATTATGCTAAAGGTGAATTAATAAGAGTAAATGACAAAGTGTGAAAATGATGTCTTCTGGAGAATTTAATCATTTTATAAATAAGTTACCCAGATGAATAAAATGAATTCATGTTTAAAAGATCTTACAATAAATATCATTACGGGCCGGAAAATTCTAAACTGGCACTTGAAGGACCTGTGAGTTATTTCTGAAGTTTCAGTTTCAGAAAACATCAAATTTCTGAGCTAACAGTTTCTTTAGAAGGAACATTAACTCTTGCTGAATGGTTACTATGTGCTTTCTATATAGCCTTACTGATCTAATTAGAAATCTACTCATAATCTATGGATTTTCTAAAAGAGGAATTCTGATATGCTATTCAGGGCTACCACTAAGAAAACCACTTAGTGGAAGTGCTTATGTTACAACTGAAGTTGCTAACTCTAGATCCCTAGATTAGAGTTGCCACCAATGGTTATTCTGAATTCTACCTAAGGTGAAGATTAACAGAATTAGAAGAAATGTTTATATATGGGGGTGGCGGGATAGAGGAAGGAAGTGTCTTTTGTTTTCCTTAATTTCAAGACCTTTCTTTGTGGATAATTTTTCATTGCTATTTATTTTCTCTGAACTACAGCAAATTTGTTAATAGGATTTTTTTTTTTTTGCTGATTACAAAAGTGATGCATAGTAATTGGATATAATTTAGATAACAAAATTTTTAAAGTTTATAGATACAATTTTTTTTTTTGGCAAAAATGGAATTACACTGCACTGTTCAGTAATCTAATATTTTTCAGTTATTAATATATCAGGGCTATTTTCTCACTAAATACTCTAGTAGATCATTTTTTTAGTAGCCGTATATTTCATATCAAGTGTTTACGCCATAGCACAATTTATGAATTGCTCATGGCTAAATATTTACTTAGGTGATTCACAGTATTTTACTATTGTAAAACAATGTTAAAATGACCAGCATAGAATATATTTACATATATGTACAGAGTTCCTTGAGATAAATTCCAAGGAGTGGATATGATTGGTCAAACAAAACCTTTTCATATATATTTTCACTCTGCCTCTAGGGAATTAATAGCAATTTACATTGCTATCAATAATGGAAAAATTCTATTTTATACATTTCATAAAAATTATTTTATAGTAGAAAAAATTATTATTTAGGATGGCAAGCTTATTCTTTTTATTGTCTCTTCCATGTCTATGATGTCATAATGCAGATTATGTATAAACTATTAAAATTATTTAAATATCAATATCTTGAGAAGCTGTCTCAAAATAATCCATAAGAACTTTCAATAAGGAGATTACATCTTGCATTTCTAAGTTACACTTTATTAAATGAAGAGCCAGGCAAATGACTAATATTTTCCTCACTATTCTGAAGATTAAGACTTTTAAAAAGTAGTCAAATAAAATACAAGTACTCAAATAAAAACAAAAAAAAAGGGATCACTCCCTACTTTTTAATGGCATGTATAAGAGACAGAATATATATGTCGGTGCCTTTAAGAAAAAATACAATCTATATGGAGGGACAAAATACTAGTTGGAGAGACAAAAGTTGCAAACATGGAAGAAAAGAATGAGTCAAGTTAGAATAAATCAAAATAAAGCACTATAGAAGTTGAGGTTAATAGCAAGGTTTCATAGGGCACCGGGGTGGCCCACTTGGTTAAGTGTCTGCCTTCAGCTCAGGTCATGATCCCAAGGTCCTGAGACTGGGACCCTGAGTTCGGGGGGATGGTCCCTGCTCAGTTAGTAACCTGCTTCTGTCTCTCTCCTTCGGTTGCTCCCCAGCTTGTGCTCTCTTTCTCTCTCTCTCAAATAAATAAATAAAATCTTAAAAAAAAAAATAAGGTTTCAAGAAGAAAAAATAGGAGTTTTAACATTAGGAAGAGATATGAACATCCTAGGTTTACATAGCATATTTGAAAAGATGGTAATAATCTTCCCAGAGCAGAAGATTTACATTCATGGAAAAGGGTAAGTAAACTGATAACGATTTCTGAATGCCAAAGCACTGGAATTTAATCAGATAGAAAACATGGCTTTAGGAGATTCTTACGTAGAGCAATGACACAAAGGAAATGATGCTTTAGAAAGATAAAACAGCTCCATACCAGAGACAACTTAGTTCAGTAGTATGTTAATAACAATTACTCAGGTAATCCATAAGTATTGGGAAATTGTTTTGGCTCTGTCATGATGAGAAGTGAAACACTGAACAACTTAATGTCAATAATGGGCAATAATTTCCCTGAAGAGTCTAACATCTTAGGTCCCTTTCTATACATAAATCCCATGGGGTTCTTCTTCCTCCTAGGATAGGGAGATCAATCTTGTCTGTGACCACAGTTTACTTTCTTGCTTATTTCCTGCTAGGCCATTTCCTTGGACCTAATTGGCGCCAATCAACCAAGACTCATTTCCAGGGAACTTTGGGAAGGATCACTCTGTGTGGAGCTCTCATGGTTTCTACACCACTATCTGAAGCCATGCCTTAGTCTAACATCCTGAACCACCACAATTTTTGCATCTAACATCTTTATTTGTCATGATCTAATATGGACTTGATCTGTGATTTCTGCCCCTGCCTGCTGCTGCCATTACTACTCATGATGTATTTGTGTTTTCTCATCAAACTTTTCTTTCTAAGTGTCTGTCATTGGTCCCAGCAGGTCAAACCTGCTTGACCACTGCAGCTGGGAATTTGATCCACCTTCCATGAGCTAATGCTGACAACTCTTCCTTCTCCTTAACTTCTACTAACAATCAATCCACAAAACCTGTTACTCTCCCTCTCATTTCTCACATCTGCCACAGTCATCACTTTTGTGTAGGCACCCAGTACTTCCCTAAAACTTTACAGTAATGGCCTGTGATTTTTGCCTCTAATTCATCCTACACTGAGAGAAAACAGGCAGAACTACAGAACAGTGTGAAATCTTTTAACCACCTGAGTAAAGGTATCAGAAAAAAATCTGACCAAGTGGAGTTTAAGGTTTTCATTAAAACTCTACTGTATGAAAGAAATTCAAGATTTCAAGTAATATTACAAATTACAATATTATAATATTATTACAAAGCTGTAATGATCAAGACAGTATGGTACTGGCACAAAAACAGACACTAGATCAATGCAACAGAACAGAAAATCCAGGAATGGACCCACAACTATATGATCAACTAATCTTCAACAAACCAGGAAAGAATACCCAATGGCAAAAGGACAGTTTCTTCAACAAATCGTGTTGGGAAAACTGGGCAATAGATGCAACAGAAATAGATGCAATAGAAATAGAAAACATGCAAGAGAATGAAACTGGACCACTTTCTTATACCATATACAAAATTAATTCAAAAATGGATGAAAGACCTAAATGTGACACAGGAAAACATCAAAATACAAGAAGTGAACACAGGCAGTAACTTCTTTGACATCAGCCTTAGCAACTTCTACTAGGTACCTGGAGGCAAGGGAAACAAAAGCAAAAGTGAATTACTGGGGCTTCAAAACAAAAACCCTCTGTGAAGGAATCAACCAACAGAACTAAAACACAATCTTCAGAATGGAAGAACATGTTTGCAAATGACATACCTGACAAAGGATTAGTATCCAAAATCTATAAAGAACTTATCAAATTCAACAGCCAAAAACCAAATCATCCAATTGAGAAATGGGCAGAGGAAATGAATAGACATCTTTCTGAAGAATACATACAGATGCCTAACAGACACATGAAAAGATGCTCAACATCATTCATCATCAGGAAAATACAAATCAAAACTACAATGAAATATCACTTTAAATATGTCAGAAAGGCTAAAATTAACAACACAGGAAACAACAAATGTTGGCAAGGATGTGGAGAAAGGGGAACCCATGTATGCTGTTGATAGGAATGCAAACTGGTGCAGCCACTCTGGAAAACAGTATAAAGGTTCCCCAAAAAGTTAAAGATAGAACTTCCCTATGATCCGGCAATTGCACTACTGGGTATTTATTCAAAGGATATAAACATACTAATTCAAAGGGATGTAAACACTCCGATA
This sequence comes from Nyctereutes procyonoides, assembly GCF_905146905.1. Classification (NCBI taxonomy): domain Eukaryota; kingdom Metazoa; phylum Chordata; class Mammalia; order Carnivora; family Canidae; genus Nyctereutes; species Nyctereutes procyonoides. The sequence goes on from NW_026575120.1 coordinate 1,041,533, forward strand.
CTTAATAACAGCATTATCAAAAATAGTCAAATTATGTAAAGAGCCCAAATGTCCACTGACTGATTATTGGATAAAGGAGTTGTGGTATGTGTGCCTATGTGTATCTGTGTTTGTGTGTGCATGTCTATACACACACGTAAAATGTAAATTAATCAGCCATGAAAAAGAAATGAAATCTTGCCATCTGCAAAAATATGGATGGAACGAGAATGTATTGCTAAGTGAAATAAGTCAGACAAAGACAAATACAAATATGATCTCACTTATATGTGGAATTTAAGAAACAAAACAGGGCAGCCTGGGTGGCTCAGCGGTTTAGTGCCTGCCTTCGGCCCAGGGCGTGAGCTTGGGGTCCCAGGATCAAGTCCCACATCAGGCTCCCTGCATGGAGCCTGCTTCTCCCTCTGCCTGTGTCTCTGCCCCTCTCCCTTTCTCTGTCTCTCTCTCTCTCTCTCTCTCATGAATAAATAAAATCTTAAAAAAAAAGAAAAGAAACAAAACAGACGGGGGGGGGGGCGGAGAGAGAGAGGCAAACCGTAAAACAGATTCTTAACTATAGAGAACAGCTGGAGGAGAGGTGAGGGAGGATGGGTTAAATGAGTAATGAGGATTAAGGAGGGCACTTGTGATGAGCAGTCGGTGTTATATGCAAGTGATGAATCACTAAATACTACTCCTGAAACTAATATTGCATTTTATATTAAGTCACTGCATTTTAAATAAAAGCTTGAAACAGTAACAAAACTCCACTTAATGAATTCTACCCCTTTTTATCTTAGCAATAGTATCCATCATTTTTTATACTGGCATTAGGTGATGCCTACAGGTCTATAGATTTAGCAACACCTTAAAAAGAAGGGCTGGGAAGGAGTTTGAGAATGGTTTGTGGCCCAGACAAAAAAGTGTATTCTAAAAGGGAAGAATCTGATTTATGTATAAAATAGAAAACCAGAGCCTGGTGCTTAAAAGGGTTTCTTTCTATTGCAGACTTGTTGCTTCTTTCACTGCCTCTTCTCAATTTAGTGTGATAAATCATGTAGTGCAATAATATACATTGGCACTGCTCAAGTGCAACATAAACTGGTAAAAAGTAAAAACCAATTTTCCCACGTTAACCCAGTATCCTGTCCCGATCCTAGACTATTATCACTGAGTAGGAGGAATGGGTTCATGTGGGTGGAGAATGGGATGAAGTAAAGAGCAGAACAAGAAATCAGTACTTTGGTTGGCTTTATATTTTCTATTCTCTCCCACTGACTTATTTATCTCTTCCTACTCAGATGCCATACTGTTTTAATTACTAATAGCTTGTGGTTATGTTTTGATATTCGGTAAGGCAAAATTTCATCTTATTATCAATCTTTTAAAAATATTCATGGTGATTCATACTCAATTTTCTCTTCTAAGTGAACTTTGAAATTAATGCATCAAATTCTATTTAAACAAAACTACTACCATTTTGTTGGGGATGACATTCAATTTTGGTGTAAAAGACTTGATATTTTTTCCCCATCTGGGAACATGGATATCTATTTATTCAGTTCTTCAACTATGTCTCTCAGTAAAATTTTGCAGTTTTCTTCATATAAGTTTTAAATATTTTTGGTACATTTTATACTTTCTATGTAATTATGAATTGTGAATGGAACCTTTTATTCCTATTACATTTTCAACTGATTATTTCTGATGAATGGGAAAGCTACTGACTTTGATATATTTGCTTTGTATCTAATTACCTTTTTAATTCATTCATTTTAATAATTTTTCCTTTGATTTTCTAATAATTATAAATTCTTTCACAATAATGACATTTGTAGCTTTTCCTTTTTAGTATTTATGCTTTCATTGCCTTAATTATGAGAGGTCTATGTCTCTAAATATGTTGAATAGGTATCAATAGAAAGCTTTTTTATCTTTTTCCATGTTTTGAAAAGAATGGTTCTAATGAATTGCCATTAAATGCAATGTCTGCTGTTGGTTTTGATCATTATCTTATACCTTAAATCAGGAATGGGTATCTGTTTTCCTTTGTTCAGTGCAAATAAATGTGTTTAGAGTTAGACTGGTCCTCAGATACCTTAGAGATCATCTGGTCCTCTTGTTTCTTTACCTTTTTTACCAAAATAGAAGCATAAATATGAGTCCCCAAACAAAAATTTTAAATGCGTTGGGCAAGTACAAGCATAGTAGAAATCCTCAAACAAAAATTCAAAAGGTATTGAAAAAAACTCTATTAGTTATATTAGCTCTTTAACAATTTTTAGTTTCCAAGATGAATATTTAAAATCAATTAATCAGCTAATGTAAATTCATTCATTCATCCAACAGATACTTGTTGTGTGCCTGCTTACAAATGAATTAATTATAAAATAATCAATTGGAAGCTTACTTAATCTAAAACTGTGTTAGAAACAAATGTGAGTAAGCTTGGTTTAATCATGGTCTACCTATATATGCCCACTTACAAACCTTCCAACTGTCCACGTGCTTCTTTCTCTGTAGTTTATAAACAGACTATTTTCTTAATGAATGATCTAACAGCACAGAGGAAGAATTTAGGTTTTTTTTTTTTTTTTTTTTTTTACTGTGCTATAGTTCTAACCATGTTAAACTTTACAGTGTTTAGGAGGTCGATAAGGAGCAGTGGTCCATGAAGTTCAACTAAGGATACTGATTTGATTCACTAGAAGCTCTGAGTAAAGGGACAGCTTCAGCCTAGTAAATTCCCAAAATATTAGAAGGAACTCTCAGACCTTTAAAGGATTCAGCTTTACTTTTGAACTTTCCAAAGTTTAAAAAATCTAAACCTTCTGAAGTTCTAACATCACTATTATGAACATTGAAAAACAAGAACCAATAAATAAAGGTGAAAAATGATATTCAAACCAGTTTACTAATCCTCTTGGCAGTCTTGCTTGCTTACAAATGACAATGATCTTGTATCATGTTAATGTTCTGAGCATTTTAAAATACAGCCATTTCCCTGTAGCACACTGGTGTGAACCTATGGGTATAATCCTTATATTACAAGGAACAGGTGAAATATACCAGTATTCACTGGCTGATCTACTTTAATACCTTTCTGCTTACCTACAACCAATATATTTTTCTAAAGTTAATTTCCAAAGCTTAAAATTAACCTAAACATTTTCCATTAATATGTATTGTTTCAGTAAATAATATCTTTTGCATCACAAATTCCCAACATAGAAAAACTTATCAATAAGTACAATATACTTAAGATGAATGGAAAAACTGACCTGTAAGCCAAAAAACCTGAATTATATACTGTTAGTTGTTAAAGCATTATTAAACTGAAAACCTCCATTATCAATCCTATTAATATTACATACTTAAAAAGTAAGCCTTTCAAAAGTAGTTATACAATATAACTAGTCCATTTGTGGACAGCTGGGAAAATACTGACAGGAGTTAATAGAAGTCATGGTCATTTAAGAAAAATTCTTAATTTCCATAGGTTGACAGTCAAACTTAAGAACATCTATTTGGGAAACTGAGGAAGTGACAGCCTTTAAATTGTTATGAAATATTAAAGAGAAAACCCTCAAGTTTAGAGTGGTTACAAAGGGAAATAGCCTCTGTAAGAAGCTGGAGGAAACTAGAAGCATAGATGGAGCTGAAGACTGGTTAAGCTTCTAAGAAATAATTTCTCCAAAGTAGACACAACACAAAGTTTCCACAATCCATCTTTCCTGGAGATGCTTCTTTTAAATGACTTATTATAAGGTGAAATCTTTTCTTTCTATATACTCCTGCTTTTGGAAGTTATTTGTTGTTATCAGCAGACCCACTGAAAAGGCTCATGAAACCAAGCTAACACTGACCAACATCTAGTCCTAACTTGTTCATAGAAACAAGAATGAGTCTAGTTTCACTCTGCCTGAGATTAGCTCTGGGAACTATAATAGTCTATGAGCTATAGTCAGTTCCAGGAATATTTTAGATCAACTCAACCCTTCATTTCTCTGGAAGTGAGAAACTTTTGCAGCTATTTCCAACAAGATGAATCTTTGCTCCATATCAAATAGTCTAGTGATTCTTCCACTCAGACTCTCAGAAAGAATAACTTCTGCAGCCATGCCCTCTCTACTGTATAAGATATTGCTCCAAATCAATCCTAATTTATCACATCCTTGTAATAACATACCTGAAACTTTAACAGTGAGAGTGTTGAGAGTTCCCTGAGAGTAAACACTGTACCTTAAATAAATCCTAGTTATTTTCTTTATACATCTCTATTATGTCACTTGTACTCCTTTCCCTCATTCTTATTGGGTTGCAATTATCTGTTTACATATCTGTCTCTGCCATTTAACCAGGAATTCCTTGAAAGGAGTAGTTGTTATGTTTATAAGAACTTAACCAGTGATTAACAAAATGCCTGGCTCATCTAAGGGGCTTGGTAAATGATTATTGTGTGAACAAATAAATGCCTGTAGATGAAAACAAAATTAGCTACTAATAAAGAGCCAAAGGGCTCCTGAGTCTGGGTCAGGCAGGAGACGAGGACAAACAAAAGAGAAACTTCTGATTCCAAACTAGGAATTCAGAGTAAGATAATAAAAGATAATCTAAAGTTTTAGTGAGAAATATATGGCATATTTATGGTATCTTTTTTAAAAGTCGTTCAAACACATCTTTAAAACCAACATTAGTAAATGCTTAAGTTTAGCTATTGCAATAAGAAGGCATATGAGATTGGGACACCTGGGTGGTTCAGTGGTTGAGGGTCTGCCTTTGGCTCAGGTCATGATCCTGGGGTCCTGGGAATGAGTCACACATCTGGCTCCCACAGAGAACCTGCTTCTCCCTTTGCCTATGTCTCTGCCTCTCTCTGGGTCTCTCATGAATAAATTTTAAAAAAAGAAGGCATATGAGATGTATTTTTTATTTTATTATTTTAATATAGTAAAAATTCTAGTTAAATGAATCTCTTCTTAGGTAGGGATGCAGACAAAAGTAATTTGTGGAACACTCAATTCTCAGGCACCCCTCCCAAGTGACTGCAATATATAAAAATTACATATGTATATTTTTTTCATATTTAGATTTTAAAAGGGTTCTATGTACTTAAAATTTTAAAGTTCAATTGACCCTTGAAAAACATAGGTTTGAACTGCACATGCCCACTTACACATTTTTTTCAATAAATACAGTACAGTTCTGCAAATGTACATTCTCTTATGATTTTCTTAACATTTTCTTTCCTCTAGCTTACTTTATTGCAAGAATACAAAATACATATAACACACAAAATATGTGTTAATCCACTGCTTATGTTATTAGTAAGGCTTTCCAATCAAGTAGGCTATTAGTAGTTAAGTTTTTGGAGGAGTCAAAAGTTACACAGGGATTTTTCAATTGGAGGGGTGGTGGTGCCCCTAACCTCTGCATTATTCAAGGATCAATTATAATTATGATGTTACTAGCTACATATTACTTCACTTAGCTTCCTTCGGTTACACATTATCAATTCTTTTCTACAATAAAGAATAATTTTTACTTCTATTATAATATTGCTTCAAAAAGGGTAATGAAATTCACAAATTTTTCTAACTTTTGATTATAGGAATAAGAACAAATGGATAGTGCATTTGGTGAGAATTTTATCAGTATATAGATTAGGGAGGGCCAGAAGAAGGAGAATACACCTTTTCAAATTTGAATGAATAGTGGTAGTTACAACATATTCTTGGGGAAAGTCATTTCTAAAACAAACCACATCTGTAGGATTGGAAGCCTCAAGGGAAGTAACACTTCCAAATACCTTTATCAATTCTTCAGGAAATACCAAACTGCTATGATTCACTTAGGTTGACAAGTCGACACATTTTATCTTCCACCTTCTGTATCTGTTTCTAAAGTCTTAGACACAGCCACTATTGACCTCAAGTTTAATGTTTGCATTTGCACTCTCCCTAGCTGTTTTTCCAAATTTAGCAAAATGCTTCTGTATCTCTGACCTTTTCACAAAACATTGCCCTGAGATTAAGAAAACGCTGGATCTGGCCCACCATCCTTAAATGTTGAGAGATGTCCAGTGTAAACAGATGTTTTGTGCTCCACAGACCTACGCACATTAGCTATGGGAGGCTGAACAGTAATTACTGTCCTGAAGCTTAATTTATAAAATCTGAATTGAACCACCTACAGGGAAAAGATAACAGTCTTCAAATTTTTGTTCTACAATTCTAAAATTGAGTTATTCCTCAACTAAATTTGATGACAGATTGCTATACTCAAAATATTAAAGGAAAAAAATATAAAACCTCTAAATCTAAAATCTAAGTAACAGAAAAAAACAAAATTACCAAAAATTCATATATATATATACACTTGTTTTATTGTTTTTCAACTTAAGTTTTAAATTCTAACAACTTTGTTTCTTTCATTAATATAGTAAAATTCACTCTGAAAATAAAGTATCATCACACTTCAAAATAATGAAACTACAGCATGTGTGACTGACAAATATTAACTATTAAATGTAAACAGTTATGATTTCTTGGCTTCATATGGGCATATTCTAAATCGAGATGTTAAAAATTTTATAGGGCTATTTTTCACAGATTAGGAAAATAGGGACATTTAAGAGAAGGTATCATTGCAAAATTTTTAGAAGTGGCAAATTTTGTGAAAGAAATGGAATTTTTCATTTCAAAAAGATCTTGCACAACTGCTAATGAAAACTATCCAAGCACAGACCTCAGAGTTGGCACATAAATTATCTTTTATTTTAAGTACAAGGCTGCACAGCAGAAAAATGAAACCAAGAAATCTAGAGGTAAAAGAGAATTAAATTTGCCTTTTCATTTTATTCCTCCTAGGAAATTACATTTTATGCCTTCTAGGAAATTATTTTATGGGAATTACTTAACATTCTTTTCAAGTTTGCTAAAAATGTTTAGGGAATTTTCTTTCCAGCTCTAGAAAGCTCTACCTTTTTCTTTTTCACTGAAAAATTGTGAGCTACATTTTAACCTCAGTTTTCCTATTTATAAAAAGGAAGCATTGGGATGTCTGGGTGGCTCAGGGATTGAACTCTGCCTTTGGGCTCAGGGTGTGATCCTGGGGTCTGGGGATGAAGTCTCACATTAGGCTCCCTGCAAAGAGCCTGCTTCTCCCTCTGTCTCTGCCTCCCTCTGTGTGTATCCTATGAATAAATAAAATAAAAAATCTTTTAAAAATGGAGCATTAACATGGAAATAAAAATTTCAAACATCTGTAAAACAAAATGCATAATTTACTCATAAAAATAAGTAATGATCATTTTCAGGTAACTTCGTGGAACTTCTAAGTCATGCTGACATGAGCAAGATGAGTGCTGGGAGAAATGATAAAAGCTATATTCTTTTAATTACCTCATCTTTCCAAAAGAAATAAAAATATTGTGTCAGTGCAATTATCTTCTTTGGAATTTCCAAACTCAGACCTTTGCAACTAGTACTTAGATGTTACTTCTTAAGGTAGTGAAACAAGGGCCTTCAGGCAACAGAGTACATCATTATCCTTCCAATGAATAACAGAAAGCGAGGGTTCACTGCCAAGGCACAGTCTCATGTTACTTCAGGTCAGCAATTCGAAAATTTACTCTGTGGTAAGGTCTGATTTTCCCAGGGAGGCAAGATTAAATGCCAGATAAAGGATTCACTACTTGACAATTAGAGAAACTGATGCCTACAAGCTGATAATACCCTAAAGAGGTAACTTGAAACAATTATATCAATTATCTAAACACTGTATAATGTATTATCTTTTAGCAGCTGAGAAATAGGGCCATGAAAATGAAAAATGGAAGAGGGAAAAATGAAAACCATTTGTATTAACCAAAATTATTTTGATTACTTATCCTTATTTTTTCTTTAAAAATTCTTTGATATCAAATCACATCAATACTAATTTTTAAAAATAAAGAATGACTAAACATTTATCTGATTTCATGTAGGAAGCTGAGCATTTGTTATTAGGTCCTACCTGATACTGGCGACAGTACTAACATTTTTATGAAACACTGAAGGGCAAACATCTTTTAAACTTGGATTTTTATTTTGTATTTTCTGGATAAGAACCTTATGAAATTCTATTCATATCCATTTTTATTCTAGCTAAAAAAGATGTTCACAGAAGTATTATACTTGGCTTTCTCAAATGGCTTCAGGCTCATTTAAAAGCTTCTAAGAAGATAAAAGGGGTAACATTTTCTTTGCTTGTTGGGTGGTCGAAAGGTTAAATATCAAATTCCAGTGTGGGAAAATCCCAAGTACTCTAGGTGAAATGTTTTGATGCTACTAGGCAAATGTGTCCATGTGGAAATACACAGTCTGAAGACCAGCCAATAGTATTTCCCTGGCTAAGATCAAACAGAAAAAAAAGTCGTAAAATTAAAAAAAAAAAAAAGTAACTGACCACTTACTCTAAAATCTCCACTTGTATTGCTATAGTAGCTTACATTATAAGGTTCTTTACAAGTTTACAGAGTACTTTCACAAATATCATCTCAATATTCACAGGAGGATAAAGTAAGTAAAAGTTATCTAAAGAAGCAGTATGCATAGTGGTTTAGCATGTGCATCTCATCTCTCCCAGCCTTTGCTCCAGCAATACCTCCCTTACCCTGATTACCTACCACCCCACTATTTTTCTCTCTTATACTGAAAACTTCCCTTCAGCATACACATGCTGGCATTCCTCTGGTCCTAGAAGGCTTCCTGTCCTATATCCTGTCCCACTTCATTTAGCTACTCTTCCCTTCCTCCCCACCTTGTCTCCTGCATTCATTTCCTGTCTCTGAATTCCTCTACTTCAATTGGTTCTCCCCTCTACCACTCCACTAAAACTGCTTATGAAGGTCATCGATGACCTCTTTGTTGCTAAATTCAATGGTTAATTCTCAGTTTTCATCTTATAGCGTCTGACACAGTCTGTAACTTTTTTTTTCCTTGAAATAATTTTCTCAGTCCCCAAGACATCACTTTCCTGATTTTCTTTTTACTCCTCTGGCAGTTCCTTCTTGGTACTTTTTCAGGTACTTCTTTGCTAGTCCTTAGACCTTGTCTCTTTTTAAAATCTATAATTACTTATTTGATGATCTCATCTGGCCTTTACATATTATAAATACACTGACAAATACAAAATTTATACATCTAGCTTTCTGAAATAATATAAGAATCTGTTTAACAAAACAAATAAGATGCTTATTTGTTTTTAAGAAACAAAATATGTAAACTGACCATATGTAAGTATTTACAAAAATATCAAGATAAAAATATGGAAGTTATAAAGGTTTAATGAATACTCACAGAGTTTATACAGTAGTGAAAATAAATTTACCAGGAGTACCTTTATCAATATAGATAAATTTCTTAAATATAATATTAAATAAAAGTATGACTTATAAAAGAATACTATAAAATAAGTATATATTACTCAGAAGTATACTCATTTGTAACAGAATTATGAAAACACGCAGGGGAATTATAAAAATTAAGTTTATAACAGTGGTTATCTCTTTGGGGAAGAGAGAATTATGATAGAGGTATATGTATGTTGATGGTTTGTTTTTTTAAGCTGTCACTGCATATATAGCTATGTATTATATTATTATCTATTCATTGTATTTTTGAAAGTTAGATATATATTATTTCTAAGAAAGAAATCATTCAGGTCTTATTCCTTGCCTTATGTGGAAAAATGCTAAAATTTATCAAACAAACATAAAAAAGACCACTTTGGAAAATTTAAGATAAACTACTATACAATTACACAATTCTTGGGTTAAAGAAGAAATGAAAACTGAAATTACAAAGTTTCTTAAAATAAATTATACTTAGGGACTCACAAAAAGCAGTCTGTAATTTGGTCAAAGCCATTACTGACACGTGAAAATTAATACCCTTAAATATATTTTTAAAATAAGAATTTAAAGTAAATAAATTATACAAAGTAAATAAACTCAAGAAGTCAACAAAGGAATAAGATAAATTTGAGGAAAACAGAAGAGAATAATCAATAAGATAAAAGCAGAAGTAAACAAAACAGTAAGACAGTAAATGAATTTAATTTTAAAAAGTAGTATTTGAAAAGACCAGTGAAGCAGACAAACCCCTATCAAATCTGATTTAAAAAAGAACTGAAAATGAAATACACAACATTGAACATAAACTATAGTATATCCAGAGTTTGGAAAAGTACTCAAATATAAGAATCAGAAATCTATAATATATTGATACAGTAAGATTTTAATATAATAATCAGTTAAAAAATAATCAGTTTAAAAGGCAAAAATAATACAGATAGTATGGTCACATCTGTGTTACAAAGAAAATGATATATGTGTTGTTTAAGTTTATAGGTTTGTAAATATATTTTAAAGGCCTCACATGAAAGAAAACATTTATGACCTATAAAGTGGAACAGGATTTAATTTTTACATATCCTAGAAATCAATAAATTAAAAAAAATTGGCAGAAAATATTAAAAGGCAATTTCTAGGAAACTACAAACAAAAAAATTCCCCACCTCACCAATAATCACTAGAAATGGAATATAAATCATTTTTTCACACTCAAATTGGAAATAGTTAAATTTGGGATCCCTGGGTGGCGCAGCGGTTTGGCGCCTGCCTTTGGCCCAGGGCGCGATCCTGGAGACCCGGGATCGAATCCCACATCGGCTCCCGGTGCATGGAGTCTGCTTCTCCCTCTGCCTGTGTCTCTGCCTCTCTCTCTCTCTCTCTGTGTGTGTGTGACTATCATAAATAATAAATAAAAAAAATTAAAAAAAAGGAAATAGTTAAATTTGATAATATTTCATAAATAGGACAGGAGTCCATTACAATTGATGACAGAAGTGTATTTTGATTTAACCATTTTGAAGAACAATTCAATAGTTGCTATTAAAATCCAGTTGCTGTGAAAAAAAAAATCCAGTTGCTGTGGACCTAGTGATGTAACGTGTGCATCTCCACAGAAACCTGAATATTCACTGCAGCACTGTTTCTAATAGTGAAAAAGAGAAACAAAATTCCGATCAGTGAGATAATAGTTAAATAAATTATGGCACATTGGAGTACTACAATGGAGTAGGAGTATACAGTATAGTAAAGGATGTGGTAGATGAAGAGGTGGTACTAGCGTAAGATTCATAGGACACATAGCTGGGTGAAAAAAACAAGTTATGAAAGAATGGGTAAAAAAAAAAAGACAGAAACCAAAGTCATGCTTTAAAGAAACACACACACACACACACACACACACACACACAGACTTTAGAAATAAAGTTGTGGAATGCTGTATTCGTTTTTTGTTTTGTTTTGTTTATTTATGATAGTCACAGAGAGAGAGAGAGAGAGAGAGAGAGAGAGAGAGAGAGAGGCAGAGACATAGGCAGAGGGAGAAGCAGGCTTCATGCACCGGGAGCCCGATGTGGGATTCGATCCCGGGTCTCCAGGATCGCGTCCTGGGCCAAAGGCAGGTGCCAAACCACTGCGCCACCCAGGGATCCCCGCTGCATTCGTTTTTAAAAAGCAAACAGCACATGCATCATTATCATTAGCCTGGTTTCATAAAAAGGTTACTAGCCTAGTCTAGAGAAGCCTTCATCAGGGTCAGACAGACAGCAACTGAGTCTAGGACCAAATCCAGTGTTCTTCCACATTACATCACTCGGGATATTGGAATAAAAGTGTACTGGTTTTGTAATCCTCCTTCAGGCCTATGTTCAAATGTCAACTTTACCACTTCCTAGTTAGGTAACCTTGGGAAAAATATTCTCTCTGGACTTTAGCATTTTCAACTGTAAAAAATGGGCAAATAAATAGAATAAATAGTAACTCTACAAACTGTAAAGATGAAAACTAAATGGGAACACTTCCTTCTGCCTAGGCCAATAACATCAGCTCATCAAGAGTGTCTCCTCTATTGATTAACAGGGTCCAGAAATAGCCTTTGGCAGCTCAGCTCCATATATAAAGTTTGAGGGATCAAATGCCTCTGTGGTGCTATAAGTTGTAAGTTCTCTAAATATGTCCATGATGATAAAACTATTCCAAAGGCCTGGCATTTCTTTGAGGGTCCCATCAGCCTCATGGTCTACCACCTTTCTCTCAGCCTTCCTAACTCAGTTCCAAACATCTAGATTACACTGCATATAGTATTCTATTTATTTCTTCAGACTGATGGCTGACCCTTCTTGACAAAATCTTTATGCACTGAGCCACTGTCTTCTAGGCCTCATTCCATGACTCCCAAGACAGTTTTTCTAGACTGCAACTGAAAGAAATGAACATAACACACCATTAAGTTTGGACTATTTTACCCTAAATGAATCACCTTGAATTTAGCCAACTATATTAGTTAGGTTGGGCTCCCATAAAAAAATACCTCAGACCAGATGGCTTAAACAATAGAAATTCATTTTCTCATAGTTCTAGAAGCTACACGTCCAAGATCAAAGGGCCAGCATATTCAGTTTCTGGTGAGAGCTCTCTTTCTGGCTTGCAGATGGCACGGTCTTTCTATTTCCTCACATGGGCATATTAAGAAAGTGTGAGTGAGCTCCCCAATGTCATTTCTTATAAGGACATTAATCCTATCTGATCAGGAGCTTACTTTTGTGACCTCATTTGACCTATGACTTCCTTAGTGACCTCATTCCCAAATACTGCCACTCTAGGGGTAGAGCTTCAACATACAAATTTTAGGGGGACACATTCAGTCCATAACACCAACTATCGAGTGACTCATGTGCCCTTTCTTTCTATTCACATACAGAGGTCTCAAAAATGTTGGCAGGTCATCTCCCTCAAGCTGGCATTTTACCGTCTGGAAGAATTTGAATATTTGGAGATATTATTATGTACCCCCTCTTTTGGATCCTTTAAAAACAAACAAACAAACAAACAAAGTAAGATAGATCCTAGCATCTTTGGCCTACTTGTACCCCAATGGAGGGGTTTCCTGCCCACAACCAGCCTTGCCCTACTTGTATCACAGTTGCATCCCCTGCATGCCAGTTCTAACCCAGGTTCCTTGCCTGCCAGCACTGCCCCAATGCACACAGCTTCCAGGTTGCCAGTCCTACGTTTCCTGTTTGCCAACCTCAGCCCAGCAACTGTGGGACAAAGCTCTAGCTGTGAATCCACCTTTTCTAACAAGGCCTAAATCCCAACCTAGGGAGGCAGCTGCCCTTCCAAGTTTGTTCTCTCCTTAGGTTCTCTCCCTCAGCCCTAGAATATTCTTCTGAAATTTGATTCCTTCTCAGTAGCTAACCTCCTATAAATAGTGAAGAATTCTTCATATTGAACCTTATCTATTCAAATTACTGGGTAGTTTTCATCTTCTGACTGGCCCTTGGCACAGAATAGCTTGAGGTGAGTGTTACTGGGTGTTTCACAGTGCTGCCCTAAGTACAAGCAGAACAGAGACACACCAGAGGCAGAGAAAGAAGTCTCTGCTGCCTACAGTGTCCCGTGCTGCAAATTCTAATGGCAAAAAAAGCAATGTTTGCAAGTTCCAATACCAGCATTATAAGCAGGGTATTGAAGGGCACATTTGAAGCTGAGGCAGTAACTTGACACCTAGCATTGTAACCTTGCTGTTATCCATACACAGTCCCTATTTAACTGCATTTTTTTTTAAAAAAGGTAACATATATCAAGACCTACCTATGCGCCTGACTATTGTAAGCTCTCTGAATAATCCTGTAATATAGGGACTATTACTATTCCTACTTTACAGAGGAGGGAAATGAGACAAGTAAATTTAATTAGCATTGGCAAGGTACTTGAGTGAAAAAGCTGAGACTCAAATCTAGGTGTTCTGACTACAAAGACCACACTCTCAATCACAACACTATGTTAACTTCTGTTTCTATTGCTAAGACAAAAACAAGCTTTAAAATGTGAAGCGATTTGTTCCTTTTCTGGAGGCCACTTCCCCCACTGGTCCTGACACATCATTAGCACGGCACTGTTTCCTCTCATGCGCTTGGGTGCTGCTCTGAGCATCATCACCATTTAGACCAGAAAGCTGGTGGGCACAATGAGAAAGAAACAAAATAAGATGACAGTGGAGGAGATGCTATAAGAGGAGGAGGAAGGATATGTGGTTTAAAAATTTCCCAAACATTGAGTGGAAAAGACAAAGTGGAGTACCTCCTAAAGTGGAAGGGATCCTCAGATGAGGACAACACACAGGATCCAGAAGAGAACCCGGACTGCCCTGACATCATTGCTGAGTTTCTACAGTCATAGAAAATGGCATGTGGGACAGAAAAAATACAGGAAAATTGACTCTGATTCTGAAAATAAGGGAGAGAACAAATCAAAGAAGAAAGAAGAGTCAGACGAGCCATGAGGTTTTGCCCAGGGTTTGGAGCTGGAACAGATTATTGGAGCTATGGACTCCAATGCAGAGCTTGTGTTCTTGATGAAATGGAAAAAATCTAATGAGGATGACCTGGTCCTTGCCAAGGAAGCCAATGTCAAGTGCCCACAGGGGATCAATATTTCTATGATGAAAGGCTAACATGCCATTCCTACCTCCCAGAGGATGGTGACAAAAAAGATGGCAATAATTAACTTCTGAGTACCAGCCCCTGTCACATCTGACCATGGTTTTCAAGTGGGGAAGGAAGGAGTTTTACTTGTCTTGACACCATAGAGGTGGCCTGAGTAGATGTCCTTTGAAGAATCAGTACAGCTTTTGTGCCTTAGAGCAAGTGCTTTAAAGCCTTTCCAGCTATGTAGTTTGCACACTCATCCCAGTGCGGGGAAGGAAGAGAAAGAAATGCTGCAAGGGCAGCTCATTCTGTATGTGGCTAAGAAAAGGAGAAAGCCTTCCATAAAGGAAAAAACTTGCAGAATGAGTGTATGAGTGTAACAAACGATACTCTATATCTTCAAAGAGCATCTCCACAACACAAAGCCTGCTTTTCAAAAGTATTAGCTCTGCATTTTTATAGTGCAGTGTGTATTTAGTTTCAGCAATTTTTGGTATATTATTTGGTGGTAGGGCGGATGGAGTAGGAAGGAAGAGAAACAGGTAGGATCATTCTTGTTAAAATTTGGGGCCTGACTGGGAAAATGGTGAAACAATGGAAAGAACAACCTAATGATGATTTGGTTCTATGTCCAGAATATTTAATCTTTAAAAAAAAAATGTCACTGGTGACCTCCGTGAGGACTGTGAGAAACTGTTTAAAAGCTGTGAATACCTGAAACTTACAAGTCAAGGTATTCCCTGCCTGTGCTTAATGCTGTTCCCAACAAAGGACTATACCAGTCAATTAGTCACCAGGTGCCATTTGTGGAATGGAAACTGGTTGAGGAGGGCAAGTTTTATTGAAGCATATACCAGCCCACCATCCTGTCTTAGAGGTGCTAATTCTTGACATTGACTAGACTCTTTCTTTTTCAATTATAAAGCTATAAATATCAGCCTGTTCATCCAAGCAACTGGCTGAGGTATTTGGGGAGGGAAAGAGGGTGGTATAGAAGGTAGAACAGCAGGGGAAGAAAGGCCCATGCTCTTAGAATGGAAAACTTTTGGAGCCTGCTTTTTGAACTTGGAACTCTGAAACTACTGACAGCACAACTTCACACAATCACATTGAGAGGTGAATGATTTCAAAAGCCCTGATCTCAGAAGATTAAACTTTCATACCGGGGCAGTGGTTCACTTTAAAACACAAAACAAAGCAAAATTTTTTCTAATCCTAAGAATTACCTAATACCCAAAATGCTGTCTTGAATCATGAGATCCATCAGTTCTTGACATTGTCTAGACCTGTACCTAAAAATGTATTGTAAAATCTTTTTAGGCATGTGTTAGGTTTCTATGAAAACTTTAAATATAAACTTTGTACCACATTGTCAGTTTTTGTCTTAAAACTATAGATTTAAAAAAAAAGGTGAGGAGAAACTCTATTAGAGGCAAATGTTCTTCAATATTGCTATTAAAAAAGACAGCACACTTAGTATTTATGTCTGAAAGGAAACTAAAAACAAATATGTCAAAATGTTAACAAGTATTAATTCTGAGTGCTGGAATAACAGTTCACCCTTGAACACAGGTTTGAATCACATAGGTCCAGTGCTATAAATGTATTTTCTCTTCCTTATGACCTTCTTAACATTTTCTTTTCTGTAGCTTACATTGTTGTAAGAATAAAATAAGGTGTATGTATATGATAATAATATGCATATAATACATATCACATACAAAATATGTATTAACCAACTCTTTATATTAGAAGTAAGGCTTCTGGTAAACAGTAGGCTATTAATTGTTCAGATGGGGAGAATCAAAAGTTATAAAAATTTTTGACTTTACAGGGGGTTGATACCCATAGCCCTGCATTGTTCAAGGGCCAACTGCATATATTTATATACCTTTTAAATTTGGCAAAAACAACTTTAAAAAGAGAATGTAAGAAAAAAGCACTAATAAAAGGTATACAATCTTAAAAATAATTCAAATTTTCACTTGTAGAAATTATTATTGTAAAGGGTAAACAGGTTTTAAAAATCATATAATATTACTTAGTTTTGACAGTTTATTCCCATTATGTTGACATTTTATTTTCTGAGAGAACTTAAATGTCCCTGAATTTAACAAGAATGAAAGCCAAAATGGCATCACCTGGGACAAAGTTTATAAAACTAATGTTTTAATTTACAAAACAGATTTAAAATATATATACAATGGAATATTACTCAGCCATAACAAAGAATGAAATCTTGCTATTTACAATAACATGAATGGAACTAGAGGTATAATACTAAGTGAAATAAGTCAGAGAAAGACAGATAGCATGTGGCTTCACTCGTATATGGAATTTAAGAAACAAAACAAATAAGCAAAGGGGGGGAAAAGAGAGAGAGAGAGACAAATCAAGAAACAAAAAAAACAAATCAAGAAACAGACTCTTCACTATAGAGAAAAAACTGATGATTACCAAAGGGGAAGCGGGTGGGGAGATGGGTGAAATCAGTGATGAGGATTAAGGAGTGCACTTGTACTGATGAGCACTGGGTGATGTATGGAGTTGGTGAATCACTATACATCTGAAACTAATGTAACACTACATGTTAATTAACTGGAATTAAAATAAAAACTTAAAAAAATTTAAGTTTAGAGAGGATTAAAAGATGGGAAGATCAAAAAAAACAAGTTATAATCAAATAAATTGTTAGAAAAAATAGTGATTTTAAGATTAAAGAACTAGTATAGCTGAAATGGACCTCACAAATTCAAATATATCATCCCTAAGACATTTCATAGAATGATAACCCTGAAAGGTTAAATGACTGAGTTAGTGTTACAAAGGCAGACAGTGGTAAAGTATTAAAACTGAACCTCTTTACACACCATATCTCATTTGAGATATAAACGTTTTTAAAGGCCTAATTAATATGTACTCTCTAACTTCATTCTCAAGATTTTATACTTAAGAGAATTTTATGTGGGGATTCAGTTTCATTATCTAATAAACTGAAACATTCCCATCTAGAAAGTTCTCTAGGAAGGAAGACAAAGAAGGCTGATGCTCAAAGAAATAGATTAAGTTCTTCTCTATGTTCAAATACAGAATTATGCAGTGTTTATCTGCAGGAACCATAGCAGGTCCATAAATTTCTATCAGATTATAGAGTATACATCTGGAAAGTGGCTCTAGATCAGGTTCAAAGAGGTAGTGGTTGTACAGATTAGGCCAATGAATTTCTCCTACCACAAGGAAACATGTAAGGCTTGGGGTAGTAAAGCAGGTTCTCCTTCAGGTTTCATCAATGCAGTAAGATTATTTTTGCAGACTAAAATTTACTTAGATTGCCTGAGGACAATATAAAATCTACACCTTTATATATCATGTACATATTTTCAATTAAAATTCCTATTTAAACTTGAGGCATTATTAGTTCTTATGAGAATTAAAAAGTTATGGTTATCATGTTTGAAGTAGTTGGTGGTACAAAAATATATTAATTATATTAATGAAATCATTAACTCTTCTTTCCAGGCATACAGTTACAGTTCATTCCCCACTATCTCCAGCACTTAGATGTGGCTATATGACTCAGTTTATAAAATGTAATATGAATGGCAGTGATGTGTGTCACTTCCAGACCAGGCCCAAAAAACCTTCCCACAAGAATTCCTCTGTCCTCCACCACCCCTTTTTGGCTAGCTGGTATGTTGACATGCTAAGTAACTTTGGAAGCCACTTATTAAAGATGGCAGAGTCACTATCAGTTTAGATGCCTGAATGAAACTAGAAGGAAAGCCACATGCAGGAGTCTTCCTTTCAACCCATACACAACCCTAGGATTATTACATAATCAATAAGTCAGCTTTTATCAGGTCAACTCACTGAGACCTGAAGGTCTACTTATTAGTACAAACTAGCCTAATAAAGGCCTATTTGAATCCAATTCTGCATCTTAAATGGATCCTGAATCTTGGAGATGATGTGAATGTCTTGACAAGAAGCAGAATATGAAAACTTATAGTTAGACAATCTGGTGTTTCTTTAAAAAAAATGTATTCATTTATTTATTTGAGAAAGAGAGAGAGAGTGTGTGAGCACATGAGTAGGGGGTGGGGAAGAAAGAGAGAGGGAGAATTTCAAGCAGACTCCACTCTGAACACAGAGCCCAACATGGCATTTGATCTCATGATCCTGAGATCATGACCTGGGCTGAAATCAAGGGTCAGATGTTTAACCAACTGAACCACCCAGGCACCCCAACAATCTGATATTTCTTTCTGGAGAAGAGTAAGTACATTGTAGGACTGTGATAGATCCTAAAACTTAAGAAGCTACCCAAGGATTTTATGTGACTGAGGGTGGAATGTTTACTTTTTCAATAATCTTCCTTCATCCATAAAAACTGGTCTTAAACATACTCCCTAGTTTAACAGTTTTGTGAAACTAACTGATTCTGGTCACCTGTCTTTTATCAATCAATTTTATTTATTTTGTAATTCATTTTTATATTTTTGTCATTGAGATGATGAAGATACTCTGCTCTTCTCTGCCACAAACTTCACTTGAGTCACTGATGCTGTTAGAGGCAGATATGCCCTAGTTATATAACTTTGCCAATGGCAACTTGTAGGCATTCCTACTCACTTTTAAAGAGGACTCTGAACATAACTCATGGTTTTCCTCATCACCACAAATCATGTCAGAGAGAACGTCAACATTCAATGTTGGCCCATCTGATAACTTAGCCTCACAGTTCTCTCGCTTCCCCACTTCAAAATTCAAGGGCAAAATTCTATCACCACACTACATTATCACCTAGAACTGCTGCATTTCTTAGGCTACTGGGCACTGCTAGAAAAAAATCAAGGACTCTAAACTCTAAACTCCTTTCTCTAGTTTTGCAAGATGATATCTTCATTCCTATGGAACGAGAAGTGAGGGAGAGATAAAGGTAAATTTTGTTATGAAGAAGTAATAAACTGAGCAAATTTACTTCTGATCATTTTCTCTGTGAAAATGGAGGTCATCTGCTTGAGACAGACAGAGAGGTATGCAGCAGGTAGAGTGAAAGACAACATTTTGAAGTAGCTGTTGTAGGATTAGAAATATAAGTATTAGAGACATCTAAAAAGATTGTTAAACATAGCTCCTCATTATAGGTTTCCGTTTCTCAAAAGTTTATACCTAGATAGAATTTCTGAATTATTAGGCATGTGCATCTTCAACGTCAACTTATTTTCCAAAGATTTTGTACTCCTACTGAGTATGAGAATTTTTGTTGCAAAAGTTATTGTCAATTTTTTTTTTAATTTTACCAATCTGATTGGTAAGAAATGATACTTTGTTATGGCTATAATTATATTTCACTATGGTTATAATTATATTTTCCTATTATTAATGATGTTGATCATTTTTTCATTTGTTTAGTCTTCTGAGTAACTTTCTCTTGAATGGCCTGTTGAGACTCCCTGTCCATTTTTTTATGATGTTGTCTTTTTTAAAAAATGATTTGCAGATCATTGCTTTTTGGATACATATGCTTTGCAAATGCCATGTATTACATATGTTATAAGTATCTTCTGTCATTCCAAGACTTTTATTTTATAGATACTTTTGCTTTAATGAAGTGAAGTATAACAGTATTTTCCATTCTAGATTGTGTTTTGTTTTAAAATCCTCCCACCACCGTATGCCAAAATTTTGTCTTCACATATATATCCCTCTACGTAGCTTTAAGTTTTGTGGGTTTTTTTAATCACATTTAAGATTCCAATCCACCTGTATTATTATGGCATGAGGTAGACATCTAATTTTATTTTTGTTTCCCACATAGAACACTTTACCTTCAATCAAGCCTTACTGTCTTACATATCATTGTTCAATATTTGAGGTCCACCTTGTTTTAACTCCTTTCAACATAGTAATAATTACCATTTTAGTTGTAGTATATAGTCAATGTTTAAGAATTCATTTTTTTATCAATTTTTAAATTCACCATTGCTTCTTGAATTTCACCCTTCATTTTATGTTCCTGTTTTCCTCATATGATGATCTGAAAGTGGTAAACTGTCCCAATCTTTCAAAAATGAATTTATTTTACCCTCCTTCCTTAATGACAATTTACCTAGGTATAGAAATCTAAGATGACAGTTATTTTTCTCTCAGCATTTTGAAGACAATATTATACTGTCTTCTGGCTCCTATCCACCACACAAGTTAGTCTTCAATCAGGCCAACTAATATACCTTTGTACACATCTGTCCTTCTTCCCTTTATCTTTAATCTTACAGTTTTACTGCAATCTGACTAAATACATATTTATTATTTATCCCAACCAGGACTGTTTATGCTTCCTAAATCTGGGGATTAACATCTTTGTTCCTTTTGAGGACTGTTCAACCACTCCTCTTAGAATGTTGTCTCTCTCATTCTCTCAGTCTATATGCCCTGGTAGACAAATTTTAGACCCAGGCTATTTTTCATGTCTATTGAATTCTCGTTAATATTTACCACTTCTTTAAAAGTGTGTTACATTCTGTGTAGTTCCTTCAAAATTATCTTCTGGATTCCTAAATGCCTCTTCAGTTACGTTTTATATGCTGCCTTAACTATCGAGTCTTCATGAACTATTTTTACATGGAAATTCTTTATTGATTCTTTTTCATACCAATTTTTCATTATCTTTAATCATTTTGCATACTACTTAACTTACAGATTCAACCAAATTATCCTAATATTTAATTGTTAGGAATCCACTCAGTTTATTAACACTTTTGAAATAAAACTTCATATATTTTTGTACTTTTGGATTACGAGCTTACCCTATTCCAGACCTTCTCTGTAAGAATTACAAATGGTCAGTGTTCAAAGGTATTTTCCTCCGAAAAAGTTTTGTATTTCTTTCTGGCAATGATATCAGCTCTTTCTCTGAGTAACATAAGTTCTAACTCTGAACTTATATGAGGTGGTAAGAAGCCATGTTTATACATTCTCAGATTTTTTTTTTTTCGACTTGGAATCCAGGCAGACATCGTCAGGTTTCCCTCCATCACACTAGGAGAATGATTTTTTCTAGTCCATTTTTTAAAAGAGGGCTCTGAGTGTTTCAGTTTCAACTTCCCAAGGTCTTGTTTCTATCCCCAAACAGGCATTAAAATCCAAGTCCCTACAGTTCTATGAATAATAACTCACTGCTTACCCAAGTAAGCCACAGCTCACACTGTTCTAGTTACTAGTTTCCTCTTTATTTCTGCCCCTGGCAATTTCCCTTAATTTCTTATGAGTACAGTATGGCATTTATAAGGAAGTTTAAAATATTTTTGTGACAGTTTATATAGTATGCTATATTATTAGAACCAGAAGTCTAAATCATTTTATTAAATGGACATTCCATAATTTATTTATGAGCATTTTAATTTAATTTAAAAGCCATTTAAAAAAAAGACAATTTTCCTAATAAAGTATACTTCACACCTGAGACTGATAAGTATCTATTACTTATTCTCCAGTTTTTCCTTAGAAAGAGAACTCTGATTTTCAGCTAGGCACAATAGCACACAGAATAAAGATTACATTCATCGGGCTTTGTTGTAGTTATATAAGCTAAGTAAAAATGACAATTTAGACTAAATTCTGGCCAGTAAAATGTAAATGAAAGTGCTTGTTGAGACTTCCTGAAAGGCCAATTAAAAGGCGCTGACTTGGGCAGCTCAAGTGGCTCAGCAGTTTAGTGCCACCTTCCGCCCAGGGTGTGATCCTGAGACCCGGGATCGAGTCCCGCATTGGGCTTCCTGTATGGAGTCTGTTTCTCCCTCTGCCTGTGTCTCTGCCTCTCTCTCTCTCTCTTTCTCTCTCTCTCTCTCTGTGCCTCTCATGAATAAATAAATAAAATCTTAAAAAAAAAAAAAGGCGCTGACTTTGCTATACAGGGCCCAGATAGATTTCAAGCTATCTGCTCTTGATGGCACCTTGCTTTCACTTATTTCAACCAATGTTATTTCCATAATCTCTAATCCCTGAGTTTAAAGCTGCTGTAGAAGGCATTCATAAGTAGAAATGGGCACACTGATCATTGTAGAGGGAGGAAGTAAGGGATAGGAGAGGGAGGAATCTCTATATTTTCCCAAGCTAAACAATTACATGAAGATCACAGTCACTTTTGCATTAGGATGTAGTGCTGTGAGTGAATCAGCAGGATACCAAGATGCCTTCAGAGATTTTTCTAGGTTAGGTACCTCTGACTCCTCTGTCTGTGAATACCTTGATCCTAGTATTAGTACCAAAAGAATTAAACTAACTCCCTAGGGAACCACTCTGCTATTCTACAACTAAGAAAGCACAACTACATATAACTTGAATTTTACAATATATTTAAGAATGCCACTTTCTCAAAAAGAAAAGAAAAGAAAAGAAAAATGGCACTTTCTCTGTAGAATCTAAGAAACCCTCCTTAATAAGACACATCATCAAAATATGAAAGAGACATGTTTCTAGAACTTCCCTACCAGCCTATAATCAAATACACTCTCGGGTACCTGACTAACTTATGTTCTTGTTTATCTGACATCCAGATAATCCCTCTATGGTTCACTTCTCCATATCCTTCCAATTTCACCATTCTTTTGAAGATCAATGTGCAACCCAATCTCCAGCTTTAGCCATGTTCTGTATTCTGTTGGGCAAAAGATGTGGGTAAAACACCAAAGACACAGAGTGCTACTCTCCTATAATTTGCAAGTTTGCCTGCTCCCCTGCAGTTTTACAAAAATTTCAAAATAACTACCATAGTAATTCAAGATAAGTTCTAGATTTTAGTGATACATATGAAATATTTTTGATAATTAAATATTTAGTTCACAATAGCACCCAGTATTTGTACTTCTAACAAAATTTAGAATACTAGGTCAAAGTACCAATTACAAATTTTAATATTACTCCCCAAATAGGTTGTATTCACTTTGATTAAGTCTGTGTTAAAAACCACTTGAATCAAAATTCTTATCTTTCATGATGATCAAGTAATCACCAGGGCTGGCAGATCAGAAGAGAACATGACAGGCTTATGTGACAGTTCATGTACATAGTCCTGGACCAAAAGGTTACTAAGTCTGTATTCTTTACTAGAAGGACATAAAATCCTAATATGATCCATTTATTTGGAGAGCAATCAGTATGGAGAAAGCCAGATGACAACAAAAGTTCAAGTTACACTCATCTCCTTTCACCACAAATCCTAGTCTAAAAGCTGCCTATGATTGATTGCCCATAGGACTCTATTATTACGTTTGATGGTAGTAACAGCTTCAAACCTTTCTTAATTTTCTGGGGATGATAAATGAGTGTGCTTGTATATATATATGGAGAATTACAAGTCACATTTTATCTTCAGAATAGTAAGAATAAAATTAAAGTACATTTGACCCTTGAACAATGCGGGGGCTAGGGGCACCAAATTCTGTGTAGTTGAAAATCTATATATAATTTTTAATTACCCCTAAACTTAACTACCAATAGCCTCCTGTTAACAAAAAGTCCTACCAATAACCTGAAAGTCAATTAACAATTATTTTCTATGTTATATGTATACATACTGTATTCTTACATCAAGTAAGCTAAAGAAAAGACAATATATTAACAAAATCATAAGGAAGGAAAAATACATTTACAGTACTGTATTTATGGGGGGAAAAATCTGCCTATAAGTGGACCTGCACAGTGCAAAAAACTCCTGTTGTTCAAGGGTCAACTGCAGTTGGAAGAAGTTTAGATGATCCTATTCCACTATAACTAATTTTAACAGGTTGAAGCTACCTTAAACTGCATGTAACCAGGATGCCTGGGTGGCTCAGTGGTTGAAGGTCTGCCTTCCAGCTGGGGCATGATCCTGGAGTCCCACATCAGTCTCCCCGCAGGGAGCCTGCTTCTCTCTCTGCCTGTGTCTCTGGCTCTCCCTCTCCGTATCTCTCATGAATATATAAATTAAAAAAAAAAAAGAAAAAAAGACATTTAAACTGGATGTAACCTATGGGAGCCTTTCTGACCTCATGTGAAGCTGGTTAGAAAAAATCTATTTTGGGGATCCCTGGGTGGCGTCGCGGTTTGGCGCCTGCCTTTGGCCCAGGGCGCGATCCTGGAGACCCGGGATCGAATCCCACATCGGGCTCCCGGTGCATGGAGCCTGCTTCTCCCTCTGCCTGTGTCTCTGCCTCTCTCTCTCTCTCTCTGTGACTATCATAAATAAATAAAAAATTTAAAAAAAAAAAAAAGAAAAAATCTATTTTGAATTGTTCCCAAGCAGTCTGAATAATCTATTAGATCCTTCCAGAGAAAGGGATAATCCAAATATCTCATTTAGTCCATATATATATATATCAATATTAATATATTGATATATATATATATCAATCAGATAGATACCATTCTTATCAGAAAGCAGAAAAATTGAATTATTTAAAATTCTCTTATATATACTTTCTATATTCTACATTCTGGAGCTGGAGTGTTAAATGAGTAAAAGGTAACTTAGTGAATGGGGAAAAAGCAGAAAACTTGGATTCTACTCTCCAATTTAGAAAAATAACTTTTCAATGAACAAAAACTATGCTAATCAATTAAATGATACAGCACTAAATTTTCACATTTTACTTTGCTTATATAATCAATATGTCAAAGCATAAAGGAGTAAGGGGTTACTTAAAAAGAAAGATGAAAAACATATCTAGAGAATCCTGTTGAGTACACAAATGACTAGGCATTTTCTTTAATGCTAGATAGATGCTGTAAATAAAACTTGTTTAATTTTTTTAAACACATTTTTCTTCATCACAAGTATTTACACTATTAAACAAAATAAAGTTACTTAAATTCTTAGTGTTTGGTACAACAATCACAGGAGATCAGTGAAAACTAAGTCTCTAGTTTAAACTCGCCCATCAAGTTTAAATAATAAAATAAAATCTCTAGTGCATTATAAGTTTGGCCTATTTCCTACATAAGTTAAATATTACATCATGGGTAAAAAAGTACTAATCAGATCATATTACTAAGGCTTATACATCCTAAGAAGTGGAGTAACATAAACAAGACTTAAAATAGCAAAAGCTGTGACCATGTAGAAATATCCATTGAAAAACTTCTACATTTCCTGAGCAAGTTAAAAACTCATTTTATCATTTAAAAATTCATATTCAACCTTGCAAATACAAAACATGAGCAAATTAAAAGATTTCATGGTCTTTTACTCTGTTTAACAAACAAAATAGTTGTTTGTTTTTTTAATGGCTATTTCCATTCACCATTCTTTTCCAAAATCTCTATCTATAATGGTTAACCTACAAATTTCTATTATCTTGCTCTCAGAAGATGACATCACCTTCTATTTCACAGTGAAAATAGAAACCATCAGGCAGGAACTCTTTCAACCATTTGCCGCTAAGAATGTGTAATCTTTGTGTCCTCCCATCCCTTCTTCCTATTACACTGGAAATGGCATTGTTCCTACTATCTAAGATTAAATTCTTCCCTTGTGCTTTAATATTTATTTCCCATCTATACCTTGGTTCTTGGTAATTTATCCCCTCTCCTTCCTTTGGTTTAGTGTTCCTCTTCTTTCGTTCAACATTTAAACACATTTAAAGGTCTTTCATCTTAAAAAAAAAAAATCAATTCTATGTCCCTATGTTCTATGTTCTACGTTATTCTCCCCCTTCTCCCCTTCATGGCCAAATTTATAAAAGCATCTCAACACTTACCTCATCTTGCCCACATCACCTTTTCTTTACCTTTACTCCAGAATTTAATTTTCACCTACCAGATCTCACCAAGATCATCCCGGACCTCCTTATTGGTAAATCCAGTGAACACTTCCTATTGCTCATTTAAGATGAACTCCTCTGGTAGCACCCACTGAAACTGACTACAGTACTTCTTATCAGTACTTCTATAGTACTTTGTTGGCTTCCATGACTCTCCTGGCTATGCCAGTCTAGACATTACTTCTCAGCTTTCTGCAGGGTTCCATTTTCCTGACAGTTTTTTACATCACTGATGCTCACCAGGACTCTTTCCCTAGGTGCTTTACTCTTCATGTTCTACGTATTCTGAACAATGTCATCCATTCATAGAACTTCCAACACTTGGTGATTTCCCAATCAATTGCTATCACACAGATTTCCCTCCTGAGCTTCTGACCTGGGTATCCAACTGGAAACTTCCCTACGGCTATCCAGAAGATACCTTGATCCACTGTACAAGTTAATAACATCATTGATGTCCACTGCCCCCAACTTTTTTTTCTCCTGAGGGTCTAGTCTCAGTGAACACTCACAGCCTAGCCAGTGCCCAAGACAAAAACTTGAGTACCCATCTCAAACTCATACCTCTCTCATTCTAAAATCCAGTCAACTACCAATTCTGTTGATCTGATGAGCTCTTGAATCTCTCTCCAATGCAGCAACTTCTCATTGCTTCACTGCTGTTTCCCTAGTAAAGTCATAATCATTTCTTGTCTAAAGAAATAGTATGAGTAAAAACTGTTTGACATGCATTTTTTAAATTACAGAATATAGAGAATGATATCCTCTCACATTCTCATCTAAGAAGTAAGAGCATTTTACCTGGTCTCCTCCTTTCCAGCACTGTATCCCTCCCTCTACTTCCCTGTCCAGTCAAAGAATATTCCTAAAATGTAGATTTGATTATATCATCCTCATGCCTAAAAATTTGTCAATGCTTCCCTATTGCTCTTAAGGTAGAGTTCAAACTCCTTGATAAGCATTAGCAGATCTTGTACTGTCTACCTCCTGGTTACATTTCTGGCCTAAAGTCGGTCTGATCACTCCTGCCTCAAATTCTCTGCTATACAGACACACTGATCTTTCCATTCTGGAAACACACCATGCTCATTCCCACACACGTTATTTCCTCCTGGAACACATTTCTTCACCCGCTTTGCCTCCCTGTTTCCCCAACAATTCCTACCCATCCTTTAAATCTCAACTTAGATATATCTTCCCCTTGGAAGCCACACTTCACATTGCAAGCCTGGTTATAGTCCCTCCTGCGTGATCCCCCCTATTTTTCCCATCGCATCACTTTACCATACTGCATTACAATTATTCTATATCTTCACTAGACTGTATGCTACAAAAGGACAGGAGTTTAATTTCATCCACCACTAAATCTCCAATACTATATTTCAATAAACATTCCTTGAGTGAAGTATTTGAATGAATAAATGGATCAGTGGGAAAGATAGATAAATTGTTTCTAAATTGGACATGAGATGGAAATTTTGATTTTTATGATGTGAAATTGAAAATAACTGCTTAATACATGAATCTTAAAAAAATTAATCATTTGGATAGACTCATATACTCATATACATATACTTCCCTAATACTTTTCCAGGACCAGGAAAGGTACTACTCTTTACACATTAAGGGCCATTAACATAATATATACTATTTAAAAGAGAAAGAAGTGGAGGGGGAAGAGATTAAAGGAGCCATTTGGTGACAGAACTGCTACACTGACAACAATTAAGAAATTTAGAAAACTGGTATGGGAATCTGGTGGTCAACAGTTTATATATATAATTTCACACAAGCAACCACCTCATAAAAAAACATTAAAGTATTTAAGACTAAGGACTCTAAAGAGAATGAATCTGTTGTCTTCTCATATGCTTAGAGAAAGAAGAAAACAAAAATGTATGCGGTATGCATCTATTATCTAATGAAATTGAAATTAGTTACTAAATTTACATCTACTACTAATGCTATGACTCAGTGTCTAATCATTAATCCTCACAGATAACACAAAGAGGTAATACACCCATTATTTTATCTGGCATTAATTTTCTAATCTTTAAAGTCATGTGCATATTTGTATGGATAAGGTGATTCTGTGAAAGCAAGCTTGCTAAAGAACTGTAATAATAAAATACTGTAATTTATTTCAAGATTTAGAATTCATTCATTGAATTATTAAAATCATTTGAGCTACAAAGCTTATGTGCTTTATGGAGGATGAATGAAGCCTCCCTCAGAGAAGCTTCAAAAATTTAGGGCTTGGGAATCGCTGGGTGGCCCAGCAGTTTAGCACCTGCCTTTGGCCAGGGGCGTGATCCTGGTCCCAGGATCGAGTCCCATGTCGGGCTCCCTGCATGGAGCCTGTTTCTCCCTCTGCCTGTGTCCCTGCCTCCCTCTCTCTGTGTCTCTCATGAATAAATAAATAAAATCTTTAAAATATACACACACACACACACACACAAAAACCCTTAGGGGTAATATAATTGTTTTAATAATCTCAAATGTCCGTTTTAATCTATAGGTAGAAAATGACATCCATTTCTCAAAAATTATTAAGGATAAATTATACATTCAACCAATAAGAAGGAAGCTACATTTTACTTTACTTGGGATTCATAAACAGTCCAGCCCCAAATTATATAAACAGAATTGCATGTGAGATGTGAGAATCAACTAAGAAGTCACATTAAACCCAAATACTATTTACCTGAATTCCAATTCAAAATACAATTCAATGTTTTTATCATTTTTTAATGTGATTATATAGACCAAAGAAAAAAACCTGTATATACCTTCATTCAAACTGATTGTTGTGGATTATTTGACAATTTCCAAGTCTTAGAAAAGAACTACAGATGAGAATTTTTTAAAAAAGTTAAGTTCAAAGTCATGACATTTCATTTCCTGATTCCCAATGTGGATCTGAATAAAAAACATTCATAAAATGTTGTAACTATCTTTCACTGCAACCAAGACAAAAGGTGTATGCACTTTTATATAACTAACTCCTAGCTTGGTATAACCAGAAATAGGACTTTTTTTCCCAAAAATTCATCCAAATTTTATTCTGTGATTTACTTAGAAAAAAAAACCTACACTCAAGTCATTGTGTGTGAATCTATAACATGGTCAGGCCACTAGAAGAAATGTAGGTTAGAATCTGGTCCATTTGCCATGGAGTGATTCAGAAAGCAAAGAGAAGGGATCGCCCACCTAGTTTAGCTATTCTACACAAAAGTAACCTATCCTCAGTTTTACATCTATGTGGCTTTCCTCAGTCTATAAAAAGTTAGGAATCTTCTCCATTTACACATCTGGCAAATTCTTCAATATTCTGGGAAAAAATAAACATAACTTTGTCTCAATATGTGCTGCCTTAAAAAGAGGTTGGGAAAAATATACAGTGAAAGAAATAAAAAAAATTCATGATTATTAACAATTATAGAACTATACCAAAGAGATACAAATACTGTTCTTGAAAGCAAAACTATGTGTAAGTCATAAAATAGATGTGTTCTGTACAGTAAGTAAAATATGGATTAAAGTGTATTAAGCAACCAAACTTTTTTATTTTGGACCTAAAACTAAAACGCAGTTATAGAACAAAAATTTCCCACTACTAAAAATAATGTTTTAAGGCTAAAATTGTAAAGTTCCAAACAGAATCTTGTCACCATCTCTTTATAGTATTAATAAAGTTCAAGGCCATGTCTACTGAAAAATTTTGGCAAGCCAAACTTCACAATTAAAATAAATATAGTGTCACGTGACTGGTCTTCCAAAGCCTGGAATTTTGACCTTGACTGAAGTCTTCCGAATTCTAATGCTATAAATAACCAGCATTTAGCTGAACAAAATATTAAACTATTAATTTTCACAGAATGTGGTTGTGGCTTTTCTTTTTTTTTTTTATTTATTTATGAGAGAGAGAGAGAGAGAGAGAGAGAGAGAGAGGCAGAGACATAGGCAGAGGGAGAAGCAGTCTCCATGCCCCTGGAGCCCGACGTGGGACTCGATCCCGGGTCTCCAGGATCGTGCCCTGTGCCAAAGGCAGGCGCTAAACCGCTGCGCCACCCAGGGATCCCCCAGTTGTGGCTTTTCAATGCATATGTCCCATGCAAATGTTTAGCATGGGCTTATACACTTGACAAATATTTATTGTGTGTCTACCAGGGCTAGGCCCCTTATCAAGCAATGAAGATATAAAGGAGACCAGGACCAATACAATGTCTCTCCTTACAGGGCTAAAAAAGCAGAGAAGACAACAAATAATTGCAAAAAGTCATCACCTAGGAGGAGAGGATAAGCAGAGGCATTTCAATAACTATAAAGTAAGGGAAAGCCTCCTGGAGGACGTTGAGAGGCAATGTCTTAAAAACAAAAATCTTCTGTTGGGATATATATATATATATATATATATATATATATACACATACACACAATGGAATATTACTCAGACATCAGAAAGGACAGATACTTATTGTTTACATCAACATGGATGGAACTGAAGGTATGCTGAGCGAAATAAGTCAATCCGAGAAAGACAATGGTTTCACTCATATGTGGAATATAAAGAAACAGCAGTGAGGATCATAGGGGAAGGGACAGAAAACTGAATGGGAAGTCACCAGAGAGGGAGAAAAACCATGAAAGACTCTTAACTATAGGAAACAAACTGAGGGTTGCTGGAGGGGAGTTGGGTGGAAGGATGGGTAATTGAATGATGGGCATTAAAGAGGGCAAGATGTGATGAGCACTGGGTGTTAGATGCAACTGATAAATTATTGAACACTACATCTGAAACTATGTATCATATGTTGGCTAACTGAATTTAAATTTTAAAAAAAAATCCTCAAGGCTATATTAACAGAACTGTATATCTGTAAGTTACTGCTATTCACGCCTATCAGTTAAATTCTGTATTCTCATACATGTACAGGTTAATTTATTGCTAGGCTTATGCTCAGCATAACATGCTGCTTAAAAGAGGTTTTATAAATCAAAGGTTCTTATAGCTTTAAAGCACAAAAGGAATCATTTCTACCACTTCAGGAAAATCAAATGAGCAAAATGAGTAAAGTGGCAATTAAATACTTCTGAAAAAATGGCAGACCTCATGAGTTTCTTTCAACCTCTTCCTCTCTTAACCATATGAAAATTACAATAAAGGTAATCTTTTAAAAAAAAAGATAGAGACATAAAAGAACTAAGAAAGAGAAAAGGAGACTAAAACATTCAAGAGAATTCATCAAATTTTTATAAAATGGAAGAGATGGAGGAATGATAATTGATGTAGGGGGGGCAGAGGCAATACCTGAGTACTGTGGAGAAGGAAACCAAAGGGAAATAAGCTGACTCAAGATACAAACCCTAGGAAGGATAAGGCCTTGGGGATACAAGGAGTTGTGAAGTCAGAGTAGGTGTTGGGGCTGAAAACAGAGCATTAGATAATAATACATAAGAACATCAATAGATTATCCTCCCTTTCCCCCCACAGGCTCTCACATACAGGCACATATGCATCTGCATCTAGATTACAGCTCCTCCACCCTTTCCTATTCTTTGGAGAAACTCAATGACACCAAAGAAAAGGACTTATAAAACACTTATAAAACATTATAAAACACTTATAAAACATTTTGGGGCACCTGGGTGGCTCAGTTGGTTAAGCATCCGACTCAAGATTTTAGCTCACATCATGGTCTCAGGGTTGTGAGATAAAGCCTGGCAACCAATAGAGTTTCCAAAAAAAGATCACGCCCAGTGTAGTGTATGCTTAAGATTCTCTGTCTCACCCGTCCATCCCCTCTCCCTCTCTAAAATAAAACAAAAACCAAAGAACACTGACATTTAGATGCTACTCTATTAAAAAGGCCAGATCACCAAATGAAAAGCCATTCTCACGTATAACTAGCTTCTGAGTAGCTCTCAAATATAGAGATGCAACAACCACGGATATGTGAGGAAAACCCTAAAAATGAAAGTGAGGGCTTAGAAAATCAAACAGGAATAAAAACGAACCTGGAAGAAACAACACAATGCTTGAAGTGGAAGACAATTAAAAAACAAAACAAAACTATGATTAATATCCTTATACTAGAAAGAGAAATTTAGCAGCCATAAAATAAAATAGAAGGCTATACCACAGGAACATTAGAGAACAAAAAATAGTTTAGAATTAAATTAGGATAGCAGAAACAAAACTTTCAATAGGACAGATGAAAGACAGAATCAAAGACATCACCCATTAAAGCAAATAAGCAAGATTAAAAAATTAGAAGATCAGAATTAGTTTAGGATCTGTCAGCAAGTTTAACTTCAGACTAATAGAGGTTCCAGAAAAAGAAAAAAAGAGAAAATGAAGGGAAACTGTCAAAGAAGTAATACAAGAAAAGCATATACTTTCAAACATGAATTTCTATATTGAAAGCAGTCTCAAGTTCCTAGCACAATAAATGAAAACACGCCCACAAAAAGCTCTTTATTGTGAAAGTTTCAATACCAGGGGTAAAAAGAGATCATAAACGTTTTCAAAGGGGAGGAAAGACTGATTGCAAAATGAATAACAATCAGAATTGTATGATTAGAGACTTGGGAAGAGTCAGAGGCCTCTGGTATTATTTGTAGAGGAATTTTTATAAACCCTAAGCAATTACACCATGTAAGTATAAATAAGTAATTAAAGGAATAAAATTACAAAAACAAATTTATTGAATGCTTACATGATAGATGTACAATTCTAACTATCCTTCAATTCTATTTAAAATGTATTAATTCGGGGATCCCTGGGTGGCTCAGCGGTTTGGCGCCTGCCTTTGGCCCAGGGCGCGATCCTGGAGTCCTGGGATTGAGGCTCCACGTCCCGGCATGGAGCCTGCTTCTCCCTCCTCCTGTGCCTCTCTCTCTCTCCATGTCTATCATAAAATAAATAAATAAATCTTAAAAAAAATAAAAATAAAATGTATTAATTCATTTAATTTTCATAACTATGAGGAAAACACCAGGAAGTGTGGTCTCTTAAAAACTACGTGATACTATGTCTCAACTTTAAAAGTAAAATTAATTTTAAAAAGAATACTGGTTTTTTTAAGGTAATATTGTTTTAATGCTCTCTACCTTCTTTTTTTTTTAAGATTTTATTTATTTATTCATGAGAGACACACACCACGAGAGAGAGAGAGAGGCAGAGACCCAGGCAGAGGGAGAAGCAGGCTCCATGCAGGGAGCCCCATGTGGGACTCGATCCTGGGTCTCTAGGATCCCATCCTGGGCCAAAGGCAGGTGCTAAACCGCCGAGTCACCCAGGGACCCCCTGGTTTGGGGTTTTGATGGATAGGTGATACCTGGCAGCAACCTCTGAGGTCCCGATGCATCATGACAGCATCATCTCGGTCTTCCCAACAGCTGCGTGAACCCCCCCCCCCGCCCCGACCGCCTGGCCTACGCCTGGTGTCACTCACTGGAGGTGCCGATCGGGGGCCGCGCGCCTCACACTGCGACAACCTGCAGTGCCCGCTGTCACGGCGGCCCACAGCCCCAAGCGCACCGGCACGACCGTCGCGCCTTCCCTCCCTCCCGGCGCTCAGGTGCACCTGGCAGCCCTTCCCTCGGGCGTCACCTGCGCCCCCCCCCCCGCCCGCGCACGCGCTCACGCACCTACCGTTTCCTTGGCAGCCGCGACCGGGATGGGCAGCAGCCCCCGGGCGCGGGGCGGGTCCTCCGGGTCCGCGGCCGCGCTGTCCGAGGCGCGCCCCGGGGCGGGCGCCCACGCGGAGTCGGCCCTCGGGTCCCCGTACAGCTGGTAGCACACAAGGCCGACCAGACCCCCGCCGGCCGCCGCCGCGATGCTCAGCTCTCCCCAGCGCCTCCGCCGCCTCCACGCCGCCTCCGCCACAGCCCCCTCTTCCTCCTCCCGGCAGGAGAAGGGCCGGCCAGGCTGGCCCGGGGCCGTCCCCGCAGGCCGCCCCCACAGCCCGGGAAGGGGGTGGTGGGGGGAGGGCGGAGGCGGCAGCCGCGGCGGCGGCCACAGGAGCCTCCGCAGCGCAGCCATTGCGGGAGCTGCCCGCACCGGCGCTGGGAGGGGGCGGGAGCGGAGGGGGCGACGAAACCTCGCGAGAAGTGGGTGTGCGGAGGCGCGAGGCTGTGCGAGAGCGACCCCTGCGACCGTGCGGCCCGGGCCCCTGCCGCCCGCCTGCCGCTGGGCGCGACCCGGGGTCTCGGGCGGCGGGTCCCGGGGAGGGGGCGGGGCGGGCCCACCGTCCCCCCGGCGCCCCGGAGCCCGAGTGCGCCCGCCCCGGGGCAGCACCTGACTGCGCGAGAAGCCGACACCGCAGCGCACGGCCGGGTCAGCAGACGGAAAGAGCCGTCGGTGCGGGGTCTGCGGGGCGGGAGACCGCCCCGGCCCTCGAGGGCGTCCAGAGCGTCCTGATCTTCAAGGTCGCGAAAGTTTTCGTGATTGCACCTTCAGGTGTCAGGTGTTAGCGTGGCCCAGGTCAGAGGCTGTTGTGACTGCACAGTGACAGCAGTCCAGGGGGGAAGGCTAACATTTTTGGGTTACAGTTAATTTTTGTTTAAGATTTTATTTATTTATTCATGAGAGACAGAGAGAGAGAGAGAGAGAGAAACAGAGGGAGAAGCAGGCTCCATGCAGCGAGCCCAACGCGGGACTCGATTCCGGGTCTCCAAGGTCACGCCCTGGGCCCAAGGCAGATGCTCAACCGCTGAGCCACCCGGGGATCCCCTACACTTAATTAATGTTTTTTGAAGAAAACGTTACCATGCGTAGGGTCACCAATTCAGCAAATTAAGTGCATGGGACGCTATTGGTATCAATATGAAAAATAAGTGTGACCGTGTCAGCTTTATTGTTGCGACTCCTGTTTGCTACCCTGTCAGTGTCACTTCCATGAGAAAGTATATGTGGCATTCTTCCCGGTTTCCTACCCCTGAGCCCAGTTTTGGTTAAGTGAGTAATGCTAGCTTTGGTCTCTGCTCTGGAATGGTGCTGGGAGCTCCTAAAATATTGTGGGTCTAGGGGTGGGAACTACAGAATCCAGTTGTCTCAATTGAGCTGCAGTCACAAGGGAATATGACTAAGGGCAAACAAAATGAGGTTTTCTGACCTAGATCCTGCCAGCCCCTTGCCTATAGGTAATTCATAAGATAACACCTCAGTTACATCTCGTTTTAATATAGGTTATTGGAATTTTCACTGAAAATGGTAAACAGAAAAAACCCTATGAACAAAAATGTGCTTATTTTAGGATGCCATCTTTCTGTTTCTTTTACTTTTATCCTGTTTATATATAATCGATGCCATGAGGAAGACCCACTAGTTCCTTGTGTTCTCACTAAAGATTCCTCACATTTCTGTCTTCCCTGAATTTTGGAAAGTTTTAGTATTCCCAAAGAAACATTTATTCTCTGGATATAATATATATATATATATATATATATATATATATATATATATATATATAACACAGTCCTTCTTCTGGCATTGTTTACTTTGAACTCAACACAATTTCCAGATTTACTCATAAATTTCCAACATGGCCTAATGACAAAATTCTTGGACAGACTGATGAATTTTTATTACTTGCATATTAAAAGCTGAGTAGCTCTAAGGAGAATTGAGGAGGTAACACAAAAGCATTGTATTACAGATCAGGAAAATGACAGAAATTCTCCATCTGAGATGGCTTTCAAATAAATATGTATTTTCTTTCTAGTTTAAATAGATTGAATGCTCTCCTGCAAGTCATTTCTCTGGCTAGAAACCAAGGTCTGCTGTGAGAGTTGCTGGATAAAGGTTTGTCAAATACAGAGCTTTGGATAAAGCTCTCTCTGTATGCAAAAGTTGATCTAATTATAACTTTCCATAGTACTTTTCCTCTAAAAGCAAAATTTCCTTAAGAACATTGCTTTCTTCTCATATTTGATGCTCTGTGACTACATAAAAATAACCATATTCCTTTAGTACCTGTGTATTTTAGAAAGTTTACTTCTCGGGAAAAATTATAGGAGAACGATAGTAGGAGTTTTGGACTTTTTGCAGATTAAAGATAATATTAGATCAATGTAGGTTTAGTCCAATTTCCTTCAACTTTTATGTCAATTCCCTTGCACATTAATAACATCCAAGAAGTGTCCCTATTCCACAGTGAGAGTCAACAATTCACTTTTGTTCACTATGGTCTAAGTAAAAATAAATGCTCTGGAGCATTTTAAAATGTTACAACAGCAAGAATAAAGCCAAAGAAGTTTTTACAAGAAAGCATATTTATCAACATAGAGTGATAAACTAGGCAGCAAAAGATTTGGACTCTTGGTTTTGCTATATAATTTTGCTACATCCTTGCATAAACTTACAATGTTTTAGAAGTCACAATTTACTATGAAATAATGAAATTGAATAGGTGGTCACTTTCTGAACCCATGGTCCTTATACACCAAAATGCTCCAAGCTTACCAGTAAAGCAAATATAAATACTTTAGGATATTTTTCACATATAATTTCTCTTTTAAAAATCTATAAATGCCTTGCAATTGCTTTAATTCTTTCCTATTAAAATTCCATACTATGACCTAATTATTTTATCTTTTCACTACTTTTTTTTTTAAGATTTTATTTATTTATTCATGAGACACACGGGGTAGCGGGGAGGGGGTGGCGGCAGAGACCGAAGCAGGCTCCATGCAGGGAGCCGGATGCGGGACTCAATCCCAGGACTCCAGGATCACGCCCCGGACACCCAAGGCGGCGCTAAACCACTGAGCCACCGGGCTGCCCATCTTTTCACTACTTTTTAAATTGCAAATAAACAAGTAACTGTTATATTTTGAAAATGTGAAATCTAAATGTAATATGTGTCATGCCTAGGCAGAAATATCTTGTTTAACAAAATTCTTTTTTTTTAAAGGGTATTTTTTTTGAATTATTTATTTATTCATGAGAGACACAGAGAAAGAGGCAGACACAGGCAGAGGGAGAAGCAGGCTCCTTGCAGGGAGCCCAATGTGGGACTCGATCCCGGGACTCCAGGATCACACCCTGGGCCAAAGGCAGGCGCTAAACCGCTGAGCCACCCAGGGATCCCTAACAAAATTCCTATTAAAATATTCTGCTTATATTAACCTGAGCACTGGAACCTTGACTAGCTAAAAAACGGAGCAGAGCACTTGGGTGGCTCAGTTGGTTAAGCATTTGCCTTGGGCTCAGGTCATGACCCTGGGGGAGCACCAAATCAGGCTCCCTGCTCAGCAAGGAGTCTGCTTCTACCTCTCCCTCTGTCCCTCCCCTACTTGTGCTTGCTCTCTCACTTGCTCTCTCTCAAATAAATAAAATCTTAAAAAAAAAAAAAGGAGCAATTATATCTAAGGCCCTACATCAGAGCACATGAGTCCCCTACCAACAGGTGCACTCAATTCTGATGAGGGGAAGTTACCAGCCAAAGAGCAAGGCTGCAGCAAGCCCCCTCTCTTGGGAAAGTTGTCATAAATATTGTCCTCATCTTCAGCACTGCCTTCCTCAGGGTACAACTGGCAAATTCAAAGGAGAAAGTAGTGGGGAAGAAGTGTTATCTGGAGTCACAGCTTTTTCTAGGTCTTTTGTCTTTATAGGGCTAGCCACTAGAAGTCTGGAACTCAATTCTTTAGTATCCAGGGTTATGAAAGTTACCCAAGGCACTGAGGGTCTGGTGTTTTTTTGTTTTTGTTTGTTTTTGTTTTTACTATCTTCCATCCCTAAAGACAAATTGACAGTGGCTTGTCTCCTGCCCTTCTCTCTTAGTGAAAACTAAGCTGTATCTAAGCTCCATTAAGCCAGAACATGTATTTAGCCCTGTGCAGGCACATAGCAGGACCCCAGGAAATGTTTATTAAATGGAGAAGGGAAATTTTTACTGTTGTAAGGGGAAGAGGCCAAGATGGGAAGACAATTCAAGGACAAGGAAATAAAGTAGTATATCAAAGGCTAAAGGAGCTGATAAACCAAGTGGCACATTTGGAAATGTAATTAATGCAAACAGAAGGCCAAAAGGAGAATGCAAAGGGTTGGCAAGGAAGGATCAGAGATAGAGTATAGTTGTGGAGAAGGGTTGATTTGGAAACAAATTCTGTGATTTTTTTTTTATTTGAAGCCATCCTTGTACATATCATATTCTGGTACAATCCTGCTGGACTTAGAGCCTTAAAGCAACAGGGGTTCCATCAGGTTCTTTTGATCCTCTGAGGAATCCCAACATAATCCATGGCTGAAGGTCAGTGAGTAGAGCTTGACATTTGCCTTCTTGTTACTACATGTCTCACTGGTGACAACAACCAAGCTGCCAGTTGTATACATTTAAGTTTCTAGTTTCAAGACAAGTGATAAACCTACTTTGACCATTACATCTGTCCAGTCTGATTTATATGATTTCTGACTTTATGTGATTTTCAGAGTCTTTGCTGACACTGTATCACTGCTCAATTCTTGCCATTTGTCCCTCATTTGGTGGCCAGAACTTGTCTTTTTATGTATTTGGGAAACACGGAGAAACAAGCATACCTCCTATTAGCAAAGCCTCATTTTTTTTAAATTTATTATTGGAGTTCAATTTGCCAACATATAGCATAAGACCCAGTGCTCATCCCGTCAAGTGCCCCCCCAGTGCCATCATCCAGTCACCCCAATCCCCTGCCCACCTCCCCTTCCACTATCCCTTGTTCGTTTCCCAGAGTTAGGAGTCTCTCCTGTTCTGTCTCCCTCTCTGATATTTTCACTCATTTTCTCTCCTTTCCCCTTTATTCCCTTTCACTATTTTTTATATTCCCCAAATGAATGAGACCATATAATGTTTGTCCTTCTCCAATTGACTTACTTCACTCAGCATAATACCCTCCAGGTCCATCCACGTTGAAGCAAATGGTGGGTATTTGTCGTTTCTAATGGCTGAGGAATATTCCATTGTATACATAGACCACATCTTCTTTATCCATTCGTCTGTCGATGGACACCGAGGCTCCTTCCACAGTTTGGCTATTGTGGACATTGCTGCTATAAACATTGGGGTGCAGGTGTCCTGCCATTTCACTGCATCTGTATTTTTAGGGTAAATCCCCAGCAGTGCAATCTCTGCATTGTAGGGCAGTTCTACTTTTAACTCTTTGAGGAACCTCCACACAGTTTTCCAGAGTGGCTGCACCAGCTCACATTCCCACCAACAGTGCAAGAGGGTTCCCCTTTCTCCACATCCTCTCCAACATTTGTTGTTTCCTGTCTTGTTAATTTTTCCCCATTCTCACTGGTGTGAGGTGGTATCTCATTGTGGTTTTGATTTGTATTTCCCTGATGGCAAGTGATGCGGAGCATTTTCTCATGCGCTTGTTGGCCATGTCTATGTCTTCCTCTGTGAGATTTCTGTTCATGTCTTTTGCCTATTTCATGATTGGATTGTTTGTTTCTTTGCTGTTGAGTTTGGTAAGTTCTTTATAAATCTTGGATACTAGCCCTTTATCTGATATGTCATTTGCAAATATCTTCTCCCATTCTGTAGATTGTCTTTTAGTTTTGTTGACTGTTTCTTTTGCTGTGCAGAAACTTTTTATCTTGATTAAGTCCCAATAATTCATTTTTGCTTTTGTTTCCCTTACCTTCATAGATGTACCTTGCAAGAAGTTGCTGTGACAAAGCCTCCTTCTGTGTGAAAACAGGTGAGCTTTCTCAGTTGTCATATCCTGTTTTCATGCCTGATAGTGATTAAAACTTCTATGCCCATTATAAGCTGTCTTCTGGAAAAGAATAACCTCAGAATAATATAATGATCATCCATTATACAAGATGACAAATAATACAATCTTTCTAAAACTGTTGGCAATAATAACTAGAGTTGAACATGCATATACCCAATGACCCATCAATTTCCTTTCTAAGGTGAAATACTCAATAGCAATGAGTATTTATGTGCAGCAAAAGACACACAGAGGGATAGTAGTAAGAGGCCCAAAACTAAAAAGTATCCATATGTTCATAAACAGTGGCCTGGATTTATTTTTTATTTTTAATATTATTATCATTATTATTTATTATTTGGGTTTGTTTTTTTAAAGTGTGGTATATTCACACAATTGCATGCTATATAGCAATGAAAATTACTGAGCTGCAACTATATGCATTCACATGGTTAAATTTCACAGAAAGTTGAGTCAAAGAAGGCAAAGGCAAGAGAACAAACTATACTATTTCATTCATAATGTTCAAAGACAACAACAAATATATACATATGTATATATGTATACACACATATCTATACTTACATACACACATACACAAACACACAGTTTAGTAAATCATGATAGTGGTTTCCTTTGGTACAGGGTAGTAACTAGAAGGGGGCTGGGGGCAAAGGACGATTCTAGAATTCTGTTCATATTTTATTTCTTGATCTGCATGCTGAGTAGACAGTGTATTCACCCTGAAAATTCATAAAGCTGTCTACCTACAATTTGTAAGTGGACAACCTTTTAATGTATGTTATAGTTTACTAAAAAGTTTATATAAAATAAAAAGTAGATTTTCTTCCTAATGCTCTTATATGAATGTGTTATTTACTAGAGGACTTGATCAGTTATGAACCGTATGACTGAGAAAGAATGTACAAAGTTTGCGAAGAGTTAAGAGCAAACATTGATTGAAAAGTTGGAAATTAATGGAAAAGGTAATCTTAATATAGCCTAAACTAAGATGCTTAGTAGATATTTTTCTCATTCACTAAGAAAATACCAAAAAGAACTTGTTTTTTTAAGCAACAACTTAGTGTTTTATCTTCTTCGACCTGTAACATTTTCTCCTGTAAAATGTCCATATGGACAGACCTAGTATATCTGGTGGTACAACCAATATACACCCTTGTTGCTGGCTCTAACCCCAGACTGTCAGGTGTTAGATGGGAAATTGCTTTAAGGGCAGATAACTAGGGATGTCTGGGTGGCTCAGCGGT
Source organism: Nyctereutes procyonoides (assembly GCF_905146905.1). Taxonomy (NCBI): domain Eukaryota; kingdom Metazoa; phylum Chordata; class Mammalia; order Carnivora; family Canidae; genus Nyctereutes; species Nyctereutes procyonoides. The sequence continues at coordinate 1,082,829 of NW_026575120.1, forward strand.
TGAGCATCTGCCTTTGGCTTAGGTCGTGATCCCGGGGTCCGGGGATGAAGTCCCACATTGGGCTACCTGTGAGGAGACTGCTTCTCCCTCTGCCTATGTCTCTGCCTCTGTGTGTGTGTATGTCTCTCATGAATAAATCAATAAATAATTTTTTTTAAAAAAGGGCAGATAACTAGACAGAAAGGCAGCCTTCAGAACAGATGGCAAGATTAGCACCAAGAGGGAACCATTAGAGAAATCAAACATAGCATAAGGTTAAGTTCACGTACTTCCCTGAAGAAGCTTATAAGGATGGCAAACCAGTTTCATTTCTTACCAATGCCAGTTGATTGGTACTGGCTATCCAGAACACTGTGCTGAGCAAAGTTTTCAGATCAGGTCAAGAATTCACAGGAAAGGGATCCCTGGGTGGCGCAGCGGTTTGGCGCCTGCCTTTGGCCCAGGGCGCGATCCTGGAGACCCGGGATCGAATCCCACATCGGGCTCCCGGTGCATGGAGCCTGCTTCTCCCTCTGCCTATGTCTCTGCCTCTCTCTCTTTCTCTCTCTGTGACTATCATAAATAAATAAAAATTAAAAAAAAGAATTCACAGGAAAAAGTACATTGATAGATGGGTATGTCTGCAAAAAGTAGGCTATCAGATTGGTCTGAGCTGTGTTATGGGACCACCTTGGTTTCCTTGCAACTCTCCAATCAGAGAAGACAGTGTAAATAGTAGAACAGAAAAACTGGAAAATGTTTAAATGTTTCCATAACACACATGTGAACATTTTATATTTGCCCCTGAAAAATTTAGCAGATGGAAAAGAATTTAGAGATAAATTAATCTGGAAAATTTGTAAACTTTTTAAAGTTTTTAGGGATAGTGTGGGGAGTCCTTAGTGGAACTGTCAAAAGAAATCTGATACAGAAGCCCCCAAATACATAGTAAATAACGGAAGAATGTTTCTAGCTGAACACAGGAGGGTGTTTGGATCCTTTTCCCTTAAAGCCTCCCTTTAAACTCCCAAGGCTAGTCCTGAAGCATTTCTGTAGAATCTAAGGGCCTAAAAACCACTAACATGTATGCAGTTTTATTTTTTTTTTCTGATGAGAAAATTGAGAGGCTGTCAGGTTAACAAATTCTCTCTGGGTCTCACATTCAGGACTTGTGTTTCAGTATTCTGTCCTACTGCGTAATTCCTATTTTGGAATCAGAAATAGAACTTGAAACAGTTGTGTGTGTGTGTGTGTTTTAAGGCACATTAGCTTGCAAAAAAATGGTATTAGCTCAAATAAAAGATATTTTTAGGATAAAATCATATCGAGCCAGGGAAGAGTGGTACTGATCTTAGGAAGTCTGATATGCAGGTCAGCTCTAGAGATCTACACGGTAAGAGTTCAAGGACATTTATTCTACCATACTGCTGTGAACATGACTTGACTACTAATTCCATCATTCTCTGTGAATCTTAGTTTAGGTTCTAAAGAGAAAACATTGACTTGGTGTGGCTATGGTGTGTTTTCTACCTTTGTTAGTTTCTCAGCTGTGCCTGGAAAGAAAAGGGTTGAGTCACAGAGGAGCATTTTCTAGCTTTTCTGTTCTATTATTTCTGGGAAATAGGGAGAAGAGCTTCTCTTAGAAGGTCCCATGGGCTTCAATGGTGTGCTAGTGAAAGTTTAACAATGAATTCTGGGGTAGAAGAGGAGAAGAGTTGTGATTTGCAGCATTTATAGATTTCCATGCTATGAATACTCTGACCATGGCTGATGCCAAGCTACCTACGTGACAAAGATGCAGTAGCACATCATCATATAGAATCTCCACTAAACACGCAGAAAGATAGAATAGGTATAGGAAAATAATTGGGAAGTGATAAGTTCTTAGAACTCATTATCTTTGATTTTAAGACAATTTATCTGATTGTAAGTTTACATATTTTAATTTTTTTTTCCAAGAGCTGAACTTTATTGCAAGCACCCTTGGGCGAGGTTCCATGACTCAGAGAGAGAGAGAGAGTCGGGCAAGTCACAGTGAGTTGGGGAAGTCGCCATATTTTAATTTTTAATAATGTCTCTATCAGCTGGCTCACTAAATTCCTGAAAATTTAGTAATCAGTTCTATTGAACTAGCTGGCTCCAGGACACTACTAGCAGGTACTTAACAATTATCATATCCATTAGAGAATTTGGGAGCTCTTGAAGACCAGTGTTTGAGACAAGAAACAAACAGTATGAGTAGGACATAAGAGTAAGCCAAAAAAAGATCTGAATGAAAAATTTACCTCTAGCTACGAATAGCTAATTAATTTACCCATCCTTTAGTCAATGTGGGTTAACAACCTTCCTTCCCTTCTAGGGGTTGTTAATTAGTTTCAGTCAACCTATATAGAGATGTTACTGTACTCTTTCCAATTAATTATATTTGCTATTCCAAATACTTGAAGTTAAAGAATTATGTCAGGTCTGGATGGGAAAAAGGACAATCCAGAACCAAGTGGAGACTACTTTTTTTTTTTTAATGTTCTCCTTTTCATTTTTAAAAAATTTGAAGTCTAGTGGACATACAATGTTACATTTGTTTCAGTATACAACAGTGATTGGACTTGTCTGTGCATTACGCTGTGCTCATCACAAGTGTAGCTACATATGTTACATACAACCTCTCATCCCCATGACTTAATTATTCCATAACTGGAAACCTGTTTTTTTTTCTCCCACTCCCCTTTACCCATTTCACCCCCCCCCCCCCCCCCCCCCCCCGGCAACCATCAGATTATTCAGGAGGAAACTATTCTTTTTTTTTGGTGGTGGGGGAGAGACTAGTGTTGAGCTGAGTCTGCAGCTCCCAGCTAGAAAGCTGTGCTTTTAACAACTGATACCCAATAGGAATCAGCTCTGATCTCACCAGGTCATTAGGTCTTGCCTATGCTAATGTTAATCCTTAGCTTTGATTAAAATATTTCAGCAGGATGGTCCTTAACCTCCACGTGTTTGAGGTCCTTTTACAATACAACAATATAATGCATCTAGATAATATTTAAATTTATTACACCTAAAATTTCTATATTGTCCACAGGAAGATAGTCATTCTGAAGCCAAAGTAATCAACAAGTGATTTAGGTCACTATGCATCTTTTTCTGTTAAATCAGTTTGCCTCAAACACTGGAGACTGATCTGAAAACAAAAAAGTCTGAAAATATAGGTGTTCATAAATCCCCTGGCGACTGAAGCATATCAAAACTCCTGCACTTTGGAAAAGATTCCAAGTTTTTCAGGAATGTTGCACATCTTATGTTCAGGAACCTGTAAACCTCAGACCACCACATCAAGGGAAATGAAGTGAACCTTTCACTTGGAAATAAGACTTTATAGAAAAACCACTAAATGAGCTACTCTAACATCATCATGCAGGTGCATGGGGCTCCTTAAACAAATTATTCCAGATTAAGTAGGCCTGTTCCTCCATCCTCCCAGTGTTATACAAGGAAACCATGTTTGATTAGAATTTTATTGTGTGTGGTATTTGTTTCAGGGCACATGCTTTGATCAAAATCTATGTAATGGAGGCCTGTGTTCTCTGATATTTAAAATTAATCATTGAACTCTTGGCTATGACTAAATATAATAATTACACTGACCTATTAAATATCTATGTGCCTATAAAGAATTTGTCCCTAAAGTGAATTTTAAATAAAGAGAAACATCAAACAATGATGAAAACAATATGTGAAACTCAAGATCATTATCCAAACCAGGTGCTTTTTCAAACTTAAAATGAACCAAATGAGGAAGAAGGATGAGCTAAAATAGGGGTAATAGAGTAATTCATCATTAAGTCTTTTAAAAGTGGAAACAAATGAGAAATGAATCTCAGAACATTGTGTGAATGCTCTTTGTTCTTCTTTCCAAGTTGCTAAAATAAAATTAAAATTTCTCCAATAATTATGAAGGACTCATATGATATCTAGCTAGAAGAGGTCATTAGGCAGTTAAAAATTTGGAACTAGAGCTTTGGGAGTGATGTCTTAAAGGTGGTGACTGACCATTACACAGCTTTACACTGAAATTTAGTTGGGCTTTAAATGTGATATTAGTAAAAAATATCATACTTTGAAAGCTTACAAATACTATAAGTGGATTATGTTAGAGTAAAAAAATTGTAAGTTATATAGCATTTACATAATGGGAATTTGCAGATACATCTATGAAAATATTATGTTTAAGAGAACTTCAGAAGTTAGAATCTCATGTATATAGATAAATATCATGATCTACATATTTATTTTGATAAGATAACAATATTTGAGTTTCATAATTAGAACCTTCCTTATCTTCTTTAAAACTCTAATTTTAAGAAAAGGAGAATTTAACTGATTTGAAGAGAGAGGTTTTTCTCTAAAGGTTTGTCTATAATTAGTCTATAAGGCAAAGCTACTAAATTTTATTTTCCAATTAAATTTAACCTTGAAATTTGGATAGCAGTCATAAAATTTTAGATTGAATGGGACCATAGAGGCAATTTAGTCTGAGGTCTGTGTTTAGATAGGAGTAAACTAAATGGAACGTGTCTTACCAGGAGATGTTTTCTGATCTGGCTTTTGTTGGCTACCCCTCCTTTCTTTGGCATTTTCCTAACAGGATTCTGCTTAGATAGAACTTCTTCTGAATGCTTCCCAGTTCCAAGGCCAGTTTATCTGCTTCCAACAAAGTACTTCAAACTTGCCCATCATAGCACCACCAGTATAATGTTATTTAATTATTTATATCAGCCAGCTAGGCCATAAGCAGCAGGAAGATAGGGATGGTTTTTGCCTTGTAACTAACACAGATAGTACCTGTTATGTAGTAAGAACTTCTATATCTTTTGAATGAAAGACAGATATTTGTTTTTATAAAATTACCAAAAATCCATGTAAATTTACTATGAATAGAATTCTTTCTTCAAGACAATAAAGAATATAGATATGAATTAAATTATTGGTCAACATTAAGAAAACCAAGTCAATAATCTACTAGGTTCTAATTAGAACAATACTAATTATTGTTCTATTGTAATACTAACAATACTAATTATTGTCCTAAAAAATAAATTTCAATGGATGTAGCTCATTAAAAATACTTAAAATTCATTACACTGATAACTTTTAGGAAATAATAGTGGATCAGAGTTTACTGAAGTCAATCATAAAAGGCTATTGTCTGAACATTTCATCTCTTATTTTCATAGGCCCACACAGAGGCTATTTGCTGTTGGAATCACGTGTTTTGGTTGTAGATCCTGACACATGCATTTTTAAGTGTGTTAATATTCTCAAAGAACTGCTCTTTTTATTTGTTTAGTATTATGCAAACTGCTCTGAATCTAGTTCCTTGCCGATTCATTTACTCGACTCCACTCCCTGTCCTTGAGCTCATTTCTCAATTTTATTGCCAGCTAGAAACGTAGAGCCTTGTTCACAAGAATAGCTGGAGTCAAATATTTTCAGCGTCAACACTTTCACAGTATCCTGACAGCTGTACGGTATATGCTGAGCTGTATTTTATTCCTGCTGAGATTATTGACATCCTCACACTTTTCCTGTGATTTTTATCTTTGCCAATGACATGCTCATTATAACTGTGCCATTTCTGTTTTCATTTTTGGAAGGGAGACTTGGATGAGGAATTTAACAACAGCATGACTAGAAGCTGAAGTGAAACTTAGCACCATTTATTCCTGTCTATCAAGGTCCCTCTTGGCCTTATCAAGGGTCTGGCAACGTGTGTTCCCACACCGTCCTCTAGTGGCTGACCCCAAGGGAGACCTGCTATCACTCTGCCACTGTGACGAAGACTGTCCTTTCAGTGCATGGACTTGTGAGCAGAGTTTATTATTTTTTAGGATGAAGAATTTTCTCCTGGGGTGTTTGCGTTTTCTAACAGTCAAATTAAATTTTACAGCATTGAATATACATCCTATGACTTAGAAGCATTCTTAGGGGAAATCTAAAAATAAATTTAAAAATCCATGGTTCTGGAAAAAATCCTAAAATGTATATCCATCAACCAACAAAGATTTACCAAATATAAAAAATATGCCAGACACCTTTGTAGGTGCTTGATATACATAAGTGAACAAAACAAAGATTCCTGCCTACAGGGACCATACATTCTAGCATGAGGACAACAGTTAAGAACATGGTTCCTTTTGGATTGACATTCAAAACAGACTGCTTGTAAATGTGATGTGTTTCAAAAATTGTACTACCAGGAACTGTATTCTTAACATTCAGTAATGTAACTGATGTTTGCCTTATCTTCTCTAACCTGCCTTCAGAGCAGGTTGGAAGTGACTGGCACCATGTCACCGGTACAGGGTACCATAGGCATTACTAGCCTCCCATGTGCTAATGTTGCTCACTCCAGAGTGACCATTCTGGAAAGCTATTTCTTGTCTTCCTAAATTGTGTGCCAAATGCAAGAAGTGTCTTTAAGTCCTCTTTCCACTCCCCTTCTCCTAATTCTCTTCCCTACACCAGCACTAACTTCACTAAAGTCTTTCTGAGCAGTTTTTACCTGAGGCTATGCTCCAGTTCTGCAAAAACAGGACTGGTTACTGGGAGGCCTCTAATTAGGGGAGAAAAATGGGTAAATAAGGCATCAGTTACTCTTATCATATTGCTTTACTGGAAAGGTGAAATTTTAAGGTAGTTTAATTAATCACTTTTCCACTTTCTGTTTTTTTTAAAAGAATGTAGTTTCTCCATATTGATGTTACAATAAATTAAACTATTGTATCTCCATTCTTGTGATGGTGTGTTTTATTTTTAACTCATTCGAAGGAGAGACAATGAACAGACTCATTATTTAAATCTACTGACTTCCTGAATTTTATGAATAGATTCTTTTTTTTTGAGAGTAATTTTTTTTCAAATCAGAATTTCAATGGCAATTTTATGCCCTCAGAAAATGTGGTTTATTTGAATATTTACAGTTTAATTTTTATTTATTATAATAAAAATATTCTTTTAGTGTTTATGTGGAATTATGTTTCAGTAGGATGAAGTATATTTAATTTAAAATACTGTTTCTTGGGTGCTTGGGTGGATCAGTCAGTTAAGGATCTGCCTTTCACTTGGGTCATGAACCCTAGGATTGAATTCCATGTCTCATGGGCTTCCTGCTCAGCAGGCAGTCTGCTTCTCCCTCTCCTTCTGCCACTCCTCCTGTTTGTGCTTTCTCTCTCATTTGCTATCTATCAAATAAATAAAATATTAAAAAAAAAAGAAATACAATAATCACTTAGGGGCACCTAGGTGGCTCAGTCAGTTAAGTGTTGACTCTTGGTTTGGGCTCAGGTCATGATCTCCCAGTCAGGAGATGAGCCCAGTGTCAGACTCTGTGCTCTGCAGGGAGTCTGCTTCTTCCCTCCCTCAACCACCCCACACCCCGCTCATGAACACCACACTCTCTCTCTAAAATAAATAAATAAATCTTTAAAAAAAATCACTGAGATATTGTAGCACTAATGATTTTCATACACATTTGTCTATTTGTCTGTAGGCTTCCTACAATGCTTCTGCAGGTTGGACAGAACATGTAATTATCCCAATTTTATAGAGGAAAAGATTGAGCCTTGGGGCTCCAGTAATGTAATTTTCTCAAGGTTTTATAACTATTGAGTGGCAATATCTTGCTTGTAACTAAAAAGTAAGGAAAGAAAAAAAAAGGTAAAAATCAAACAATGTTTGTTATTACTCTTGTTGCTCTCTGTTAAGCGGGGATAGGGGGCTGAAATAAGTAGGCAATGACAAAGATGTTCAATTTGTGCCAGAATTTTATTCTGCTTAAGTTTGGTCCCCTGAATTATGTGATTTCATGGTCAATCAACTTTCCTTTGGGGCACCGGGGTGGCTCAGGGGTTAAGCATCTTGCCTTTGGCTTGCGGTGTGGTCCTGAGGTCCTGGAATCGAGTTCCACATCGGGCTCCTGGCAGGAAGCCTGCTTCTCCCTCTGTCTTTGTTTCTGCTTTTCTCTCGGTGTCTCTCATGAATAAATTAATAAAATCTAAAAAAAAACCTTTTCTTTTTCCATGTCTGATCAATACTATTCCTACAAAATATCCAACCTGTTCCAGTAGCAGTTTGGACTTTTGTGCAGATCAAAACCCATGCAAAGAGTTCAGGAATTTTGATTTAATGTCAATTATCATATTTAACATCCGTTGAATTTAGATTTTTCTCTCCTACAGTTAAAGTGCTTCTAATATCTGAGCTATGACTTTTCAAAATATACACTAAAACTTTTATTTTGATATATTACATGCTTACCAAAAAGCCACAGGAGTAGTACAAAGAACTCCACATACCCTTTATTCATATGCTTTGTTGACACTTCACTCCACCTGCTTTGTCATCTCTCTTTTTCCATTTCTAGTTGCATAAACAATTTTTTCTGAACCATTTATAGTTTTGCAGACATAATCCCTCTTTATCCACAAAGTTTTATTTTGGATTTCCTAAGACTTTTTCATACGTAACCACAATGCAACTGTTAAAATCAGGAAATTTAATGTAGATACAATGCTATTATTTAACTCACAATCCATATTACAAATTTGCCAGTTGTTTCAATAATGTCCATTATAGTTTTTTTTTTTTCTGGTTCATACTCCATACCAGGACCAAAGGACACATTTAGTATTCATGTCTCTTTAGTTTCCTTTAGTCTGGAGGAGTTCCTCAACCTTTCTTTTGTTGTGTTTTTTGATTTTGACATTTTGGAAGCATGTAGGCCACTTGCTTTATAGAATGTCCCTTGCTTGGGGTTTATCTGATGTTTCCTCATAATTAAAGTGTGCATTTTTGATAGGAATACCAAATAAGTGACATTATCCCCCCTTCTTGGAGTATTTAGAGGCATATGGCACTGGTTTGCCTCATTGTTATTTACTTTAATTATGTGGTTAAAATATCATTCACTAGATTAGTCCACTCTAATGTTACTGTGCTCTCTTTGTGATCAAGAAACAACTTGTGACTGAATACTTGAGACTAAGTAAATAGTCTCTTCTTCATCTAACATTTTACCCCCTAGTTTTAACAGGCGATGATTTCACTGGATTAACAATGAAGAATGCAAAATGGTCATTTTTTAATTCCATCATTCCTTCAGTATTTATTAATTGATACTCTCCCATAAGGAAAAGTTCTCCCTTATCCTGTATTTATGTATTTGTTTGATTGGTTGTTTATTTAAACAGTTGCACTCATAGATAGTTATTTCATTCTATAAGTATTTGGTTCCTATCATTATTTTGATGCTCAAATCGTCCTGGATTTGACCTATTTCCTATTGACATCTCTTCACTACTTTTTTAGTACTTTCTTGCCATCTGGCACCAAAAGATGCCTCGACCCTGGAGAGGAACTTTTTCAACTTGATAAAGAATATCCATTAAAAACCCTAAAGCTAACATGTAATTAATGGTGAGAAACTTGAAGCTTTCTCAACAAGATCAGGAACAAAGCAAGGATGTCTCCTGTCATTATACCTTTTCAATAACATACTGGAACTACTAGCTAATGCAGTAAGACAAATGGAAACAAAAGCTAAAGCTATACAAATTGGGAAGGAAGAAATAAAATTATCTTTATTTGCAGGTGACATGATCATCTATATAGAAAATCCAAAAGAATCAATGACAACAACAAAAAGTCCTAGAACTAATAAACAATTATAACAAAGTTGTAGGATAAAAGGTTGATTACAAAAGTCAATTGCTTTCCTATATATGCCAGCAATGAACAAGTTGAATTTGAAACAAAAAACACAATGCCATTTATATTAGTTCATAATGAAAAGGTATAAATCCAACAATATATGTAAAAGGTCTAAATGAGGAAAACTACAAAACTCATGAAAGAAGTCAAAAAAGAACAAAATAAATGGATCACCCATGTTCATGAACATGAAGACTTAATATTGTCAAGATGTCAGTTCTTCTAAACTTGATCTATAGATTCAGTGCAATCCCAATCAAAATCTCAGCAAGTTATTGTGTGGGTATTGACAAATTGATTCTAAAGTCTGCAGGCAGGAAAAAAAAAGAAAAGATCCAGAATAGCCAACATAATATTGAAAGGGAAAAATGAAGTTGAAGCACTGACAATATTTGAAGTCAAGACTTACTATAAGGTATAGTAATCAAGACAGTGTGATACTGATGAAAAAATAAACAAATAGATCAAGGGAGCAGAATAGAAAGCCCAGAAATAGACGCACGTAAATACAGTCAAGTGATCTTTGACAAAGGAGCAAGGGCAAAACAGTGGAACAAAGATAGTCTTTTCAATAAATGGTGCTGGAACAGCAGGATATCCATATGCAAAAAATCAATCAGCCTAGACATAGACCTTAAAATCTTCACAAAAATTAATTAAAAATAGGTAATAGATCTGTGAGATAAAAGCTATAAAACTAGAAGATAATGTAGGAGGAAACCTAGATGACCTTGGGTAGGATGAAGACTTTTAAAATACACCACCAAGGTGGCAATCCATGACAGTTCTACTTAATAAGCTGGAATTCATTAAAATTAAACCTTCTGCTCTGTGAAGGATAATGTCAAGAGAATGAGAAGACAAGCAACAAAGAGGGAGAAAATTTTGCAGAAGACACATCTGATGAAGGACTATTACCCACAATATGTAAAGAACTCTTAAAAATTCAACACAAAGAAAACAAATAACCAGATTAAAAAATGTTCTGAAGGCTTTCACAGATACCTCACAGACAGCAATAAATATATAAAAAGACGGCAGTAAGCACATAAAAAGATTCTCCACATCTTATGTCATTAGGGAATCGCAAATTAAACCAACCAGGTATTACTACACACCTTTTAGACTAGCCAAAATTCAAAACTCTGACAACACCTAGTCTTGGTGAGAATGTGGAGCAGCAATAGGAACACTTGTTTAGCACTGGTGAGAATGCAAAATTGTATAGTTACTTTGGAAGACAATTTGGCATTTTCTTGCAAAACTAAACATAATATAACATACAATCCAGAAGCCACACTTCTTGATATTTACCCAAAGGAGTTGAAAACTCATGTCCACACAAAAACATGCGCACAGATGTTTATTTTTTTCACACAGATGTTTATAGAAACTTTATTCATAGTTGCCAAAACTTGGATAACCAAGATATCCTTCAGTAGGTAAATGGATAAATAAACCATGGTATATCCAGACAATGAAATATAATTCAGTGTTAAAGGGTAATGAGCTATAAAGTCATAAAAATAACACGGAGGAACTTTAAATGTATATTACTAAGTAAAAGAAGGCAATCTGAAAAGGCCACATACTGTACGATCCAAATCACATGATATTCTGAAAAAGGCAAAACTATCCAGACAGTAAAAAGATTATGGTGCAGGAGTTGGGGGGCGGGTAAGGATGAGTAAGTGGACACACGATTTTTCTGGCCCTAAAACTACCTTGCGGGATAGTATAATGATGGATACATGTCATTTTATATTTGCCTAAGCCCACAAAATGTCCAACACACCAAAAGCGAACCCTGCGAACTATCAATTTCAAGTGACAATGATGTGTCAGTGTGTATTCATCAATTTTAATAAATGTCTCACTCTGGTGGAGGATGTGAAATTTCTGTGCCTTGCTCTTATTTGCTGTGAACCTAAAACTGCTCTAAAAAAATAGTCTTAAAAAAGAAAGCAAGATGCCCCAGCCCTGGAACCAGATATTTTCCATGGATCATTTTAGGAAGAGGTTGAATCAAGAAACCAAGATCTAGTATAGGTTTGCATCTAAGCCCCGTGGTCAGAGTGGAGGTACACACCTACACACATACACATGCTTGCACCATAACTGTAGTTCCAATTCAACACTATAGGATTCATTCTGGTCTCATCTATCTTCATATTTGTATCTCCACTCTCTAACAGTGAAACATCTAGCTCTCGTTATCATAAATATATTTACTCCTTTGTTCAATCTTACATCAATCTAACCTCCACTACTGAGACAAACAATCTTCGTAACTGAAATTTAATATTTGTTCATGTATTTTTCCTTTTGTCTCTAGACTGTGGCTATATAGTCTAAGAATTGTTTCTGAAAATTAGTATTTAAAAAATTATTATTACTCCCTTTTGTGTGGTTATGTTATTCACTTGAATTCAGTTAGGTCATTTGTTGCTGATTTTATTCCTTGCCCCTCCCCACCCCCCAATTTTTAAACATTTTCTTTTACCTAAAATATTAACAAGATTAATATTTCTCCGAAAGTCAAAACTCTATGAAAAGTTGTTCTTAAAAAATTATCACTCTTTCATCTCCTCTACTCCATTCACATCCTCCAGATAATTAATTAACAAGGTAACCAATTTCATTAGTTTCTGGTTCATCTATGTTTATGTTTATTTTTGAAAAAAAAAGGCATATGCACGTGGAAGTTTCTTTTTTCCCTGCTTTCTTACAGAATATGTAGCACACTATGTGCAAAGTATGCTAAAGCTTTGCTCTTTTCGTTAATAATATCTTCTGGAAACACTTCATATTAGTTCATAAAGATCTCTTATTCTTTTTTCCCTCAGCTGTGCAATGCTCCATGGTATGAGTGTACCATAATTTATTCATTTAGTTTCTTATGTGCAGAAATTTATGTTGTTGCCAATATTTTGTAATTACAAATAATAAATAATGTTAGGCAAATGTACTTATATTTTATTTAGAGTGTAAGTCGTGACTTTTAAATCAGCTCTTTTTCTTTTTCTCAAGTTAAACACATGTAGAAGTATCAAAAGGCATTGACTTCTTTTTCATGTGTTAAAAAGAAAGATTCATGACAATATGCTTGCCGAAAAGCTATATAAGAATTATATGGTCTGGAAAAGTGTAACTACATTTTGTGGAAGTAGAAATTGTAGCACATATTTGTATAACAGCAAGGCAAGTGTGGTCTCTAGGAAGTATAGGTGAAGTTGATTAGATTGCAGTGTATACTTAAAAGTTGAATAATGCACTCTTGTAAAACACTCTTCAAAATTATTTAACTTCCCATGATATCATCACAGCATGTGCAAAAAAAAAAATCTTTAGTGTTATCTTTTCCTGTCACATGACTAGTGCAAACAAAAGAAATCCTTATCTTTTTGTTTCTATTCTGGCCCTTTATAAAATGGCATTAAGCACCATTCAAAACTTACACATTAAAGATTTGGTTTGGGAAAAAAAAGATTCTTTTTCGTATTTCAAACAAATTACATTTGCTAAATTATGAAGCAAAACTTTTTCCAACAACTGAAAAGTCTAGCATCTTATATGCACAGAAAACTTTATAGTTTTAAAACCACTTTCCTGTATTTTCTCACATTTAAGTCCCATAGCAACCCCAGACATAATGAATGAGGCAGGAGTTATATTGTACTTTTGTTACAAAAGCTGAAACAGAGGCATTTAGAGAGTTTAAGGAAATTGCCCTGGGATATAGCACTCTGGAGTAAGCCCTGAACTAGAATCCAGAACAATTTTTTTTCTTTATAAAGTGGGATGTGCTTATCTCATAGGGTTATTGTGGTGATTGAATAAGGTAATGCACTTGAGAATGCTAAATTTGTAGAAAAATAAGGTAGTTTTATTATTAGAGTATTTGGGCTTTGGTGGCTATGTGTAAAATTTCCTGATATTTATATCTATAAGTAATACAAGAGACTTAAACAGTCTAAGAGCTATAGATCGCACAGCAGGACTTCAAGTGTTCATGTGGGGAAATATTTCATAGACTGATCTAGTACCTCAAGGAGCAGGTGACGATACTAGATATCCATCATGGAATAATTAACAGTATTATATGTTGTACAGAACTCAGACCTTGAAACAAACCTCATTAAAAGGTACCTGGTCTTAGTTTTAAAACCTTTAAGTATCTCTTCTGTAAAAGTAATCAATGTATGCGCTGGCTACTTTAGTTATCCTGCTATGAGATTCACATGACTTTGATCTAACTTTCTTTGATTTAACACTGCAATTAAGAAGATTTGGTTCAAAGTAAAAGCTCATTGGTTGATGTTTTACACTGATGTGATAATGTTTACACAGATGTGCTTTGAAATCTTGCTTATGGTGGATTTGGGGGTCCTGCCACAAGACAGATCGCTGTTATCTGAAAGGTGAAATAATGTGGCATTTACCTGGTACAACCTTTAAAAGAGACTCCGAATATACGTTTCTAAAGTGATTTATCTGTTTGTTGTTTTTACCTGGTGTTTTTGTTTTATTTCATATCTATCAACAGTAAATCACTTGCTTTAAGGACTCTTTTATAACTTGGTTGCACAAAGGTAAGTACTTAGGGCTGTAGTGATGAAAAGGTGTAACTTTACCTGCTTTAAAGCACCTGCCAATTAATTAGCAAAACAAAACAAAACAGAAAACCCTTCAGAGCAAATAAAATAAAGCAGTCACATCCATTTGTGCTCCCAGGTTCAGGCTTCTACTGGACAGACCATGAAATGACTAAAAATAAACTTTAGTGATTCCCTAAAACTTTTTGCTCAGGGGAAGCATAAATCTGCCAAATGATGCTCAACTCCTCTGCCACTGAAAAATGTTAATGGGAAGATCTTGAATTAACTGGTGGTAAAAAACCAAAGTTTCAAGGTTTATAATGGGCAATATCCACCCCCTTCACTTCAACGACTTTTTATTTTACAAATGTGCCCCGACACTCATACATTTTTTTTACCAGTAACTTTTCCTGTCTCAAAGACACATTCAAGAATCAGTGCCGTTTACTCATTTTTATAATTAAAATGTGAACAACAACAACAAACAAACCTTAAGGAAAATGCCTAACCTGAAAAGAATAGGGAAATGCTCTTAGATTGAATAAGGGCAGTAGAAGCCACTCACCATTTATGACACTATCACAGATATTCATTTTCTATTTGTGGCAAATATAAGAATGTAAACCATCTGTTTTCAGCCTATTTGGGTTTACCCTTAATCCCTAGATTCATGATTATATTATGTTATCATACGATGTTCATGAAAAGTCCATGACCCCAGCACACAATTTAAAACTTCCATGTAGATATAAGGCGATCTTGGTTATATCATGTGCTATCCGAGTAAAGATAAACATTAAAGAGAACCTGGGAAGGTGGTGGTGGTGGTGGGGGGTGTATGTATTCTTAACCTAACCTTGATTATGTAAAGAAAATCCCCCATCTAAATGATAAAAGAAAAGAGTAATGCTTGTACATTTTATTAGTGTTTTAAAATTAGTGAGTTAAACTGTCAAAGCTTTGATTTTCCTTTCATGTGTGTCTGGGCAGGTCTAAGCCTCAGGTAACGCCCTTTTTCCTTCTCTCTCTCTCTCTTACTTTTCTTTGCACCTGTCCACTGCAGGCTCCCAGCAGCTCCCAAGGAGTCCAATTCTCCTCCTCTTCTCTCCCTTTCCTCCTCCTACCCATCCCCTCCTCCACCCCTCCTCCCGCCTTCTCAGCTGCCCCACGCCCCCCCCCCCCCTTCTTCTCTATACCTGCCAAGCTGGGCTCCTTTTTAGCAACGATCCATCACTGCAAAGGAGCCCAACATCAAAGGCGGTTGCACAGCAGTAGCTGAAGAGCATCTCGGTCGTTCCAAAGACGACCCCAAAGAGGGGCCTTAGCTGCGCCTCCCCGAAGTAGCTGGCTAGCTCTGGCCGGAGTGTGGGAATGATTTTTGCGACAGCATGGATAGAGGACCGTCAAGGGCCCCTTTTGGTCACTTCCGAAGAGCAAAAACGTGTTGAGAGGAGGCTGGTTTAAGATTTCAAACAGAACCTCCCCAGTGCGCATGAAAGGACTTGATTAGCATATGTCAAGAGGACCCGCATATATACTCGGTGTGTATGTACACAGGACTCTGATCTGATCAGTTTGCGGAGTTGGAGCCTCAGCCCCCAGCCCCAGCCCCAGCCCCAGCCCCAGCCCCAGGCCCAGCCGGGTATTGGCAACGGCGGCGGCGGCGGCAGCGGCAGCGCATAGATGTTCCTGCAAAGCCAGCAGCCGGCTCCCACCTGCCCAAGGAGAGAAGATCGCTCCAAGAGAGTGAAAACTCCCCTGCTATCCCAGTGCAAAGTCCACTCAGCGACCTCACCGGACTAACCGGGTCTTTTTGCGCTTGTTTTTGCTATATATATATATATATATTTTTTTTTTTTTCTCCCTCCACTTCCCCATCCCCGCTACACTTTTTTCCTGGGGTCTTTTGTGTTCCCGGATCCTCCGCCTCTCCCTCGGGCCCCTCCATGGCTCCCTTAGCCGAGGTCGGGGGCTTCCTCGGCGGCCTGGAGGGCTTGGGCCAGCAGGTGGGCTCGCACTTCCTGCTGCCTCCTGCCGGGGAGCGGCCGCCGCTGCTGGGCGAGCGCCGGGGCGCGGGGGAGCGGGGCGCCCGCGGCGGGCCCGGGGCTGCGGAGCTGGCGCACCTGCACGGCATCCTGCGCCGCCGGCAGCTCTACTGCCGCACGGGCTTCCACCTGCAGATCCTGCCCGACGGCAGCGTGCAGGGCACCCGGCAGGACCACAGCCTCTTCGGTACGTACGCGCACCCGGAGCCCCGGCTCCTCTTCTCCCCCCGGTGCTGAGCACGCCCCCGGGACCCGTCCGGTGCACGGTGCGGGCTGGGAGCGAGGGCGGCGGGCGCGGGGACCGGGAGGACCCGGCCTGCCCTCCTGCCGCCGCGCCCTCCCGCAGGCCTGCGGTCCGGACGCCGGGGGCGGGAGGAGAAGGGCTGGTGCTCCGCACGCACCTGGCGGCCCTGCCCTTTTCTGCTGCCTGGGACCAGACCTGGACTCGGAATCACGTCTTGCTTGCACTTCTTACCTCGCAGGCAGTTTTTGTTTTGCTTTTTTTAGATCCCTGTGTTATTTTCTCCTGCTTCCTCTCACCTTTTCTCCAGTACCATTTACCTAACAAGAATTAATAGTGTCGGACGTCTTCCGGTTCTTTAAACATGCCTCACAGTCACGCACTTAATAATGCATCCATGGCTACTGTTCGGACCGTCGCTCTCCCACAGGGCGGGAGCATTTACGTAAAGATTTAGCACCCGAAGAGGTAACAGATTAACTTTCAGTGAGCACGTCGCTACTCTAAGGCTCACCTGGCTGCAATTCTTTGAGCTCTTTAATTTCTAATTTGGTTGAGAAAAGGAAGGGGAAAAAAAAAAGCCTTCCAAGCTACTGAGCATGCCCAGTCGTTCAGCCAGGCTCCTCTTTAGAAATTGTGAAATCCGAAAGCAAAGATCTTGGTATTGACCGTGTGTAAGAGGAAATGGGGAAGCGAAAGAGGATATGGGTGGGAACACAGAGGGACGTGTTTCCGAGTACCTCCAGCAATGCCTGGGAGCAGAAGGAGTTAAAAGAAAGAAACAAGCGAGTGATCCTGTGACACCAGATTGGGAAATCATATGGTTTCTACTGTGAATTACTCTCTACTAGCAAGTGCCTTCAACAGCCTGAGCCTTCATTTTCTCTGCAAATGATGAGGTTAAATTAGGTGATGATTTAAGGATGCTTTCAGGTTCTAACATCTCAGGATCTTTTCCCCTTCGCAGGAGTTTTCATTATATTAGAGTTAACCCGGTAGCATTCTCAAAGGATTTTTGATCATCAAACTTGGGACGTCACTGGAGAGATTTATTGTATTTTTTTTTTTTTTTTAAGATAGAGCATTTACTCCTCGACAGCAATGTGAAAGGGCCCAACATCTGTCTTCCTTTCTATTCCTTAGCACTGAAGGATTGAGAATCTCATTTCGGAATGGCCCTCTTTTATCTTGTCCTCTTCCCCTTGTTCTTAGACTCATTCCTTTTTTGAGTTGCAGTACTCATTAAAACTTTGGAGAAGTGTAAATCTCGGTTTGAGGGGCATTTGTAACTCTAGATGTAGAAATGAGCATGTGGTGGTCATTTGGTAGCACTTAAAGGCTTAGAAAATTAACTTTTTAAAACCCATATGTTTGCAGCTTTCCCTGATCTCTTTCAAATTCCCATTGACTATGAGTCAAGAGTGTCATGACCTAGTGGCCAACCTTGGGGTCACTTTTAGAAAGTGGTTTCTAAATGGAGGAGGCTGAGATTCTGATTCTAAAGAACTTTGCTGACACCAGGTGGCTCAGTTTTCTTGCTTTTAAGAATTACTGCCCTCCATTCATTTTAGAAAAAAATCCTCCAGCTACTAGAAAGATTTAGAAAGGGACACAAATGTGGTAAAACTTATAAGTACAGCAGGTAGACCTTAAGTGGAGGTAATCCTCAGACCCCCTTCCCTACCCCCGCCCCTTGTGATACATAGTATAGCCTTAGACACCTTTAAGACGCTTGTGACTCAACTGTAATTCCCCAATGACAAGAGTGGCTTCTTTCACATTGTCTCTCTCTTTTAAAAAAATATTTTATTTATTTATTCATGAGAGACACAGAAGAGAGACGCAGAGATGTAGGCAGAGGGAGAAGCAGGCTCTAGGCAGGAAGCCTGATGTGGGACTCCATCCTGAGACTGCAGGATCACACCCTGAGCCAAAGGCAGGTGCTCAACCACTGAGCCACCCAGGTGTCCCACACATTGTATCTCTTTTATAAGACTATAGGAAGAGATATAAATCTATGGGAAGAGACTATAAATATTGGAGACTTGATAACATTCATTAAACTGGTATTTAAATCATTTCCTTAAGAAATTAATGTTGTATATCAGAATTACTATCTTGCTAGAACATTTTCTTACTAGAATTTTGCATAATTATTTAAGAATTGCAAAAATATGACTTAAATCAATTTTGTGATGGCTTAAGTCACTCTATGGCAGAAGGCTACATATTAAGACAAAATATTTACTGTTACACAAAGGAAAGAACCCAGATTAGTTCTGACAGCCTAAAAGAGGTTTTCTCTACCATGCATTACAGTGCATCCTAGTGGCCTTGGAAAGCTAAGACATTGTAATTTACTAGAAGGGAATAGAGGTGAGAAGAAAGTTTATGTTTAGCATGTATGACATTATATGCTTCTCTCTGTACTTGCCTTCTTTTCTAGTGCTTGAAATATTAATTATAAAATTATTTTGCTATTTTCTTTTCAACTCATTTATGTCATCAAGTGAGAATTTTGAAAAAGCTTAAGAATGGCTATTTGTGATGTTAAAGTAAGTAACGTGTTTGATAGTTTATACTAATTTGCCCATGAATGATTAAATGAAAAATTCAGAGCCCTGTATTTAAAATCTGAAAACCACATCAATAGAAGCTAAACAAAAGGTCCCAGTGAGGTTAAAATAATTTCCTATCTGATTTCACTCTACATTTATAATAGTTTTTCTGCACAGTAATACAGTAGGAAGATTTTGCCTGATATATAAACATGGAATCATTACTTTTTTTAAAAAAAGTTTAACCTGAGATCAAACATATTCTTTTAAAGGCTTTTCCTTTATTCTCTCCTATTCTCCATAGATTTGTCTGATGTGGTTGCATTGTGGGTTGACTCACCTGTTTATTATGATTCTTAAAAAGGCTGGCTTTGAAAATGATACCAGAAAGACAAAGTACCTCCAAGTCTTTTTATGGGACACTGGGCATTAGAAAATCTATCTAAAATCTGTGATTACCTCTTAAGGAAAGTTTTTCATGTCTACTCTTTGTTAAGGAATTAGCTTAGTTGCCACCTCATATTATAAATAAGAAAGACTTGTCAAATCTCATTTAAGAATCAAGTGATTACAAATTACTATGCGGTATACTATTTCCTTGAGGAGAAAAAGGATCAGAATTTAAAAGTGTGGCTAAAATCTCTAAGGAACACAAAAAACACATCACCTTTTTCCCATCAATCTCTGTGAACCATTGCAAAATTATTAATACCCGGTATGGATGAAGTTTTAGATGTTGCTCACTTAATATAGTTGAAGCTATTGAATACAGTTATTCTAAAAATATATGTGATTTCTTATCTCTCTACAACTACATTTTTTTTACAAGATAGGAGCATTATCTTAAAATCAGAAGTAAGATATAGGTAGTTTACCATTTAGTTTTGCAAGGAAAAATGGATACTTTATAAGACCTGTTATATAATTGGTTCATATGGAAATGAGACATATTTTATTATACTTGAAAATTGGTTCTATTACACATCCTAATACTCAGTTTGTTCATTGAAAGACAAGAGCATCTTAATGTAAATCAGATACTTACAGAGAATTAAGTTATATGTAAGCCATAGTACACTTTTCCATTTGAATTTAACATTCAATACAAATTCAAGTAATTATACATTTGTAACTGTATCCTGGATGAAATCCTATTAATATATCTTCTTCTCCTGATCATGTTTTGGATCTATATTTTTGTTTCTAACAGGAATCACTCACTAATGAGCTTGGTAGTACGTTTAATTTTCATTTACTCCCCACTTCTATGTTCGTCATTTCAGTGGCTGTCCTATGGAGCCTGTGTCTTCCTGCTATATCTTATCTCCCCTCTACCTTTGGCTCTCCATTAAGGCACTGACTCTTTCCAGCCACTTATAGGCAATTTGGTAGCGTATTCTTGCTATAAGATCCTTGATAGCTCTAGTGTTCTATGTGATCTACTAATGGTTTGAAAGAGCTCATTTGAGCTCTTGGGAATCTATGTTTAGAGCTTAAGAATCTATGTTTCTGCCAAAGAATGAATTAGGCTCTGGACAGAATAGAATGCTCTGTATAAGGGTTAGCTAGATTTTGTGCTTTCTCTTGGCCTTGGGAACACCACATGCCCAAACAGAAGCTTGTACAGTAAATCAAGATATGACTTAAGAGCAAGAATCAGGATAAATGGTGCACATTTATACTGTTTGTAGAGCTTAAGAAGGAGTAAAAGGTGAAGGTAGAAAGCTATTGAGGAAGGCAGTTTCAAGCATCGAAAGCAGGTTTATATATTTTTCCAGCAAAAAGTCTGAAGAACAAGACAAAGAAATTAGTCCAAAGGTTAGTATGTGCAGAGAAAAAGGGTGATGCAAAGGGAAGCATTACTTGTTTTACTATGATGTTTTAGTGTATTATGTGGAGAATGTATGATACTAGTTTATCTATTGATAAATGAAAATAATGTTAGGAAGTTATTGATAGCAAAATCTACTTGCATGCTAAAATCTCGGTATTTGGCTATCACATTTAATGAATTATAAAGTCCTTTTACTTCTTTGAACTATTAAATTTATTTTTAAGAACCATGTGAGAGGAAACAGCATACTGTGTAATCTATAAAGTTTTGAAACCAATGTATTGTCCTGAAGTAGAAACACTGGATTAGGGCTCAGAAGATGTGAGTTCAAGTATCCATTCTACTAATTCCAAATATCATATTCTTAGGCACGTTGGTAAATCTTTTTGAGTCTCAGTGTCTTTAGGTGTAAAAATGGGGATAATATTATCTTCCATTCCTATTTTAGGGAATTGTTTTTTGAGGACCAGATAAAAAATATAAGTAGAAGCCCTTTATAAACTATAAAACACTAATATATAAGGTATGCTGGCTGCTACTAGGAAAAGATTGACTTGATTCATAGTTAGCAAAACCAAAACAAAACAATCAATAGAACATATATAACTAATGGAATCACAGAGAACTAAGAACATCTCTGTTATGTACTGATTTATGATAATAATAGCTTCCATCTGTTGAATGCATAAATGTATCAGTCCTTACTGCTGTCCTAGAAAGAGGCATTTCACTCATTTTGTACATGAGGAGATGGAACCCCAAAGAAGATAAATGACTTGTGTAGACAGAATGGCCAGTAAGGACTATCAAATTTTAAGTTACTGTAAAATTTACAGTAAGTTATGCAAGTCAGTCTGGTTCATGGTTTTATATCTTCAACATTACACCATGATGGAAAACTTTTCTTTTTATTTTTTTTCCATCTGTAAAATTGGAAGATCATCATAACTAATATGATTGTATAGTACTTTTCAACTTATAAAGGACTTCTACCTACATTATTATACTTAGCAATATTGGTCTACTATTTGAAGGATTTTCAGTAGTCATATTTTCATTAATAAATATGTCATTATTTGTCATTACTTTGTTTATAAATGTAGGCATCCTGGAATTCATCAGTGTGGCAGTGGGACTGGTCAGTATTAGAGGTGTGGACAGTGGTCTTTACCTTGGAATGAATGACAAAGGAGAACTCTATGGCTCAGTACGTATTTTAAAAACGTTATTGTAATTCTTGAAAATATGACTCTATTGGCAGTAAAAAAAACATAATAATGCATGTCAGAAGAAATACGTAAAATATACATATGTAGAAATTAAGTATCTGTATCCTGATTAATTTCCATGTGTCTGGGCAGTAGTATAGTCAGTCAATTTCAGTTTTTGGTGTTTTGTTTTTTTGGTTTTTGTTTTTGTTTTTGTTTTTGTTTTTTTAGAGAGAGAACACACACACTAGCAAGTGGGATAGGAGTGGGTAGGGCCAGACGGAGAGTGAGAGAGAGAATCTTAAGCAGTTTCCATACCCAGTGTGACCCTGAGATTTTATGACCCTGAGATCATGATCTGAGCTGAAATCAAAAGTTGGGTGTTTAAGTGACTGAGCCACCCAGGCACCCTCAATTTCAGTTCTTAAGCCCCAAACATTTATTGCTTTTAGCTTGCTAGTTCCACCTGCCCATTATCCTGGGTCTTTCTACTCCCCTCTATATTTTGATCATTTCCTACCAAAGACAGAGAAAAATGATATTTTCTTCTTGCCATGTTAAATTCTTTTCACCTTTAATCATTTATTTAATGAAATTTTCTCTACCCAAGATCATCTTCCGTAGTTAAGTATATATGTGGCTGGCCTTCATAAATAGGAAATGAATGAATGAAGTTTTAGGTAATTGTAAGCAACAACAGAAAATGGCAGCCATGCTAGTTTGATCATATCTTGATAATTATAGGAACCATGATTCAAAAAAGCAACTGTGATCTATCCCTTAGGATAATATACAGTTCATCTTAAAGAGGCAAGAAATCACTGGGCCTTTACTACATTTACCTAATACTAATCTCTAGATAAAAGTTAATAATAGGTAATGTATCATCAAACAATTAATAAATACATGTAGGGAAGATATATGATTTGGAATGATGGTTTTGAATTAGGAATTGGGATGTTAAGATCTTGAAGTATTTCCAAATGATAGTAGAGACTTGCTATGTAGAACTTGGGCATCTAACAACAGAACATGATTAACTATAGGCCTGTTATGTGGGGGTAGTAGTAGGAGGGAGATATATAATGAAGCATGGGAAAGTTCTGCAAATTTAATAAGTATTTGAAAATGATTGAGAATTGATCTTTAACTTAAAGTTCTTCCAACAAAACCTCTAGGAAGTTTAGCTGCCTGGGAGAAAGAATTCCAGATAACATAAGAACTAAAACAAAATAAAGCAAAAATAATTCATCCTTTTCCCTTCTTTGACAAGGATATTATTACAAGCAAAGCAATAAAAATATAAAGATGAAACTTTTCTAAGGAAATTCTCAATAAGGTATTTTTTTAATGGTTGTTACATTTTTTTTATAGGAGAAATTGACTTCTGAATGCATCTTCAGGGAGCAATTTGAAGAGAACTGGTATAATACATATTCATCCAACATATATAAACACGGAGACACTGGCCGTAGGTATTTTGTGGCTCTTAACAAAGATGGAACTCCAAGAGATGGTGCCAGGTCTAAAAGACATCAGAAATTTACACATTTTCTGCCTAGACCAGTGGATCCAGAGAGAGTTCCTGAATTGTACAAGGATATACTGATGTACAGTTGAAGCATGATAGTGTCTTCACTGAACAGCCAAAATATGACCATTCTTTCTTGTCAGAGTTCACATCATAGAATAACCCAGGCTCAGAATGTTATGGGGTTTTCTCCTGGGAGACTGAATTTGGAAAGAATATTGAGAACAAACAAAAAAAACTTATTTTGACTTGAAGTAGACCAAGACCTCTCTTTATAAGTGGATTAAGTTCCCTTAGGTACACTGGCTCAGTACTTACTGGTAGCTGAAAATCTATTGAACTGTGGATAATGGGAACCCCACCTGGTTTGCTGCTGGTACCTCACCTTTCTGGATTATGTTTACTTTAAAAGTTATGGTAAAAATAGAAACTTCATGTTGAAGAACTAAATTGACACAGTCGGCCAAGATTATTGCTATATAAATTCTGAGGACCTTGCAGGGTTTTGCAGGTTATGGAGTTATATGTGAAAAACCTGGATGAAATGTGGACTTTGGAACATGCCTCTACCAAGATGGAACATTTTTTTAAAAGGATGGACCTATTTATACATTTTCAATTTGCAAATATTTATTATATATATTTATTTATTAAAGAGTTTATTTTTTACTGGTATATGAAGATAATACAAAGAAAAAAAACAACAAAAATTCTTTTATTGTGCCATTACTTTGTTGTGATGTCCTGAGCTGTAGAGAAGACATCACTTTTGCAACATAGTAAACGTAGAATAAATCTTGAATTTCTTTTAAAAAATATAGCATAGATTATATATATTTTTGCAGTCAATTGCCTTCTAAGTGTAACATTGGTTCCTTTGGCTTAGAAAAATGCTTTAACAAACTGTATTGAATTCAACACACATTTAAAAGGGAATTAAACATTTTTATTTTGTGTTTTGGTTTCATTCCTTTTTAGGTGAAAGTTGTTCTACTTATATATTTTTAAATGACAAAATTGAGAATATTTTGATATTTAGAGAACTTCTAATATTGAAAATTATGAAATATTATAGACAACTTATGCTCACTTATTTTCTTATTCAGTGTGGCAAAGTCCAATCCCCCCCCCAGTGTGATCATAGAAAGAATTAGTTTATGTGGCACCAGCATTAATACTGGTTTCTGAATCTGGTACCTTTTTCATTATATCTCCTGTTTAGTCATTTATTCAGGGAATAGTCATTAAAGCCTACTACACAGAAGAAATATTAGGCACTAAGGAAGATGGTGGTCAAGACAGAAGTGAACCCTTCATGGAACTTAATGTGTAGTAGGAGAAACAAATGGGAAACAAGTAAGCTAACAAATAAATACCATAATTGTACATTGTGATGTGCTCTTTGGGGGAAATAAGGCTCTGTCTGACACAGAAAAGAAAGAACACATTTAGGTAAGATGAGTCAGAGAGGGCTTCTCTAAGGAGCTGACACTTTTGTTGACCATGAAAAATAAGAAGGAGCTGGCCAGGTTAAGAGGAGGCTAAGATCCTGGTAGGAAGAGGAAACAAGGAGCCCAAAGTCCCAATGGGGGTGAGAAAGAGCTTTGTGGCTGGAGTTTAGTGAGCAACTGGGACAGGGGCACAAAAAAGTTTAGAAAGCTTTGCACAGGCACCTGGGTGGTTCAATCAGTTAAGTGTCTGCCTTCAGCTCAGGTCATGATCCCAAGGCCCTGGGATAGAGCCCCACATCAGGGTCCCTGCTCTGCTGGGAGCCTGCCTCCCTCCCTCTCTCTCTCTCTCTCTCTCTCTCAAATAAATAAAATCTTAAAAAGAAAAAGAAAGCTTTGCACATACAGATCTGGTGGGTTCTTAAAGGTCTTTCTTAAGGTTTGGTTTTCTTCTTCCCAATAGTTGTCAATGTCACGACCCCCTAGATGAAGAATTGAAGCTTAGGATGTGCTAATGATAATGGTAGCAGCCCCTGCCAGCAATCCCCAACCTGCGAGGCTTGGGAAAACACAGATTGCTGGGTCCCAGCCCCAGAGTGTCTGATGTGCAGATGTGGGGTAGGGTCTGAAAGTTTGAATTTTTAACAGATTTGGTCTGGAGATTATACTTTGAGAGCCACTAGTCTAGAGCAATGCTTCTCAAGCTTTAATGTACATACCATATCACCTAGGGAGCTTGTTAAAGGATGGGTTTGTTAGATTATAGGTCTGGGGTGGGGGTGGGTCTGAGATTTTGTATTTCTAACATTGTCCCAGGTGATGCTTGATGCTGCTAGACCACAGATTGTACTTTGAAGGGCAAGACCTACTAATGCTTTAATGCTGTTTGGAGTTATACCTATTCATTACATAAATTTCACCTAGCATGACTTTAAATGAATAGAAATGTGTGGGGTGAGGATAGGGTATTCAAAATACAACTTTAATAAAGCTACATGGAAATGTGTGTGTGCAGTGGGGGGGAGAGTTGTGTGTGTACTTGATTGTGAGAGACAGAGATAGGGAAATGTTTTGGCTCAAAACCTCTTGGTTTTATAAATGTAAAAATAAAAAATGTTTTTGTGGTAATACTTTAATAATGTTCGGAATAAAATAGGTCTTATTTTTACTTTTATTTATAAATAAAAGTAAAAAAAACCTAGTTTGGTTCAATGTTTGATACATTTATTATTTATTTGTTTATTTAATTTTAAAATTTTATTTCAATTTGCCAACATACAGTATATTGCCCAGTGCTCATCACATCATGTGTTCTCCTTAATGCCCATCGCTCAGTTACCCCTCCCCCCACCCACCTCCCCTTCAGCAACCCTCAGTTTGTTTCCCAGAGTTAAGAGTCTCTCAGGATTTGTCTTCTTCTCTGTTTTTCCCATTCAGCTGCCCCTCCTTCCCTTTATGGTCCCTTGCACTATTTCCTATATTCCACATATGAGTAATACCTATATATAAAGTATCCATCCCCAAACAAGCTTATGCAGCATTTCAAGTCTTTTCCAAAATGATGCTGGTGTCTATACTTAATAATTATGGAGGAAGTTTTATAAATTTAAAGAGACCATACACTGATAAAAGATAGCCCACAATACATATCGTTACTCAAACAAAGAAAATATTTTGGAGATACGACGAGAGTACAGGTTAACTTTTTTTTTAATGTAGTAGCTGCTTGTAGTGATTTGAAATATGAAGAATGACTGAAGCAATAGTTTGACAAACTTTCAGAAAACTAAGAAGTCACTGTATCTTGTATTCTCATTATACTTATATTTTGGCAGCTCTTCCTAGGTATGAAAAACAATTTGCATCTGCTGAATTTGCACTATTTGAAGAAATGATCTATTAGGTATCTGAATAGATTTCACTTGATACTCCTAAAGGGAGATGATGTATGAACACATTATTTAATGCATGAAAGGATAATTTAGTTTATTATCAAATCAATAGTTGTATCCATTAAATTAATTATTAATAATTAGATAAATTAGATATTATTAGATTAGATAAATCTACTAAATTAGATATTATTTAGTAATATCTAAAACTATTATATCCTCAGGATGCTTGGGGGAAAAATCCCACAATTAGTCATCCTTTTTGCTTGTTTTAATTTTCTTTCATTTTTAAATGTTCTATTAACAATCACATTAACTTACATTTTCCATTCTTTCTTGCCTGAAATAGTAAGTATCAACTGCTCAACTTCCCTACATTTTCTGCAATGATATAAGAGATCTCAGTACATGAAGGTCTTGTTGAGCTTTGGTATGCCATTCCAAAGAGTCTGGTTTTCAATTAAATGCAACATTAAAACAATTCAGAAACCTAAAGCTATCAACCATTTGTGAGAATATGGATCTATTGTAAACTTGATATATGTAAGTTAGAAAGCCACGCACGCCAGCACTTACATTGATAATGCAGGATGTGGAAACTGCCAGTTCTGTGAATTAATTAATGATTAGAAAGATTATATATATACCAAAACTCTGACTTCAGTAGATAAGTTGTTATGCTTATAAAAGGCAGTTTCTAATTTCTTATGAAACAATTTAAGAGACTATTATATATTATTGGTAAGTGAGGAATTAGTACATCAAACAACTCATATGTGTTCAGTGCACACTATTTCCGAAAATAATCTTAGGATATCTGGGGGGTTTAGTCCAAATAAATCCTGGTTTCAAATTTCTCACGATCAATACCTTGATAAAATGTTTCCATTTCGGTTTACTCTAGTTAGAGATCCATAAACTGAAGCTGGACTCGATTAACCTCAGCCTGTTGGTTCTCAGAATGATATCTTGTTCCTCAAGAAAAATATGATACATGAGACTAAGACACATCACCCTCCTTTAGCCATCAATATAGTGTTACTAAATAGGGTATTTTGGTTAATAGCATAATGTTGGTTGGTGTGATTAATGCATATAATTTCTTGATCCATTGTTAGAGTTACTCAATATCTATGACACGCCCTTAGATCAAACCTACATATTTTCATAGAACCTACAAATTATATTATTCTCAGGTTCCCAAGCTGAGCCTATTAGCCAAACCTACTGTGGGCTAGTAGTGTGTACAGGGGTACTGGTGAAGAAGTTGAAGGGAAGAGGGTTGATACATATTTCATGCAGTTGGTTGAATAGTTCACTTCTGTCCGAACAAAATAATTCTGCAGGCCACATTTGAATATTTAAATTCCTTAACAATTATCTTTCTTTTACTTGGTAATATATATAAATGATGATGTGGTAATGAAGGAACAGTATTAAATTGGTAATGTTTATACCTAATATCAATTTTTCTTCCAGTATGGGGACTTATAAATCATACAACATGATTTTAAAACACTTCACAATCTTTTTCTAAGCATATTAGAGCAAGTTTCATTGTTCCTGTGATTATTTTCTGCCCAACAACACTTTAGTACTTTGGACAGGGATGAGTTTTGAACAGTCTGACTTATTAGAGTGGCCATATATTGACTGATGAATTTTTTTGACTGAGTTTTGCAAAAGAATTAAGCCCTATAGATTAATAGTGTGAGTATTTCTTAATTTTTCCAGGGAGCATATGTGTGGTACTATTTTAAATGTATAGAACACAAGTTAATATATTACACATAATGGGTGTTTTGGGATTTAATTATTTCATGAATCCTATTGAGAGCCAATTGTGAAGTTGGCTATGCTATCATCCAGAGTGCTTCCTTCTCTCTGCAGAATTAGCTGTTTCCCACAGGACTGGACATGTTAATATAATTCTATTAACCAAAATTCTATATACCATAAAATCTTTAATGTTTGGGTACTAAGGTAATCTGAGCATGACACCAAAGCCAATCAGATCTAAGGAGTTTCTAAGTGGTTCACCCTATTTCATACTCTTTGTATTTCGACCCCAATGGGCTCATGGAGCTGTAATGAAATGTTCTAGTTACATGGCACAGGTGCATTGCGTTGGATTTGTGGCAACAAACACTTACTGAATAGCTTACCCAGTAAATAGAAATATTTAATTTACATTGTTGGGCAGCTGGAAGTGTTCTAGTGTTCTTTTTAACCATTTTGATACATTAATCTCACCCAGAGACAATCTTAGGATGTATATAAATCAACTTTCATTAGCATTAATTAGTTTTTTAAATTGTTAGAATAGATTGATTTTTTTTCTGGTAAAGTGTTCTTTTGCATGTCCCAGCTATTGCCCTGTTCAATGTACAATTGGATATAATTAATAGTTTGACACCAAGGATCTTCTCTGTATAGATACCCCTCTGGAATGGGAGGCTAAAATGTTATCAAGTAGCTCCTGACTGCTGTTTAAATGTTTTCAATATATGCTGAAAGTAACCTCGTCTCTCATCAGTGTAAGCAACCTCAAGGTCAGGCCTCCAAAGTGCAATTGACTGGACAATTTGGGTGTAGTGAGATTATAGCCTATTATTATTGATGGCTAAAGGAAAGTGATGTGTCTTAGTCTTATGTATTATATATATCTTGAGGAACAAGATATCATCCTAAGAACCAACAGGCTGAGGTTAATTGAGTCCAACTTCAGTTTATGGATCTCTAACTACAGTAAATAGAAATGGAAACATTTTATCAAGGTATCGATTTTGAGAAATTTGAAATCAGGATTTATTTGGACTAACCCCCCCAGATACCCTAAAATTATTTTTGGAAGTAACAGGCACTAAACACATATGAGTTGTTTGATGTACTAATTCCTCACTTACCAATATTATTATTATTATTATTATTATTATTATTATTTCCTATTATTACCTAGTAGTATTTATCAATGGAGTAGAAGGATCAGAGAACTACACTAGAAAAGAAAAGTATATGGAAAAAAGATAACTAAAGTCTTCTTAGTTTTAAAAGATTTCTGAACTTTAAAATTTCCCTGGCTCTGTCTGGCAAAATATTCAATATTTCCTGGTTCCTTGGTCACTAAAGCTCCGTGCAATATATGAATTGGCTTTTAAGTGGTTTATATGTATGTTGACACCTATTTGGTCAATGGGAGTTTTAATATTTACTTTAACATTTCTAGCATTCAGAAATGAGTATCTGTGCTTATTTCATTAATAAGTTTCCCCAAAAAATAACTAAAATATAAGAAAATATAATTTTAGACATGTGTTTACTTTTATTTTTTTAAAACTCAGTTTCCCCCAGTGAATCATGTATTCTTTGTCCCAATTCAGTAAATAAGTCAGATTTACTTCTCTTTTCTCTTTAGTGTTTTAGTATAAAGAAGCATTCAGGACTTACCATCTGAATTGCATCAGATCCCTTTATGGTGGTGGATCTGGCCAGGTATGTCTGAAGTTCTAGCATATTTATTGGCTAGACTGTTACCCTCATCTCATTTGCCCTGGAGCATGAGTTATGGGAGGTGGTACTCTGAAGGGAGCAATTATTGAGAAGATAAATTGTTATCATGAAGAAGACTCCATCTTCAATCATATTGTTACCAAACTTGGTTGGGGTCACTAAGCAGTAAAAATTGACTAGAGGCTGAGCGGGCATTCCAGGTAAGGCTTCTGCTAGAGTGCAAGGGTGACAGCACAAAGGAAAGAGTCCTGGGGTTGGCTACCTGAGAAGAGGACAGGGAAAGTTTTAAAGAGGCTGGGGGGTGGGGGTGGGAAGAGTGATGTTTAACCATGTAGAGGTAGGGATTTATCAGTGCCTGCACACTTGGAGATTATGCTTTTTCATACATTGCATTTATAATTAGCATGCTAAATCTCCATCCCTGGGCATGATTTTTAATATTATAATGGGGGGAGAAGTCAGTGAAAGGTCAGCCCTAGGGTCCACTGTGGTTTGGATTGATTTGGTATGGTTCTCACAGGGGCTAACTGGTTGTAAGTTAGGCCATGGGGCTTGTTTGGAGCTTGTGGATTTTGGCTTCCTGATGGCAAGCAGCACTCACAAGCTGGGCTAGTGAACTGAGTTTTTTGTTTTGTTTTATTTTTGTTATTACTAATTTTTTTTAGAGAGTCCAGTCCCTGCTCTGTCTCAATTTTGTTTGCCTCCAAACTGGGATTTTGGTAGCTACAATATCTTGTCAGATATAACCAAATTCTTAGTGGTGGCAAAAAAGACTTGGTGTTCTGTCTTTGAGTTGCTCTGTTTTAACTATGACTCAATAAGTGCTGATAATTGATTTTCAAGATGAGCCCACCATTTGACAGACTTGACAACTTTGTCATCTTCTCAGAGACATGCCAATGATTCTATGTCAAGAGATCACTGAAAAGTCATGTCTTGGTTATATTGGCTATATGGGCTGAGAGGTTAGAAAGTTGCTTGTGTAAACTTTAAGGAATCTTCTGTCCAGGAGGCCATGTAGTCCAATGATGAGACTGCAGCATATTACTGGGATATGTCAATATCCATACATGGCGCTTACTTCTTTGCATCTGGTTAAGTGATATGGGTTTTAGGAAAAAATGTATCAACTTATTCCATGCATAATTTATTTGTTCCAAATAATAGTACTTCCAGGAAAGTTATTGTTTAGTGAGGGCCCTTGAATTTCTTTTTTCTGTTAACTTATTCTATTATTTTTGCTAATGAAACTAAGAAGGGAAGACAGAGCCTCAGATAGAATTATTTCTGCTACTCAAAGTGCCACTTATGAAATGAATACATTTTCTTTCTTTGTAGAGATTTTATTTATTTATTTGAAAGAAAAAGAGAGAGTGAGAGAGAGTACTGAGCATGAAAGGGGGGGTAGCGGCAGGCGGCAGACGGAGAGGGAGAAGCAGGATCCCCACTAAGCAGGGAGCAGGATGTGGGGCTCAATCTCAGGACCCTGGGATCACAACCTGAGCCAAAGGTAGACACTTAACCCACTGAGGTACCCCATGAACACATTTTCTATTGAATTAGGTCAGGAACATCTCTTTAAATTTCACCATATTAGATTATAACATGGTGCTAGAGAGTTTATCCTTGTAATAGGACAATAAATGTGTAATTCTGGCCTAATGGAAGTAAACTACACGGTGACCAAAATTAACAGGGATCTAATAGAATGCTTTTGCTATATCACTAACCACAGATTACTGAAAGGTTGATTCAATGTCCATCTCTGTTTTAGACTAGTCAAACCAGGGAATTAAAGAGATAAATAATGTTTAGGGTTATTCCTAGTTTTTTCTGCATCCCTATTTTGTGAATTGTGATAGTCCTAATGTATCTTGGTATTTTTGTATTTGCAATAGTGATAAAGAGTTATTCTAGAGATTTCCTTTTGGCATGTCCAATTGTTGGGGTCCTACCGTTTAAGATTTTGAAGGCTCTTTCTATCCCTAGAATCACAATAAGTCTGTTGAAATTGCTCAGGGAAAGGAGATATCATCCTGGGAAAACATCTTTGGTCCTCTGTGTCAAGCAATTATCACAACTCAACAACCTCAGCTACGTTCTCCTCCATATACTACAACTGTCAAAATAATTTCTCTCCCTATTATCAAGTTTTCCATAATTAATGTTATCTTTGATCCTGTTTCTACCCCCTGAGATTCTTGAATATTATCCTTTGTTCAGAACAGGTTACAGAGTTTAGGGTCTCTCCAGGCAGATCTAATGTTTTAATGGACCTGCATGTTAAGGACTTTGGGGCAATTTGTCCTTCCCTTTGAGAGACTGGGCCCACTCTCAACTTTAGGGCCAGGCTTCTTAAATTAAAGAGAGATCAGAAGAAATCAAAGAAAATGCTTTAGAACTTGTCCTTTGTTTTCAAGAGCAGGGAGTTTATCCTTAAGATTTATGAAGTCCTTGTCTCAGTGTTCCCTCTCTTGGCTCAGCTCCCAGTGATTTTGAAGTGGCTTGTTGCTTCTGTGTGGAGGGTTTGCCAAGGTTGTTGCTATGGATGCAGTGCCTGCAAGTATAGCTGATTCTTGTATCCTATTGATCTCCTCTGAATCTAAGCAATTTGCCAGTGTTCCTCTTAGGAATTGAGAAAAATCTAATGACCCTTTGTCTTAGCCCACAGGGGAAATTATTGTGCATACAGCAGGCCCAATCCACATCCAAAGCTTTCCAGTAGTCAATTCTCCAGCAATATCCCATGAAATACATGCTTCTGGCTTTTGGGAGGTAGTGACATAACCCTTTGGGAGATACTTAAGATGTAATTCCCTTGCATTTCAGCATGAAGATACTCATCTGGGTTATTTTGGGTTCACCTCTCCTGTTGGTCAGGATGGTAACTATTTGAAGCTCTTCCTTTCTAACCTCCTTGATCCTTTGCTTATTGGTTTTCGATGGTCAGGGCAGCTCCGTTACTTGCAACTCAGCTCTTGGTTTCCATGCTTTCCCCACCAAAGAAGCAAAGTATTAATTTCAATGGAGGTGTCTTCCCTCACATACTGTCTTTACTACCTCTCCCCCCCCTTTTTTTTTTATTGTGCTAAACTATACATAACATACAATTTCCCTTTTTAACTTTTTTTAAGTATAGTTTCATGGCATTAAGTATATTCACATTGTTGTCCAGCCATTACCATTATCCGCCTCTAGCATATTTCTTTTTTTAAAAAATATTTTATTTATTTATTCATGAGAGACACAGAGAGATAGAGAGGCAGAGACATAGGCAGAGAGAGACGCAGGATCCATGCAGGGAGCCCGATGTGGGAGTCGATCCTGGAACTCCAGGATCATGCCCTGAGCCAAAGGCAGACGCTTAACTGCTGAGCCACCCAGGCATCCCTAGAATATTTCTATTAGCTCAGAATGTTCCTCCTTGCCCCTTGAAGTCCCTCCATCCTGCATCCACGCTTGATGCAACTGATCTGCTTACTATCACTATAGATTAGCTTCTATTTTCTAGAATTTAGTATAGATGGAATCATTCCCTAAAGCCTCTTAATGTTCTTGAGATATTTTCTATTATTACATGTGTCAGTGGTGTATTTTTCTTTACTGCTGAGTAGTATTCCATTGTAAGAATATGACACAACTTGTTCATCTATTCAACGGTGGATGGACATTTGATTGTTTCCAAGGCTATTATGAATAAAACTGCAATATATTTCTAATTTTCTTGGATAAACATTTAGGAGTGGAATTGCTGAATTGTATTTATAATAAACTGCCAGCCAGTTTTCCAAGTGGCTATACCTTATTACATTTAAAGAAAATTGTATAAGCGTTCTAGTTATTTTACATCCCCATCAATGGTATAAACAGTCTTTATAGTTTGAGAAATGTTAGTGATGTAGAAGTATCTCATTTAGTTTTAATTTGCATATAATATGCACTTTAATTATTAAATTCCCTAATGACTAATAATTTTAAACATATTTTTGTGAGCTTATTTGCCATCTGTATATCTTTCTTGGTAGAGCATCAGTTCAGTTGTTTTGTTTATATTCATTGGGTTATTTATCTTATTATTTTTGAGTTGCATTCCAGGTGTAAACCCTTTTAAAATGTGTATTTTGCAAATATTTTCTCCCAGTCTATAGTTTATCTTTTCCTTCATTCACACGGACTTTGATGAGCAAAGCTTTTAAATTTTGTGAAGCCCAATTTATGAATTTTGTTTATGCTGTTTGTTTTGCATCTAAGAAATCTTTGCCAAGTCCAAAGCCACTAAGAATCTCCTATATTTCCTTCTTGAAATTTTTATAGTTTCAATTCTTATGTTTGTGTCTATGATCCATTTTGAGGTTATTTATGACTGTTAATGTTTAGAATTTTAAAACATATGATGTAACTTTCCTATACTCATCAGCTAAAGATATTTGAAATTTATTAACATGCCATCTCAATTA
The DNA here is from genome assembly GCF_905146905.1 of Nyctereutes procyonoides. Classification (NCBI taxonomy): domain Eukaryota; kingdom Metazoa; phylum Chordata; class Mammalia; order Carnivora; family Canidae; genus Nyctereutes; species Nyctereutes procyonoides. The sequence goes on from NW_026575120.1 coordinate 1,117,895, forward strand.
TCATAGAGTGACAAGTATAAGCCCAAGAAAATATAAATACATATACTTATAAACGCATTTTATAGATTCATAAAAATGTTCCAAGATATTAAAATATCCTGGAGTCTCCTATGGCTCACTCCCTTTCCTGAGACTCATTTAGAAAACATAATCTAGATTGGTTCTTTTAGACTCTGAGATGAAGTTTAGAGAATAAATATCTCTTAGGAAGTGCTCATGGGATTAATAACTGTGGAAGAAAAGGCAAGCAAATATAGTTAGGCAGAAGTTGAGCAGTGACACAGAAGTGATGTCAGACTTGGCCATCTTGTACTATGGAGCTACCATGGCCCTAACTCACTGGGACAAGTTGGCTCAATTTTTTTTTTTTTTTTTACTCGTGCTTGAATCAGTTGCTGATTGAGGGCCACTGTGGGTAGTGGGGCTCTCTGCAGCTGAGGCAATTCATGAGGGGCCTGATAGTGCCTGGGCAATTGGGGCAATAAATCCCTCCTAGTAGAGACATGTGGACAATGAATCTCCGTGTCCATACAGTCTACCTGTTGTTGCTCAAATCAATATTTTCATGAAGGGAATATGAATTGTATATCCCTTTGTCTTGTGCCCACTCTCATATCTACCCTGCTGTGTGTCAGATCCTATGCAGGTAGAGCAAATCTTTGGATAGTGCTTCTGGCTGAGACACTGTGGGCAGAAAAGACAATCTGTACCCAGAAACTCTATTTCTATCTAAATCAATCACAGTCCTTCTCAGAGTGGAAGGGGTCAAATTGGACATAACTTGCCATCAAATGTACAGATGGTCTCCTTGAGGAATGGTGCCATAACATGGACTCAAGATTGGTCTTTGTTGCTGACAGGTTAGATATTTAGAGGAAGCTGTAGACAGATGCATTATGGAAAGTAGGAGCCTGTGCTGCTGGGTTGGTGCCTAACTTCTGTCTCTGTCACCAATGCCACTTTTTAATATGTCCATTGTTCCAGCATTGGGCTGGCCAATAAGAGCTGGCTGCCATCATCTGGTTGTCATTCTGTCTACCTGGTTGTTTAGTGCCTCTTTCATGGAGGGTGCTCTTACATTGGTGTTAATTTTGAATACAAAGCTCTTCACACTATATACCCACTCTTGTTTATCATATATATTCTTTCTGCCAGACCTCTTTGTCTCTGATCCTCTGATATTTTTTCTTTAGGATTTTGACCAGCTATCCAGCCTAACCATGAGTCCTTTTATGTTCTAATTTCAGGCAACTTCTTTTAGCGTACAAAGTAAATGATCAGATATACTCTCCCAAACACTGCCAATTGGGAGGATTTTCCCTTTGTTAGACTATATAGTGGCTTGCATCCACGTACTGAGCTGATCCATCTGCAAACCAAGCTAAGGCTTTTCCATCTTCTATCAGCTATTCCTTACAGATCCTCTTTCTGATCCATGGGAGAGAGCTGAGGAACAGGTACTGGTACAACCATGTTGGATGACACAAGTATGGCTATCTAATTTGGGGGGTCAGATAGGCTTTAGCTCATGATTGGAAATTCTAGCTGTATAGTCACTTGATGTCCCATATTCAGGCTCTCAAATTGTATCATAGTTCAGTAGCATGCCAAGAGTTGCATTTTAAAAGATGTATTCCCTATTGAAAATTGTGTGACCAGGACCTGACTTGTGATTTTCTCACTGGCCTTCCTATAAATTCCACATAGTATCTTTTTCCACCACTAATATCTCTAATACAAGAGGGTCTTTTGGCACAAGTGACAGAGTACAACTTGGAACTTACCATAGACAGTCCTAGAATCTCTTGCTTGCTTAGGAGCATCTTTGACTAGATTCGATTTTAACTCTATTACTTCTAAGCTCTCTTTCCAAGGTCTGTGAACAAGGATCTGACCAAAATGTCTTCATAGTGCAGGAACTCTAGCTGAACTGTCAGAGGAGACATCAAAAATGGATTCTAGGAAGGGTTGTTTCTATTCTGTGGCTCCTGAGGATGCTCTCTGTTGCCCTTGACAGATTAGAAATGGTTATATTCATAATGGACATCCTGTTGTTGTTGTTGGTTGTGTGTGTGTGTGTGTGTGTTTAATAGAACTGGGGCAGAGAGGGGGATATAAAAGAAGAGAATGAAGGGGTAGCAGAAAATCCTCCAAATTAGCTGTTTGTTCAAGCTAGGTGGTGGTAATGAGTTTCTCTTTTGTATTTCCACTTCTTAGAGAGGCATGACTGAGCCCAAAGCTACTAGTGTATTAGTTCAATACACTACCCATTATTAAATATGAATAAAAATACAGAAATGGTAAAACATAGATACCAGTACTTTTACTCATGAGAAGAGGAAAATAAGTACTATTTATTTAAGAGCAAAAGAATTGAATTTTAGGACTTAAAGATATCTTAACTATCATCTAGCTCAATCTCTTCATTTTACAAATGAGAAAATCTTTTATCTTATTGACTCTTTTCAATAAAGTCATGAAACATTTTGTTGTTTATAAGTTAGTAAATGTATCCATATGCTTTTATAAGTTTCTTTTATGATTTTCGCCAGCAATGATGAAATTAGTATGTTTTGATCTTTGTGCAACTTGCTCAGAAGGAACTTAAAAGAAGTATTTAGGAAAATCCAAGTGCTGAAACATTTAAGATATGCTTTGTGGTCTAAATTTTGTGTGATTGTCAGCCAGGAAGTTTTCTGATTAAGATGGCTTGCCAATTCCCTGCCAAATACATTATTTATTACACTAATGGGGATTTCCTATTTGAGATGTTAAAGACAAAATGTTACCAATATTATTTCCCTTAAAGTAATTGACTTAGACCAATTGATGCATTCTAATAAGTTGAAATCAAGAATATAACAGAGGTCCATAAAGACATATAGGTATTTTAATGGTATATACATATTGAAATAGGCTAAATTTCACTGTATTAGAGATTTCTCATTCATTATTGATAGTGAAACATGAAGCTTGATGTTACTGAACTTACGCTTCCTTTTTTGGATTTAATATTTTGTAAAAATGAAATAACTTTTAGCAAGGACTGAAGTTTGTTGGGTTAAGATGGCAGTTAGAATCCCATAGTTATATGCACAAATTTTAGAATTTTAGAGTCTCCTCAAAGTTATAAAGAAACTTCTGCATACTCATGTGCGTGTGTGTATGTGTATGTGTGTGTGTTCTCTCATAGTAGTACCTACAAAGGGAGGTGTGTTCCAAGAATCTAATAATATATATATAATTATATAATAATAATATATATGTATATGCTATATATGTGTAGGTGAATTAGCAAGCACCCTACATTATGCCTAACTTTTTAATAAAAAATATTTATTTATTTCACAGAGAGAGAGAGAGAGAGAGAGAGAGAGAGTGAGCAAGCACAAGCCAGGGAATAGCCAAGGAAGAGGGAGAAGTAGGTGACCCACTGAGCAGGGAGACTGACATGAGGCTCAATCAGAGTACCTTGGGATCATGACCTGAGTTGAAGGCAGATGCTTAACCAACTGAGCCACCCAGGTGCCCCATATCATGCCCTAATTTTAACCAAAGAGCAAAATGTGAGGCAAATTTTCACAATTGTTATAATTTATTTGTAAATTAAAATAAAATTTAAAACTACAGATAGTGATAAGTATTACAGAGGAAAAGGACAAGGTCCTATAAGAAAGACCACTGGGCCATTTCCTTTAGTTGATACAGTCATAGCCTTTCTGGAGGTAAAATAGTTAGACAAAGGATTTGTGCAGAGTATGTATGGGCGACAGGATGTGTATGGACAGCAATCCAGACAATCCAGAGAATAGCATGGAAAAAGCTTTTTGCATTTGGAAAGGAGTATGATATGTTCAAGAAACTAAAGGAAGGCCAAGTAGATATGAGGACAAGCATAGCATAAGATGAGAATGAAGAGTCTAACATATATTTACCACAGCATGTAGGGCCTTGTGCAGCATACTTAGTTGGTTGAGTCCTCTTTTAATGCAATGGGAGGTCATGAAAAGATTTTAAGTAGGACAATGACACCATTTTATTTATATCTTTAAAAGGCCACATTGGGGCAGCCCCGGTGGCCCAGTGGTTTAGTAATGCCTTCAGCCTGGGGTGTGATCCTGGAGACCCGGGATCAAGTCCCATGTCGGGCTCCCTGCATGGAGCTTGCTTCTCCCTCTGCCTGTGTCTCTGCCTCTCTCACTGTGTGTGTTTTTTCATCAATAGATAAATAAAATCTTTAAAAAAATGAAAATAAAAGACCACATTGGCTACAATATGGACATTGGGTTGGATTGGGTAAGAGTAGAAGATAGACATTGTTAGGAGACAATAGTGTTAATCAAGGTGAGAGTTGAAAGAGCTTGGACTGAAATGTTGGCAGTGAAAATGAAGAATAATGGATAGATTCAGGGTATTTTGAGGATACAATAATCTGTCTTAGTAATAAATAGAATGAGGGAATAAAAGAGAGCTATGTCAAAATGTGCCCAGATTTTTCACTTGAGCAAATGGATAAGTAAGGGTGTATGTGATAGTATCATTTATTGAAATATTGTAAGTCTGGAGGAAAAAACATGTTGGTAAAAAATCAGAACCTCAGTTGTGGAAATGTTAATTTTGTGATATCAGTGAGTTGATAAAAAGAATAGGTCAGCAAGCCATCGGACATATAGGTCTGGAAGTGTGGGCTAGACATATAATTTAGTGGGCTAGCATGTGGGTGTTGGGGAGGAAAAAAATGAAATTTTGAGTCGCATCAGGTCAAGTAGAAGTGTTGGATGCTAGATAAGACAATCATGAAAATTTTGCATCACATAGACCAAGTAAAGAGCATTTCTAGGAGGGAGCAATCAACTGTGTTGCTTGTTACTGAGAGGTCTAATAAGATGAGAGTTAAATACATGTTGATTAAATTTAGGAATATGGGTGTCAATGGTCATTTCAGGAGGTGATTTCAAAAGCAAGAAGGACAGATGTCAGATTAGAGTGGATTGAAGAGGGAAAAGGAGATGAGAAAGTGGAAAAAAGTTGTAGAGACAATTGTGATAGACACCATTTGTTGGCTACCCAATAGCTATTTCCCAAATGCTAATAGAACCCCAGTTTTTTTCAGTGGTATTTGAGTGGTCAAGTCCCTTGAGGCAGTGAATTAATATGCTCAAATTAAGCAGAGTAGGCTCATTCACCTTGCCATGTGATTGAGTCAGCCATGAGCATTTTCTACATTCTGGACAACTTCCTCCCAGTCTTAGCATAATACTAACATTTAAATAAAATATTCCAGTTAATGAAATAACTTTGATTTAGTGGTGTTTATTCCAACGTTCTAGAACTAATCATGAGGAATTACTCTAAACTGAAAATCTTTTACTCTTTAACAAAACAAGAATTGTAATTATTAAAATCTATTTCTCATTTGCTATATGCCAGACATTGTGCAATGTGGTTTTTGTATTAGTTCATTTAAATTGCCAATAACATTGTGAGGCCTACTGAGTATTATTTTTCAAACAAGTCAATCAAGACTTAAGAGAAATTAAGTAAAATGTCCAAGGTTACAATCAGATTAGTGGGAAAAGCAATCAGTGATTTATTCAATCGATTCGAATCATTCAGTCCCTACAGAATACAGTGCACTTTCTACTGCAACTATGGAAAGAGTGTCCTACCCCTGTACTCGTCTACACTTGCCTGCTTTCTTCATTGTTCAGACCTGCCCTTTTGATTCCATTGGCTTTCAGCCAACTATTCCACATAAAGATTAAATATGTTGATTTTACCAGGCCAATTGTAGTGGAATGATAAGCTTTCCCTGAATATAGTGGGGGAGGGAGACATACTATTTAAGGGCTGACCATAACAATAAGCATTAATTTAAGACCGTATGACCATGCAACTTTACATTAGGCTCAAAGAAAGGAATTCATTATATATTTATAACGTGAAATCAAAGAAATATTACATAAAATTATACAGCTCTGACAGAGAACCTGATCTTGGTAGATTATTTAAATTTTCTTTTTCAAAATATGCAAATATGTAGTGTTTTTGAAGAGTGGAGGAGTTAATTAGCAAAAAGCATACCTGGTTACAAATCAGATAACAACACTTCTAAAGGCACTAGTATTCTGTGACCCTAGCAGAGCTCATAACTTTTTTGAATCTGTTACCTCATCAATAAAGTGGACATAAAACTGCCTTGTTTTCAAGATTGAAATTGAAATGAAATAAAGTTAAAACCATGTTTTCTGATCATAGTAAAGCATTTATACAAAAAGCAGTAATTTGATGTTTATTGTGTTTAGCTACTGTGGTCACCGGCAGTTATTATAGATAGTGGGAAAAATGCTGAACTACATTCATATAATGTAAATAGATAATAAATGCTGTTATAAAAACACCACAAAATCTTACAGGGGTACAGAAGGGTAGATACAGTGAGAAGTGAGGTTGGAATAGTAAGTTAGGTAGAGAATATAAGGTCAATCAAAGAAATACTAAAGAGTTTGGCTGTTACTGCAATGTGCTTACTCAGAGTTTCTAAGTATAGGAAAAACATGACAATATGTCAATGTGATAAAGATGGTGGTTTTGGATGAATTGGAAGAGCAAATATAGGAGTTATGGTTATCTTGGTTATATCTACAGTTATATTGGTTATCTTGCTACTCTCAAAGTCCAGAAATTCTAGTGAGTCTCAGATAGGGCTATCAGCACAAAGAGGAAGGGATGGTGATTCAGTTAACTACTGTCACCTAACAAGATACCCCAAAATGAGTGGCTGCAGCAAAGGATAATTTCTTTCTCATCAGTATATGGATTAGCTAGATGGTCCTACTACTAGTTTTGTTGGTGCACATGCCTGTGGTTGCAATACTATAGCTGAAAATCCTGCAGAGTTCAAAATGATGGACTCACTCATATGTCGGGGTGTTGGTGCTAACAGTGAGTGAGGGCATCTCTCCACTCTTCCATGTGGCTTCTCATCCTTGAGGAAAGATTGATCATGTTTAATCTATCACAAATAGTTTGAAGGATTTTGGAAGTAAAGTTGATGGTATTTGGGGGTGGGAAGTGGGATGTGGGAAATAGAAAGAGGGAAGATCAAGGTGACTCAAGTGAGGAGTAGATAGAGGTGCATTAATTGAAGAAATGAATACAAGATTTGTTGGAAGGTGGCCCTGGGGATTGGGAGAGGTTGAAATAGATGCCTATGGAATAATCACAACAAGACTGTGGAAATAAAGATTGGAATATAGAATAACTTAAAAAAATTTTTTATTGGAGTTCAATTTGCCAACATATAGCATAACACCCAGTGCTCATCCCTCTAAGTGCCCCCCTCAGTGCCCATCACCCAGTCACCCCAACCCCCCACCCATTTCCCCTTCCACTACCCCTTGTTCATTTCCCAGAGTTAGGTGTCTCTCATGTTTTGTCACCCTCACTGATATTTTCACTCATTTTCTCTCCTTTCTCTTTATTCCCTTTCACTATTTTTTATATTCCCCAAATGAATGAGACCATATAATGTTTGTCCTTTTCCGATTGACTCAGCATAATACCCTCCTAGAATAACTTTTTAAGAAAGGAATAGAAATTTCACTTACAGGTCTGTAATACTGTAAAAGAGTGTCAAATTTCCTAGTGATAAAGGGCAAAATAAAAAAGAAAGTAGACCAAAGATGGAATTCGGAGAAATAGTAATATTTAAGGGGTAAATGACAAAAAAAAAGCTAGCAAAAGAAATTGAATAAAAAAAGTCAGAGAATGAGAAAGATACATAGTGAGAGAGAATTATGACAAGAGTAAGTCTGTAGAAATCATAAGGTAATTATTAGAAAAACCCCAAAATGTATGCTATGTAATGCATAGTATTTACCTATCAAGAGATTTACAGTTGCAATGAAATCTGTCCTCACTTTTTTCTTTGTGTAAAGGATTTGTATTTACTTGATGATTTTTTGATTGAAAGAAGAGATCTAAAGTAATAGATACATTTTTAGATATAAATTTATAACTGAGAATTTTATACTTAAATAGAAAGTTAAAAGTGGTTGAGACACCAGGAAAAGTCATCTGGAAATTAACAGTGAATTTCCTGAGAAGAGCAAGTGTGTGAATTACCCACAGCATAGAAATGTTCCTGAATCTGACTGAATAGTGTTAGTACAAACCCCAACGGTGGATGTCACTAAATAGTTCTTGAGTGGGGGAAGGAAAATGCTTAAGTTAAAAAAATGCATTGTTTCTAAATGTCTATCATTTCAATCTTTAAAATTTATTCTTTAAGAAGTAGGAATGGTAATAATGTAAATGAAATGATGCAACTTACTATGTGACTTCCAAGGGTACACTGTAGTCTGAAACATGGGGACAGACTCAGTACAAAGGACCCAGGAAGCTGATTTAAACCTCTCTTAAAACAATTCAGTTTTTGAGTCATATTATATTGACTACAAGGGAGAGATTGTGGGGCCTGTGGGTTGGTTTAAGGCTCCAACTATAATTGTGGATTATCTATTTCTCCCTTCTCTTCTGTCCGTTTTTGATTTATGTATTTTCTGGCTCTGTTATTAAGTGCACATGTATATGTTTGTAATAATTAATGTGTATTTCTGATGGATTGATCCTGTTGTCATTATGAAATGTCCTTTTATATCTTTAACAAAAATTGTTGTCTTAAAATCTGTTATGTCTGATATTAGTACAGCTACTGCAGCTCTCTTTTAATTACTGTTTGAATACAATACCTTCTTCCATCCTTTTACTTTCAACCCACTTGTGTCTTTAAATCTAAGATATGCCTCTTGTAGACAGTATGTAGATCAATGATTTTTTAAAATGTACTTTGCTAAAGTATGCCTTTTTATTGAAGTTTTATCCTTTTACAGTCAATAAAATTACTCATAATATTTATTCTGGCCATTTTGCTAATTTTTATGTGTCTTATGTCTTTTTTGTTCCTCTATACCTCTATGTCTGCTTTTTTCTGTTCTAAATAGACATTTTTCTAGGGTACCATGTTAATTGCCTGTTGCTTCATTTACTATATATCCTGAGTTATATGTCATATTCTAAGCTAGCATTTAAAAAGTACAATACTTGGGACATCCAGGTGGCTCAGTGGTTGAGCATTGTCTTCGGCTCAAGGCATGATCCTGGAATGCCAGGATCAAGTGCCATATTGGGCTTCCTGCATGGAGCCTGCTTCTCCCTCTGCCTATGTCTCTGCCTCTCTCTTTCTCTGTGTCTCTCATGAATAAATAAAATCTTTAAAAAGTATGATACTCCATAAGAATCATCTAAATTGCTTTGTATACATGAAAACTTCTGGCCCCATACTAGAATTACTTCATCAAAGTCTTAGTGTGTGTGTGGGAGGGGGGTTGTCCAGAAATTTTCCTTTTTCACAAACTACATATGATTTTTATGAATCTTAATTTGAGAAATTTGGGGGAAAACTCTTTTCTCATCTCAAATATTATAACAGAATGAGGAAACTAATGTTAATCAAAATTTCAATGCACCAGCATCTGTGCTAGATATTTAAAATACATTATTTTGTTTAATCCTCACAACTACCCTGTGATGGCCAGAGTATAGTCCTCATCTCTAATTAATTAACTCGCCTAAGAACATACAGATAATAAGTAGTAGAGCCAAAAATGTAATTTAGGCTTTTCCAGTGAATAAAGAGAAGGAAAATCCCAGACAGTGTAGAAACTACAGAAAAAGAAAAGTACTCAGAAGGATATTAAAGGAAAGGGAATACGTCTACTTTGTTTTCTCTACCTGGTAAGAGACTCTGATGATTGTTTTATGCAAAATACTTAGATGAGCAGTTTGAATCCTGGTACTAACCTACTTGTGAAAAATCAGAGGCAGCCCAAGCCTTAAAAATAATCTATCCTCTGTAAGAATGAAATTACCTGTGGTTTTATGCACATTTCTTTTAAAGTTGTTTAGAAGTGATTTTTCAAAGGTTCTTTCTCTTTTTTTATTGATAATTTAATCTAAAGAATATTTGAGTGCCTTTTTCATAATATGGGGAATGTTTATTGAGTGCTTACTACATCACTGCATTATGTTAACTACATGCATTTTTATCATATTTATCAATAATACTACCAATGAGGTAGCCCATTTTACAAATGAGAAAAAAGTGACACAGAAATATGAAGTAATATGACCATGGCTGTCTTCAGAACCTGTATTCTTAGGCACTAAGCTCTCTGCACTTTGTTTCTACTCTAACCATCTAATGATAAACAGGCTTTGAGTGATAACAGTAGTTCTTGAAATCTTTGCATGTGTTTCTCATTTTCTGAGTTGGAACTCAGCTTAAAACAACCTCTAAAAATCTCTACCTATTGCCTTCTCAAGGTCTCCAGACCAAGTAATCTGTGATTAAAACTGAGTTTTACAGGTATCTTTCCCATGAAGTTAATAATACACAGGTAATATACTTTCCATACCTCCCCCCAAACAGACATTGGATAAAGTGTTCTATAACCTATGTGTGCCTACAAATTATAGAAAAGAGGGTGTAAGAAAGAGGGTAAAAATTTGGGAGTGAGAAAACGTGAGTCTGAGTTCTGATTCTGCCACTTTTTAGTTATATGACCTTGAGCAAATAAAGCTAACCTTAATTTTCTCATTATAGAGGGAGCATAAAAACAATATCCTTTTTTTTAAAAAAAGAATTGATATGAGGATCAAATGTGATAATAAACATATGTGAAATTATTTTCCATCAATAAATTGAGTGCTATCTTTCAAGGTATTTGAGCTTTATGCTTTAGAATCATCTTTAGAATAGGATTAATTATAATGGACTCTTCCTAGGCAGTGAAAAGTCTATAATGAATGACACTTAAAATTTATATGCCTTTACAAACCTGCAAGTAATTTCTTTTTTTTTTAATTAATTTTTATTGGTGTTCAATTTACCAACATACAGAATAACACCCAGTGCTCATCCCGTCAAGTGTCCCCCTCAGTGCCTGTCACCCACTCACCCCCACCCCCCGCCCTCCTCCCCTTCCACCACCCCTAGTTCGTTTCCCAGAGTTAGGAGTCTTTATGTTCTGTGTCCCTTTCTGATATCTCCCACACATTTCTTCTCCCTTCCCTTATATTCCCCTTCACTATTATTCATATTCCCCAAATGAAAGAGAACATACACTGTTTGTCCTTCTCCGATTGACTTACTTCGCTCAGCATAATACCCTCCAGTTCCATCCACGTTGAAGCAAATGGTGGGTATTTGTTGTTTCTAATGGCTGAGTAATATTCCATTGTATACATAAACCACATCTTCTTTATCCATTCATCTTTCGATGGGCACCGAGGCTCCTTCCACAGTTTGGCTATTGTGGACATGGCTGCTAGAAACATCGGGGTGCAGGTGCCCCGGCGTTTCATTGCATCTGAATCTTTGGGGTAAATCCCTAACAGTGCAATTGCTGGGTCGTAGGGCAGGTCTATTGTTAATTCTTTGAGGAACCTCCACACAGTTTTCCAGAGTGGCTGCACCAGTTCACATTCCCACCAACAGTGTAAGAGGGTTCCCTTTTCTCCGCATCCTCTCCAACATTTGTTGTTTCCTGCCTTATTAATTTTCCCCATTCTCACTGGTGTGAGGTGGTATCTCATTGTGGTTTTGATTTGTATTTCCCTGATACAAACCTGCAAGTAATTTCAATCTTGGCATTGAGCATTCATTATCAATAAGTGTGACACATTTTCTCAAAATTTACAAAATCCCACTCTATACTTTAGTTCATTTGCAAAATGGGAATAAATCTGCTTTGCCAATTTATTATGAATATTAAGTTAATAAAACACGAAAATGTATTTTATAAACTGGAAAAAGCTATATAGGTGTTATTAACTATTATCCATGATTTTGGAAAATGTGTTTTGATAAAAAAGAAATAAACAGTATTTTAATCTTTTGTATCATCTTTTTTATTTCACAAACTTTTGTTTTAAACAGCAGTTTTAGGTTCATAGCAAAATTGAGCAGAAGGCACACAGATGTACCATATATACCCTGTCCCCCCATATGTAAACCTCCCTCACTATTGAGATCCTACCTACCACACAGTGGTACATTTGTTACAGTCAATGAACCTACATTGAACAACATTATCACGTAACATCCATATTTTACACTAGGATCCACATTTGGTGTTGTACATTCTGTGGATTTTGACAACTGTATAATGGCATATATCCAACATTATAGTATTGTGCAGAATAGTTTCACTGCCCTAAAAATCCTCTGTCTTCTGCTTATTCGCTCTCCCTCCCTTCTGACAACACTGTCTTCATAGTTTTTCTTTTCCAGAATATCAGTTGGAATCAACAGTGTAGTCTTTTCAGATTGGCTTCTCTCAGTAATATGCATTTAAGTTTCCTCCAAGTCTTTTCATGGCTTGATAGCTCATTTCTTTTTAGTGGTGAATAATATTCTGTGGTCTGATGTGTCACAGTTTATCCATTCACCTTTTGAAGGACATATTAGTTGCTTCCAAGTTTTGGAAATTATGAATACAGATGCTATAAATAACCATATGCAGACTTTTGTGTGGATATACTTTCAACTCCTTTGGGCAAATGCCAAGGATATGATTGCTGGATCATATGGTAAGATTAATGAGTTTTGTAAGAAACTGCTAAACTGTCTTCCAAAGTGGCTGTACTTTTTTGCATTCCTACCAGCAATGGATGAGAGTTCCTTTTGGTCCACATTATTGCTAGCATTTGGCGATGTCAGTGTATTAGATTTTTGGCCATTCTAATAGGTGTGTAACAGTATCTCATTGTTTTGTCATTCCCTAATAATATGTTATGTGGAGCATCTTTTCATATGCTTATTTGCCATCTGTATATCTTCTTTATTGAGGGATTGTGGTAATGTCAAGGATTGATGGCCACCAGCACAAGTTAGAATGAAGCTAGGAAGGATTATCTCTTTCAGGTTTCAAAGGCAGTGTGGCCCTGTTCATATCCGAATTTTGGACTTCTAGCTTCCAGATCTTTAAGACAATACATTTCTGCTGTTTTAAGCCACCTGGTTTGTGGCATTTTGTTTTTATTTTTTTAAAAGATTTTATTTATTTATTCATGAGGTTCACACAGAGAGGGGCAGAGACATAGACAGAGGGACATAGGCAGAGGGATAAGCAGGTTCCCTGCTGGGAGCTTGATGCGGGACTCATTACCAGACCCTGGGCTCACCTCCTGAGCCAAAGGCAGACCCTCAACCACTGAGCCACCCAAGGTGTCCCTGGTTTGTGGCATTTTGTTATGGCAGCCCTAGGAAGCTAGTATATCACTTCATGGGTTGTTTTGAGGATTAGATTATTTTATAAGTTATCAAGCCCAGAGTCTGGTGCATGGTAAGCCTTAAATATAGTGGTTTTAGTAATTTTAATGCCATTGCACTGAATTATGATCATCTTTATATTTGTTTGTCTACTGTGAAAGAGACTCCAAGTTGTCTATCATATTATTAATAAGATCCTAAATTTTACCAGGCATATTACATCCATTCTAAAAGACTGACATTGATATAGTTAACCAGTCAATGATATAGCCCCCTTTTCCTTCATTTTATTTTACTCTTTTATTCACATTTCCCTTTACGAGTATGATTACAATAATTGTTTAAATGTTAAGTCACAAGAGAAAAGAAAAAGTTAAAGATTCTGCAATAAAATGAATCTTGGTGTACCTGTGTATGTTACCTGTGTATTATTAACTTCATGGGAAAGATACCTGTACACTGTATTTTAGTTGTATTTTGGGGCATGTATCTACAGTGATGTTACCATTATATATGTATGCTATTGCATTCTCACAGACACATCAATGATGTTCTTCATGAATTCTGGTTCTCAAATCTAAAATTAATTTGGGCTGACATAAAAATGTCAGTGTTCTTCAAATAAACATTTTTAAAGAATCATTTTATATTTAAGAATTCAACTTCATCATGTACTTTTAATCAGAAACTCACGAAACAAAGGAATTCATTTTGAGAAAACATGAAGCTCAAAAAACATTTTATGTGCATACTGCTAGACCTCACAGGTTGTTTTGCTAGTTTAGATACCCATTTGAAGAAGAAATTCACCTGAGCACTGCTTTTAAGAATGTTTTTGGGTAGTAATGCAATCAATCAGGTGATTGCAGGTTGAATGATAGCCTGGTCAATTAGGAAACCATCAAAGCACAGAAATGTATCAACTGGTGTCTTCTATCACAAGATTCTAACAGAGCTCTAAGTCTGACCAGTACCTTGTTGGGTAGACCACCTTCATTTTCTTCAAACACATACCTCTCACAGAGAAAACTTCTTGCAGGGAGGTTGAGAGTACAGAGAGAAAACAAAACTGAAAGATGAGAAATTGAAATGAGGGTAGGGGAAGGTAATAAAAAGGGGAGGAGTGTTAACCTTCTAAAGAAACTATTGTTCTAACCCTAGAAAGTCATAAATTCAGAGACTCGGCCTGTCACAGACTCAAAGGGTCAAGGAAATCCAAGTCTATTTTGGGATACCAGATCTGTGGGGAAACCTAAAATTACCAAGTAACACACAAGTAACTGAAAAATTTGACCAGCCATCCTTCAATATTAATAGGTTACTTAACGTCTCCTGTTGCAACAGTGCAATTGAAAATGAAGGCTCACTCCCTAGAAGTAACATAAAGATGGTGAGGAGGAGGAGTCAGCTGGGTACAAACAACTTCATTCTCATCAAAGGCATATTCTCATTCTCACGTGTGCTCCAAATAATTCATGGCATGATCAGTCTTTAGCAAATAATTCACATCCAAAGGCTTGTTAACTTTCACAGAGTCTTTGAAGGTTTTTTATATATCATTTATAAGAAATTATATGTTATTACATATTACATACATAATATATATTGTATATATTAGCTACTTTGTGCTACCAACCAGGGGAAATACTTAAATAGAAATCTCAGAGACCTTTGAAAAAGGACTAATGTGCTAAATAAGAAAAAAGAAGCAAAATTTTCCTTTCTATGTGTAAATTTCAAAGTAAGACTGGAGATCACATAAAATAACATTCCTAAATATGGTCTAGATATAACTCAAGGAAGGGGATCTTTATTAAAAAAACAAGTAGGTCTTTAAGTAAGGAGACACTTCTGGCTTAATGGAGATGCCACGTTGACCTTTACATACATTTGCAAACATAATAGCATTCATCTATGAATGCTATGAGGATGCTATTTAAAATAGTCTCTAATGATAAAGGGTACAAATGTGAACAAATTGCTACTTCAGTGTTTCCTCTTTCACCATATAGACTCTTTCAACACAGTATCAAGGTACTTAGCTGTTATGAAAGCTCTGCCTGACTGTAAACACTAGCACATTTTCACAGTCATGGGTATGGATGTTATTCCATACTCAGAAGAGAAAGTATGACTTGACACCTGGAAGGTTTGGTAGGTAACCCTGCAGGAGGGTAGACCCCAGTGTTGCGTGAAAAGGTGGAAATAGCTACAGTAGATGAGGTTTGTGTTCTGTGATCAAGCCCTCTTGACTCATCTGCACCCCACTCTTGTTTCGACATCCTTAGCTCTTTGGTTTTTGTGTTTACAGGCTCAGAAGACGAGGCAATTGGAAGGACGAGAAATTGGTGCCCTGCAAAAACAGGCAGTTCTATCAAGAAAATGACTTCTGATTCTAGCTTCCCCTCTACATCATGTTCCTTTGGTCTCATTACAGGACCTTCCATCTCTCACACACAGCAATTCAGTAGTCTTTTTGTCTTCAGTCACCACTTTGCAATCCAATTATTCTCCAGACCATTTCCAGAGTGACATTTCTAAGAATGAGTTTATTTATGGCATCCGGATGATGCAGATTAGTCGACAGTTCATTGAATCCAAATAACTTTAAGAAGAGAGGATGCCTTCCCTTTATTCTTCAGTAAGGTTATCCTTTAGGACTTAATTCCAGGAAACCATGGCTTAATTCCACTCTGGGTTAGGGGCCCTTTCACTTTGCTTCTTCAACAACCTGTGCTTATCTGTTTTGTAGTCTCTATTGTACTGTACTATAAACATCTCTTTGCTTCCCTGCTTCTCTCACCAGATTGAAAATTCTTTCCTCCTGGTTTCATAATTTAATAGAATGTATCATCTTGGCCATGGAACATTTTCTTTCTGAGGTTCACTTGGTTCTTTATTATGAAAATGGGAATGACATAACACCTATGTCACAGAGTGTTGGTCAGACAAAATGAAGTGATTTAGGTACATCGCTGAGCACGATGCTGGCACACAACAATATTTGGCAGGCAGAGAGATAAGCACTTCACATGGATTATCTCATTTATTCTGTAAAGTGTCCCTATGAGGTGACTATTATATTACTTTCTTTTCCAGACTAGGGAACTCAGTCTTGAGGAGAATAAGCCTCCTACCTAAAATCGCATAGCTAGTGAATAGTGTAAGTGGGTTCAAACATAGGGAGTCTTCTTCACCCAGTTTTTCTCATTAGGCTATTCTGTCTACAGTAATAAATGCTGAATGGACATTGTTACCATAATTTCTCTTTTAGCTCTATACACACTGCATGGATCAGTCAGAGCCAGGTAAATGTTCATTGAGTGCACATTTTCCTTTTCTTTTAGATTTTTAAATTTTAATTCCAATATAGTTAACAGTGTCACATTAGTTTCAGGTCTACAATATAGTGACTCAACACTTCCATACATCATCTGGTGCTCATTTCAACAAGACCACTCCTTAATGGATGTGGATTAACCATCACCTATTCCCCCACCTGCCTCCCCTCTGGTAACCAACTTTGTTCTCAATGGTTAAGAGTCTGTTTCTTATCGTATCTCTCTCTTTCTCCCTTTTTTCCTTTGCACATTTCTTTGGTTTCTTAAATTCCACATATGAGTGAAATCATTTGGTATTTGTTGTTTTCTGAATGATTTGTTTTACTTAGCATTATACTCTTTAGCTTCATCTATGTTGTTGCAAATGGCAGAATTTCATTCTTTTTTTATGGCTGAATAATATTAAATGATATATATATATATATATGTATATATATATATATATATATATATATATATATATATATATCTCACATATCCTTTATCCACTCATCCATCGATGGACACCTGGGCTGCTTCCATAATTATAAATTATGCTACTATAAAAATAGGGGTGCATACATCCCTTTGAATTAGTGTTTTTATATTTTTTGAGTAAATACCCCACAGCATAATTATTGGATTGTAGGGTAGTTCTATTTTTAATTTTTTAAGGTACTTCTCTACTGTTTTCCTGAGTGGCCGTAACAGATTGTATTCCCACCAAAAGCACAAGATTTCTTTTTCTTCACAAACTCACCAACACCTATTATTTCTTGTGTTTTTGATTTTAGTCATTCTGACAGGCATGAGGTAATAACTCATTGTAGTTTGATTTGCATTTCCCTGATGATCAGACATATAGAGCATCTTTTCAAGTTTTTGGTGGCAATATGGATGTTTTCTTTGGAGAAATGTCTGTCCATTTCTTCTGCCCATTTTTATTTTTTATTTTATTTTCATTTTATTTATTTATTTTTTGTTTTTATTGAAGTTTGATTTGCTGACATATAGTATAACACTCAGTGCTTGTCCCGTCAAGTGCTCTCCTCAGTGTCCATCACCCAGTCACCCCATCCCCCCACCTACCTCCCCTTCTGCAACCCTTTGTTCGTTTCCCAGAGTTGGGAGTCTCTTATGGTTTGTCTCCCTGTCTAATTTTTCCCACTCAGTTCCCCTCCTTTCCCTTATAATCCCTTTCACTGTTTCTTATATTCCCCATATGAGTGAAACCATATGATGATTGTCCTCCAGTTGACTTACTTACAGCATAATACCCTCCAGTTCCATCCACATGGAAGCAAATGGTGGGTATTCGTCCTTTCTGATGGCTGAGTAATATTCCATTGTATACATAGACCACAGCTTCTTTATCCACTTATCTGTCAAAGGACATCATCATGGTTCCTCCCACAGTTTGGCTATTGTGGACATTGCTGCTATGAACATTGGGGTGCTGGTGTCCTGGTGTTTCACGACATTTGTATCTTTGGGGTAAATCCCCAGCAGTGCAATTGCTGGGTCGTAGGGAAGTTCTATTTTTAACTCTTTGAGGAACCTCCACACTGTTTTCCAGAGTGACTGTAACAGTTCACATTCCCACCAACAGTGCAAGAAGTTTCCCCCTCTTCCACATCCTCTCCAACATCTGTTGTTTTCTGTCTTGTTAATTTTCGACATTCTCATTTATGTGAGGTGGTATTTCATTGTGGTTTTGATTTGTATTTCTCTGATGTCTCCTGCCTATTTTTAATTGGATTATTTGGTTTTGGGGTGTTGAGATTGATAATTTATTTATATTTTGGATATAACCTTTTTTTGGATATGTCATTTGCAAATATCTTTTCCCTAAATTACATTTTAACAATGTCTACAAAAGAAAAAAATCCCCCGTGCTTTTCACACACCTAAAACTCAGACATATAAAAATTACCTTGGGAGGCACTTGGGTGGCTAAGTTGGTTCAGTATCCAACTCTTGATTTCGGCTCAGGTCATGATCTCAGGATCATGACATGAAGCCCTGCTTGAAGCTCTGTGCTGGGCATATAGCCTGCTTAAGATTCTCTCTTTCTCCCTCTGCCCTTCCCCCCTCTAAAAATTATCTTAGTATCTTAGAAAGACATTTTCTTTTAAAAATTCTTAATGTCTTTTTTCTAATCTCTGTGTGAAAAATCTCACTTTCCTACCTTGCCAAATAAATTCAGTTTTCAAGTCCCTTTTTGTCTATGAAACATTCCCCAGCTCCTAGATCCACCAACATTTGATTGATGCCTCAATTTCAGCACATATCTTCCTGTTCTGAAAGAAACTATCTAAGTGTTCATCTGCATCACTAAACAATTAGGTCCTTAGGGGCATGATGTTCTATTTCATCCGTGTTTCTCTGTGCCAAATGCAGGGGGTGCCTAGTGGGCACAGAAGAATAGTCCAGTACCTGGATAAGAGTTACAATATGCTGAAACCCATTTCTAAGAATGCTGTGAGTTTTTCAGTATTTTAAAAATAATATTGATGGGTTACAATTTTTTGCCCCTATGAAGTTTTTAAAAAATATTTTCAGAAGTATTGGAATTGCATAGATAATTTCTATTTTTCATTCTGTTATTCTATCATGCATAGATATTTATATAAAAGGTGTAATACTTGCCTTAATACACAGGCAAGAATTTATTGAAATAAAATAACAAAGTTTATTGGTTCCTACAAATAAGGAAATAGTAACAGACTGAATCATATCTCAAAAAATAAATGGGGTTTTGGCCTTGGGAACAACAGTTCTATCCATGGACAATAGACCATCCCCTCCAAATTAGTTTATAGTAGTGTTACATGTAAGAAGAAACCACAGGGGCACACATTTAAGTAGATTCTAGGAAATGGTAGTGCTCTGTTCTGAAAATAACCAGAAAAGGTAAAAAGTAAAGCATGGCTTCTTCAATAAGGAAAACTTCATAAGGAATTGGGGGAGAAGAGAACCATACATATTTCAAAGCTTCAGTTAGATTTAACTGCATGAAAATCAGATTGCATCCAGATGAAAATGTCAGAAACTATAGATTAAAATGCTAGATAGATTCTAAAAAGAGTTATTAAATTCAGAGTTCTGTTGGTTTTGGGTCAATAAGATAACATTTAAAGAATCCCTGTCTCCTAAAATATTTATATAAAAGGTTGCACCTAGGGGCAACAAGGCTTTATTAATAATAAAGCTGTGTGTGACTTCCCAGAAGCTGCAGTATCTTCCAGGATGAAAAACAAGTGAGTGAATACAGAAAAGCAGAAATTCCAAGAAACCAGTAATGAGTACTTTGTGTAACATGGTAACATGCTGAAGGCTAATGCTATGCATTCATTAATAATATCCGAATAGCAATGCTATGCATTCATTAATAATATCCAAATACAAGTTGGTAAGAAGAAATGACAGCTCTGATTAAAGACAGGTAGTCAACTAATTCTGTGTGGACCACATGTGAGAAACAAGATGAACTGATGGAAGGTAGTGACCTGACTGAGAATGGTTAGAAAGAAGCAGGTAGTATAGGTACAATTGCGCAACTGAAATTTACTCTCTTGCCATAGTTAATCACAAAGGCTAAATTTACCTGGATGAGATTGAAGAGATTTTATACAGGACAAAAAATATTAAAGTTGACTCTAGCTGTTATGTGTAAATAACATATAGCAGTGTTTTATATATAACATATTATATATTATATATGTAATGCATAAATAATATAGAAAGCGTTTCCAGTATGACAAAGATCATAGCAACACATATCATCGTCAAACCCTGCCTTGGCCATTCAGTCCCTTAGCAATCTATTATGTCAACTGTGACTTCTCTATAATTTCAATTCCAGGCATCCTGAGGGGTGACCATTCCTTGTTATTTGTAGTTTACCTGTCAAAGCATTCTGTCCCCAGTGATCTTCCAGCCCCACTGGTGCCTCCAGTCCATTCATCCTACCATCCTAAGGATCTTTTGTCATCCTTCATGTGCTCACTTCTCTTCCTACTCCACTTGAATTTCATGATCAATCATTATGATGACTTCGCTTCCCCTCCCTCCCCCCTTCCCAGCTTTGTTGAATGTGTACTTGTCAAAATCACAGTTTTGATTAAAACCACCTCTTCCTACCTGTACCTATGAAGCTGAGTAAGGCTGGAGAAAGACATTTGACTGTACTGTCTTACTCTTAGAATCATGACCAAGAATTTCAAGTGGTTTCTTAATGCCGGGCAATAGCATTAAAATTCTCTAGTACACTTACTCCCACATACTCTTTTGGCCACCCTTTATATCTACTAGCATCTTCACCCACATATTTTGCTTTCATGCCTTTTGAACTTTCCATGTGGCTGTCTGAGGCCAATCCTGCACTAGATCCTATGTTTTCTCATCTGCTCAAAGACATCTTCAGCAATTCTCCACTTTGTCTCCTATATCATCATGTTCCCTGCTCTCTCTACGGAATCATTCTGGCTGGCACACCATCTGCTCTGCTGTTATTTCCTCATTTTAAAAGCCAAAACAACAAACTTTCTCTTGATCTCACTTCTCTTACTGGATAACAGCAGATTGTCTTTCTTGCATTGACATCAAGATGCTATATCCTGTTGATTTTCTCCAATCTCACTTATCATTCCTCCTCACTTTCCTTTGCTAGTGGCTCCTCCCAAACTTTTTAATTTTCAAACACCCCAGTGCTCAGACCTTGGTTCTTTTCTTTTCTTTGATGATCTTGTTCAGCATTATGGTTTTAAATATCACATGTACCCTGGTGAATCCCATTTATATATCTCTAATCAGGACCTTCCTTGTGAACTCCAGGCTAACACTGTATCCAAATATTGTATTGGCATCTCTTTTTCATGTCTAATATTGAACTCAACATGTTCAAAAGTACTCCCTCCCCCAACTTTATTTTACCCATAGCCTTTGCCATCTCATTTATGGATGACAGTTCCATCCTTCCAGTCATTCAGGCTAAAAACGTTGAATTCCTTTTTTACTCCTCTCAACTTTCTCTCACCTTCTGTTCAATCTGTCCAGAATCCTGTTGGGTCTGTCTTCAAACTATATCTAAATCTGACTGCTTCTCACCTCCTCTATTACTATGGTGATCTGAGCCACTGCCATTTTTCATATTGATGATGTGATGGTCTCCTTACTGGTCTCCCTGATTCTACCCTTGCCCCCACCCTCTGGCTGCTCTATTCTCTATCCCAACAGCCATATGATGCTTTTTAAATCTAACCCAGACTGAGTTACTTTTCTGTTAAAAAACTTAGCAAAATGTCCCAGTTTTACTTAGTGAAAGCCAATGTTTTTAAAATAACTTACAAGGCCTTACATTATCTGCTCCTTTTCCCTACATGTTCCCCTCTTTGATCTAATTTCTTACCCATCTACTCACATTTTACTCTATTTCAGCAATATCCTAGTCTTTAGTATCAGTTATTTCCTCTGTTTGGAAGAGTCTTCTAGTGATCTACATGACAAATTTCCTCATCTCCCTGCTGTTAAATATTATATTCTGACTGCCTACTCCAGCATGTCAGATTCCCTCTTTACCCTACTCTACATTATTTTTTTCTATAAGCATTCATCATTTTCTAACATACTAGAAAAATATTAATGCATCATTTCTATTTCCATTAAATGTCTTCCTTCCTCTTTTGGAATGTAAGCACCAGGCAGGCAGGGATCTTTGTTTTGTTCACACGTGTAACTGAAGTATCTAGAATAGTCCCTGTCACTTAGTTCTCAATACATATGTTTTGAAAGAATGAATATGAATATAATTTGTGTGATGTTAAATCTGTTTTCACACATTATATTTGAGTTTAGACGGATACGTTCAAGATATGGTAGAGAGAGCTCATGTAAATACTTAACTTTAACACATTTAATTCTCTTCTTACACCTTCTAAGAGATATCCTATCCTTCACCAAAATGTTAGACTTTGGTTTTGAATGTTGTGCTGCCATCTAATGAGGTAAATATAAATTACATAAATGTTTTTCTTCTGCTTGTTGCTATAACTTTTTCTTCAAAAACAGTAACACCTAACCCTCACAGAGTTTCAAAGACTTGAGGAGAATGTTAACTAGCAAAATCTGATCCAGATCCTTGAATGCATGCAAGTAGAAGCATGCAAAGAGCTCTCTTGAAGTCTGAAAGCACTCGATGTACAAAGCTGATGCAGAGTAAAAGATTATATCAATTACAAATGTATTATCTTTACTTCAAATAACATTTGCACTGGAAAATGAAACAAATCACTTTATGGGTCACACTTTTATTTACAAAATAAACCTCTGGTTTGACCTTGTACTGACCTGCAACACAGGGAATTTCTTTACCATAAAATGGAGCTTAAAGGGAAAATTTGCAAGAAGCTTGGGAAAATGAAGTAAAGAACCATATTTTTTTCTCTACTCCTGGGACTCAAAAACAGCTTACGGGGGGCTGGAATTTTAGAGGTAGTAGACCACAGTAGAGTGGTTTTTGCATGAAATGCCTCACAGGACTACAGACATGGTTAAACTTTAAGGACCTTTTAACAAATGGAGATATTGAGGCACATAGGCCTATCTGATAGTCTTGATTGGTTAGGTAGCAACATCCTGGGATAACCAATTAAAAACCCACTCACAACTTGAAATATCATACACAAATTTATTGCTGTGGCTCCATTATCTGTCATTTTACAGGTGCCGTGCATATCTAAGTGTTTCCCAATGACTAGAAAATTATCTACAGTATATTGGACATCTAATCCACAATCTATCATTAGTTCATATATTTTTTCCTCTTCCAGGAAATTGTTTCTCTACCCTGTCCTCTGTGATTGATAAGAAAGTAGTTTTTTTTATTTGCTTTAGTTTCTTTTTTTTTTAACTTAAATTGTGTATGTTTAGAATATACATAATCTTGAATTTTCTCCTTTTGAAGAACAGACATCTTAAAATTCACCAGTATTTTATAGAACCACAAAACCAAGTCACTTTTTCATTGGTGACTGACTATCTGAAAGGTGATAAACACAAAGTGGAAAATTAACATACTGGCTAAAGTTCTATGCAAAACTTATTCTGGAATGGCTACTTAAATGCATTTTGAGAAATCCATTCACTTCCAAATATTTTTAAATCAATTATCTATAAATGAATTTACTAATAATACATCTGTTTTTGATTCCAAAACATTTGAGATTTTGATTTGGTAACTCTCATAGTATGACAAAACCTTAACAGTCTCTGGGTCACTATGTCAGCGACAGAGTCATGAGGCTAAATCTGTGTTCCTTCTTACTCCACAATTCATTCTGTCTACTGAAATGTTTGAAGCTCCATTCTATTCCTACCCTTATCACTCTTCTCCCATCTCATGCTTGGAATCTGAACTTAGGAATTATAATGATCAGCAGTTATCATATCATATGAGGGGGGAAAGACTACTTAAAGTGATTAGAAAGTTTTGACTATGCTTGTAGAAATTGACTTGTGTCTTACACTGTTTACTACTCCTGGCCTTGTATTTAGAATGAAGTACTAATTTATTTAAACCATGTTCTGTATATTTAAAAAATATCCAAACCACCCTATTTTTATCTTCTAAGAAGCAATAGCAATCTACCAATAGCTTTTTGAAGGTGCATGGATTGCTTTTTATGGCTGAAGAAGTATGATCATGTACTGTATTGTTCACCTAGTACAATCAACATGAAAATCAGTGCAAACTGTTAAGTTATAAATGATTATTATCTTCACAACTTTTGCTTTTAGAAGCTTTTGTTTTCTTCAAATTATGTGAAACTCACATTTAGTTTATTTCTCTTGTATGTTTCATCACCACTATATTATACAGTATGTGATAGCTCTTAACAGGGAGAGGAGGGCTGCCTGGGTGGCTCAGTGGTTAAGTGTCTGCCTTCGGCTCAGGTCCTGATCCTGGAGTCCCAGGATTGAGTCCAACATCAGGCTCCCTGCATGGAATCTGCTTCTCCCTTTACCTGTGTCTCTGCCTCTCTCTCTCTGTGTCTCTCATGAATAAATAAAAAATCTTTAAAAAAAATAAAATAAACAGGTAGAGGTTAACTAAAGATCTTGTTGAGTTTTCCTTTCTTGTTCAATCCTTTTGTTAATTTCTCCCCAGATTGTTCAATTGTTCAGTGTTTAGTCCCCCAGATAGATGAGAACCATCTCCTGTCAAGGGTATGAGTAAGTACGAGCTACTGCCAGAAACATGAAAGCAAGTGCAGGAATTTCATTGGAGCTTACTCCCATTTCAACAAATAATTAAAGAGGGTTGAGCATGTGAATCATTTCTGAACCAGAGCATTGAAGAAGAAGATGTATGACACTGAAGAATTTGCTCATCTTTGTGGATGAGGGTTTGTCTAAACTCACCAAGATGTGGTTAAAAGGCTATGTAGGGGCAGTCTAAAGTGAATGGGTAACCATATATTTAATGAAAAAGTAGAGCATTATTTAATTGGTCACCAATAATTAGAATTAGCTTTGTACAGTGCATACTTACCAATGTAGAATAAGGGCATTGGCCAATTACCAAGGGTTAGGGAAAGCTTTATCCAAAACCAAAAGATTTTCTCCTAGGCACAGTTCTATAAACGTTCATGTCGTGTAGGAAAATGCCTATTTTCTTTTAGTGCTTGAAGTGTAACTTCCTGCCCAAAGCTATTCCCCAACTTTGTGGATTTCTTTCACAGCACTTAGCACAACATAGATCTGTTGCATATGATATGTGTGTGTGTGTGTGTGCATGTGCTCGTGTGTGTGTGTGTGTGTGTGTGTGTGTGTGTGTGTATGTGTGTATGTATCTCCCCCACTAGACTGTAAGCTCCCAGGGGCTGGAACAATGTCTCTCATTATTGCATCTTCATTGTCTATCGCAGGGTATAGCTCATAGCAGGTATTCAGTACATAATTGTTGAATAAATGAAACAGGCAATTTATATTGTATATTTGTGCCAGATAATTCTTTAGTGTAACCAGGAATGTCTGAATTCCAGGGAGGAGCACAGTTTTATGTTCAAACTTTATCCATCCCATTTCACATCCCTATGCTAAAAAAAACCTCATACAGATAATGAAGCAAGAAGGGGGCTTGAATACATTCAACGTAAACTAATGGGGAGCTTCTTTTCCTGTAACAACTTAGAATAATAGAGATAATTCCTACCATAAGAATACTGTAAATCTGGTAATGGCAGTGGAACTAGCAAGGTGTCACAGAGGTGATCAGTAGGTAAAGACTGAAGTTGCATGCATTCCATTAAGTGGATATAATGGCCCAGAATAAGCAACTTGGCTTCCTCTGGCTTCACTTCCTTCATCTGAAAGATGAGGAGGCTAGACTACATGATGTAGTTTCACCCTGTTTACAGATCTTTGTTGTACACAGAGATTTGAGATTAATTTAACAAGAATGGAAGACAAAAAGAGATGTGGGCTATCCTAGAGAACATGACACTCAGGAAACTTGTGAAAAAAAGCATGGATAGAATGATCCATACTTGATCCTGCTGTCAGGATCAAGCTTCAAAGATGATAACACATCTAGGATATACTTTAGCTCACAATATTGCCAATGCACTCCTGGGCTTTATACTCTGCTTCCCCTACTGTGAATAAACTTTTGCTAGCTCTAGTTTTTATTTTTTTCCTTCCATCACTCCCTAAAGATGTGAAGTCTTAGGAGTAACCAATCAGCCAGGGTTGGTTTCCTGCTTATGGCCTGGTTAACCTGGACTATCTGTCTCTTTTTCCATACAGAGAACCAAGGTCTTGCTTCCTTTCTTGTGTAGCTGATCAGTTTCTGGAGAGGCAAAAATAACAAACCTCTGCTATATTCAACTTGTGACAAACTTACAATCCAGTGAATTCTTTAATCTTACGATTCTGAGGCTGATTGGTAAAGCTTCATAGCATCGATCGAGATGTAGAATATACATTTTAGGCAGAACTAGAGGATGAATGGTTTATGTGCCAACCTCTGTTGCTGTGCAACACAGCATACCCACTGCTCTGAAAGCTGCTGCTCTGGGTTTTCCAGAGGATCAGAGGGCACTCTGGCCTTTTTTTTTTTTTTTAAAGATTTTATTTATTTATTTGACAGAGAGAGCACAAGCGGGGGTGGGGGGGTGGGGGGGGTGGAGGATAAGCAGGCCCCTGCTAAGCAGGGAGCCTGATGTGGGGCTGGATCCCAGGACTCTAGGCTCATGATCTGAGCCGAAGCCTTAACTGACTGAGCCACCCAGGTGCCTCGAACTCTGGCTTTTTGAGATTTTGGGTGGCAGCCCAGAAACTACAGTCATTGAGAACTACATTTGTGTTCTACTCCTGTGCTAATTCCATTTTCTTATTTCCCTGGAGCTTTGAAATTTGACTACTGCTATGGTAATAAAAATGTACCCCCATTGATATGTGTGCCATGGCTGCTTTTATGTTATCTGGTAGTCTCAAAGAATTCTTGGTTAGGAAGGGAGATATGTAAAGGTTTCGAACTGACTTGATCTTACTTAAAGAAATAACCCAACATAATTTCAAGCATCCTTTGTATGTGAGTAACTCCACTCTAATCTGCTAACCTACTCAGTTCTGATCTCCAATGTTTCAATCATATCTTCTAGCGTTTGATTTAAACTTTGTAGTTTTATGTATGTCCATATAAACGTATCATGAATCTTTTATGGATAACGCCTATATATAGTAATTTACTCATTTAACAAATAAGAAAGCACATGTAGTTTTCTGGGTGCTGAGTACACAATTAATGCCCAATACTCAGTTTCTATTCTCAAGTATGATTGAAAGTGGCACTAATGCAGATGTTGTGCATAGCTTTATGTGGGTGTAAATGGAATTGTCTGGGAAAAAGCTATACCCAGAAGGGAAGCTGAATAAGACTGGCTAAATGAGAATAAATTTGTAATGGGACAGCTATACATGAGTACTAATTTTGAACTAAATAAAAGGCTCACATGTTTATATAAATTCACATGGCATGTACATTTTCTCAGTTAGGGCTCTGTTTGCAAGCTCAAAGCATCTAGGATTGCTAATATGTGTACACATATGCCACGGGGTAGAACATTTGTTGGTTCACACACAAAAATACAGTGCTGATCTCAGAGCCATCTGTCATATGCTTGACTAGATGGTGTTAGAAAATTTACAGATCTTTGAGGCAACTGAAGAGTGAGATGCTGAAGTAGTATGAATCATTTGCCCAAGAGTGGGAAGGGCTTAGAACTATTTGATTCTTCTAGTTAATGACCACTGTTTATTTATTTTAAACCTTACTCATTATATATGATCAAAGACACAGTATAAGAAAAGTAGGCAAATATTATTTCTGGTTTCCTTTCTGCTTCCCTCTATCTTTCTGTTGTGTGTTTCTGTCTACCAGGCTCTGTGCTACATCCTGGGGATTTCAGGAAGACTAAGACACAGATCCTGGCCTCATGGAACTCAATTTCCCTAAGGGAAAACAGACTGGACAAGAAGTAAATATAATGCAATTTTATAAGTACTGTGATAACAGCATGACATGAAGTAAATATAATGGAATATGATAGTATTATGGTAATAGCCTGGGTCAAGATTTGGCAGAACAGAGAAATGAACATTTAGTTGTTACTGCCCAGCAGGATTGTAGAAGTCTTTACAGAGGAGGTGACACCTGACCTGGTTGTTGAAGGATGGACAAGATTTTGCCTTGTTAGGAGATACATCAACAGGGAATTGCAAACTTCAGACAGACCACATTTCCTTGCTGTTCAAAACAAGCCTACTGAGTCTATGTTCAATGTCTCAAGAACTTGAGGACATGTGTTAATGCTGAAGCAGCAGACTAATCAAATTCTAAAATTGGATTAAAAACTTGGACCCACGTCAGGATTTGATGCTGATATGGGGAAGGAAAAGAAAAATAGTATTTGTTGATTGTTACTCTTCCTGGTGCTTAACATAGCTGATCTCAATCTAGAAATCAGTGAAGTAGGTATTAGAACTTATTCTTTTTAAAGGTAGGAAAAATGTTTAGGGCCACTTAGCAGTGTCATGGCCAATATTTGGACTTGGATTGTTCTGACTGAATAAGTCAATGTAATTTTCTCTGCACCCTGTTTCCTCTATGCCCCTGTCTTGAATATATGCACAAATACATAACATTATAAATAAACAAAAATACTTGCATACATACATAAATCCATGTACACATGTATATCTTCTTTATGTTCTTTACCATGGTATGAATCTATTTTTGCAGGAATACTTTTTCCTGCCAACTTAAATGATTTGGAAATAAAATATAAATGCTTTATTAGGGAATAACTTTGGAATTTTATGTGAATGGATATTATTAGGCCTAAATCTGTTATAAGACATGCTCTTTTGTCTTATTTTGGTACAAAATTCAGTAGGACAGCCTGTACTGGAGGCAAGGCTCAGCCCATCACCAAATCTTTTTACTGAGAAGCTTTCAACACATAGCTCAGTTACTATTTACTAACACTTGCAAGTGTTAAAATCTTTCATGTCAACAGTTTGGGGATCTGGCTACCGAGTCAATGGGGGCATTTTGTTGACTTCATAGGGTTTTTACAAAGAAGATCAAAGGGATGCATTATGTTTCAATACATAACTTTATAGGACAGATGGAATCCACCTTTAAAGACTCGTGACACTTAAAGCCAGATTACCAAAAGCTTCAGACACTAAAACCTATTAGCTTGCTCAAATCTTATCCTCACACTGTCAGCACATTTTACCTTCATTTATAGGTAGTGGACAATTCAGTGTGAATTTTAACTACTACCAAAGTTCAAGCGTGGGTTAGAAGGATGGGCACTGAGATATAGGTTGTTCTAGTGATGCTCTGGTTTGGTATGTGGACTTGCTCTCTTGAATGGTTATATCACACGAGTGACTAAAACACTTTATTTGAATATAAAAATTACTCACTCATGGCTTTTGGGAAGAATTCCAGAGCTTGATATTTGGCTAGGTGATAGCTTCACAAATCTGTTCTATCTCTATTAAGAAAAGAGCATGAAAGAAAGTTTTTTCATCTTCTAGAAACTCCAAAGGGATCCTGCTTGTGACCACATCTAACATCGAAATACACCAAACTTTGAGCTTTCCCCCTCAAGCCTTGAAACAAATTGCAGTGCTATAAATGAAAGTGGTGTATCTGAATATCCTTATTTTTTTAATAAATGAAAAGAAATGATTTCTATGTATCCAAACCATTATTAAAGCTCATCAAAAATCTTTTGTGAAATCCTTTTAGATATTTATGGTAATTTGAAATAATTATTTTATAAATTAAAATGCTTTAATGACATCTTGTCGTTTAATGACATAGGCATTTAACTCAGTGTTTGAAAAATATCTTTAAATGTAATTAAGTTTCAATTGCTTTAACATATACAAAGTCCCGATACTTTAATATCTTTTATACATAATGCTACTTTAAGTGGTGCTACAAAGTGAAATCTTTTGGATTTTCTATAATGTGATGCTTATTAGAATTTTTATTTTTCTTTTACTTTAAAATAAGCAGTTGAGTTAAACATTTTCCCAAATAGATGCTGTATTTGTTCATTTCTTAGTCACTCATCTATTTATCAACTTAGGGTTTCAAAAAAATAGATTAAGACAATTATATACTATTTCTAAAATGATATGAATACATATGGCACTAAATTAAGTGTGAAAATAAATGTTTAAAGGTCATAAATTACATGTCTGGTATTTGTGAGAGAACTGTTTTTCAAAAATGTTTTTTTTCCAGAAATACATATATGCTCGATTTATGCTTGATACATTTTCTGGTAATAACATAAAAATTGGTTACCATACCTGCTACTGAGTGTCATCAGTTTAGTTTCCCTTAATTAATAATTTCCTTTGGTGTTTTTAGAAATTTGCTTTACCCTCCCCTCATTTTTGCTTAGGAGCAACTAAACTTTTCTTTTTCCTATTAATCTATCATTTCCTTCCAAGCATGTTGCCAGATAAATTCTATAACAAAGCATGTAATCTTTGGAATATACAGCAGTTTTGTTTGCGGGCTCTTTCGAGCGTCACCCTTTGAAGAGGGTGCTTTTCCACTTCTGTCTTGTGAGGACCCATTAGGAGCAGAAGAGGTGAAAGGCATCCACCCATCCAACAGGTGTGTAGGTGGAAGTCTCTGTCTTCCTTTGTTGGCAGCTCTGAAAGTGCAGGTGTGGAACAACAGCCTCATCATTCTGTTTGATAGTTCAGCTTTTGTGTGTGTCAGGTGGGGACATTTACACTAAATCTGAAGGGAAAAACCTCCCATAACTTTGTTGTCTAGTCTGAGAAGCATAAAACAGATTTTTTTTTTGACTGGTTTTAAAGCTGAAAAGATTGGTGTGGCTTTACCTGTCAGGCTTATAGGTAGAAGTCTTGTTTTAACTTGACCATAAAACAGATACAATTTATTCCTTATTAAAAAAATAAACATTAAACCGTTTTCAGTGGAACACTAGATATTTCCTGGATTTAGCCAAGTGATCTTGGGTGAAGTGAATGCTTTGCCCTGATTGGGAAATATCACCTTTAAGACATTTCTGTTTATTTAGACCCTTTGGGTTTAAATTATAATTATACTTTGTTTTTTATCACACTATCTGTCGCCTTAAATTAAGATGTATGTATCACCAGGTCAGAGGCACTGAAGAAAATATCCCTTTAAAATACCAAAATTATCTCTAGTATCTCTTGGCCTCCCTGGCTCCTATCCAGCTGTCACTTCTGCTCCATGATTCATTCTTATAATGTTAACCAGCTGTTGATTTAAAAATCTATTGTTGCTGGAGTGCACTGCAGGATTTTTTGTTCTTTCTGAAATAGCCAAAATAATGTAATGATTTTATATTCTTTATACAAAAATATGTTATTGTCATTCTGTAATCCAGGTGGAAAAGTACATCTCTTATGCTTTGAATTACCTTCATGTCTGAGCATGACTAAAATGGAAAAATAATTCCTATGTTTGCCCCTTATGGAAAAAGTTTCAGGAAGGTTACCAGGGTTCCAGAGTAGCAACATGTGACAACGTGGATTTTCCTATATATCTTAGTATCACATATTCATTTTTTCTGATCCATTAACATTTTGGTCTATGTCACCCAAGGGAAGAGGCTGCATGATTCAAGGAATGTCAATGACTTGGCAAATTGAAAATCATTTGTTCTTCCAATTACCATTTATCTTTTAAATCACAGAAATTGTTAGAAAAATGAAGCCATTTGATTCAAGGATTTTAAAATATCCTTTACATATTTTTAATGTTAAACCTTGTTTATGATGCAAATCAAATATTGAGTACTGCAGTAAAAACTTTAATGTAAAGATCAAATAACTACATACATTATAATAATTATAAGAGCTACTATTTATTTTGTGCCCTACTCTGTGTCAAGTAACCTCTTTAATCTTTATACCAAGAATTGTTCAAAGTATGAGAAAACCTAGGATAGGAAAATTTGCATAACTTGCAGTCACACATCTAATAACTAACAGCTGAAATTCAAACCCAGACCCATCTGATTCTCAAAACAGCTTCTCTTTCCACCATCGTACTTGCTTTTTAGTTAAGTAGGAAAATAAAACTATTAAAAAGAAAGAATTAGGGGTGCCTGGATGGCTCAGTTGGTTAAGCATCTAACTCTTGATTTCAACTCAGGTCATAATCTCAGGATACTGGAATGGAGCCCCTATTGGGGCTCTATGCTCAGCAAGAGTCTGCTTCTCCCTCTCCCTTTGCCCCTCCCCCTACTTGGGCTTGCGTGTACACTCACCTGCACTAGCTCTCAAATAAATAAAATCTTTGGGGGGAAAAAAAGGTTATATAAAAGGTGTTAGAATTAATTGCATTTTCAAGTTAGAGTACATTCATTAACAATCTGCCATTGGGTTCACTGTATTACCAAAAGTGAAGTTTTACTATATTTTGAATCTTATCATTGAAAAAAGATAATATTGGTAAAAGAAGAGACAAGAAGTCAGCTCCTCCTACTCAAATGCTGCCTACAGCTAACTTAACACACCCTTGGCCCCAGAGTTGGTCTGCTTTGGAAAGAACGGTGGGTACAGATTTGGTCAGAATTTGGCTGAATGACAAACTTGTTCTTTATATTCTTTGTGGTAATATTACCATGTGTATGGTAATATGGATTCTTATGGATTTTATGACTTTGTTTTTACTGTTCTTATGGATTTTATGACTTTCGTATGGATTTTATGACTTTGTTTTTACTGTTCTAAGTATTTTTACCCTGTATTTTTAGTGTATCAGAAGAGCATAAAGAAATTAAACCTAATTCGCAGGTGGATTGAGGAGCTCAGATGAGTTCACAATCGTAAACTGACAAACCACTGTGTACTGTTTACAGCAGAGGCTCAGTAGGTGTTCGGTTCCTACTTTTAATTAAATCATTTCCTTCTGATCAGAACTTAGCTTTATATCCTGAATGATTTTTCCATTTTACTTTTATGTCCTTCATAATATGATTAGCAACTCTATAGTTAACAGTTACAAGAACCAAATTAACTCCAGGCAAGATGAGGTGTAACTTCTGTTAAGCCCTTCTTTCTAATCTTAAAAATTTTTCTTTTGTAGACTCAGCTTATTATAGATATTTAGCCAGGTATTCAGTCTTTTGTATAGAGTTCATATTCAACTTCATAGTAATGAATTTGATTATTAAAATGTAATAGTAAGCCTCCAGTGCAAGTAATGCTGAAGTAAGTCTAATGTATTTGTGTTGATAAACACATATGCATGTTGCCCTACCTAAATCTGTTTTTTCACATGCAAGTAAACCTTAAAGGGGGGAGGGGCAAGATGGCGGAAGAGCAGGGTCCCCAAATCACCTGTCCCCACCAAATTACCTAGATAACCTTCAAACCATCCTGAAAATCTACGAATTCGGCCTGAGATTTAAAGAGAGACCAGCTGGAACGCTACAGTGAGAAGAGTTCGCGCTTCTATCAAGGTAGGAAGACGGGGAAAGAGAAATAAAGACACAAAAGGCCTCCGGGGGTGGGGCGCGAGGAGCCGGGCTGAGGCCGGGGCGAGTGTCCCCAGGACAGGAGAGCCCCGTCCCGGAGGAGCAGGAGCTGCACCAACCTTCCCGGGCGGAAAGGGGCCCGCAGGGAGTTGGAGCAGGACCCAGGAGGACGGGGATGCCCTCGGGCTCCCTGGGACACTAACAGACACCTGCGCCCCGGGAGAGTGCGCCGAGCTCCCTAAGGGCTGCAGCGCGCACGGCGGGACCCGGAGCAGCTCGGAGGGGCTCGGGAGCGGCTCCGCGGAGGGGGCTGCGGGGCGGGAGCGCGAATCCAACAGCGCAGGCCCCGGAGCACAGGGCGCCGGGACACAGCCCAGGATCCGGCCTCCCCCGGGACAGGCAGAGGCCGGGAGGGCCCAGGACAGCGAGGACGCTCCTGCCCCGAGCTGAGCAGATCAGCGGCCCCGGCCCGGAGCCTCCAGGCCCTGCGGACGGAGAACCGAGAGCCCCGAGCCCCGTAGTTCCTGCGGAGGCTGAATCCAGGCTTCCAGAGTTGCCATAGCAACTGCGGCTGTTCCTCCTGGGGCCCCACGGGGTAAACAACCCCCGCTGAGCCCTGCAGCAGGCAGGGGCAGAGCAGCTCCCCCAAGTGCTAACACCTGAAAATCAGCACAGCAGGCCCCTCCCCCAGAAGACCAGCTGGACGGACCAGTGCTACTCCCCCGTGTTCCAATACAACTTGTTTTTGGCCACTCTGCACTGAGCAAAATGACTAGAAGGAAAACCTCACCTCAAAAGAAAGAATCAGAAACAGCCCTCTCTCCCACAGAGTTACAAAATCTGGATTACACTTCAATGTCAGAAACCAATTCAGAAGCACTATTCTACAGCTACTGGTGGCTCTAGAAAAAAGCATTAAGGCCTCACGAGACTTCATGACTGCAGAATTTAGATCCAATCAGGCAGAAATTAAAAATCAATTGAATGAGATGCAATCCAAACTAGAAGTCCTAACGACGAGGGT
Organism: Nyctereutes procyonoides; assembly: GCF_905146905.1. Taxonomy (NCBI): domain Eukaryota; kingdom Metazoa; phylum Chordata; class Mammalia; order Carnivora; family Canidae; genus Nyctereutes; species Nyctereutes procyonoides. The sequence continues at coordinate 1,152,653 of NW_026575120.1, forward strand.
TAACGAGGTGGAAGAACGAGCGAGTGACATAGAAGACAAGTTAATGGCAAAGAGGGAAACTGAGGAAAAAAGAGATAAACAATTAAGGGACCATGAAGACAGATTAAGGGAAATAAATGACAACCTAAGGAGGAAAAACCTACGCTTAATTGGGGTTCCCGAGAGCGCCGAAAGGGCCAGAGGGCCAGAATATGTATTTGAACAAATCCTAGCTGAAAACTTTCCCAATCTGGGAAGGGAAACAGGCATTCAGATCCAGGAAATAGAGAGATCCCCCCCTAAAATCAATAAAAACCGTTCAACACCTCGACATTTAATAGTGAAGCTTGCAAATTCCAAAGATAAAGAGAAGATCCTTAAAGCAGCAAGAGACAAGAAGTCCCTGACTTTCATGGGGAGGAATATTAGGGTAACAGCAGACCTCTCCACAGAGACCTGGCAGGCCAGAAAGGGCTGGCAGGATATATTCAGGGTCCTAAATGAGAAGAACATGCAACCAAGAATACTTTATCCAGCAAGGCTCTCATTCAGAATGGAAGGAGAGATAAAGAGCTTCCAAGACAGGCAGGAACTGAAAGAATATGTGACCTCCAAACCAGCTCTGCAAGAAATTTTAAGGGGGACTCTTAAAACTCCCCTTTAAGAAGAAGTTCAGTGGAACAATCCACAAAAACAAGGACTAAATAGATATCATGATGACACTAAACTCATATCTGTCAATAGTAACTCTGAACGTGAATGGGCTTAATGACCCCATCAAAAGGCGCAGAGTTTCAGACTGGATAAAAAAGCAGGACCCATCTATTTGCTGTCTACAAGAGACTCATTTTAGACAGAAGGACACCTACAACCTGAAAATAAAAGGTTGGAGAACCATTTACCATTCAAATGGTTCTCAAAATATACCCTAAAAACTATAGAACACTTCTGAAAGAAATTGAGGAAGACACAAAGAGATGGAAAAATATTCCATGCTCATGGATTGGCAGAATTAATATTGTGAAAATGTCAATGTTACCCAGGGCAATTTACACGTATAATGCAATCCCTATCAAAATACCATGGACTTTCTTCAGAGACTTAGAACAAACTATTTTAAGATTTGTGTGGAATCAGAAAAGACCCCAAACAGCCAGGGGAATTTTAAAAAAGAAAACCATATCTGGGGGCATCACAATGCCGGATTTCAGGTTGTACTACAAAGTTGTGTTCATCAAGACAGTGTGGTACTGGCACAAAAACAGACATATAGATCAATGGAACAGAATAGAGAACCCAGAAGTGGACCCTGAACTTTATGGTCAACTAATATACGATAAAGGAGGAAAGACGATCCACTGGAAGAAAGACAGTCTCTTCAATAAATGGTGCTGGGAAAATTGGACATCCACATGCAGAAGAATGAAACTGGACCACTCTTTTGCACCATACACAAAGATAAACTCAAAATAGATGAAAGATCTAAATGTGAGACAAGATTCCATCAAAATCCCAGAGAAGAACTCAGGCAACACCCTTTTTTAACTTGGCCACAGTAACCGGAGAAGGACAAACAGTGTATGTTCTCATTCATTTGGGGAATATGAATAATAGTGAAAGGGAATATAAGGGAAGGGAGAAGAAATGTGTGGGAGATATCAGAAAGGGACACAGAACATAAAGACTTCTAACTCTGGGAAATGAACTAGGGGTGGTGGAGGGGGAGGAGGGTGGGGGGTGGGGGTGAATGGGTGACGGGCACTGAGGGGGACACTTGACGGGATGAGCACTGGGTGTTATCCTGTATGTTGGTAAATTGAACACCAATAAAAATTAATTTATAAAATTAAAAAAAAACCTTAAAGAAAATTATATGCTCATAGGTTGTTGGAAGTGAGGTGAATTTTTGAGATATTTTCTTTTTCTCTCTTAGACTATTCTTTTGGAAATACCATTATTTGTTCTTTTCTTAACTGTTCTAGGATACTTTGAAGTAAAGGCAACATGTTAAAGCAAACTATATTGTTTTATATTAGATAAGTTCCTGTATAAGATTATATATAAAACAGAAATGCCTTCCAGAACTGTGTAACCATTGTTCAAGAGTAGACAAGATGTACCAAACAGATCATTGAATTTCTTTATGTGACTAAAGATCCAAATAAGTTTAGTACATTGTGATTAATTGATAAAACTCTTAAATATCTTTTAATCTCAGATTCCTCTTCCGCTCTTTGTGATTTATTTTCTCTAGCTTTATGGAGATGTTATTGACATAATACATTCTGTCAGATGCACGATGTATTGCTTTGATGCACCTACATGTTGCAAAATGATTACTACTATAGCTTCAGCTAATGCCTCCATCAGGGCACATAGGCACATACTTACTCTTTCTTTTTTGTGGTGGGAACATTTGAGACGTACTCTCCTAGCAACTTTCAAGCATATAATACAGTATTATTAACTATAATCACCATGGTGTACATTAGATCCCCAGAACTCATTCATCCTATAACTAGAAGTTTGTGATTTTTGTCCAACATCTCCACACTTCCAGATCATATTAACTGATCATATTTATTTTATTTTTAAAATATTTTTTAAGATTTTATTTATTTATCTATGAGAGAAACAGAGAGATGCAGAGAGAGAGGCAGAGACACAGGCAGAGGGAGAAGCAGGCTCCATGCATGGAGCCCAACAAGGGACTCAATCCCGGGTCTCCAGGATCACGCCCTGGGCCGAAGGTGGCACTAAACCACTGAGCCACCTGGGATGCCCTAACTGATCATATTTAAAGAGGTACGTGTCTTCTACTGAGAAGTAAAGTCTAATTTTTCTTGAAATGAAATATTTTCATCCATTTATCATCTTCTCACTTTTGAAAGGGAAATTTGGATATGAGATCTTATATGTTTTGTTCTCCTTAATCTGGAACATAAGCAAATAGCACAAACCCCATGATGAAAGACAGTTGACCTAATTTCACAATATAGACTACCGAGGAGCATATGACTTTGTACTAGACAGTATGACCTTGGACATGCAGCTGCCGGTGATTGTTAACCATCTAAGCATATTTCTGATGCATTTAGGAGAGCCAGAAATTTGTATTTTTATATGAGAAACTTCCAATTTTTAAAGATTGGCAATGAATTAAAAAACACCATGTTTGCTAGAATGAATCAAACAGCTTACTGCCAACAGGGCCTCCAGTTTGTGAAAACTGGGCTTAGTTTTCTCTTCGTTTCTCTTCATTTTCAGAATTTTCAGAGAAATAATAGATTGCCAAGATATATTTCTCTCCTCTCCAAATGTTTCTCTTTCTTAGCTTTATTAATGATATTTTTGTTCTTTTTATAGAAATATTAGTGTCTAAGCATTCAGATTACCTATTTTGAGGCTCTGTGTTGAGCCCAAAACTTTAGAACTAATGTAGCCCACTTTCCTCATTTTATAAGTGAGAACATGAGACATGAGCACTTGTCTTTTCATACTCCTTTATCTTATGATTTGACCAGTAATGTTTTTTTCCAGAGGATTTTCCCCACAAAGTAAATTTCAGTTTAGTTCACTTGACTTAGACTGTGGTATTCTCAGAATAAAATTTATATATATATATAATGTACTAAGAGATGCTGTCGTATATATTGTCTACTTTATTCTCAGAATAAAATTTATATATATATAAAATGTACTAAGAGATGCTGTCGTATATATTGTCTACTTTGTCTTTTAATACCCATTTATGAGAACACTCACTGGAGAAACTTCTACTGAATATCAATGCAAGAAAAAACATTGTTTCTTTGATGCAACCAGAATTCTGTTTCTTCTGTGTTTTGACCTCTGTTGGCCCCTGGGAAAGTAAGAGTCAAATTAGCAATTGACATTTAGTAACAAACTTTAAGATTTTAAGGCCTGGTTTTATTTGCCTAAAATTATCCTTGGTCTTTTTATTTTATTATTATCTTTTTTTTGTTGTTAAAGATTTTATTTATTTATTCATGAGAGACACACACACACACACACACACACACAGATTGAGAGAGAGAGAGAGAGAGAGAGAGAGAGAGAGAGAGACATAGGCAGAGGGAGAAGCAGGCTCCATGCAAGGAGCCTGATGTAGGACTCAATCCTGGGACTCCAGGATCACACCCTGAGCCAAAGGCACTCAACCACTGAGCCACCCAGTGGCCCCTTTGTTGGTCTTTCTAATGAGTCTCTCTCTCTCTCTCTCATTATAAATGTCTATTATTTTTATTACATTATATATTTTTTTGTAAGTCACATAGAATATTTTGCCGAAATACTTGGAATGTAAATAAAAATATGTCTGTATACTTACATTTATACATGCATACACATATACACATTTATATGAAAACAACTCTTGAGAGCAGGTGGTATGCTATTACATTCTTTACAATTGTCGACTAGCTTTAGTAGCTGTCATTTTTAAAATTAATAATCCACAATAAGCAGTCTATTTTTTTTAATGAATTGATTTCTTTAACGTATTTATTGTGCCAAGAGTGAATGATTAACAAAATAGTTTCTCATTATTTCAGGCCAGGATGCTATTTTTCAGGACAGCATATAAAAGTGGCTATAGAAAGGATGGCCCCTTTGTATTTAGGTTCTTTAAATTCATCTGCTTTGCCAACCTTGAATTATAGGGTTCCTAAAGTAGAGACAATGTTGCAGTAATATACATTATACATTGTATAATGCTGTTTCTCACAGATGCTAACTAAAACCCTTCAGTGATGGAAGCAGTTGGGATTATTTTCATTTTTATGGGAGAGCATTGTTGCTCCTATTTTTATAAGGAATGGAAGTAAACCAAAACATTGTTGAGAATCTGTATTGTTCCAGGTACTCTGTCTGTACATTTGCTCATTAAATTCATCACCATTCTCACAAAATAGATTATTACTCTCATTCAGATTGGTTAGAAACTAAGGTTCACACTTGCCTGAGGTCATGTAATTACCAGTGATTCCCCAGTTGGCCATCAAACTTCATCCACCCACCTTTGTATGGCATTGCTCTTCAGGAAGAGTAATTTGGGGAATTTGTCTGAATTAATTTTATGCTCACCTCCCACCTACCCACCTCTGCAATATGAGGTTTTAATGTTCAGATAAAGAAAAGATTTGTTAGGTGTGGAAGTCAATGTTCATGTACGTCCAATGAAAGTGTGATTAGAAGCTTACATATATTTGTCTGAACTGAACCCATATAACAAAAATATTTCATTTAGAATAAGAGTAATTTAGAATAATTTTATCTTCCTTACATAAGTGTTTCATTTAACTTCCAGTGCCCTTAGTTTGATTAACAATTTTAAAACATTTAAATTTCTTGTCAGTTAAATATATAAGTCAGAGGAATTCTTTGCCTTCATCATGCCCCAAGCTATGTTCCTGCCCTTTCTCCTAAGACTTGTGACTTATTAATAGTATAAAGGATTTAATATCTACTCTATATTTAGATCTTTTTATACATGTATGGCAGATAATTCTACTGAAATCACCAGGATTTAGCTTGTAGCTAAACAGTCATTCTTATCTAATTAGTTTAATATCTTAAATAATGCTAGTATAATTTTAGAACAACTGGATTGATTTTTTAATACATTACTCAGTGCCAAATGACTGACCCAAAGACATCGGCAGATGGTTTTGCATTGTAAACTCCTGAAAGATAGGGGCTCTGCGGGCTACCCATTTTTTTTCTATTGTGATTAATGCCATGACAAATAATTTCAGTTTTAAATAAATAATTTTATTAGCTAAAAAAATATTACAGGAAAAATAATTTTGGTTGACCTTTACTTTCTTCTTTTTTCATATTGTGAAAATTTTCTTCAGCAGGCATGTGTTATTTATACTATCAAGAAAAAAATAATGGAGCCATTATCATTTTAAACAACTAAAAATGAACCAGTGATCTGTAGACTATGTTTTTGTGGATCAAGCTGTAGATTAGATAATACCTCAGAGGAAAAAACCAACATATTTTTGTTGTTGTTTTGGTTTCTTGTGCGTGTGTGTGTGTGTGTGTGTGTGTGTGTATAGATTGGAATGCATTTACAAATAAGTAGCCAGAAAAAAACAAAAAAACAAAAACAAAAAAACAAAAAAGTAACCAGAATACAAAACAAACACCATTTGGCACACTAAAGGTTGGGCTTGTACAAAGATTCGGGTTTTCATATTTTGCTTTTATAGGAGAACTCTAGACCCCAATTCTATTGACAATATTATTTATGTTGTGTGGAGTGAAAAGATTCTTGTGCTTTTGATTATCACCATTTGAGATTCTCTAAATTTAGTTGAGACACAGAGTGCAAGAATAACTTAGGCTGTGGAATAAAAGCTGGACCCAGTCCTAATGGGTGTTTTTAACCTTAGGACTCTATATAAAATGATCACATGAGATTGAAATGAAGAAAATTCGGGCTTCTAACTATCGGGCTCCATCAAAAAAACAAATAAAAATCCCAGCCCAGTCCTTATTACCAATAGATTTTTAAAACATATTTTGATATTTATTAGTTCACCTTCAAAATAGATACAGATGAATCTGGAGAGGAGAAACCTTGTTAAAACAAGTAGGGGCACACAGGGATTTAAGATGATATCTCTAATGAAATACAGAGCTTCGGCACTGTGAGAAAATGAAGACTTGGGCCAAGAATCAAAGAGGAGCTCAATAGTCTTCAGAAGGCGTTTTTATAGTCTGGGATCAAGGGGGTTTCATCTGCTGAAGTGTCGAGGACCAGTAATGGTCTGTTAATCTAGGAGGTGCTTTTATATTGTTTTCTTTGCAATTTCTGGGATTGTTAAAGCTTAAGAGTAAGAGGTTGCAGGCTGGAAATCAGATGTGCTCTAGAGGCAAGATGTCCCACCTTTGTGCAGTGCCATGTGATGTTCAGGAGGGCGTGGAATGCTTTGAGGATTCCCTTAAAGGTTAAAGATGTTGATTATTCTTAGTTGCTTCGTTCACATTCACATTTGAGGGACCAAAAAAGCCCCAAAAATTAGAGATGGAAAGGAGAGGATCCAAAGGCATAGTCAGTTATTCAGTTTTCTGAATTGAGAATAACAGTTGCACTTAATTTATTTTTGGATATATGACGTTTGATTCTTCCACACTGAAATGGCTGGCCTGTGGCCAGTATAAATTTGCTCTACATAGACTTACCATCTAATTTGAATGTTTATAAAAAAACCTAGGCTCTTCATGGTAAATATTGATGTTTTAATATTGGAATATAATCTTAATTTTTTAAAAAAAGGTGAATAAAAATTGCTTGTTTTCATTTTGAATGTAATAGTACCACATCTTACCAGGGGCTTACTTCTTAAGTTAGAGCCTGCAAAAATCACACAGAATCAAAATTATGCTTGAAAACTCCTTATATCTTCCACAAAGTATGACATATCTGATTTTATGTGAACAACTTGTGCAATAATTATGTACGTACTGAAATAAAATATACAATAAAGAGAAAATAGAGTGGAATTTCATGGTATATAAAATTTGTCAATTGCAACTTTATTATTTTTATTTTTTCCAAACATACTGTTTATGCAAGTTAAGTATGCATCTGAAGAAACTGTACTCTGAAGAAAAACCAATTAAATATTTGATAAAGTGAATGAAAAGCTCTTTGGTTTTCAAAGGTCAGTGTAGTAAGCATACCTAAAAGGTAAATGTTTTCTTGGCATATTTAATCAATAGTAAGATTGTGGATTAAATCATCATCATTGGTCTCAACTTGGCTGTTCTCAGGGAAGTGCTAAATTGTCTAAAAAACCTTCCTAATGGCTTTGAAAGATGATTTCAGCAGTTAAATCCATAAAGTAATTTTATTAAATACCCTCACTCCTATCCTTTCTTTTCTGTTAAACATTTAGAAAACACCAAGTAAATCTGCCAACAGATGACCTACTAAGAATATTCAAAATTCTGGTATAAGTAAAGGACAAAAAGTTGTTCTGATTACTTTTTCCATCACTGATTTGTCTGCAAAACCTTCCCATCTTGAAAATGATCACCACCACCATAAGAGTCATGAAATTTATTTGCTAAATAGAAAAAAAAAAAAACAACTTCCCCTCCTTTTTATCTTTAGAACACCTCATGGTAGGATGACAGGTAGGCTAAATTAAACAAAAATACTTTAAAAATTGAGAAAAATATTTTCATATTTTAGCTATCTCATAGTTTGTGTTGTATATTACCATGGCAACCATTTTTCCTCTGTGACTATTGTTTAGAAATCTAAACGACTATAGCTGTTAGTTAAGAAAGTGGTGTTTAGATTTGACAAGTTATCTCTTTTGAATTAGGCCAAAGTGAAGGCAGTTGTAGCCCTGGCTTTGAGACTGGGCTCCACACAGAATTCACACTGTGCGCCTCTATGGGTTGTCCTGAGGGTTAAATAAGAGTAATCTGTAAAATTCTCCATACACCTTAGAGCATTTTAAATTTATAGTTTGAAGGCAGTATTGCATAGCACAGAATAAGAGCATTATTGCTGCAAAGTTAACCTCAAAACCCTGGCTCTTTAACAAACTGTCAGCTCTCTCAGTGTACCTAAGTTCTTCAAATCCTAGAATAGTCATCAATAAGATGAACACAATAGTAGTATCTAGCAGATAAAGATGCAAAGGTTAAATAAAATAATGCACGTGAAGTGTGTGGCCCAGTGCTTATCACCTGGTAGGTATGCAACAAATGTCTGTTTTTAAAAATTATAATTCTTTAAGATTCTCAGGGACTAAGGAAGTTTCATAGCAAATGCACACATAAACAAAAACATGTTTTCTTACTGAAGTCTACAAAGTATAATATTTTTGAATAGCTTTACATATAAAATGGAACACAAATAAACAATCAAATGGCATATCGTTCATTATTTGTCCTCTGTCCTCTTGAATTTTCTACCACCATGAGGTTCATCAGTCTTCAAAGACTCAGCAGCTAGCTGAAGGGATCTTTTAGCGTTATCTGCTCTCAGCCTAAATCCATTACACCAAGGGGATCCTTTTCTGAGAGAAACTAGGTGGACTTTTTTGCTTTGTTAACATGTGAGAGAGAGAGGGAGAGAAGGAGTAGTAGTAGTAGTAATAGTAATTTTTAGCTATGGTAGAAGACTTTTGTATATGGAGCACAGGGTCCTATAACTAACAAATTCACAAATTTGTACATTTCTTGTGAAAAATAATGATTTTAAAATGAGTTCCTATTAATACAGGAAAACTATGAAACCTAAACATCTTAATAAAATTCAAATATACTGTCATTTGTTAATAAGCCCAATGGTCTAATGTGTGCTAAACAGTTGGGTTCAAATACATCAATACTTAGATTGAAAACAAAAGTCTAAAGAGAAAGAGCTCTCTAACCTCCTCATGAACTTTAAGAGTTAATCTTTGCTTAACTTTGAACTACATATTTTGAAATTCAAGAAAGTTTTGTTATATACTGTAATAAATTTACCTATAAACATGTATGACTTCGAAGGCTTCTACATGCTACTAAATTTTTATCTGGGATCATCCTTGGGTTTCTAGAATATATGTACTTGGCATTACCTAAGATTATGTAGGATTACAGACCTGTTTATTGCATCTTATCACCTAAAGGGAAACTTTCATAGGGAAATGGACTAAATGGATTATACTGACACCTCAAGTATTTGGTTAATTTTATTGTGATTATTATTGTTTTTTAAGTGGTAACTGGGAAAACATAGGGGTGAATCTATTGAGTTTTAACCTTCTGAGTACTTTATGCTTTTTTTGCTTTTATGGTTGGATTTAGGAGTGAAAATTGATATATTTAATAATCAGTAAGATATAAATTAATATAGAGATCAAAACTTTAAAATACATTACCATTTTCTCTAAATAAATACTAATATAAAATATAATAGTGCTTATTAAGTGATTTAAGTTGAAGTGCAACTTCAAATTATTCAATAATTTTCAAAACATTCAAATCTAATTTCTTGAAACTATTGACTTCTTTTGAAACTGTTGCTATAATCTTCTCGTTTTATGTGACTGTTACTAACTAGATGATGCTCATGATTTCTCATGGAAACTGTCATACTACATGGGAAAGTGACAAGCAGCCACATGGTATCTTGCCTCAAACACTGTGCTGATTTGATTTCTCTGGAGCCTTGCAACAGGCCAGTTCTTTTTCTCTGGGAGGATGGCCAGCAAGTTAACCATTACCTTCATAATCGCACCACCTTCCAACTCTTCCCAATTAAATTGGTATTCAGGTGGCATAGCTTCCACGAGAAGAGAATTTCTTTTAAAATCAGTGATACGTTGATGACACCATTTTTTTTTCTCAGCTTCTGCTAAATTTAGGGCAATTATTAAAATTATTTCTTTTGTTTTGTTTTGTCTGTTTCAAGTTTTTTTTTTTTTTTAAATTTTTATTTATTTATGCTAGGCACACAGTGAGAGAGAGAGAGGCAGAGACACAGGCAGAGGGAGAAGCAGGCTCCATGCACCGGGAGCCCGACGTGGGATTCGATCCCGGGTCTCCAGGATCGCGCCCTGGGCGAAAGGCAGGCGCCAAACCACTGCGCCACCCAGGGATCCCTGTTTCAAGTTTTTATTTACATTCCAAGTAGGTGGGCAGCCCGGGTGGCTCAGCGGTTTAGCACCGCCTTCAGCCCAGGGCGTGGTCCTGGAGACCTGGGATCGAGTCCCACGTCAGACTCCCTGCATGGAGCCTGCTTCTCCCTCTACTTGTGTCTCTGCCTCTCTCTCCGTGTCTCTCATGAATAAATAAATAAAATCTTTAAAAAAAAATTCCAAGTAGTTAACATATAGTGCAATATTAGTTTCAGGAGTAGAATTTAGTGATTCATCACTTACATAAAATACCCAGTGCACATCACAGTGACCTCCTTAATGCCCATCCCCCATCTGGCCCATCCCCAGCCCACCTCCCCTCCAGGAACCCTCAGATTGTCTTCTAGAGTTAAGATTCTGTTTTATGGTTTGTCTCTCTTTTTCCCCCCTCATGTTCATCTGTTTTGTTTCTTATATTCCACATATGAATGAGATCATATGCTATTTGTCTTTCTCTGCCTGACTTATTTTACTTAGCATGATATTCTCCAGCTCCATCCATGTCGTTACAAATGGCAAGATGGCATTTTTTATGGCTAAGTAATATTCTATTGTATGTATACCACTACTCCTTTATCCACTCATTAGTCAAAGGACAGCTGGGCTCTTTCTATAAAAATTATTTCTAATCAGCTTAATACTTTCTACAACAGATAAATACTAAGTATCTGTATCATACCAACTAATAAAAATTATGTATTGGAAGTCATATTTAATTAAGACAAACTTAATTCTTCAGCTTAGAAAAGAGGTATTATAAATGGTATCATTAAGCATGGTAATTTGAAGGCTGCCTGGGATTTTTTTAACACCTAACCTCTGTTTCTATTTCCTGACCTGTAAAATACAAATGATGATAATAATCATAATTTTGAATAGATTAATGTATGTTTAGAATGGTATTTTATGAAGGTGATTTTATTTTTAATAATCAAATCAAATATATACTGTTATGTGCATAAAGGATGGACATGTAGTGAGGGTTTTGGGTTTTTTGTGATTAAAGTTTAAATTTTATTCTGATTGCAGTGGGAAGTCATTGGAGGTGTTTTTTTCTTTTTTTTTTTAACTGATTTTACTTTTTTTAGAGTAGTTTAGTTTCATAGCAAAATTGAGCAAAAGGCACAGAGATTTCTCCTATTCTGCTCCCCTCCAGAAATGTCCAGTCACTCCATTATCAACATTCTCCACCAGAATTGCATATTTGTTCTATTAGTCAACTAGAGTCCATAGTTTATGTTGAAGTTCACTCTTGGTGTTTATACTATGGATTTGGAGAAACGTATAATGACATGTATTTGCTATTATACTCTGGTACAGAGTAATTTCACTAAAAATCGTCACTCAAAATCTTCTTTGGTGAGGTGTCTGTTAAGGTCTTTTGCCCATTTTTAAACCAGGTTGTTTGTTTCCTTATTGCTGAGTTTTAAGAATTCTTTGTATAGTTTAGATTAACAGTGCTTTATCCGATGTCTCTTTTGCACATATTTTCTCCCTATCTGGCGCTTGTCTTTTCGTACTCTTAACTGTGTCTTTCAAAGGGCAGAGGTTTTTAATTTTAATAAAGTCCAGTTTACCATGCTTTCTCTCATGGATCATGCCCTTGGTGGTATATCTAAAGGTCATCTAGGTTTTCTCCTATGTTGTCTTCAAGGTGTTTTACAGTTTTGTGTTTTACATTTAGGTCTGTAATACATTTGGAGTTAATTTTTGTGTAGAGTGTGAAGTCTATATTTAGATTTGCCTTTTTGGTATGTGGATGTCCTTTTGTTCCAGCACCATTTATTGGAGGGACTATCTTTGCTCTATTGTATTGCCTACGCTCCTTTGTCAAAGATCAGTTGACTATATTCATGCACTTCTCTCTCTCTGAGTTTTGAATAATATGGGAAAATTTCTGAGCTGACCTGACAATTACCACCAGTTTATTTGTTAATAACAATGCACTTATTTGTTCATTCAGCATTTTTTAGTAAGGGGTTACTATTTACAAGATCCTCTGCTAGCTGCTTTGGTAAATACAGAGAAGATCAAGACATGACTCTTTATTCCCTAAGAAGTTCGTGTCATCTTTTTGCTGGCTATACAGGAAGTTAAATGGGTCAAAAGACTGTGTTTAGAACTTAAGAAGATCTTATTACCTTCCTCACCTAAGTTACTGAGTCAGATACACATATATACATTCATGTATGAACATGTACCAGGAACTATCACTTATTTTATCTGGAACATAAAGAAAATGCAGTCATTTGGTTTGTTCTCTGGTCTTTTTGTAAGGACCAAGACCCAAGTTCTGGAGAGAAGGGGTTCTAACATAATCGTTAAAGTTAAAAAGTAAATTCACTAAAGTATCCACAGGACTTTGAAAACACAACTCAGCACTGGCAAATACAATGGCTTTGATGCTAGCAGCTTTGACAACAATAGAAGTGTCACCACTTGTTCACTACCATACCCAGTTCTTTGTCACTGGGCACATTTTCCTTAGCATGGCCTCAGTAGTATTGGCAAAAGATATTCTTATAAGAACCTAGTATAAAGAAAGGGGGTGGTGAGTAGGGGGGAGAAGATCACGCGGAAATTTTATGAACATTTGTGAGATATCCCAGGGAGCTTTGAAAAATTGATCTAGGAAAATTCTGGCCAGAGTTTGAATTGGTATGCCAACAGCCAATAAAATTCCACAGATAGGTTTAACTTAAGTTTACACATAGCTGAACAGAAGTGAAATAGGATGTAGTTCAGTGGACAATACCCAGAGGAGAGAGGAAGAAGAGATCTTCATCTTTACTCTTGAACTTCTCCAGCAAATTTCATCTCCAAAGCTTTTTTGAAGGAGACTTATTTTTGTAATGTATTGTTGGATTCTGGTTGCTAATAGTTTGTTGAGGATTTTGTATGTATGTTCATCAGAGATATTGGTTTATAGTTCTCTTTTATTATAGTGTCTTTATCTAGTTTTGGTATCTGGCTAACATTGGCCTTGTTGAATGAATTTGGAAGATTTCCTTCCTCTGATCCTGGACTTTTGTTTGTTGGAAGTTTTTTATTACCAATTCAATTTCATTACTAGTAGTTGGTCTGTTCAAATTTTCTATTTCTTACTGATTAAATTTTGGGAGGTTGTATGTTTCTAGGAATTTATCCATTCCTTCTAGGCTATCTAATTTGTTTGCATATAATTTTCCATAATATTCTCTTATAATTCATTTTGGATTATAATCCATGTATTTCTGTGGTATCAGTTGTTATTTCTCTTTCTTCATTTTTGATTGTATTTACTTGACCCTCTCTTTCTCTTCCTCTCTAATTTTTTTTATGCATCTGGCTAAAGGTTTATCAATTTTGTTGATCTTTTCATGGAACAAGCTCCTGGTTTCATTGTTCTATTTAATTATTATTTTAGCCTCTATTTCACTTATTTCTACTTTAATCCTTATTATTTCCTTCCTTCTACTGGCTTTGGGCATTGTTCTTTTTCTAGCTTCTTTAGGGTATAAGGTTTAGTGGTTTATTTGGGATTTTTCTTGTTTCTTGAGGTAGGGCTATATGGCTATAATCCTCCCTCTGCGAACAGCTTTTTTGCTCTATCCCAAAGATGTTGGACTCTCATGTTTTCATTTTCATTTCTCCTCATGTTTCTTTTTAAAAATTTCCTCTTTGATTCCTTGGTTGACCTATTCATTGTTTAGTAGCATGCTATTTAACCTCCATGTATTTGTGTTCTTTGCAGTTTTTTTTTTCCTGTGATTGATTTCTAGCTTCATACTGTTGTAATAAGAAAAGATTCTTGATATGATTTCAATATTTTAAAAAAAGATTTTATTTTTATATAATCTCTACACCCAATGTGGAACTCAAACCTACAACCCTGAGATCAAGAGTCACATGCTCCACTGACTGAGTCAGCCAGGTGTCCCATGATTTCAATATTTTTTAATCTGTTGAGACTTGCTTTGTGGCCTAACATGCAATCCATTCTGGAGAATGTTCCATGTGCTCTTGAAAAGAATGTGTATTCTGCTGTTTTGGATGGAATTTTCTGAATGTATCTGTTAGATCCATCTGGTCCAGTGTGTCAGTCAAGCCACTGTTGTCTTATTGATTTTCTGTCTAGATGATCTATTTATTGATGTAAGCAGGGTGTTACAGTATACTATTCCTCTTGTATTACTATCAGTTCCTTCTTTTATGTCTGTTAATAGTTGCTTTATGTATTTGAGTATTCCCATGTTGGATGAATGCATTTACAACTGTTACATCTTGTTGGACTATTTCATTTATGACAATGTAAGGTCCTTCTTTGTCATTTGTTACAGTGTTTGTTTGGTTTTACTTTATATTTTTTGAAAATTACATGTGATTTTTATTACTATAGTCTTTCACTGACTTTTGTCTCATTTTCATGGAGGCTTTTGACCTTTGTTTTTATTTAAATTCAAGTTAGCATACAGTCTAATATTAGTTTCAGGTGTACAATTTAGTGATTCAATGTTTACATGCAACACCAGGTGCTCATCACAAATGCCCTCCTTAGTCCCTATCACCTATTTAACTCATCCCCCTACAGACCTCCCCTCTGGTAACCATTAGTTTGTTCTCTATAGTTAAGAGTCTGTTTCTTGGTTTTTCCTCTCTTTTCCCTCCTATGATCATTTATTTTGTTTCTTAAATTCCACGTATGAGTGACATCACATGGTATTGTCTTTCTCTGACTGACTTATCTCACTTAGCATTATACTCTCTAGCTCCATCTGCATCTTTTTGCCATTATAATTATTATCTGTCTTAGTGTGGATTCTATTGCGCTGATTGTGTTAGAGCTCTCTGCGCCTTCTGGATCTAGATTTCTGTTTCCTTGCAGATTCAGGAAATTCCTTCCAGATTCAGGAAATTTTCAGCTATTGTTTTCAAATAAATTTTCTGTCCTCTTTTCTTTCCCTTCTCTTTCTAGGATTCCTATAATGTAAATATTATTATACTTGATGATATTGCTGAATTCCCTTAAACTATTCTCACTTTTTATTATTCCTTTTTCTTTTTGCTGTTCAGCTTGGTCACTTTCCATTACTTTTTCTTCCAGGTCAATGACCTTCTTTTGCTTCCTTTAATCTATTGATTCCCTTCAGTAATTAGTTCTCTTAATCTTCCATCTCTTTGTTAAAGTCTCACTGAGATCCTTCATTCTTTTCTCAAGTCCAGTGAGTATTTTTATGACCATTATTTTGAATTTTTTATCGGACATATTGCTTATCTCTATTTCAGTTAGTTCTTTTGCTGTGGTTTTGTCCTGCTCTTTTATTTGGGACATTTTCCTCTGTCTCTTCATTTTGTCCAATTCTCTGTGCTTGTTTCTATGTATTAGGAAAATCATCTACATCTCCTGATCTTGAAAGTACTAGCTTTATGAGAAAGAGGTCCTGTGGTGCCACATAGTATAATGTCCTCTACTTACCAGGAACAGGTGCTTCAGGAGTATGTATTAAATGTACACTACTTTTGTGTGTGGGTTGCTTTTGCCTTCATTCCCGTTGGCTGCAATTGCCCACTGTGCCTGCTGTGGGCAGAGTTTGGGCCCCATGTTGTTAATTCACAAAATTAAGCCCCACTGGTTTTCAATGCCAAATGTTCTGGGAACCTGTCTTCCCAGTTGTAGGTCCTTTGTGTCTGCAGTGTCTAGGTGTGAGATCTGCTCCTCTCCCTTCATGTTTGTGGTGTCCTTCCCATTTGTGATTCATCTCAGCAGGAGTTTGGATCTAGATCATGTCTCTACCCCTCCTGCCATTCTACTCCTCCTTTCCTTTTTGACATGGTTTCCTCTCTATGATTAACTGTGGAAAGTATGATCTGCCAGTCTTTGGGTTGTTTCCTGGGTTAGTTGCAGTGATATGGCTATTCTCAAGGTGTGTCCATGGAACAAAGTAAGCTTCTGATCCTCCTAGTCTTCCATCTTTCCCTAGCCCCTCAATCTGTACATTATTAACAGGAGTGTAAACTGGTACATCTATTTTGGAAAATTATTTGGCAAGATCTAGTAACATCAAACACATGTACATCTTATGCCCTAGCAATTCCTCCCCTAACAGAAATGCAAACAGAGGTACAAGATATATTACATGTACAAAATATTCATAGAAGCATTATCCTTAATGACCAAAAATGGGAAAAAAACACAAAATATCCATCAGTTAAAGAATGGACAAATAAATTGTGATATATACATATGGTCCATTATATTCAGCCATAAAAATAAATTAATGGGTAAATCTTATAAATGTCAATTCAAGAGAAAGAATCTAGATAAAATATAGTACATATTGTGTGACTTTAGTTACATACATACAAAAACAGGCCAAAATAATTTATTGTTTTAAAATTCAGGATAGTGGTAATCTCTGAGGAGGAGTGATGTGTAATAAATGGAAGGGGGAATATGAGAATATTTTATTTTTTGGCCTGTGTAGTAGTCACATGAATATGTACACCTCATGAAAATTCATAGTTCATCTGGGTGTTACACTATATGTTGGCAAATCAAACTTCAATAAAAACAAATAATAATAATAATAAAACTAAAAAAAAAGAAAATTCAGAGTGCAATACACTTAGGACTTCCATAGTTTTGTATATGTATGTCATGCTTCATAAAGAAGTCATTAAAGCTCAAAAAACAAAGCTTTGAGGACATTGCAGTTTCCATTTGCATCCTTTAGCTACCAATGGCTATTCCTACAAATCAGTATGGTGGTATGTAAGCATAATAAGCACAAAGAAGAAACAATACACTCAAAGTAATACTTTTTTTTAATTTTTTTATTTATTTATGATAGTCACAGAGAGAGAAAGAGAGAGAGGCAGAGACATAGGCAGAGGGAGAAGCAGGCTCCATGCACTGGGAGCCTGACGTGGGATTCGATCCCGGGTCTCCAGGATCGTGCCTTGGGCCAAAGGCAGGCGCCAAACCGCTGCTCCACCCAGGGATCCCGTAATACTGTTTTTTTAAAAAAGATCATGTGGTGTTGCTGAATTTTGATGGAGTCCAAAATGGAATATTACATATGTTTTACTGACATAAAATGGATGTGTGCCTTTTTCATTAAAAAAAAAATCTAGGATCTTTGTGCAGACCAAAGTAAATCCATTTTACATGGAATAAATGCCTTTTCTAAAGATGTGTCAATGCGTATATAAAATGTCAACTGTTTTGCTCTTTTATTTTCTTGATTAGTAATAAAATCAGAAACTTTATTTGTATCAATTCAATAAAAGCATTTAGCATAGAGTTCCAACTAACATTTAGAGACAATAGCTGTTTGGGTTTTTTTTTTTTTGTAGTTATCGCCAATACATTTATTTAGTTGAACATTATTTAAATCTATGTAAAATATAATCAGAAAGAAATCAATTTTTCTATTGAAAGGAAATTGACTATCTTTTAAAGATTCAAAAATTAAAATGTCAAAAGTCAAATGAAATGCAAAGTATATAAGTATTGCTGTTTTATTGCTGTGTACAAATTTGCTATCACAAATGAACCTTATGAAATGACCATATTTATAGGGTCATGAATGTTTAAAATTAATAATGTTATTTGGAAGGCACTAATATAAATGGTGGGGAAAATTTCAGAAATATAGAAGGAGTTTGTAAACAAATTACTTTGTAAGAGTCTTTCAGTTTTGTTTTGTTTTGTTTTTGTATTCTTTAAGTATAATTAACACAGTGTTATTACTCACCCCTATGCTAATTGCAGCATTGTTTACAGTAGCCAAGATATGGAAGCAACCCAAGTGCCCATCCACAGATGAATGAATTGAATGGATAAAGGACATGTGGTATATACACAGACACACACACATACACAGACACACACACACACACACAGACACTGAAATATTACTCAGGCATAAAAAAGAATAAATTTAAGAAACAAAACAAATGAACAAACAAAGAAAAACAAACAAACAAACAAAAACCAGACTCTTAACCATAGCAAACAAACATATGGTTACCAGAGGAAGGTCTGTGGGGGAAGGGATGTAATAGGTATAGGCTATTAGAGAATATACTCATCATGATGAACACTGAGCAATGTATAGAAGTGTTTAAATAGTATATAGTATATATATAATACTATATTATATACTATAATAATAGTATATAGTACATCTGAAACTAATATAACACTGTATGTTAATTATACTTTGATAAGACCCAAGTTACGATTTAGTTCTTCAGTTTAAAATCACAGTAAAAAATTAATTTTCCTTTGGTGAGCCATTTAAGAATCATTTATTACTTGCATTATATGTGCAGTGGAATATAGTATACCTGTCTTTTAATCTGTTGTGGATCCTGTTGGAGAATAAGGAAGGGCTCAAAAGTGCTTTATGTTCTGAGTGGATGCATACCACAAGTACTATGCATTTTGGATTTTATTTGTTGCACAGCATTCTAATAAGTGAATGCAAGTAGCAAACTCACTTGTAATGTCTTAGTTTGTGTTCTGTTATCTGGCCTACTGCAATAACCTTGTACTTTCCCTGGTGACATTAAGGTTTCCTTCTAGTTTATTCTTTACACCAGTTATTTTCAAACTTAAAAAAAAGAATGCAGCCAAATCTTTTATAATCAAGCCAACTCTCAGTTGAACCCAAACGAACTCAATACACAGATAAAAGGAGAACCTCTGATGTCTTTGGAGTGAGATGACTGAGGCTGGCCTCTCTCATCTCTCTTATCCTTCCTTGCCTTCCACTGAGGTCCACCCAAAACTTGGTAGAACTGCATGAAAAGTAGTACCACTTGGTAGGGCCTCTTAAAGAATTGAAAACTAGTTTAAGTTTCATTTCTAAAGTCCAAACCTGGTCATTCCATTCCCCTGCTTAAAGGTCTTTGTATGTCTCTTTGCCAATAATTACTGAACTTCTTAAACTGTGTTCAATACCCTCTAAAGTCTCCCCTCCCCCATCAAACTTTAGGGTTGTTATATATTTGTATCTGTACCCAGATCTTTATGGTTATAGTTCTACCTTCCCATGCCAGTTTCCTAAATGCTGAAACAAAACCATGTAACTTTCCCATCTCAGAAAGTACCATTGACATTCTATCTGAGCATTTGTGCAAGTTGGTATCTTTGGAATTTTTTTCCCCTCTTGTTTATGACTAATTCCTGTCTTCAAAGCTTCGGTCAAGCCCTCCCTCTCTATAGAGACTTCTATGACACTGGAACAATGAGAGGAGCTTTCCTACTCCAGTGAAGTATCTGTTTCCCCAGTGGTCTATGAATGTTGTCTCAAGAACAATGTTTCCTCAAGAACATTGTCTGTGGGATCCTTGGGTGGCTCAGTGCTTTAGCGCCTACCTTCAGCCCCGGGTGTGATCCTGAAGTCTCAGGATCGAGTCCCACATCGGGCTCCCTGCATGGAGCCTGCTTCTCCCTCTGCCTGTGTCTCTGCTTCTCTCTCTCTCTCTCTGTGTGTCTCTAATGTATAAATAAATAAAATCTTTTTTAAAAAAAGAATATTATCTCCATGTTTGTGTCTTCCCATCTACTCTTTCAACCATAGCCCTTGTGCTGAATGGCACACAGAAGTAGTCCATTAAACATCTGCGAATGAATAAATGAATCAAATGCTCCCACAAAAATAGAAAAGAAATGAAATAGATAAATAGATTTGCTTGGATACAATGAGTTTGGATGCAGATCTCTAGGTTCCTTAAAATGGTGAAAAAAATGAATTTTGAGAAATGTACTTGAGGGTATTTTAGCCTATTCTGCCCGACGAGATTAGATCCTTTAGAGTAATAGCTGTTAATGTCTAAATTTTTATGTCATGCTATTTACCATCAAAACTTTTCCTTTTTACTGAAGTGATGCACTTTTCTATTCCTAAATGTGTACCTAATGTAGGAGAATGATGCTAGCTCAGCAACAGATGTGCTTACTAAGAGTTGTTCCTGCATGTTCACTTCAAAAAGAAATAGTGCCTCTTTAAGAGAACTCTAGTTCTGAACTTCTGCCCAGGCCTTAAAACTCAAAGAAAATTCTTCCTTAATCTTAGATTTTAGTACTATTTTTTGAGCTTGAAATTCCATGGTAATCTCCTGTCTGGAGTACTAATCTTTACCACTTGAAGGGACACTTAGCATTATTATTATTTGACTTACGAGGTTAATCCTTAACTGTAGGTTTGTCATTGAAGGTCATTTTAGGAAGGCAGCATTTTGGCAGGAACTTTAACCACAAGTATTTAGGGAGTTTCTTTTTCATTCAATGACCACGTGAGACCCAAAGACAGTAGATGATACCAAATACTTGTTTATTTTTTAGAAGGCAAACTCTTAGAGGGCAGGGCCCTGGATTTTTTCAAGGTATTTTGCAATAGATTACGATTATGAATGGGTTGCAATGAAAACAATTTTTTGAAAATTATATGTCTCGAAAATTTTTGTATTATAAAAAACTATTGCCATTTGAAATGCCCTGTTTCACCTTTGAGCCTGTAAGGAAGAACATGCTGACTGACTATTAATATTCCACTTATCCTATAAACATGATAACTCTGCACTAGAAATAAATATTTGGTGATTGAAGTACTAATGGTATCTACAACTGTTGCCACTTGTTTGTTCAGTGTATAAATATCGTCTCTTACTTTGCATCTTCTCCTTCTTATGTTTCTCTGGATTTTAAACACATGTATATTTTCATAAGTCATAGAAAAACAGAATGACAGAAAAGAAGGAATATAGAAGTAGATCTTGAATTATAGCTCTGGAAGAGATTCTATAAAATGAGTGCAACATCTTAAATTTATTGATAAAGAAATAATAGTCCATGAAACTAAGGGATATGCTCCAGGTCACAGTTCGCTAATTGCAAAAAGATTTCTGGAAAACATAGTTCACCAGGCTCTCAGTTTCTCCTTCTATTGTATCAATCTTTTGAATATGTTTAAATTGGCCAAGTCATTACTCATTTGCCTTCTCATTTCAGCATTAGTTATAAAAAAGTTTTCTAGGGCTTACTTTAGCCTTTTCATGGTGGCCGCTTTAGGGGTATGTAGGTGACTCTCAAATGAAGTTTTAGGTGACTTGATGCAATTTCCATCTCAGTTTCATGGATATAATTTTAGTTTGGGACAGCTCACAGGCTATGGGACCTCTGAGTAGGGCATTTATTTCAGACTCTCTCCTTTTTTTTTTTTTTTAACAGCTTTAGTGAGTTATAGAAATTAGGTAAACTACACATATTTAAAGCATACATTTTGATAAATCTTAAAATGTGTATACACCTGTGAAACCATAACTATTGAACATATCCATCACAACCAAAAATTTCTTCATGTCTCTTTGTAATCTCTCCCTTTTGCCTCATCCCCTAAATCGGTACCCAGCCCCTGTTGCCAGGTTCCCACTATTCTGCCGTTAGTCACATAGATTAGTTTTTATTTTCTAGAATTCTAAATACATAGAATATATAGTAAGTACTCATTTTTTGTGGCTTCTTTCATTTAGCATCATTATTTCGAGATTCATTCATGTTGTATTGAGTATTGATGGTTTATTTCCTTTTATTAATAAGTACTATTCCGTTGTCAAATATACCACACTTCACTTATTTATTCATCTGTTGATGGACATTTGGGTTATTTCCAGTTTGGGGCTATTACAAATAAAGCTGCTGTGAACACTCAGGTACAAATCTTTCTATAAACATAAGCTTTCGTTTCCTTTGGGCAAATACCCAGGAGTGCAATGAATGAATCATGGAACAGGTGTAAATTTACCTTCATATGATTCTGTCAAACTGCTTTTCAAAGGTCTTATTTTGAATTCCCACCAGCAGTACAGGAGAAATCCAGTTGTTCTACATCCTTGTCTATACTTGGTGTGCTTGTTTTTTTTTTTTTTTTCATTTTAGCTATTTTAATAGATGTGCAGTGGTATCTCATTGTGAGCTTAATTTGCATTTACTTAGTGACTAGTGGAGTAGAACATGTTTAATCTTATTTGTCATCAATGGAATAGATAAACTTATCTATTTACAACTTTTGCCCTTTAAAACATCGTTAAAACATCGTATTATTTTCTGACTATTGTATTTTGAGGCTGGTTTTTATATTTTGGATCAAGTCCTTTATCAGATACATGACTTCAAAATATTTTCTCTCCTGGGGCTTGTGTTTTAATGTCCTTAGCAGTATATTTTGAGAAGCAAAAGCTTTTATTTTGATGAAGCTCAATTTGTAATTTTTTGAAAATTGATTTGGTTAGAGGTGTCTAAGAAATCTTCACCTAACTGAGGTCACAGTGACTTTTTCTTACATTTTCTTGTAAAAAGTTTTATAGTTTTAGGTTTACATTTAGGTCTATAGTCTATTTGGAATGGATTTTTGTATACATTTTTTATATGGTTATCCAATTATTCAACATTATTTATTTTAAAGACTATTATTTTTTCACTAATTTGCTTTTCCAGTTTTATTGAAAATCAATTGTCCAAATAAGTGTGGATCTATTTCTGGACTTTCTATTTTGTTTCCCTAATATATTTATTTATCTTTATGCCAGTACTCACTCTTTTGATTGCTGCAGCTTTATAATAAGGCTTGAGATCAGGTAATGTTAAAATTCTAATTTTGTCCTTCTTTTTGAAAGAGGTTTTTTTTTTTGTTTGTTTTACTATATTAGGTCCTCTGCATTTCCATATGAATGTTGGAATTGGTTTGATAATCTTTACAGTATAAAACTTGCTGGGATTTTATTGGGATTATGTTTAATACTGAGTTTAGTTTGAAGAGAACTGACATTATAACAATATTGGGTTTTCAACCATAAATGTGGTATATCTCTCCATTTATTATGTCTCAGAAATGCTTTAAAATATTCAGCATACAGGTCTTGTACATCTTTTGTCATATTTTTCCTTATTTTGTATTTTGATGGTGCTATAATTTTTAAAAATTCAGTTTTTAATTTTATTAAAGTTTTTATTTAAATTCCAGTTAGCTAATGGGCATCTGGGTGGCTCAGTTGGTTAAGCATCTGCCTTCAGCTCAGGTCATGACCTCAGGGTCCTGGAATGGAGCCCTGCATTGTTTCCCTGCTCAGTATATTATTATACTGTCCTGTCCTTTAAATATCTAAAAATTCTACACATTTTCACAGATACTTTGCCACATGCCCCCACAATTCATGAGTTTTTTCCAGACTGACTATTGAGAACAGGCAATGTAGCCAACCCTGTAGCAGTGCCACTCTGTCTTTCCTGTAATCCTTTTTGGATGTTTTATTCCTTGCCTTGATGGTTTCCTTGAATGCACATTTTTATAACTACTTAGGACACATCTCTGAAGTTCTCTCCCTGTGCTATTCTTTTATTTCCAGGACCATGTCTTGTGAACTCTAGCTGCTTTGGTCCCTAGGACTCTCTGTAGCATCTTCTCAGTTCAGATAGTCCACTGGGCTGTGCCTGGCTCGCCTTCCTTACACATGGCCTGGAAACTCTTTCATGTAGTAAGTGGGGGGAGGTGTAGTGCTGGGTCTCATTTCCTGTCTCTCAGCGACCACCATTATTTGTTGTCTCATGTTTAATTTCTTGAAAACTGTTATTTCATGTATTTCATCTGGTTTTTGGTTAAGTTGGGCAGGTAAGTCTCATCTCTATTACTCCATTTTGACAGAGAATGGAACTCTCTTTACATTTTTATGTTATTGTAAGGAAGTTTTTGATTGATCTGTACTCCAGAGCTTTATTGAATTAAGCCAGGTAGAATTTTAACACTTCAGTTAAATTCAAAATTACTTTGAGGTATATATTAAATGAAATATTACAGTAACAGGTGATAAAATCGATGACATACAGGACGCCATGAGAGCACATAGAAAGATAAGAACTAGGGGATCCAAGGACAATTTTCTGTAAGAAGTGCCATTAATCTGAGATCTATTCAATATTAACTAAGTTAAAGTAGAAGGGAAAGACTATTCTGGATGCAGACAGTGGCATTCTTTCATTTATTTATATCCTCACAACACATTCAAAAAGCCATTTTTAGGCCTCTCTATGTGTCAGGTTGCATTGCAATGAACAAGATAGGCATAGATCATACCCACATGGAACTGACATCGAATGAAAGAGACAGAGTGAAAGTAAGGATGGAAGATATATAAAATAAAAATAAATAAATAAAAAGAATATATATAAAATAATTTTGTATTATTATAATTATTAAGAAGTAATCTATCAACAGGATAACTGGGATCATGTAGATCTTCTAAGGAACGGTAATGAGGAAATGCTTCTTTGAGAAGATTGCACTTTGAGCTAAAACCTAAAGGATAAAAAGGACCTATTTATCTGGCTTAGGTCATGATCTCAGGATCATGGGCTCAAGCTCTGCATCAAGCCCCATGTCAGGCTCTGCCCTGGGTACAGAGTCTGCGTGTCCTTCTCCTTCTGCTCCTCCCTTTACTCTCTCTCTTTCTCAAAAAAAAAAATAAATAAATAAATAATCATTATTAATATATTTGTCTATATCCTTATAGTCATTTTCTTCTGCATTTTAAAATATGATTGCCATCATATACCATACATACAATTTTAGTTACTAATTTTTAAAATTAATTAATTTTAAGGCATAATCTTAAAAGAAAAAATGGTTATGTAACAAGGATTAATAAACAAAATGACAAAGTGTCCTGACATCTAGAAAATTACCATTGTTAATATTTTGATGTATCCCAGTATTTCTTAACCTTATTTTTATTCTCTCTCCCTTAAGAAGCCTTTTTAGACATTATCCTATTGCCCTCCCCATCACCCCATAAAATTTTAATACCATAGATATACTGTATATTCATTTACTATTTTATGTTTACCTGTGCTTTAGAAATGCAAAGTCTAAGGTTGTTTCTTTTTTCCCCTCTGCAAGAACTAATTCTGTACCCTTGGGAGTGATGTTACCCAGTTGAGAATGCATGGTCTATTTGTATGAAAGCATTTTTTTTCCTTCCATGAACATATATTTTTATGTTATTGAGATATAACTATATGTATTGATTTTAAGGCATTCTTAATGCAGAGCCATTCATGAATTTGTGGTAGAATATGCTATGAAGAAGGTTATTGTGACAGATAATAATAAACTACTGGATGGTTTATTAGTCTTTTTAAAATTAATACACACTGGCTCACTATGAATATGAATTTTTCAAAATAAAAAATGCTTATTTGTGCTAAAACACACAACATAAAATTTACCATTTTAATTATTTTAAATGTATATTAAATGTACTCATATTACTGTGCAACCAATCTCCAGAGCTTTTTCACCTTGCAAAACTGAGATTTTATTCTTAATAAATAACAACTGCCCATTCCCTACTCTTTACAGCCCCTGACAACTTCCATTCTGTCGCTATGAGTTTGATTATTCTCAATACTTACATATTCATCTTTTTGTGGCTGGCTGTTTTCATTCAGCATATTGGCCTCAGTTTCTTCCATATTGTTGCATGCGTTAATGTTTCCTGTGTTTTGAAGGCTGAGTACTGTTCACTGTATGTACAGACCACAGTTTGTTTATCCATCTATCTGTCAATGGACATTTGTGTTGGTCTATCTTCTGGCTATGGTGAATAATGCTTCTACGTACATGGATGTAGGTCTCTCTTTGAGACCCTGCTTTCAATTTTTTTGGATATATAAGAATATGAATTGTAAAGACACAATAACCAAATACATTTCCCAAGATAAGAGTAATAGCAGAAAAATAATTACCAACTGAGTCAAATACTGAAAGTCAAACTTCTACCCTATTCTTTGAAATTCTCCTGACCAAATATAATCTATCTATATCTCTGAGTTTGAAGTTCAAACTGGTTAAAAGCACATTTCATAGGCTTCATGACATTTCTTCCAATTTTTGAGTTACTATTTGGTATTTATCTGTACTTAACTGGAATTATATGTTCAAATAACTTTAAAGAAAGAAAAAGACTAATATATTTTCTCAGTCTATGTAATAGATTCAATTTCCTATTCTTTTCATACATTTAGGTTATGTTACAGGGTAGAAAATTCTTGGATAACAATCTTTTCTCCTGCAGTGACTATAGATATTATACCACTGTTTTCAGATATGTAGGGTAGAAAAAATAAGAAATTTGTGGCTGACCTGATTTTTATTTTCATATATAGAGCTGAATACTTGTGGAGTTTTTATTTTATTCCAGTATTTCAAATATTTTCCAAGGATACATCTATAATGTAAAGTACATTTCTTAAAGGCAGTGACTTTTGACTAACTGGAAACATTAGTGTTTTTGCTTTTCAAGGAGGAAAAATTTCTTCAATTGTGAGTATAGTTATTTGTTTCCATCTTAATTTGTTTGGTTTATCCTTAGATTGAATCTCCATTCCTTATTCTTCACTTTTGTTACCATTTTCCTCATTATTTCCAGCTTTTTTTCTTTGTTTCTTCCTTTGTTTGTTTTTTCTTCCTTCCTTTCTTTCTTCTTTGCATTTTTTCTTTCCATTCTTTTTTTTTTTAAGATTTTATTTATTTATTCATGAGAGACACACAAAGAGAGGCAGAGACAAAGGCAGAGGGAGAAGCAGGCTCCTTGTAAGGGAGCCTGATGTGGGACTTGATCTCTGGAACCTGGGATCATGACCTGAGCCAAAGGCAGGCACTCAACCAATGAGCCCCCCAGGCTTCCCCTCTTTTCATTCTATTTGTTTTTATTTTTAAGATTTTATTTATTTATGCATAAAAGACACACAGAGAGAGAGACAGAAACACAGGCAGAAGGAGAAGCAGACCACATGCAGGGACCCCAGTGTGGGACCTGATAGGGACTCCAGGACCATGCCCTGGGCTGAAGGCAGGTGCTAAGCCGCTGGGGCACCCAGGGATTCCCCCCTTTCTCTTCATTATAATAGAGTTTTATAAGACTCTCACAGTTCATTGATTTGGTTTTTCATGTCACCAAGTTCTGCCCTTCACTGCCTCCTCTATACATTTTAATTCTACTATTGTTTCTTTGGCTTTCTAAAAGTCCTTCCTTATTTCACCTTTGTCTTTTAAAATTTCATGACTTGGGGGGCATTGTAGTGTCATTAAGTGAAAAATATGCCGAAGTTGGCAGAATTTGAAACACAAATGCTCCAAATTGGAATTAAAATTTATGAGATACAAAAATAAACAAATAAATAAATAAATAAATAAATTTGTGAGATATTCATATGCCTTCCTTTATGCTTAAGAGTTGGCAATAGATGACCACAAAACATGAAAAACCACGTGCAGCACATTGTGCCTGATGCATAGGAGTAATCAGTAAATGTTTTTTTGTTCTTTGTTCCTTGTTCCCATTGTCCTCTCTCCCTTTTTTCACTCCTCCTTTCTATTTCATTGTGGGCTGAGATTGAAGATACAGGCATTAATTAAGTAGCATATAATGGTGTCTTTGTTAATGGGAGATAGCCATTGTGTCAACTCCAATGACATGTTGAGTGTCACAGATGAATAATGCCTGTGTGTATACACACATATACACACATACCTACATATACATAGATATGTATATCATACAGATATAGACAGAAACATAAAAATATATATGTATATGCTGGACACAAAGTCAGTGATTTCAAAAGAAGAGAAGGATATAAATTGTATATCATGTTTCATTAGTAATACAAGGGTGATAGAGTAGAGAAGTATTTTGCTGTCCCTTTCCATCTTCATCATTTCTGTGTATACCTTAATATCAGAAATATAATTATTAAATACAGATTTGATATTTGAAAAAATATATTTTGGAAGTAATTACTTAAAGCTATATAGTTTGACTACTGCTCTTTATACACCCTGGGTGGCTAAAGCTTTAAACACCTCAGGTGTCTTGAAGAATGATCAATGGACCATTAAGCAGCTATATCATGCCATAAAGCTATATTCCTGGCAGCAGGTGACCCATGTCATCATGTTCTTCCTTGCCTGCCTTCTAAAATAACAGTCCGACAGCTTTATGTACCCATGTGTAGCCTGGTAATGCGATCCCAGGCAGGGTGCAGGGATCATGTTCAGCTCAGATATGTTGACCTATGGTCAAACAATGAGTAATATGTCAGTCACAGCATTCACTTCCAATACGAGAACTTTGTTCTAAACTATAACATCCTTTGGTATATGTCACCTTTGTGTAAATCTTCAGCTGAAATCATAATTTTGAGGAAAAGATATGGGTAAATGTAATTTTGAGCCCTTTCTGTTTTTCTTCTCCTAATGTGTATACTCCAATCAACTGCCAGTCAAATTCATGGAATTCACTTCATGCATATCTTTGTGAACGCTTTATGATCATGAGAGTCAAATGAAAAAGGTGGCAAACAAAGCAAAGGAGAATGACAACTAAGGACAGCATGGTAGGTGAATGGAGTGATGCACAATTCATTGCTTTGAAAGATGGGTAAGATACAGAGAGGTCAAATAGAAAGGTTAGGTTATGCTGGGCAAAAGAGTTTAGTGTTTGGTGTGGAAGACAAGATTCTTGAGAAGAGTAGAAACTTGACAAAAAGCAGTATCTTAATAAAGCAGGGAGCCACAAAAGAGCCTAAAGCAGGGGATGGTTAGAGATAAGAGAACATAACACTATTTATCTATGGGTCAAGACATGAGAGCCATAGAGGACAGAAGGAAAGTATCACCTAGAAAGACATAAAGAGGCAAATTTGAGAAGAATTATGTAAAGAATCATTAAAATACAGATTTGTCATGCAATTGACTAGGTGAATGGAAAATAGAAGTCTACAAATTATATGTACTAGAATGTATATCTCTAAATCTTTCTCCTTAAATTATATTTTGATATAATATGAAATACATATGTATATACATACATATATGTAACACATTATAACTCATATATTTTCAAATACAGGAAACACCTAGAAAGTTATAGAAAATAGGTTAGCAACTGAGGGGAAAAAGAAGACAATTGTGATTGTAAATATTGAAAAGAGATAATTACTGGAGAGCAGAAGTAGCCCACCTGCCCTCTCCCCCTCCCCCTCTGCTCGAATATCCTTGAGATAAACAAAGAAAGTGCCAAGTACACAAAGGTTTTGGCAGTATATCCTTACATCCATGGGCATGAAGAGAACCATCTGACCTGGAGTCAGGTCAGAAGTTCCTGGTAAGTTCTTACCTGGCTTAGATTTTTCATGGCAGACCTAAAGTTCTTTAACTGCATTGCTGGAGAGGTAGCTGGAGAGATGCCATAGTGAGGTCATACTATAATTGCATACATTTATTGTTTTCTGAACCAGGCACTCTTCCAAGACTTTTGTATGTTTTCATTTGGTTACCACAATACTTTTATGAAGAAAGTATTCTTCTTTCCCCACATTTTGTAAGTGAGGAATCTAAGACCCAGTGAAATTAAGTAACTTGATTTGTGTTACCTAGCTGATGGATGTTAGATCAGAATTCAAACTCTGACAATCTGACTTCCAGATATCCTGATGTCTTTAATTATCCTGAATTAAATGAGAAAATGAAGCAAAGCTTTTTCTTCAACTTGTATCAAAGAAACACTAGGGGCTCCTGGCTGGTTCAATAAGAAGAGCATGTGACTCTTGGTCTTGGGGTTGTGAGTTGGAGCACCAAGTTGGGTGTAGAGGTTAAATAAATAAAACTTAAAAAACAAACAAACAAACACTGAATTGCTGCTCCCCCTATTAAAATCAGAATATGGGAATCAGTGAAATAAAGTTGTTTGAATTCATACTTGTGTTGGGTAATATTGCCATTTGCTCTTATGTTTGTTCCTACAATCTGTTTTACTTACTTCTCCTGGCTCAACTACTTCCATCTATAGGCTTTGGGCTCTTCATACCCTGGGACTAATTGCTGTATTCATCCTGGTTGAAGCATAAGACATCATTAGCATGTTGTGACTAGAGTTCTTATCTTGCAGCTAGACCCCCTTCCTGTCTTTCTGATATTCCTGTTTCTAGGTAGACTAAATTCCTGATACTCTAATTGTAGTATATGGACTGTCAGGATTGGTGTTCCCTGGAACTTGTTAGAAATGAAGAATTTCAGATCCTGCCCCAGGACTATTGAATTAGAATTTGCCTTTTTAAAAAGGATTATTTATTTATTTGAGAGAGAAAAAAGAGAGAGAGTATAAGTAGGGTGAAGGAGCAGAGGGAGAGGGAGAAGTATTCCCCACCGAGCAGAGCCCGGTGTGGGGCTCAATCCCAGGACCTTGGGATCATGACCTGAGCTGAAGGCAAAGGTTTAGCTGAATGAATCACGTAGGCACCCCCAGAATCTGCATTTTTAATAAGGTTCCCAGATAATATGTATGCACATTCAAGTTTGAAAAGCAGTGATCTAAATGTTTTTTTCCTCTCATTGGTGACATCTTTGTGTGGTACCTGATTTCAAATATAATTTCTGATCTATTGTGTAAACTTTGTTTCTGGCACTTAGAATCTATTGGTTTGTAGATATCTACCTAGTTTCTCAAATACATCCCTGTCCAGACTTTTACAGTCTGTGTATTTCTCAATTTTTCCATTACTAGTTTCTTATTGCTTTTTCCATGATCTATCCCTACTCATACCCTTAGAACTAAAAGAATAATAGTAATTATATTACTTAACTATTTTCCTATTAAAAATAGAGCAAAATGAAAATATATATAACCAAAGGAGCAATTAACCTATGTAGAAATTAATATTAATGATTTAGACCTAATACTTAAGCTGTTTTGTTTTTATTATAGTTACATACAAGGTCAACAGAACGCTCCACCTCCATTCTTGCCAAATCTGCAGTATGTGGCGTTACACATGAAAGGGAACTTGATAGTGTATAGTAGTTCTTATTTTCTCATTACCTTAAGCAAAAAGACAAATCTCCATTCATCACTGTTCTGTGGGTAATGATTAATGAGTGTCTTTGGTTGCCTTTTTCAGAAGTATAGAAGAGGTCAATTGGCTGTTTTCCTCTGTTGTTACTTCTAGGATTCCTGTGGTGTGTGAGATATTTATTCAATTTAAGTATTAGTCATTCATGGGGATTTCCTGTGTAATAACTTTTAAAAGTAGAATGTCAAAGGAGAGCACAGAGGCATATTTATAGACACCCATCCACACCCTTTTCCCTGCAGAGTGTGCTTTGCAAGCACTGCCCTGAGATTTCTTTGAAGATCCAGCAATAGGTAGAGTCCAAAGACAGAAAGCTTTCTTCTTGGTAGAGTTACAAAAATATTTTACCTATGAAGTTTAGAAAACTGCACAATTCTAGGTATAGAGAAATCTCAAAATGCATGGTAATTTTAAAATTATGAATTAACAATTTGAAAATTAAATGGTAGAATAAGGGATAATAAGGAATTATTCATTGGTGCCTTCATGATGACATTCCTATGACTGTTGCTATTGTATTCCCTTGTTATCTTTCATAGACATGCACTGAAGAGTTTTCCAGGCACCCTGTCAAAGGACTTCCTCTTGTGTGATTATTTTTACCAATGCTGCAAAGCTGAGCCATTTGGAAAGATTCTGCTCTCCCAATGAGTGTTTGCAGCTGGGGAACAGTAGCCTACACAAAAAACTTCCAGAATCCCTTGGGACACTTTGAAACATTTTGGAAAAGCCTTTATACTGAGTTGATCTCCAAAGGCAAGTAATGACAACCAGAAACACATGCTTATTTTTCTAAATGATTTGAATTCAAGCTTTTTTTTTTTCAAATGATATTCTTGAACTGTAAGACTGTGTCATCATAAAGCGAGCAAAGAGCTCTAGTTATATATATTCATGATTGCATCATGGTTGTCCTCACCACCTCTAAAGATTTCTATGGTTAAGTTATTGTGTGGCAATCCATATCGGATTTTACAAACTGATTGGCTATTCACTGAGATGTAGAGACACAGCTAGATTGTGCTGGGTGGATCTGCTACTGAGGCAAAAATCAATTTCAAGGCATTTTTAGGGACAGCATGAAAGCCAGAGTAATTCTTAAAAGTGTGGTTAAAGAGATTTCATACTTTACAGTCTCAGAATATAAAACTAATCAGGGGGCAAGATAATTTTTCACACTGAATAATTTTAAAATCTCATAAAATAAGAGCATGTTTAAAAGGAAAGCCTCATCAAGGTGTTTTCATTTGGTTGTGCCATGTATTGAACAGCTACAATGTGATATAGTGTTTTCCTTGATATAATTCCTTTCTCTACTGGTTCAGATCTTACTTGATACATGCTGAGATCCTTTATTCATATAATTTTTGTTTTGTTATACACCAACCTATTTAAATTCAACCTGTATTTCAAGGAATATTATATTTCTTTGTGATTATGCTCTTTCATGAGAACAATCCTGCCTGACTTAGTCCCAGGCTGATCCCAAGAGCAGTAAGCACAAGGTCTTGCATCTTTTGAACTGGAAGTCCCCACAGGGCCAACCTAATCCAAAGCACTAATTTTAGAGTTGAAAGAACAGAACTCCCAACAGATTACATAATCCATGGCCCAGGTGGGACCAAGATTTTTGTCTGCATCACTGTTAATGCTCTTCATACCTCTTCATGGTATATTACTTAGCACTTAGATATATACTATTTTGCAATTTTCAATTTTAAAATGTGCTTTTCTCTTTCAAACTAGAAGCTTCTTGAAGATATGAATATTGTCTCCCTTGCTCAAAGATTGGCATAACAGTTACCATATAGCATAGTTAATAATATCTGCAATAAGTCTGCATATTAGTTAGCAATTGCTCTAATAATGCTATTTAACAAACTCTTCCAAAACTCAGTGCCTTATAAAAATAGTTTTATGTAATTTACTTGTGAGTGGGTTGGTTGCAGATTGGCTGATTTAGATTTTGCTTGGCTGGTTCTGCTCCAAGCTGTGGGTCCATTTGGGCTTGGTGTCTGCCTGTGGATATGGTTTCAGGTCTACTCCAGGTGTGTTAATTGTATAGTCCAAACTGAATGGGGACTCCCCAATGGAAGCTCATCTTGTGTGATGGTTCAGGTGCCAGGGGACAAGTTAAATGGCCCTTATACATTTCCAACCTCATTTTGAACCACTTCTGCTAGGACCCCATTGGCTAAAGCAAGCCATATCCCTGTGGCCAAAGTAAAACAATCAGAAGTTCTTTTGATACACCATGAGGCTAAAATAAATCTCATGATCAAGGGAAGAGAGGAATAACTAAATAATAATCCTCCACAATTGTGATCCTATATTCAGAAGTCATTCTTGCTGTTGCTCAGACTCTCTACACCCTTGGTAGATTCTTAAGAAAAAAGAAAAAGTTGAAACATGATACTTCTTGCCAGTTAACCTTCTTGCTTGGGTAAGCCTAAAACACTCCTGCTGCCTACACTTTGCTGCCCCAAACGATTTGGACAGTGCCTTCTTTCCTTGTTCACATTGGCTTTCTGAACTCTTGAAGTCAAAGGACTTTTGGTTATAAGTAATGAAAATATGACAGAATTAACACAACAAGGGCAGCCCGGTGGCTCAGCGGTTTAGCGCTGCCTTCAGCCCAGGGCGTGATCCTGGAGACCCAGGATGGAGTCCCACATCAGGCTCCCTGAGTGGAGCCTGCTTCTCCCTCTGCCTGTGTCTCTGCCTCTCTCTCTGTGTCTTTCATGAATAAATAAACAAAATCTTAACAACAACAAAAAAGAATTAACACAGCAACAAAAGATTTATTAGTAGAGTGACTGTATTAGTTTGCTAGGGCTCATGAGCCAGATAATACCACAAACTGGGTAAACAACATAAATTTACCATCTATAAGTCCAAGGTGTTGGCAAGGTTAGTTCCTTCTGAGGGGTATGAGGAAGAAGTTGTTGTACTCTCTTTTTGTCTTATAGATGGCATCTTCAGTTTACATGGTGCTCTTCCTGTATACATGTGTGTCTCCAAATTTCACCTTTTAAAAGAACACTAGTCATATTGGATTAGGGCCTAATGACCTTATTTTAGCTTTATTACCTTTGTGAAGACCAACCATATCTCAAAATAAGGTCACATTCTGAGATACTGGATTAGAACTTTAACATATGAATTTGTAGGGATGGGGCAGGACACAATTCAGCCTATTACAGGGACCATAGATTTGTTTGCCTGGGACAGTTCCAGTTGATACTGTTTCCCTGGAGTTAATTACCTAAGAGTGTCCCCTTTCAATTTCAGTAATGTACTGGTTTGAGTGATAAACGATATGATCTTTTACTTAGGAGAATACAGGGGTACCTTATTAATTTCACAGGCCTCAAGGGGAGATTTTGACCCAAACCTGGAAACGATCTAGTAATAGAGTGTTTATCCTGTGCTCTATAGTCATATCATTTATTCATTTAAAATTGCTTTTTTAAAAATTAGATTGCACCTTTTTTCACATATTTTTAACTTAAATTCAATTTACCAACAGATAACACCCAGTGCTCATCCAATCAAGTGCTCTTAGTGCCCATCACCTAGATAGCACTTTTTTGTAAGAATCTGTGCTTTCTGTCCATTTGCTTAGTGAGTAGTTCATATTTTTAAGCATTTAAAAGCAATAGGTTCTTAAATTTAATAAATATGTATGTAATATCTAATACACATATATAACATATATATAATGTATGCTATTATATATAAAGTGTAAGTTATACATATAATACATATTATATATAAACACACATACAAAAAAAAATAAACACACACACACACACACACACACACACACATATATATCTGAGAGTATTTCCCTTTAAGGACTTTAACTATTTTGTGTCCATCAATTCCCATAACACTTCTCTAAGCAGTTATGGGAATGAAACTTATAAGCACTATTATACTTTTATAGATGATAAGAGCAAGACGACTTGGCAGTGCCCTTTACATGCTAGAGGCAGAGCACACAAATGCCTTCTGTTCTAATCAAATGGTCTTAGTTATACAAATTTCTAGGCACAGCAGCTAAGTCAGCTCAGCTCTTTGAGCAAACCAAGATCCTCTTAGTCTTCATCTTGTCCAAAGGACATTTTGGGAGTTTCGACAAACAAAGAAATAAAAGCAGATAAGGGGATTTGGGCTAATTTAAAAAACAAATGAAGACAAGATAAGAAGCTTTTAGGACTGTCTCTGTTGGGTGAGAGGACCAACTAAACTGTGAAAGGGAGGGGACCTGTGGGCTTAATGCACAGAGGAAATGCCTCTCTGAAAACAAGTGCTGGAGATGTGAAAATGTAGATGATCTCAGGAAGGAGATGGCAAGAGGCACTTTGAGGTCGGTCTCTTTCCCAGCTCCTGTTCTCAGAGTTTGCATTAGCAGGAGAGTAAGGATTTGGGAGGAGGAATCCAGGACTCCCTGCTCCTGTCTCAGCACTCATGGGTGTTGTTGTATCAGGACCCATCATAAAGACACATTTTTCACATTTCAACATAATGCCTTCTTTTATAGCAAATAGGTAAGTACTTTATAAAACAGTAGGATTTGCATTTAAGTGTGTGACTATAAAATGTCAAGTTAAATCCAGCTGTAATGAAGACTACTTCCACAGAAATCTGTTGGTCCGAAAGAATGCTCCAAAACTCAGCCAGAACCCATTCCCCATTCCCCCAGCTCTGTGTCTGCTCACATCTCTTTTACCTTTCAAATTTCTTTCTTTCTTTCTTTTCTCTCTCTTTTTCTTTTCTCTTCTTTCTTTCTTTCTTTCTTTCTTTCTTTCTTTCTTTCTTTCTTTCTTTTTCTTTCTTTTCTTCTTTCTCTCTTGTTTTTCTATCTGTCTGTCTTTCTCCTATCTGTATCTGTAGATATAAAGATACCAAAGCTATCTGTTGAATCCTGACCCTTGTTTTGAGTCCTACACTTTCATTTCCAGCTGTGGATAGGAATGTCTGTGGGATAGCTTGTGTATGCTCTTCTCACTTCACATGCAGTATTGCTAAAAATTATAATCATCATTCCTCTCCACAAGTAGGTTTCCTATTTGAAGTTCTAAATTCTCTCAATATTACTACCATTTTTCTGCATCTCAGCATCATCTTGCTTCTTCTCTTTTAATCATCCCACCCTAACTTGCTGATCAAATCTGTTGTTTTGTTTTGCTTTGTGACCCTGTTCAGGATCATATCTCCCTTTCATTTACTCTACGTCTGGCTTTGTTCAAACATTCAATCACCGCTCCCCTGTACCATCATGACCACCTCCTAACTGGGTTCCAGACTACAGATATTTTCCCCTGGTCCATTCTATTTCAGGTCAGATTAATATTTTTTAAATCTTTTTAAAATAAAAATCTTTAAAAAGTATAAAATCTTTGACATATTTCCTCTGTTCAAATGCCTTCAATATCTATTACTAATAGAATAAAGTCTAAGGTCTTGAACTGGCAACCAAAAATTTCTGTTGTTTTAAATTCTTCTCTACCTTTTGTTCTTATACTTCACATTTTTCAGGTAAAAAAATATGACTTAATAATGATTTCTTTTAGCTTCCTACAAGAATGAGATATTTAATGATGATTTTCATCTTATTAAAACATCTTGCTACAATAAGACTTTATAAAAATAATTTGTATTTCTTGATTTTTAATCTTAAGAACAATTTAGAGATTATTTTAAGAGATTAAATTTTCAAGTAATATTTTCAATTTATTAAATGTGAAAACTTACAGATTTATTTGAGTAAAGAGTCTATATATTTCACTGGCTTACCATTTTAGTACAATTTTAAGTAGAGCAAGTGATATGATGTGTTCTTCACTGCTTGGTCAAACACCAACCTTCAAGATAATCCAGACCACATAAGAATGTAATAACATAAATCCTTCCCTAATGATTCTTAGTTGAAATGAAGGCTTTATAGAATAGATGTGTCCTGAGTCACATCTGTATCGGAGTTCTCACTTATAAGACACATTCACTGCACTCCACAATTTGTATGATTTTTATCTCTATTTTTCTATAACCCACATTCTCTCTGTTTCAGGAAAGCTTCACTGTTCCCACTTGCCCAATGAAGTAAGGAAATTAAGGCCTTGTTGAGGTTGGTGAGCATGAAATTGAAAAGGTAAGTCAAATATAAGAATTATTGTACATGAAAAATGAACTAAATTGATTACAGATTGACAATAGAGGATGAAATTCCAGGTTGCTTATGAGAATTGTAGTACTGCTGACCTGGAAATAGGGTTAGAGGTTGACTTAAAAAGAAAGATGATGAACTTAGATTTAAACATATTTAGTTTCAATGTATGATCATAGAATGCCCAAGCACAGGGAGAAAATTTAAGATTTGAGTGGCTAGGCTTGTAACTGTCAATTAAGGGTTATAAGATTAGAGATAATATTTAAAATCATGAGAGTAAATAAGATCACTCAAGAAGAGACTATAAAGTAAAGAGAACAGAGCTGAGGACTGTCAAAAATCCATTGCTCCTCAATTTAAGTTCAGTATCTATTCAAATATATTCACTTAAAACTTTATCTCTATCGCATTGGTTTTTTAACTACCTGTCTGCCCTGCTTTTTCAATTCTTGCTAAAAATCTCAAGTTAAAAGAATCATGGCTCTTATTCTGACCTCCAGAATCTGCATCTCCTTGATTTCCATTAGTTTTTCTGGACTCTGACCACACCATTGACTTGATCCTTTGCATTTCATTTCCTTCCCTGGTCTTAGTTTCTCATCTGCTGTTCATTTTTGGTACTATGATAGTCTTAAGCTATGGGTATGAAGAGAAAAAGAAACTAGTGGAAGATGGGGAAGAGTGGTTATAAAAATTTGAATATCAGAATTATGAGGCATAATGGAAGCTAAGATGGAAGGCAGAAAACAATTCAAAAACTCTTGAGGGCTTATATTATCAAATACAATATCTATCTATGTCATAAGAATGCCAGCAAATTATAGGACCATCATAGAGACTACTACAGACTGAATTGTGTCTCTCCAAAATTCGTGTGTTGAAGCCTTAACCTTTAATGTGTTGCTATTTGGAGATGGGGCCTTTGGGAGATAATTAGGTTTAGGTAAGGGCCTGAGGATAAGATCCTCATAACAGAATTAGTGCCCTTATAAGGACAGACTTCACTAGAGAATTTGTTCCCCTTCTCTCCCTGTCACACACAGCACAGCAAGAAGACAGTTATCTATATATAGGCCAGGAAGAGAGCCCCACCAGAGAACCTAATTGGTCAGATCCTCAATTTTGGAATCCCCAGCCTCTAGAGCCATGAGAAATATTGTTTAAATCACCTGGTCTATGGTACTTTGTTTGGCAGACAAGGCTGACTATATAAGGACTTTCATTATTTCATTTAGGCTTTACAAATCCCTATCAAAAATCATTGATATTTTATTGAACATTGATATTTTCAATGTTCAATAAAAACTGACAAGGTAAAGCTCTCATGGCATTGTAGTTTATCAAACTGAAAACATTTTCAATTGATGAAGTATAAGATTATATTTTCTGGGATTACAAATCTGATGACATCTTTTTTAAAAA
Organism: Nyctereutes procyonoides; assembly: GCF_905146905.1. Lineage (NCBI taxonomy): Eukaryota > Metazoa > Chordata > Mammalia > Carnivora > Canidae > Nyctereutes > Nyctereutes procyonoides. The sequence goes on from NW_026575120.1 coordinate 1,191,858, forward strand.
AAATTAAATTCAATTAATAAACACATAGTGTATTATTAGTTTCAGAGGTAAATTTTGGTGATTCATCTTCAGGGATACTTCTGACTTCTAAGATCAGAATTAGCAAAATTCAATATTAGCTAGAAGAGATTTCATTAATTTCTATTATACACGCTTTTCAGTAATTTACAATGTAACATTCATAGTTTCATGGTAAACAAAAAAGATCTATTACATTTGACTTATAAAAATTATGAAAGACCTTTTAAAAGATGCCTAGTTCATGGCAAATGCACAAATCTGGTATGCTTCCAGGGTCAATATTCCATAGATTAAGGATTCAGTTATTCCTGGATAGTTCAAGGCAAAGTAAATGCAGATTTTGTGCCTTTTTTGTATCTTTCGAGAACTATGGTAGACTTGTGATCAAGTGTGTTCCGGACTATTATTTTAAGCTCATCCTTAGATACCTTACCCTTTTGCTACTCTGTTCTCTGCCCTTCAAAACATAGTAAACTACTTCTCTTTTGAGCAGTCCTGGTAATAACTATCATTTCAGCTCAGTGGAGGTGACTTAAATACCAGTAAAATCTGACAATCTTGTAATCCTTTGGCTTAATACCCACCTGTGAACTATCTGGAACTATCACCTGCTGCTAGGGATATTGACGGCTACCTTATGTCTGATTGCACAGATAGTGTAAATCACTAACAAAATTCTCATACTTCTGAGCTGTAGGGCATTAAGTCCTGATAAGAACATTTTTTTTTCAATGCAGGATTTTGCTTGAGCCTCATGCTCCTTATTTGGTTTTGATAATGATATCATTGTCAAAGAAATTTCCACAAAGTTCAGAACCCCATGGATTAAGGAGGAAATGAGTTATGTCATTATTTCATCCTATCTGTGCTTTCCTGCTCCTTCTCTGCTGTAGCATCATGGCTGTTAGAACAGTTGAGGCCTATGGATTTCAGAGCATGGAGTTTTTACCAAGGAGACCAACATTAACCTTTAGTTTGTTTTTGTTACATATGGCATAGGGATTAAAAGTATCTTTTGACCCAAGGCCTATGGTCTCCTTTTAATCCCCGTGGTTTGTTCCATTTGGAAAAAGAGCTTCTGAATTTTATCAAGTAGTATACAAAGAACTCTAGAGTGATTCGTGTTTTTGTATGTGGGTGAAGACTTTTAAACATACAAGCTAGCATGAAATCAATGCTCCTGTCCTCAATAATAAGCAAAACAAAAAAACCCACACAATCTGAATCACTGCAAAAATGACTCCGGAGAATAAATCAATACTGGTCCAAGCCTTGTTTTAACATGCACTGTAATGAAATGACTATAATTTTTCAAAGACAAAGGTAGGGCAACCTAATAACTTCCAGAAAAACTTGTCATAACCATTAGAAACAGACATCCTAAATTGGAGAATGAAGTTCATTCACAAAAGATCACAGATGAACTGCAAGGTAAATCTCAGCAATCAAGCATTTGAGATTAATAGCAAAACTACCAACTTTTCTTAAAGGTCTCTTCTTGCTTCCTTCTTGCCTCCTTTTTAAGATCCTCCCCCTACCCACACCATAGGCCTTTTGGTCTCTGTTTCAGTGTTTCTTCTTTCTTTCTATGTCTGTTGAAATACATATTTTATGGTTGTTGGATTTAGAGATTCATGCTTTTTAAAAAAGATTTATTTATTTATTTATTTATTTATTTATTTATTTATTTATTTGAGAGAGAGAGACACACACACAGAGAGAGAACGCAGGAGGAGGGAAGAGCAGAGGGAGAAGGAAGGAATCATAAGCCGACTCCCCACAGAGCCTGGATCCCAGGACCCTGAGATCATGACCTGAGCCAAAACCAAGAGTTAATCACTCAACCAACTGAGCCACCCAAGACGCCCCATGCTCTTTAATATTTCTCTTTCTGAAAGAAAAAAATAAAAACCCTTCACAGTGAATTTAATTAAAAAAAATTTTTTCAGTAGAAGGAATAAAAAGGAGTAACATGTATGAAATATAAAAAGACATAAAAAAGTAGAAAAGGGAGCAATATAGAGGAAAATGAAGGACAATGGGTCAAAGAAGAGAGATGAAATGGGTATGAAATGGGACAGGCAGAGGGACAGGAAAGAAAATGTAGGTGGTGTTGGGATGATCTGAAAAATGAGATCAGAGAAGGTTAATGAGATCAGAGGAGGCTCAGGTTTAAATTTGGCAGTTTGGTTTAACAACATAAACCCAACATTTAATTCTTTCTAATTTACGACTTTTTACATTATCTCAAATTATTTAAAATGCAGTGTTGGATAGAAAGAAGCACCTTTAAATGAGGCTCTTAATTACTTACACTGTTGGTTGTTTAAACTGTTAATGCTGAGAAGTGTTAGGACAAAAAGTAAAATTTTCTCCCAGTCAGTGTAATTCATGCATACTTAAGTCAGTGTACAGACAATAGAACTCTTGAAGCTAGGTAGCCAGATGATACAACTATCATTTTATTGCCTTTTTTACAACAAAAAGCTCTTCTTTTGATAAGAAGTAACAGTATTTTCAATAATACACCTACTTCTTGCAAAATCTCTATTTTCAAACAACGTCAGTGAAGTGTAGTTGACATATAAGGACACACATATTTAAAGTATGCAATATGACATCTTTTAATATGAAAATGCCCATACAATCCTCACTTACATTCATTAATTAACATATCCATCATTGCTGAAAGTTTCCTTCAGCTCTTTGATAAGTCTCCACCACATTTCTTCTCTTCCATGCTCCCACTATCTCTGAAGTAACCCTGGTCTCTATACATGAGTTTGCCTTTCCTAGAGTTGTGTATATGCAAAAGCAAACAATACATATTCCCTTTTATCTAATTTATTTCCCTCAGCTTCATTATTCTGAGAGACATCCATGTTGTAATGTATACCAATCCTTTTTTATTTTAAGATTTTATTTATTTATTCATGAGAGACAGAAAGAAAGGCAGAGACACAGACAGAGGGAGAAGCAGGTTCCTTACAGGAAGCCCAATGTGGGACTCAATCTCAGAACCCCGGGATCACACCCTGAGCCAAAGACAGATGCTCAACCACTGAGTCACCCAGGCATCCCTGTATCAATCCTTTTTGTGGCTAAGTAGTATTTCATTGTCTGAACATCCCATAGTTATCTATTTGCCTGTTCATGGACATTTGGGTGGTTTCTAGCTTGGTTATTGCAAATGAACATTTGTGTACAAGTTTCTGTGTGAATGTATGTTTTTCTTTTTCTTAGGTAAATTTTTAGGAATGGAACGACTAAGTCTTATGGAAGATTCCTTTTTAAAGAAAGTCCCAACAATTTTGCAAAGTGGTCAATCATCTCAATTCTCACCAGGAGCGAACTATCTTTCATTTGCATTGATATTTTGATCTCTTGTTTCAAGCTATAATGAATTCTAGGACCTTTTAATACAGCAAAGCTTGAAACCATTTTGCAACATTGAAACAGGTTTGCTGAAGTAACCCTTGCACATTTTCTCAAGTCTCTAGTTTGAGAAACCTGGAAAAATTTATGCCAGATTTGAATGCCACTACAACTTCAGGAAGTAAATTATACACTTATATTAATACTTTATATTTAATATTTTAAGGAATCTTTGTTTAAAGGGAGACCAGAGAAATACTCACCCATATCTGGTGAATAGGAAAAATGATGACTGTATAGGTTTGATACACACATTTTATCAGATACTATTAGGAAACCAATGGCTGTGCTATTTTGGGAGCCAAGAATAGTGTCCTCCTAATCACTTACATTTTGTGTTATTTGTTCTAAATTTATCAGGGTTTATTTGAGAGCAATAATTAGGACTTTGGTTACTTCCAAAGTAACCTTTCTTCTCCTCTGCTTCTCACTAGGTAAAATGCTGCTAAATTAAAAATACGATATCCATGAGATACATATGAGTCCTGCAGGCTCTGTGATAACTTCAAATATATTTGGAGAAGGTATTTATGATTCTGATTTAGATATTATTAAGTTAGAATTGGATATAGAGGGGATATACCCAACATTCTTAGCAGTAGGATCAGCACTGTTTTGCTTAATCAATCACAAAACCAATTCACATTTGATAACCTCCACATCAGAATTTAAATATTTTGGTTTTCCTCTTTTTCCTTCTCTTCCATTCAATTATTTGTATTAAGTCAAGGATTGTACCAGTTCCATCCCAAACCTGTATTAATACTGTTTTACTAAGGATTTTTGGACATTTCTTAAGGTTTTTTCTTCCCTAATAATTTTATTTATTTATTTATTTATAAGAGTTTATTTATTTTTGTTTATTTTTATTTAATTATGTTTGTTTATTTATTTATTATTTATTTATGAGAGTGAGAGAGCATGAGAGAAGAAGATGGAGAGAACAAAAGCATAGGGAAGGGTGGGTAGAGGGAGAAGCAGCTCAGCAGGGAGCCTGACATAGGGCTTGATCCCAGGACTCTGAGATCATGACCTGAGCTGCAGACAGACACTTAATCAACTGAGCCACCCAGGCACTCAATACTACTTCTTAGTCAGAAAGTACTTCCTAAGAAAAACAAAATCTCTTGGCCTTCCCATGTTAGACATTGAATTGACTGACATGCTAAAACAGAGTTGGTTTAGAGAGATTATCAAAGAAAAGTTATTTAGAGTATAAGCTACTCAGTAGATATAGTTATTCTTAAGAAAAGAAGTTTCCTATTTCCAGTTTGGTAAATTTTCCTGGAGTATAGAAATATCTAGACTAAATAGGATAGAACTTATGGCAATATGAAGAGTTGGTATTTATTAAGGATTAAAATTGTCCCTTAGTTCAATTTTTTGCTTTGGAATCATAGAAGGGAGCAGGCCCATAGGCAAACTTTGGGGCATTTAAATAGTGCTTGTAGTAGACTTTCCCTTATTCATTTAAAACTTTGGCATCTGTGTCACAGGCTTTCTATTCATATCAGTCTCTGCCATCATCCTGCCTGGCTTTAGCATATCATGGGAGAAACAGCTAAGAGCAGGACCTCTCAGCTTGGTGCACTTCTCATCCTCAGTCACTATAATTCCTAAATATCTGAGCCACAGACCCCCATGAACATACAACTGACCCTTGGTAGGAGCATAACAGCTTCATCTGCAAGTTCATTATGTCAGATAGTCTTTCCTGCAAAGAAAGGTTGTTGACATTATTTTCTATCTGTTATAAATTGTTCACCATAACAGGTGAATTGAGAAATTTTTGTTTAAGTCTAGCATCAATATTTGTTGAAGCATGTAGTTTTATGTCTTGAAACAGTGTCTTGACAAACGAGAAACAGCAACAATAGATACACTCAGCTGGAAAGTTGAAGTTTTGAGTTCTGGGCATGGCATTTTCCTTCTAATTCATCTTTTAATTGATAGTCCTAACACATCATCGTGATCATATCACTTATCTTCCATAAAGGTCCCATGGGTCCCATGGCCTGCCATATCATTTTCAAAACAATGAAATATAGTTGTCAAGGCCATCCATATTTGATCCAACTCAACATATTCAACATTATATTTTTCTATATGTAACCTTATTCTAAACCCTTCTGGTTCAATCCATTACCTGTCTCTTAATTACCTCACACTTATATCTCTCTTTTTGAATCTATACTGTCCAGCTGAGAGCAATAAATAGGTAATAATAGTAGAGAGGGAATTTTCTCATTCAAAACCAGCTAATTCACAATCATGAGGTAGAATCAGCCAATGGGCTTTAAACATAACATCTGGGAAGATTAATGTGAATTGAGTAAAGAAAAGAACATGGCTATACTAAGAAGGAGTTTCCAGAGCTGAATAGAAGAGAGGTCATCAAGATTGGACATAATAATAAAATTTTTTTTAATTTTTATTTATTTATGATAGTCACAGAGAGAGAAAGAGAGAGAGGCAGAGACATAGGCAGAGTGAGAAGCAGGCTCCATGCACCGGGAGCCCGATGTGGGATTCGATCCTGGGTCTCCAGGATCACCCTGGGCCAAAGGCAGGCGCCAAACCGCTGCGCCACCCAGGGATCCCGGACATAATAATAATTTAAGCAATTAATCATCACATATTTTGCTCTGTGATCATTCCCTTTGAGCAGGAAGGAATAATTCTCAGGTCAGCTGAAGGAAAAAGAGACCAAGTTCTTAACCCCTCAATTGATAACATGATGGTCTGTTTCTCAGTTGTAAGAGAGGAAAGTTTGAAAGTGACCTGGTAGTACTGCCACATCTCTCTAACCTGTCTTCCATCCCTTCATGCCTACCCACAGACTTCAAAAACAAAATGAAACAACACAAACAGCTTTCAAGCTAAAGTGGAGTTGTGCCAATAATGAGACAAGAAGGGTTAGAAGTGAACCAGGTGCTCAGCACCCTTTATTCCTTTATTCCACTCCCCTGGGAGACAGTTTTGTAAGACATGATGAAATTTTGGTTTGCAGATCCCATTCTTGTCTGCCATTAGCTGTTTTACAGAGATGACAGGGAGAGGTATTAGCAGCAGACTGTCCCCTGACAACCCCAGGTCTCCCAAGGATACCAGAAAGGTGTGCGAGAATCATTGAACTTATGTATTGCCTTCAAGGAGGACATAGAAAGGCTGATGGAGGGTCTGGTGAATCCCAAGAGGTCTAGAATTCAGGGAGAGAAGACCGTAAAAGACCTGATTTTACCTGGTGATTAGACACTGTGGCCAAAGTGCAGACACCTCTGAAAAGTAGTGTCAGAGATGGAGACCTGGTAGAGGTTGGCAGACAACAAAGCAAATTATATTTAGGGTGGGATGTCAGCATGGGATTGCTATTGAGCAATCTAGAGAAGAAGAACCCTTCCCACAGCCCTACAGCAATTGTATAAAACTGTAGGAGATTAGAATGAACTCTAGCAAAGAGAGGGTAAAGACGGTATCAAGTGTATCTTTGGAACTAGCAAGTATCACCCTTCACTGACTGAAAAATCCTGAATCTCGATTGAGTGTATCTGAAATTAACCAGATAAAGTTTATGACTTCCCAGCAGATAGTTAGTATAAGGATAGTTTTCAGTCATAATATAATTGAAAAATTTTGCATTTCAGTGCATATCAGTTTTCTAGGCTGTTGTGTGTATGAAGTGCATTCCAGTTTCAGTCAGGAGGCTCAACTTAATTGAGACATTAGGGAAAAGCAGTGTGGGCTTAGTTGTAAAGATTCATAACATGACAGATTTTGTTGAATTGTATCTTTCTCAACTGGCTTTGGTTTTCTGAAGTGGGTCATATGTGCAGTGACTTTCACCTCAAGTACCCTAAAGGCAACACTGGGCCCTGACATGAAACTCCCTCTCCTTCATTTTTCTAAATCTTACTCTCAGTGTCTTTCCTCTGCAATAGGACTTCTTTGTCTCTTTCTCAACATATTGTTAATGAATTCACTTTCTCTACACCTACTTCATTTTTAGTTTTCAGGTGCATTTTCTAAACATATTAATGAATATCAGTATGGAGTAGGATCAGGGAAATACAAAGATAATAGAACAGAGTTAGATTCAGTCTCTCAGGGAAGGTCGATGAGTGGATATGAGCTATCTTAATAAAATATAAGAAGTGTTCTATTAGCATTATTGTCCAAGTGAGTAGAAGTATAGAAGATTACATGTATAATTCTGTTTAGTTAGATCATAGAAGACTTTCACAAAAGGTGAAATTTTAGCTGGTTATAGATGGATGAGTAGAATTTCCAGGTCAACGAGAATGGAAAGGATATTTTAAACAGTAATGTAAGTTATAAAAGTTATTTTAAAAAGTATAAATGTTAGTAAGACTATTAGTAATTTTTAATGGCAAAGAAGGAATATCACCTGTGATTTTGAAATATAAACCAACAAAGCAACAAAATAAAAAGTAAAAACATTATGGAGAGATATTCAGGGCAGAGTGGAGCACTAATGGTAGATGACTGGATAGATTAGAGGGGACACATGCACTCCGATGTTTATAGCAGCAATGTCCTCAATAGCCAAAATATGAAAAGAGCCCAGATGTCCATTGACAGATGAATGGATTAAGATGATGTGGTGTATATATACAATGGAATATTAGTCACCAAAAAGAATGAAATCTTGCCATTTGCAACAACATGGATAGAACTGGAGGATATTATGCTAAGTGAAATAAGTCAGAGAAAGACAAATACCATATGATTTCACTCATATGTGGAATTTAAGAAGCAAAACAGATGAACATAAGGGGAAGGAAATGAAAAATAAGATAAAAACAGAGAGAGGCAAACCATGAGAGAAACAAACTTAGGGTTGCTGAAGGGTAGTGGAGGGTGGGGATGGAGTTATTGGGTGATGGACATTAATTAGGCCCTTGATGGAATGAGTACTGGGTGTTATATGTAATTGATGAATCAATAAATTCTACCCCTGAAACTAATAATACAGTATACATGTTAACGAAATTGAATTAAGAAAAGGAAGTGAACTAGATTATTTAGGTAGAGGAGGTGAAGGCTCAGCTATAGCAGCAGCAACAGAAATATAGGAGATACTTGTAACTTCACTTCAGCAATTGTTGAAAATCAAATTTAGCATATTCAGGATATTTAGTGTCTTTTCTTAATTATTTCCTATATGGAAGGCCTATGCCCTAATTTAAATTGTAGGCACCTAGAAAGAGGGACTACATCTTTCATTTCTCTTATTTTTTTTCTTGGTCAGCAAAGTATCTCTAGAGTGGACACTGATTAAATAAGTTTTAGTTGTCTGACAGCCAGAAATGGATGAACTCATTATTTATTTATTTATTTATTTTAATTTATTTTTTATTGGTGTTCAATTTGCAAACATATAGAATAACACCCAGTGCCCATCCCATCAAGTAAGGCAAAGATTTCTTAAAAAATAAAATAGAAAATACTGTATTTGTACTGACACCATGGTCTTACACACCGGTTCCAGAATAATATAAAATTACAACCTCACGTTGTCAGTCTTTGATTTTATTTTATTTTATTTTTTATTATTTTTTTTAAAGTTCAGATTTGATTTGATTTGATTTTTTAATAATAAATTTATTTTTTATTGGTGTTCAATTTGCCAACATACAGAATAACACCCAGTGCTCATCCCATCAAGTGCCCCCCTCAGTGCAAGTCACCCATTCACCCCCACCCCCTGCCCTCTTCCCCTTCCACTACCCCTAGTTCGTTTCCCAGAGTTAGGACTCTTTATGTTCTGTCTCCCTTTCTGATATTTCCTACACATATCTTCTCCCTTCCCTTCTATTCTCTTTCACTATTATTTATATTCCCCAAATGATTGAGAACATATAATGTTTGTCCTTCTCTGATTGACTTATTTCACTCAGCATAATACCCTCCAGTTCCATCCACATTGAAGCAAATGGTGGATATTTGTCATTTCTAATGGCTGAGTAATATTCCATTGTATACATAAACCACATCTTGGATAAACTCATTTTGAGCAATAGTTTGCAACTGCTTCTGAGATTAAAAAAGTCAAAATCACAGACAGTGATTGGACTGACTGATCATATATAATAAAAGATTGTAGGTCTCATTTCTGTCAGCACTGTAAACATCAAAACTGTTTACCAATGGTTTATTGCTAACTGATTCCTCCTAGACACTATCTTGAACATGCAGATATTAAAGAATTCTGAGCACTTTATATCCTAAGGTAAAAATACCTTACTTTTAATTTTAAAATTAGAATTTTAAATATTCAAGCTTTTAAACCATACTTCACTATTGGTAACATTATTTGAACTTAGACATAATATTAATAGTAACTTATCATTCTTCTATTTTTTCCATTACAGAGGTGAAGGACAGGCTCTCAGTTTGTAAAACTGGTCTACCTATTTTCATCTCTAATTAGCGTGCATATAAAAAAATTCTTTACATCTACGTAGTCCTGCTTTATTTTTATATATTTTTCAAAGATTTTATTTATTTATTCATGACAGACCGAGAGAGGTAGGAACACAGGCAGAGGGAGAAGCAGGCTCCATGCAGAGAGTTTGACATGGGACTCGATCCTAGGTCCCCAGGATCATGCCCTGGGCTGAAGGCGGCACTAAGCTGCTGAGCCACCCACTCTGCCCCTGTAGTCCTATTTTTTTTAAATTTATATTTATTTATTTATTTATTTATTTATTTATTTATTTATTTATTTATTTTCCTATTTTAAATGAAATCCCAAACCTTAACATTTATTATGACTCCAACTTTGCCTCTCTTTTATAAAGTTATCAATTTTTATTTACATTGCTATACTTCTATTGATATTTTATTTTTTCCTACTTTGCTAACAGCTATTTTCCATTGGTTAAATTGGCATAGCCAACTTAGATCAGCAGCAAGACACATACACACACACACACACATACACACACATTGTCAACCATACAATCATAACTGGGTTGCATTATCAAGATCAAGTTATGGGTCTCCTTATCTGGGAATAATTTTATTTATTTGTTTGTTTATTTATTTTAAAGATTTTATTTATTTATTCATGAGAGATACACAGAGAGAGAGAGAGAGAGAAAGAGAGAGAGAGGCAGAGACAGAGGCAGAGGGAGAAGCAGGCTCCATGCAGGTTGCCGAAGTGGGTGGAACTCAATTCCAGGTCTCCAGGATCAGGCCCTGGGCTGAAGGCGGCGCTAAACCGCTGAGCCACCCGGGCTGGGTTGTTCTGGAAAAAATTTTAAATTGTGTCATAGTTAGTGCTTGAAATAATAGGAAACCGATCTATACAATCTTTCTCAACTTCTTTTGGTTCTTTGTCAGGTGGATGAGATAAAAAAAAAAAGAGCCAATTTGTTGGATTACCACTAAAATACTATTGCTTACTCAGATGATTGTTTTTCTTCTTAGACTTTACCTTTTATTATGCCTACCTCAGGGAAGGGAAGCCACAGAAGAAATGTAGAAAGAAACAGAACTTGAACTTATAAGGGCAAGGTCCTGGCAATAATGTTATGATTAAAAGAGTATTATAGCAGCCCAAATATAAAACCCTGGGTGAATATTTACCATTTACATCAACATGGATGGAACTGGAGGGTATTATGCTAAGTGGAAATAAGTCAATCAGAGAAAGACATTTATAATATGGTTTCACTCATAAGAGGAATATAAGAAACAGCACAGAGGATCATAAGGGAAGGAAGAGAAAACTGAATGGGAAATTATCAGACAGGAAGACCAACCATGAGATACTCTTAACTCTAGGAAACAAACTGAGGTTGCTAGGGAGGAGGTTGGTGAGGGGATGGGGTAATTGGGTGGTAGGAATTAAGGAGGGCATGATGTGATGAGCACTGGGTATTATATGCAACTGAAGAATTATTGAACTCTACATCTGAAACTAATGATGTGCTAAAAGTTGGCTATTTGAATTTAAATTAAAAAATAAATAAAACCTGGACTGAGTAGGATGAAGGCAAAACAAAGAAAAATCAGAGATAGAAAAGAGCTGAACTCTTCGTGGGAAGAGTGATAGAACCCAGCTAGGCTTGGGAGTTCTAGAATAGAGGAGACCTGGGTCTTGTTTCCTAGGCAGAAACCATGAAGTTGATAAGGTCCCAAGTGTGTCCTACCCTGTTGCAGTGAAATGAGAATATAGTAGCAATGACAGATAGCCATGTTTAGATAGAGTGACGCTGACTAGGCAGCAAATTTCCTGGAGTCCCTGAGTAGCGTGTGACTTTTCCCATGCTGTTGCAAACAGTGTGGACATTAGATGGTAGAGAACTGAGGAATTGAAAGGAGCTTATTATTTAAGAGTACGGTAACAGAAGGCTACATCTAGAAGTAGTGGGCTGAAAGACTCATACCATATGGAGATGGAGCAGCTGCATGGAGGCCATAAGAGAAGAATGAATACTGTCAGGATGATGCCAGCTGACAGGTGGCCAAAGATCTCCTCTAGCTTTGTGTCCCCTAAATAGTGACCATAAAAATATACACTGTCCTGAAGAGAAAGATTAGGTAGGAAAAATCCTGAACTAACTCTGTTTAACCACAGATGACCAAATTTAGCCAGAAAACCAGGCTAGGTCCTGGTTTTCTACTATGTGGAAAAATGAGAACTTTGAAGAGAAATCGTTAGAGTAAGGAAAAAAAAACACACTTTTGTATATGTCTCATATTCATTTATGAGACTTCAAAAGATGAACCTAAAATATATAGAACATATATATTGCCAGAAATTGATATAGATCAATGCAGAAATAACTGACCTTTGGGAATAGGTCCAGAAGCTTAATATTCATTGAACTCAATTAATGATTTGATTAATGAAAACCACAGAGTTATTGAGAAAAGATCAAGGCATGTCTACTTTGTTTTTTTTTTATTTTTTTTAAATTTATTTATGATAGTCACAGGGAGAGAGAGAGAGAGAAAAAGAGAGAGGCAGAGACATAGGCAGAGGGAGAAGCAGGCTCCATGCACCGGGAGCCTGACGTGGGATTCGATCCCGGGTCTCCAAGATCGCGCCCTGGGCCAAAGGCAGGCGCTAAACCGCTGGCCACCCAGGGATCCCCGGCATGTCTACTTTGAAAGGCTGTTCAGGTATTAAAAATTCCTGTAGTGCTAGAATAGCCCACTAGACATTGAACAGACAAAGGGGACTTCTGTTGCATTTCAGCCTTTCTCCCATTGGTGGTTGGGCACGAGTGGGACATCATATGGTTATGATGGAATCGAATGAAATCTCAGCTGGGGGAGCCTGGCTGGCTCAGTCGGTAGAGAGTATGACTCTTGAGCTTGAGTTCATGAGTTTGAGCCCCATGTTAGGCGTAGGGAGAAAGAAAGAAAGAAAAGAAAGAAAGAAAGAAAGAAAGAAAGAGAAAGAAAGAAAGAAAGAAAGAAAGAAAGAAAGAAAGAAAGAAAGAAAGAAAGAAAGAAAGAGAAAAGAAAGGAAGAAGTATTAGCCAGAGGTAAAAAGGAATCAAGGGAGTTTTGGGTCAACAGGATTCAAGTACCCCTCCTAGCTTCATCAGTAACTGACATCTGCAGGAAGGTCTCTGTTTCTTCATATGTAAAAACAAAAGAGTTGATCCACAATGTTTCTTTAACTGTAGGTGTTTAGGAATGATAGGTAGGAGGCAATGTGTGTAGCCACAGACATAGAAGTATAAGCCTTACTTTTCAGTATTTAAAAATCTTGAATGGGACTGCTTTATTTTCCATCCTCTCTTTGGGGCTCTAAATAAACAAAAATAGAAAAAGTCAGACATTTACATGCCTATATCCTTGACCTCTGGTCCAGGGAACACCTAAAATTTAGAATAATTAGAAAAAAACCCTCAAATTGGAAATAGCCCTTAATTTATTTCAGTGCCTACTCAATGTGATTTCTCTGAGATGAGAAAACAGTTGGAGCATAGTGGCGATTGTTGGTGTTCTAGTTTTAGACAATCTGGAAGAAAGGAGGTTAGCACACAGTGTTCATTCAATGTGTAATTCCTTATGCTGAAAAACTTTCCCCTCTTATCTGGATCCTCAATACTCTCTGTAGCTTTCTAACTTCCTCACTTAAGTGATGTACTAATGGGCTTAGCTCTATGTGGAATTTCTCTGGCAATGCAGATAGTAAACCATACAGAGAGTAAACTCAGGGGCCTATTGACTTTGATAACAAAGTTCGAAAAAGGAGACCCTCCTCGGTGCTTTGCAAGAAACTACCTGTGTCAACACACCCACTCAGGTGAATAGCACACCCTTCAGAGGCCAGGTGGACTAAATACCCTCTTCACTGTAGAAAAGAGGAGCAATGAACTCAAAGGTGAACAAAATCTTGGAAATAAAAGAAAGAGCAACCAGGATGACAATGTGGTATATAACTTCGCTGTGGGGAGAATGTCACTTCTGTAGGTAGAATTTTTCTACCAGTGAGTTTTGGTTACTAGGGCAAATGGAATTAGAAGAACACTTTGAAATTCATCTTCTTATCATCATTTACAAAATCATTCATTGTTGTGATATATTATTCAGTGCCAAATATTGCAAGAGAATTGATTCTGTAAGAATACAGGATGGGCTCTTTCTTTCTTCCCCCTGATTCTCCCTCCCAGCTCCAGGTTATTAGGTGATGATAAGTATTTGTAATAAGCAAATACCACTGTCTAAAAATTCTGCAAATAACTCAACTGAGAATTAAACTGGATTATTTTTAAAGGTCAGTAGATACAAATGGTTCACAGAGTAATAAATCCTTGAGATATGAAATCTTACACCATTTTCTTCTGAGAATTATTAACAGTTTAAAATCAAGTGGAAATACGGAAAATCACCAGCTCTTGGCAAAGGTCAGAAGATGAGGATCTCAAACTCAATTCTCATTCTTCAGGAACCGGTGCCCTGGAACTTTACATTAGTTCTGAGAAAGTCTCAATTGGTTTGGAAAAGATTCATTTTGCAAACCTTTCAGCTCCTCCCACAGAAGTTCCCCTCTGCTCACTCCCAGGAGATTTGCTCTTCAAGTTTTGTTTAGAGAGAATCTTCCCTTTGGAATGCTTGCCAAGTGGCTGGAAGCTCTTTGCTTGAATGGCATTGTCTGTCCTGGGAAAGGCTGTGTGTCCAGGCTGCTCTTGTTTACCTCTACTGGGATCCAGATACAATCTCATTTGCTTGTCTCATTGTTTCATCGGGAACATTCAAACCATTTCCCCACAGTGACTCGTGGTGATCTTGTGAGGCCTTCAGAAAAGCTTTCGGCAGTTGTGTGGCTTTTCTTGATGCGTTCTTGAAGAACAGCCTGGCTCACCTTTTTCTGAGGTTAGAACATGGTGAAATACCATGCTTGTGTTAGTCCTGTTTTGTGGCTTCTTTTTCCTAGATGCTGGTGCCCATAAAAAAAAGAAAATAGGATTTTTCCATCTGTCATTGGAAAGGAGCAGTGGTAGCATCAATTTTTAGGCTGTATTTCCCTCCCCAAATGTGAAAATTTCATATTGCAATTCCGATGTAGGATATGTGAGACATATTTTATGTGCTAACTAATGTTATATCGGCCCACATTTTTTGCTGTTGCTGTGGCAACCGGCAGTGTGCGGTTGTAGCCTGAGGCCACCTTGCTTCAGGGCATTGCTTATCTTTTGCTTTCTGCTCTCTGTTTGCTTGCCCATTCCACCCCTGCAAACTTTGGCCAATGGGGATGGGAGGTAGGCGGGTAGGCGGTAAAAACTCCTTTCTTTCACATCTTTGGGCAGATAATCTGAGGCAAGCACATTATACAAAGTTTCTCAGAGAGCTCCCAGCTCTGGTTGCCAGATAAAATATAGGATTCCCAGTTAACTGTGAATGTCAAATAAACAACAGATACTTTTTTTTTTTTTAGGTAGAAGTATGTCACAAACATTGCATGAGACATCTACCAAAGGGAAAAAAAAAGCATTGTTCATCTGACATTTAATTTCATCGGAGTGCTTGCATTTTTATTTTCTGAATCTGGCAACCTTATGTCCAGTGGAATTGAGACCTAGTTGTGTGTGGCAGTACCCAGGTAGCACCATACCCTTGGATCAGAGTGATTTCTTTTCTCCCCAACCCCCCTGGCTTTCCATCCTCAAAGAAATTATCCACAAGCCAGCTTTTGTCTCAGGCTCTTTTTTTTGAGAAAGTCAAGCTAAAATGTAAGGCTAAATATGAAGCACTGTAGGTGGTAGCTCATTGGTTTGTAAATATATAGACTATAGCTCACTGAGAATAACTGGGTTTATAATTACTGGGTATTTTCTGAGTAATCCACATGTCATTCTTAGTTCTTGTCTTTTGAAATCTAGGTAAGATTGATTAGAACTGCCAATGCTCTCTGAAAGGCCAAAGCTGCTCCTTTTTACCCACAGATATATGCGTTTTCTGAGATGCTTATATCCTGTTGTCAACTCATAATCCTGTGAATTAGTTTGGTTTGAGGATCACCTCACTGACCTACACATCTTGGATTGTCCTGCCTACTGATAGTCCAGATGTACAAATCAGCTCTTTTCCCAATCCCCAACCAAGGTTCAAAGGCCAAACCCAATCAGGGACTAACCAACCTAACAAATAAAATTACACAAAGAATAGGTAAAAACAGTAAACTTGATTGCACATTTGGGTTTCAAATTGAATACCACAAATCCTTTTTCTAAAATGATCCTTTGCCTTTGCCGTCACTGGGAATTGCTTCCTGGGCTGCCTTGTCCCTTATTGTGCTCAACTCTGGGTTCCCAGAGCCCCTTTTCTCACTCCCTCCCCAAGTCTTCTCAAAATGAATCCCTAGCCCTTAGCACAATGTCAGGCAAATGGAGAATGCTTGTTGACTCTATAGATGAATATAGTGTTTTTTATGCACACAATTTTAAACCAAAATTTGTCCAATGTTTCTTCTTTCCAAAACACTTCTACTTAATTTTTTTTTTTTTTGGAAATTTTCATTATTGTTAACCACCCTCCCCACCCAACACATAATTAAGAATCACCATAAGATGAGAAGGTAGTAAAAACAGAAGAAATTCACCATATATCAACAGAATATTTCTCACAGCATGTAACAGTCAATAAGTTTATTATTGCATCAGAAGCACTGATTAGAATAAATTCTGTGGATTTAGGATATATGGATTTTTAGTAGAAAGATAGCTAGTGAAGAAAACAGCAATGATTACATCAAAGTGCTGATAACTGGGGAAAAAGTATCAAGAAATATATTTTATGGTGGTTGGCCATTTATGAAACTCTTTATTTACGAGATCTGTCATTTACGAACCATATGTGAGAGCCTACTACTCGGTTCATAAAGGTATTTCTTTAAGGAGAAAATTCTCTAAAAGTGTATTATTCATCTCTTCTATTTTTCCCTGGGCCTGATATTTTTAAACTTTATTTTATTTAACTTATTCTTTTTTCTTGGGTTAATCCCTTTGTGCCTGGCTCTAAATTGGAAAGCAAATAAACATTTTTTCCAGCTTTATTGAGGCATAATTGACAAATAGAAATACTATATATTTAAGGTGTACAAACGTGATAGTTTGATATATGTGTACATTTTGAAATGATTACCACAATTACATTAATTAACATATCCATCAACTCACAGTTATTATTTTGGGGGAGTATGGTGAGAACACTTAATATCTACTCTCAGCAAATTCCAAACATACTGTACTATTAACTATAGGCACCTTAGTGTGCATTAGATCCCAGAATTTACCATGAGGCTTACCTGAAACACCTTACTAAGTAGTTTTTGATGGTAAATCTATTTAAGTGACTTGGTTAGATAAACTGTAGGTGAAAGTATTGGAAACCACAGGGAATCTGATATAAGGGTAAATTATTTCCTAGATCATGCCAACAGAAACTTATTTATTGCATCAACGTAAATAATAACATTAACAATAATATTATAGAACAATATTAAATGTTTCTGTGTATGTCAGACATTGTGCTGAATGATTTACCTGTCTTCTATTTCAATACTCTTGTGCAGAAGCTGCTGCCATGACATACATTTATACATAAATTAAGTGTTTGATTTATGGCCCCTACAAGTAGTAAGTGAAAAAAAATCAGAAGTCAGATCAAGGTATAGTTGAACTCAGAGTCCACATGCCATATTATTTGGGAAATAAGGATGTGAACTAAATGGGTGGTCCAGGGATGCCTGGGTGGCTCAGTCAGTTGAGCATCTGCCTTCAGCTCAGGCCATGATCCCAGGGTGCTGGGATCCAGTCCGGAGTCAGGCTCCCAGACCAGCAGAGAGTCTGCTTTTTTCTCTCCCCCTTCTCTGCCTCTCCTGCTTCAAACAACTGCCCATGCTTTCTCTCTCAAATAAATAAGTAAAATCTTTAAAAACAAATAAATAAATGATGCACATGATCAGGGTGAGGTCTCTTGGTAGTAGAATGAGGAATTGTTATAATTAGAAATCAATACAAAATTTATTTCCGTTGCTCTTTTCCCTCCTCACTACATATTGATGAAGTTCTTATTTATAAACCTGAACAAAGTGCTCATTAATCTTGCTTTGTCATAAATCACGTTATGTCACTACTATACACACATGAAGGAAAAAGAATCTTTTAACACAATTGAGGTCCTGACTCCAGGTTTGAAGCTTAATTTCCTATTTCTGTTTACCGTTTGGGAATATCTGTGGTTAGTTTGGTGACTAAGCTGATGAACTACAGTAGCTGCTTTGATAATGATTCAATCTCAGTTTAGTTACATCAAAAAAAAAAAAAATCCCCACTCCAAAACAAACCCCACAGAACAAAGGCAAGTTAGGAGAAACACTATACGTTAGAAAAAGTCTTTGCATGTTATTGCCGAGATAAAGATAAAATAACTCTTTGGCATTGTTCTAATATAGGAGTCATTTTCTTTAGGGTCTTTGAACTCCAACTTCTTAAATATCTTTAATGTTTGTGGGCAAGAAATAATGCTCGTAGGTAGGAGACACACAGCAGCATTCTATTTCTGTCTTCTCTTATTGGATTTTTTAAGCCCAAGAGAAAACCCCAAAGCTCTGCAATAGAAGGATTCTGATAGCTCTTTATGCCCTGTGGAGATAAACAACTTTATATCCAATATATAACTAAATATTTTTCATTCTGCTACTATCTCTTGGAGTGATTATTCTCTTAAGCAAATGACATCTATCAGCTCACTTCATTAGCATTAAACTTTTGTTTGCATGAATTCAGGTTTTCTTAATTTTGAAGAGAAGCCTTACGATAGATGGTGTATTCATTTATTTTAAAACTCGTGGTTTAATTTTGTTTAGTAAAATCAGCTTCCAACAAGTGTGTTGTGGGTGGAGCATCTCACACCGTTACTGATAATTCTGTCTGGGGCTGGCAGTAGGTATGTGTGGCTTGTTCTTTGCTCATGCCATTTTGCAAGAGATTGGGCTGAACAACTGCACCCACGAATCGGTTATACCACCAGGAATTGAAAAACTTTTCAGCTGTTGTGAATGAAGTTGGGGGTGACACAAATCTTGTTTGGAGAGCTTACTGTGTGGTGCTGGAGAATTAATCTTTGACTGTAAACCTTCTTCTCTTTCCTTAATCAGATAAACTGTCTGGCCTGAAACACAGGTCTTTTCTTTTCACAGACAGCTCTGTTTTCTCCCCAAAAGAGATTTTGTCCAACATAAGGACATAGTTCAGTCTAAGGAGAAAGAGTCTTAGACTTGTATTAGACTTTTATTCTTCTTCTAATAGTTATGAGAAATAGAGAAAATTGCCATTAAAAATCTAAAAATTTGCTTTAGGAAAATTTGAGGTGAGAAAATAATTTGCATCTTCCTGCTTTGATCAAGTATAACGAGACTAATTTAGTTTTTAAAAAGGTATTTATCTCATTTCAATAGGAAATACAAACATGACTTAAAAACGAAATATGCCTTTACCATATCACTGATGGGTAAGTAGAGTTTAATCATAATGGTATAGGCATAACTCTTACTTTACAAAATGATAGTATATTTTTTTTGATGTTTTTTACTTGGAATTTAAAAATTTTTGACATTTTCATATCTCTGTTGCTGAATATTTTTCATTTAAAAGATTTTTTAATGTAATGACATAATTTTTACTTTTTTTCAGCCAATTGTTCACCAAGTGTTTGACAATTAAATCACTTTTTTTCTCGTCTCTTTGCTTTTTCCCTTCCCTTCTTTCCTCCTTAGTGGTTTTTCTTTAAATATTTTATTTATTTATTCATGAGAAACAGAGAGGCAAAGACACAGGCAGAGGGAGAAGCAGACGCTGCATGGGGGGCCCAAGGTGGGCCTCCATCCTGGGACTCTGGGACTCTGGGATCACGTCCTGAGCTGAAGGCAGATGCTTAACTGATGAGGCACCCAGTCCTCTCTTTAGTATTTTTAAACTGCTCTGGATACTGGTCATATAAATAAGTGTATTTTTTATTATCACATCATAGGATACAGTTTAATGACTTACCTTGTGTCTTTTCTAGTTGCTTTCTTAACAGATTAGTCAATTTATTATATTTACATTCAAATATTACATTTACATGTCACACTGGATCTCATGCATCAGTTAGTAAATTCAAATAATTTTTTTGGCATATGTTTTTATTGGAGTTCGAATTGCCAACATATAGTGTAACACCCAGTGCTCATCCCGTCAAGTGTCAAATAATTTCTTGTATATGAAATATTTTTTATAATAATATTTATAAAAAGGAAGATATATAAGGAAGAGAATTGGACACCCCCTGATGTTATAAACGCTTTTGATATGAACTTTAATGATCCCCACCTCTTGGCCGTCCTAGTTTTGTGAATTCCCTCCTCCTGAGTAACTCGCTTCTAATAGAATGTAGTAGTGTTGAGAGGATGTAACTTTTGTGATTAAGTAGTGAACCATCAGTCCAACGCTCCTCAAAGAAATGAGCCCTGACAACAATCATGTAAGTGAGCTTGATTCTTCCTCAGTCAAGACTCCAGAGGAGACCCCAAGGCTTGATTGATGATGTAGTTACCACCTTGTGAGAGTCTGAAGTGGAGATCCCAATTAAGCCCTGCCTGGATTTCTGGCTCATAGAAATAGAAAGATAAAGAATGTGTGTTGCTTTAAGCTGCTAATTTTGGGGGTATTGTGACTCAGAAATAGATAACTGATACAACTGATAACAGTTCATTGTTTTCTTTTCAAGTCTTTTTTTTTTCAAGAAACAACTATATATGCATATTAAAATTAGGATAACATAAATATAGTTTTGCTCCCTGATTTTTCCTACACATTTCTATAATACTAAATAAACCAACAGAACCAGATTTTTCATGGTAAAATATATTGCATTATTATATAAATATAATTGATGAAATAATGCATAGACTTTTAGTTTATTATTCATTTTATGATACTAAATAATTCTGTGAAAAAATTCTTCTACATAAATATATTGCTTATTCATTACTTTTTAAGCATATGAATCTAAAAGTGATTTACTTGAATAAAAAACATTTTATTATGTAATATTACTGATGTTGGTGATATTACCAAGTCCCATCATTCCAAGAATATTGGTGATATTACAAGTCCCATCATTCCAAGAAGATTGCCTTGATTTTTTATTTCTACCGGAAATGTGTGAGATAGTCATCCCCTTGTTATGTATTAGCCAACAGTGATATTATAATTATTTTTCTTACTTAACAATTTGATAGATAAATTTTATTTATGTTAATTTCTAATAAAAATTGATCAAATTTTCACTGTTTAATTAGCCATTTGGATATTCTATTTTTTAGTCAAACTCTGGCTCAAATTTTGGTGATTTTTATATTGTGATATTTGTTTCTCTACTGATTTTAAGAGTCATTCCATATTAATGATTTCAGTTTATTAGATAGTATGCAAATAGCTTTTTCTTAATAATGTACCATACTTTAAAAATTATTGTGTTTTAAAATAACATTTATTTAGACCTTGATTCTAAAGCAAAAGGCACCAAATATTTTCACTTTTCTAGCAGCATCTCTCTCTTTTTCACCCATACACATTCATTGTTGACATTCCACCTAGTAAAAATATCAATGCCAACAGTCTTTATTAAACCTGTGTTATATGTAAAGCATCTTTTATTTACTTAAGCACTGTAATATGTATTTTCCTATTTGATAGTCATCACAACCCTGTCTGTCTAGGTAGGTACAGAAGGTCTTATTATCCCAATTCTATTAATATTTTAAATATAAGTTCAGAAAAGTTACTTAATGTTGCAGAGTTTAGTAGTTGGTAAAGTTGGACACAAACTGTTTTCTGACTTTACATCCAAAACTTTTCCCTTCATGGTTGTACTCCATACTGCATATCCAATATTATTCTAGGTATTGATGGCTGCAGACAAAAGAGGGTAGGGAATTAATGTCTGTAATGTGCTAGATTGTTTATGTACATTAGCTTATTTAATCCTTACAACAATACTGTAAGTAATAATTTCCTTATTTTTATAAAGTAGGCATAGAAGTCTCAAAGATTTGCTCACTCAAAGTTATAAAATTGTTAGAGGATATTATCCAGCTCCTAGGCAGGGTGTATTTAAGGCCTATAATCTGCTCTTTTATAGTTTTGAAATGGCTTAGTGTAGGGAGCAAGTGGAATTTATTAAAGAGCTGGCTTCTTTTAATACTTCTCTTCTTTCATTGTCTTTGCAATTTCTTTCTTAGGACTCTTTCACATAAATGAGGTTTCATTGGGACTGAATTTTTTACTTGGTTAACATCTAGTGTTTGGGTAAGGCTTATGTCAGGCATTGCCACCTCCAGGAAGCCTGACTTGAACTTTTTTTGTCCTTGCTCAGAAACTACGTGTATCTCTATCATGATACTCATCTCATTTATTCTATTTGTCTATTTGAGTATTTGCCTAACCATTTAAAAATGTGAATTTCTTGGAGGACTACTTGTGATTCATTTTGAATTCTCCTTGCCCACTACAGTACCTGGCTCATGGTGGGTTCTCAATAAATGTGAGTGAGGAAAAGGATGGAATGGCAGGGATGTTTCAGACCATAAGGGGATGTAGCTGGCTCGTTTCTATTTCTGTAGAGCGTAGGAATCTTAGGTGCTTAGAATATACAGTCTCAACATCTGCTTGTATCGGAGTTCCATCAGAAAGGTCAGAAAAAAAGGGTTGTTTTAGGCTTTACCACTGTGGGTATCTATTTGAAGCTTTTAAAATAAATTCAAGAAGATTAAGATAGAATGGTTAACTTAAATATGACATTTCAGATTAAATGACACTTTCTAGAGGTTCCATAGCATTCTAAAAAAAGAAAAAGAAAAAAAAGGTGGAAAATCTGCCCTAAAAATGATACACATTTTAATTTTACTGTCAAATGATACATGCTTTAATTTTACCATTTTTCTTGAATAAATTTGGAGTAGTCATATACTCCATGCATGAGCATGAATATGTGTATGCATACACATGATATTTACCATATAGCTTAATTATGGACTATAGTTCAAATACTGGATATAAATGGTAATTCTATCTTTTTTTTCAGTTTCTGCAAGTAGAAATTGAAGGCAGTGATAATCATCATGTTCTATATATAGGAGAGAATTTAAAACCCTTTTTCTGAAAAATTAAAAGACCAAAATAAAAATAAAAACTTTTCCTGAAAAAGCATTAAAATACTAAAAATAAAAAATACTAATTTTAAATACAACAACCAACTAAAATCCATTCATGTCTTTTATTTAGTACTTTGTGATTCATTTTTAAATTAATATAGATGAAATGAGCATAGTGCACAGTAATCTTCTCTTTAGTGGGCTTGCTGATGAAAGTGGCTTATCTTCAAACTTCAAAATACATTCCTGAAAAGATGTAAACAAATTGATAATTAAAGCTGAACAATGACATATTAGAAAAGTTGGCTATAGAGTAGTTAGTACTAGGCTATGTGTATGCAATGCAAAGGAGTTGAACTATGTATTTGCATTTGCCCCATTTGAAATTATATCATTTGGGAGGGAAACATTTCTTGACAAATCAGCGGGGTCACTGCCAGTTTGGATCAAAGAGAAGCTTCTGGCAGAATAATCTAAATCCCAAAGATCCTTGGGATTTATAAACCAGTTATAAATTCTCTGCTGAAGAATTTCCCAAATACAGGAAACACGTTGATACTATTAATTAATGAGCAAAGTTTAAAAAAAGAGGATTTCAAAAGGATGGCACTTCTGAATATGAATATTTATAGACCTACTTTAAGGTCACAGAATATATGTAATAAATATTAATGGATGCCTCCTTTTTTTTCAAAGAGACAAAATATCACTCTCAGAAGAGTTAGATTTTTAAAGAATTCTAATTATGGTGTTCTCTTTAATTCCCAACAGAATCCTATACCCTAAAAAATCTGAAACATCTGTTTGATTAGTAATTTCCATTCAGTAACTGTGCTGTACCCACTAGCCACACACATGCTCTAGCACCATCTAGCTAGATTCCAAGGTAATTCATTACAACTCAGTTTATTCTAGTCTGTAATTATTCCACCTTTTCTTTTCATCTTTTAATTATACTGTATTATTTAGGTGTTTTTGTCTTCATTTCTCTTTAAACATTGCCCCCAGGGATTTTTTTAATCCTGATTTTCATAGTCTAATGTGGTAAATGGAGTCCCACTCCTCTGAAGGGGTATTCATCAGTGATAAATTCCTGGCACATTACAATAGCATTTATTTGTATCATAAACACGAGGCTCTGATTAGGTTTGCATTTTTGGAAGGTTGTTCCTTGAAGTTACTAAAATTCCAAGATTAGTTGCCTCCACTCACACGAATTAGTTTTTGATAGTCAAGACGAGGTTAAGGTAAGACTCTGGGTTCAGTAGTACACCCTTCTGCAACAGGCCAGCCTTGGCAGGTCTTGAGTGCCAGGCTGAGGAGGTAGGACTAGAACACAGTAAGAGAATGGAGGTGAGGGTGGGAGTGCCAGTGACAGAGGCACAATCTATGGAAAAGCAGAGGATGGCTTTCAATAGAAGAGTCCTAAACAAAACCAAGGAACTTGAAAAGGAGAGAGTAGAAAAAGGAGATGGGAGACATGAAATAGAGAAATCAAACCGAGGGAAGACAGGGGTCAGTCTGGGGTAAAGAAAGTATAAGAACAAAGGAAGTCCAACAAAGAAAAAAAAATAAAGGAAGAATAAAAGAAGAAAACCGAGAATAGGTATTTGTTTTCACCTTCACAGTTAACATTCTTATGTGATACTACCTGTCTGAAAACCAGGGTCTGCAAACTGGAACCAAATCAACATTGTTGATAGTTAACTAATCCACCAACATTCACTTTCTTGATCTTAATTCGATAGGGAGAAATTTACACGAGTTGACAATACATTTTGAAATAAGAAGCTGGTCTTTGTATCCCCTCCATCTTCAGAATCAGTTTACTCCTACAAAAGAAAAAAAATTAAAGAAAATCGAGATTTACTTTAGCGAGTACTTTACATATTACTAACTTTTTCTCATGGAGAAGCTGAGATGTTCATGGGTCCCCAAAGAAGTTGAGAGACATTCAGAGCTTCCTCCATGAGAATAAATTGGTATTACTGTATAAAATCATATTTCAAATGGCTTCTTTTTGCAGTTAACAATGAGTCAACTCATCGTAATAGATGCATATGTAAGGATTTTTGACAGTTCCTTAATGTAAAAGAATATGAGCAGAGCAAGATCTTTACAAGTCTACTTAAAAGAGACATTATATTAGAAACTGTATTTAACCTAAATCTTTAGTGTTTTAAGAGTTGCATAATAATGGTTTTTAAAACTGAAGTATAATTAACATACAATGTTCTATTAGTTTCAGGTGTACAAATACAATGATTCAACAATTCTATACAGCGCTCATCGAGGTAAGTGTCCTCTTGGGGCAGCCCAGGTGGCTCAGTGGTTTAGCGCCACCTTCAGCCCAGGGCGTGATCCTGGAGACCCTGGACTGAGTCCCACGTCAGGCTCCCTGCATGGAGCCTGCTTCTCCCTCTGCCTGTGTCTCTGCCTCTCTTTCTCTGTATGTCTCTCATGAATAAATAAATAAAATCTTTTTTTTTTAAAAAAGGTAAGTGTCCTCTTAATCCCTTTTTATCTATTTCACCCAGCCACCTCCACCCCTGGCAAATACCAGTTTGTTTTCTGTATTTAAGAATCTAACTTTTGTTTATTTGTAATATTAATGGTTTTGTAAAAATTACTTACCATTTCTCATTTAATGAATGTGTCACATGATTCTGCAGGACTTTCTCTTTGCTATTCCTCAGTACTACTTTGTGTCTCTATGATACCCAATCTCCCATTTGTCTTGCCCAGCTCTCTAGCATCTGTACAGAAAACACTCCATCACGAATGCCATCTGTTCTTTCAGGAGACTTGTTACTAATCCTTGCTTGGTTATGAACAGGTAATTAAGATATCGGCAGGTATTGGGTTGAGACTTACCTCCTTGTAAGCATTTTTCAGAGGAGATCTATTATCTATCTATCTAATCATCTATATTTTAAATGATAAGATAATTTATTCCATTCTACAAGAGACCCAGAAGTGGGCCAGGCTCTAGATTAGGTAATGCAATGCTCAAAGATGTCAAGGACTCAAGTTCTTTCTTTTTCCTTGATATCTTCAAAGTCACCTCCACCCTTAGGCTGATTTTTGTCATGGTCATAAATGGTGGCCACAGATTCAGATCAACAATGCTCAGAGGAAGACAGACTCAAGACTTTTACATCCTTTTTTTTTTTTTTTAAGAGGTGAAGAATGCTGGGGTGCCTGGGAGGCTCAGTCAGTTAAGCATCTGCCATAGGCTCAGGTCATGATCCCAGGGTCCTGAGATAAAGCCTTTCCCACCATCCCCCACCACTGCACTGGGGCTTTCTGCTCAGTGGGGAGCCTGCTTCTCCCTCTCTCAGCTCCTTCCCCTGCCTCTGTGCTCCCTCTCTCTGTCAAATAAGTAAATATAATCTTTTTTTTTTTTTTTTTTTTTTTTTAAGGTGGAGAAAGCTTTCTTAGTAGCCATCCAAGAGACTTGTAATGCCTTGGTAAGGATTGGGTCACGTTTATTCCTTAACATGGAAAGAGGGGATTACAATGATGGGCTAACAGTGCTTCTCAGTCTTGGCTGCATTTGAAAGTGGGCAAAACTACGGATACCTGGATCCCACCCCCAGGGATGCTGGGATGCAGCCTGGAGCATTGAGACTTTTTTTTTTTAATTTTTATTTATTTATGATAGTCACACACACAGAGAGAGAGAGAGAGAGAGAGAGGCAGAGACACAGGCAGAGGGAGAAGCAGGCTCCATGCACCGGGAGCCCGACATGGGATTCGATCCCGGGTCTCCAGGATTGCGCCCTGGGCCAAAGGCAGGCGCCAAACCGCTGCGCCACCCAGGGATCCCGAGCATTGAGACTTTTAATGGAAAGATATATATATTTTTTTGTTTATTTATTCATGAGAGGCACAGAGATAGAGGTAGAGACACAGGCAGAGGGAGAAGCAGGCTCCACGCAGGGAGCCCAATGTGGGACTCCATCCTCGGTCTCCAAGATCACACCCCGGGCGGAAGGCGGCGCTAAACCGCTGAGCCACTGGGGCTGCCCTGGAAAGATATTTTGAAAGGAATTCTTAAAGGAAAGAAATGTTCAAGAGTTAAAGTGATAAAAAAGGTACAATAATAGTTGGTTGAATACATATTTTTAGATGAAACTTCCCAGTCACCACAGGGGTCTGCTGTTAAGGCAGCCCCTACTCCTACAGTCCCCAGAAGTTTTAGCATCACCACCTTCAAGCCTCTACAGAGATTTGTCCATAGGGCTTGTTCCATATGGCTGGAGAATTGCAGGAATATGAAATTATTAGCCTTTCAGTGCTTTGGCCTGGTCCTGACTCCTAGGCACCATCTGACTGCATCTGTGAAGCCACAGAATGTCCTGTATGCTTTCATGCACGTTGAACAAGTGAGTGCGGGCTGAAATCCAGCTTTCTCTGCTGCTTGGTACTTCATTCTGGAGCCAGAGTGTCCTGGGCGACAGTGGGGTCTTTATGGAGGGTTACAAATGCAAACCTTTTAATCACTTCTACTCTCTATAGAATGACGAATTTTGGCTTATTGCTAACAACTGAAAGAAAAAATAAAGTATAAAATACGTTACACTCTGTATAGTCCTGTTTTATTTAGATTCTCTTCTTAGGATACCATTATAAATACTCTTTGGTGTGCTATCCAAAACATGGCAAATTTTCTAATTTTTTATTCTAAAGATTCATAATAAGGTAATAGAGAATACTTCAGTGTTCTCTCATTGTAAAAATACTAGATCAAGAGAGGTTCCATGAGACTCTTTCCTGAATATCTAATCAAATTCCTGAGCTGTCTAGTTGCATGTATTCATGATTCATTTACTGAAGTTTTAAATTAATGAGCCCTGACTTTTAAAAAATGAGCTGTTCTAAGTTGCTTCAATTGGACTCCCAAGGACAGATAGCATCCCCAGAAAAGTGGAAACATAAGACCAGATGGCAGTTTTATTACTAATTCAGGGCTTCCTAATAACTAGTTTTTTTTTTTTTTTAATTTCAGGAAAGGCAACCCTTATAATTTTCTCAATTTCTTCATTGGTATAAGTAGCACTATAAAAAGTACTTCATTTTAATTCTTTTCCCATCACAGCTATTAATAAGCATTGCATTTCACATTTCATAGGCATTGTCTCATTTATTGTTCATAATGACTCAACCAAGTTAGGCATTTTGGCCTTGTTGCAGATGAGGAAATTATAAAGCAACATATCCAAGGTCACACAGCCAGTAGTGGTAGAGCTGAGATTTGAGTTCAAAATCTAACTTGGAAACTAGTGCTGAGGTGGGTCTAAGTTGGAAGCCACCCTTTCATTAGGTGATATGCGCACCAAATAAATAAATAGATGATAGAAAGATAGATGGATGAACAGATGGATAGATAAATGTGTAAATTGTTGTCCTGCTACAATACTGGATTACCTAATGTTGGATTTGTTATTTACTGTACCATTTAAAGTTACTTTAAAAACTTAACTTTAAAAATGCATATTGGTCCAGGGTGCCTCAGTGGTTCAGTTGGTTAAGTATCAGACTCTTGATTTCGGCTTAGGTTATGATTTTACGGTCTTGGAATTGAGCCCTGTGTCTGGCTCTGTGCTCAGTTGGAGTCTGCTTAAGAATTATCTCTCTCCCTCTCTCTTGTCTCCTCCCCACTCAAATAAGTAAATAAATCTTTCATATTCACATGTATATATATGATATATATATTATATCCCTTCATAAGCCATATATATATGAAAGATATATATAATCATATATATCATGATATCATATATATATATATATATATATATATATATATATATATAGCCTGTGAAGGGATATAATTATTGCCAGCTAATAATAATAGCAACAACACCATTGACAGTCATTAGAATTAATTATACACTTATGAGCAAGCAAGGTGTTCTGCTAAGAACCTTATATAATAAAAATGATGATGATAATAAAAAGAACAATAGTACTATCATTACAACTGTAAAGTAAGAGCAAATAGTACTTAAAATGCATTTTAACTTGAAATGTCCCTGCTACTTTTCCAAGTATTTCACATGGATTTTCTCAGTCCTTCTGACAACCATATGAGGTAGGTCCCATTATTCCCTCCATCTGTTGAATGAGAAAATGGAGGTGCATAGAGGTCAAGTACTTTTCTCAGGATTGCCTAGTTGGTAAACAGGAAAGATGAAGTTTGAACCCAGGCCATTTGAAAATAAAGTCATGTATTTCACAAGTACATGATTTAATGTGGTCATTCAAGTAAAATAATATATGTGATTTGCTCCTTGAAATAAAATAATGATTCTTTAAATTCAGCTATGATCTCAGGGCACCTGGGTGGCTGACCTAGCACAGAGTCTACTTGAGATTCTTTCTCTCCCTCTCCCTCTGCAACCTCCCCACACCAAATAAATAAATAGATCTTTTAAAAAAATCAGCTATGATCTGTTTCACTGAATTACATTTAAGAATAGACATTCTTGGGAAGTCATCAGCGAGGGAGAAAAACCATGAGAGACTTTAACTATAGGAAACAAATGAGAGTTACTAGACGTGGGGTAGGGGGAAATGGGGTAATTGGGTGATGGATCTAAAGGAAGGTATAATGTGATGAGCACTGGGTATTATATGCAACTGATAAATTATCAAACATTACATCTAAAACTAATGATGTACTATATATTGGTGAATTGAATTTAAAATTTAAAAAATATTAAAAAAAGAATAGGCATTCTGTGGTAGTAAGACTCTAGGTCAATATTATATAACAAATATATATAAGATTAAAGAGACAAATTGCCTAAATTAGATTCTCTGAAAAGTCTTTTCTAAATAGAATACATCATTTTCAATATTCTATGTCCTAAGGACAGGTTCACATAAAGTAATTTGATAAATATTGCTTTTGGGATTTTAACAACTCTATTTTCAGTTTTTTTTTTTAATTTTTTTTTTTTATTTATTTATAATAGTCACAGAGAGAGAGAGAGGCAGAGACGCAGGCAGAGGGAGAAGCAGGCTCCATGCACCGGGAGCCTGACGTGGGATTCGATCTCGGGTCTCCAGGATCGTGCCCTGGGCCAAAGGCAGGCGCCAAACCACTGCGCCACCCAGGGATCCCGTCTATTTTCAGTTTTAATGAAATTTTGAAGTTTTGACATAAACTTAGGCAGACCATAGAACTAGTCTTTCTCCAGAATAAATTAAAATCTAGAATTATATATTTTATTATTATGTGAGACTGCCATTCTTAAATTTTAAAATTTGAGTATTTCATTAAGTGGGTTTTAGACTTTAGGGACTTATAAATTTGGAGTGTCTGTAGAGTTTGTAAATGTGTGTACCATGTTTTTTTCAGTTTGCTGTCACTGATGAAACTGTGTAAGATGGCACTAGGTTTTTATACCTACCAGTCTCCCATAGATATGCAGGATGGGCCTAAAGGCAGCCTCTCTGACTTTAGGAAAGGGCTACTCAGGTGGTTCTATTTGTTGTTAATGATGAGCCTATTCAATTCAACGTGGAATTGCTGTGTTCATTGTATTAGGCTCTATGAGTGATGCAAAGATGGGGCTTAGCTCCTGTTCTTGAGTGGCCCAAACTAGTGGCAAGGTGGAGCCTTCATAGGGCACTCTACCATTAGGCTGGTGGTTATACAAACCGTTAATAATAAATCAAACCCAAGTACTATAACAATATATGGTTGAGAGAGTTCATTTCTGATTGAGGGGGATATTGAGAAGTGTTTTAAGAGATGGAATTTGAACTGGATTTAAAGGATATGCAAGTCCTTCACTTTGATGTATGGGAAGGAATATCATTAGCAGGAGTAAAAGCTTTGGAACCCTCTAGGCCAAGCTAAGAACAGTCACCCAAACTCTTTTCTCTGTTAATATTGGGTGTGTCACTCCACCTTTCCCTCAGTTTTCTCACTTGCAAAAAGAGGACACATTATTTGCTTCATACAGGTTTTCCCCCCCTCTGAGGGAGAGGGAGAGAGAGAGAGCAAGAGAGAGAGAGCACACACCTGAGTGCGGTGAGGGGTAGAGGGAGAGAGAATCCTAAGTAGGCTGGCTCCACCTCTAGTACATGACTGGACATGGGGTTCCATCTCAACCCTGAGATCATGACCTGAGCTGAAACCGAGAGTCAGTTGCTTAACTGACTGAGCTACCCAGGTGCCCCTGCTTTATTGGATTTTTGTGAGTATTATATGAGAATCTAAAATAAATGCCTAATGTAGTACCCAGAATGTTATAGGTACTTGATAAACTGCATAAGCCCACACAGACCACACATACACACAAACACTCTGGAAATAATGTGCCATGTGAATATAGATTGTCACATTTTCAGTATTTTACTGGAGAATTGCTAATTGATAGTAGAATTAAGTGAATTTTATTTAATTATTAGTTATTTTTCCTTACCTTTTAAGTGATCCTTATGTGGTTTGCCTTTCTTCCTTTGCTATTCATAAAAGAGATCCCAGATTTTCCTGGAAATTAAAGTTTCCCAGGAAAAGAGAGTTCCGAGGTGAATATATGGAAACCGTACTTTTACATATTTGGAGGCTTGTTTCCTAGGTAATAAAAAGCAGAAAGCAAAATCTATTCTTTTAATAACAATTTACTCTTTTATGTGGGAGACAAATATTGTTATTACTGAGAGAACCAAACAACCATTGACCTGCGAATGATGGTTACCTAATAGTCTGCAGAGTGGGCGATGAGTCTACTGGAAAGCAGCCCAAGGTGGAATAAATGATGAAATAAAATGAGAATTCTTTCTTCTCTGAGTCCTCATCTGTGGACTGAAGGAGCCTTGCCTTTTACATTAAATGAGGACATCACAGAGGATGTCTGTGGGGAGATGAAGAGGTTTTGTTCGCTGAGTGGACCTAGTCAGAGGAGGGCCGTGGAGCACTGCCTCATCTATTTGAATGACTAGAAATGTGGCATGGTGCCCAGAAATTAGGTCAGAGCCCTTGGATGTGGAGGAGAGGTTTTTTCAAGATTTTTTTTTTCTGGTGTTATAGTCTGACTCACGGAAAACAAATCGATTCCATAGGAATTTGCCCCTGAGTCTAGGTTTTTAGTTGAGGAATCAATTCAGAGAAAAAAATTGCCTATTTATTCTGTCTTTAAAAACAATTTACCTTCAGTAATATTGGGTAACATGTAGGTTACTTGTATTCCATTCCATTATCTCTGTTTAAAAACACTACTACTATTCTGTATAACTTCTAAGAAATATATAATTTGTGGACCTCTTCCAAAGAATTCTTTTCGACAAGATGGAAATTGGGAATAATTATATTAAACATAATATATCCTAAGAATGTTCTATTAAGAATTCCTCTTTGAACATAATTATATATATTAATATTATTCAAATAAATGTTATTGTCATTTAATTAATACTAATAGTATTATTAACTTCTATTTAATCATAATTACATTAACGATCCCTCTCATTAAAGAGTATTTTAAGTGGCATATACTTAACAGTATTTCACTTGGGGGAGATGTTGAGATACTAACTATAATGTTTAATGGAGAAATTTTTAAACATGAAATTTGTAAATTAGGAATTATCTGTATTGTTTTAAAAGTACTTAAACTGAATATGGAGTTTTCTTCAATAGTTGACATTGTGAGATTTTAAGTTTGTTATTATTGAGGGCTTTACATGAATGATTTAGTGAAAAAAAGGTTTTTAAAATGTAAACATTAGATAAAGAAGTATTACAATAGTCTTGGTGGAAATACCAACAGTTTGCTTTTAAACATGAATCTTGATTCATGTTGATTTTAGGACATAGTTTTTTTTTAAGATAATATGGAATCTAAAAAAAAAAATCTCAAAAAATTTCTAAAAATTTATTCAAAATGAAAATAAGAAGTCTGTTATAGAATACTCTGATTCCAGGGTCATTGAAAACATTTTTTATTGGTTACAGAATGAGAGTTTTTTTTTTTTTTTTGATGATGATGCTCTGAGTATTTACATATTGTGGGGGTTTTTTTGAGGTGGATCTGCTGTAAAAAATGCCAGTTTCTCCAAAAAGTAAAAGCTATTGTTTAATTTCTCCTAGTTCAAACACGGAAATTTTAGAGAACTCTGATAGATAAGTAACTACCTATTTCCTGTGAGATATATCAAATTCTTTTTAAAAAATTGTATTAATTTAAAAATGATATATAGAATGGAAGAATTTGTGGGACATGAATGAACATGCTAAGTATACATTTCTTTTTACAATGAAAGAAATACTGCTTCCATAGAGAGATAACTGGGGAAAAAAGTTTGAACCATTTTGGAATGTCGTACAGAAGGTGTGTTGAATGATTCTACTTAGTAGACAGATATTCCATAATTTCATGTGAACATTTTTTTTAGCTGTCAAGTATATATTCTATGATTGTGTTTTCGAATATAGTCTATAGAACATAATAACTTACTTTATTTGATAATGACCATAAGAAACTATTTTTATTACAGGGGCAAGCAGAGGGAAAACTAAATTTCAAAATGGCATTTGATCCAATTTATATATCCCTTATAATATTTTGAGGGCTACATTTAAATATGTACATTTATGCACTTTATAAATATGCCAGGGAATTTTTTTTTATTATTTATGATAGTCACAGAGAGAGAGAGAGAGAGAGGCAGAGACACAGGCAGAGGGAGAAGCAGGCTCCATGCACCGGGAGCCCGACGTGGGATCGCGCCCTGGGCCAAAGGCAGGCGCCAAACTGCTGCGCCACCCAGGGATCCCTGCCAGGGAATTTTTAAAAATTCATTAATTCAAAGCATATATGAGGCCCTTGAGGTAGCATTATGAAGAAAAATAGATTTTAAAAAATGCCTGCTCTTGGGGATATTACCTTTAAATTGAGGGAAATGGATAATAAACAACATAATAGATATTTAATCATGTAGTCTGGGTTAAAATCTGTTAAAGCAGGAACACAGGCAGAGTACAAGGGATCAGGAGTAAGGTAGTACAAGAAAACAATAAAAAAATGTTTTCTTAGGTTGGTCACTTGTTTGACAAAATAAATAAGATACAGCAGTTCAAAATCTAGTGGTAGTAATGGTGCTGGTATGTGAGGCAAAACATGATATATAATGCAAAAGAGAAACAATCTTTAAGTTCTTTTCTATGATTTTGTGATTTCAATCTAATTATGAACATTAATCATTCCTTTACTGGATACTTTCTACATTCCAGGCCCTATAATTGAACACAGTAAGTGGTTATAGCCTCCTTCTCAAATTGTATATCAGATTATTCCTTATGCCCGCTGTGTGCATTTTGGAGGTAAATTTGTGATAAATTTCATATACACATAAAGACTTAGATGTAGCTATATTCATTGCCTTAGTGTTTGCAAAGGTGGAAAACTGGAAACAGACCAAATAAATGTCCATCAATGAAGGAATGGATAGGTCAATTATGGCCATATTGGAAATTGTGGAGCAGTTAAAATATTGAGCTAAGATTACTATATGTTGTTGTAGAACACACTTAAGATACACTGTTAAGTTTTGAAGAAAATAGGTTTCAAGACAATGCATCTAGGAAGATGATAATATTAAACAAATTCAAACAAAATAACTGTATTTTGGTTTGTATGGTAGATCACTTTCTATTTCCCAACTCTTCCCTTTGCCTCTCTACTGGAATTGCACCTTAACATCATTTTTATATGAAATGCTGACCTTATCATACACTAAATTGCTATGATTATTTTTGTCTGTATATCCCTGCCCATCATCTTCCTGGACATAATGTGTTGATTAATGGAATGCTAGAGGGCAGGATGTGAGCAGAAGCTTTAAATGTACTTGTCTGGTTTCACCTGATCTCTTACACATCTGCTGTCTGCCTCAAGGATCTAAACTGATCCAGAGCTTGGAGCAGAGTTGCTCTAGCTGCCCCATAACTCCTTGGCCAATAAAAATAAATGTTCTAAGGGGTGACTTGATGGTGCAGTTGGTTAAGCTTCTGGAACTCTTGGTTTTGGCTCAGGTCCTGATCTCAGGGTTGTGAAATTGAGCCCCACGTCTGGCTCCAATCTCAGCATTTTGTCTATTTAAGACTTTCTTCCATCTCCCTCTGCTCCTCCTCCAGAGTGCTCTGTCTCGAAAATAAATAAATAAACCTTTAAAAAAATATTCTGAGTCATTGATTTTTGAGGTTGGTTGTTATACAACATTATTGCTACAATAGCTGATCCATATAATAATACATTTGTGTGTGAGTCCATAGAAAAGATCAGGAACAGTAGCCACCAGACTATTAATTTTTATCTCTAAGAATTCAGATTAAATGTAAAGAGGGAATTAAAATTATTTTTTATACTCTTGAATTTATTTTAATTTTTTAACTTAAGTTGTGAGTAGGTGACATACTTTTATGTTTCACATATCAAAACATTACAAATATACACTAAGAAAATCAGCTTCCACTCTCTTCTCCCTCCACTCCATTTCTGCCACCTATAGATAATAAATTAGTATCTTGTTAATCTATTCAAAGCCCTTAATGACAATAAAAGAAAAAACAAATTTATGTTATTAT
This sequence comes from Nyctereutes procyonoides, assembly GCF_905146905.1. Taxonomy (NCBI): domain Eukaryota; kingdom Metazoa; phylum Chordata; class Mammalia; order Carnivora; family Canidae; genus Nyctereutes; species Nyctereutes procyonoides. The sequence goes on from NW_026575120.1 coordinate 1,227,602, forward strand.
TTTCCCCCTTTAGTACCTATGTTTTGTTCTTGGCATTGCTTTTTTTCTTGCATTTGTATGTCATAGAGATCTTCTCATTGCAGTATGTACTTTCTTCTTTCTTCTTCTTCTATTTTTTACAATGGCATAATATTCTACAGTGTGGAAATAAGTTTTTTCAACCAGTCCAATATTTGCTAGGCACTTGCATTGTTGCTAGACCTTTTCTGCTACAAACAGAAAACCCAAAATGAAAAGTCTTGTATCATTCTCTAAGTGTAGAACCATCTGCAAATATAGTTTCATCTTTTCCTTTCCAGTTTTTATGCATCAAATGTTTTCTCTTGTGTAAATATGTAGCTGAATATGTTTAATACAAGTCTAAGTAGCAGTGTTAAGAGAGGCCATCTTTTTCTTGTTCTTTCAGCATTTCCTCATTAGGAAAGATGCTGGTATTTGGTCTGGGATGATCTATAGTCATGTTGTATCAGTTGGGTTCTTTGCAATAGATAAAGGAAGATTGTTTCTCTACTCACACACTTCTGACACCAAATGTGTGGGGTTTTCACTCCAAGCAATTCCCCAATTCTCTGCAGAAACCAACTGGATATCCTACAGTTTAATTCAATTCTGACATTAACTGCCTGGAGTTAAGGCAGATCCCTCAAGTTAAGGGCTCAGTCCCACAAGACTGCCTCAAACTCCAGATGCCAATTTTAAGTATTGGGTTCCTAGGTTACCTACTTCTGTCCAACTTGACTACAAATTGGGGGCTCCCATGACTTCCTCTTCAGGTTCAATAATTTGCTATAACAGCTTATGGAACTCAGGGAAATACTTATTATTACCAGTTTATTATACAGAATATAAAGGACACAAATGAATAGTCAAATGGAGAAGTACACAAAGAGGTCTGATGGGTTACAAGTGTAGGAACTTCTGTCTCTGTGGAATTTGGGATATGTGATCTTCTGGGCTTGTAGGGATTTGCAGCAAATTGGGAGCTCTCTGAACCTCCCTATTTAGGATTTTTATGAAAGTTCCATTACATAGGTATGATTTATTAAATCCACTGACCATTAGGATTAACTCAATCCCCAGCCCCTCTCTCCTCCTTGGAGTTGGGGAACAGGGCTGAAGCTTTCAACCTTCTAATCCCATGATTAGTTCCTCTGGTCACCAGCCCCCCCTTCTAGGAATCATCTCATTTGCTTGAACTCAGGTATGGCCTTGAAAAGGGCTTATTATGAATAACAGAAGATGCTCCTCTAGCCCCTCCAACTCAGGAGATTACGAGGGCTTTATCCCCAGGAACTGGGGATAAAGAATAAACTTATATTTCTTATTATATCACAACATCACAACCGTACAACCAAACTAAGTAATTAATGAGAGTTTAATGAAGAGAAGTCTTTTATAAAATGGTGGACAGTATTAAGGCTACTGAAAAGGGATGGTAACGTTTATAGAACTAACAGTAGTGAGGTGGCATGTCCCTCCTTAGGACCAAAGGGGAAGTAAGAAATGGAGGTTCTGGGAAGAGAGAGAGCTGTGGGCAAGAGCCTCCCAAGAGAAGCTGTTCGATTAAGACAATGTGTTAGATTTCTTAATATTGAGTCATCCCTCCCTGCCTAAATCTAACTTTATGCCTAATGTTTTACCTTTTATTTAAACTTCATAAAAATTAAATAATAAAATACATATGCTAATGTGTCTGCTTTGTCTGTTTAATATTTTGAGATTCATCCATTTGTGTGTAGATATGTATAGATGTGTATTTTATTCTGTGAATATTCTATCCATTCTACTGTTGAATATTTGGTTATTCCAATTTGGGCCATTAAAAATATTGCTCTTGGGCAGCCCCGGTGGCACAGCAGTTTAGCACCGCCTTCAGCCCAGGGTGTGATCCTGGGGACCTGGGATTAAGTCCCATGTTGGGCTCCCTCCATGGAGCCTGCTTCCCCCCCTGCCGGTGTCTCTGCCTCTCTCTCTCTCTGTGTGTCTCTAATGAATAAATAAATAAAATCTTTTAAAAAAATTGATGTTGAACATGCTTGTGAATGTCTCTTAATGTACATATGTACACATTTCTATTTACCTAAGTATAAAATTGCTGGGCTGTTAGGAACGCTTATTTTAAGCCTTACTAGATACTGCTAGGCAGTTTTCCAAAGTAATTGTACCGCTTTACACTCCCAGCAGCAATATAGTAGATCCCCAATTGCACCGTATTCTTGCTAACTCCTTAATTTTAGCCAGTCTAGTGGGTTTTGAGTGGTATCTCAGTGTGGTTTTATTTTAATTTCCCTTCTGTCTAATGAGGACAGATACCTTCTTTTTTGAAGTGCTATTCAAGTTAGCTAATTTTTCTACTGAATTTTTTTTCTAATTTATTTTTATGAGTTCTTTATATATTCTGGAGATGAGTCCTTTGTCATATTTGATTATATTGTCTCACATGTGAGTTTGTCTCTTTATATTATTAGGATTCCTTTTGGCAAATAAAAAGTCTTAATTTTTATGTGGGATGGTTAGTTAATGTTTTCCCATATGGCTACTGCCTTTTTTCCTATTTACAGATTTCACTTGTCTAAAGTTCCTGAAGATAAGAATTATCTGTTTTATTTTTTATTTTTTAGACTTATTTTTTTAAAGATTTTATTTATTTATTAATGAGAGACATGGAGAGAGAGACAGAGACATAGGCAGAGGGAGAAGCAGGCTCCGTGCAGGGAGACTGACATGGGACTAGATCCCAGGATCCCAGGATAACAACCTGAGGCAAAGGCAGATGCTCAACCACTGAGCCACCCAGATGCCCCTCTGTTTTCATTTAAAACTGCCTTGTCCAGTACCGTAGTGACTATTTAAATTTAAATGCAAGTTAATTAAAATTAGATGATATTAAATAAAAGATTCAGTCTTTCCACTGCTCTAATCACAATTCAAGTATTTAGTAGCCAGAGGTGGTTCAATGGCTACCCTATTGGATACAGCAAATATAGAATATTTCCAGTGTCCCAGGCATTTCTATTGGCCTGTGCCATGCAGAATAATGGGAAGATGAAGGCCATATTCCTAAAGGAACTAGAACTCCTTATATTTGATTTTTAGCAATGAGAATTAATCATGTTATTTTTGTAACTAAAATAAGAAAGGAAATAGTAAATATTATTATTTATAATAGTAAATTAGTTTCATGAGCTTTGTTTTGAAAAGAAGCAGGTATGATCGTAGGTATATTGTAATCTGATACCTAGCCAAATTTCTAAGATCATTTGTACTATAAACTAACAGGAACACAAATTTGGTATTTTTAAAAAAAATTTTATTTGTTCATTCATGAGAGACACACAGGCAGAGGTAGAAGCAATCTCCATGCAGGGAGCCTGACATGAGACTCTCCCAGGTCTCCAGGATCACGCCCTGGGGAGAAGGAGGTGCTAAACCGCTGAGCCACTGGGGCTGCCCTGGTATTTGCTTGATAATGATACAGCCTTTCCCCAAAAGAGAATCCTGTTGTCATGTAGAGGTGTTTAACAAACTTCCTTCAACCGTTCTGATTTGTTTGGAGACCACTCTAAATTGTTCCACTTTACAAAGCTCCTTAATTTAAAAATCTTTACTCCTCTCTTTAACATATTTTCATCTTTAGTACATTAAAAATTTTTTTGTTTTGTTTTTCTAAAATGTAGCTCATACCTTTCTTTCATCATAAAGTTCGTGGTTGTCTAGAGGATTACCTTATGGTTTGTTTTTTTTTGAAATATTTTATTGATTTATTCATGAGAGGCACAGAGAGAGTCAGAGACACAAGCAGAGGGAAAAGCAGGCTTCCCAGGAGGGAGCCCGATGCAGGACTCAATCCCAGGACCCTGGAATCACAACCTGAGCCGAAGATAGATGCTCAACCACTGAGCCACCCAGGTTCCTCATGATATGGTTTTGAAGCAAAAGTTCACAAATATTTTCCTTGCTTCAATTTTAAATTGATAAAATTTATAAGTCGGATTTTAAGTAATTTATGTGATTTTTCAGTGTGGAACCCAGATAGAAATCCAATGATTAATTACTGCCTCCTACTTGATGAATTCCTTCACAGATCAAAGGGTAACTTGTTAGCTACTTGAAAATACAAATTGGTTAAAGCCCATGTAGTCCTGGATTGTTCTGATTTCCAAAGTTACCTGTCAAACTTTGAACTAGAGAAAAGTGACAAGTTGGAAGGACTAAACAAAAATTACCTTCCTAAAGGGTCCACTGACAATAATACATTCATTCACAGCTAGCCTGTGTGTGGATGTTTTACACCAAAGATAACAATGCAGCTTTCATGATGGTTTTGCAGCATATTTGTATTTTGGTAACTTAAATTTTTTAAAGATTTATTTATTTATTTGAGAGAGAGAGAGCACAATATTGCACGAACATGTGTGTGTAGTGGGTGGAGAGAAACAGAGGGGGAGGGAGAGGAAGAGAGACTCTGAAGCAGACTCAGTGCTCAGCATGGAGCAGTCTCAGGGCTCAATCTCCCAACCCCGAGATCATTACCTGAGCCAAAACCAAGAGTTGATCGCTTAACCAACTGTACCACCCAGGCACCTCGATAATTTAATTTTTCTAAACACAAAGCAGTCTACATTTTCTCAAATAAAACAGATGAATATTGAAATCTGACAAGTTCTCTGTAGTACATACTTCCAGAGCATATTGTATGCTCTTCCAGCACTTTTCACAGTTGTAATGATTTCATTATTTTGAAATCATTTGTCTAATATCTGTCTTTCCAGCTATACTATCAGCTGCTGAGGAAAGGGCTGTGTCTTTTTGTCTAAAATTATCTCCACTTCAAAAATAAAATAAAATTATCTCCACTTCTTAAGACCGTTATCAAGTCCTCTATGTATACCAAGGCTATGGGACACTTAGAATTTAAAACTGTTGGGACACCTGGGTGGCTCAGTTGGTTAAGAATCAGATTCTTGGTTTCAGCTCAGGTCATGACCTTGGGGTCCTGGGATCAACCCTGTGGGGCCCCTCATCTGGAGCCGCATGTTGAGCCCCATGTTCAGTGGGGAATCTGCTTGAGGCTTTCGCTGTGCCTCACCCTCTCCTGTGTGTACACCCGAGCTCTCTCTCTCTCATATAAATAAATAAATGTTTTTAAAAAGTAAAACTGCAAATAAGCACTCCAGTGTTTGTAGGTTTTTTTGGATTCTTATTCCAAGGCTGATTTTTCAAAAGCTTGTTCAATAGGATTTCTAATAATTGGTAAATAAATCTACTTTCCCCCATAGTATTCTGCTTTCTGTTGTCTTTTTCTCTCTACTCTTACACAGACATTACTTTGTCTCTTCTACTAGGTTGATTATCTTTAGGGCCAAGACTTAGTATTTCCAGTAGGGACTCAATTTTTCCTGATTGAATGATTCACTGCTTGGTTGAACATATAAAAAATTACCAATCCATTATTAACAGAAATGTCCTTATTAAGTGAGCTTCTACCAAGGAAATAATTCTTAAGTAAAAGTTACATTTTTATTAAAGTATATTCACTCTAGTCCTCTTGGGGGAAAAGAGAAATTATGAAATATTTAATGTATTATAAAAATCTGAGTTATTTCTAAATAAAATTAGCCAGAACTCAATATTTGAATAAGTGCTACTACCCCCCATCTAAACACTGTTCTTAAAAATAAACTGTTCTTAAAGTTAAGCCTAAGTGCACCTATTGGGAATGCCTCAAATTTTGAGAATTAACGTTGATGAGTAGCTTCAGTAAAATCATCTTGTTTTGATTGAACAAGATTGATAGTGTCATGAGGATAGTAATCAGGCTCTGAAGGGATTTTGAGAGAAGATTTCTAAAATATATTTGTAGTGATGATAGTTCAGTGAAATAAGTATTTTTGGTGGAATACTTGAAAGCTAGACTGTTAGATTCTATAGTTTTTACTAATAAAGTCTCATTATAGTATGAGTATAAAATATTTGTATAATACTTCAGAATTTATAAAATGTAATTTCATGTTGCATCTCATGTCATCTTTGAAACCAGAAGCTGTTTGGAATCTACTTTGTTTTACAGAATAGGAAACTGAAATACAAAAGCATTAAGTGGTTATTCAGGACCTAGTAGTTTGTCAGTCTTCAGATTTTACAGTCCAGTCTCTTGAGGGAAGGTAGGACTCTGATCTTCATGTTTGCCTCAGTGTCTTTTCCATATGAACAACATGGGTAAGGATGGTTTGGTTTCCTACATATATGGGTATAAGCACCATAAAGCAGTGTCTCTACACTTTCAAGATGATGGAATCAAATGTAGCTAGAATAAAGAAATGCAAGCTGATTCAAGCTGGTTAAAAAATTCTCAAAGATATTTGAAAATACTTCTTTCAATGTAACTTCTTTACTTAGTAGTGTGAGTATTTTAGCCACTGAATTATGGATTTTTTTATTAGGGTTTATCATTGCAGGAGTGAAAAGTAAAGATTGCTTATGTAAAAGTTGACTTAAAACTCTATTCTCTTCCTTAGTCTCTCCCATGTACAGGCATGTATCTTATATAAAAAATACAAGATAATTATTAAATTCAGCATTTTTTTCTTCTCTTCCCATTCCTAAGATTTTACTCTTGAATCCTTCATTTATTGAGAGCTTGCTGGGAGGTTCAGAATGGAGAGTTTTTATTTCAAAAGATGAACTTCAAATACAATCTTCCAGCAGTATTTTATCATGCAACAGGCTTTCTTTTACTAAGTACATGACTTGAGAAAAATATTTGAAAGAGATGATACATCCAGGGTCATTTAAGAGCTTCCAAATGACCCTAGGAGGCAGCTTGTGGCCTCTGTATTACCAAAAGAAATAAACTTGTCTAAAAAACCCCAACTTGTTGTTATCTAAGACATTGACAAGTATCTGACCTTGATGTTCCCAGTAAATTGTGATAGTAAACATATGAACAATTACTTTTCTTTTTTAAAAATTTTTTTTTTAATTTATTTATGATAGTCACACAGTGAGAGAGGGAGAGAGAGAGGCAGAGACACAGGCAGAGAGAGAAGCAGGCTCCATGCACCGGGAGCCCGATGTGGGACTCGATCCCAGGTCTCCAGGATCGCGCCCTGGGCCAAAGGCAGGCACTAAACCGTTGCGCCACCCAGGGATCCCATGAACAATTACTTTTCTTTGTTTTCTTTCTCTATTGCCCAAACTTAAGGCAACATTAAGATTATAATTTTTTTATTTTGACCTTCTCAATGCTATCAAAAATGAAAATGGTTAGAATTCCTTTCACATGTTGATGCACTAATATATTCATTATTTTTTTTATTTAAGCAGTAATAGAAGTAGTGAACATTTTAGAATTCTAATATCTTTAATACTCTGGGTCTCTAGAAGGATGGATTCTAGAAGAGAAATATATTACCTAGTTGTAATATGCCTAATTTACTGTAAAGCTTGGAATCAATTGTAAAAGAAATGAGAAATATTTAATTTAATTTGGGTAAAATATGGAATAAAGTAGTAAATAGAATCAATACTAATATTCAGGGTGTGACTAAGCAGAAGTTATAGAAGTTCTTTCATAACTTCAAGATTTATATTTACCATCTCATTGCCAATTAATTATTTAATTAATTAAGCAAATAATACCTCACCATTTGCCAGGCCTTGTTCCAGGTACTTGATATTTGTAGGTTAATAAAACAGATGAGCAAAATAGACAACGAGTCCTGCCCACCAGCCACCTATATATAATGCATAGGATCATTTTATACAAGTTCATAATGTGGATAAAATGCATGTGCACATTTAATAGATTTAATAACACAGTAAACAATGCTAATGGGGAAAAAACAATGCTAATGGGGCATCTAAAAGCTAAAGAACCATTGGAAACACATTATATTAAGTCACATGTTGGAGAACCATTTATTCATTATGCAAAAAATACTTCACACACACACTCAGCATGGAAATGCTAAATGAAAACATATTCTTTACTGATCTTAGTGGTTGTAATAATCATGGAGTTGTAAATCCTAAAAATGCAATAACTTGATACAGAAGGTGGATGGGAAAAGCTCAATTACTGATGTCTAAACAGCATTAATCCATGCTACTGTTGCAATAATCCTCAATAATGCAGTGCAGTTTTTTTCTTGATGAGGTAGACTTGTTGAGCCATAGAGGATCAGTGTGGCTTGTAGCAAGTGCACACTCCATTTGGGTCAAGCAAGATGTCCTTGTTGGGACATTTTCATCTATTGATAGGAGACTGCAAAAGAAGTGATTCCCTCCACCCGTTACCCCCCAGTGCTTGTCACACTGTGTCTCAAGAATAGAATATCTCTGGAAAAATACCAACATTTTCTTGAAGTATAAAACCGTAATTTTATTAAACAACTTATATATCTTACACTGATTTTTAGAGCATTCTTGTAGATTTTTATTTATTATAAATTATACATACATTTTTATCCATATTTATTAAATGACTTATTTATTTGTTATACTTTTTTACATTTAGAAATATGTGGACTAAAAGTAAAATGTTTTAGATGATTTTAAGAACATATACAAGAAATTTACAAATCTTATTTCTATGTTGATGACTAAAGAGAATCAATGATCTATTTGTTTTTAAACATATTGAGACAATTTATAAGAGATAGAGTCATTCCAGCAATTCACCCAACTTAAGCATTTTAATAATAATAAAAAAAAGATTTTCTGTTCTTGTTGCTTTTGTCCCAGAATTGGGGGGGGGGGCGGTTGAAGGGAGAAGCAAACTATAGAGTACGCTTTTAAAAACAGACAAAATGATATTTTCCTTTAGAATGAGCAAGGCAAGTTTCATTGAAAGAAACACATCTCAGGTAAAGCTAGTTTTACTTTTATGCTTCATCTTCTTAAAACTGACTGTAGAGAGGCTCATTGTGTGCCCTACACTTTTTGTTCTGGGCACCTGAGTAGTGCACAATGTATCACTTATCAGTAGAACAAAAGACTCCTTCATCAGGCGAGCGCCAGGGAACATGACAGCTGCAGGCTCAGAGCTTCTGTAGGCTGCTACTTTGCTGGGAAGGAACAGGAAATAGACTATTCATGTGGACTTTCATGTCTAACCCTATTTAATTTGACTCAAGTAAGATTAGCCTCTTTCAAAACATATCCATCCATGTTGAATGGTAATCCTAGATGTTTGTTTCTTATGAGAGACTTGGTTCAGAAAATGTAGAAAATAAATTGTATCATGTAGCTTTTACAGAAGAAACTATAACGATTTTACTTAGCCAAAGAGTACTGCCCTATATTTTGAACAGCCTACATTTTGGAATAATATCTTTTTATTAAAAATTACAATATAAAAATAATAGGTTTTTTTTTTCTGACTGCAAGACCAAAGAAAATCAGGAAGGTTTTGTGCTATTGATAGTGTAAGTAAATATTTAAAAATTTTTCATTTTGTTTCATTGTAGTTTAATTCTAAATATTGATCTTGTTATTGAGTATATTCCTTTATCTTTATGAAAATATATTTATTCTTGTAGCTCTCTAAGATTATACTCATATTCCTGCTAAACCAAACAAGAATTCTGTTTGGAGGGTTGCTATACTATAGAACCCTAAACTCTTGAGCCATTATAAGAGAAAGAACTTTCTTTAAGCTCAAAGATTTCTTAGCCTCTATGTAGGTCACCCCATGTGAGAATAATTTAATGCAGAATATTTCATGCATAAGAAGTCAGCACTGATCATGTTTTCTTTCATTTTATGTGTCCCTGACATAAATATTTGAGTAATCATGAATTAGAATAGATATAATGATATTTATGCCACCATATACTCTACGTCAAGACTAAAAACAGAATAATGTTAGATATTTGCAATAGGATTAATTGTAGAACCTTATTGAGAACTCTGGAGGAAAGAAAGTCTATATTAAAAAATTAATAGAATGAAAACATTTTACCAAACACCTAATTTATAGCCTGATTCTTAGTGATGTAGTAAAGATATATCATATAGAGGTTCTTGTTTCAATAGTTAAGAATTGCTTCTATCAGTTTTTGCCAGTAATTGAGTCTATAAAGCTTGAATATAATTTTCTTCCTTCCAAGAATTATCTCTTGATCATCTATAATATTTATGACACTGAGAATAACTATAAATAAAACAACATGATGTATTTTAGGTAGTTTGTTCATAAACACTAGAATATTTGTATTAGTCACTTAAATAACTGAGTGATTAAAATTAATTTTATCACAGTATAATTACAAACTTATGCTTTGTACAGATCTAACCTGCCATTTAGTGTTTTCTGCATCAGGTCAGAACATTGGTCCAACGTTCAATAAAGAGTATCTGAAATTTGTATTTGGTATGTTGCTTTTGTTCTAATTTGACACCAGATTATATATGCATATCTATATATCCATATCTTTATCTATATCTGTATCTATATCTATTATCCAATCTATTAATCTAGATATAGATTACATGCATCTACATACTAAATAAAAATGTATATATTTCTGTATTTAGATAGAGATATATATAGATACACCCTGGTCCATATACAATGGGCCTGATAAAAATTATAGAATTTCAAGAAAACAATATAATTCTCTCTTTAAAAATATTCCTTTTTTCAGGGCACCTGGGTGGCTCAGTTGATTAAGTGTCTGCCTTTGGCCCAGGTCGTGATCTCAGGGTCCTGAGATGGAGCCCCATATGGGCTGTCTGCTGAGTGGGGAGTCTGCTTCCCCCTCTGCCCATGCCCCTCCTGCTTCCTGCCACGCTCTCTCTCTCTTTCTCTCTCTCTCAAAAAAATAAATAAAATCTTTTAAAAATTCTTTTTCTTTACTTTTCATAAAATTCTTGTCACATTGAAGTAAAAATGTTGAAATAGTCAAAAAAGGAGTTTGAACTGAAATTTGAATTCTGAAGATTTTTTTGAAAAAAAATTTGAGATGAACTTTTGATAGTGTTATTTGAGCATTATTATGTTATGTTCTCTCCATGTTATACCCAGCTGTTACTTTCATCATCTTCTGTTTTAAAATCAGCCAATTCACCTGTCTCCCAGACTATTGTTTTCCCTGACATACACCGCTGACTGTAGAATCTACCAGGATAATTTTTTGGAGTGGTCTAAATTTTCTTGTTCTGCTCCATTCTCAGAATTTCCGACCACATGTGCTCTGATCATGGTACAGTTAGAACCAATATGTCTTTTTTCAGTTAACTTTTTAAATTTTATTGACCAATATTTGAGAAATTTCTGTAGTCAAATTTCTTCACTGGTGTTTCTTATTCTTTTTTTTAAAGTTATTTATTTATTTATTCATAAGAGACAGAGACAGAGAGAGAGAGAGAGAGAGGCAGAGACATAGGCAGAGGGAGAAACAGGCTCCCTGCAGGGAGCCTGACATGGGACTCCATCCCAGGTCTCCAGGATCACGCCCTGGACTGAAGGCAGCGCTAAACTGCTGAGCCACCCGGGCTGCCCTCTTATTCTCTTCACAAACATCTTTCTTCATCTCATTACCACTTCTGTAGCTGTTAGTAAAGTAGTTCATTTTGTATGGTGATATATAAATGACTCCTGTTAAGAGTTAGAGCATGTGGGGCACCTGGGTGGCTCCGTTGGTCAAGGGTCCAACTCATGGTTTTAGTTCAGGTCATGATCTCGGGGTTGTGGGATTGAGATCCACCTCAGCTCCCGGGTCAGTAGGATATCTGTTTGACAATTCTCTCTCTCCCTGTCCCTCTGCCCCCTCGGTGCTTGTTCTCTCTCCTTCTCAAATAAATAAATCTTTTAAAAATAAGGGTAGGGTTATGTATTGGTACCTGATATGTTTGATCATTCTGTATGTTCCAATAAATGCTTGCTGAATTAATACTCAGAGGATATCCCTGATCATTAGAAAAAAAAAATATTCTTTTTTTTTTTTTTTTTTTTTAGTTCCTGGAAGCTCATTTATTTTCATTATTCTTCCAGGGAAAACAATTTTTGTAAATTGCATAGCTGTTGGAAAAATGGTAATATTAGTGTAGTAATAAAATAAGCTATTGGAAAATTAGCTTCCTTTATTGTCTTCTCTTCCCTGCCTTTCCTGGGGCTGTTGGTCTTCTATACAGTTCTACCTCTATATTCCTTGTTTTTTTTTTTTTACTTTTATTGCAGGAGTGTATTCATCTTCTTTAACCCGTGCATCAGCACTGCAGCCATCCTCTGTATCTGCATGTCTCCTCAGCCGAGATCTTGGGAAACTTTCCTGTTTCAGTGTGCATTAGGTGTATGTATGTGCTTGAACAAATACACTACTGATGAAAATCACAGCCTCTGCCCCCTCCCCACTACTCAAGATAGTTAAAAATCATGGTTTACATACTCTGTGCAATTTCATGTTCTCACATGGCTTTAACTGCTATCTCTCTCTAAACCAAAGAACCCCAATTTATTACTTATACTGAGATATTTATCTTCCATTTCCAATTTATATCGTATGTGAAGGTGCATGTGTGCATTCATGTCACCAGGCTTCTGAGATGAACCTTAGTGTCCCTTGTATTCTCTTCTTCGTGCCTCTTACCCATTTCATGCCTCATTTGCATTGAGGAGTGTATTTCTACCATAACTGTACTCTCCTTGATTCTCATCTATTCTTTCTTGACTGGATGGTTCTATTTGCTCCCCTCCTATTCTGATGGGCATTTCTATCACTTCCCAGTTACCTTACTTCTTCATGTTGCTATTAGAACTATTTTTTGGCAATCACACTTCTGCCTTTAAAAGTTGGTAAGTTGTCAGTATCTAAGCAAACCAACCAACAAACCTTAACGTGGCACATAAAATCTGATACAAAGTGGCCCACATGCACCTCAACACACTCCCTTCTCTGCTTGCCACACATTATTACTCCAGAAAAAAAATATGCATGGAGCCTGGCACATAGTAGACACTCCATGAATGATTGTTCATGAATAAGACTCGGTTTAGGTACCAAAAGCAATTTAAAAATAAACTAAAAATAGACAAATAGAAATGTGTGCATTCTGTAGTGATGTAAGCAATGGTCTAATTCATTGGTTCATAGACTCCAGCATCAGAATTACAGAGTGGGCTTGTTAAAACCTGAATCGCTGGGGTGGACCTCAAGTGTCTGATTCAGCACATCTGGAATGGGGTCCAAGAAAAGGTCCCATGATGGTGATGCCTCTGGTCCAGGGGCCACACTTTAAGATCTGCTGGTGTAGTTAATACCATTTAAATTGTCAACTAAACTGAAAGTCATTAGTTTTGCTGTTATTGTTGTTGTTGTTCTCCATCTAATTAAAGGGCCTACTCTTGTTCATGGCACTTGTGTACCATCTACATGATTTCTATTGTATCTTGAAGTCTTCCAAACCTCCTGTGATGGTTAATTTTATATATCAACTTAGCTAGGCAGTGGTACCCAGATATTTGATCAAACACCAGTCTGGATGTCTCTGTTAAGCTCTTTTAAAAGATGATGTTACCATTTACCTCAATAAATTTTGAGTTTAGCGGGATTACCTTCCCTAATGTGGGTGAGCCTCATCCAAAGAGATGAAGGCCCTAAGAGAAAAAGACCCAGGCCCCCTGAGGAAGAGGAAATTTTTCCAGCAGTTGGCTTTGGGACTCCAGATGCAACATCACCTCTTCCCACAGTCTCCAGCCTGACAACCTACCCTGCAGATTTCAGACTTGCTAGCCCCCATAATTAAATGACTCAGTTTCTTTTTTTTTTTAATTTTTATTTATTTATGATAGTCACAGAGAGAGAGAGAGAGAGTCAGAGACACAGGCAGAGGGAGAAGCAGGCTCCATGCACCGGGAGCCCGACGTGGGATTCGATCCCGGGTCTCCAGGATCGCGCCCTGGGCCAAAGGCAGGCGCCAAACCGCTGCGCCACCCAAGGATCCCGAATGACTCAATTTCTTAAGTAAATCTCTTTCTCTAGCCCTTTCTCTCCCCCTCCCCCACCCTCTCTCTCTTTCTTTTTCTTTCTCCATATAGACTTCCTAAAGTTTCTGTTTCTCTGGAGAGCCCTAACTAATATGCTCACAATGTCCTTGTTCACCATAGGCTGCCATAGCATTGGGAATCACTTGGTAGCTACTCTTAGTCTTTTGCCAGGCCTCTGTAGAGTGACTTGATACCTTAAAGACTATTTTTTTTTTTTTTAGTATTTTGGATAGATATGATATAAGGACTAAGATTAAAAAAAAAGTACTATTCAAGTGTCAATTATACATATGGGCCTTAAAATTTCTAATCTTTGTTTAGACTAACAAATCCTACTGTTTTTTTAAATGACATCTGTTAATCAGAATACTAAGCTAATAAACAGAATATAGAAGAAGCAGTACACTTTTTAAAAAATTTCTATTTAAGAGCTAACATTTTTAATTGGTAGTTCAAGGTTAATTAGGAAGGGAGACAAAATTAATGGTCATTACAATGATTAATAAAATAGGGACAACAATTCTGAATTTGGAGTTATGACTCTAGTTTCTAATTCTTCAAGGAAGTGGAGTTGTGTCTTTTTTGCTTTTATAAATATACTGATTTCAAGTAGAAATTAAGTGCTGGAGAAACAAAATGGCAAAATAATGACAAAATGCCCCTATCTCAAGCTTCTAGGTTCATTGTAAGAAAATTATTTTCTCATTTTCTCTTAGTTGTAGGCACTTCAGTGGCTTAATTACATTTTAGCAGAAACAAAGCATCGGCAAGCATTTTGTCCAATTTCACACTAAGGAACATGACCATTATATATACATTTTTCTTTTCTCCAGCTTATATCAATAGGAATGTAAGGATTACACAAAATAATTGCATAAATGCTTACTTCCTGCCAATATAAAATGTCACTGAACACAATGGCAGGGTCTTTCTCCAAATCACTGCTGACTTTTTGGTCTGACCTATGAACGTAAATCACATAAGCTACTTAAAGTTGGAATAATGATCTCTGGAGATTAAAATGATGAAAGCCCTAAGGCTGGCCTGATGCCAAATTTTGATTTCCTGATCGACTTTTGGGGCATAGTGTGGCAAATTTTGGAAAATTGGTCTCCTTTTTTGCAACTCACCCCAATTTAGCTACTGTCATATTTAATATGTGGCAAATTTTTGGCCAGATAATGTATTCTAAGAACCATGACACTCTGGTATCGTTTTCCCATTTATTAATAATGAGGCTGTGTAGACTAGAGGGTAGGGTGCAGATTTTGAGTAGACAGAAGAATGGTCCAAATTCCAGATTTTCTTTCAGTGACCTAGGGCAAGTTAATTAGCATCTGAGTACAAATTATGAATAAAGTTGTGAGAACCTCTCAAATAGTATTATGCATATAAGAGGCCTAGTTCACTACTGGTCATTGTTCTATCACTTAGGAGAGTCATGCATTTCCACTTCAATGTCTCCTAGACATCCCCAGTTTTACACCCCAATACTAGACTCCTGATCTCCAGCCCCTGCAATGTTTTACCTCAGTTGATCTTAACTCCATCCTACAATTGCTCAGCCTCACTATTTTCATTCCCCACAGAAATGTTTGAGAAAGCTTTTAGATTTCGTTCCCCACTTGCAGCCACTTTGTTGCAAGCTATCACCATTCTGCTAGCTGACTGCAATAGCTCCTGAGTCTTCTCTGTGCATTCACTCTTCAACCACTAGAGTTACTTTTCAATAGAGCCACCATAGTGCTCTTTCAAAATGTATGACAGATCATGTCACACCTACTCATGAACCGCCAGTGGTTCTGTATTTTCCTCAGAGTAAATGCCCAAGGCTCCAAATGGTTCACATGGCTCCTTCTGCTTTGTCCCAAACTGTATCTACTGCATCAGCACTCTGTGATCTTATATCTACTCTTCTCTCCTAACACTTTTTTTTTTTTTAGAGAGAGAGAGAAAGAGAGCGAGGGGGGGTGGAGGAGGGTTGCTGAGGCTGACGTGGGGCTTTATCTCATGACCCTGAGATCATAACTTGAGCCAAAACCAAGAGTCAGATGCTTAACTGACTGAAACACCCAGGCATCCCTCCTCTCTCTCTCTCTCTCTCTCTCTCTCTCTCTCTCTCTCTCTCTCTCTTGCAGGCTCACTCCCTTAAGCCCTAAGAGAAAAAGACCCAGTGCTCACAAATCACCTTCTCAGGAAGGCCTGTCTTGACCACGGTACTTTGAATTCCTGTGACTTTGCTATACTTCTCCATATTATTTACCACCTTCTAACACATCTGATAATGTATTATTTACCATGTTTGTTATTTATTTTATCACATTTACTGTCTCTCTCTATATGCTAAAGTATAAAGCACCCAATAGTAAGGTATTTATCTTTTTCATGGACACATATACCCAATACCTAGCACAGTGTCTATACATGGTAAGCTGATACATTATCTTATAAATAATCAATATCATGTTGGTTCACCATCAATTTAAAGATACACAGAACACTTTCGTTTATATTATTTTCTTTGAATTATAACTTGTCTTCTCCAAAAGTACACTGAATAAATTATGTAATCTGGATTCAAATTCATGTTCTCATGCTCTTCCTATTTTTCTTCCTCCAGTACTGCACTTCCCTAGGAAAGGCAATGGGAAAGCATATCTGAATTTAGATCAAAGAGTAATATGATTTAATCTGTGCTTTAGGAAAGATCACATAGGGAAATTATGTAATGATACTGGGGGGAAAAGAGGCTTTACAAATGTCAAGGAGGCTTGAACTAAGAAACATTGTGTGAGTCTTTTTAGTGTAGAGTCTACAGGACTTTGAAACTGGGCTTGAGTGGCTAGAAATAAAGAGAATTCAAAGATGACTAAAACTTTGAGCCTGAATAATTAGACAATGGAGCTACCAAAAAAGTATTCACTTTCAAGAGGATCAAGGAAACAAGTTTAGTCAATGGGACAAAGTCCTTTCTTTGCTTAGAAGTTAGTTATTAGTGAGATACAAGAACCTCTCTGTTCAGTCTAGACAACTTTCCTAACATTGTATCAGAATTAATGATTGAAATACTCTGTTGATTTAAGATATACTTCAAAATACTTGAGGAAAAGGAGGTGAGAATCCTTTTGGATAAGAAAATACTGTGTTTGGTGTAGAAATGAGAATTGTGGTACATAAATACACATTCTATTTTCTGATAGGTGATGTCATTTTGGGGATCACCTTATCAACTTTTTTTCTATATTGATTTCTATATTGATTGATTGTTTGGTTTTTATTTTGCCCTTATAGTTATAGTTCAAACTATGAAACTTGGTTAATTAATATTCTATAATTTACCTTTAAACGCTTTTTTATTATAGAACTGGAAGAAATAGTACAATGAATGCCATACACTCGCAATTTGGCTTCAATAATTATGAACTCTTGACTAACCTTATTTCATGTATTCATCCATTCCTTTTTCTCTCCTCAACTGGGTAATTCTGAGTTATATTCTATACATTATATATTTTGTCTATCAATATCCAGCATATTTATTAAAGATAAATATGCTTTTAAAAATCACAATGTGAATAATTTCTTAATATCAGTAAATATCCAGTTTTGTCAGTATTCTAATAAGCATTATTTATTCAAATATGATTGAGTACCTCCACTTAAAGCTAACATTCATCCTCTTATTCTATATATTATTTTGGCAATATCTGTAAGGTGATTTTCCAAATTAAGTGTTTTTTCAAATAACCTGCAGTCTCCTCAAGTAATAAATGGTATATGAAGTTCAATAAAAGAAGGGACCATTGTATATTCGTTCATCAGTTATCACCAGCTCTTAGAACATTATTGGTACATAATTATTGACGGAATGAGTGAAGATTCTATCCATCATTTGTACATTTTGTCTTTTTAGCTCATATTAATTATCATATATACTAGGTTTGTCTATTAGGCCATAATGTTCTTCCATTACTTTGATTCTTTTGATTTTATTGTTTTAGTGACAATGCTTTCACTTTGATTAACTCTCTTACTTATTTCTCTTTTCATAAAAAACTTTGAAATCTTTCCTATATATAAATGTATCCATGTATATAAGTTATATATGTATATAAATTTTCTTTCTCTCTTAAGGAGGAAAAGACAACTTTCTTTTTGACAGCTATTTCCCCTTTAAATTGTAGGATTACCATAAGTAGCCAAGTAGAAATATGTATCTTTCTGTAGCCTTTAAAAAAAAATAAAAGACTTATTTATTTATTTGAGAGAGAGAGAGAGATGAAGCAAGAGCGCTAGTGAGTAAGAGGAGGGGCAGAAGGAGAGAACTCTTAAGCAGACTCCTTGCCAAGTACGGTGCCCAAGGCTGGGCTCCATTTCATGACACCTAAGATCATGACCTGAATCAAAACCAAGAGTTGGATGCTGAACCAACTGAGCTACCCAGGCTTCCATTTTTGTGGCTTTCTTAAAAGGAAGGAGGTTTTTTGTAATTCCCCAGCAAAATTATCTTTGCATCATTAGTCTTATGTGGGTCATTTACTTATTCCTGAACCTGTTTCTGTTTCCAGAGAGATTCCAATGATGATGACTTAAAATCACAACCAAGACAAATGAAGCCAATGATTGTTTTAGATGAACACAAGGCTTGTTCCGAAACTGTAATGTTGATATGTAAAATGTGGTGGGGAAAAGGTATAAGGGATATTTAGAAAGAGTGAATTACAATGGCGAACACAACGTCTTTAACGTTTTTTTAGTATTAAATATGTGTATATTTATCATATACATATTTAATATATTTTTATAATATATAAACATGCATTATACATGAGAACTTACATATTCATATTCTGATGGGAAATATGAAGTCTCTGGATGAGAAAACAGATCACTTATTAATTTATTTATTATCTTAGTGCTGGTCCAGAGCTCCCATTTCCATGAGGCAATACGGTAAAAGCCTGATGTACATATAGTGGGATTACATCTCAGGAGATGAACTTTGAAATTATGAGACTCCAATCTCACACAGGGAGGCTGGCCTCCCAACCCATCTGGCCTGTGCAGGGAGGGAGAAGGAAACCTTTATACTGCAGAGTATACAATTCTTCTCCAGGGAGGTAGAGGAAAAGATCTCCAGACTCCCTGCTATATAAGCAAATGGCTCCAGGGGAGATATCTCTAAATCTCTCTGGAGCAATACACCATCTCTAGCTTCTAGCATATTTGTTCTCCATCACCCTTTAACCAATACCCTTTGCTCAGAAAGCTCATATTGCCCAAAATGTAAAAATACTTTCAGAGAATCATCTCCCAACATTTAATAGCTCACCAAGATTCTCAAATAGAGATTGTAGAGCTTCATGGAAATTTCAGTCTGGTGTATTAAAGATACTACTTACTTTAATTATTTTTAAAGATTTTATTTATTTATTAGAGAGAGAGAGAGGAAAAAAAATGAGCAGGGGGAAGGGCAGAGGAAGAAGGAGAAGCAGACTCCCCATCTGCTACCATAGTACTGGATCACCCAGGAAGTCTGTGTCATTCTACTCTTCTCCATTAATAAATTTGAGAATATAGTCAATTGTCATGGGTATTTGTTTCATTTACCAGAATCTACTCTAAACCCTTAGTTTGGGTTCTCATTTGGTGAAAGGTTGTAAGATTAACTTGTGGCTCTCTTGTTCTTTATCACCAGTGACTCTTTCCTCTGCCTGGTACTGTAATTGTGATGTTTACATGATGATGTCCTTGACTACATTGTGATCTCCTTGAAGGGGTAATGTGGCTATGTATTTTATTCACTTTTGTATCTCTGATGCTAAATCCCAAGTCTAGGGTTAAATCCCTCAATAAATATCCTTAAAAATATTTTTAGGGGATCCCTGGGTGGCTCAGCAGTTCAGCACCTGCCTTTGACCCAGGGCGTGATCCTGGAGACCTGGGATCGAGTCCTGCATCAGGCTCCCGGCATGGAGCCTGCTTCTCCCTCTGCCTGTGTCTCTGCCTCTCTCTCTCTCTCTCTCTTTCTCTGTCTAATGAATAAATAAATGAAATCTTTAAAAAATATTTTTTAATTAAGATATTCATTACTTAAAGTAACATTCACCCATTTTAGGCGTACAGTTTAATAAATCTTACTAATTATATATAGTCATGTAACCAGCCCACCACCTAGATATAACCCAGATCTCTCTCCATAAAATATGTCCTTATGGCCCTTTGCTGTTGTTGCCCACCCCTGAACCCTGGCTAACGTAACTACTCATCTGTTCTAAAAAAAAAAAGCAATTTTGCCTTTTGCAGAATTTCATGTAAAAAAAAAACCCCAATACATGGCATTCAGGGCTTTTGTGTTGTGTTGGACTGTTTGATAGTCTCTATCAGGTTCCTGGGGTGTATGTTCTCTCTTTTTTGAAATTTTTTCATTCTATTCCTCATCTTGAGTAGTGTCATGGTCTCTCACACTTAGAAGTTGAAGTCTTCTATCAGCACTGATAAATAAAATCTGAATTGAATTTGAAGAAGTTAAAGAAGGACTTTGTATAGGAAGAAGCAAAGTTTTGTATTAGAATTTTACGTACATATAGTCAATAGGACTTGACTGATGAAATATGAGAGATAAGTAAAGGCAGAGAATTGAAGTATAATTCTGAACTCCTTGACTTTAGCAATGATATGAAAGTCATGGAATTAAATGAGCTGTTACAGAAGAGCAAATTGAAGCAGGCTTTTAAAATAATGCACTTTTAACCTATTTAATGAGCCTTTCTAAATTCTTGATCAAAGGAGTACTATGATAAGAATTTCATGTTAAGAATATCTTAGAATCATAAGAAAGGTCTGGAAGGGGCTTTGGATCATTTCTAGTTCAATTTCTGTATTGCATTAGTAAAGTAGTTAATATCAGAATAAGCTCTTCTGAATCTAGGATTGATCATGTTATGCTGTAATTTTCATTTAATCAGATTGAATGTCTCCTTATGGTTTCATTCTATACGACAAATTAACATCTTCCCCTTCTTCATTAAAATGATTTTCCTTTCTCTGCTCTCCTTAGAAATCCTGTTCCTTTTTCTCCATCAAACCATATCTATTTCTCAAAGGCTTCTCAGACAACTGCACATGCTCTACTCATTCTAAAAGTCCATCCTTTCCATTGTATGAATTTCTGATTCCAGAGAGCTATGTAATTGCCTCTGTATGCTTTTGTACTTCTGCTATTTATGCTTTATTAGATTTTTTAAAAGGTAACATTTATCAAGTACCATGTACAAGGCTTTCCACTTTTTTTTTTTTGGCTAAGTCTCTCACTTAATCCTCACAATGGCATTAGAGGGCAGTATTCTACTTCTCCAATTGAACATAGAGACAGGAAGAGATTAGGTACCTGAACACTGATCACACAATTAACAAAAGGCAGCATTTGTATTCATCAAAGAAGAAAATGCACATAGAGTTCTCTCTGCAAGCTGTACACCTCCATGTATGTAGTTATGGTAAGAATCATTTATACTTCCATCTCCTCTGTTAGATATGAAATGACTTTAGTGGTAGAGCTCTATCTTTTTTCACTTTGCAATCTCCCAGGGTTTATTCCTATGTTCCCAGTGTTATTCATACTTAGTTTTGAGTGACCAGATGATTATCTTTTCCTAGAATAGCAATTGTTTCATGACTTGATGTAAAGCAATAGCTGATCTGACATTTGCTAGCTAATGCTAGCAGCAGTGCAAGCCAAACCATACTGCTTATCAAGGTCCAGCAGAGCCCTGGTCACTGAGGCAGTGACTGTTCTTTCATCCAATTACTTGCCACTTCCCCGCCACCGGCAGTTACTTTACCTAGCTTGGCCTGGCTATTCTGTAGCTTGCTCTTTAATATAGATCATTTACCAGAAGTAAACCTATCTTACAATGGTCATCTTTCAAATGACTTTGAGAGAGACTCAACGCAGTAATTATTCAACTTTATTGCCTCACTGACTAAAGAATTTTTCGCTTTCATGGGCTGCCAAGCTATATACAGAGAAAGTGCTGGTGGCATGACCAGAAAGAAGAGCCAGAAAAGCAAACTCCTCTCCCTGGAGCCTCTACTAAATAGCTGGCTTTTAGATTTCTGTGTTTCAAGTAACTCTCTGATATTGGCAGCTGTGATTAGGTATTTGACCCCCTTTATCACCTGTTCATGTTAACACGGAGGTTCACAGTGTTGTTTCTTGTCACAAGAACTACGCTAAGATAGAGGAGCCTAATTGCGTATTTTGTCATGCTGATATTAACGACCCAGAGGGAGGCAGAGAACCAAAACAAATTGAGTAGAGAGAATATTTTACAAAGGTGGCAACCCATGGCGCGGAGTGCTCTGGAAAGATGTGATTTGGGCACAACCAGCCAGGTCTCAGATGTATTTGTTACCACGTGTTTATGCTGTCTGTGGGCAACAGGTGCCTGAGGTATCATTTGAATGGGGACAGACCGCTATTTTTTTGATAATCCAGGGTTACCGTTATCAACAGATACAAGCGTATTAAGTGCATCTTAAAAGAACACACCAAGTAAGTAAGATAATAGTTATTTGATCCTTAATGAAGACTTTTATCTCATTTTCTATTACTCTGACAGTGTATTATATTGCATTAGGCCAATTTGACTTACAATATTGTGGAATACAACAGCATTTAAAATCATTCCAGGAAATCTGGTCTGCCTTACACGATTTTGTACTTAGCTGTGGAGGATATAGTATAAGATTTAAGGCAGTTGAAAACAAAGTACCCAGCAGGCGATTTCAAGGCTATGGGTTCTATTTCGTTTGAGGATGAAATGAAAGAAATATGTTCCTGTGAGATATCTGTATGAGATTCAGTGATAAGTATAATCTCAACACAAAAGGTGAGGAACTAATTAGAATTAAGGAGAGGGGAGGGTTAATGCTGCAGCTCTGAGTCTTCCTTTGCAACTGATAGCAGAGGGATAGGTAATAGGGATGGCTTGCCAAAGTAGGGATGCTAAAAAGGTTGATGTGGCTGAGCCAACTTAACAACAAAAACAGAAGAGTATTATTTGCTGTATAAAAACTTTATCATATAAAGCTGTTGAAAGCAATGAGATTTCACATCAGGATTTTAGGGGTCTATATATTCTTTTCTTGGGTAATCTTAAAAATGAAATCATCGTATGCACTGTACATGTCTATGTACATGTATAATATAGTAATAATAATTCCCCCAAAGAATTATTGCAGGGAGTTAACATATGGATGTTATAATTGACTTTCATATATATATATATATATTTTTTTTACATTAAGCACAATACAGCAATTTATTTAGATGCTTAAAATGAATACAAAGGGAAATAAAGATCACAAAATTATACATACTACAACAGTGTGTCATATATTAGATGGTATAAATGAATACACCGGGTGGTGTTTAACTAAAGATAAAACTAAATATCCAAAATGCAGCACTCATTGGTTTGCTGCTTCAACACAACACACTCTCATACAGGTCTAAAAGGTGTCAAAATTAGTAGCTGCAAAGTCAATTCTTGCATGTGATTTTTAGCTTAAAAGATTTCAGAAAACAGATCTGAAATACCAGTTTTTGTTTCTGTCAGCTGTAATGTCAAGGATATTCAGAACAAGAAAAATTCTATGATACAAGAGAGTCCAGATATATATCTTATGTGGCTGGCCTCTGTTGCAAGATTGTACAAGGTTATGTGCAAAAACTAAGTCTGTCCAAAAGTCCATACTAGCGCAGTTTCAAGCTTTTGCTAGGTAAACTAGATATAGCGTTTATTACACAGCAAGGGCAACACTAAAAAAAGAAACAAATCTAGGATGGGTACACAATAACAATATCATGGGCATCACTTGAATAGGTCTAAAAGACTGTACAAATATACATTTCAACTATTCAGAATGAATACATGAAAAAAATTGATTTTCCCCAAAGTCTACTATACACATCGGACTGGTAGCTTGTATGTTGGCCCTATACTACCATGTGAATCAGGATAACGCCTCCCAAGAACATCCCACCAAACATTTTACAGAGGGAAAGAAATGTTGAGAAGGCAGATAAAATAAACCTTTGCTTTTCCTCATGTGCGTTCGTGAGCCACCAGCTTATTGGTTTTTCACATTTATTTACTCTGTCTGTCACAGCAAGTTCTGAAGTGAGATCAGCCAATCATGTGTCATAGACTCAGAAATAACCACTGGGGTTAGCAGCGGCCACACCTCCCCACAGCCCAATGACTGCAAAGCTCTGTTCTAACTGGTACTGCCTCGAGCACTGCGTCTTATATATTTTAAAGCAACAAACTTTTCTTATGTTTCTAACATTATGCTTGACTAATAAATAAACTAAAATTTGACTAAAAATAAACTAAACCAAGAAGGTAGTATGTGATTTTTATATAAGACAAGATTTATGGCCACATCCCACATATGATGGCTTCTTTAGTCCAATTTCAAGATGTAGGCAAGAAATCTCCCTTTCTCTCAAAACATCTTTTAAAGCTCATAGACAAGACTAATATATAACCTATATATATAGGCTATGTAATATTATAAAAGAAGGGAGCTGTTGATAGGAAGCCTAAAAGGAGTAGCAATAATAAGACATGGCAGGGCAGCCGGGGTGGCTCAGCGGGTTAGCGCTGCCTTCAGCCCAGGGCGTGATCCTGGAGACCCAGGATTGAGCCCCATGTCAGGCTCCCTGCATGGAGCCTGCTTCTCCCTCTGCCTGTGTCTCTGCCTTTCTCTCTGTATGTCTCTCAAGACAAATCTTTAAAAAATCTTTAAAGAAAATAAGATATGACAAATAGAAATGTTTGTACATACTCTCTGTTGAGAAAATTGTTTGTAGGTTTGGTGGGAGAAGAGTTCAGAGACTGGTTATTTCTGTCTTTCATGCACCACGGAATAAGGGAAGGTGGAATATTTGTCTTTTATTTGCTGAAGTTGTAAGTGAAATGGTGTCTTTATTTTAATCTAAATCAGAAAATGCAGTTCATGCTGACATAAGGTAAATATTCTACAAGTGGCTGCACTGTTTTATGTTCCCATTGAAATAGGGTTCTTTTTGGTTTCCCCGAGTGCTTGCCAATACTTGACAACTGTCTGGTGTTGAATATCTTCATGTGTGTATTGGCCATTCCTATATCTTTTTTGGTGAAATAACTATTCAAATATTTTGACCACTTTTCATTGGGTTGTTTATCTTCTTAATTATTGAGCTGTAAGGGTTCTTTATATATTTTGGATAGAAGTTCTTTATTGGATATGTGATACTCAACATGTTTTTTTAGTGTGTGGCTTGTCTTTTTAATTACTTTTTTAAAAAGATTTTATTTATTTGAGAAATAGAAAGAGAGAGGGAGATAGCAAGCGAGCAAGAGAGAGAGAGAGAGAAAGGGAGAGGGCCCTCAACCGCACAAGCAGGGGGAGGGGCAGAGGGAAAAGCAGACTCCCTCCTGAGCAGGGAGCCCGATGCAAGCCTTCATCCCAGGACTCTGAGACCATGACCTGAGCCAAAGGCAGACACTTAACTGACTGAGCCACCCAGGTGCCCCTACTTACTTTCTTTCTTTCTTTCTTTCTTTCTTCTTTTTTTTATTTCATTTATTCATTCATGAGAAACAGAGAGAGAGAGAGAGAGAGAGAGAGAGGCAGAGACACAGGCAGAGGGAGAAGCAGGCTCCATGCAGGGAGCCCGATGTGGGACTCGATTCCAGGACTCCAGGACCACACCCTGGACTGAAGGCGGTGCCAAACCACTGAGCCACCTGGGCTGCCCACCGCTACTTTCTTGATGATGTAGTTTGACGTACAAAAGTTTTGAATTTTGATGAAGTCCAAATTATTGTTTCTTTTCCTCGTGTATTTGATGAATTCAAAAAATCATTACATAATTTGAAATGACCAAAATTTACTTTTACATTGTCTTCTAAAAGTTTAAAGTTTTAGTTCTTATATTTATATTTATGATACATTTCAAGTTACCTTTCATGGAGTGAGGTAAGGGTTCAGATTCATCCTTCTGCATGACGATGTTTAATTGTCTTAGCACCATTTGTTGCAAAGACTTCCTTCCTCCATTAAATTGTCTTAGTACCTTTGCTCAGTAATAATTACTTGTTGGGCACAATTCTCATTGAAAATTAATGTGCATATATTTGGTTACTGTATACTGCAGTCAATACCCTCATCATGTTCACAAAACAACCTAGAGGTAAATGTTAAATCTATAAATTTAATAATATTCAAGACATTGTGCAATTGTATTAAGTGTTTGCTATTATAGAGGCCATAACAAATGCAAGAAAGATATTAATCACTTAATAATATAATGTATATATGGTTATGAACTATGATAAGTACTAAAATGATTTTTATTATCAAAACAGTAGTTCAATAGTAAAACTACCATCAATTGCACTTTTCTTATAGTACTGAAATATTAATTTTTGTACTGATTTTATAAATTTTAAAGCTAGAAAATATTATGATCATATTAACAACTGGCTATGTGGGTTATAAAAAGAAACTACATAACAAAAGTCATTTGCTATGGTCTGAATATTTCTGGCTTTCTAAAATTCTTATGTTGAAACGTAAGCCTTAAGGTGGTTTTAGGGGATGGGTCTTATGGATGGTGATTAGGTCATGAGGATGATGCACTTCTACATGGGATTAGTGCCCTTATAAAAGAGACCTGAGATAGCTTCCTCATCCCCTTCTGCCATGTGAAGACACAATAAGTCTGCAACTTCGAAGAGGCCCTCTGTGCTGACACCCCAATGTCAGATTTCCAACCTTCAATATTGTAAGAAATATATTTCTATTTTTTATTAGCTACCTAGTCTGTGATATTTTGTTACAGAAGCCCATGTGGACTAAGGCATCCTCTAACAGTTCAGTGAAGATGAATTTATTGAGCACTGAGCTAAGCACTGAGGATTTATGATATTCTTTTATAAATGTTTGCATTGTAATTGTCTTTTGAAGGTTAAAGCCAAGACTTTATTCGTATGACTCTGGGCAAGTCACTTAACTCTTTTTACCCCAGTTTTCTTTTTCTCTTGAGTGGGGGTACTAATTATATTGATCTCACCAGGTTGTTGTAAAGATTAAGTGAGTTAATATATATAACATACTAAAAATGACACTTCACTCACAATAAGAGTGAACTGTTATTGCTCACTTAAATGTAAGCTTTTTGAGAGCAAAGATTTTTGTTACTTTAATTCATTGATATAGTCTAATTTCCTAGAAACACATCTGACACAAATTTAGGGTGTAACTATTCATTGAATGGGTAGTAGAAGATATTGAATGCTAGTTTTCATTAGGGCAAATTGTAGGAATTTGTTAGACTAATGGCTTATGCCACTGAAAGTCTTTCCCATGTCCTTCACCTGTTATAATTTCCAAAGTGTATGACATGTCAACAGGATGCACAGTCATAGAATTACCTTTGTAAGTCATAGATTTGAAGCAATGTTACATTGTGGAAGTTTTATACAGACACATGGACTAAATTGAGGTAAGTGTAGAGAAAGACACAAATGGATTTGGGGCAAAACAAAACAAAAAACAGAAAAAACCCCACTCTCCCAGAATACCTGTTTAAAGGATTTCAAAGATTTTAGGGGAAAATCTTGTCATCACTTTCAGGTGGTAGTTGATGTTGTGAAAAGAGTTTAAGAGACAAAAGAAGAGTCAGAATGGGAAGTCTCCTTGGTTTCCACAAAGCTTCCTCTAAAATTATTGAGTCTCCAATAACATTTAGGATGGTTTGAGAGAAGAGTCAGTTTCTAGAAACAAATTTAAATGTGAATACCACTGTAAAAGACGCCTTGGAAACTCTCATTGCTCACCACTCTGAGCTAAAGATCCAGTCAAGTCTAGATTCTATCAAAGGAAGATTCTTACTTTAAAAGGAAAAAGAAATTTGATCACTTCTGGGAGTAGGCAAAGTCAATTGCTGAAATGAATAGGAAAAGGACACAGTTTCAAGAAGAAAGTGAGAGTATCAAAGTTGGTTCTTTCAATATGCTTCTTGACAGATGTGCCATCTCTGAGCTGCTTTTCTTGAGGTAGTTACGAAGTGAGTCTCTGACAAAGAAGGGCTCTCATGTGCCTCCCAATGTGGAAGGTTGCATTTGGTTACTTTGAAAAGCTGTAGTTCTTGTGGTTTGAGCTTTTGTGGTTTTCAGGAAAAAGTTTGAGGAAATCTAATATATTTATTTCCAGAACCTGGAGAGACAGATATCATCAAAATACATCCAGGGTATCCTTTATGAAAACTAAAATTTAATGCTAACTATCTCAGGAGTGAGTCATTTAATGATTTAAGATGTTTCATTGCAATCTAGGTGAATATTAATTTATCATCATCTTTTCCCCATTATCTTAATGGGCTTGTTTCAGTTTAAATATGTGTATATCAATTTAAGCTTTTTTTTGGAAGGATTATTCTTTTTTCAGATCAGTTCTGTGACCCTGTCCTCTGCAGGCAGCAAGTTAATGAAAATAGGGGTGAAATATTCCTGAGAAGCTTACTATTTGCCATATTGGATACTGAGTGAGAAGAGATGAGGATCCTAGATCTAGTAGTTAATCATAGAACAAAACAAAAAGCCAAAGGAGTAAGAGAAAGCAGAAAAGTTGTAAAGCAAATGAAAGTTTGAATCACTGTTTTAACTGGAGGAAAGAGAGTTTGTGGATTCAACATAACGATAAAAATAATGTTATATGTGCAAAAGTACTTTACATTGTTTATTTTCACACATACTATTAAATTTGATTCTTGCAGCACTATTGTGACATAGGCAGGTCAAGAAGGTTTATATGAACCCCATTTTGTAAGTGGTGAAGCTGTGTGTTGCCTAAGGCTTCCATAACAGATGGCCATAAACTCAGTGGCTTAAAATGACAGAAATGTATTTTCTTGCCCTTCTGGAAGCTTCAAGTCCAAACTCATGTTGTCAGCAGGTCTGCACTCTTTCTGGGGACTCTAGGGGGAGAATCCACTTTTTTGTCTCTTCCAACTTCTGTTGGCTGTCAGCATTCATTGGCTTGTGGCCACCTCCATCCCGTCTCTGCCTCTGTGGCCACATTGCCTCCCTCTCTTCTGTTCTATATCTCAAACCTCCCTCTATTTTACTCTTACAAGTATGGATTCATGGCCCACTCAAATAATTCAGGATGATCTCTTTATCTCAAGGTTCTTTACAAAATTTTATTTGCAAAGACCTACCATACCCGTGTACAAAGTACACTCACAAAATTGTTTGGTTTCCATGTATGTTAAAGAGAAATGAAATGATGTCATTTTAGAAAATTAAGACCTTGGAATAGAGAGTACAAAGACGAACCAACAAAGATGAAGAAGAGAATGTGAAACTCAGAAGTCAAGTAGTCTTAAGGATGTGAGATTCATGAGCTTAAACCAAAACTTTCCAATTGTTGATCTTTAAAAAGTTTTTAGTATTTTAGTATCAGTGCATTTTGAATTCTCAAGGAAAATGCAGTGTTTTCCAAGATGGTGGGAAGAAGACAATTCTTTTTTTCTGAACTTCAGGGAATAGAGGGCTTCCGAACACAGTATGGGAAACAGTGCATCTGCTGCTCAACAAAGAGAAATGTAGCTCAATTTCTATAAATAACCTGAGAGAAATGTAGTATGAATAGCTAGTATTTGTTGAGAATTCGCTGTGAGTTAAGTAGTGTGTTCAGTGCTTTAGATGAATTAACTCATTTGATCTAACACATCTGTGAGAAAGGTTCTATTACTTTGTTATATTTATATAATACATATAGTATATGAAATTTATATTATTACTTCCCAGCTGAGGATACTGAGGCAGAGGTTTGTTCAGGTTTACACAGTTTTGGCATCTAACGGAGGCAGTCTACCCCATCAAGCCTGTTGTACTCATCCCCATGTCATTCTAATATTAAAATGTTCTAACAGAGCAGTTCCAGTGCACTCGGGTAATTAAATATATATGCAAATCAGGTCTCAAGACTCTGGAAAGCAGCAGCCTGGGTTACTTTGGTCTGTATCTGGCATCAGGGGAGCGAGGCTTGCTTTCAATCAGTCCATCATCGTTTCTGTCATTCACGGCTCTGACATGAAACGAAGCTCATGTTCTGAAGAAGGAAAAGAAATATGTTGCCCTGTTCTCAAGACTTATGTCAAAAATGCCTCAGTCCTCAGGTAATTCATTTGGGCTGGTTCTATTCCTATTTACTTCAAAGCTTCAGTAGAAATGAAAGGGATGCAAAACGGTATTTGGTCTTGCAGAGAGACATCTGGATTCTTCTCCTGGATCTGGCCTTGCTGACAGGAAATGTCCTTTGATGATCACATGGCTCTGCTGAGGTGGAAGGTATTTATTTTCTTTTCTTCTAAATAAAATTCCAATTTTTTTTATAAATATCCTCCAGCAAATTTTCTATGGAGCATTTAAAGTTTTTCCCCATAGTTAACAACTACTGCCTTGCTCACCATTTAGTTTGGGAGCGAAAGCTGAAATATTTTGCAACGAAGAAGAGGTTTTTAGGTAGAATAAGACTACAGGCCATATTCCAAGGGATGCCATCAAGCTCATAGAATTAAATCAGTTATTGTTTGTAAGTGCTTTACCATATACAAGTGCTTGTCGGCTAACAAAATAAAAATACCACTCAGGAGAGTTTGTCTTCTCCAGAACTAGTCCTGGTGGCATGTGAGAAAATATGAAAGGGGTCAGCTAGTACAGTAAGAATACATGTTTGTAGGTGAGCTGAGCTCAAAGTGTAATATGTGATGATTTCTGACTTTTTTAAGCCTTGGAAATTTGGCACAGTGACGGATGTTCCTGAATGATGGCTGGCTTCTATTTAGATGGAAGAAGGGCTCTAAGGAGCCTCAGGAGATATAGAGAGATATTATTATCATTGTTTTTCAGACAAGGAGATTGAGCCTCAAAGAGATGAAGTTTCTTGCCCTAGATCAGGTGGAGTGTGGAGGCAAAATCATCCCTCTAGGTCCCATGTTAACAGTTCCATCTCAAGATGCTTCCACTGTGCTACTCAAGGCAAATAGGCATGCTCAACAAATATTCTCACTAGAGCAAATATTTTACTTTACTTTTTTGATCTTAACAAATTCAGTTCCTCACAAGACAGTAATTCTTGTTGCAAAATTTAAATTGACAGTTTTCCGTTGCTCAAACTAATGTTTTCCATGATAGACTCAGAGAGGTGACAAAATGCTTATTAGCCCGTGTGAGAACTAGGGGAAGTTATGTGCTTTGGGAGGATGGGAATTTATATCTTCTTTTTAAAAAATAACTGATGGGAACAGGGAAATAATTTAAAGCTTTGGCTGTATGGGATCTGGATTCACTCACTTAGCAAGTAATTTTTTGAAAGCCGACTTTTATACCAGTAGCTGTACCGGGCTTGGGGAATACATGTGTCTTGTATTCAGGAAATTCAGGAAGACATGTATTTTGTAATGAGTTTACAACCTAATGTACACACAATCTAATCGAGCAACTTGTAGCTCTCAAAGGCACTAGATATTGTGAAAGAAAGCAAAAACTATTTATTATTCAACCACTAAGCTAATGTGTTCAATCAACAGTTAATCTTCTACATTCAAAAGTTATATGTATGTATATAAATAGATATAAATGCATGTGTTATATATATCCGTATTTTCACTTACATTATGTCAAAGTCTGGCCATGAGGAGGAAGAAAAGACTAGGACAATTTATATAAGAAATGAAATAATAAAGCTAATAAAAAGCAGACAAAATAAAGCCAATCAAATCAAATTATACTTCTACTATGATCATGATAACTAATGACCATATGTGTGGTCACTATCTGGGTCAGTTACCATGTGTTTTCATACAATGTCATTTGCTTACTTATTGTATGTTTTCCACTTCAGTAATGACAGAGTTGTATCTTTCACTTAATAATTATGACTAGCTAATACAATAATATAGGTACCAGGTTCCATTTAATATTAGTCTTCACTAAACAATATTCATGAAAAACTCAGCCCACAGAAGCATCTTACTTATTCTTTCTCTCCATCCCTTGACAATACATATAGGACATTTACCATTAACTATGGCATGTGTCTCCTAACCTTTTCATAAGACCTAACTATCAGGGAGCCAGAAATAAAACATTGTCAAAGGCCCACAACCTGCTTCCTGTCCAAAAAACACCAAATTTGCAGAGCGTGGTATATACATTCCAATTTCATAGTTGATATGAGGAAGTGTCATGGAATTAATTTTAAATTGCACATGAGAAGAGTATTCCTAGAGAACTTAAACCTAAGTGTGATTTAGAATAACCTAGTAAAAAATAAAAAAATAAAAATAAATAAAATAAATAAATAAATAAAAAGAATGACCTAGTAAATCACAAAATTCCAGTAATGGGGTTCACAATTCCCTCATTTTTATCTTTCCATGAGTGTTCTTTACTTTCCCTACTTTTTTCTAAAACAGATTTTTACCCCCTGTTCAGTTCTCTGAATCTATTTTTGCTTTTGTATAATGGATAACTTTTAGTTTTAGAAACCAGCAGAGCCTACACCTTATTCTTCAAGATAAGTGGATAAGCATTGAGTGCCTTCAGGCTGCAGTTTTAGAAAAAAAAAAAAACCCTCAGTATGAATTTGTAGAACAATCTGCGTCTTTCGTGTCTGCTATTTTTCACTGAGAGCAAATGGATCTACTTCACCCTTAGACCCCCATCAGGCAAGTTTGCCTTCCTTCTTCCCATCCCCAAGACAAATTAAGAATGCTGAAACCTTTCACTCATAACAAAACAGTGATAAAGCAGGTAACAAGACCTCACATTAATCAGGTCTTTCAAAGAAGAGGCCCCAACCTGTACCCTTTGTCTAGCCTGCTGGTAGGTGGGTTTTTTTCAGACTCTTTTTAGGGTCCTAGCATTCTTTCGTCCCGAAGCACATTCTCCTTGGAAATGTTTCACTTTTCAGACAGCCTCTGTGTTGATCAAAAAACCCAGAGAGCACTACAGAAATCTGAACTTCTAATGATCTTCTTTTATATTTTCTTACAATGGACAATGGCTCTCTCAATACTAATGGCATCAGTACACAAAGAGGCAAGAATGCAAAGGGATGCAGGCTGGAGAAAGAGTAGCCACGGTCACAAGATGTGTCGTATCATCTTGGTGGTATAAAAAAAAAAATCCTGTTTTCTGTAGCCAAATTGTTGCTATCTCTTCTTGAAAATATTCAAGGTCCCTGCAAACCAACGCTGAGATGAAAAAAGATAAGAGTAGTTGAACAATTTTCTTCTCAGGAAAAAACATTACCATCAGTTAAGTGTAATACGGATTCTGTTAGTGCTTTTCTATTCCCTTTCACTTCCAACGCAACAATAGACATCCAACTCACTAAATCTGTGAAATTTCCTCCACGCAGGGCTAGACCTTTTCAACGAGGCCATTGCGTGCAATTATGTTGAATCAAGCGCGCCCTCTACTGATCAATTGAAATATTACCAAATTGATCCTGGATTCACCACATTGCTGAAACCAGAAAGGAAAGATGTTGGGGCAGTTTTATTTGTATGTATGTTTTCTGAAATATCATGTTGTAAGAAAATTATTTTAAAAATTGTATCAGAATTGATAGAAACATAATTAAGTATAAGTCGGTTTTTATGATTTAACGGGTATAAATAATTTACAAATTGGCAGGAAGTTTTTGGAAAAATTAAAATAGCTTTTTTTAACTCTGCTCCCAAGATTTTTGTGATAAACACTAACATTTTAATAATACATGGTAATAAGTTGTTATTATAAAGCAGAGATTGGCAAGCTTTTTTTGGAATGATACAGGTGGTAAATATTTTCAGTTTTGCTGGGCATCGTGTCTCTTTTTCAACTACTCATCTCTGCCATGCACAGGTACCCAGTCAATAGTGAATGAATAGGAATCATGTGTTACATAAAACTCTGTTTACAAAAACAAACTTTAGGCCAGATTTGACCTATAAAGCAGTAATACTTCAGGTAAAAGTTAATGCAAACACCTCCAAAATGTTGCATTATTTAAAAGAAATTACCGTGGGGCAGTGGCTGTGATTTTTGCTTGAACATTGCTATCACTTTGAAACATTTAGGAGCTTTTCTTTTTGATTAGTTTCCAGACAGAACTGACAAAAAAACATAATGAAAAAATTATTCACTAAAAATAATGAAAAATTAGAAGTGGCAGGATCTTCAGAGGTTATTTAATACAAATTAAATATAAATTTATTTAATTTACAGAGGAGGAAGCTAAAGCCCAGAGAAATTCCTGAATGCTACTCTAATCACCTGTATTTTTTTAAAAAGATTTTATTTATTAATTCATGAGAGATACATAGAGAGAGAGAGGCAGAGACATAGGCAGAGGGAGAAGCAGGCTCCATGCAGGGAGCCCAATGCAGGACTCAATCCTGGGACTCCAGGATCACGCCCTGGGCCGAAAGCAGGTGCTAAACCACTGAGTCACCCAGGGATCCCATAACCATATGTATTGTTGACTGAATCAGCTTTAGATGATTTTTGGCCATTTTTATAAGATAATGTGTGAAATATTCTTTGAAACTAGAAAGAATTAAACAAATATTGTTATTAATATGTTAGGAAAAGAGTGCACCTGGGTGGCTCAGTCCAGTTAAGCATCCTACCCTCTCAATTTGGTCATGATCTCAGGGTCATGAGACCTAGTCTCATACCAGGCTCTGCACTTGGGTGTGTAGCCTGCTCAGCATTCTTTCTCTCTCTCTCTCTCTCAAAAAAAATATATATATATAATGAAATGAAATATAGATATATATTTACATGTTAGGAAAAGAAAATAAAGGACATTTTCATTTTCTCTCCCTTTGAAGACCAAATCTACATAAATGATAAAACCACAAGTTAGTGATGTCTTCCTTGATTGGAACCACCCCAAGATTTTTTTAGTATAAACTCAAATAAGTGTTTCATATAAATATCACAATTTCATAGATTTTAGAATTTTTATTGGCAATTGAGTGTCAAGGTGACTGTAATTCACCTTGGTGTATATGAGCAAAATTGTGACTTACAAATGTTGATGCATGATAACCAAAGATAGTTATGTTTTTACTACTGAAATATTTTTAGCTATGAATGTCATTATATGAAGAGAGAATTTTTGTGACAATCCGTAAAACTAAAATTTCCCTGAACTTGATTCATTGCTGCCTAGTCTGACCAAATAGTGAATTTTAAATGTCTCTCAAATTAAAGTTAACAATGAAGACTTGAAAAAAATCAATTCACCAATTATTCATTTATTCAACATTCAT
The DNA here is from genome assembly GCF_905146905.1 of Nyctereutes procyonoides. NCBI lineage: Eukaryota > Metazoa > Chordata > Mammalia > Carnivora > Canidae > Nyctereutes > Nyctereutes procyonoides. The sequence continues at coordinate 1,262,983 of NW_026575120.1, forward strand.
TCACAGTAGTGACAGGCTCTATGTCAAATGGTAATGATACATTTCTGATTAAAAAAAAAAAAACCTACCTGGTCATTGCTCTCAGTGAGCTTTCAGACTAGAGAGGAATTATCACTGACAGGGCCTTGAGCTCTGACTTTGGAAACACAAAAATAATCATGTCACCAAGTTTGTGCTCAAGGATTGTACATAGGGATAGAGAATAAGTGAGAAATAATGAGGTGAGGGCAAAAATAGAACAATTATGAAATGAAAATAATAATTAGCTGGCACTAGAGCATCATACAGAGAGAATATCTCTTTATGAGACAACTTTGTAGTAGAGTGACTATTTGATCCAGGCCTTGAAACCTGAATAGGATTGAACAAATATAGATGATGCAAGAGAGGAAAGAAGGAATAGACTTTCCTAACAGCAGAAGGAACATCATTAAAGATCTAAAATGGGTGTATTGGGGGTATAATGAATAAATAATTGGGATTTGAGCATTATGCTTTTGTGAGGGGAGGGTTATGACAAGAGGTTGTTTTGACCTAGACCATGGGGAATATTAAAGATAACGAAAAGGTGTTGAATAGGTAGTGGAGAGCCATTGAATGCTCAAAACTGTGTTTTTGGACAGTAAACTTAAATGGATCAAGTTCAAGGAAATTTCACTTATAATCCTAAGACTGGCTATTGTAAACAATGGGAGAAAAGTAACAAAAGCCTGAACTTCCTGGTGGTGTGTGTGAATACACAGAAATTCAATCTGATTCCAATGGTGGGGAGACGTTTTCAAAGCCGGATGAGTAATTAACTAAGGAACTGGTTGATGAAGGAGAAATGAAAGTGGCTTTTAGGATTGGTCACACACATGCCTAATTGGTTGGTAATGGCATTAATAGATGAGGAAACAGGAAAACATATCTATTTGATGGGGAGAACACAAAGTTTTCTTTTGGCTTATACAGTTTGAAGTAAGAATAGACTATCTACATAAATTGTAGGAATTTGCCAAAGTTTCTGATTCTTAAAAGAGATTTAAATTTAGAAGTCGTCTGTACACAGTGGTAATTGAAGCAGTGGAAAGTGATGTTTTTCCCTTATGGCTTTAAAAAGTTTTAATTTTAATAGGACAAAACTTTTCATTTTAGTCAAACTGTAGCTATGAAATCTTTGGAAACCTAAGATATAAATTTATATGCACTGCATATTTGATAAGAATCTCTTTGGTGCTTAAATTGGAAGAAATTCCTTTAGAATGATAGCATGTTGGACTCAGCAAGTTTTTTCTTTTTTTTAAATGGGTAGGAAGGAAGAAAAATCAGCTATTAGTTTGGAAGGAATGCTTAAGACTTTGATATATTGGACATGTTACCTACTTGTCAATAGGATGGAATCAAAGGAAAGAAAGAAATGAAAGTCTCTTAAAGGTTCTCTGCAGCCATTATTACTAAGGAACGACAGCATTAAAATCATTTTCAGGAAGTTGAGTTTAATGAGCGTGTAGAGTTTAGAAGAGATGTACATCATCTCTGGTTTTCCAGCTTGTATTTTCATTCCAAGATAATTTCTAACCAGATTTACTAATTTAATCCCTCATAATGTTTTATTAAAGCATTTACAGAGCAGGAAAAGATTAATGACTAGGATGAAAGCCTCTCATTTAATCATAAGCACTTAATATTCAGCTAAAAAGGAAGAACAAAGCTTAACCAGAATGGGTAATGTTTTATGGAGTGAAGGCCCAGCAGCTCACTCCAAATGAAGGGAACAAGTCAACATATTAGTGAACAAAATAAAACGCAGTCCAGGATTTTATGAAATGGAAAAGAAAATGGAGAAGGGACCAACATCATCCGTCCATAATGCCCACAGCTGCATTTCCTCCCTCTTGTCACTTCCTGTTTCCAGGTGAATGAAAAGCAGGGGAATCCAGCCCAATCTTTACACAGGTGCTCAGAAGGTCTCAGGTAAGATAGGAAGGGTTCAAGGAAAGATCACACATGGGAAAAAAGAAGAGCTACCTATGTCTAATGATTGGAATGAGAAAAGATAGGATAACAACTATGAGAAATTATTTTCTTTTAAAAATAAGATAATTAAACTTCCCATGCAGAGCAGTCTGTGTATGATTGCATACCCTGGGAAAAAAGGAAAAATATTCACAACTAATGCTTTGTATTTTCAAAGAAATTAAAGAGAATGTAGAATATATGAAACCATAAAACAGAGATGAAGAGAATATTCTAGAGGATAATTTGAGATAGCTAGAGAAATAAATTGAATATAAAAAGACATAATTTTGGAATGAATTGAAAACAGCAAGATGGTGTTAAATAGTGTTGAAAATTGAGCCAATGGTAAAGAGTCTCGGAAGATAATTCAGATTATATAAAGAAGAAAAACAAGACTGAAAGAAATTAGAGAAATATAATACATATGAAAGATAATGAACCTCATCCTGAAGTAAAAAAAAAAAAAAAACAAAGTATTCCAAAATACAATTTTAAAAAGTTCTTAAAATGACATTGATGTTATAATATCTGAAAATTGAAATGTACGCCATCCAGAACACTCAACACTAATCTATATCAAGGTGAAGTTACTGATCCTCAAGGAAGACTAAATGATTATTTAGGATTCAAGGGGAAAAAAATTCACCTAAAGAGGAGGGGCAAGATGGCGGAAGAGCAGGGTCCCCACATCACCTGTCCCCACCAAATTACCTAGATAACCTTCAAATCATCCTGAAAATCTACGAATTCGGCCTGAGGTTTAAAGAGAGACCAGCCGGAATGCTACAGTGAGAAGAGTCCGCGCTTCTATCGAGGTAGGAAGACGGGGAAAGAGAAATAAAGGAGCAAAAGGCCTCCGAGGGGGGGGGGCCCGCGAGGAGCCGGGCTGAGGCCGGGGCGAGTGTCCCCAGGACAGGAGAGCCCCGTCCCGGAGGAGCAGGAGCTGCACCAACCTTCCCGGGCGGGCGGAAAGGGGCTCGCAGGGAGTTGGAGCAGGACCCAGGAGGGCGGGGATGCCCTCGGGCTCCCGGGGACACTAACAGACACCTGCGCCCCGGGGGAGTGCGCCGAGCTCCCTAAGGGCTGCAGCGCGCACGGCGGGACCCGGAGCAGCTCGGAGGGGCTCGGGCGGCGGCTCCGCGGAGGGGGCTGCGGGGCGGGAGCGCGAATCCCACAGCGCAGGCCCCAGAGCACAGGGCGCCGGGACACAGCCCAGGATCCGGCCTCCCCCTGGGACAGGCAGAGGCCGGGAGGGCCCAGGACAGCGAGGACGCTCCTGCCCCGAGCTGAGCAGATCAGCGGCCCCGCCCCGGAGCCTCCAGGCCCTGCAGACGGAGAACCGAGAGCCCCGAGCCCCGTAGTTCCTGCGGGGGCTGAATCCAGGCTTCCAGAGCTGCCATAGCAACTGCGACTGTTCCTCCTGGGGCCTCACGGGGTAAACAACCCCCGCTGAGCCCTGCAGCAGGCAGGGGCAGAGCAGCTCCCCCAAGTGCTAACACCTGAGAATCAGCACAGCAGGCCCCTCCCCCAGAAGACCAGCTGGACGGACCAGTTCCAGGGGAAGTCAAGGGACTTAAAGTCTACAGATTCAGAAGATACTCCGCCGTGGTTTTTGTTTTCTCTTTTTTTTTCCTTTTTGATTTCTGATTGCTTCCCCCACCCTCCCTTTTTTTCACCTTTCTTTCTTTCTTTTTCTTTCTCTTTTTCTTCTCTTTTTTCCTTTTTTTTCTTCTTTTTCTTTTTTCTCTTTCTCTTTCCTTTTCTTCTCTATCTCTCCTTTTCCCAATACAACTTGTTTTTGGCCACTCTGCACTGAGCAAAATGACTAGAAGGAAAACCTCACCTCAAAAGAAAGAATCAGAAACAGCCCTCTCTCCCACAGAGGTACAAAATCTGGATTACAATTCAATGTCAGAAAGCCAATTCAGAAGCACTATTCTACAGCTACTGGTGGCTCTAGAAAAAAGCATTAAGGACTCACGAGACTTCATGACTGCAGAATTTAGATCCAATCAGGCAGAAATTAAAAATCAATTGAATGAGATGCAATCCAAACTAGAAGTCCTAACGACGAGGGTTAACGAGGTGGAAGAACGAGCGAGTGACATAGAAGACAAGTTAATGGCAAAGAGGGAAACTGAGGAAAAAAGAGACAGACAATTAAAAGACCATGAAGACAGATTAAGGGAAATAAATGACAGCCTAAGGAAGAAAAACCTACATTTAATTGGGGTTCCGAGGGTGCCGAAAGGGCCAGAGGGCCAGAATATGTATTTGAACAAATCCTAGCTGAAAACTTTCCCAATCTGGGAAGGGAAACAGGCATTCAGATCCAGGAAATAGAGAGATCCCACCCTAACATCAATAAAAACCGTTCAACACCTCGACATCTAATAGTGAAGCTTGCAAATTCCAAAGATAAAGAGAAGATCCTTAAAGCAGCAAGAGACAAGAAGTCCCTGACTTTCATGGGGAGGAATATTAGGATAACAGCAGACCTCTCCACAGAGACGTGGCAGGCCAGAAAGGGCTGGTAGGATATATTCAGGGTCCTAAATGAGAAGAACATGCAACCAAGAATACTTTATCCAGCAAGGCTCTCATTCAAAATGGAAGGAGAGATAAAGAGCTTCCAAGACAGGCAGGAACTGAAAGAATATGTGACCTCCAAACCAGCTCTGCAAGAAATTTAAGGGGGACTCTTAAAATTCCCCTTTAAGAAGAAGTTCAGTGGAACAATCCACAAAAACAAGGACTAAATAGATATCACGATGACACTAAACTCATATCTGTCAATAGTAACTCTGAACGTGAACGGGCTTAATGACCCCATCAAAAGGCGCAGGGTTTCAGACTGGATAAAAAAGCAGGACCCATCTATTTGCTGTCTACAAGAGACTCATTTTAGACAGAAGGACACCTACAACCTGAAAATAAAAGGTTGGAGAACCATTTACCATTCAAATGGTTCTCAAAGGAAAGCAGGGGTAGCCATCCTTATATCAGATAAACTAAAATTTACCCCGAAGACAGTAGTGAGAGACGAAGAGGACACTATATCATACTTAAAGGATCTATCCAGCAATAGGACTTAACAATCCTCAATATATATGCCCCAAATGTGGGAGCTGCCAAATACTTAAATGAATTATTAACCAAAGTGAAGAAATACTTAGATAATAATACACTTATACTTGGTGACTTCAATCTAGCTCTTTCTACCCTCGATAGGTCTTCTAAGCACAACATCTCCAAAGAAACGAGAGCTTTAAATGATACACTGGACCAGATAGATTTCACAGATATCTACAGAACTTTACATCCAAACTCAACTGAATACACATTCTTCTCAAGTGCACATGGAACTTTCTCCAGAAGAGACCACAAACTGGGTCACAAATCGGGTCTGAACCAATACCAAAAGATTGGGGTGGTCCCCTGCATATTCTCAGACCATAACGCTTTGAAATTAGAACTCAATCACAAGAAGAAGTTTGGAAGGACATCAAACACGTGGAGGTTAAGGACCATCCTGCTAAAAGATAAAAGGGTCAACCAGGAAATTAAGGAAGAATTAAAAAGATTCATGGAAACTAATGAGAATGAAGATACAACCGTTCAAAATCTTTGGGATGCAGCAAAAGCAGTCCTGAGGGGGAAATACATCGCAATACAAGCATCCATTCAAAAACTGGAAAGAACTCAAATACAAAAGCTAACCTTACACATAAAGGAGCTAGAGAGGAAGCAGCAAATCGACCCGATGCCCAGCAGAAGAAGAGAGTTAATTAAAATTCGAGCAGAACTCAACGAAATTGAGACCAGAAGAACTGTGGAACAAATCAATAGAACCAGGAGTTGGTTCTTTGAAAGAATTAATAAGATAGATAAACCATTAGCCAACCTTATTAAAAAGAAGAGAGAGAAGACTCAAATTAATAAAATCATGAATGAGAAAGGAGAGATCACTACCAACACCAAGGAAATACAAACGATTTTAAAAACATATTATGAACAGCTCTACGCCAATAAATTAGGCAATCTAGAAGAAATGGACACATTCCTGGAAAGCCACAAACTACCAAAACTGGAGCAGGAAGAAATAGAAAACCTGAACAGGCCAATAACCAGGGAGGAAATTGAAGAAGTCATCAAAAACCTCCCAAGACACAAGAGTCCAGGGCCAGATGGCTTCCCAGGGGAATTCTATCAAACGTTTAAAGAAGAAATCATACCTATTCTACTAAAGCTGTTTGGAAAGATAGAAAGAGATGGAATACTTCCAAATTCATTCAATGAGGCCAGCATCACCTTAATTCCAAAACCAGACAAAGACCCCACCAAAAAGGAGAATTACAGACCAATATCCCTGATGAACATGGATGCAAAAATTCTCAACAAGATACTAGCCAATAGGATCCAACAACACATTAAGAAAATTATTCACCACGACCAAGTAGGATTTATCCCCGGGACACAAGGCTGGTTCAACACTCGTAAAACAATCAATGTGATTCATCATATCAGCAAGAGAAAAACCAAGAACCACATGATCCTCTCATTAGATGCAGAGAAAGCATTTGACAAAATACAGCATCCATTCCTGATCAAAACTCTTCAGAGTGTAGGGATAGAGGGAACTTTCCTCGATATCTTAAAAGCCATCTACGAAAAGCCCACAGCAAATATCATTCTCAATGGGGAAGCACTGGGAGCCTTTCCCCTAAGATCAGGAACCAGACAGGGATGTCCACTCTCACCACTGCTATTCAACATAGTATTGGAAGTCCTAGCCTCAGGAATCAGACAACAAAAAGACATTAAAGGCATTCAAATTGGCAAAGAAGAAGTCAAACTCTCCCTCTTCGCCGATGACATGATACTCTACATAGAAAACCCAAAAGCCTCCACCCCAAGATTGCTAGAACTCATACAGCAATTTGGTAGCGTGGCAGGATACAAAATCAATGCCCAGAAATCAATGGCATTTCTATACACTAACAATGAGACTGAAGAAAGAGAAATTAAGGAGTCAATCCCATTTACAATTGCACCCAAAAGCATAAGATACCTAGGAATCAACCTAACCAAAGAGGTAAAGGATCTATACCCTAAAAACTATAGAACACTTCTGAAAGAAATCGAGGAAGATACAAAGAGATGGAAAAATATTCCATGCTCATGGATTGGCAGAATTAATATTGTGAAAATGTCAATGTTACCCAGGGCAATTTACACGTTCAATGCAATCCCTATCAAAATACCATGGACTTTCTTCAGAGACTTAGAACAAATTATTTTAAGATTTGTGTGGAATCAGAAAAGACCCCGAATAGCCAGGGGAATTTTAAAAAAGAAAACCATGTCTGGGGGCATCACAATGCCAGATTTCAGGTTGTACTACAAAGCTGTGGTCATCAGGACAGTGTGGTACTGGCACAAAAACAGACACATAGATCAATGGAACAGAATAGAGAATCCAGAAGTGGACCCTGAACTTTATGGTCAACTAATATTCGACAAAGGAGGAAAGACGATCCACTGGAAGAAAGACAGTCTCTTCAATAAATGGTGCTGGGAAAATTGGACATCCACATGCAGAAGAATGAAACTAGACCACTCTCTTGCACCATACACAAAGATAAACTCAAAATGGATGAAAGATCTAAATGTGAGACAAGATTCCATCAAAATCGTAGAGGAGAACTCAGGCAACACCCTTTTTGAACTCGGCCACAGTAACTTCTTGCAAGATACATCCACGAAAGCAAAAGAAACAAAAGCAAAAATGAACTATTGGGACTTCATCAAGATAAGAAGCTTTTGCACAGCAAAGGATACAGTCAACAAAACTCAAAGACAACCTACAGAATGGGAGAAGATATTTGCAAATAACATATCAGATAAAGGGCTAGTTTCCAAAATCTATAAAGAACTTATTAAACTCAACAGCAAAGAAACAAACAATCCAATCATGAAATGGGCAAAAGACATGAAGAGAAATCTCACAGAGGAAGACATAGACATGGCCAACACGCACATGAGAAAATGCTCCGCATCACTTGCCATCAGGGAAATACAAATCAAAACCACAATGAGATACCACCTCACACCAGTGAGAATGGGGAAAATTAACAAGGCAGGAAACAACAAATGTTGGAGAGGATGCGGAGAAAAGGGAACCCTCTTACACTGTTGGTGGGAATGTGAACTGGTGCAGCCACTCTGGAAAACTGTGTGGAGGTTCCTCAAAGAATTAACAATAGACCTGCCCTACGACCCAGCAATTGCACTGTTAGGGATTTACCCCAAAGATACAGATGCAATGAAACGCCGGGACACCTGCACCCCGATGTTTCTAGCAGCCATGTCCACAATAGCCAAACTATGGAAGGAGCCTCGGTGCCCATCGAAAGATGAATGGATAAAGAAGATGTGGTTTATGTATACAATGGAATATTACTCAGCCATTAGAAATGACAAATACCCACCATTTGCTTCAACGTGGATGGAACTGGAGGGTATTATGCTGAGTGAAGTAAGTCAATTCGAGAAGGACAAACAGTGTATGTTCTCATTCATTTGGGGAATATGAATAATAGTGAAAGGGAATATAAGGGAAGGGAGAGGAAATGTGTGGGAAATATCAGAAAGGGAGACAGAACATAAAGACTACTAACTCTGGGAAATGAACTAGGGGTGGTGGAGGGGGAGGAGGGCAGGAGGTGGGGGTGAATGGGTGACGGGCACTGAGGGGGACACTTGTCGGGATGAGCACTGGGTGTTATTCTGTATGTTGGTAAATTGAACACCAATAAAATAAAAAAAAATAAACACCACCAATTTCACCTAAAGATCAGGACACTGTTTTCACAATAGCCAGAAGACAGTAGAAGAATATCTGAAGTGTTGTGTAGGAGGTGGGGGGCAGGTTTTTGAAGAAAAATATTTATACCTGAGACTTTTCAGTTGAGGTGTAAATGTTACAGATGAATGGTTTCAAAGATACAAGGGCCCAGGCAATACAGCATCTATGAATTCTTCTTGGATAAATTATATAATAAATAAATCCAATCCACCAAGAGATTAATCGACATACAGAATTCAAGGTTGGATTTGTAACTGAATTTAACCAGGGCTGTTGTTTTGTTAGCTGAGTATAGTGGAGAGAAAGAAGTTCAAGGAATCGACGATATAGGAGTTAGTGATTATAATAATAGGCCATAGAACCTAAGCTGGGCAAGTAAGGAAGGAAGTGAGGACTTGAAATATGTGATAACAGCATAAAAGAGTGGTCAGGTCTGTGGATTGGAAGTTGTAGTAAATTTTTGGAATGAGGATTATTGGAGTGACAGTTCTAGAGTGTGAGCTCTAAAAACAGGAAATAATGATCACAGAATGTGTTGATTGAAAAAGATTCTGGAGATGATATAGTTATTAGTGGAAGAGGTAGGATGAAGTACAAATGTTTGGAAGCTAAAAGGTCAAGAAAGGGAGTAGTCAAAATGTTGAATCTATAGGCATAGTGAGTCTGTCAAATTGATGATAGGGCTAGTGGTTGAAAGAAAAACACTAGGTAGGTGATAATATTCTCAGTGAATGAAGGATATCAAGTTCGGATGGCATGTGTTCGGAATTTTCAAGTTTTAGGAGGTGAAGATAAATTGTCTAGATGCAGCAAGGAGGAGCAAATCTTACACCTAACTGACCTCTGGGTTTGGTAGTATGTGTGGAAGTGGGACAAAAATCTGAGAGCTGCAGAAAATCGGTATCCTCAGGAGACAGCCTATATTCATGAGCAAAAAGGAGAAATACATGTTTAAAAAAGAGACTGAAGATATAAGAGATTATGATGATGAATAAACATTATTTTTAGAGGAGGAATATAAAAGGTTGAGAAGTGAATTATTGAGTTCACATGTAGATATACAAAGCCATATGAGCTTAAAAGTCTGAGTAGGGAGGGATGCCTTATAGGATGGGACATTTTTTTTTAAGATTTTATTTATTTATGTATTCATGAAAGATACACAGAGAGACGCAGAAACACAGGCAGAGGGAGAAGCAGGCTCTCTGTGAGGATCCTGACACAGGACTCGATCTGGGGACCCCAAGATCACACCCTGAGCCAAAGGCAGATGCTCAACCACTGAGCCACCCAAGTGCCCTAGGATTCAACTTCTTATAGTGAAAAGGAATGAGGGTATAATATTGATCTCTCAGGGCAAGAAGAGGGCGGTGGATAACATGTTCTAATAAGACTCCTTCTTGGCACTGACCTGCTAGTTACTTTATTATCACAAGGGTTGTAGGTACGATTGGATAGGAAAGGAGGTTTTACTAGAACACAGGTTTTTCTCTGGTCCTCATTTAAGTTTTATCTTGGGTAACAAGACCAGAAGAAGCACAGTTGTACTTGGGTGATGAAGGAAAATTTTTTGTGCAAAGCCAGTGTAACACCATTATCAAAACCCTAACAAGGCTTACACAAATATGTGAGCACATCTGTATTAACATGTACACACACACACATGCCTACATTAAAACCAATCATATTTGTGGATAGTAATTCAGGTCTTAAAGCAGACACTAGCATTGATATATGCTAGACACTGTATATTGATATATATATTATATATATAAAATATAAAAGAGTATATATATAAAAGAGTGTATATATATATATATATATATATATATATATATATATGATTTTATTTATTTCAGAGGGAGAGAGTGAGCAAGTGCAAGCATGAGCAGGGGGAGAAGCAGATTTGAGCCCAATGTGGGGACTTAATCCCAGGACCCCGGGATCATGACCTGAGCCCAAGGCAAATGCTTAACTGACTGAGCCACCCAGGCACCCTATCATTGATATTTTTGATGAATGCTCAAGTCTGATTCATTTTTTAGTGTATATTTGTGGGTTTTTGGATGCCCCACTTTGCAGTTTTCTGACATGGGTGATGCACTCTCCAGCTAACCTTATGTAACTCATCCTCAGAGCCTTTTCTTGGTGGGGTCTGGTTACCTTGGCTGACTCTTCTTTTTGGAATTGATCTTTTAAGAGGACTCAGCCTGCTTAAAATCCCATGCATCAAAGAAAAAGAAATCGATTCCTTAGCTTTTCTCTTTGTCTTAACATTGCAGACAGCTCATGGCACAGATGTTTTGCATTTATTCTTCAGGCTAAGGTAAAATGCCAGCCTTTTGCCTTTTATATGATGTGGAGTAAGCTTCTAGCTCTACCAATGGTCTTCTTAATCTCCTTCTAGACTTACTATAAGGGTTGATGGGTGAGAAGAATAACACAGTCCTCCAGTTTTCATTATTTCAGCCTCTTAAGTTGCAAACTGTTTCTTATCCTTGGGTGATTGTAAGCTAAAAAATCTAAAAAAGTTTATGACCATCTCTTCTGCAAACTTTGTACCTTTTATTTTGTTTCTAAGCCATTTGTAAACTCAGCAAAATTTGGGGCAAAAAAAGATGTCCATTTTAACATGCCATTATACAATTATTTCTCCAAAGACTAGATAGTCCTTAGGAAAAGACTTCCATTCTCTTTATGACATTCTCAGTCTTAAGTTATGGAACTTAAATGGGATTAAAATATATGTGCTATTTATATGTGAAAAGAATTTATTTCATTTTATTTGACTATAACAGAAATCAGTATAATTAATTGGCCTTTGGTATCAGACAGCCAAGGTTCTAATTCTGGCTCCATGACTGTGACCCTATAGACCATGACCCTTGAGCAAATTGACTAACTCTTTTATAAAATGGTGATAATAATGGCCTACCTCATATTGTTTTCATAAAGATTAAGATGTAAAATGTTAATATGTTATTAATATTAAAGAAATAATATGAATTTTATAAATCTCTTCCAGAAAATTCTTAACAATATATTTAAATACTATGCTGATGCTGAAACCAAACAAAAAATTACAAGAAAACTATAGACCAATGACTCTCATGAACATGAATGCAAAAAAAATTCATAAAAACTTTAGTAAGTCAAATCCAAAAATATTTATAAAAGATAATATATCATGATTAAGTGGGGTTTATGCAAGAGTGCAGCTTTGTTTAATATTTGCAATTTAATCTACATAACCCGCCACATTAACAGATTACAAAAGAAAAACAATACGAATGTCTAATGCAAAAAAAGCTTTGACAAAATCCAACATCCATGTCCAATAAAAGTTCTCAGCAGAGAAACAAGTTTCCTTAACCTGATAAGGGCATCTTTGAAAATCCTGTTGTTAACACAAAACTTGAGGATGAAAGACTAAATGCTTTCTCTCAAAAATAGAAACAAATCAAAGATATCTGCTTTCACTATTTCTATTCAATCTTGTACTAGAAGTACTTGCCAGTGCAATTGGAAAGAATAACAAATAAATGGTATATAAATAAGAAAGGAAGTGGTAAAACTAATTTTATTTACAGATTACATGAAACTGAATTCAATTGTATTTCTTTTTTTAAAGATTTTTATTTATTTATTAATGAGAGACACAGAGAGAGGCAGAGACATAGGCAGAGGGAGAAGCAGGCTCCATACAGGGAGCCTGATGTGGTACTCAATCCCAGGTCTTCAGAATCATGCCCTGCGCTGAAGGCAAGTGCTAAACCGCTGAGCCACCCAGGCTACCCCTCAGTTGTATTTCTACATGTGGGCAATGAGCAATCAGAAATAAAATTTTAGAAAGTACATTAAAATAGCGTTGAAATAATTCAGAATGCATTTAACAAAAGATGTGTAAGACTGATACCTGGAACACTATTGAGTGCTAAGATAATTTAAAGAAGACTCAAATAATTGGAGAAATATATTGTGTTTAGATTTAGATGACAATATTGTCATCATCAATTCTTTCTAAATTGCTTCATATATTCAACACAATCATAATCAAAATCACAGAAATTCTTTTTCTAGAAATTTCAATTTATGTAGAGATGCAGAGGATCTAGATATTATTAAAAAACTGAAAAAGAAGAAGAAATTTGGAGGTCTTCTCTATCTGCTTTCAAGACTTACTATAAACCTGCTGTAGTCAAGAGAGTGTGATATTGTAACAGATCTGAAATTAATAGACAATACAATAATAGTAGTGGATTTTAGTACCACACTTTCAACAATGGGTAGGTTATCTAACCAGAAATCATAAAGAAAACATTGGATTTGGACTATACTTTAGACCAAAATGACCTGAAGACATACACAGAACATTCCACACAATAGCAGGAAAATACACAGTCCTCTCAGGCACATAGAACATTCTGCAGGATAGATTATATGTGATATCATAAAACAAGTATCAAATTTAAAAAGATTGTAAGCACACCAAGTATCTTTTCTTGACTATAGTAGAATGAAACTAGAAATCAGTAGCAGAAGGAAAACTAGAAAATTCATAAATATGTGAAAATTAACACCTCCTGAATGCCAGTGGCTCAAAGATGAAATCAAACGGGAAATAAAAGTGTATCTTGAAACAAATAGAAATGGAAACACAACACAGCAAAACTTACTGGCTGCAGCAAAGGCGGTACTAAGAGGGAATTTTATAGTGATAAATGCCTATCTTTGGTAAAAAAAAAAAATCCTCAAATAAACAAGTTAACTATACAGCTGAAGGGACGAGAAAAATAGGAACAAACTAAGCCCAAAGTTAGGAGAAGAAAGGAGATAATGAGATCAGGGTAGAAATAAATGACGGTAGAAAAGGTCAAAGAAACTAAGCTGATTTTTGAAAAGATAAACAAAATTGACAAACCTTTAGCTAGACTTACCAAGAAAAAAGAATATTCAATAATAAAGTTATAAATGGAAGAGGAGATATTACAACTAATACCACAGAAATACAAAGAATCATTAGAGACTATTATGAGCAATTATATGTCAACCAATTGGACAACCTAGAATAATTGGATAGGTTCCTAGAAATATAAAATCTTTCTTTTGAATCATAAAGAAGTACAAAATCTGAAAAGACCAATAGCAAACAAGAACAAAAAACAGTAAATAATCCTATTAAAAATGGGCAGAGGTCTTGAATATTTTTCCAAAGAAGACATAGAAATGGCCAACAAGTACATGAAAAGGAACTTAGCATTACTCATCATCAGGGACATACAAATCAAAATCATAAGCACTCTCTCAAAGAGGTACCTCATGTTCACTGCAGCATTTTTCACAATAGACAAGATGTGGAAACAACCAACCTAGGTGTTCGTGCCAGATGAATAAATAAAGGAAAAGTGGTATATATATCCAATGGATTATTACTCAGCCTTAGAAAGGAATCCTGATGTTTGTGACAACACAGATGGTACTTGGAGGGATTATTAGATGAAATAAGTCAAACAGACAAATTACTCTATGATCTCACTTATATGTGGGATCTAAAGACATTGAATTCATGGAAACAGAGTAAAATGGTGGTTACTATGGGCTGAGGGGTTGGGGATATGGAGACATACTGGTTAAAAGATATAAACTTTTAGTTCTTAGAGGAGTAAGTTCCGAGGATCTAAAATACAGCACGGTGACTGTAGTAACCAATGTTGTATTGCATACTTGAAAGTTGCTATGAGAGGAAAACTTTAATTATCTAATATAATGACAGTAACAACAAAATGATAATTATATGAGGTGAAAGGATGTGTGGACTAACCTTACTGTGGTATACATTTCACAATATATACATGTATCAAATCATCACATTGTACACCTTAGGCTTACATAATATTATACACCAATTATATCTCAGTGAGGCTGGAAAAAAAGTGTGATATTGGTGTAAAGATAGACAAATGGGTAAATGGAATTCGGTGAGGATATAAATTCAATGGGGAAACAGGACAAGCCTTTCCAGAAATGGTGCAGAACAATTGTACAGTCACATGCAAGAAACTGAAGGTTAAGCTTACCTTATAACATAAGCAAAATTTCCCTTGAAATTGTTCAAAAATTTAAATATAGGGGCTTACACCCCAGAACTTCTAGAGGATCACACAGGAGAGAGGTTAAGTGATGTTGGCCTTGGAAAAGACTCCTCAACAGCATCAAAAACACAGTTCATGAGAGAAAAATAATCAATATAGTCGATGGTTATCAAAACTAAAACCTTGTACTCTGTTAAGCAAATAAAACTAGGAGAAAATATTGCAAACATTCATGTGAAAAAGGACCTGTACTTAGAACATAAAAAAAAGTCTTACAACTTAAGAAGAAAACAGTATAATAGAAAATATGCTAGACATTTGAGCAGATATTTTTTCTTTTTTTAAAGATTTTATTTATTTATTCATGAAAGATAGATATACAAAGAGGCAGATACATAGGCAGAGGGAGAAGCAGGCTTCTCACAGGGAGCCCGATGCAGGACTTGATCCCAGAACCCAGGGATCATGACCTGAGCCAAAGACAGACACTCAACTGCTGAACCACCCAGGTGTCCTGAGCAGATATTTTTTCAAAGAAATTATATGGATGGCAAATAAACACATAAAAAGATGCTCAAGATCATTAGCCATTATGGAAATATAAATTTAAACCACAATGAGATGTCACTACTCGCCAACTTGAATGACTAAAATGTAAAAAGTTTGACCACATCAAATGTTGGCAAAGATGTGAGCTGTGATTTGCTACTGGTGGGAATGATAAAGCCACTTTGGAAAAAAGGTTAGCATTTTCTTAAAAGGTGTACATACACCTACCATGTGATCCTACAATCCCATTCCTAGGCATTTACCTAGGAGAAGTGGACGTACATGTTCACAAAAAAGGCTTCCACGTGAATATTCATAGAGGTTCTATTTGTGATAGCTTAAAACAGGAAATGGCCAAAATTTCTATTAAATGTTGAATGGATAGAAAACAGAATATCCATACGATGAGAAGGAAAGAATCATTGACACATGCAACATTATGAATGAATCTCAAAATGATTATATTAAGTGAATGAAGCTAAGCCAAAAGGGAATATGCTGTAAAGTTCCATTTATATAAAATTATAAAAAATGTAGACAATCTATCATGATAGAAAACAGTTCAGTTGCCTGGGGATGGGAAGACAGGAAAGGTGCAGAGATCAATTATACCATGAGTGCTCAACAAATTTTAGCTATTATGGTAATGTAGGTATTGGGAATGTGCAGAGTTCTGCTGACATTTTAAAGGTAGGAGCCAAAGCTGTTCATTCTCTTGTCAAAACCATGAATTGTCTCATTGAAGGCACTACTGTAGGGGAAATACTGAGTTCTAGTCTCTGTTACATAGCAAAGAAAATGGGAGTCCGAGGATGCTGCAGCAAATGATCTTCATGCTCTCTCAAGTGTGTTTTCCTTATAATTGGAAGTTTGGGCTCGTTGTTTATAGTCTGTTATGATTGTCTTGCAGTGGGAATTGGGAACATATTTATCCATATTAGAGATGACCCTGCTATATACCATCGACTTCAGTACAACACCAAATGGCTTCTACTCTAGGAACACTAGAAAAAGAAGCAAGTCATGTCATTACAAAGCTTCAAGAAATGGTCAACGGTTAAAAGGGAAGAGAAGTCAAAGACAAAGTGAGAGCCCAGGACTTCTTATTGTTACTTTAGTGCTTGTGGGAACAGTGAATTAAGATGTTAGTAACTTCTTAAAAATTCTCAAATAAATAATATAAATTAGAAAAGGATGCAACTTATCCTTGAAAACATTGAGAAAAGTGCATTTGCTTTATATTTTACTCAGTTGATTGCTATTTTAATTCAGAGATTGAGAATGCGGCCCCTGGAGTTTGACCAGCTAGTTCACATTGCAGTTCTGCTACTTGATGCTGTTTATTCTGATGGCCCCGTTTCTTCATCTGTGTGAAGGGGAATTTAGGATTGTTTTGGGGATTATATAATAATTTATATCAAGTTTTTGCCAGTAACTGGAACATGTCAAATCCCCAAAAACTAGCATAATTTTTGTTTAATCTCTACACAGGTGCTGAGATTCTAATAAATACATTATACAGCAGAGTTATAAACCTAAAATCTGTTCTTCTCTAGAATTTAGTACACTCATAATAAGCCATACAATTTGGAAACTATTATATATGGTTATAAGAATCCTACAACTGCCTTTGAAATGACATAATTTAGAGATACAATCACTTTTTGTCTCCTGACCCTACAAAAACTTGGCTTATCCACAGGTCTGATGAGGAGAATGCCCTAGATACTGATGGCTTATCTTGCATGGCAATGCATGTAGTGTTGAGGATTTATGATCCAGAGTCACTGCTGCTTTGAATCATGCACATTTTTAAACATCTAGCTAAATGATCTCCATATAACTAAAACTTTGCTTTCTTTCACTATCTTCCATTATCTAGATTTACTTTTAAAAATATTATTGGTGACTGCCCTCTCCCTGTCTCCCTGAAAGATTGAGGGATTCTTTTCAAGTTTTGCTAGGCTTGAAGCATAAAAAAGAATGAATTGCTGACATTTCTATTTTGTCTCTCTTTTAATAGATCTATTGTGATCCTTTACTGTGTAAACCCCAATTTAAACTGCAAAAAACAAATTCTTGAATTATCCACTAGGTGGAAGCCTTGTTCTTCTTTAAAACATAGATTTCTTTTTCTTTCTTTCTTTTTCTTTCTTTCTTTCTTTCTTTCTTTCTTTCTTTCTTTCTTTCTTTCTTTCTTTCTTTCTTTTTTTTCAGTGAAATTTATATATTTTCCCACTTATGAAAAGTTGAATGCATCTGTCCTGGTATTAAGAACTCTGCAAAGAAGTAATGGTTGTATCTCGGCTCTTGAGGTTGACAATGGAGGATTCATTTAAGGAGGAGAAGTGTGTGGATCTGTGAACAGTGTTTAGTTTCCTATTTTCTCTTTATCCTTCATGGACTACTCAAATAAACAATCTCACATGAAACATTGTTCTCCACAGAGATGTCATGTTCCTCTAAGGACTAAATCTGAAGATTCCCTTTTATCTCTTTACATAGGTGATTTACGGGAGGATCTTCCCAAATTATAGTACTGTATTTCCTATCAGTCTTCATCGTTCCACCATTTTGATGGAACTTTTCACAGCAAATGTTAACAGTGATACTTATGTTTCTGACATTTTTAAAGCAGATCTACAAAAAGAAGGATAACTTTCAATGGTTCATTTGTGTTTGACTTTTCTAATGGTTCCAAGTAACCAGGATTTAATTTGATCATATATACCATTTTAGCAGTGTATAAGGATGATGAAAATTATGGAATGATGGGAATGCATTAAATGACAAGCGCTGGTAGAAGTTTAGAGTTGGGAAATCTCGGCTTGTTCAAAGCACTGAGATATTTATCTAGTAGTCAGGAAATTTCAAATTAGGTAGAATGATGATACAGCCACTTTGTAAAACAGTTTGAGTTTCTTAAAACATTAAACATAAACGTATCATCGACCCAGCAACTTCCCTCATCATTATCTAGCCAAGACAAATGAAATTATATGTCCACACAAAGACTTACACATGAATGTTTATTAGCAGCATTATTTATATTAACCAGGAAAGGAAAATGATCCAAACGTCCATCAACTAGTGTATAGACAAACAAAAATGGTATATCCATGCCGGGGTGTACTGCTGAACAATCAAAAGGCAAGAAGTAGTGATGTGTACTAGAGTATGGATGAATTTCAACAACATGTTAGGTGGAAGAACCCAGATGTAGAAGATTACATATTGTATAATTTCATTTCAGAAATCATGTACAGAAAAGGTAAATTTATGACAGAAGGTAAATTAATGCCTGAGAGTTGGAGTGGGAATAAGGAATACCTGCAAACAGGCATGAAGTTTCCTTTTTGTGGTGATGGAAGTATTTTACAATTGAGTTGTGGCGATGGTTGCACAACTCTGTACATGTATTAGAAATTACAGAATTTATACACTTAAATTTTATTGTATGTGAAAATCTGTTAAAAATTGATAGAATAGAGCAGCCCAGGTGGCTCAGTGGTTTAGTGCCACCTTCAGCCCAGGGCATGATCCTGGAGCCTGCTTCTCCCTCTGCCTATGTCTCTGCCTCTCTCTCTCTCTCTCTCTGTCTCATGAATAAATAAATAAAAATTTTAAAAACATTAATAGAATAAATCTGAAAGTGAAAGATTCTTATAAAATCCAGAGACAGAAACTCAAACTCATTAGATAATCCAACTTCCAGGTCATGCCAGCTTGTCTTAAAGTTTCAGAAAAGAATAAGAATACATGTCTTTCATTTCCAGTACCCTGAAAAAAATAGCCAAATGCTCCTGAGTCAAAGGATCAGAATTCAAGCTATGGGGCTTTTGTTTGCCAGTGAGTTACAAAACTTTTCCCTAGTTCACATGATCTACCACACATCAAATGCAACCAGACTCCATTAAGTCTGATCCTTTTCTCTCAAGGAGCCTGGGCACTCTGTTGTTTGTATATCTTTTGCAATTTAATATTATTGGGAAATGAGATAGATCCAGAAAAATTTTTTTTTCCTGGGTGACTTTTGATGGACCATAAACTTTGTCCACCTTCTCAGAATGCCTTTGAGATGTTCTTTTGCCATTGTCTGACCAGAACAATGGGTTGTTTTTTCTGACATCAGTGATGGTGAATTTATGGTATGACTAGGTCTAAAAACTGACTCACTTAAGACGTATTTGGAAGAATCTTCACAAATATATTGATTAATTTCACTTATAGAAATGAATTTCTTCTTATCTCCTCTCCAAATACTATTAATAATTGTTACTATTTTGAGCCATTGAAAATGCCTAGTTTGTTTTACAAAACCCATCCCAAACCTGTTTTTTTTTTTAAAGACTTTATTTATTTATTCATGAGAGACAAAGAGAGAGCAAGAGAGGCAGAGACATAGGCAGAAGGAGAAACAGGCTCTCTATGGGGAGCCTAATGTGGGACTCGATCCCGGGACTCTGGAATCACTACCTGAGCCAAAGGCAGACACAACCACTGAGCCACCCAGGTGCCCCTCAAACATGCTTAGTTATAAAGAGAAATGGTGATACGTTTGCCTACATAATGCATCTGCATTTTCCATTTTGAAGGGCAAATACCCCTTCCTTTATGCCTTTGGGAAATTTTCCTCATTGATATTACATTGTGGGTGTTCTTGGACTCACCTCTTTTCCTTCCTTGCCTGGGCCAGGCTTTCAGTGGCTTCAGGAAGAGAAAAAGTTGATGCTTACAGTGTTGACTAGAAGATGAACTCTGCTTCTGTTTCTCACCTATTTTTGAATGTGAGGTATGATCAACAGCTAGCTTTTCTTTTTTTTTTTTCCCCAGAATAATCCAATTTGGAAAGAATTCAATTAACAAAATAAAATGGGGGGAAGGGCCCAGGAGGGGCTCTGGAGAGAGAGGACCCCTCCCCACGGCTGTTGCCCCCTGAGCCTGGCAAACCCAGAGAGGGCTCTTGGACCCGCCTGAGTAGAACCCGCCTTAACACCCAGAACCGCTCTGCACGATGCCACCTTCTCCTTGTGTACGCTCCTCCTTATATACAGATTTTAAAAACCAAACAACTGCAGCTGTTATAAAGTGGCTTCTAGCTCTCCTATGCTGGCTTGGCACATTAACGCATGCAAAGCAAGGTTTCAAGGGCTTCACCAAACAGTTAATTTTGGCAAAAACAGAAAACAAACAAAAAGCTAAGATTCCTAAGCAGGATTAAAAGCCACTGAAGTGAAAACGATGTATTTCTCAACAGTATGGAATGAGACTACAGCTACGATCTTTTTTTTTTTTTTTCTTTTTAAGTCTCTGCCATCCTCTCCCCAACTCAGGTCAAAGTTCATAGCAGCATAACACAAAGTCCTCCATCAAGCCAGTGTTCTCTGCTCCGGGGGTCAGAGTTCACAGGTCAAGTTCAGTCCCTCCGAAGAATCATAGGAGGATGCTCGCTGTCCTCCTCCAGCCGCAGAGCGCTGGCCTCCTCTTCCAGACATGCGCTGCCCACGGCCCCCAGCTCGTCTCCGTAGGCAAGTCTGGTTGGAGATGAAGGCACATGAGTACCTGTGGCAACAGTTGTGTTGTAGGTCTGAGTCACTAAGGGGCAGTCGTGAGAGGCTGAGTCTAAGATTTCATTGGTTGTCTCCATGCTTCCATCCAACTTGTGCTCTTTCATCAGGGTACACTCGCCTCCTTCCTGGGGGTCCAGGTTATACACGTACAAGTACCCGTCAGAAGCTCCCACCAGTAGTCAGGGAATCTTCTGAATTGTGGCCAGTGAGCAGATGTTCTTGTGGCCACAGAAAGGCGGGCGCACTGTGGCAAAAGCTCTGCCCTGGTTGAACATTTCTGTTACTTGGGAGGGCAAGTAGCTGGTGGAAGCCATGAGTACCTTCCCGAAGTACCCAGTCCAGGTGGTGGGCTCCTCCTGAGGTTTTTCTTTCACAGTCTCAAGTTTGAAGATGTGCACAGTCTCAGTGTTGCTGGATGCAGAGAGGAACATGCTGTCCATGCTGAAGGCCAAGGAGCAGATGCTCACACACCTCTTAACTCCTCTCCGGAACTCAGAGTTTTTGTCCCTCTGGAATGGAGAATACTCTAATCACGGTCCCCTTCTCGGAGGCAGTGGCAAGCTTGGTTCCACTGGCATCAAACGCCAATGCTGCCAAAGGACTGTCGTGAGCTGGGATCATGTTTGCAGCTCTCAAATTCATGGTGTCGAAGACCTGCACCTCTCCAATAGTGGCACTGCCTGGGTATGCCAAGTAACCATTGTCGTTGTGTATCGACAGCGCACACAAGCCTGCAGGGTTTGGAGGGGTTTCCCTGATCGTGTGCAGTACTTTCTTTCTTTTTTTTTCTTTTGTGTGTGTGTGTGTGTGTGTGTGTGTGTGTGTGTGTGTGTGCAGTACTTTCATGTCCCGAATGTTGTGTATATAGAGAGACTCCTCCAGGCAAACTATTAGCCTCTGTCGGTTCAGCTTCACGGCCAGTATGGTATTTGAGTAGCTGTAGTTGCAGATCTCAGTTCCTTTCTTAAAATGGCAAACTTTTAGCTTTCTAGGAGCTTTGAGGCTGACGACGGCCACTAAGCTGCTTGAAAACAATCTCTCTACAATGCACACATCTTCCCTATCAGTGCATTCATAGATCTGTTCCAGCTTATCCACAGAAGAAAGGGAGAAAAATTTATAACCGGACTTACTACCAACAGCTAGGGACGTGTTGTCCTGGTTGAAGTCGGCGAAGAGCAGCTGCAGGTTCACGGTGGGCGCGGGGCGGGCGGGGCGGGCGGGGCGGGCGGGCCCGGCCAGGGGCTCGCGCGCGGGAGGGGGAGTCGGGTGAGCTCAGGGTGGGGCCGGGCCCAGCTCGCCGCCGCGCGGGCCGCAGCTGGCTGCTGGGGGATCAACCACCGCCTCCTCCGGTGCCGGCTCTTGTCTATGCTCCGGAGCCGGGGCCAACAGCTAGCTTTTCTTTCTTTCTTTCTTTCTTTCTTTCTTTCTTTCTTTCTTTCTTTCTTTCTTTCTTTCTTTCTTTCTTTCTTTCTTTCTTTCTTTCTTTCTTTCGATAGTCACAGAGAGAGAAAGAGAGAGAGGCAGAGAGAGAAGCAGGCTCCATGCACCGGGAGCCCGACGTGGGATTCGATCCCGGGTCTCCAGGATCGCGCCCTGGGCCAAAGGCAGGCGCCAACCGCTGCTCCACCCAGGGATCCCCAACAGCTAGCTTTTCAATGATGGTATCAAGCTTGGTTATTCCCTTTACCGTGAAAGGAGGACCAAAGTCACCATTTCGATCAATTTAGAGCAGAGAAGTTGTCTTCCGTATCATGAACATACACCAGCTTCACTGGAAGAGATTTTTCATTTGTTCCATACAAGAAGCTTCTGGACGAGGATTATGGGTGAGTTTTAAGAAAACTATTATTTCCTAGGTTCTGCAGATTATTTTCATGGTTGGGTCAAACATCTCAACTTTTTGTCAGTGGGCTTCTAACAATCATATATATTTTTAAAGATTTTATTTATTGATTTGAGAGAGAGACAGAGCATGATCGAGAGAGAGCACAAGAGGCAGAGAAGGGTAGAGGGAGAGGGAGGAGCAGACTCCCCACTGGGCCGGGAGCCCAGTATGGGACTCAATCCCAGCACCCTGGGATCATGACCTGAGCTGAAGGAAGATGCATAACTGACTAAGCCACCCAGGTGCCCAACTATCATATTTTTTAAGCTGCCATGATTGTGGCCATTCTCTTCCATGGCGACAGTAGTTACTATGATGGTTGCAACTAACTGTAGAGGCTAAATAAATTTTGCTTGTCTAGTCTCTCTACTTTCAATGCAGTTTCTCAGTGTTGCTTGATGAAAAACTCCTTTCCACCTTTTTTTTTTTTTGGTTTAGCTGAACAGTTTCTTCACAAGCTTGGTGAAAGACTCCCTCTCTTCTGCAGACCCCTCCGGTATTTTATTACTCTCCAATAATCAATCTTTTTTTAAACAACCAAAATTTGGTAACATGGTTATATTAAGGGACAATTATTTTTTCTGAACCATTACTCTGAGAAGAAAATTCTTACAAATATTTTTTATTTTTTTGAAGATCAAATATATTTCTTCTTTTTTTAAAAAAAAAGATTCATTTATTTATTTTAGAGAAAGAGAGAATGAATGAGCAGGGAGAAGGGCAGAGGGGAAAGAGAATCCTGAAACAGACTCCCTGCTGAGTTTGGAGCCCAACACAGGGCTTGATCCTGGGACCCTGAGATCATGACCTGAGCCAAAATCAAGAGTCCATTGCTTAACTGACTGAGTCACCTAGGTGCCCCTTACAAAGATTTTTTAATGAAACAGCTTTTAGATGTATGTTATGTGCATTGTCATTGAAAATAAGAAAATTATAAATCATATAACATCTGAACTATTGTGAAAAATCCAAAATTTATATGTACTATAGTAATAGAAGGTATTTTATTCTATTTGGCTTGTATTTATTTACATACTTATCCTTACCTCCTCTCTGGAGCTGGGCAGTGAAGTCTCTGAGGGCAGAAAACAACGCTCAACCAAATTTGTAACTTTCACTGTTTTTTGCACGTTAGACGTTCTCGGTGATACAAAGCCCGTGAACCCTCCAGAAGAGTGATTGACACGGAGAAGTCAGAAAAGATGTGTCCTTCTTCTTTCTGTTTTCTCAACTTAAAGCGGCCGGATTTAGTTTTAACCAGAGACATAGTGATGGCAAATGCCATAGAGCTACTAGGGATTCTGTGTTTTTTTGTTTTTATTTTTGTTTTTGCATCCTGGCTTCACAATGCTTTTGGTTTCAAATGGAAGAACCAATATGTTATTTTTGTCGGTATAATTGGTAATTATATATTATATGAAGCTAGGTAGCAGATTATCTTTCTCTTCAAGCACCTTTCACCTTTCCATTTGGTTATATTCTCCCTAACATTTTCCCAACTAAACCTTCCTTCTTCTCACCCATTTGTTGTCTATGGAATACCAAAGAATCCTATTGGGGATTAGACCCCACCCTATAAATTCCATTCCCTGGTCCAAACTTTCTGTCTTTCACTCAGTAACTGAGTGCTTACTATGTGTCAGGCCCTATACTAGGTTTAGGTTTGGTGTTAAAATAGCCAATTCATTACAGTTTGTCTTAATAATAAAATTTTATTTTGATGATATGTGGTTTTCCAAAGTGTGGACTGAAGGAGACAAAGTAGCATAAGGATCTTGGCTGCACTTGGCCACAGTCTTCTGGAAGAGAGGTGACATCTGCATTAAGTGAGTGATAGGATGGACAGAGTAGAATTTAGGTATTAGTAGTAGTGATATGTAACAGGTACATACGGAGCAGGTGATGGTTGATCTGATATGAAGAATGAGAAAGAACAACAAAGGCTATGTATGATACCCAGGTTTCTCCTGTGGCAGCTGGGTAGCCAGCAGACTGTTTACTGAGATACAGAATACCAGAGGATGGATACATGTGGGAGATGGAGAATAATAACTGAATTTCGGGGACTGTGGAACAAGATGTCTGATGGATGTCTGAGAGGTCCGATAGACATTTTGCTGTATGGACCTGAACTTCTGAATAGAACTCTGAGCTTCTGATAGAGATTTCAGGGTTGTCTATACATATGGCAACTGAAACAACATGAGTGGACGAGATGGCCCAGAGTGAAGACAGAGAGAAGAGGAGAGATGTGGGGTAAAGTCCTGAGGAACTCCAACACTCGATGCATGTATGAAAGAGTAGCTCACAGGAGAAATGGTGCAGAAGAGGCACAGAAATAGGAAATAAGGAGATGTGGTGTCCTGGTACCAAAGAAAGGGGGCATTTCAAATGAAGGAAGATGTCAACAGTGTTGAAGGCTGTACAGACTGAGTAATGAAAATAACCAACAGGTCTGACAATAAGGTGACCTTGCAAGAGAGTTTTAGTTAAAAAACAAAACAAAACAAAAAAAAAAAACAGGCACGTGTAGCACCTGACAAAGTCGAGTGGGAAAACATCGCTTTCCAATAATCTTAACACTTCAATGCGTGTCTCTGTTAATTGAAAAGAGATATTAGTGGATGAATTAAATCCTTCATTTTATGAGCTAATGTGTTCCATTTCCTAGAAAACAGAACAATCAATCCAGTAAAGATACGTGTGTCCTAAAAAAAAAAAAAAAAAGCCTACAAGGAGGTTAAGAGTAAGAATGTCTGCTCTAAAGAAGACTAGTGAGAAAGATCTTTATTACCTGTGCGGAGGAGGTTTTAAGGTCTCCTTAAATGTCATTACATAGTCAATGGCCTGCTTTTCCTACAGAGAAGGCAGGAACTTGCTGTAACTTTCCCTTTCCTTGCTCTAATAGCCTAAATGCAATCAATTACCTGCTGTCATTTGCCCTACACTATTTTTAGTACCTGCTTTTTATAATTATCAGTCAAATGCCCTGTTAGCTGGTGGGAAGCCAGATGGCAGAAACACAAACTATGAGGGCTGTGACCTCAGACAGGCAGCATAGGAGTTCGGACCCTGATCTTAGATAGAACCTGTTCTGCACCAAACCTCAGTTTCCCCATCTGTAAGATGTGGATGCTAATTGTTATTCTTATCAAGTTGTTCTAAGGCTTAGGTGACACAAGAGGTAGATAAAGCACTTAGTTGACTGGTCCACAGTAAACACTCATATAAAGTTTTCTTTTTCCTTCCTTCCTTCCTTCCTTCCTTCCTTCCTTCCTTCCTTCCTTCCTTCCTTCCCTCTTCTTTCTTTCTTTCTTTCTTTCTTTCTTTCTTTCTTTCTTTCTTTCTTTCTTTCTTTCTTTCTTTCTTTTTCTTTCTCTTTCATTATTTATTTATTTATTTTGATGGAATGTCATTTTAAAAAGGCTTTGTGTGTAGGAGAAGCCATTTCAAGGTCAAGATTAAAGTCGTTATCAAGGCTGTAAGAATAAGGCTGATAGTGCGTTTATCAGCAATATTCATTTGCCTGCTGTATTGAAAAACCAGGTATAATCTTCTTATTGTCAATCAACCTGCTTCCTCTTCTGCCACTGCATTAGCAAAAGCTCAACAGTCCTTTCCTGCTTTATGTTGTTAATTGATGATTGTTGGCATCACCATTTCCTGCAGAGGAATGTTGGCCTTTTTGGGTATCATTTAAATGTGACAAGGTTTAGCTGAATCTGAAAAAAAAAAAAAAATTCCAAGTCACTAGGCACAGGATTTCTTAATTGTGTGATGATGATCGCAGCACATTTAGCCAAAGCTGTCAGAGGCTGGGGGTGTATCCCCTATGCTTAACCATGTTGGACCTTCAGCTCACGATGTTTTGGGGAGTGTTAGATGGATTTGGTTTAGGGTTATTAGCACTATGAATTTATTAGGCACCAATAGCAAATGATTAAGGTCATCAGGGTCAGAAAGAGAAGGGCATATACTTTTCTCAGCAGCCAACCAAAGATGACAGTGATAAAAGGTAAACATGTGGGGCACCTGAGTGGCTCAGTCAGTTAAGCATCTACCTTCAGCTCAGGTCAAAATCCCAGGACCCTGGGATGGAGCCCCACATCAGGTTCCTGCTCAGTGGGAGCCTGCTTCTCCCTCAACTCCTCACTCATGCTCTCTGTTGCTATCTCTGTCTCTCTCTCTCTCTCTCAATTAAATAAAAATATTTTTTTTAAAAAAGGTAAAAATGCATATAGTATATTTTCACTGTGCAGAAAAATTACAAATTCCTGGTTTGGCTAAAATTATTCCACACGAGGACTATGGAAACATTTGACAAAAATGAAGCTTTCATGTGTTAAGCAGCTACTAACTTGATCTTATTTTTTTAAATGATAATGATGATGATGATGATTATATTATAGCTCTTATTTATTTATTGAGAGAAAGAGCATGTGCACAGGGCAGAGGGATAGAGGGAGACAGGGAGAGACTGAAACTCAAGCTGACTGAAACTCGCTGAGCAGGGAGCCCAACTCGGGGCTCCATCTCATACCCTGAGATCATGACCTGAGCCAAAATCAAGAGTGGATGCTTAACCACTGAGCCACCCAGGCACCCCTACCAGCCTGATTTTAGCATCTCACTAATTTATTAATGACTATACCTTGGGTAAGGGAGAACAATGACACAAGGGATTTAGGGCTATTGACAAAGTGTGAAAAAAGTGACAGATGACAGAATTTAGATAATTAGTATAGAAAATGAAGGCAGAATGAGTTTGAAAAGGTTCCGAGAAAGGAGAGAGGACAGAAGTAAAAAATGTAAGAGTGGGAATTTAATGCATCAAAGTCAGACCAGTTCTAGATAATGCCTGACCAAGATAGGAGCCCCTCCTCTGGTCCAAGTGTCGGGTTCTTGCTCATCTGCACTACCGCTACATGACGACAGCTTCTGGAGACGGGACTGGAAGTAAGTTAACTTTATAGCATTTGAAAAATGTGGCAGGATGCTAGCTTACCCTTGGGGGAATGAGTCATTTTCCCTTTTATGGTGAGGAGATACCGATCTGTCTTCCTACATAAATTTTCACACTCATTTAACTGTTTTATGATGTGCTTTGGGATCATTTGGATTCTGAGAATACTGTACATGAGTCAGTATTTTGTGATAATATTTCCTCACTTAGATTTTTTTTTTTACTTTTTTAAAATGTCGTTTCCAGAATTACCTTAAGAGTGGCTCCAGACTGTGTTCTACAAAACCGTGTATTAAAAAAATTCATTGCACACTCAATTGCATAGTAATTCTTAGAATTTTTAATGGCAGGAGTTTGTGAGCTACAGACTGAAATATGATCCAAGACCTATTAGAGCTGACGTTACTTCTATTAATAGTCATCTAAATGGCCCCCAAGCCCCGATGGCTTCTCATGTTCAACTCAAGTCACCCTGAACCGGTCACCGAAATTTCAAAGGATTGGCTTATTCTCTTACTTAAAGTTTCACTGATGAATGTTTTTCCCTATTTGGTGTCTGCCTTTGGAAAGATAGCTGCAAGCAAGGAACACTCATTAACTCAGTTATATGGGAGGGTGTGTGTGTGTGTGTGTGTGTGTGTGTGTGTGGAAGCGCCAAAGAAAGGCAAACTTTTCTTACTGATGTAAAGTCATTTTTAGAGCTATTAAACCTCTAGAGGAGAAAATGATTTTTAGTGCATGGTCCTTGCCTTGTAGAGTCTGCCACAAACACAGTCACTGACTTTTTAAGATACTATTAAGACAACAACAACAACAACAAACACAGCTGGTAGGCCTAATATTTAAATATTGCCCCAACAGGATGCCCAGCAGCTGGTGCTGAATAGCAGGCGAAGTGCATAATAGTGAGAGCGTGAACTGGAAACTTGTTCCTTCTTTCTCTCCCTGGTGGCAGGCAGTGGTGACAGGAGGGAGAGACTGGAGAAGGTGGACTCTTCTAGGTAGGTGAGTGGATGAGATAATGAAGTAAGTTAATTTGGGCTCCACTGGCTTATCTATCTGTTGCTGGCACTTTTGTCTGTACAAACACGGGAAGCCATCTCCTTCGTGAGGGTCGTAATGAAACAATTTACTTGAAATAAGAAAAAAAAAAAACTTCACATGCTGTTCGCATTTAAATTAGAGTCCTTCCTCTGCAGGGTTGGGTCTTTGTAATCAATGAGTAACAATGGGATATGAATATACTGCCTGTCTCTGGGAAAGCTGAATTAATTCACTTGTGGTCCACCAGGTGATTTGGATTGTTTTGCTCCTTCACTTCAAATGTGACCATGACAGGCTTTGAGAAGGTTATTATATGTATTGTACTTACAAAAGAGAAAAACAATTAAAAAACAAAAAACAGAACAAAACAAAACAGAAAAATACTATTAGTCTTACAAAACTGTGACTAGCGTTCCCCTACAAGTTGAAAATTCCATTTACTTATGTATTTATTTATTGTTTTCAAGTTTTAATTTAAATTCTAGTTATTTAGCATATACGGTAATATTAGTTTCAGAAGTGGAAGTGATGAATCACTTCCGTACAACACCCAGTGCTTGTCACAAGTGTCCTCCTTAATGACCATCCCCCATCTAGCCCATTTTCCTACCCATCTCCCCTCCAGCAACCCTCAGTTTGTTCTCTATTGTGAAGAGTGTCTTATGGTTTGCTTCCCTCTCTTTTTTTCCCCCTTCCTCAATTCCAACTTTAGTGAAAGGGAATATAAGGGAAGGGAGAAGAAATGTGTGGGCAATATCAGAAAGGGACACAGAACATAAAGACTCCTAACTCTGGGAAACGAACTAGGGGTGGTGGAGGGGGAGGAGGGCGGGGGGTGGGGGTGAATGGGTGACGGGCACTGCGGGGGACACTTGACGGGATGAGCACTGGGTGTTATTCTGTATGTTGGTAAATCGAACACCAATAAAAATTAATTTATTAAAAAATAAATAAATAAATACAAATAAAAATAAAAGTGATTTCTGACTTAAACTTCAAAACGGATGTGGATCAAGTTTTTGAAATATTAGTACCGTACTGTTCTGTACCCAACATGAACTCAGGGCAAGCACTTTAATTTGGGACCGTTTGCTTAGTGTCAGGTATATGGGAGTACCAAGTGTTAATTGCTGGTGTTGACTCAAGAGGGACTTGTGCAGGATTGTAATTTTGAACACTGAGTTTGTTTGAAAAACCATTTTGGATGGAAGCATATAGCTTTTTGGGTTTAAACCTCCAAAAGAGGGATCCCTGGGTGGCGCAGCGGTTTGGCGCCTGCCTTTGGCCCAGGGCGCGATCCTGGAGACCCGGGATCGAATCCCACGTCGGGCTCCCGGTGCATGGAGCCTGCTTCTCCCTCTGCCTGTGTCTCTGCCTCTCTCTCTCTCTCTGTGTGACTATCATAAATAAATAAAAAAAAAAAATTTAAACCTCCAAAAGGTTATTCTTCACTTTTCTAATGACTGGTGCCACCCTCTGAAAATCCCCAGTGCTAGGAAACTATTATATTTAAGTATGATCAGAGAATCACAGAACTCTTTAAGAGATTATTTCTTTGTGTCCAGGTCACCCCCAGAGAGCACATTTCAACATTTAAAAACCTAAAATCCTGTGGATGCAACATTGTCATTTTCCTTTAGATTATATGCCAGTGTCAAATAACTTCTACGGTGGAGAACTTTTTCCTGCCCAAACTAAATTCCTCCCCTTACATTTTAAGCTTATATATCAGAACCCTGAACCAGGCACTGTCTACCCACCTTGTATAAAGCTATCATTCTCTCTTTCTCGTGGAATGGTGGGATTGAAGAAAAAGCTGTTAGGTCTCGTGTAAAGCGCTAATTTTTCACCTTGACAAACTCAGGAGATTACTGTATTTACTGACATAGTTTTATGACCAATCTTTGAGTCATCCGTTGGAGATTTTACCACTTTTGACTACAAGGTGAAGAGAAAGTTATGTGGATCTATGGCTCCAAGAGCATTGAGTACTTGGAGAATAAAAACTGTGGGATAATGATTTCACCCAGCAGGCTCTAGGATCCTAGCAGCAGCTTTCTAGGTGATTAAAATTTCAAAGAACACAGATAGCCATTTAAATGTAATGGGATAGAAGATGAAAGTGCTGAGGCTCTTTGGTTATTTACTTAGGATCTGGTCTAGACTTGTTACAGCTAATGTCCAATAATGGGACAATGTCCATTATTAGTCTAAAGCTTTTTCTTAATTTCCATTTTCAATGCAAATCTAATTATCACGTTATCACAAACATATTAAACTATTGGGGTGAATAGAACAAACAGGAGGTATAATCGTAGCATATTAACCCTTGCTTTCGTTTATATAGTCAGTGCCCTGTTGGAGATCAAGATATGTAATATAGTGTTCTTGCTTTTAAAGAACTAAGGCTCTGAAAGGGACAAAAAGTCAGTACAAAAGCATGTGTTTCACAATGTGAGAAGAGAAGAAACACGGAGATGGAAGAAAAATAGTCATCGTTGAGGGGAAACCAGTAAACCCCATGATGAGTATTGACCACAGTGCTGATTCCCTGGGATGGGGAGAGAGCATGTGGAATTGAAAAAGGAAAGATATTACTTGCATTAGAGAGAGATCTAACCATTTAAAAAAGCAGCAGGAACTGATCTTATAACTCTAAGTGACATGAATGAGAAGACATAGCCAGATTTTTATTAAAAATATTCCAAGTCTTTCCTTGAATTTATAATGACTATTTTTATTGCTTCAAGATTTAGGA
This sequence comes from Nyctereutes procyonoides, assembly GCF_905146905.1. Classification (NCBI taxonomy): domain Eukaryota; kingdom Metazoa; phylum Chordata; class Mammalia; order Carnivora; family Canidae; genus Nyctereutes; species Nyctereutes procyonoides. The sequence continues at coordinate 1,294,716 of NW_026575120.1, forward strand.
CTACTGCCATACTGAAAAAAAAAAAATGAGAACAAAAACTTTTCAGTATTCCCAGAAAATTGCCTGGAAGGAGAAAGGGAAGCTCTAAGTGATGATGACAAGAAAATCACAAGGTGATAATAGAATTTTCCCATTGTTTTAAAGCTGAGGTTGATTTTACATCTTTTGTATTGCCTGGTTGTTTTAGGAACGGATCATTTAATTTACCTCTCAACTAAAGAAGAAATGATCATAAGAACTGTGTATTTTCATAGTATCCTTCCCTAAAATTTTTATTTTTATTTTCATGTTATCAGTAAGATGAAATGATTAATGCATGGCTTAGGAGGGAAGACCATGCCTTCTAGTCGAGGGACCAGTTTGAAGTCCTGTCTCACCACCACTCTGGGCCTCAGTATCTCATCCTTAGCATTTCAGGCTATTAGAGAAGAGCTGACTCAAGCCATCCGAATACTGATTCTCTTCCTTGGATTGACCGTAGTCTTGGTAGGTCACCTAAGGGCATCCCACCTTCTCATGAAAGAGGTTGTTCAGGTTACAGTGGAAGAAAGAGGAGAAAGGCAAGCAGCACACATATAGCACATACAAACTAAAACAGATAAACAATCACACTACCCAAGTATGTATGCCAAAGAGAGAGAATAATTGAAAAAAAAAAAAAAAAAAGATAATCCAGGCAGTCATTTCAGATAGCTGGTTGATTAGTTGATTCATTTATTCATCCCAATCTTATGGAGTATCTATTGTGGATCAGACACTTCTTTAGGGACTAAGACAAACAAGGACTCTTCATTCATGGAGCTTACATTTTAGAGGGGTGAGAGGACCAATAAACAAGTAAATGCATAGCTAAATAATCTAATTTTTTATTATCCTAATAATTATGAAGGAAGTGAAATATGGCACTGTGACAGTAAAGGGAGGGGGGCTAATTTAAGCAAGCCTGCATCTTTAGGGAAAGCTTCACCATTCAATGAATATTGATTTGATATCTGTGAGGTACTGGAATTGACACCCACTGATCACTGCATCTTTTACCAAAAGTTCTTCCCTTGGTTTCCTGGCTGATTTCCATTTCTGTGATGCCACCTGAGGTGCTGTCCTTCCACCTAGAGGCTAACGCAGGTGACTGGTATGTGCTCCTCAAGATAGCTGGGTCAGTGATATCACTTGAGATCATATACAGGAAATTGTTTTGTAAACTATTCAGCGAATATTCACTATGTATCTTTTCTATGTCAGCCATGCATCAGTGAATCTCTCTCTCTCTCTCTCTCTCTCTCTCACACACACACACACACACATACACAGCCCTTATGGAATTTACATTCTCATAAAGATATATTATGATTCTTTTTCTTTTTTTTTTAAATAGGCCAGAATTTCTTTTTTTTTTTTTTAAGATTTATTTATTCATGATAGACATACAGAGAGAGAGGCAGAGACACAGGCAGAGGGAGAAGCAGGCTCCATGCAGGAAGCCCGACGTGGGACTCGATCCCGGGCCTCCAGGATCATGCCCTGGGCCAAAGGCAGGCTCTAAACCGCTGCGCCACCCAGGGATCCCCTAGGCCAGAATTTCTGTAATGAAACCATTTTTTTTGTGGTGCTCTGTTAATTCGAGATTTCAAAAATTTGTGAAGCAAATACTGCATTGTGTTTATTCATAGGCATTTCTACCCACCATTCTGACACTTTTCATATTTGCTTTACTCTTAATCGGGCTTGGTCACTAAGCAAAGTGAGGTATCTCTATTTCAACTCGATCGGTTAGTGTTTCATATTCTTTGCCTTTTGGTTTACTTCAAGATTTTATTTACTAAGAATCTGTCCATTTTTGCAGTTATTAGACCATAAGCGAGCATGAAGCTATCTCTTCCACATGCCTTATAGTTCAATCCTCTACCTCAAAACAGTTAGGTGGGTCTATTTATCTTTCCTACTTTTTAATGCATTTCAGCAGACTAAAGAATATTGGTTGAAGATGCAGAAACATACATCTTATGAGAAAATGGTTCGGCTTAACATCTTCCACTTTAAGATGGGCATTCTGCCCAAAACATTCACAGCAATAAAATTATTCCTTAGCTTACAATGATTAATGAGAAAAAAGCACCTCTTTACCTCAGCTAAATTCTACAGATGACAGAGCAAATAAGAGAGAAGAAATAAAAGTTGTTCATGGTTTTTTCATGACCCGGTCAAGGTTAGAATAACTAGAAATGGGTGGGTCGTAGAATTCCCTCTTTCCAGTTGGTGAAAAAACTTCATACCACTATCAACTTGGAAATTGCCCATAGGCAAATGAATAGCACTCAAGTTTTCCTAGGTAAGTGATCTGCAGGGAGGAAATGGAAACCCCCCACCTTTTTTTCAAACACTGACTCCATGATCTGGGCTCATGATTTTCTGCAGTGGAAATGACTTAAGGGATATAAAATTAACACAGCACTTAAAGATTCCCTTGAAAAGTGCTTTGCTCGCTTAATCATAAAAGAACACACAGTTTCCAATTAGAAAAGGGACACAGATAAGAACTATAAAATGTCAGGTACAGTGGTCAAACAAATGTTCTTATTGAGAAGACAATAAATTTATCTTGCATTGATGCAAATCTCCTATTTTCCCCCTAATTAAAACTAAGTAAGCTATGAAATTCAGTGAAATTCATCCTAATTCATACTTTTTTTTTTTTAGTGGGCTATACCTCTGTGGTAATTTACAAAGGGTAAGAAGATCCCTTTTGGAGATTATAGTGTGAGCAGGCACTTACAGATACTGGCTGTGAGGCTGCAGAGCTTCTAGGGAGGGACAAATGGATGCCTGATAGAATCAGTGGGTCAGCACTGGGATGGTAGAGACAGAGGGAAGTGATGAAGTGAAAAAATAATTCAGATGGGAATCTTTTATTTCAGACAATGGTGCTGTTTTGTAGTGTATTTGTTTTTCCAAAATGTCACTTTCTAATTGTATGTGGCAAGCTAGAGCAATCAGGCAGGTGCATGCAATAATTTTCCTTTTTTTTTTTTTTTTGCCATTGAATCTATTTTCTTTGTTTTGTTTTGTTGTTTTTTTTTTAAGATTTTATTTATTTATTCATGAGAGACACAAGGAGAGGCAGAGACACAGGCAGAGGGAGGAACAGACTCCCTGCAGGGAGCCCGATGCAGGACTCGATCCCAGGACCCCAGGTTCACGCCCTGAGCCAAAGGCAGATGCTCAACCACTGAGCCACCTAGGGGTCCCTTGAATCTATTTTCTATCCAAAGATTGACTAGACAATGAACCTATGATAGGGAGATGCATGATGACAAAACATTATATTTTAGCTATCATAGCATTGGTTTTGCTGCTCTTTCTACCGCTGTGATAACCACTGTATTGAAAAGATCCAGATTATGCCCAAGGACAGAGTTGTGGCTGAATGGGTTAGAAATCAATCAATCTGAGGTTCTGCAAAACTTAATTCAGAAACTGCTGGATTAAAGTTAGAATCTTGATTTTTTTTTTCCATTTCAAGAGGCTCTGAGCAAACTTTTCATATTCAAAGACACTAATTAGCCCTTGCCTGTCAGAGACAGAAAATTCTGCTTCATTTAGTAGGCCCAGGAGAAGGGCTCCCTGAACTTACTTCAGCATCCAGCTGGAGGGAGTCAGGATTCAGTAGAGCAGCATCTGGGCTGCTAAGGGACTGGGGAGCACATGGGAGGTTTCCTCCTAAGGACTAAAATACTGCTTGTTGTAAAGATTTCTATGATACCAGGGTCAAGGGGAAAGCAAAACAAGGGTAAGGAATCAATTCTGTGCAGCCAGAATCTCATTTCTTCTGCTGATAAATGCAGTGCTTGGGAATTACTGTTAAGCATGGCTTGCTAAATGTTTTCTCCATTTCTTCCCATTACAATTAAATATGAAAGAAGGAGTTGCGTATTTGCTCAAGGATATCGGGTTCCAGATTAAGATACTCCTAACATCTGACTATTCAAAAGATGCTTCTAGGCCAAAATAATTTCTATGAGAATGTAGTAAAGCAAAGGGCCAGTTCCATTTTTTGCTCTCTTCCTTTCATTTTCTGGTGTGGCAGCATAATGAGGCTAGTGTATCTTAGTCAATGCTATCCAGTAGAACTTTCTGTGGTCATGGAAATGTTCTATATCTGCACTGCACAGTAGCCACCAACCATAGGTTGAAATGGTTAATTTCAAGCACTTGAAATGTGGCTAATATGACTGGGAAATCAATTTTAAATTTTATTTAATTTTAGCTAATTTAAATTTAAATAGCTACATGTAGCTAAAGACTACCACATTGACCAGGAGATTAGAGAGATAGAATAAAGCCATAGGTGTTGCATTTATCTTTGTTGACTAGACTTCTCAGAAGCTAGCATTACAATTGCAATGTCACATGGTGTCGCCACTCCACAAAAATGAATTTACTTTGCCTTTTACTTTTTTTTTTTTTTGCCTTTTACTTTTTAAACCAAGGGAGGAATGTACATTTTCAGATAGGGTGAGCAATTCAGTGAATATGCCTTCATGAATACTTTAGCTTCTCCCTATTCTGTGTAGTCAATCGATCTCTGAATCATGTGAAGAGAAGTATCTGCTCCTGTGGAAGACATATCATGATACTCAGTAGTAATTGTACACGAATTGTCTGAAAGTTGCAATATCTCAGCTTTCTTCAGGATTCAACTTGCATTCTTCAATAGGCCAGGAGAACTGTCAAGTTATTAGATGAGAAGTACTAGGTGCAGTTTTCAAGTTTGGTTAGTTAGTTCTTTTGCATTACATTTGTATTTGTAATTAAGCATCAAATAACAGATTTTTTTTAATTTTAATTTTTTTATTTTATGATAGTCACACAGGGAGAGAGAGAGAGGCAGAGACATAGGCAGAGGGAGAAGCAGGCTCCATGCACCGGGAGCCTGACGTGGGATTCGATCCCGGGTCTCCAGGATCGCGCCCTGGGCCAAAGGCAGGCGCCAAACCGCTGCGCCACCCAGGGATCCCCTCAAATAACAGATTTTTAATATTTTTCCCCTGATGGTTTATTATTGCAGTGGGTTTTGTTACATGATTTTTTTTGTGTTCATGTTTTAACTATATCATGGCAAACCAAAGTGACACTTCAGACCAAGAACCAGAAATGTCACTCTTTCAGGGTGAAAGGGAGAACTTAGCCTCTCTTAATCTCATAAAGATACCAACATTTTTTTTCAAAGCAGATCATTTATGCAATGGCAAGAAAAAATGAAAAAACATGCAAATATAAATATGAGCTATTGAAATGAGTTTCTATTCCTATGAACATTTTTAGTTATGCACCCTTGTAACTATTCTCAGCATTCTGGCATTATCCAGTGGCTGAAGCATGCATTCCATAAGACATAAATGTGGCTTTTATAAAAGAATTATGGCATTTAAGAATAGTAAGCATCACGGTTGCCAACAACATGGCCATCATTGTCCTGTCATCTTCATTCTCCCTGTTGCTGTGCAGAGAAGATTCTGTTGGTAATGTGTTTGAGTGCTGGCAATAGTTAACCAGAGCTGATTATACATCATTTCCCAACTCTGTGTTCAGTACCATTATGTTGGGAGCTTGAAATTGGCCACATGAGGGGGTATTTATACCAAATAATTGTCAAGCCCTACAATTCAAGGTTGTTTTATTTTGAGAGAGCAGGTTGTTAAACATTTACCAGCATATCACTAGACATGGAGGTGACCAGCTTGATGCTAATTATAATGGTGAGAAGAGGAGTATTGAAGACAGGAGATCCAAGAACTTTGTCCTCTCTCTAATCCTGTCTTCTCATTTCGAATGACAATTTTCTACATGCCAACAAGAAGGAAATAATATGTATGTCAAAATGTGCAACACTCTGTATAGCCTTTGTGGTAAGCTTTGGATAATATTTAAAAGGCTCTTATATAAGTAGAGCCTGCAGTGTGGGGAGTTAAAAGAAATTCATAACTGAAATGAAAACATTGCAAAGCTGCAGATAAACTTTGTCACTGACCCATCTCATTTGGGATCCTCCAATCATTGTAATAGTTGCCAAATCCTACCACATTCATGCAGAACATTGAAATGAATAACTTAAAAATGGCTTTGTACTAGAGCCATCCAAATTAAGCCCTTTAGGAGTTTATAATGGAATTCAACAATACCTAGAAGCAAATATGACCCCTTTCCTGTAATAAAATTAGGTGAGGTTCATTAAATCCTATGCAGGGCTGAGTGCTCCTTCCTGACTATTAGGTATGGCTGACTACTGCCTATAATTTCAGCCTCCACTCTAGTTGCATGTCCTTCTACACTTGTACTTTTCACCATTCACACAGACTACAATCTCCTCTTGACTCCTGAAATAAAGAGAAGATGAAACTGGGAAGGATTCATAGGTTATGAAGGTTTATAAAGTATTCTGCTCCATGTCCTTCTTGTCACCTTCCTCCTACAAATCTTTTACCAAGATAGAAAGGCCAGTCAGTTTAGATACACAAAATGTGTAAAATATTGTGAGCCTTAAAACTTACCCTCTAATACCATTACTTTCTGGAAAGATGGCAACTACGCTTGTAGTGAGCATATAGAAATATTGAATCACTCTGCTCTGTACCTATATCTAATGTAACATTGTGTGTCAACTATATTTTGAGAAAAACAACAACATTACTCTGGAGATGTTTTTATAAAAAGGAGGTGAAATTGCAGGCCAGATACTTGTTGCAACACTTTTTACTGGAGAGAACTCGCTCATTTCCCCCCTCTCCTTTCTTCATTTTGAACTTTACACACTTCAGTAACCCCTCCCATTTTGTTGTACCATAGTTCTCCTTTTTTAATTTAAAAACATCTTAAAACTCATGTTTTCCAGAATATTTGGAGAGAAAGTATCAGGCGAAGTTACCTACCTTACCTGAATATATATTCAGAAACATCTTTCTCCGGGTCCTGTCCATAGAAAATCTCCCTAATGTACGTTAGTATTGCCAATATGAACATATGCAACAGTGGACAATCACATTAAGTCAAAAGATCTTTGGGGTGAGTGTGTGTTCAGGAAGGTGCAGTGCCAAATTCTGGAAGCTGATTATGTGGATAGACTAGGAAAGCAGGCAGCACTGAAATAAAATCTCTTTGGAAAGTTTTTTCTTTGCAACCAAAATTCTCCTGTAGGTAAAAATCAGCATATGGCAAAATAATAATCCTGTAATTCTGGTTCTCTAATGTGGGTAAGTAGGGTTAGAGATAAATAACATTTCAACTTCCCTCTCTCCAGTGGAAGTTCACACATTTCAGAAAGCAATCTACCTTTTGGAGAACATAGCAACAAAAACAAACAGTCTTACTTCAAGTAAAATCCAAACGGTAACGAGTTATCCTACAGTGCTTTGTTTCAGAGCACATTTTAAGAGACTAAAGGACAAGCAGAAAGAAAGAAAGAAAAAACTCTCATAAAACCCCCCCCCCCGACTCTGACAACCTACAAGACTTAAATAAAACAAAACTGGAGCTGCTTCATGTAACAGATACACAACAGATGCATTCTTACATAATGTTCCATAGTGTTCTGTTTGATTCTAAACAGGCAGGCTTATGAAGCATTAAAGTGAATGCTATTTCCCCCCACAAACCACACATCTTAATCTAATCTCTAAATGGGCAGAGTCAGAAATCCTATACTTGAACCCCAGTTTCTCTTTGACTAAGTTTGAAATTCCACCAAGCCTTAGTTTCTTTAGCTACAAAATTAGGATAACTATCATACCTATTTCACAGGTTTATTACTTCTATTTATTTTTATCTCCAGTCATATTGTGATTTGACATGCTTATCTGCACATCTATTGGCATCATCCTACCCTAATTGCTTGTCCTCTCTCTTGCTTGGACCCTGCTTTAATTCCCTATTGGTCTTCCTCTTTCCTGTCTTTTCTCTATTTCTCATCCTGTCACACAGCAAAGTGATAAAAAAAATAAATAAAAATAAATACCCATAAAAACAACTGAATCAGATTATGTTACTTTCTCATCTAAAATTATTCAACATTTTCATTTTGCTCTTAGAATAAAACCTAAACTCCTTTTGTTTTTTAAAGATTTCACTTTTATTTATTTTTTTTCAAAGATTTTTTAACTATTCATGAGAGACAGAGAGGCAGAGACACAGGCAGAGGGAGAAGCAGGCTCCATGCAAGGAGCCCGATGTGGGATTCAATCCCGGGTCCCCAGGATCATGACCTGGGCTGAAGGCAGCACCAAACCGCTGAGCCACCCAGGCTGCCCCTAAACTCCTTTCTAGGACCAACAAGGACTTCAGAGATCTGGCTCCTCCTCTACTTCCATCTCCTTTGGAATGTTGTACTCATTGTCTCTTCGGCCTAGAATGTTCTTTCCCCCCCTGGCTTTGAGTACAGGAGGCTCACCGTTATTCCTTAGGTCCATCCTAAATTATCCTTCTACCTATAGTCCTTGCTCACTGCTCTTCATCTTGGTTGTCCTCTCCTAGCTATTGTCCATCTAATTACCATGCTTATTTATCTTTATCAGTTACATTTATTGAGAGTTGTGGTAGGCAACCTGTCAAGTGCTTTACATGCACTTGCTCTTTGTGTGTGTATGTGTTTTTTTCAAATCGAAATATAATTGACATACAATATCTTATTTTAGGAGTACATAATACTGGTTTGATATTCGTATACATGATGAAATGATCTGCACAATAAGTCTAAGTTACCATCTATCAACATAAAATTATTACGATGTTATTTGCTATATTCCCTGTGCTGTATATTACATTGCCATGATTTAGTTATTTTATAACTGGTAGTTTGTACCTCTTATTCCCTTCACCATTTCACCCATCCCTCCAATCCTTTCCTCCTGCTCTGTAACCTACAGTTTGCTCTCTGTATCTAGGAGTCTGTTTCTTTTTTGTTTTATATTTTAGATTCCACATATAAGTGAAACCATATAGTATTTGTCTTTTTTGTCTTATTTCACTTAACATAATACTCTGTATCCATGTCCTCACAAATGGCAAGATTTCATTTTTTTATGGCTGAGTAATATTCTATTATATATATAGAAGATGTGGGATAGATAGATAGATAGATAGATAGATCCATATGTATATATCTCACATCTTCCTTTTCCATTCATCTATCAATCGATATATAGGTTGCTTCCATAGCTATTACAAATAATCCTGCAGTGAATAATGCTATTACAAATAATGCTACAGGGCAGCCCCAGTGGCGCAGCGGTTTAGCGCCGCCTGAAGCCTGGGGTGTGATCCTGGAGACCCTGGATTGAGTCCCACGTCAGACTTCCTGTGTGGAGCCTGCTTCTCCTCTGCCTGTGTCTCTGCCTCTCTCTCTCTGTCTCTATGAATAAATAAAATCTTAAAAAAAAAAACCCACAAATAATGCTACATACATTTCTTCAAATTGATGTTTTCTTTTTTTTTTCAGATAAATACTCACAAGTAGAATTGCTGGATTATATGGTAGTTCTATTTTTAATTTTTTTGAGGAACCTCCATACTGCTTTCCACAGTGGCTGTGCCAATATATCCTCCCATCAACAGTATGAAGGTTTCCTTTTCTCCACGTCCTTGTCAAGACTTATTATTTTTGTCTTTTTGATACTGGCCAGTCTAGCAGGTGTGAGGTGATATTCCATTGCAGTTTCGATTGACATTTCCCCGATTAGTAATGTTTAATATATTTTCATTTTCCTGTTGGCCATTTGTATGTCTTTTTTGGAAAAATGTCTATAAGTCTTTTGCCCATTTTAAAATCAGGTTTTTTAAAATTTATATTGTGTAAGTTCCTTTTATATTTTGGCCATTAGCCAAAATCATGATATGATTTGTAGTTATCTTTTGCCATCCAGGGGGTTGCATTTTCATTTGGCTGGTGGATTACTTCACTGTAGAAATGCTTTTAGTTTCATATAATCACATTTGTTTATTTTAACATTTGTTGTCCTTGTACATGAAGAGAATTGGTCCAAAAAATATTTTACAGAATGATCGATGTCAAAGAGCTAACTGCAGGGGCACCTGGGTGGCTCAGTGGTTGAGCATCTGCCTTTGGCTCAGGTCAGATCCCAGGGTCCTGGGATCAAGTCCCTCCTGGGGCTCCCCACAAGTAGCCTGCTTCTCCCTCTGCCTGTGTCTCTGCCTCTCTCTGCATCTCTCATGAATAAATAAATAAATAAATCTTTAAAAACAAAACAAAACAAAAAACCAAAGAACTAACTGCTTATATGTTATTCTATAAGTTTTATGCTTTCAGGTCTTACCCTCAAGTCTTTAATCATTTTGAATGTATTTTTGTATATGATATAAGTAAGTGGTCCAGTTTTCCCAACATTATCCGTCCAGTTTTCCCAACATTATCCATTGAATAGACTGTTTTTCCCCATTGTATACTCTTGCTTCCTTTGTCATAGACTAATTGATCATATGTGTGTGGGCTTATTTCTGGAATCTCCTTTTCCATTGATCAATGTGTCTATTTTTATGCTAATACTATGTTTTTGATTACTGTAGTTTTGTAATATGGTTTGGAATCAGGAAATATGATACCTCTAGATTTATTCTTCTTTCTTAAGATTGCTTTGGCTGTTTGGGGTCATTTGTGGTCCATATAAATTTTATTTTTTTATTTTTTTAAATTTATTTATGATAGTCACAGAGAGAGAGAGAGAGAGAGAGAGAGAGAGAGAGAGGCAGAGACATAGGCAGAGGGAGAAGCAGGCTCCATGCACTGGGAGCCCGACGTGGGATTCGATCCCGGGTCTCCAGGATCGCGCCCTGGGCCAAAGGCAGGCACTAAACCGCTGCGTCACCCAGGGATCCCTAAACTTTAGAAATATTTGCTCTACTTCTGTGAAAACTGCTAGGGATATTTTGATGAGTTATTGGATTGAATCTGTAGATTGCTTTGGGTATTATGAACATTTTAACAATATTAATTCTTCTAATCCATGTGCATATTTATTTATTTATTTCATCTTTAATTTCTTTCATCAATGTATTATAATTTTCAGAGTACAAATCTTTTACTTCCTTGGTAAAATTTATTCCTAGGTACTTCATTCTTTTTATTTATTTTATTTTATTTATTTATTCATGAGAGACACAGATATAGAGAAAGAGGCAGAGACACAGGCAGAGGGAGAAGCAGGCTCCATGCAGGGAGCCCGATGTGGGACTCGATCCCGGATCTCCAGGATCATGCCCTGGACCGAAGGCAGGCGCTAAACCACTGAGCCACCCAGGGATCCCCTGGTAATATGTTTTGAGAATTTTTGTGTTTATGTTCATTAGGGATGCTGGCCTGTAGTTCTCTTTTTTTTGTGGTACCTTTTGTTGTTTTGTGTGAGGCTTTGTAAAATGAGTTTGGAAGCATTTCTTCCTCTTCAATTTCTTAACATAATTTGAGAAAGATAGATACTATCACTTTTTAAATGTTTGGTAGAATTCACTTATGAAGCCGTCTTGTCCTAGACCTTGGTTTCTGGGAATTTTAAAATTACAAATTCCATTTCATCATTTATAATCAATTTATTTGATTTTCTATTTCTTTATGATTCAGTCTTGGAAGATTGTGCTTCTGTCTTGAAAGACTGTGTCTTTCTAGAAATTTATCCATTTCTTCCAGTCTCCAATTTGTTGCATGTAGTTTGTAGTAGTCTCTTATGAGCCTTTGTATTTCTGTGGTATCATCTGTAACTTCTACTCTTTTATTTCTAATGTTATTTACTTGGTTCCTCACTCACTTCTTCTTGATAAATCATGCTACAGATTTAGCCATTTTGTTTATTGAAATTATAGTTGTTTTTGCTACTTCTGTCTTTGAACCTTCATGCTAGCTTATTAAGTGGCTGATCCACTGCCTTTGCTATATATTTGCCTTTAACAGTGTGATTTTTTTTTCTTTCATATATTTTTAAATTTCTCCTTGTGGCATTTTCTTTTCCACTTAAAGCAGACCTTTTAACTTTTCTTGTAAGGCCAATTTAATGACGATGAACTCTTTTTGCTTGTCTGCGAAACTCTATTTCTCCTTCAATCCTGAATGGTAATCTTGCTCCGTAGAAAATTCTTGGTTGTAAGTTTTTCCCTTTCAAGGCTTGAAGTATATCATTCCACTCCCTTCTGGCCTGAAAAATTTCTGCTGAAACATCAGTCTTATATGATTCCCCTTGAATGTGACTATTTGTTTTTTTTTTTTTCTTTTCTTGCTGCTTATAAGATTCCTTTTTTTGTCTTTAACTTTTGCCATTTTAACTATAATGTGTCTTGGTGTGGATCTCTTTGGGTTCATCTTTGTTGGAACTCTCTGTATATCCTGGACCTGGATATCTTTCCCCAGGTCAGGGAAATTTTTAGTCATTATTTCTTTAAATTCGTTTTCTGCCTTTTTCTCTTTCTTCTCCTTCTCGGACTCGTATAATGTTAATGTTAGTGCCTTTGATGCCCCGGGGGTCCCTTAAGCTATGCTCATTTTAATTTTTAATTTTATTATTATATTTAATTTTAATTTTTCTTAAGTTATCTCTACAGTCAAAATGGGGCTCAAACTCACGACCTTGAGAACAAGAGTGGCATGTTCTATCAACTAAGCCAACCAGGCATGTCAACTATCTTCATTTTTAAAAATTCTTTTTTCCTTTTTACTGTTCTTCTTGGGTGATTTCCACTAATCTGCTTTCCAGATTGCTGATCCTTCTTCTGTATTATGTAATCTGCTGCTGATTCCTTCTAGTGTATTTTTCATTTCTGTTATCGTATTATTTAGCTTTGATTTGTTCTTATATTTTATAACCTTTTCCTGAAGTTTTCATTATGGTCTTTCATTCTTCTTCTGAGTTTGGTGAGCATCTTTATGACCATTACGTTGAAATCTTTATGAGGTAAATTACTTACTATTTGTTTTATTAGTTTTTTTTCTGGAGTTTTGTTCTTTTGTTTAAAAAATCTTTTGTCTCCTCATTTTGTTTGACATTCTGTGTTTCTTCCTATGAATCAGAAGGAACAGCTACTTCTCCTGGTGTGGAAGGATAGGTTTTGTGTAGGAACATTCCCTGAGTATATCGCATGTGCCTGGCAGTTTGGTGGAATGGAGCAGGGATCCCAGAGTGTGCCCAACTATGGCACCTTGGATGGATGGCTAGGGCTGGAGGAGGTGTGTGTTGGGGATCTTGGGCATGGTCACTGTGGCTGCCTTGGTAGGATGGCTAAGACTATGTGTGCTGGAGCTGTCCTGGGGTGTGCAGTACCAGGGTTGCCCTGGTGGATAGCTAGAGTTGGAGTGGTCATGGGTAGGGAGACCTAGGGTACATCATACCAGAGCCACCTTGTGGGGATGGTGGGGGCTTGGGTAGGCCAGGCCTGGGGTGAACTAGGGCAAACCTAACAGGCTGGACAAGGCACCAGGACCGTGCTCCCACCTGTACTATCAAGGTGGAGGGGGATGTTAAAAAAATAGCACTCACCAGTGTCTTGGACTCTGGAAAGAGTTCCAGCAATTTTCTCTCAGTTTGGTGGATGCCCTGGGGTTAGTAAATGGATCTACTTAAAAGTCTAGTTTCTCTTTAAACAGCTAGTTTTTTGGGTTTTCCCCCCTCACTGTGCCCAGTATGAATGAGTCTGCCCATCGGCCCTTCAGTGATATTCCTCTCTATTGCATTCCCCCATATTGGGCATGGGGTTCCCATCATTACTTGTCTCTATCTCTTGTACCATCACTGTGTGACCCCTCTATATTTGTTGTGTATAAGTTGCTCTGTCAGCCCTCAATTCTTCCTCAGGAGGAATTGCTCTATTCGTAGGTATAGATACAGTGTGTGTGTGTGTGTGTGTGTGTGTGTGTGTGTGTGTAGAGATGGGTTCAGGGTCTTCCTGAACCTTGACACCTGGGAACTTCCTCTTGCACATGCTCTTGTATTTCTCACAGTTTGTGAAGTAGGAATTATTTTTCATCCCATTTTACACATGAGAACATAAATATTATGGCCAAGATTATTTAGTTAAAAGTGGTAGATCTGAGACCACAACCAAGGGAGACTAGCTGCAGAGTTTAATAACTCTGTAATCATTTTTCATATTCCAATTAATATTTGTTGAATGTTTAGTGCATAGCATGTGCCTAGAAGCTAACAAGTGCTAAAAAAGAAAGCTGTAATTAATACTGATATTATTTATATTGAAACAATTTTATTCTACTATTGGCTTGTTTCCTTGGAGTTATAGTGGCCAGAGTCTGAGATAAAGCTGTTAGGAAGTTGAATGGGGTGGTTGACTAGTCTGTGAAAGTTCTCTGGAATTAACTGTCTATAATAATTCTGTGGCAGACATGCCTTGAGTCAAATCAGCTGATTTGGCTTAAGGCTATCTCAAACAGCCTTGTAGAATACGAATCTTCATTTTAAATTTGAGGATCTAATGCTACTTGATGTTTCACAAATCTTACTTACAATCAATGTTACACTTCTATGGAAGCTATAAAATATATTTCAGTGACTAGAAGCCATTCAAAAGATTATCTAGAGATTTACTACTTTTAAATTGGAAGCAGAATAAGTGCAGTGGCTGAGCAACAGAGGAGAAACTTCAGGGCTGAATCTTCATCTGATCCTTACCACCATTTTCTGCTGGTCTTTCCTCATTTTAATCAAATTGACCTTTAATAAAAGATTTATGGTAATAAAAGGAGGTGAATATCCATTTAAATCTAAAATTGTTGTACTGATTTAGAGTTAACAACACATCCAAAAAGATTAGGTGATATGCCAGGAAATATAAAGTGTGTCGGATACACTTGTTCACAGAGTAGTGGGTTCTCCACCTTAACTCCAATGGTTAGATAGGGGGTTTTCATGATCTTACAGATTTTGCAGATTTGAGAATCATGATACATATGCAACACTTGTGCAGGGCCACACAGTATTTTTCCTAGTCCAACTATTAATATAAAAATATTTTGAGACCTTTTTTTTCCCTTATTAGAGACTTCTAGATACATAAAGGGATGTGTTGAGGATGACTGAACCTCTTTTTTAAAAAGGGAACAATATACAAATTACTGAATTTGTGTGTGTCTACAGCAATATGTGAGGCTATGGGTAGAGAGAAGGCATTATTTTCTTGTTACAAATCTCTGAGGAACTGGCAATATCCCAACCTCTGTGGATAAGGTAACAGCCTAAAAAGAAAACAAAACAGAGAGTGGTCTGGATTCTCTTTTGTTACCATGTAGTCTGGCCTTGACCAAAGAACTTCTCCAAAGAAATTTTTACTATATTAGGTCCTTTATTATTGAACACAATTCTTCTAATTCTTAGTTTTTAATCTGTCAGTGATGTCTGGCTAACTTGATACCTGCAAATGTGCTTTTTTGCTTTGTTTTACATGTTACAGAAATGACAAGATAGAGGAGCGTCTTTTGTTGAGATGAAGCTTTCATCTCTTTTCTTGGAGCTTATACCTTGCTTTTTTTAGTACATTTAGTACATTTAGTACATTTCCTTCTTAAGAATATTAAATCTATAAAAAAGAATATTAAATATAATATTGGCACTGGCAGTAAATAGTGAGAAGTTCAGAATTCCCAAGGGGAGATATTTTTTAAACTTCTTTATCTCCCGCCCCCCATCCCCTTCAATTGAAGTAGTCTATTCATTATTCATTTACTTACAGTAGAGATGCAGTAGGGAAGAAAACCAGGTAAAAAAAAACAAAGTCCTGGAATTGGTTTCTGAAGAGTGAATCCATTAAAGAGTTTAGACTGGGTCGATCTGCAGGAAACATCAAAGCAAGGATAAATAAATTCTGAAGACCTAATAATGTACAGCATGCTGACTATAGTTAATGTATTATAGACATGGAATTTGGTTCCAAGGGTTTTTTGCAGATTCTAGAGGTACATTCCTTGGTTTATGGGTCCCTTTGTCTTCAAAGCCAGCAACAGTGTGTTGTATCCTTTTCATGCCTCACTATTCCTGTCTTCCCTTTTGTATTCTTTCTCTCTGCAGACAGCTAAGGTCCTCATCTTTTCAGAGTCCATGTGATTAGATTGAGTTCCTCTGGATAATCCAGGCTAATCTCCTTATTGCACCTTAATCACATATGCAAAGTCCTTTCTGTCATGTAAAGTAACATATATACAGGTTCTTATGATTAGGATGTAATCACTATTCATGTGGTGATTTGGGGAAATCATTCTGCCTACTACAGAGCTTTCTTTTCACACTTGGTTAGTCATGTGGGATTAAAGAGAACAGGGCTCACTTCCATTTTATACTCATCTACAATGCACAAATTCTAAGATTCCAGTTTCATTTACAGTAATCTATCTAAACCAGGGCTTCTGAACCTCGGTATCAATGATGTATTGGACTAGATGGTCTTTCTTACGTAGCTCTGACCTGTGTGGACGGTGTTGAACAGCATTCTTGGCTTTTACCACTAGGTGTCAGTAGTTCTTCTTTCAGTGTGACAAACAAAAAACAAAAAAGCTCCAAATACTGTCAAAAGTCCATGTCCAGACAAAATCACTCCTCATTGGGAACTGCTCATCTAGACTGACCAGATAGATACACTTGACTAAAAAGAGGATTTTTGTCTTTGTTTTAATAAGAGCTCCCCGTTTTTCTTCATGTCCGTAAAATTCCATTGGCATGTGTACAAGATCTGATCAAAATAAATTTTTCTTCTTGTGGGACCCCACAGGAGGAAGACAATTACTTTCTATTAAGCTACTAACTTCTTCCTTGCTAATTTGATAGACAAGAACTACACATTATTTTTTATTTTGGATTTCTTTGTTAATAACTTGATTAGTATTTTTTCAAGACAATCATAGTTCTTTCATGCATTACCTATTCATATCTTTTGCACATTTTTCTGTTCCAGTGATTGTTTTTTGCTTATTAGTTTCATAGTTTTTAGATTTAATATATTAACTTATTCTGTAATATATGCTGTGTATACTTATTCCAGATTTTTTGGTATTATTAATGTACTATGAAGACCAATCTATCAGCACAAAATTAAGATCCAACCTATAAAGTTATTCTGAAGGAAGATACCAAAATAAGAGAATGTAAGCAACAATGTGGGATAAAAAGAAAACAAATTCTAAGTTAAAGTCCATTAAAGTATTGAGAATTCATTCATTTGGCAGGTAATAATTACAGAGTGCT
Organism: Nyctereutes procyonoides; assembly: GCF_905146905.1. NCBI lineage: Eukaryota > Metazoa > Chordata > Mammalia > Carnivora > Canidae > Nyctereutes > Nyctereutes procyonoides. The sequence goes on from NW_026575120.1 coordinate 1,311,947, forward strand.
TTTCCTGTCCCTGGCACTATTCTAGGCACTTTGGATATAATAGTGAACATACTAGGGAATGTTTTCTGTCTTTTTGGAGCTTACATACTAGTGAATGGGGACATAATAATAAAAATACTAAGTAAATTAAATGTCATGGCAAAAGGTGAAAAGTACTATGGAAAAATAAGACAAAATAAAGACAGGCAATCAGAAATTCTGGGGGCAGAAAGGGGGTTTCAGTTTGCAGTACCCCAATAGCATTGTCAGGTATCATTTTGAAGGTGAGATCAGAAACAAGACTTGAAAGAGGTGAAGGAATTACCCATGTGGGTATCTTGGGGAAACACATTCCAGGTAGAGGAAACACCAGTGAAAGCCTCTAATGTGAGAGCATGCCTGGCTTATTTAAGGAACAGCAAAGAGGATAGTGTGGCTGGAACAGAGAGAGAATAATGAGTGATGAGCTCAGCTAGTTATATGTCTGAGGAAATCTGGAAACTGCAGGATTTGGGGCAGAGAAACAGCATGCTGTGATTTTCTTTTTTGTTTAATGTTTTATTTTGAATGAATGTCAATCTTAGAAAAGTTATAAAAAATAGTACAAATAGTTCCTGTATATTCTTTACCCAGCTTCCTTCAGTCTTATTCAATCAGCACAACAGGCCTCTCCCCCAGAAGACCAGCTGGACGGACCAGTTCCAGGGGAAGTCAAGGGACTCAGAGTATACAGAATCAGAAGATACTCCCCCGTGGTTTTTTTTTTGTTGTTGTTGTTGTTGCTTTTGATTTGTTAGCTTCCCCCACCCCCTTTTTTTCCTTTCTTTTTCTTTTTCTTTCTCTTTTTCTTCTTTTTTTCTTTTTTCTTTTTTTCCTCTTTTCTTTCCTTCTTTCTCTCCTCTCTTTTTCTCCTTTTCCCAATACAACTTGTTTTTGGCCACTCTGCACTGAGCAAAATGACTAGAAGGAAAACTTCACCTCAAAAGAAAGAATCAGACACAGTCCTCTCTCCCACAGAGTTACAAAATCTGGATTACAATTCAGTGTCAGAAAGCCAATTCAGAAGCACTATTATACAGCTACTGGTGGCTCTAGAAAAAAGCATTAAGGACTCACGAGACTTCATGATTGCAGAATTTAGATCCAATCAGGCAGAAATTAAAAATCAACTGAATGAGATGCAATCCAAACTAGAAGTCCTAACGACGAGGGTTAACGAGGTGGAAGAACGAGTGAGTGACATAGAAGACAAGTTAATGGCGAGGAGGGAAACTGAGGAAAAAAGAGACAGACAATTAAAAGACCATGAAGACAGATTAAGGGAAATAAACGACAGCCTGAGGTAGAAAAACCTACGTTTAATTGGGGTTCCCGAGGGCACTGAAAGGGACAGAGGGCCAGAATATGTATTTGAACAAATCCTAGCTGAAAACTTTCCCAATCTAGGAAGGGAAACAGGCATTCAGAACCAGGAAATAGGGAGATCCCCCTCCTAAAATCAATAAAAACAGTTCAACACCTCGACTTTTAATAGTGAAGCTTGCAAATTCCAAAGATAAAGAGAAGATCCTTAAGCAGCAAGAGACAAGAAGTCCCTGACTTTTATGGGGAGGAGTATTAGGGTAACAGCAGACCTCTCCACAGAGACCTGGCAGGCCAGAAAGGGCTGGCAGGATATACTCAGGGTCCTAAATGAGAAGAACATGCAACCAAGAATACTTTATCCAGCAAGGCTCTCATTCAAAATGGAAGGAGAGATAAAGAGCTTCCAAGACAGGCAGGAACTGAAAGAATATGTGACCTCCAAACCAGCTCTGCAAGAAATTTTAAGGGGGACTCTTAAAATTCCCCTTTAATAAGAAGTTCAGTGGAACAATCCACAAAAACAAGGACTGAATAGATATCATGATGACACTAAACTCATATCTTTCAATAGTAACTCTGAACGTGAACGGGCTTAATGACCCCATCAAAAGGCGCAGGGTTTCAGACTGGATAAAAAAGCAGGACCCATCTATTTGCTGTCTACAGAGACTCATTTTAGACAGAAGGACACCTACAACCTGAAAATAAAAGGTTGGAGAACCATTTACCATTCAAATGCTCCTCAAAAGAAAGCAGGGGTAGCCATCCTTATATCAGATAAACTAAAATTTACCCCGAAGACTGTAGTGAGAGACGAAGAGGGACACTATATCATACTTAAAGGATCTATCCGACAAGAGGGCTTAACAATCCTCAATATATATGCCCCGAATGTGGGAGCTGCCAAATACTTAATACCAATTATTAACCAAAGTGAAGAAATACTTAGATAATAATACACTTATACTTGGTGACTTCAATCTAGCTCTTTCTACCCTCGATAGGTCTTCTAAGCACAACATCTCCAAAGAAACGAGAGCTTTAAATGATACACTGGACCAGATAGATTTCACAGATATCTACAGAACTTTACATCCAAACTCACCTGAATACACATTCTTCTCAAGTGCACATGGGGCTTTCTCCAGAAGAGGCCACAAACTGGGTCACAAATCGGGTCTGAACAGATACCAAAAGATTGGGATGGTCCCCTGCATATTCTCAGACCATAACGCCTTGAAATTAGAACTAAATCACAACAAGGAGTTTGGAAGGACATCAAACACGTGGAGGTTAAGGATCATCCTGCTAAAAGATGAAAGGGTCAACCAGGAAATTAAGGAAGAATTAAAAAGATTCATAGAAACTAATGAGAATGAAGATACAACCGTTCAAAATATTTGGGATGCAGCAAAAGCAGTCCTGAGGGGGAAATACATCGCAATACAAGCATCCATCCAAAAACTGGAAAGAACTCAAATACAAAAGCTAACCTTACACATAAAGGAGCTAGAGAAAAAGCAGCAAATAGATCCTACACCCAGCAGAAGAAGAGAGTTAATAAAAATTCGAGCAGAACTCAACGAAATTGAGACCAGAAGAACTGTGGAACAGATCAATAGAACCAGGAGTTGGTTCTTTGAAAGAATTAATAAGATAGATAAACCATTAGCCAGCCTTATTAAAAAGAAGAGAGAGAAGACTCAGACTAATAAAATCATGAATGAGAAAGGAGAGATCACTACCAACACCAAGGAAATACAAACGATTTTAAAAACATATTATGAACAGCTCTACGCCAATAAATTAGGCAATCTAGAAGAAACGGACGCATTTCTGGAAAGCCACAAACTACCAAAACTGGAACAGGAAGAAATAGACAACCTGAACAGGCCAATAACCAGGGAGGAAATTGAAGCAGTCATCAAAAACCTCCAAAGACACAAGAATCCAGGGCCAGATGGCTTCCCAGGGAAATTCTATCAAATGTTTAAAGAAGAAACCATACCTATTCTACTAAAGCTGTTTGGAAAGATAGAAAGAGATGGAATACTTCCAAATTCGTTCTATGAGGCCAGCATCACCTTAATTCCAAAACCAAAGACCCCACCAAAAAGGAGAATTACAGGCCAATATCCCTGATGAACATGGATGCAAAAATTCTCAACAAGATACTAGCCAATAGGATCCAACAACACATTAAGAAAATTATTCACCACGACCAAGTGGGATTTATCCCCGGGACACAAGGCTGGTTCAACACTCGTAAAACAATCAATGTGATTCATCATATCAGCAAGAGAAAAACCAAGAACCACATGATCCTCTCATTAGATGCAGAGAAAGCATTTGACAAAATACAGCATCCATTCCTGATCAAAACTCTTCAGAGTGTAGGGATAGAGGGAACTTTCCTCGACATCTTAAAAGCCATCTACGAAAAGCCCACAGCAAATATCATTCTCAATGGGGAAGCACTGGGGCCTTTCCCCTAAGGTCAGGAACAAGACAGGGATGTCCACTCTCACCACTGCTATTCAACATAGTATTGGAAGTCCTAGCCTCAGCAATCAGACAACAAAAAGACATTAAAGGCATTCAAATTGGCAAAGAAGAAGTCAAACTCTCCCTCTTCGCCGATGACATGATACTGTACATAGAAAACCCGAAAGACTCCACCCCAAGATTGCTAGAACTCATACAGCAATTGGTAGCATGGCAGGATACAAAATCAATGCCCAGAAATCAGTGGCATTCCTATACACTAACAATGAGACTGAAGAAAGAGAAATTAAGGAGTCAATCCCATTTACAATAGCACCCAAAAGCATAAGATACCTAGGAATAAACCTAACCAAAGAGGTAAAGGATCTATACCCTAAAAACTATAGAACACTTCTGAAAGAAATCGAGGAAGACACAAAGAGATGGAAAAATATTCCATGCTCATGGATTGGCAGAATTAATATTGTGAAAAATGTCAATGTTACCCAGGGCAATTTACACGTTTAATGCAATCCCTATCAAAATACCATGGACTTTCTTCAGAGAGTTAGAACAAATTATTTTAACATTTGTGTGGAAACAGAAAAGACCTCGAATAGCCAGGGGAATTTTAAAAAAGAAAACCATGTCTGGGGGCATCACAATGCCAGATTTCAGGTTGTACTACAAAGCTGTGGTCATCAAGACAGTGTGGTACTGGCTCAAAAACAGACACATAGATCAATGGAACAGAATAGAGAACCCAGAAGTAGACCCTGAACTTTATGGTCAACTAATATTCGATAAAGGAGGAAAGACGATCCACTGGAAGAAAGACAGTCTCTTCAATAAATGGTGCTGGGAAAATTGTCATCCACATGCAGAAGAATGAAACTAGACCACTCTCTTGCACCATACCCAAGGATAAACTCAAAATGGATGAAAGATCTAAATGTGAGACAAAATTCCATCAAAATCCTAGAGGAGAACACAGGCAACACCCTTTTTGAACTCGGCCACAGTAACTTCTTGCAAGATACATCCACGAAGGCAAAAGAAACAAAAGCAAAAATGAACTATTGGGACTTCATCAAGATAAGAAGCTTTTGCACAGCAAAGGATACAGTCAACAAAACTAAAAGACAACCTACAGAATGGGAGGAGATATTTGCAAATGACATATCAGATAAAGGGCCAGTTTCCAAGATCTATAAAGAACTTATTAAACTCAACACCAAAGAAACAAACAATCCAATCATGAAATGGGCAAAAGACATGAAGAGAAATCTCACAGAGGAAGACATAGACATGGCCAACATGCACATGAGAAAATGCTCTGCATCACTTGCCATCAGGGAAATACAAATCAAAACCACAATGAGATACCACCTCACACCAGTGAGAATGGGGAAAATTAACAAGGCAGGAAACCACAAATGTTGGAGAGGATGCGGAGAAAAGGAAACCCTCTTACACTGTTGGTGGGAATGTGAACTGGTGCAGCCACTCTGGAAAACTGTGTGGACGTTCCTCAAAGAGTTAAAAATAGACCTGCCCTACCACCCAGCAATTGCACTGTTGGGGATTTACCCCAAGATTCAGATGCAATGAAACGCCGGGACACCTGCACCCGATGTTTCTAGCAGCAATGTCCACAATAGCCAAACTGTGGAAGGAGCCTCGGTGTCCATCGAAAGATGAATGGATAAAAAAGGTGTGGTTTATGTGTACAATGGAATATTCCTCAGCCATTAGAAATGACAAATACCCACCATTTGCTTCGACGTGGATGGAACTGGAGGGTATTATGCTGAGTGAAGTAAGTCAATCGGAGGAGGACAAACATTATATGTTCTCATTCATTTGGGGAATATAAATAATAGTGAAAGGGAATAGAAGGGAAGGGAGAAGAATTGTGTGGGAATATCAGAAAGGGAGACAGAACATAAAGACTTAACTCTGGGAAACGAACTAGGGGTGGTGGAAGGGGAGGAGGGCGGGGGTGGGGGTGAATGGGTGATGTGCACTGGAGGGGGGCACTTGACAGGATGAGCACTGGGTGTTATACTGTATGTTGGTAAATTGAACACCAATAAAAAAAAATAAAGGTGGTAGAGCTGGTTTTGGGGAAAAGGTTAGGAGTTTAGTTTTGAGTATGCTGAGCTTGAGATGTTCTTTAACCATCCAAATGGGGATTTTATTAGTCTGTTTAGGCTGCTATAACAAAGTACCACAGACTGGCTGGCTTAAACAATAGAAATTTATTTCTCATAGTTCTAGAGACTAAAAGTCCACAATCAGGATGCTGGCAAATGCTTCTGGTAAGGAAAATGACCTGCAGATGCTGTCCTCTAGCTACATCTAATTGGCCTTTCTTTGCATGCTTTTAGAGAGAGAGAGCAAGCTCTTTTGTACGTCTTCTTATAAGGGCACTAATCTTATTAGATCAAGATCCTACCCTTGTGACTTTATCTAACCTTAATTACCTCCTTAGAGGCCTCATCTCCAAATACAGCCAAGCTGGAGGTCAGGGCTTTAAGGTATTGATTCGGCACGGGGGGCGGGGGGGAACGGGGGCAGGGAGCACACATTTAGTCCATTACAGGGTTTTTTTTGTAGGCAGTGGGAAAACAGTCCTGTGTTTGAGAGAGATGCTTGAACTGGAGATATAAGTGATACATCTGGGAGTTATGTGCATGTTGATGAGATTTGTAACTCTGAGACTGATGGGATCATCAGGACAGGGAATGCAGATTGAGAAGACAAGAGACCAAAGACGGAGTCTTGAGTTCTTAGGTGAGTTTAAGAGAGAAACTGGAGACCAAGTAAAAAGGCATGTCTTTTGAAGAACTTTGGTATGAAGGAAAACAAATGTAGTGCTATCTAGAAGAAAGAATGGCATTTTTTATTTTACAGGTGGAACGTCAATAGAATATAAAGTGATAGAAATAATCCAGTAGTAAGAGGAAATTGATAATATAGCAAAGAGAGGAAAGAATCATCTGAATGATATCCTTGGATAGATTAAAGGGAAAGGGTTATAGTCTACAAGTCAAATAAAGGAAGGAATAATTTATTTCAGGGGAAAGTTAGGACAGATGAGTAAGTGAAGATGCTAGTTAAAGGATCAATATGATTGTGGGAGTCTGTGAGGTTTCTTTTCAGATTGTTTGAATAAAGTAGGAAGCCAGATCATTTTCTGAGGATTAAGAAGGGGAGGAAGGATTGGAAGTTTGGGGATGGAAGGAGAAGATGGGAAATAGTCATCTAAGTAAGTGGAGTATAAATGGACTGGAGAAAGTGTAATATGACTTCAGAAAGCATTAGAGAGTTCATTCATGCTCATGAATATAAACCAAAAAAGACCAGCCAACCCGATTGTGGGTTTTTCTTTGTCTAAATTCACTCACCCAAGTTCAGGTGAGAGAGTAGGCAGAGAGTTGGATTTAACCCATATTTAGTTTTGTCAGAGAAAGACAAGGAGGAAGAGCTCATTGGAGTTGTAAACAGCAATGTGATTATAATAATCAATCATGGCATCTCAATGGGGTAAAGAGAGAAGTAGGATCCAGGGGTTCAAAAGTAAAAGGTAGAGGTGATGATGGATTGGCAGTTCTGTGAGGACTAAAGATTGTTTGAAATGGGGTCCTACAGGAATTGAGTGAAAAAATTAAAAAGTGGTAGTCAAAGAATGGGAATCTTGAAATTGAGACTATAAAGAAAGTGTTGTTATCGCTAGTGACAAAGTCTAGCTATGGCTGTAGGAATGATTGCAAATTCATAAGTTCTGTGTGTGTTTGTTAATATATACTCTATGTAAAGAAAGAATAGTATGGTATCACGATATCAGGGAGTATTTGAACTATATAGAACTTCTAGAATTTTTAGAAAAGTGAGTAGCAAAAAAAAAAAACAAGTACCTGATAGTACATGATTTTATCCCATCTCTATTAAAGAATGGTTTTGATGAATAATAATGACTTTTCAAGAGTTTAATGTCATAAATAGATCCATGACTGATGATAGCAGTTCTGAATCTATAAAAAGGTAAAGATTTGAAAAGTGTCTTAATCTCAGCAAACTTTGACACACACATACACACACACACACACTTTTTTGTAAGTTCTGAAATGTGTGGTCATTATGCAGATCACTGACCATCTGGAACCTACTCATTCATAGACACTTTCAATCTGGTTTCTAGACAGTTCTCTTAGCAATGAAGCAGTTCCTCCATGAATACAAAATGATTTATGGATAAACTGTAACCATAGCTTTCCTGCTATTTTTCTGACCTTTGAGAATCCAATGCAAAATCCAATATCACAGACGACAGATTTTTATAGGATCAAGACATGACCTGGAATTATTTTCATTGCACTTAAGTAGTTGCACTCTGATCTAGAAAATCATGGTTTGTTCAGATCAATGGGGTCCATTATTTCTTCCTTGATTTAACTGATTTAAGTTCAACTTTAACTATATCTCATTCATTAGAAAGATGTTGATTTTTAATGTATATTCCAAAGATCTTTTGCTATCACTGAAATATGTTTTTAGTAACATTCAGACCAGAGGACTAAGTCAAAGATAAAATTTAATTGAACTACTTCCTATTTCTGGTTCTTGGCATTTCATTTTTTTAAAAGGATTACTTACCTACCTATCTATCTATTTATCTTGATTTCTCTGAATCTATCACAATGTAGAACTTTGAAAATTCTCTTATCTCAACTAACCATTTTAAAGAAAAGAATTAAGGCAGTCTATGGCAGTCTGTAATTGTTATACAAACATACAAACATATTTGCCTTTTTTTTTAAACACATAATCCTCTAACTGCGCTTATTTTCCAATTAGGTTCAGTCAGTCTCCTCCAGTACGGTAATTGTGCTTCCAGATATAACACCTTGCTTTCTGAGGCTTTCATGAGAAGTTCTGGGTCCATGACTTTTGGTCTCTTTCTGGTCCCCAGATTCAGGACCAGCCAGGTTAAGCTTGGCAACAATGCTCCTCAGGTAACAGTGGTGTGGCATTTATATTCATTTATGCCATCCTATGATCTGTGAAGCTGAATATGAATATGTACTGGAATGAGAAATCCAGGTAAGTCAAGTGATGCAGGAACTTGGTAGAAAATTAAAATCTGGCTGAGGTGTTTCTTTGTTTTTATTGATTTTGAGAAGGAATTTAATTTTCAGTCTTCTCCAACCCTAAGAATCAGAGGATAGAAAGTCTTCTGTTATATTTGGAAACTTTGAATGCTTTTCCTTGAGCATGGTTTTTTTTTTTTTAATTTTTACTTATTTATGATAGTCACACACACACAGAGAGAGGCAGAGACATAGGCAGAGGGAGAAGCAGGCTCCATGCACCGGGAGCCCGACGTGGGATTCGATCCCGGGTCTCCAGGATCGCGCCCTGGGCCAAAGGCAGGCGCCAAACCTCTGCGCCACCCAGGGATCCCGAGCATGGTTTTAATGCCTTTGCAAATTTTGACCAAATTTCTGGTTCTAGTCTCAAAAAGTAGATGGATAGGAAAGGGCAGAATTTATATTTCTTCAAAAAAATTACATTTTTTTTTCTTTTGAGAAGAGTGAGTGTCCACTATCTACTTGGTATGATTTCAGAATTCTCAGATCTCTGAAGTACTTTCTCCACTAACTCCTTGTCATCTGCTATTTTCCCATTAACTTTCTTCTTCACTGATTTAAGGCTTTTTCATAGTTAAAATACAAATGCCTATATTTCATCTAAGTAATCATTTTGAGCAAGTATGGCATGCTTTGCAGCTTGCTGCCCTCTGTGCAGGTTTTGAAGGAGAGTTAATGGAAAAGGTGGAAACCACTGGGTCTCATGTTCTTCTAATCAAACTCTCCTCAACTTATTGGTGTATTCAAGCCTGGTTTTCTCCCTGCCTCGTTTTTTTCTCCTTTCTTCCTTGTTTCCTCCTGTCTTTCCTCTCTTCTTCCGTCATTACTTTTGCTTTCTTGGGCTCTTTTCCTGTTGCTTTTTTTTTTTTTCATTTATAAATTTCAGAAAATTTTCCAGTATATATCTTAGTTTTGATGATGCCATTTCATATTTATTTTTAAACATGGTAAGCTCCTTTAATTAGCAGATCCACTTTTTTCCCCCTTGCATCTTGTGAAAAATAGTCTTTAATATATAAATGTACTATGGTTAGCTGAGGTCATGATCTCAGGGTCCTGGGATGGAGCCCTGCATTGGGCTCCCCACTCAGTGGGAGTCTCTTTCTCCCTCTCCTACCCCTGCCCTGCTTGCTCTTTCTCCCTCAAATAAATAAACAAAATCTTAAAAATATATATAAATATACTGTTTTCCCCTCTTCCATTTATAGGACAGAATACAAGATTTCCCCAGAATGAAAAACAATTGATTTTCTTTTGCTGGATCATCATTATCTGTCTGAAGTATCTATTAACTCTCTCCTCAGAGATTCACGATCTCTGTTTTTTATTCTCTGCGTTTGTTTGGCCTCTAATTCAGTATTTGGCCCCATATATTGTTTTGCGCTATTTCAAATGTATTTATTTTTTTCTTTAATAGTGTTGCTTTGATCCCCAGTTTGTCTTTTGAGCTTTGCAATCTCGTTTTTCACTTTATTCTGTTGTCTTATCCTCTCATCTTGGGTGTCTCATTTTATTGATTTCGTGTTGTTTGTGAGTTCTTCTAAAGTACAAATGACTCATCGTGGAGATTTTTTTCCTCGTCCTTTGGGTAGGGTTTAATTCGGTAATTACTTGTTTTCATTGTTCCATTTCTGTCTCTGTCTCTTCTCTTTCCATTTCACTGAACTTTTTTTCCATATTTAAAGCAAGAATTACATGTTTCTTGTAATTAGAAAACGCTCTGGAGATGTATAAAGAATTTTTTCTTTGCGATGCCTCAAGCCCCATCCCCTGAGGTTTCTATTGCCAAGTTATATGTATATGTTCATATTTTTCTTTCTGCTGCTACTGTATATGTACATCCACATATACATGTATGAATAAGCTTTTTTATTTGTTTCAAAAATAACATTCTACTCCATATAATTCTTTGAAATTTGCTTTCTAAAAAATTTGCTTTTTTAAATTTTATTTTTAAATAATCTCTATACCCAATGTGGGGCTCAGACTCACAATCTAGAGGTCAAGAGTCACATGCTCCAGTAAGGCAGCCAGGTACCCCCCAAATTTGCTTTAAAAAAAAAACTTAATAGTTTATAGTAAATCTCTTTCTACAACACTGATCTAACTCATTTTTATTTATTTTCTAAAGTGGGCTCCATACCCAGGATGGAGCCCAACACAGGGCTTGAACTCATGACCCTGAGATTCAGACCCTGAGCTGAAATCAAAAGTCATACTCTTTAGGCAACTGAGTGGCTCAATTGGTTAAGCATCTGCCTTAGCCTCAGGACATGATCTCAGGATCCTGGGATGGAGCCCCAACATCCCATCCCAGCTCGGAAGGGAAACTGCTTCTTCCTCTCTCTCTGCCCACCTCCACTCCCCCCCTCCCCCCACAACTCATGCTTGGTCTCTCTCACTCTTTGTCACAAATAAATAAATAAAATCTTTAAAAAGAAAAAAAAGAGTCAAATGCTTAATGGACTGCAGGGCCCCTAACTCATTTTTAAACATAGCTGCCAGATACTCTATTTTATGGATGTGCTAAATTTATTCAATTATACCACTATCAGGGACATTTTCTTTTTGTAATTGTAAACAATACTCCAGTATATACTAAGGTGCTACATTCGTGTATGCTAATGCTTTTGTACCTGTTGAATTGATTCCAAAAGGAGAATTCCTGGGGTGGAGGGTATGTGCATTTAGTTATTGACAGACACTATTGAATTGCTTCCCAGAATGCTTCTAAAAGTTCATACTTGCTTTAGCATTGCATGTGAGTGGCTATTTTAGATATTCTAAAAATAATCTTTCTGGTGTCCATGAACTCTGATTTTCAAATTCTTACATTTTATGCTCAAATTAACCTGAGTTAATAATTAAACCACTTTAAAAGTTACTATTTTGCTATCACGTAAGTTTTGTTTTTGTTTTGTTTTCTTTTTGTTTTTGTCTCCTGAGGTTGATTTTATTTTGGTTGATATTGGGCTTTTTAAAATTTTTTTCAGTTTTGGGCATTTTTGAACAATTATTCAGCAAAGACTTTTGAACACTAATTGTGCCCCAGGCACTGTTCTAGGCACTGTGGATACTGTCAGAAACAAAACTGACAACTATGCCCCATGCAGCTTTCATCCTGGAGTGCAAAAAATATATATAAGTAGACAAAAAAATAAATATAAATACTTGTTCATGGTACAAGTACCATGAAGAAAAATTTGGAAACTTATTCATATGATAGAGAGTGACTAGGTGGTGAGGGAAAACCTGTCTAAAGAACCTGAGACTTTAAAGAAAAAAAAAAATGGTGGCTATCCATGTGAAGATCTGGGGAAGAGGATTTCAGGCAGCAGGAAAGCAATTATAAATGTGCTGAGGTTGAGACAGTCTTCAGAAATCTCTAAAGAGCCCCAGACCGGAGTGTTTACAGCAGAGAAAAGAAGAGGTATACATGAGATGAAGTAAGGAAAACTAGCAGGGCAATGTCACTCGAGGCCCTCTCGCCTTGGTAAAGGGTCTCACTTCTCATTGTGAGTGAGAAGGGAGTCCTCAGGGTGGATTTTAGGAGGGATATAGGGATCCCTGGGTGGCGCAGCGGTTTGGCACCTGCCTTTGGCCCAGGGCGCGATCCTGGAGACCCGGGATCGAATCCCACGTCGGGCTCCCGGTGCATGGAGCCTGCTTCTCCCTCTGCCTATGTCTCTGCCTCTCTCTCTCTGTGTGTGTGACTATCATAAATAAATTTAAAAAAAAAATGGAGGGATATAACTTTTTTTTTTAAGATTATATTTATTTATTCATGAGAGACACAGAAAGAGGAGAGAGAGGCAGAGACACAGGCAGAGGGAGAAGCAGGCTTTATGTAGGAAGCCTGATTTGGGACTCAATCCTGGGACTCTGGGATCACACCCTGAGCTGAAGACAGACACTCAACCACTGAGCCACCCAGGCATCCCTAGGAGGGATATAACTTTTGATTGACATTCTAAGAAGATCATTCTGGCTTCTCAATGGAGAATGCATTGTAGGGAATCAGAATAATTCTGAATGTTTTGTAGGAAATCCAGAGCAGAGGTGAAGGTAGGGTAGTTAAGAGGTAGTTAAGATAGTTAAGAGGATAATTAAGAGCCTAAGGAAAAGTGGACTAGTTTGGGGTAGCTTTTAGAGTCAAACTTGTCAGAACTTGCTATGGGTTGAGGGGAAAAAGAAGCATCAACAATGACTCATAGGTTTGGGCTTGAGCAATTTAGGGGCTGGGTGTGCCAGTTACCAAGATAAGAATAGAACAGCAAAGAAACTTGAGAGATGGTAGATTAAGAGTTCTTTGCTTTTTGAGATTTAAAAATAGTAAAAAACTGATATTGTGGTATAGATTTGAGAGATACCAGCATATCAGGGGTACCTGAAATAATGGAATTAATTTTGTCCACATCAAAGGATAACTTAATAGAAAACTTGAGAAGAGGGTTCTGGGTATGTGAAGAGGGGCTAGTGGGATATAAGGCTTTTTTCTAAAGTCAGCAGAATGGGAGCTGGTTTTAATTTTGAAGCACAAAAGCATGAATACTGAGGAACTTACTCTTGGGTATCAGCCCTTACATTAGCTGCCCTAGTTCTCTGCAGGTAATTCATTCTACTATTGTATTATTACTAGCAATGAGCTTTTATTTTTCCCTAGAGTCTATGTTTGGTTTTACCACTCTGTGTGCAACAGATCTAAGTCAATATAGGCTAAAAATCCCATATAATGGAGCACCTGGGTGGCTCAGTGGGTTAAGCATCTGCCTTTGGCTCAGGTCATGATCCTGGGGTCTGAGAAGGAGCGCTCAGCAGGGCTTCCTGCTCTGTGGGGAGTCTGCGTCTCCTTCTCCCCCTGCCCCTCCCCTCTCTAGTGTTCTCCCTCTTGCTCTCAAATAAATCAATAAAATCTTTTTTAAAAAAAATCCTATGTAGAGACTTTTAACCCATTTTCTTGTGCTCAGTTTCTTACTGTTATGCTGTCAGACCATACAGATATCTAGATCATTCCGAGATTCCTGATGAGCAGGCTGATGCTCTTCACTGCTTTAGGACCCTTTGCTTCTTTTTCTCTCACACTTGTAGAACATTTTAGAATCATCTCCTTAACGACAGGCTTACACCTTTTCTCTTACTGTTGATGTATTATATCTTTGTGAGGCTCTTATTATTATATTCAAGATCTCAAAAGGGAAAGAGAAACACTAGTATGCAGTTGGTCATCTTGAAATGGAAAACTGTGGATCCCTGGGTGGCTCAGCGGTTTGGCGCCTGCCTTTGGCCCGGGGTGTGATCCTGGGGTCCCGGGATCGAGTCCTACATCGGGCTCCTGGCATGGAGCCTGCTTCTCCCTCTGCTTGTGTCTCTGACTCTCTCCCTCTCTCTCTCAAGAATAAATAAATAAAATATTTTTTAAAAAAAGGAAATGGAAAACTGTAATTTTTATGCAGACAAAAATGTTTGTCCTTGACAGTTGATTCTTCCTCTTTCTAAATATTTCTAAATATTTATTTATCTTTATTTTTGTAGTATTTTTGCATAGTTTTCATCCCATTTTATTTAATTGTATTGGCATTTATCGTGGGCAGTACTTTGTAGATCTTTCATGTAATATTTTTCAATTCTTTTAAACACTTTTCACTTTTACCATCTTACCTGAGACATGTCAATGTCACTCTTGAAGGATGTACTTGCTTTTTGTTCTCCTTTCTGTATAAAATAAATATACAGAATATATTCTGTATTCTGTATATTTAATATAAATATACTTTGATCCTGCAAGTTTTCACTTCATTTAGAGATTATGATCACCAAATATTAATTTCTGAAGGTAGTATTCATTTTTTTAATCCATCTCTGCATTCCCAAAGGATCTTCCTCCAAGCTTTAATCATAGGGATTCAAGAAAGGCTTGACAAAATGATTAGCTGAACAGGGACATACATTGCTCTTACTTCTACTAACTATACTTGTTTTTTTATTCAGCCAACATTTATGGAAGAACCCCTGTGTTTCAAGCTTTGCGTACTGCTATGATATGGGGATCCAGAGCTGAACAGAACTGCCAATGCCTTCTAGAAATTCAAGAATGCTAACACTCAACATCTATCTTGTTATATGATCTATTAAATTGTGAATATTTTTTCTCCTCAATACAAAGGTGGTTGAGGGTGAAAGCTATTTTATATATTTCTTTGGAACTCATTCCCTTCCTTTAAAAAAAAATACATGAGTACCATATTAAAGGTCTATAGTTCCTCTTGGTCTGTGTTTTGCTGCCGTCAAAGACCTTAACCTACTTACCCTGAAACAATGTATTTTCCATGGATTTTTTCTTAAAACCACATTTATGGCTCTCTTATTTATGTGCTTCCTCAAAACTTTTTAAATAGTAAGGTTCAAAAATATTATCCAGCTAAATATCATGGTAGGGATGGTGCAAGCTGTATCAGGTAGTGTCTGGAATAGAATTGTTCACTTGAACAGTATTGAGGCAGAACAAGACAAGTTCAGGGTTTAAGGCACTGGTTTTCAGGGGTGGCAGAAATGAAGGTTTGGGTTTGGAAGTGATCTTTCAGCATTTTTGAATAGCTCTTTCCATTTCCTAAAGCATAGAAGACCAAGACAAGAGACACGGTGAGTGGTAGAAAGTAGCTAGGTTCTATTGCCTGTTTAGTTGTCTTCTCCTTGTTGGCATTTTGCTGTACCCTACATTTTTGTCTTTCTTCTCCAGTGAGACTCCTAAAAGATCAATTTGTTATCTCATTGTTTTTTTTTATTTCTCTCTGCTGAGCATCTGAGTGTGTTATTATGAGTGTGTTTTTATTTCTCTCTGCTGAGCATCTAAGTGTGTTATTATGTCTTAAGTTTTTATGTGTATATTTTTATTTTTATTTTTATTTTATTTATTTTTTTATATTTTTAGTTTTAAAAATATGTAAGGGTGGGAGCAGATCTTGAGTTAATTATACAGATTATTTCACTATGGTGTGTATGTCTGATGCATATATATATATGTATCTATATACATAAACACACATATACACTGTAGGATACAACATAGTGTAATGTAGCCCACAACAATGCATAGAATCCTTCCCACTTATTAATTTAACTCTTTGATTAACTATCTATGATTCATCTCACTCACTTATCTATAATATGTAGGAGCACTTAGCTGACAGTACAAGGCAGTTTATGATATAATCTGTTTAAGTAATAGGGGTGATATGAATAATAATAGGTCTCATGTATTGAGTATTCATTTTACACCAGGCACAATGGCAGGCAAACCCAACTATAAAATCCCAGTAGATAAGAATGATGTAGCCCCATTATATCATGGTGTCTACATCAAAAGAACACTGAACAAAATAATCAGATTTTTGCTTGAATTTTTAGATAACTTCAGATTTCTAATCTCTAACTTAAGAAGTTTAGAATTATTATATCATTAGCTCTCTAAAGTGCTTGAAAATACATGCAACATTGGATTTTACTTATTAGATATTCAGAACTTTAGTATGATTAGGATGAAATATATTCTTGTCATAGAATATTATTAAATATTAGTAACACATTGATTATTTAATATTGATAACACTTATAGATCACTTATTATGCACCAGAAGTGCTGTAATAATTTTGAAGGAAAGATGTTTTTATCTTCAAGCTAAGTATCCTTATTACCCCAATTTCAGAGGAACAACCCCCTCCAGTGTTATGTGACCTGTCAATAAAAATAACATTTTGATTTTATGCCTGTGTTCGCTTTGGTAGCACACATAAGATTTTATGCTTATATAATTTACTTTTTTTCAGTGTCTAGCATTTGCTATCTTATTTGGATAATGTAATATATATCAGACTATATTTTTATAAGAAAGTAAAGGAAATATGTGGGAGAAAATATATTCTCAATAGTATATGACCTCTTTATAAGGACAGTCATTGAAAAACTGCACCAATGTAACCAGTGTTGAGGGGCTCTACTCTGGTTCTAGAGATACCTGAAATCGATTGGTTGCTTCATTCAGGTTCAAGTAACTAGAACAAAAAAATTGATCCCAGAAAAATCACAAAATAATCCAAATGTCAGTGTGATCAATTTTATAAAAATAAAATAATTGTTATTACATCTGATCAAAGAATGAAAGAGAGCTTAGTCACGCATGAGATGAAATAAATTTTTTAATGTGAAGTTCCAGTAGAAGTGTGTTGATCCAGGATATTTATCACATGGTTTTCCTTATTGAAAACCCTCTTCCTCTTCAAATCATTTCCTTGTCTGTAAAGTAGTTAGTCAGGGATGAGAAAATTCAGATACCTATTCAGATATTCAGTTTATTTGAATATGCTGATAACTCCAAGCATATCTGTGCTCCTCTTAGCTTCAACATAAATTATGAGTTAACAATCACAGCATCCTAGAGAGCTGGGATCTAAATATTATTCTCCCTTTGTAGGTTGCTATGGGCACAGACCAGATAAGTGCCTTATCAGAGATGGCTGGCAAGCCAGGGGCAGAGTGGGAATTAGATTGTCAAACTCTGGATGCTTCATCTTGGGTTTAGTAGAGGGATTCTCACCAGCTACTGTGCAGACCCTGTGGCAATTGAGGAAGTTGAGAATCCGTGCTACCTGGGTCTGCTTACGGCTCTCACTGTGAATTTTGGTGTGTTTTGAGGGGAGTTAAGAACCTAAGAGCCCATAAAATAACCTTCAGATAATAACACAAACAATCTATTTTTTTCAAGTTCATATATTTCTTTGAGCTGGCAGCCTCAACTCCCTAGTTTAATGCCAAGGGCCAGTACTATGCTGCTGAGCTTTACCATGAAAATCTTCATCATTCTAGAAAACAGCTACGAAAATAAAAAGGCATTTTTTTTTTCAGTTAACCCTGTAACTCTGTTTACTATAGAAAAGTGCAATGCTAACTGAAAAAAAGTCTATGATTCTGTATATTCTTATAAAACTAAACTGCATTAGATATATAAGAGGTATTATTACATAGGAGGTATTATATACAAGAGGTATATTAGATATATGAGTGTAATTCTGCAAAACTGAAAAGGGAAAGTGGTATAAGAGGAGAGACTAGAGGTGAATTTACAGTTCCAAAATATTTATGGCTTTATACTGAAAACAAAAATCATGATTGAATAGGTCTACATATTGAAAACTCAGCTTCTGGAGATTCACAGCTTTGAAGGAAAGTTATTAAAACACAAATTGCTGGGTATTTTCTTGACAGATGCAAAATAGCAAATTTGATTTATGAAGATTGTCACTTGCAATAAAGCAGATCAGAACATAGTCGTTTTACCTAATAAGTGATACAATGTTATAAATTCTTATCACAACTCCAAATGTTACCAAAAGATACAGAAAGGAAGCTTTCAAAACCACCAGGAAGACACTAGAGCTGACACACTAGAAATTCCCCCAAAAGGAGGAAAGTGGAGATGTGATTAAAAATACTATTCATTATACATTTATTAGAGAAAAATATGAAAAATTTTGAGGAACAGAAAAATTACATACCTTAAATCAGAGTAAGTATTTTGTTGTATTTTGTTCAGTATTTTTCTATCCACTTACACACATTATTAAAATAAAATCAATCAGCACATCCATTTTATAATTCTTATTTCATTTATAATACATGGCAATGATTTCCTACATTTTTCACTGTTTTTCTAATGTATGACTTAAAAAACCTATATCTTAGTCTATCATTTCTGGTACTATATAATTCATTTAACTTTTGATTAATTATTTAATTTTTTGATTAATACTTTGAGAATTTGATGTTTAACTTTTTCACATTTAAGAGTAAAATTGACATTTCAATTCTTGCATATCTGATAATGTTTGTTTGTTCTTCATATAAAAAATATTTGATGTGCTGATATACTGGTTTTAAGTTTTACCATCTAAAACTCTATCAATGTTGGCCTACTTCTTCCTGATATTTGATATGGAGAAGTCTGAGTTTAGTCTGATTATTTTCCCCTTTGGAGGCAAACTTTCTGTCTAGTCAAGAACTACACTTATGTTATTTTCATCACCCTTGAAATTATGAATTTCAACAGAATCACTTCAGTTTTTGCCCTTATTAATGTTGTCTGTTATTCTCGGAGACTTTTTCATCTGTAGACTCAAAGCTTTCTTTTGTTTAGGAATACATCATCCTATCATAACTAAAATTTATTGTTTTAGTTAAGATGGTTCCTTTTTCAGAAACACAAATTATGTTGCATATCATTTTTCCATCAACTTGCATCTACTTTTTCTTCTCTCATGATTTTAATCTCTGTTCATTTCTCATATCTTGGAGGCAGCTGTTCAAATTTGTTCTACACATTACTATTCAATTTTCAGCAGTGTTGGCTTTGTTCTTTAGTGAATCTAATATTGAGTGATTCTAATTTCATGAAGATATTAATTTTGCTATCTTGCTTTTAATTTATTTCCTTTCATTTTGACTTACGTTCTAGCCAAATTCCTTTTCACGCCAGTATGCTGTCTTATCCTCTCATCTGTGCTCTTATTTCAAAGGGTTATCCTTTGAATTTCATTGCGAAGAGATGACAGTGTTTCTAGAATTTTATTTCCTGTAGTATCCTTTAAAGGAATCTGTTCATGAAGCTATGTTCTCTTGTGGTAAAGAAAAATTTTCTAATCTCCATACTTTCTTGGCATTTTTTTATAAATTAATTTTTTATTGGTGTTCAATTTACCAACATACAGAATAAAACCCAGTGCTCATCCCGTCAAGTATCCCCCTCAGTGCCCGTCACCCACTCACCCCCCCCCCCCGCCCTCCTCCCCTTCCACCACCCCTAGTTCGTTTCCCAGAGTTAGGAGTCTTTATGTTCTGTCTCCCTTTCTGATATTTCCCACACATTTCCTCTCCCTTCCCTTATATTCCCTTTCACTATTATTTATATTCCCCAAATGAATGAGAACATACACTGTTTGTCCTTCTCCGATTGACTTACTTCACTCAGCATAATACCCTCCAGTTCCATCCACGTTGAAGCAAATGGTGGGTATTTGTCGTTTCTAATGGCTGAGGAATATTCCATTGTATACATAAACCACATCTTCTTTATCCATTCATCTTTCGATGGGCACCGAGGATCCTTCCACAGTTTGGCTATTGTGGACATGGCTGCTAGAAACATCGGGGTGCAGGTGTCCCGGCGTTTCATTGCATCTGAATCTTTGGGGTAAATCCCTAACAGTGCAATTGCTGGGTCGTAGGGCAGGTCTATTTTTAACTCTTGAGGAACCTCCACACAGTTTTCCAGAGTGGCTGCACCAGTTCACATTCCCACCAACAGTGTAAGAGGGTTCCCTTTTCTCCGCATCCTCTCCAACATTTGTGGTTTCCTGCCTTGTTAATTTTCCCCATTCTAACTGGTGTGAGGTGGTATCTCATTGTGGTTTTGATTTGTATTTCCCTGATGGCAAGTGATGCAGAGCATTTTCTCATGTGCATGTTGGCCATGTCTATGTCTTCCTCTGTGAGATTTCTCTTCATGTCTTTTGCCCATTTCATGATTGGATTATTTGTTTTTTTGGTGTTGAGTTTAATAAGTTCTTTATAGATCTTGGAAACTGGCCCTTTATCTGATATGTCATTTGCAAATATCTCCTCCCATTCTGTAGGTTGTCTTTTAGTTTTGTTGACTGTATCCTTTGCTGTGCAAAAGCTTCTTATCTTGATGAAGTCCCAATAGTTCATTTTTGCTTTTGTTTCTTTTGCCTTCGTGGATGTATCTTGCAAGAAGTTACTGTGGCCGAGTTCAAAAAGGGTGTTGCCTGTGTTCTCCTCTAGGATTTTGATGGAATTTTGTCTCACATTTAGATCTTTCATCCATTTTGAGTTTATCCTTGGGTATGGTGCAAGAGAGTGGTCTAGTTTCATTCTTCTGCATGTGGATGACAATTTTCCCAGCACCATTTATTGAAGAGACTGTCTTTCTTCCAGTGGATCGTCTTTCCTCCTTTATCGAATATTAGTTGACCATAAAGTTCAGGGTCTACTTCTGGGTTCTCTATTCTGTTCCATTGATCTATGTGTCTGTTTTTGAGCCAGTACCACACTGTCTTGATGACCACAGCTTTGTAGTACAACCTGAAATCTGGCATTGTGATGCCCCCAGACATGGTTTTCTTTTTTAAAATTCCCCTGGCTATTCGAGGTCTTTTCTGTTTCCACACAAATGTTAAAATAATTTGTTCTAACTCTCTGAAGAAAGTCCATGGTATTTTGATAGGGATTGCATTAAACGTGTAAATTGCCCTGGGTAACATTGACATTTTTCACAATATTAATTCTGCCAATCCATGAGCATGGAATATTTTTCCATCTCTTTGTGTCTTCCTCGATTTCTTTCAGAAGTGTTCTATAGTTTTTAGGGTATAGATCCTTTACCTCTTTGGTTAGGTTTATTCCTAGGTATCTTATGCTTTTGGGTGCTATTGTAAATGGGATTGACTCCTTAATTTCTCTTTCTTCAGTCTCATTGTTAGTGTATAGGAATGCCACTGATTTCTGGGCATTGATTTTGTATCCTGCCATGCTACCAATTGCTGTATGAGTTCTAGCAATCTTGGGGTGGAGTCTTTCGGGTTTTCTATGTACAGTATCATGTCATCGGCGAAGAGGGAGAGTTTGACTTCTTCTTTGCCAATTTGAATGCCTTTAATGTCTTTTTGTTGTCTGATTGCTGAGGCTAGGACTTCCAATACTATGTTGAATAGCAGTGGTGAGAGTGGACATCCCTGTCTTGTTCCTGACCTTAGGGGAAAGGCCCCCAGTGCTTCCCCATTGAGAATGATATTTGCTGTGGGCTTTTCGTAGATGGCTTTTAAGATGTCGAGGAAAGTTCCCTCTATCCCTACACTCTGAAGAGTTTTGATCAGGAATGGATGCTGTATTTTGTCAAATGCTTTCTCTGCATCTAATGAGAGGATCATGTGGTTCTTGGTTTTTCTCTTGCTGATATGATGAATCACATTGATTGTTTTACGAGTGTTGAACCAGCCTTGTGTCCCGGGGATAAATCCCACTTGGTCGTGGTGAATAATTTTCTTAATGTGTTGTTGGATCCTATTGGCTAGTATCTTGTTGAGAATTTTTGCATCCATGTTCATCAGGGATATTGGCCTGTAATTCTCCTTTTTGGTGGGGTCTTTGGTTTTGGAATTAAGGTGATGCTGGCCTCATAGAACGAATTTGGAAGTATTCCATCTCTTTCTATCTTTCCAAACAGCTTTAGTAGAATAGGTATGGTTTCTTCTTTAAACATTTGATAGAATTTCCCTGGGAAGCCATCTGGCCCTGGATTCTTGTGTCTTTGGAGGTTTTTGATGACTGCTTCAATTTCCTCCCTGGTTATTGGCCTGTTCAGGTTGTCTATTTCTTCCTGTTCCAGTTTTGGTAGTTTGTGGCTTTCCAGAAATGCGTCCGTTTCTTCTAGATTGCCTAATTTATTGGCGTAGAGCTGTTCATAATATGTTTTTAAAATCGTTTGTATTTCCTTGGTGTTGGTAGTGATCTCTCCTTTCTCATTCATGATTTTATTAGTCTGAGTCTTCTCTCTCTTCTTTTTAATAAGGCTGGCTAATGGTTTATCTATCTTATTAATTCTTTCAAAGAACCAACTCCTGGTTCTGTTGATCTGTTCCACAGTTCTTCTGGTCTCAATTTCGTTGAGTTCTGCTCGAATTTTTATTAACTCTCTTCTTCTGCTGGGTGTAGGATCTATTTGCTGCTTTTTCTCTAGCTCCTTTATGTGTAAGGTTAGCTTTTGTATTTGAGTTCTTTCCAGTTTTTGGATGGATGCTTGTATTGCGATGTATTTCCCCCTCAGGACTGCTTTTGCTGCATCCCAAATATTTTGAACGGTTGTATCTTCATTCTCATTAGTTTCTATGAATCTTTTTAATTCTTCCTTAATTTCCTGGTTGACCCTTTCATCTTTTAGCAGGATGATCCTTAACCTCCACGTGTTTGATGTCCTTCCAAACTCCTTGTTGTGATTTAGTTCTAATTTCAAGGCGTTATGGTCTGAGAATATGCAGGGGACCATCCCAATCTTTTGGTATCTGTTCAGACCCGATTTGTGACCCAGTTTGTGGCCTCTTCTGGAGAAAGCCCCATGTGCACTTGAGAAGAATGTGTATTCAGGTGAGTTTGGATGTAAAGTTCTGTAGATATCTGTGAAATCTATCTGGTCCAGTGTATCATTTAAAGCTCTCGTTTCTTTGGAGATGTTGTGCTTAGAAGACCTATCGAGGGTAGAAAGAGCTAGATTGAAGTCACCAAGTATAAGTGTATTATTATCTAAGTATTTCTTCACTTTGGTTAATAATTGGTATTAAGTATTTGGCAGCTCCCACATTCGGGGCATATATATTGAGGATTGTTAAGCCCTCTTGTCGGATAGATCCTTTAAGTATGATATAGTGTCCCTCTTCGTCTCTCACTACAGTCTTCGGGGTAAATTTTAGTTTATCTGATATAAGGATGGCTACCCCTGCTTTCTTTTGAGGAGCATTTGAATGATAAATGGTTCTCCAACCTTTTATTTTCAGGTTGTAGGTGTCCTTCTGTCTAAAATGAGTCTTGTAGACAGCAAATAGATGGGTCCTGCTTTTTTATCCAGTCTGAAACCCTGCGCCTTTTGATGGGGTCATTAAGCCCATTCACGTTCAGAGTTACTATTGAAAGGTATGAGTTTAGTGTCATCATGATATCTATTCAGTCCTTGTTTTTGTGGATTGTTCCACTGAACTTCTTATTAAAGGGGAATTTTAAGAGTCCCCCTTAAAATTTCTTGCAGAGCTGGTTTGGAGGTCACATATTCTTTCAGTTCCTGCCTGTCTTGGAAGCTCTTTATCTCTCCTTCCATTTTGAATGAGAGCCTTGCTGGATAAAGTATTCTTGGTTGCATATTCTTCTCATTTAGGAGCCTGAGTATATCCTGCCGGCCCTTTCTGGCCTGCCAGGTCTCTGTGGAGAGGTCTGCTCTTACCCTAATACTCCTCCCCGTAAAAGTCAGGGACTTCTTGTCTCTTGCTGCTTTAAGGATCTTCTCTTTATCGTTGGAATTTGCAAGCTTCACTATTAAATGTCGAGGTGTTGAACGGTTTTATTGATTTTAGGGGGGGATCTCTCTATTTCCTGGATCTGAATGCCTGTTTCCCTTCCTAGATTGGGAAAGTTTTCAGCTAGGATTTGTTCAAATACATATTCTGGCCCTCTGGCCCTTTCGGCGCCCTCGGGAACCCCAATTAAACATAGGCTTTTCTTCCTTAGGCTGTCATTTATTTCCCTTAATCTGTCTTCATGGTCTTTTAATTGTCTGTCTCTTTTTTCCTCAGTTTCCCTCTTTGCCATCAACTTGTCTTCTATGTCACTCACTCGTTCTTCCACCTCGTTAACCCTCGTGGTTAGGACTTCTAGTTTGGATTGCATCTCATTCAATTGATTTTTAATTTCTGCCTGATTGGATCTAAATTCTGCAGTCATATAGTCTCATGAGTCCTTAATGCTTTTTTCTAGAGCCACCAGTAGCTGTATAATAGTGCTTCTGAATTGGCTTTCTGACATTGAATTGTAATCCAGATTTTGTAACTCTGTGGGAGAGAGGGCTGTTTCTGATTCTTTCTTTTGAGGTGAGGTTTTCCTTCTAGTCATTTTGCTCAGAGCAGAGTGGCCAAAAACAAGTTGTATTGGGAAAAGGAGAAAAAGAGAGAGAGAGAAGGAAAGAAAAGAGAAAAAGAAAAAAAAAGAAGAAAAAAAAAGGAAAAAAAGAAGAAAAAGAGAAAGAAAAAGAAAGAAAGGTGAAAAAAAAGGGGGGTGGAAGCAATCAGAAATCAAAAAGAAAAAAAAAGAGAAAAAAAAAAAACCATGGCGGAGTATCTTCTGAATCTGTAGACTTTAAGTCCCTTGACTTCCCCTGGAACTGGTCCGTCCAGCTGGTCTTCTGGGGGAGGGGCCTGTTGTGCTGATTTTCAGGTGTTAGCACTTGGGGGAGCTGCTCTGCCCCTGCCTGCTGCAGGGCTCAGCGGGGGTTGTTTACCCCGTGAGGCCCCAGGAGGATGAGCCGCAGTTGCTATGGCAGCTCTGGAAGCCTGGAGTCAGCCCCCGCAGGAACTACGGGGCTCTCCGTCTGCAGGGCCTGGAGGCTCCGGGGCGGGGCCGCTGATCTGCTCAGCTCGGGGCAGGAGCATCCTTGCTGTCCTGGGCCCTCCCGGCCTCTGCCTGTCCCGGGGGAGGCCGAATCCTGGGCTGTGTCCCGGGCCCTGTGCTCCAGGGCCTGCGCTGTTGGATTCGCGCTCCCGCCCTGCAGCTCCCTCCCTGGAGCCGCCGCCCGAGCCCCTCCGAGCTGCTCCAGGTCCCGCCGTGCGCGCTGCAGCCCTTAGGGAGCTCGGCGCACTCTCCCGGGGCGCAGGTGTCTGTTAGTGTCCCCGGGAGCCCGAGGGCATCCCCGCCCTCCTGGGTCCTGCTCCAACTCCCTGCGAGCCCCTTTCCGCCCGCCCGGGAAGGTTGGTGCAGCTCCTGCTCCTCCGGGACGGGGCTCTCCTGTCCTGGGGACACTCGCCCCGGCCTCAGCCCGGCTCCTCGCGGGGCCCCTCCCCCTCGGAGGCCTTTTGTTTCTTTATTTCTCTTTCCCCGTCTTCCTACCTTGATAGAAGCGCGAACTCTTCTCACTGTAGCATTCCAGCTGGTCTCTCTTTACATCTCAGGCCGAATTCGTAGATTTTCAGGGTGATTTGAAGGTAATCTAGGTAATTTGGTGGGGACAGGTGATGTGGGGACCCTGCTCTTCCGCAGTCTTGCCCCTCCTCCCTTTCTTGGCATTTTTAATTCATTCTGTGGACAGGAAGTGAATCCAGCCTCATTGTGGCTAGTAAGCAGGGATGTTATGTCAGTTAGAATTGCTTTAGTCTGAAAGTAAGGAAAAGAACCACAGTGGTTTAACTGATGGAGTCTTGTTCTCACATGACCAGAAGTCTAGAGCTAGGAAGTCCAGAGCGGACACAGGGGGTCAAGGAAGTAGCTGAGAACCAAGGCTTCTCTAGCTGCTGAACCTCCAAACCAATGTGACTTATTCTTTTTATTTATTTTTTAAAGATTTTATTTATTCATGAGAGAGGCAGAGACACAGGCAAAGGGAGAAGCAGGCACCTGGCAAGGAGCCCAATGTGGGACTCAATCCTGGGACCAGGATATATCCTGAGGCAAAGGCAGATGCTCAACTGCTGAGCCTCTCAGGCATCCTACCCATGTGGCTTATTGTTATGATTGAGAAATGGCTGAACCAAATCTAGGCACAATTAGATATATGTATATGAAGATTATATATATGGTATACCATACTTACCCATGTATATGTATATATACACATATATCCATTATATATTTTATATATTAAATATATAAATATTTTAAAATATGTAATGGATACATTTTATATATTTTTTTGGATACATATTATATTTAATGAGTATATATACATACACACACATACATGTGTATTTATATTGAGTATCTTTAAGAGGAAAAGGACAAAGAGGAAAGGTGGGTGTTTAACTTGGAAAATGTTTTATTTATGAAAGTTCCACTTAGGACATTCCTGTTTCTGTTTCATTGCTTAGAACTGTGTCTTTTTAACTTGGAAAATGTTTTACTTATGAAAGTTCCACTTAGGACATTCCTGTTTCTGTTTCATTGCTTAGAACTGTGTCACTGTGTCACATGGTCACCAACAGTTGCAATGGAGTTGGAGGAAAGAAGTATTTTACCTGGTGCAAACCATCATATTTTTAAACAAGGGATAAAGACCAACATTCACAGGTGCAAAGGTCTTTGCTGTTTTGAATGACTGGTACATGCATGGCTCTCTCTTGCCACATGAGAAAACAGGTCCCAGTGAAGACAAGTAATCTTAGAACATCTTCTCTAAAGCAGAGGGCATTGCCTAGGATGGTGATTTTTTAAATTATCTTTTATTTCCAAATTACCTTAAAAATTTTTTTTATTAGTTTCAGCCTAGGATGGTGATTCTTATTGCAGCATTTTAAGTCTTATTACTAGGAGAAATCACTTCCAGATCTTGCAAGTAGGATGTTAGCTTTTGGTTGGTGTGAGTTTTTTCTTCACCGATGTTTTAGTAAGATAGAACTGACTTAGGAATTTCAGTATTTATTCAGATATGATCATAGAAAAAGACACAAAATGAAGAATGGCATGGCAATCGTTGGTTAGATTTGTGGTCTCTGAAGTGAAAAAAAAAAATCCATGGGTAGATTTGAAAGTAATATCAGTAAATTACCTGTAGAGTGGTAAGTACTAAGATATATACAAAGGTGAAATCTATTGATACTGCCTTTTTAAAAAAAATTATCAAGTAGAACAAGTAAAATAAGAATGTAAATAATTCCAGACTAAAAACTCTTTGAGGGCATTGCATATGGTTTGGTCAAAGTTTTTCTTCTAAATGTGTTTATTGCCTCATGGATAGAAGTAAATCGCCACTAAAAGCTTGCTAAATTATCAATGCAAAATTAAATGCTCTAGATAAATTCAATTATACAGATACATATGCTGTGCTCTGGGGCACAGAGTGGAAACAGAGCTCAGATCAAGTAATTGGTCGACATGGTGGCCTTGAGATAGGCCCTAGGCCCTTTCAGGAAGTACGACCTGGTTAGGGAAGGGAAGTTGCTGAATGACAGGAAAACAGAAGAGGGAGGACTAGGGTGAAGGGACACAGTGTTGAGTGAAGGAAGCAATGAGAGGAGAAAGGGGGCAGATCCTACCTGCATCACACGGGCCCTTGACTTGGTCTTCGTGAAGCTTTTGAAGTTCTGAGAGAAGGTAGCAGGGACATGTAGACCAAAATGGAGAGGGAAACACTGGAGACAGGGAAATTAATCTGGATTTTCTACTTGGTCTCCCTGACTCCAACAGTGAGGATTTAAATAGGACGGTAAGATTATATATTAAGAAACTTTACGTGGTCAGGATTGGGAAAATTGTAATCCTCAATATGAAACGCACTCTTTGTTTTTGAAGTTTGGCTGGCTTTCATTCATTCACATATTTATTTATTTTTAGTAAAATAATGAAATAAGCACTATGAACAGCAAATACAAACTAAACAGATGGTTCTCCCCAACCACCTGGTACTCCGACTTCTTCCCAATTGATTTCTGTAGGAAACATTTCTTGATTTCCTTTTTATATGATTTTATTGCACTTATATGTATCTCTTAAAAAGCATATTTTTTTTAGCTGTTTTTAACTTTCTATAAAGTTATAGAACTGTATGTATTATTTGGGGACTGCTGTCACTCATTTAGTATTATTTTGCTAAGATCCTTGCCATAATTTAAAATGCAACTTCCTTTTGGATTTTTAATTATTTTTATTTTAGTCATAATGAACTTAATAATGACCCAATGGTATTCTAATTAATTAATTAATTAATTAATTTGCCTAGTTGTCACTGGGATGAATTCATGAGAAACCTGGGTCTAAACTGAGTTTCACTTGTCATAGCTGTGAATTAGTTAAATCTGTTAAATTTAATCCTAACTTAATTAAAATGTCTTTGCTACCATCCAGTAAATATCAGTTATAAAATATGAATATAGCTTTTTTGGCTATGCATGGTAGGACATTTTCTCAGATGCACCATAGTGAGACAATTTCAGTAAAATATGATAAATTTCATGAATTTGTAGTTATCAACCACCTAATCAGAATATTCATTAAAAATGTGCTAAAGTAGTAAATATTGGATGTGCCAGTTACAGATGCATATAAAGATGATAACTCTGGGTGATGCTTAATCTCTCAGATCAAGCAAAGCTAAGTATAGGAATTTTGTCATATTTGACTATTTAAACATTTTTTTTGTTTAAACATTTTTTTTAATATCACTCCATGTGAAAGATCCTGAACCAGATGGATGTTTTTTTAGTTATTCTCCATCTCTAGGAAAAATTTGGGACCTGATTAAGCAGAAAAAAAAATATAATTGCCTAACTTCACAAGAAAGCATACATTCTGACATGCATTTTTCCCACATTATATCACATCATAAAGATGTTTCTCCAGACGTTTGTGTCTTTCGTGGACCGTGGCTTTCCTTGCTTCAGAGGTAGGACCTCTGAGAAGGGGACCTCTCCAGAATTAGGGGGACAAGCTTATCCCAGTCTGCCTGGGTGTTCCAGTCATTGAAAGCCCTGTATCCCAGTAGGTGCCATGCCTATAAATGCTTTTGTCAGGCACCAAGAATTATGTATAGTTAGGTTAAGTCATGTATCAGTAATACACTATCTTCTAGTGATGAATTTCAGATATATTAGATTCTCATTTACATTTTAATATAACATTTGTACTATTTCAAATTTATATTTTGTAGTATGTACAAAAAACCTAAAATATAAATATTTAAAATCCATCCTTTTTAACTAATTTGAATTATAGAATATTTATAAAGTCATTTTATTTCTTTTAAGTGTATATAGCAATTTGAACTAGAAAGACTTTCTCATTATGCTTTAATGAAGAAATGAGAATGATTTGTGACTAGCATTTCAGTTGTTTGTATGCATTGCATGAAAATAATTTGTTTTAGCAATACTTAGATTGGGAGAGCTTCCTGTTTTAATTTTCTTTCTCTAAAAGGGCTTAGAAAAACTTATACTCTCTTAGAGAGGAAATAGAGGGCAGTACTTTCAAGTATGTCTTCTGAAATCAAAACTTGGGAGTACAAAGACTGGCTCTTCCACATACTAACTACCCGATCTTGGCAAGTTGCTTAAGCTCAGGAAAACGTAGTTTTTTGATCTTGGCATGGTATGATAATTATTACCAATTAGACTCTCTCCCCACTACTCCTTGGTGACTCCTCTCTCCTCCTCCTCCCCCCTCTGGGGCTGCACCAGCAAGGGTCCTTGGCCCTGCTGGCTGCCCACTGCCCTCCTGCTGCTCCTCTCTTTTGTTGGCACCACACACTGCCACACATGCCAAATGCACCCACCCTGAGCTGCTGGGTATCTGGGTTTTCCCAGTGGGCCCCCTTGGTTCCCAGAATGACGTCAACTGCTCAGTTATGGGACCATCAAAAAAAATGTAGTATCAGATGCAGCATGTGATAATTTTGCCAATAATGAACATTTCATCATCATTTACAGTCAAGGCTTTGGGATTGTGATGAATGACTACACATGGTTTGCCTTTTTTAAGTGTAAAGAAGAGGGCAGCAAGGTAACCAGTTACTGCCTTGTGGCATGGTCTCATGACCATGGCTGGATCAATACATGATGTGCTGGGTGGGAATGAAGCTTTGTTCACTGGAACTAAGGTGGGATCTACCTCTGAGAATGTGAACAAACACTGCATACCTTGAGAATCTCCAGGAAAATTATCCTAATGGGCTCTACAAATATAACCATGACTTTGTGGAAGCGATCAATGGCATTCAGAAGTCTTGGACTGCAACCACATACATGGAATATGAGACTCTTACCCTGACAGAAATGATTAGGAGAGGTGGTAGCCACAGCCAGAGAATCCTAATGCCCAAAGCTGCACCACTGACTGCAGACATACATGAAAAAATTTTACATTTGCCAGCATCTAGGGATTGGAGAGATATTTGTGGTACCAATTTTGTTACTTCTGTTTGAAACCAGGCATTTGCTTCTGAAGGACATGCTGGAAACAAGAGTCCGTATCCTAACCAACAATACTCAGACCCCAATCTTGAGTCTTCAGGAGGTTGTCTTTTACAGCCAGCATCTTCAAAGCTGTGAAGGTGACTTCTTTTACCTCACTGCAGAAAAATATGCTCAAGATTTTGGGCCAGTGGAAGAGGTACGCTCTCCCTACATAGGCATGACTCACCATGCCAATCAAAGGAGGACTGCTTTTGTCACTACACCTCTAGATACTACTATGTGGGAGGCTGCTAGGGGGGATGCAGTGAAGCCCTGAGGAAGCTTGAGCTCGTCACGGGCCCATGGCAATTGCTTTTGAAGTCTATGAAGACTTCCTCCACTGCCACAAGGGGATCTACTACCACACTGGTTTGAGAGGCCCTTTCAACCTCTTTGAACTGACTAATCATGCTGTTTAGCTGGTAGGCTCTGGCACTGACACAGCCTCTGGGATGGATTAATGGATTGTTAAAAATGGCTGGGGCATTAGCTGGGGTGAAGATGCTTTCTTCTGGATCTGCAGAGGAACCAATGAAGGTACAATTGAAAACATAGCAATGGTGGCTAATTCCTCAATTGTAGGGTATATGTCCTAGCACTTCATACCTACCACTATCAGTCATGAAAGGGGATTGATTTATTCAGACTGGGGACTTTTATAGTAGCAATTCAGAATATTACACATAGATTCTTATGAAGATTTTTGCCTTTAAAGTTAAAACTGCCCTTGATTTGAATATACCTTCCCAATGACCACTGGCCTACTTTGCAGCTGATGCAATAACAATACGTGGGATTTTGTCAGTCTTTTATAATTCGAACATGCATTATTTTTAAGTCTGTGTAACACAGGTTTATATATATTTTTTAAATTTTATTTATTTTAGAGAGAGAGAGAGCATGAGTGGAAGGGGCAGAGGAAAGGGAGAGATAATCTCAAGCAGATTCTGCACTGAGTTTGGAGCCTGATGTGAGGCCCGTTCTTAGCGCCCTGAGATTACTTCCTGAGCTAAAACCAAGAGCTGGACCCTTAACCAAATATACCACCCAGGTGCCCCAACACAGACTTATTCTTAAATTGTAAAAATCCTAAGAACATATGGCAATGATTGTTAAATTTTTAATAAGTATTTTGCAAGAAGGTAATTAGTACTTTTTAGTTTGTTATAAAGACTGAATGAAATAATGTATGGTAGTCCTGTACGATAGTGTCTGAGACTTGGAAGTTTTCAGTATTTTGGCTGTAAGTAGCTGCAAGTAAGTTGAGCCCAAATTTGTGCTTCAGCAAAATCTGCTCTATTTATTTTATTATTTCTGTAATGGGAATCAAGATTTTAGAATTAATTTTTGTTGTGTGTCTGTGTGTGTATTTGATGGCTACATCATTGGGGGACTACAAAATATATTTGATAAAGGAATTCTAATATCTCTGGCCAAATGCCCTTTTTTTTGTTTCTTTTAAAGATTTATTTATTAGAGAGGGAGTACAGGGAGGGGCACAGGGAGAAAATCTCAAGTAGACTCCCCTTCTGAGCACAGTGCCTGATCTGGGGCTCAATCCCAGGACCGATGAGACCACGACCTGAGCTGAAATGAGAGTTGGAGGCTTAACCCACTGAACCACCCAGCCACCTCCAAGTGCCTTTTAATTGAGAGCCTGGGTAGAAATGGAACAGCTAACCTGAGGTAGATTATTTCTTCTCTAACCCATTGTCTTCGGTCAAATTTTTCTCAGGAGATGGGGCTAGAGGCAATCCATTGACTATGTTTGCTCATGTTCACTCTTATTGCAGATATGTTTTACCAGAGTAAATGTTGAGTTTTTAATTGGTTTCAGAATGATTTAATCAGTGTTTATGCTCCAGTCATAAAGAACACTCTGTGATAGGCTTGCCATCTGTTCAAGATAAAAATGAAATCCCTTTTGAAGAAGTGGGCAGTTGATAGAAAGATTTTAATGAATGTTTAATGTTATTGTATCTATGTGAGGGGCTTATCGTGACAGTAGCATAAATGTGTAAGCCTAAGGGCTTAATCTTAGTGTTTCAGCTCCTATTAAGTCTCTGTTGGAGAATTGTATTCTGAATCTGTGAAGTTGTATACTGAAGTGATATAGGGTAGATTTAATGCAGGAAAATGTTTTCTCCAGTCAAGTTCTGTTTAGAATCTCTGTTCATTCCTGCCTGGTCACTACCTTCCAATAGAATGAGTCTATTCATTCCAAAGCGGTTTTCTCCTTCAAGAACCAATCTTTCTTTACACTTTATGGATTTTAGGAAGCACTTTAATCTGCTTGGAATCTAAACTCTGTTTAGATCTTACTAGTCTAATATACAGTAGGGATTTTTTGTTTTTGCTGTTATATATTCTAACAATATTCTTTTTTTAAAAAAAGATTTTATTTATTTATTCATGAGAAACACAGAGAGAGAGAGGCAGAGACATAGGCAGAGGGAGAAGAAGGCTCCCCTGTGGCAAGCCTGATGCGGGGCTTGATCGTAGGACCCTGGGATCATGACCTGAGCCAAAGGCAGACGCTCAACCACTGAGCCACCCAGGTGCCCCTAACAATATTCTTTCATGTTTGAATGACCTTGCTTCTCCTTCCTGATGTTTTGTTGCTGAAACATGGACCCATTACAATATCCTGCATGTCTTCTCTGATCATTGGTGTCTCTTCAAATTGAGGTACACAGTCCTAGCAAACTCAGTAAGAGGTCCAGCCAGGGAACAATTTTCTAATTTAAGACTGTCACTGCATATCATTTAGTTTCCCCTTGGATTTGTGATTGAAGTTGTTACAAGGGTATTATAAAAGAAAAAGGAAGAGGAAAGCTTTTCCTCAAATGTGATATCATGAAGTATATAAACTTGACCTGCAACGTGAAAATTTAGTATATTTTCTTCCATATAAAATGCCATTTGGCACAGTATATGTTTCCCAGTGTCATGTTGCTATAGAATAGTTGCCTATTTGTCAGAAGCTATTTGTCAGTTTCCTCAGTATCTGCAGGTGGTAAGTATGCTTCAGAATTCAAAGAAGGAAAACAATGTGCTCACAGGGATTTGTGGAAGTGCTTGACAAAAAATATAACCTCATTTCTGAATACTAGTGCAACCTGAATGTGCATATTCAGGACATTTGCTAGATTTCTTGCTACTGGGGACAATGTAATCCAATCCTAATTAGTAATGTGGTTATCATTACAATTTAGACATCAAAAATTTTCTGACATATTTTTATATCATAACTATTATATTTTCATTTAAATCAATGTGATTTACATATAAAAGAAAAAAGAATCAGGTACCTATCAGGAGAAATTGTGCTAATGTAAATGTTAGGATACTGTAACATGCATATACTTATGATAATGGCTTTGAGAATTGGAGGCAAGTGAAGTAAGGTATACAAATTAGGGTACTTTTGGATGGGAGTGATAACATCTCATACTAAATGCAATGTTGGTGATAAGAGACTTTAATTTCACATGAAAAGAAGTTCAGAAGCAGTTCCGAGGTTGGTTTAATGCTCAGTGGTATCGGGGCTCTGCACATTCCTTTTTTCCCAGGGAAGAAATTCTGCCCCAGATGGCACACTTCCCTTTAGACCTCACTGCTGAAAACTGGGTACAGCCAATCCATTCTCTGACAGTGATCCGGGAAGAGGTAGAAAGAACTCTGTGATAAGCAGGGACCCATCATGACTGACTAATTCCCTGGAGCTGTGCCTGTTCCCTGAGCCTGATGTCACCTCAACAGAACTAGAGTTCTATTAATGGGGAAGATTGGGATGGGTTCGAGCCGGCTGCTGGGGACAGCAAATAGTGTTCGCTGCATAAGCCAATCAAGAGCTGGAGAGAAACAGCAAATGGCCATCTCTGGCTATTTTACATATTCTGTTCAAATCCAAAGACCTGTTTAGTTAACATTGTGTATTTCAGTTGGATGGAAGTGGCTTTAAATAATTATTTTCTGCTATATTTGTAATAAAAGTATTGAGCTTTCCCTGGTTTTAGTGCTAACTTCTCTTAGGACATATCTACTTGGTATCATCAGGTAAAATCCGTCTTCTCAGGTAAAATTATGTTGCTGATGTTCAGTAAATATACCAGTGGTGTGGTATGAATGCAAACAAGGTTCAGAAATTTTTGGTAGAGTTTGCTTAATTATGCAGACTGAGTTTGGTTTATCTTTGATGCATTAATTAGCCCATGTTGAGGGAAATTAAGAGAATTCTTCAACTCTTTAAGAAGGGCCACACTGCCAAATAAGCCCTCAAAATACTTTTCATTTGCAGAAAACCCAGTACAATTTTCTGAGTCCTAAAACTTAAAAACCCATGGCATGACTAGTCAGAAACATGCGTTTCTTACATTTTTTTGAAGGGGCTGTATTAAACGTTGGGTGATGTGGCATATTTTATTTTAAAATTAAATTCTCATACAGAGTGGCAATATCATTTAGTCACCAAGGGCACAGGCTTTGAAGCTAAAACATTTGGCTTTGAATTCTAATTCACAAGATTCTCAGGAGATCGTACCTCAGCTTTCTTATCCATAAGATGAGGACACTACCTACCTCAGGGTTATTATGAGGATTAAGTTATTATTTTGGTGTTCTTCAAATAGCATCTGGTACACAGTACACAACATTTAAGAGTTTAAAAAGTACAGATATACCTTACATTATAGGCTCATGCTTTCTTTAATAGAAATATTAGAAGTGGCTCAGTTGGATTTTGGGTCATAATCAGGATCAGGAGATCAAACCCCACTTCGGGCTCCACACCAGCCATGGAGCCTGCTTAAGATTCTCTCTCTCTCCTCTCCCTCTACCCCACTCCTACACTCTCTCTCTCTAAAAAATACATTAGAAAAAAATTATTTATTTATTTTTTTTATTAATTTTTTTATTTAGTTATGATAGTCACAGAGAGAGAGAGAGGCAGAGACACAGGCAGAGGGAGAAGCAGGCTCCATGCACCGGAAGCCCGACGTGGGATTCGATCCCGGGTCTCCAGGATCACGCCCTGGGCCAAAGGCAGGCGCCAAACCGCTGTGCCACCCAGGGATCCCAGAAAAAAATAATTTAGAAAAATTTAATTTTCTAAACATAGCATTCCTGTGGCATGTAACATTTTTTCACTTACACATATTCAATAAAATTTTACTGAGTTTATATTATTTTTTCTAGATATAAGTTTATTGAGAATAACAATAACTTCTAAATGGTCAAGCATATAACACATTATATACCATTCAATGATGTTGATGATGGAGGATAATATTATGTAATGTGGATGTAGAAGTCTAACTTGGCAGGTCCACTGTCAACATCAACATGTGTAGATAAATGAAATGTATATTATACTACACCCTGTGTTGTGAGGAGTAATTATGTCACTTAAAAATGTAGTGTTTCAATGATTAGTTAAGTATGGACATGGAATAACCATGGAGAGATTGACAGGTGTATGAAAGAGAAAGAGATTTATTTAACTCTCAAGTCCTAGAAGAGGGAGGCATGTGCACCACACAAAAGGCGAGGAGCTCCGTGATAGTGGGCTCAACCAAGCAGGTGGGGAGGTGAAGGCAGAGTGAGAACCTGTGAGAAGATGCCTTTACTGGGGTAGGGGTAGAATGTTATTGGTATGTTTGAATGTCACTAGTCACTAGAGGAAGGAAGGAGTGTGACTTGTGACAGGAGCCACTCTTATCATACTAGGATCCCTACTGCCTGGGCAGGGTGCTCACAACCTGTTTGTGGGGATGCTGAGGCAACAGGAAATGAGGAACTTTTAAAAGTTTACAATACATACCCCAAGACTTTCACTAACTGTCCATTAACACGTTACTATAATAGCCAAAGTTTTAAGGATCAAAGATGGTAGGGTTTGTATTTCAGGGCTATGTGTCTTATAGCAAAAATAAACAAAATTATCATAAACTAAATAAAACTAAAGGAAATATAACTGAAACCCACTAGTAGGCCAGTGGGACTGGGTAAAGGACTACATTTTGGAGGGTGAGTTTTCCATGGAGATGAGTTGGTCTCAAGGGTCAGATTTAAATAAGGGGATGCAGTGGGGGTAGGGTGAGGAGGACATTGCATGGGAGGTAGGGGACTCTAGCCAAGGGACCCTATGGAACTTGTCACTATCCTTGTGGTTATCGACATGGACTTCGTTATTAAAGGAACTGTAATTATTGAAGCTGAACTGTAATGAAATTGAATTAGGTTGATGCTGATGGGCTAATGGGAAGTCTGAATACGTGTGCTGGGGCCAGATCCTAGAGGCCTTGGAAAGTCAGGAGGACGTTAATCACAGTGTTTATAGGTAAAAATGATGCTCAAGGAGATGGTCTGAAAAGTGAATGAAAGGGGAGGAATCCCTGAAGTCTGCAAGGAGAGAAAAAAGGCTTTGTAGCAAAACTGAACTAAAGTGATGGGAACCTGAATGGCAGGAAGGAGTGGCAGTAAAATAGAATGGAAGCAATAGATGTGAGAGATACTGAAAAGAATGTGTTAATACTGATCTGTATGCATCTGAATGGATTTATGTGCATGTATTATTCACTGTTTTACATGCTACTGTTCCCCTTGATTAACACAGAATATGAAAGGCTCTTCATTTGGGTCCATGCTTCATATTTCAATCTAGGGATGTCTGACTCCTTTAATCATATTTATTCATGGGTTTAGAACAGGTAGCAACTCAAAAATAAAATTATGGCTTTTAGTTCATGCAGAAAGTGAACTACCTGTGGATTCAGTTAAGAACATAAGACATTGTCCCCCCTCTGATTTTGGGAACTGAGCATATATTTCTGTGTTTTTTTCCT
This sequence comes from Nyctereutes procyonoides, assembly GCF_905146905.1. Lineage (NCBI taxonomy): Eukaryota > Metazoa > Chordata > Mammalia > Carnivora > Canidae > Nyctereutes > Nyctereutes procyonoides. Next base: position 1,349,532 of record NW_026575120.1, read on the forward strand.
TTCATTATACATAATCACACTCTAGTATACATAATCACACTCAATTCCTGTAAACTGACCAACGTGATTTTGTTCTTGTTCCTTGGAGGAGTAAGTTGGAAAAAAAATAAAGTAGAAGGAAATTTGCTTGGATTTGGATGGCCACAAAATTCTCCTCAATGTTGTGGATTGCAGTTTGGCCTAAGGCATCAAATAAAGTCCATTTGAGGTTAGATCACCTGTCTTTGCTGCCGTCCACAGTGAAATGATGTAGATGGTTAAGCCAGTATGCTGTGATAAGTTATAATGCTAAAAACTTGTGTCTTAAAAGTACATAGTGAGAATCCTCAGGGAAATGCTGTAACATTTTTATTCCTATCAAGGAAAGGAAAATAATCATAACAAAAAAGTCAAAGCAGATAAATCCAACTTGTAAATAATAAATAATTTTAAACCAGATATATACACCCAAGAAATGCTCACATAACTCCACAAGAAGAAGACTGTAAGAATTTTCATGGCCCTGTTGTTTGGCTACAGAGTGTTGGAGGCACACTGGATGTCCATTGTGCGAAGAATGGATAAGAAGATGTGTGCCCTGCTTGGAATATTATGCAGCAGTTAGCAAGCAGGAGTGGACTAGCTACACATGTGGAAATACGGGTGCATATATGAAGTTGAAATGCTAAGTGAAAAAAGAATCAGCTTGAAGTATGTCACACAACACTGTTTATGAAAAACGAAACATGTAAACCAACCAACAATAAGCATTTTACAAGAGCACAATGACAAAAAATTAAAAAATTTGAAAATGGTTGCCTGTAGGGATGGGGTAAAAGTAGGAATGGAGACTGAGGAAAGGGTAAATCAAGGAAAACAGGAGACCAAAAGTGACAGTATTTTGTGTGAAGAGTCTGCTTTCCTGAACTTTCTCTCCCCTCCCCCAGTCTTGGCCTCTGCTCTTCTCTCCCAAATACACAGAAATAGACAAAATATACCAAAAAGCAAAGCTTGAGTGCATAGAGTGTGCTTTGTTTTTAAATTTGCTTTGTACTGATTTCGGTCTTTTCATAGCAGGCTTGAGTATGCTTATTTTTATGTAAACCTTTGTGTTACTATTTGTTCAATAACAAAGTTCACCTCTTCCTTAAACTTTAAACATTTAAAAAATACTGCTCTGAAGCATCTATTTTCTAGAAGCAAAAAGTCTTGGGGCAAGAAACACTTTCTCTGCTTTCTTTCGCTGAGGCTGTTTTTCTCCCTCGGAACCTTGCTCAGGGCTCTCAGCAGAATATTCCCTAGTAACCAGACTCTCATCTGGATGCTCTCCATCTCTGGGGCCTAGTGATTTCAATCACTTTAAACTGAAAAAGGCAGGGATCCCTGGGTAGCGCAGCAGTTTGGTGCCTGCCTTTGGCCCGGGGCGAGATCCTGGAGACTCGGGATTGAGTCCCACATCCGGCCCCCGGTGCATGGAGCCTGGTTCTCTACCCCCCCCCCCCCCGCCGTGTGACTATCATTTAAAAAAAAAAAAAAAAAAACTGAAGAAGGCAAAGGACATTACCAGTCAGAAACTTAAGGATTCCTACTCTCTTTTTAGAACCAATCTGTGGTTATTTCTCAGTTGACAGATTTCTTCAAAATTATTTTAGTGTTAAGCTTCTGATGTATTCATGGTTTTTTAAATGTCTACTATCCATTTTAGCATAGCTATCTCATGTTCTCACCAGCTATGCTCCCAGTTTAAATACATTTTACTGCCCTTGTGCAGTAAGAAAAAACTCACTTTTGATATTTACTAGCCTCTTGTGTAACATTTACTTGACTTTCATGGAGCAAAAAATGGATTCCTTTTATTAGTCCTTGAATAGAAAATAATGCAGATTGAAACAACTGAAATAAGAATAATTCTGTTTAAACTGCTTGATGTTCTCTTTTGATCGTCTTGGAATTCAGTAACAGATCCAATCTAGGTAAAATCTGGTTCATTATGGACTCCTACAGAACATTTCTGGCAATAGAAGGTACTTTGTTTAACTTATAACTTTCCTATCATTCTTGGCCATCAGTAATGTAATTTTGAACATCACTTTTGCTATTTTTATAGTGCACATTACCTATATTCAGATATAAAGACTCAGAACTTACCGGGAGAGAATATAGTGTGAGCAAGACTTTTACTACTAAGCTGTAGAGTTATGTTGACAGGCAAAGAGAGAGACATGTTACGATGTTGAATTCATCCTGTAGTTTTTGCCAGTTTTAAAAGGTAGTCATTAACAGCAATTAGGTTATTCTGGTCAGAACTGCGCCATTAATCACCCTAACAAGGGAGGTATGTATCAAAACATTAGAAGATAATAGAATAAATTGGGAATTATACTTAAATGTCAGGTAGATCATTGAAAAACAGCCAGTGTTTCTATTTTGAATTGTGTGGCCTCAGAGGCTTAGAAGAAAATTCAGAAAACTTTTGCTTAATGTATTGTCATTAAACAAGTTCTATAGAACTAAGGTTTCTTATTTTTGTTAGTGATATAAAGGTAACAAACTTGATAAACAAGAAGCAGAATTTTCCATTATTACAAGTATGTTTTTGTTAAATTCCCATAGGATTATATTCTCTTAATCTCAGTGTGTGTCATCGTTCATTCATTCAAGAAATATTGAGCACCTACTATGTTCTCAGTTCTGTTCTAGATGTTAGGAGGACATCAGAGCCCAAAACAGATCTTTGTCCTTCTGGGTATTTGATCCTATTAAGGGGAGAGAGAGAAAAATAATGAACATAATAAGTGAGTGGATAATATTGTAGGCTAGAATGCGAAAAGTGCTATGAAAAAACAAATGAGGGCAGAACAATGGAAATTAAGAGAGCTGGAAGGTGTGGAGGAGAAGATTGGAGGTATCAAAAGTATTGATTGTTTTTGAGCAGGTAAAATTCATGACAAGACTTGAAGAGGGTGAAGAGGTTGCCAAGGAATATTTAGAGAAGAAGCTTTCCAGGCAGAAAGAAGAGCTTAGGACACAGGCCCCAGAGCAAGGAGGGTTACTGGTATGTTCCCACAGTAAGGAAACCAGTCTGATTGAGCCACATTAGGGAGAGGGATGTAGAATTGAAGTCAGAGAAGTAATGGAGGAGCTAGAACTTGTAGAGTCTTGTGGGGCATTGAAAGAACTTTAGATCTATTTTAAGTGAAGCAGAGAATCTATTTGGTTTGAAGTTGGGAAGTGACATGATTTAACTTATGTTTTAAAAGGTTCATCCTTCTGGCTTCCGTGTAAAGAATAGACTATAGGGAGATGGTGCAGTAAACCTTGGTGAGAGAGGCTGGTGGATTGACTAGCAATGAAAAGTGGTAAAGACTTGATTGGATTTTGGAATTATTTTAAGGGTAGAACCAGTAAAGTATCTGGTTGGATTAGATACAGAGTGGGAAAGAGAGGAATGAAAGAATATGTCATAGCTGTGACTTGAACAACTGGAACAATTAAGTTACCAACAACTGAGCTAGTTCAGACTACAGGTGAGGCATGCTGAAGGAAGACGATCATGAGTTTGGTTTTAGAAATACAAGTTTGCAATGCCTAACAGATATTCAAGTGCAGATAGTTGGATATATGAGTCTTGAGTTTAGAATAGTAGTCTAGGCTGAAAATACAGATTTGGAATCTGCCAACATAATGATGGTAATTAGTGCAATAAGACTGTATGGAAGTCTAAGGAAGTAAGTATAGACACAGAAGAGAAGAGACCATGGGGCACCTGGGTGGCTCAGTCAGTTAAGTGTGTCCCTTCAGCTAAGGTCACAGTCCCTGGGTCCTGGGAGTTAGCCATGTGTTGGAGCTCCCAGCTCAGTGGGGAGCCTCCTTCTCCTCCTCCCCACTCATACTCTCTCTCACTATCTCTGTATCTTTATCTCAAATGAATAAATAAAATCTTTAGGAGAAGAGAAGAGAAGAGACCAAAAGCTGAGCACTCCAAAATTATGTACTCTGGAATAAGAACACCAGACACGCATAATTAGCATGGCAGAAGGGAATTCAAGCAAGCATGGTATCCTGAAGACAAGAATGCAGTCAATGGTTCATCAGAGATTGAAACAAGAACTTGTTATTTTGAACCAGCTCACCACTGTCTATAAAATTGTCTTGGTAGATATTGTTGTTTGTATTGCTTAGTGAACTTTGTATATAAAACCACAAGACATTCCATTGAGAGTAGGACCAGAGGAAAACTTGTTTCTTTTGAGAGATTAATATGCTTCCCTTTGAAAAAAATGACAAGACTCCCTTTATATTATATATTTATTTATATACTTTGTTCCAGAAATTTTTTTAAAAGGAGAAGATTTGAGTTGACTTTCAATATACATGAGGTAGGAGGGAAGAAGCAGTAGGATGTCAATGTGAGGTCAAATGAATGGCAAGGGGACAAAAGTATAAGACTCACTTTCATTTGTAAGAGGGAATCAAAACTTTAGCTTGGACCTTCCAGCAGCTAAAACAAACGGAGAAACATAAGCAGTTAAAAGAATGATTATATCTGTAAAATAAAAATAATTAGTTCTGGTACTGAATTCATAGGGAAATTTTTCTCATGGGTACTCATAAAGGGTCCTGTATGTCTTCATGGATGGTGAAATCAATAACACCCTTATGATATTCAGCATATCATATTCATTGCTTCTTCTCATTATTCCTGTTCTTTTGAGATCAATTATATCATACAGAAATTTCTTGAAATCATTCTGTGAGGAACCAAATCAGTTTTATTATTGTCTGGATTGAGCCAAACAGCACATTAAATGTCTAAATTACAGTTTTCCTCTCTCGTCTATTCCCTTTTGATTCAATTTATATGTGTGTGTGTAAAAATTGTGTATGTCTAGCTGTGTGTTTATCATAATGGGGGTGATGTGAATGTTTAATAAAGACAGCTCTTTGGACTTTTGTTTATATTTCCTTTGGGGGAAAAAGGAAAGATGGCAATGTTAAGACAAGGCATTCCTGGAAGGAAAATGGAAGTTTCATGTACAGGTAATACATTTAAGTCACATGCTTCCTTCCAGATTTGATGACACCTTTTATACTCTTCAGGCTAGATTTTCCCACCGTCAGGACTGGACCTTTACACAGAGAGGTGCAGCAATTATGGTGCCACTTTGAAGGAAGGAGATTAAATTCTTCTAGCCACTCAGCCATTAAATTATGTTCTAATGTTCAGTGGTGTTTTAAAAGTGAGTCTCACTATTTTAATATTAATGCATTCAAATTTGATTTTGTACCAGTCTTAACCAGTTCTGCTACTAGAGTAGAGACGGTAGGAACCTGGGAAGGAATTTCTGTAGCTTGCTTTTTTGTTTTTTAAAATATTTTATTTATTTATTCATGAGAGACACAGAGAGAAAGGCAGAAACGCAGGCAGAGGGAGAAGCAGGCTCCATGCAGAAAGCCTGACTTGGGACTTGATCCCTGGTCTCCAGGGATTAACCCCTGGAGGGGTTAACCCCAGGGGGGTTGAAGGCGGCGCTAAACCGCTGAGCCACCGGGCTGCCCTGTAGCTTGCTTTTTAAAGGCAGACAATGTTATTGCTAGAAAGCAGCTTGCCAAAATGCCTATTTTTTAATCATATCTTTTTTTTTAATCATATCTTAATTAGAGAGGGGCTTGAGCAGAGATGACTTGGAGGAATGGCAGGAATATAAGGAAGGGCATTATATTTAATTATTTCCATCTTGTGTGGCTTATTGCATTTAGAGAAAACATAAAATGCTGAATAGGTGATCACAGGAAACTAAGGATTAATTTTTTTACTTGTTGGGTAGTTCTTAGTGTAGTCATATAATTATTGCAAATACACATTTGAGTAATAATAGTATTTCAAATCAGTACACAAGGAGCTAAAATATAGAAACAGTGTGTTTTGTCCCTTATCTCTCAAATACACACCAAATACTGAATATACCTGATATATTCTTCAGAGGCCAGCAGAACCATTTTTTGGGGGAAGTAGCACATGGCTCTTGAAATGGAGAAAGCATTATATAGAATTTAAAAGATGTCCATAAAATAGCACATTCACTGATGCACATAATAAAAGTCAAACTTTCTGAAAAGAAATAATGAATTAGATATTATTTTACTAACATAACATAATGTAGAAATATTCCATTAGGATCTACTTGTACGCTGCTATGTTTTATGTATCAGGGCAGCTATGCAAACAGTAATGACTTGTTACAGTTGATCCTTGAATAACATGGGTTTGAACTTCGTGGATCCCTTTACATGCAGATTTTTTTTTGATAAAATAGTACAGCACAGGGGATCCCTGGGTGGCGCAGCGGTTTGGTGCCTGCCTTTGGCCCAGGGCGTGATCCTGGAGACCCGGGATCGAATCCCACGTCGGGCTCCCTGCATGGAGCCTGCTTCTCCCTCTGCCTGTGTCTCTGCCTCTCTCTCTCTCTCTCTGTGACTATCATAAATTAAATAAGAAAATTAAAAAAAAATAGTACAGCACTGTAAATGTGTTTTTTCTTTCCTATATTTTCTTAACATTTTTCTTTTCCATAACTTACTTTACTGAAAGAATCTAGTATATATATATATCCTGTGACATATAAAATGTGTGTGAATTGATTGTTATCAGGAAGGTTTCTAATCAACAGTAGGCTATTAAGTTTTGGGGGAGTCAAAGTGATAGGTAGATTTTTCAAGTGCGCAGGGGGCCGGCACCCCAACCCCTGCATTATTCAAGGGTTGATTGTACTTGCCGTGATAAATCTAATCCGGGCAGTAAGAGGATAAATGCAAGTATCTATTTAATTATTTGTGAATTATGGATATGCACATTAGTTTATTGACTTGATAGTCATTCAGCTGTTGCCATATGATGTACCCCTGGATAATGGAGAACACTTCATCAGTATTTGACTGAACAACATTTTATTACCTTTCTTTAAGGTGTTCCTTTTCACCTTATTGAGTTCACATTTTCTCCTTATTCTCCCTGGAGTTCCTCGGGGGAGCACTTCATCTCACTCTTAAGTAGTTCCAATTGTTTCAGTATGTAGTTCAGTGAATCAAGCTGATCAAGCATTAAGACTGTAAAACATTGTGGGTGATTAAAAAAAAAGTAGTATTTAGAGGAGAAATATTCCTGAATAGACATTGAGAAACACCAGATTACAATAGAACTGTAGTTTCACATGACTTCTCAGCACAACCAAGACTGGTTTAGTTTTTAAGCTGCCCCATCTAGATATGGATCCCTCTGAGTTGGTAGTTAAATCCCCTATTTATTTATTTTTTCAAGTAAATTTTGGCTCTGTTTCACATCTTTCCCTTCTGTACTTAGGCAATTACTTTTTGGAACATAAATACAGGGTTTTAAATTCATCTTTTGCGTTCAATATCCAACTTCACACAATGATATTTGATCTTAGTTTCATTATATTACACTGCTTCTCAGCTCCATGAAATCTGCATTTTTGATGAGAATAAATTTTACATTTTAAATATAGTTAAAATAATTATGCTAATTGTTAAGTAGAAGTGTGCTATGTACCTGTAAAGTATTCCACTTCATTTTCATAGTATGGGTAATGGGCAAAGTCAACAGCTACTGCAAGAAAGAAGACACTTTTGAAACCCAATTGTTGGCTCATGTAAAGGCAATTGAAAATATGTCCAAAGTGTGAAAGGTCGGAGTAAACAAGTCAGAGTGAAGGAGAATTTGAGCAATCTCTTGCGAAGTGCTCAAAAACAAACTGTAGGAGATCCTTAGGTAGTCAAGAAAGGAAGCTAGCCAGAGAATCAATAGGATCACTTGTTCAGAGTCAATTTTGGGTTCAGCAATGAAAAGTGGATAGACTAATATACTTTTTGTCTATGTTGTGAGGATGTGAGGAACAGAATGTTATTAAAATGTCCCCTGAAGATGTTTATATTTGGCACTTTCTGCTACATTTTAGATCTTAGCTACTTCACACGCTAATATTCGCACAGCTACAGTGAACATGGCCTATTAATCTGGAATACCACACAATAATCATAAATGTGTTTGGTAAAGTCACAAAGTAATTTCTAAAATGCCTCTGGTTTAAAGTACTTTTCTTTATCACTGGAGAAATGATTGTCTAAGATTACATGAAGTATATCCTCAGAGCCAATAGGGAGCAATAAGGAACATAAATTGCTAGCTTTCACTATATGGGTCTATGTATTTATTCTTTCATTCCACAGGCATTTATTTAGTATTTTCTATGCTGGGAATACCTTCCTTGAGCATTTCACCATCTGCTGGTGTTCACAGTCTCTTCTGTAGCTAAAGCTGTTTGTGACTCCTTGCTCTGACTAGGCCATCATCCCCCTATGAGTGCGTCCACTACTCTGGTGGTCTAAGTGGAGGCATGATATTATCATACATTGTGAAAAAAAAATCAATTGTATTGGATGCTGCAACTTATATAAAGCACTATCAGTATGCGGATGATTGGGCCAATGCAATGATTGGGTAAACCTAGCATCTCCTTTGAAAGAACAGTTCATTCACCCTACCACTACAGAGGAATTACATCTTAGGAATTACAACATTTTGGTTGATCTCTGTTTTATTAAAATATTTCAATGACTACCCAGTTCCCTGGCCTAAAATGCAACATAGAGAAAGGGAACGACAGTGTGTTTAAAATGCTATCTTAAAGTTTAGAGGCAATGTTGAATATGTTATTTTTGGAAATTGCTCCTTTACTAGAATGTGTAATTTTTATTTATTTCCTTTTCTTCATTTTTTGGTGTGCCAGAATTAGAATGTAAGGATCATAAAAATAAAGATTTTGTGTGTTGTGTTTATTGCTTTATCCCCCGGGCCTGGTGCAGAGCAGGTGCTCTGAAAATTTCTTTTCCCAGTGATTGAAATGGAAAATAAAATTCTCTTTAGCAGGAATTAAAGCAAATCAAAACAACTTCTCCCACATATGTTAAATGATTTAGGAGTCACAGAAAGGTGAGGTAGGACAAGGTACTACAGCTAATACTTGGGCATTGAAATGCATTCTGCATTTCTATTGTATGTAGGATAGAGTTATTTGAAGGGCAGAGAGGATCTCCTTTTTTTTTTCCACTACTATTTTCAGAGTTGTTGGATATAAAAATGAGGTCTAAGTATATGAGTTGAATCTTGTCATTGCTGTATCCCAAATCTTAAGGTTATGTGCCTCAATAGACAAGTATTGTCACATATGCCTGAGAAGTCAACATCCACTTGTTCAACTGATGCTATCTCTTAAAGGCAAGCAGAGCCTGAAACAGGAATTTGGGCACCTGTTATTTGTTGAGGAAATACTCCTGAGGGAAAAATCTTTAAGGAAGAAAATGAAACAGAGTAAAGGCAGGAATGAGAAAGGAAGAAAGAGCCCAGCAAGGATGTGGTGTTAGATGAAGCCTGACCTTGATCGGACACATGGTGGCTGGATATATGTATGGGGGCGTGGGCAGTGTGGAGGTCTGGAGTATTAACTTCCCAAAAGGTAAGGTGGTTGACCTTTTGAACCCCAGACTCATTCAGTCATTGTTTGGGGGCTGTGGTTGGGGTGTAGTTGAGGAGGACAAGGTAGCCCCTGCCAGCTGAGGGCAATTTCTGGAGAAGGTGGCAGCTGTGGGCCTTTAACTGCCAATGCAACGCAATTCTACCCTTGGGCTTAGGGTAGGGTTGAGATGAAGTACTTTGAATTAGTCACGGTCTTTACAAATATCAGGACCAAAAGAGTTTGCTGAAGCATCGTTAAAAAAAAAAAAAAAAGAAATTATAAGAATTATAGCTGCAGATACTGACTCTGCCTTTCTTTTGACACAGGTTGTATTTCCTCTAAGACAATAAAGTTATAAATGATTTAACTGGATAGAGATAGAATTTCTGTGTTGATTTATATAAAAACTCATGGCACCTCATACTTTATCACCGGTTGCTTTACCTCTGATTACAGCTTCTGTCAGGCCCCAGCTCATCATGTGTCTGAGGTTGGAATGCCTGGAAGTGACAGTTCTATGATAAGAACTTACTCTAAATCAAAAGCAGGATCAAGTTCAATTTCTCCGACAACGGGCTCTTGAAAGGCTCTGAAGAACAATAGTTGTAGGAGGTAAGGTTGTCTGGCCTCGTGGATTTTCCTCCTCGCAAGGAACACTAAATTTTCATACAAGTCTCTATGTGAGTTTTATCAGATTCAACAGAACTTGTATTTGCTTGATTGCTTTGGTTGCAGTACACCCAGTCTTTGGGTGACTGTCACTCACCGTTAGCTGTGAAATGTGCCTCATTTGAATTAATATTTATTACATGTAAAATTCTGATGATGCCAATAGTCCATCAGTGGTTACTACTACCCTCTCTAAAAAGGGTTGGTCCAAAAAAATAAAAAATAATAAAAAAATAAAAAAATAAAATAAAAAGGGTTGGTCCAGAAAAAAAATGGTCATTTGGAAATTATCTCCAGTTTAAGTCTCCAATTTTATTTCATTATTTTCCAATGCACTATATTTTTAAAAACACTTATAATATGTATTAAGATTCATTGGTCATCCTGTAACTCTGTTTAGAGGCTTGAAAGTGCTATGAATACTATGATATGTAAGTCATAAATATCATTAGTTTATATTGCACAGTGATTGGATACAACTTATGTTTAAAATGCCTTTCTTTTAAAGATTTTATGTATTTATTTGAGAGAGAGTGTGTGTGAGCACAAGTGGGGGTGAGGGGCAGAGGGAGAGGAAGAAGCAGACTCCTCTGCTGAGCAGGGAGCCCAATTTGGGGCTCAGTCCCAGGATCCTGAGATCATGACATGACCAAAGGCAGACGTGTAACCACTGAGCCACCCAGGTGCCCCCTAAAATATCTTTAAATGATTTAATGTATAATCATACTATGGAATATTTAGACATGAGGAAATAAACAATCATTTATAACTTTATTCTCCATATCCTTTTGTGTTTTTTTCCTTGCAAACTCACTTGTTCCTCAGAGCTGTAAACTTGTTCATTTTTATAACCTGCTTAGCACTTATAGTATGAACATGGCCTAAGTTATTTATTATCTATAACCACCATTTTTAAAAACACTTTCCTTTTTTTCCTCTGAATAGAAACATCACATGTGATCACTGGAGAAAATAAGAAAGAATCTAAAAGTGAATCGATATTTCTCTGATAGCCTATCCCCACTCTCCCACCCCTGACCCCATGGTTCACAGTCTGAAACTTCTTGAGTGTGAGTAACAGAGGATATTGTCCTGATGACCTCTTCTGGGCCCTCGTTAAGCTGGGGTCAGGTTTCAAGTATTTATGGGGAAATCATTAGGTTGGTCTTGTAGCAGCAGTGAGTGAAGCTATATACTCCAGCACTCTACCTCCAGCCTCCTCATGTTGTTGGCTTTACCTTGTCCCCTGTCGGAACAGGCTAATTCTTTTTTGACTAGTCTGTCTCTGCCATAGGTGTTACAGTAGACTTTGAGTTTTCTCATTGGTTCATTTCCCTAGAATTTCTAGGTAGAGGAGTGGAGGGTCCACTGTGTTCAACTGTTTTGTTAAGTAAATATTCTCTGGCCAAGTCTTACTGATAAGTGCACAATAATAATTCATTATGAATTTTTAAATTAAGTATATTCAATATATAATCTAACTGTAATCATTTTGACTGTTATTTCTCTTTCTGTTCTATTGAAAATTCCTGATATACTAATGGGTAGTTGGTTCTCCTTTTCCTATACAACAAGCTAAGATGTTGAAATTAGAATTTTAGAAATCTCAAAAAATGGTTATGTGGCTTTTTGGTAGGGAGAGTTGCCTGTTTATTTACTTTCATTATTAACTACAGTATTTATTACTGAGATATAATAGACATAATATTATTTTTTTAATTTTTATTATTTTTTAAAGATTTTATTTATGAGAGAGAGAGAGAGAGAGAGAGAGAGAGAGAGGCAGAGACACAGGCAAAGGGAGAAGCAGGCTCCATGCAGGGAGCCTGATGTGGGATTTGATTCCGGGTCTCCAGGATCACGCCCAGGGCTCAAGGTGGCACTAAACCACCAAGCCACCCAGACTGCCCATAATAGACATAACATTGTGTCAGCTTACGGTATACAATAGTATATGACATGATTAGATACACATATATATTGTGAAATGACTGCCATAAGGTTAGTTAGCACTTTGCATCACTTCACATAATTACTATTTTGTGTGTGTGCATGGTAAGAATAGTTAAGATCCATCCTCTTAAAAATTTTCAAGTATATAACTTTAACTATAATCACCATTACATAGATGCTGAACATTATTACATCACCAGACCTTATTCATTTTATAATTGAAAGTTTGTACTCTTTGCAAACCCCGTTACCCTCAACCTAAGCCCAGGTCAACTGCCATTCTAATCTCTGTTTCTGTGAGTTAGGCTTTTTTAAGATTCCACATATAAGTGATACCATCCAGCATTTGTCTTTCTCTGTCTGGCCTATTTCACTTAGCACAGTGCCTTCAAAGTTCATTCATGTTGTCACAAATGGCAAGATTTCCTTCCTTTTATGACTGAATAATATTCCATTAGGTATATAGATATGACATTTTCTTTATCTATTCATCCATTGATGGACACTTGGGTGGTTTCCATGTCTTAGCTAATATGAATAATGCTGCTACAAACATGGAAGTGCATATATCTCTTTGAAGTAGTGATTTTATTTCCTTTGATAATATACCTAAAAGTGGATTGCTGGGTTATAAAGGTAGTTCTATTTTTAAGTTTTTGAGGAATTCCCATACTGTTTTCCATCATGGCTGCACCAATTTACATTCCCACCACAAGTATACACGTTCCCTTTTCTCCACATCCTCATTAATACTATCTCTTGTTATTTTCGTAATAGCCATTCAACAGATATGAGGTCCTCACTGTGGTTTTAATTTGCATTTTCCTGATGATTAGTAATGGTGAGCGTCTTTCATGTACCTGTTGATCTTAAGTAGACTGTTTATACTTAATCATTTGTAAGTGGGATTAACAAAAAAATTGTTAAGATTTGTTAATGGTTTGTTAATCTGCAAATGTTTCCCACTGCAAATATTTCCTTCCACCTCAGTTTCTCTATTCCTGTGTTCCTTATTTTAGTCTTTCTAATGGTTACTTAGAGTATGTCTGTAAGTAGTTCTTTTTTAAACATAGGCTTGCTTTATGAGAATTTTTGAGAATGTTCTGTTGATTGCCTTCATATGTGAACATTCACTTTTGTTTTGTTATAGAATATCTAACTTATAACATTTTCACCCCTCATAAATCTACATACTTGTTTCATAGTGGTTTTTTTTTTTTTTCAAATAATGCAGAACAGCCTGGTGCTAGTTTAACATATTTTTCTTTCTTTCTTTTTTTTTTTTTACCTTGATGCTTGTATGATTCTTTTTTCAGATTTGATGCTCAAAAATTTTTTTTTTCACAAGCATACATTAGGTTTTTATCTATGTTCATTAATTTTTTTTTCTGGAAAATTTTGAGTCTCTTTATATATGCAGATTGTAGCCTTCAATCAGGGACATATATATGTATCATATATTTGATTATGGCTTCTATTATATTTTATATAATTTCTCCTTCTGTGATGTCAAATAACCATTTTGTCCTAGATTTCTATCATATACATATTTCAGTGGATTCTGATAGCTCTGGTAAATTGATTAATTTGTTATCTTTGAGTAAATAGTTCTGGGAAATTGAGTAACTTTTTATCTTGGGTTAAATCTTCTGATGCATTTCTATGTCTATTCTGCTGCTTTTATTTGTGGCATTTGTGATTTTTTTACTTTTTTTCTCTGCTTTATTCAGCTCCATTTTACTTACCCATTTATCATCTGATTTTTTTCTCTTATTTTAAATACTTTATGTTTCATAAAATTTTATTGAGAACTTCATAAAATGCCATCATTTACTTCTGTTTTCTTGGTAAATATCACTAACAGGCTATATTCTGTTCCTTCTTTAACTTTGCACAATAAATATCCAGGCCCCATGTTAATATATCCAGGATTTTGTTAATATGCCAACCCATGCCGATATTTATCACAAACAGTCAGATGCAGTTCATTTGCATCCTGTCACTGTCCACAGGATGTTATTAGAATTCTGTTCTGGCGGGTTTTGCAGAAGAACTGATGAAAGGTGACATTATCAGCTCTGTGATCCAGTAGCTAGGATAAAGACATTCTAAATAAATGGACTTTATTTCAGTGCAGTGAGTTCTCTGTCTCTGGTGATGCTTATTTGGGAGGGGTCAGCTTTCTACATCTAATTCTTTACTCAGACTTCTTCCTGGGTATATGTGCATTGGGTGCTGGCATAATGTATGCTTCATTCCTGGTACTACTGGCCCCATGTCACAGAGATGTCCCACCATTGGTCCTTTCTTGATTCTGTGGGGCTGTATGTGCCTCTGAGTACAGTAGCTGTCAGAAAGGTTTATGAAATGTTTCCTCTGTTCTATATTCATCCCAGGCTTCCAGCATTCATACTCTAAATTCTAGGTGTTCAAAAAATTTACTGGATCTTTTGGACTTTAGGTGACACTTTCTCAAAGACTGTGGCATGGGAATGTCATCTTGCCTTTGTGCTCAGTGTTGCTGCAATTTCTTCTTGATTTTATTTTTCTCTGATCAGTTGAATAGGGATTTGAGGGAAACAGTAATTAGATCCCAGTGGCAATGTCTTAGCTAACCTAGAAATACCCTTGCTACCATTTTTAATACTTGCATGTTAATATTTTTGAGGTCCGGGCAGCCCGGGTGGCTCAGCGGTTTAGTGCCACCTTCAGTCCAGGGTGTGATCCTGGAGACCTGGGATCGATTCCCACGTCAGGCTTCCTGCATGGAGCCTGCTTCTCTCTCTGCCTCTCTCTCTCTCTCTCTCTCTCTCTCTCTCATAAATAAATAAAATCTTTAAAAAATATATTTTTGAGGTCCTTAGCATTTTATAATTTTTATATATTTAGGTTAGATTTACTATTTGTATGAATAACTTTTTTCTGATATGTGAATTTTTGACATAACAGCTTTTTTCTTTGTTGAGTTTTATTTTGTTGTTGTTATTGTTTTTGGTGGGGACCCAAGAATTGCTTGTTTTATTTCCTTAGATGGTTCACTTTTTGAAGAATGAGATTTCATTGTTTATTAGTACAAACTCAACACTCCAAGGGACAAATAATGTATATTAAGACAGTGCTTAGTGCTTTGCTTGTCTGGAGTCTCTGGTAGGATACAAATCAGGCCACTAGATCTCTGAGAAGAATTGCTCTTTGTCACAGGGTTTGATTTTTAAGTGTAGTGCTCAGATTCATCTGGCCTGCCCCTAGACTCCCCAAATGGGACCTCCTTTCTTATTCCCACATTATTATTTTGCAGAAGAAAGGCATAGACATTGTTTCTAAAAGCTTGGGGTTGTAGGAATCCTGAATGGCTCAGCAGTTGAGCGCCTGCCTCCAGCCCAGGGCGTGATCCTGGAGTCCTAGGATTGAGTCCTGCATTGGGCTTCCTGCATGGAGCCTGCTTCTCCCTCTGCCTATGTCTCTGCCTGTCTCTCTTTCTGTGTCTCTCATGAATAAATAAATAAAATCTTTAAAAAAATAAATTAAAAAATAAAAGCTTGGGGTTGTAGACTATTCATCAGAACATTGATCATTAACCTTTTATCTGCAATGCTTGTTATCAAACATGCAAGGTAGAAATTTCTATTCTTCCTTTGGTATTCAACTATGTGCAATTTCAATAGTTCCACAAAAACAAAATGCTGTAAAGAAAATACCCTGACCTCCCATGTCAACCAACCTTATAGAAGCAGCATATAAAATGTACGTTTCCTAAATCCCTTAGTATTGTAAGCTGTAAAAAGTAATACATTGCCTTTCTAGATACTTTTAATTCCCCAAAGATTTGAAGAGAGTCAGAATGCCCCTATTTTTAAACTTTTCAGGGACTTGTGCTTTTGTTTCATGCGTCTCCAAAGGCTTGTGGCATCGGGTGATATATGAAACTCTTTCATTTGATGGATTACCTTCTGCATATTGCAGCATATGTTTTCTGTGCCCGTTTTATCCAAATGAAAAGATCACAGAAGACAAAAATTTTCCCTAGTGGTTTGCTTATGTTCACATATTGTTTGTTGTTTATATCCAACACTAACTGTGCCCATTGTTTTTTTGTTTTTGTTTTTTTTCCTGGAGTTAATTCGACTCTTTTCTATGGGCTTAGTTACTGAATTCTTTCTGTCAAAATATATTAAAAGCACCAAGAATCAGACTTGTGGAACCAAAAAGTCTTTGGAAGAAAACCAGATATGAGATTTTTGACCACATTCACAGCAGTGATGGGGAATGGGATATGCAGAGTGAACCCTTTGTTTAACTGATATCTGGATTCCCCCTTCTCAGCTGAAAATTTGGGCTGGATAGAGATACTGGGAAAAGGACAATGGTATGCCTTGCGGATTCTAAAAATATACTTTTATGCTCAAAATACAGAAAGCATTTTGTTAGTAGCACATGCATACCCATCTTGTAGTACTATGTTTTTATAAGAGATTGTAGATCCCAATTGTCTTCATTTTAGTATCATTTGTTGCTCTTGCCCTTGCTGATTTCCCTCCCTTGCACACTGTAAGAAATATTTGTCATGATGCATAATACATATTGAGACCATGATCCTGGGTCTCAGGACCCAGGTGTTTTGATGTTAGTTCCCCATCTTTTTTTCCTCTTCTGCATCATCTTTCCCCTGAATTACTTCTTTTTTTCAGACCTGTACACCCCTGATATGGTAAAATGAGGTTGGAGCTGTCTCTCCTTTGGGGCAAGGCTCTTTCAATTCTAGAAGTCAAACATGGCCAACTATAGGGCACAGAAGAGGTGAGACTGAGGAACTGAAGTCAGAAACATTTATGGGTTTATCTTTGTATGTTTGATATTGCCATTAGAATAGTAAGAGCTCCAGAGTCAGGATCAGGAATGAGCCTAGGGAGTAATACAAATGATAACTCACATTTTTTTGTGTGCTAATTTCCAGTTCGTAACTTTCCCTTTTGGTGAAATATTCAATCCTCTCTGGAACTTGGCCTATCTCATCTGGACTTCTTGCAGTGGTAAGTGTGCCTTTACTTTTCGGTATCTAGTAGGCAGATAATCTATAGGCTGAGGATTTGAGAATTTAAAATTTTGCCCAATGTTTTCTGTGTCTCAGAGATGTTCCTACTATGGAGATCAAGAAAATTTGCAATCTCAGGATGTATTAATTAAGTTCTCTACTTTCTAGTAAAGGGCTCTCCCCTACCTCACACTCCTGTTATTATAAAAGAAATCTCAGGGGCTACTCAGTGGCTCAGTGGTTGAGCATCTGCTTTTGGCTCAGGTTGTGATCCCGGGGTCCTGAGATCCAGTGCCATATTGGGCTCCCACAAGGAGTCTACTACTCCCTCTGCCTAAGTCTCTGCCCCTTTCTCTGTGTCTCTCATGAATGAATGAATGAATGAATGAATATTAAAAAAATAAAAGAGATCTCATAGCAATTTTTAACCCCTGTGCACAGAGGTAAAAGACCTTGCAATCAGTTTTAGTACAACAGAAGCGGAGACCTTGGTTACTCGTTTCCTTTAGTCAACACTAGAGAAAGTTATTGAAAATGACTTTTCCCTTTTCTTTTCTAGGAACTTTCTGAATCTTTTTGGCAGTTGAAGTCATTCAGCAACCATTTCAAAAATCTCTAATTCATCTCTCCCTTAAAATTCTATCGAAAAACTGTTATGAATAATAGATGCTATAAATGAGTATACACATTGAAGTATTTCTTCATGTCAACAAACTTGACATGTGGTTTCAAATGATATTCACTGATAATTTTGGATCTTGGGCAAATTTGGGATTCAGAGGATATTTTTCTGTGCCCTTGGACCAATTGGATCACGTAGTCTTCTACAAGATTCTGCTTCATCTGTGAGGATTTGAATAAGCACATACATACATACACATCACACTTGTGACCTACAGTTCTTAGTGCCTGCAATGGCGTGGAAATCTTGCCTTTCCTCTTGAAAATTATCTTTGTGACCAGGGAAATAGAGCAGGTTATTAATCTAAAGATACTTTATGGCAGTATCTTGGTAAAATCTCAAATAACAGAAATTTATTGTTGCTCAAGACCTTTTTGTTTTCTTGGATGTTACTTTAATGTTAAATACTCACTTGTTGCACTAATTAGTGCTCTCTGGCAACTACTGGCATGACTAGCCTTCCCTGCTGCCCAAAGTCTAATCTATTACTGTTTTCCATACCATCATCCTTCTCAGCTTGTCTACATTTAGAGGAAAAGTTTCATCATTTACTGTATAGACCAAGAAAAATATTGCCTTACCTTTTTTTTTTAATGGTATTATTGCAGTTCTGCAGAAACTTAAGAGTGATTAAAACAAACACATGAGTTTTCTGAATTCAGGAAATACTTAGTTGGCTTCTTTTTGGGAGATGCTAGGCCATGAAGGTACAATAAAGTCAAGAACTGGGTAGTTGGCATTTATAAGCATCTTCATAGCAATGACCAACTGGCTGGAGCCAACTGGCTCCATAGACCAACTGGCTAATTATAACAGTCCCAAACAAAACAGTCAGCATGTCCCATAGAATGAATAAATTAATTGTTACATATTCATACAATGGGATGTAGTGTAACAATGATATTAAAAATGGCATAACATAAAAATAAATAAAAATGCAATAACATGGACAAAGCTGACAAACATGTTAGATAAAAGGACTCATAAACCGAAGAATAGGGATCCCTGGGTGGCGCAGCGGTTTGGCGCCTGCCTTTGGCCCAGGGCGCGATCCTGGAGACCCAGGATCGAATCCCACATCGGGCTCCCGGTGCATGGAGCCTGCTTCTCCCTCTGCCTATGTCTCTGCACCTCTCTCTCTCTCTCTCTGTGACTATCATAAATAAATAAAAATTAAAAAAAATAAATAAATAAACCGAAGAATATATATATCCTTTTATATTACATATCTTATTATATAGTAATTATATAATTTTTATATATAGTAATTATATAATTATATATATATATATATATATATATATATATATATATATATATATATATAATGTTTCTATTCATATATAATTCAAAAACTAGCCCAAACTGATTTTGTTAGAACTTGAGGTAGTGGTTACCACTGGGGCCTTCTGTCTGGAAGGGGTGCTGGGACCTTTGGTGTTCTGGAAATGCTCTTTCTAGGTTCTTATTTCATGGAGGGATTCACATTACAAATATCATTTTACAAAAAGAAGTTCAGCTTGATGAGCTTTACTATTTGTGCTTTTTAATTTGTTTGTTATATTTCCACAAAATATTTTACATTAAAGGGGCACCTGAATGGCTCAGTTGGTTGGGCAACCAACTCTTGATCTCAGCTCAGGTCATGATCTCAGAGTGCTGGGATGAGGTTCCATGCTCAGCAGGAAGTCTGCTTGTCCCTCTCCCTCCCACTGCCTATTCCAATTTAGGTGACCTATGATTGACTTGCTTTCTTTTTTGACAATCTCTTAAGAGGAAAGTTAAGTTAGACTTAAATGGCATAAAGGATAGAAACAGGACTAATTTTTTAGGAGCCCATCTATGATTAGAAATAGGATAATTGCAGGAAATGACTAATCTAGATGAATAATGGTACAATCCTATCCGCCTAGATTTCCTGGATAATTTCTGATTTTTCATTTATTCTAGACAAATTGTCTTTTCTGAATAAATTGCACATTTTCAGTGTTTGTTAGAATAAAGAAGAAAGAATCTGCATGGATAAAGAATATCAATATATTCTCTTTGCAAATGAGCAAGAAAAAAATCATTTATTCATAGCTAATGTCTTATTGAGCATATGTTGGTGGATTTTATGTCTGCACTTGCTTTTTTTCCAAGTTGAGGGATTTGGGGAATTTTTACAATAATCTTCATATTTTAGGGCAGTTTTGGATTTACCGAAAAGTTGAGAACTTTATAGAGAGTGTTCTTTTATATTCTAAATCAATTTTTCCTATTATTAACATATTTACAATAGTATGGTATATATATTACAAATAATGAACTGATATTTGTACATTATTATAAATAATGTTCATAGTTTACTCAGATTTCTTTAGTTTTTCTGTTCCAGGATCCCACTCAAGATGCCACATTACATTTAGTTGTTGTGTCTCTTTAGGCTCCTCTTAGCCATGACAATTTCTCAGACTTTCCCTGTTTTTGATGAACTTGACAATTTTGAGCAGTAATGGTCAGAAGTTCTGTAGGATGCCTATTATTAGAATTTATCTGTTGTCTTTCTCATGATAAAACTGGAGTTCTGGGTTATTGGAAGACCACAAAGGTGCCATTTTCATCATATCACATCAAGGGGACCTACTGTCAACATGACTCAGGACTGTTGATGTTGACCAAAACCAGCTGGCGAAGAGAATGTTTGCCAAGTTTCTCTACTACAAAGTTACTCTTTTTTTCCTCCTCCCCTTGTTTTAATAGGTAGTAAGCCACAAATGAATTACTTTCCCCTGGAGGAGGGGCAAGATGGCGGAAGAGCAGGGTCCCCAAATCACCTGTCCCCACCAAATTACCTAGATAACCTTCAAACCATCCTGAAAATCTACAAATTCGGCCTGAGATGTAAAGAGAGACCAGCTGGAATGCTACAGTGAGAAGAGTCCGCGCTTCTATCAAGGTAGGAAGACGGGGAAAGAGAAATAAAGAAACAAAAGGCCTCCGAGGGGGAGGGGCCCCGCGAGGAGCCGGGCTGAGGCCGGGGCGAGTGTCCCCAGGACAGGAAGGCCCCGTCCCGGAGGAGCAGGAGCTGCACCAACCTTCCCGGGCGGGCGGAAAGGGGCTCGCAGGGAGTTGGAGCAGGACCCAGGAGGGCGGGGATGCCCTCGGGCTCCCGGGGACACTAACAGACACCTGCGCCCCGGGGGAGTGCGCCGAGCTCCCTAAGGGCTGCAGCGCGCACGGCGGGGTCGGAGCAGCTCGGGGGCTCCGGCGGTGGCTCCGGGAGCAGCTCGGCGGCGGCGGCGGCTCGGGCAGAGGAAGAGGCTCCGTGCGGAGGGGGCTGCGCAGCCGGGAGCAGCTCGTAGGGGCTCGGGCGGCGGCTCCGTGGAGGGGGCTGCGGGGCGGGAGCGCGAATCCCACAGCGCAGGCCCCGGGCACAGGGCGCCGGGACACAGCCCAGGATCCGGCCTCCCCCGGGACAGGCAGAGGCCGGGAGGGCCCAGGACAGCGAGGACGCTCCTGCCCCGAGCTGAGCAGATCAGCGGCCCCGCCCCGGAGTCTCCAGGCCCTGCGGACGGAGAACCGAGAGCCCCGAGCCCCGTAGTTCCTGCGGGGGCTGACTCCAGGCTTCCAGAGTTGCCATAGCAACTGCAACTGTTCCTCCTGGGGCCCCACGGGGTAAACAACCCCCGCTGAGCCCTGCAGCAGGCAGGGGCAGAGCAGCTCCCCCAAGTGCTAACACCTGAGAATCAGCACAGCAGGCCCCTCCCCCAGAAGACCAGCTAGAGGGACCAGTGATACTCCCCCGTGTTCCAATACAACTTGTTTTTGGCCACTCTGCACTGAGCAAAATGACTAGAAGGAAAACCTCACCTCAAAAGAAAGAATCAGAAACAGCCCTCTCTCCCACAGAGTTACAAAATCTGGATTACACTTCAATGTCAGAAAGCCAATTCAGAAGCACTATTCTACAGCTACTGGTGGCTCTAGAAAAAAGCATTAAGGACTCACGAGACTTCATGACTGCAGAATTTAGATCCAATCAGGCAGAAATTAAAAATCAATTGAATGAGATGCAATCCAAACTAGAAGTCCTAACGACGAGGGTTAACGAGGTGGAAGAACGAGTGAGTGACATAGAAGACAAGTTGATGGCAAAGAGGGAAACTGAGGAAAAAAGAGACAGACAATTAAAAGACCATGAAGACAGATTAAGGGAAATAAATGACAGCCTAAGGAAGAAAAGCCTATGTTTAATTGGGGTTCCCGAGGGCGCCAAAAGGGCCAGAGGGCCAGAATATGTATTTGAACAAATCCTAGCTGAAAACTTTCCCAATCTAGGAAGGGAAACAGGCATTCAGATCCAGGAAATAGAGAGATCCCCCCCTAAAATCAATAAAACCGTTCAACACCTCGACATTTAATAGTGAAGCTTGCAAATTCCAACGATAAAGAGAAGATCCTTAAAGCAGCAAGAGACAAGAAGTCCCTGACTTTTACGGGGAGGAGTATTAGGGTAAGAGCAGACCTCTCCACAGAGACCTGGCAGGCCAGAAAGGGCTGGCAGGATATACTCAGGGTCCTAAATGAGAAGAATATGCAACCAAGAATACTTTATCCAGCAAGGCTCTCATTCAAAATGGAAGAAGAGATAAAGAGCTTCCAAGACAGGCAGGAACTGAAAGAATATGTGACCTCCAAACCAGCTCTGCAAGAAATTTTAAGGGGGACTCTTAAAATTCCCCTTTAATAAGAAGTTCAGTGGAACAATCCACAAAAACAAGGACTGAATAGATATCATGATGACACTAAACTCATACCTTTCAATAGTAACTCTGAACGTGAATGGGCTTAAGGACCCCATCAAAAGGCGCAGGGTTTCAGACTGGATAAAAAAGCAGGACCCATCTATTTGCTGTCTACAAGAGACTCATTTTAGACAGAAGGACACCTACAACCTGAAAATAAAAGGTTGGAGAACCATTTACCATTCAAATGGTTCTCAAAAGAAAGCAGGGGTAGCCATCCTTATATCAGATAAACTAAAATTTACCCCGAAGACTGTAGTGAGAGACGAAGAGGGACACTATATCATACTTAAAGGATCTATCCGACAAGAGGGCTTAACAATCCTCAATATATATGCCCCGAATGTGGGAGCTGCCAAATACTTAAACGAATTATTAACCAAAGTGAAGAAATACTTAGATAATAATACACTTATACTTGGTGACTTCAATCTAGCTCTTTCTACCCTCGATAGGTCTTCTAAGCACAACATCTCCAAAGAAACGAGAGCTTTAAATGATACACTGGACCAGATAGATTTCACAGATATCTACAGAACTTTACATCCAAACTCACCTGAATACACATTCTTCTCAAGTGCACATGGGGCTTTCTCCAGAAGAGGCCACAAACTGGGTCACAAATCGGGTCTGAACAGATACCAAAAGATTGGGATGGTCCCCTGCATATTCTCAGACCATAATGCCTTGAAATTAGAACTAAATCACAACAAGGAGTTTGGAAGGACATCAAACACATGGAGGTTAAGGACCATCCTGCTGTTTTTACTTTTAGGAATTTCAAGGAATTTTTTTTTTTTTTAGCTTTTATGATGTATTTAAATGCACAAATGTCTTACCTGCCATGAAACCCTGATAGACAAAGTCTGATATACTTTTTAAGTTTAAATAAGAAAATGAAATAAGATTAACAAAAACCGCAGTCCTTTAACCATGTGGGCCAGTCCCCCAGAGTCACCCCAAACCCTTCCCTGACATCTCTCCCTGCCAGGTGTCCTCCTACTTGGGGCAGGTGGGAACAGCGCCCAGCTGAGCCTTGAAGTCTTGTTCTTAAGGGGCATGAGCCTCTCGGAGGCTGTGCCACTCCCTCCCCAGGCCTCCAGCATCCCCCACCCCGGGGGCCAGCAGACAGCCCTGGGGGCCCTTGGACACTGAAGTGCGTGAGGATGCAAGGCCTCACAGAGGCTCCTCCAGGGCGACAGTGCTCTTCTCCCAGGACAAGGGTCTCCAGTGGTCAGAGACAAGAGTCAGCTGCTCAGGGAAGGCAGGAGACAGCACTGCGTATGGTAAGAGTGGCCCGGGTTCAAGGGCCAGCTGACAGCCTCAGTTTTGTCATCCGTACAGTGGGGTGATGAAATACAAAGATTTGAATAATCTCCTATTTGTACAGTGCTTGCAATTTGTGTTTGACCTAAACACAGAATAAGGATTTGTTGAATAAATAAATGCCCTTGAATTCTGAAACAAGCAGGGCCCAGCTCGAGGTGCAGCAAGTGAAGGAAAAGGAGGGACTTGCCTGGAAAACAGATGGAAGACAGAAGGAAGAGCTGCCCATCCCACCCCGCTTTGGGAAATGGTTTCATTCTTTGCCTCTTAAGACCCTGCAGGAGGGAGCAGGATGTCCTGACATATGCATGGCTCCCGCAGGAGGGGGGTGATGAGCAGCGCTGGAGCAAGACACACCTGCACCCTCCTGCACTGCTGCTTCTCTGCTGGAGGACCTCCTGCCAGGGTGGGGCCGGGGCCCAGCATCATGAAGCTACAAGGCAGGGCCTCGTTCCTCCTCCCTGGCACCTCAGAAACCCAATGAATAGCCCTCTCTGCTCCAGTGGATGCTTAAAGCTACGGCAGACCTGACCTCTCGCCAGAAATTTGGTTTTCATTAGTGACCGAATAAAAGCAACACAGCGTAGTATGTATTATCCACACCACAGTGTCTCACACTCACGTGTGACGTGAGTGCTGGCACAAAGAGGGGCGGGGAGGGGCAGGGAAAGAAAGAAAGAACTTATTTATAAAAAAGGTCAAATGCTCGTTTATTTCCCTAAACATCTCTCTATCCAGGAGCAGGGTT
Source organism: Nyctereutes procyonoides (assembly GCF_905146905.1). Lineage (NCBI taxonomy): Eukaryota > Metazoa > Chordata > Mammalia > Carnivora > Canidae > Nyctereutes > Nyctereutes procyonoides. Next base: position 1,374,241 of record NW_026575120.1, read on the forward strand.
TTTTCAACCTTGGCTAAACATTAAATCCTCTGTGGAGTTAAAAAAAAAAAAAAAAGTCTGGTCACCATCTGGTTGCCCAGGTCACACGGCTCAGCCCAGTGTGTTCAGTTGTTTTTTCCCTATAGTCAACCAGCTGAAAGCCAAAGTTACACATGGTTCTCAAAGTCCTGGAGGACTCATCAAGAGCGGGGGTGGACAAACTTTTCCTGTAAAGGACCGGAGAGTAAATATTCAGCTTTGTAGGCCAATGGGACTGTTCTACGTGTGCAACTGTAGCGTGAAAACAGCCAGGGGTGACACCTATGTAAACACGTGGGCATGGCTGTGCTGCAATAAAACTTTATTTCCCCCCCCCAAAAAAAAGAATTACTTTCCCCTGTATGATGATCAATCATACCATTTGAAGCACAAAACCCTCTTGCTTTTAAGAAGATAGAAATGATAGTCACACGAATGACATGATCATCAAAGTCTCTAACATAAAAAAAAAAGTCTCTAACATAACGTTCATGTGCCTTGTGTCATTTCTCCATAGTGTTACTGCTTTTCTTATTACCATAGGAAAATGAGTAGAGGAGAAGCTACTAGTTATCATACTCCTGACATTTTGAGAATGTTTGTGTAATGGAAGTTTTATTCAGCTAATCTATTTGGATATTTTAAATTATCCACAAAACTAGACTAATGTATAGATCTTTAAGAATAGTTGGTGGTACTAATACTTTTATTTCAGATTATTCCATTTTATACAACAATATGAAAAATGTGTTATCATTACAGAAATGTTTACCACTTTTCCATAATATTAAGTAAGTGATATTTTAGGATAATTCAACAGAAAATGAGAGGGCAGTCCTGTAATAAGACAGAGAAAGCTCATTCTGTGTTGTGTGGGAGGAGAATTTCTTTCAGTGTTACCTCTTCTTGGTAAAATTAGAGAACTTGGGGAGAAATTTCAAGTGCCACAAGTGACTGACATGAAAAATAAAAGTGATTATAGGGGTGCTGGGGTGACTTAATCGGTTAAGCAAGTGACTCTTGATTTTGATTCAGGTCCTGAGATGGAGGCTTGCATCAGGCTCTGTGCTCAGCATGGAGTCTTCTTGTCCCTTTCCCCCTCCCTCTGCTCCTTCTTCTACTCTTTCTCTCTCAAACAAAATCTTTAATAAAATAAATAAATAAAAGTGATTATAAGTTTACCCAGAAAAAACTGATTATCACGTTTCTAGAGCTGAGCTACAGGATTTTGAATAAAGGTTGGTGAGTCATAGCATTCTACAACAAAGCTTATCACTTTTTCAAAATAAGTTCTCTATGATTTCTAATTTTATTTTTTAATTTATGACACAGCAGAATTATGTGTGATGAGTCTTCTAATTCCTTTCGAATAAATAATTCCCATTACATTTAAAAACACATGAAATACACCTACATAATAAAGCAATTCTTAAAAAAATAAAAATAAAAATAAAGCAATTCTTTTCAGGAAATTATGTTTATTCAAAAAAGACTATATAAATGAAATTGATTTAGGCAGGATCAACTGATAGACAGATACAATTGTTCAGAATAAAACCAAGTAATGAGGGGATCCCCGGGTGGCTCAGCGGTTTAGCACCACTGTCAGCCCAGGGCGTGATCCTGGAGACCCGGGATCGAGTCCCATGTCAAGCTCTCTGCGTGGAGCCTGCTTCTCCCTCTGCCTCTCTCTCTCTCTCTCTGTGTGTCTCTCATGAATAAATAAATAAAATCTTAAAAAGTAATGAAAGACTAAAATAAGAGAAGCTGAATCGATTGGCAAATAACATAGTTTAAAGCAAAATGGTCTCCTCTTTATTTTATATTAACAATATATCAGAAAATCGTATTGTTTCTGACAGCACTGATTCTAGCTAGGTTGAGCCTGTCAGGGCTCACTATAGCTTGTTTACATCTGATGGCTGAGTTGCCTGGTTGACTTACACTCTAATTTTCACCAATGGAGTTAAGGTGATTTTATTCAAAGCTAGTAGGCTTAGTTGCATAAGTAAAGCTGGCAGAGTTTTGCATGACCTACTTGTAGTTACCAAATTTAAAAAATTTCCACGTGATAGAGTGCTGGTTAAATGAACCCCTGTCAAATTTTTGACTCTGGCTGCCTCCCTCAAAGCCCCAGGCTTCCTTATAGCTGAAGAAAATTTAATATTGGGAGAAAATCTTCAGAAATATGAATACCACGGTGTAAGTAAAAGAGAATAAAGTTTCAAGGAAAGACAGAAACAAAATATATATGTGTACATGCATATACACTATATATATAAAAAACATGTACATTATATATATTATATATACACAGCAGAATGGAGGACTAAGGGTTGAAATAAGGCGACACGTAGAATATTTATTTGCTTCTTGCTCTCCGAGGCACAAAGCAAGTCATTCCCTTGACTGAAATTCATTAACATTTATAGTATTTAGAACTAAAAGGAAAAGATCAAGTATTTTTTTACAACTCTGAAAGCACAAAATCATATAGTGTCAAGGATTCCAGATTTAGGAAATCTGCTTCTTTCAGATTTTTTACCCCTAGATCTTGGGCCATTAGTAAATCATGCAAATCTTTTTTTTTTTTTTAATTGTATTTATTTATTTGAGAGAGAGAGAGAACACTAGAGAGAGCATGAGCAGGGAGGGAAGAGGGAAAAGCAGGCTCCCTGTTGAGCAAGGAGTGGAACTCCAGGCTTATCCCAGGACACTGAGGTCATGACCTGATCTGAGGGAAGGCAGATGCTTAACTGACTGAGCCACCCAGGTGGTCCCCATTCAGATCTTTAGTGTGTTGATTTGTTCATTAAAACAAATGAAACTACTTTTGGATCAGATGATAAGTCCTTATAAGTGCTTGCTGTTACTATATGCCTACCATACATAAAAAATGATATACACCAAAAAAAAAAGATATACATTGTTATACTTACTTAACATAAAATAATGTATATATTTTCACAGATAATCCTTGTAAGAATTCTATGAGATAGTCTACAAATAGTAAATTGAGGCTGAATAAACCTAAGCAGTTTGCTCAAGGTCACCTGGCTCACCTGTGGCCGAACACAGATTAGAATACAGGTGGGCCGTCCTCCAGGTCTGTGCTCTTAAATAACAATAGCCTTTATATGCCAGATACTGTTTTGTTTGAGGACACCGCAGCAAGCAAGAGAGACAAAGGTCCTGTCTTCCCAGGAGGCATTTGCTAGTACAAGTGTTCCCCCAGGGCTAAGGCAGGCTCTACAAGGAAACAAATTCACAGGAGCCCACGAAACAATTTAACTTTTTGAGAGAAACACCGTGACCTCTGTCAGACCCCATACAAACTGTTATTTGGATGTGGTTGCTCAGTAAATTGAACTCTTAGGTATTTGTTTGGTTGTGAGAGTGCCATCAGCCGAAGTGTTTGAAAACTTACACTCTGGTGGTTTTTGGTAATGGGTGGGGTAGATGAAAAGCCTAGAACATTAAAAACTATACAAAATCAAAGGTACTTTCTAGCTGTGGTATCTGACAGTCAAAGCACCTGGGGAGGTGCTGGTGCTTTGAGGGTGAGGGATGCTTTCGATGAGGTGGCAGGTGAAATTTCTGAGAGATGGCTTTGGAATTCAAAGGCTGAGAAAGTGGCAGCATTCAAAAGCCAGAGAAGATGCTTCCAGGCACAGAAGCTGAAAGGGGAACTTGGCGTGGGTGAGAAAGGGCACGTCTCCACGTGGAACAGAGGGGGCCCAGAGAGACAGAGCTGGGTCATGCGGACCTGAAGGATATAATGGAGAGTGTTTGATCCTAAGTGCCGTGTAAACTGAGCTTCCTTTACAATCCAGCAAGTCATTTATTTGTCATATTTTGGCTAATACATAAAATATCCACAAATGTTTAGATTTATTTGTGCTCTTACAAATATCTTCACACTTAAGATGCATTATTGTCTGTCTAGGGCCACATATAATCAAATGATAAAGATAATAGATCGATGCTGTGGGAAATGTCTGTAGCTGCTCAAGGTCACCTGGGTGGGATGTGGCCGAGTCCAGGAAAGTAAAGGGAATATTATTTCATTCACGTGCAAAGTTAGCCAGTTTCTCTTTTTTTCAAACTAATGAAAGTATTTATTGTGGATTGCATTGTGCTCTCTGAAAAGATAGGTGGCAGTCTTAACCTCCAAAGCTGTGGACATGATGTTTTTTGAAAATCAGTTAAAATCAAGTTGCTATGTGGTCATGATGGGTGGGGATACCCTAAATGCTGTGACTGTGTTTATGTAAGAAAAAAATGTGAAGATACAGAGACACACATGAGGAGAATGCCATGTAAGAAAGAGGCAAAGGACAATCTCTTCCTCAAAGCCTACAGAAGCAGCCAAGCTTGCTGACACCTTGATTTGGATTTCTGGCTTCCAGAAAGATTAAATTTCTGTTGTTTTAAGTCACCCTGTTTGTGGTACTTTGTTTTAGCAACTCGAGAACCTAATATAGAAGGATTTGTGGTTTTTTTTTTAACTTTATGTTATTTTAAAATAGATTATTAGTGCAATAATATGCACTCAGGTTACCATCTTCCTTTTTTTTTTAAATTTTATTTATTCATGAGAGACACACACACAGAGAGAGAGAGAGACAGAGACAGAGATACAGGCAGAGGGAGACACAGGCTCCATGCAGGGAGCTCAATGTGGGACTCGATCCCCAGTCTCCAGGATCAGGCCCTGCACTGAAGGCAGCACTAAACCGCTGAGCCACCCATGCTGCACTTCCTTTTCTTTAAATACATCATATTTTGATTCTAGAATTTAGGAAAGGTTTATTTTGGCATGTTGGTAAGCACTTTAACAGATTCTGATGCAGAATATAGATGATCTTATAGAGTACAGAATAATTTTAACAGCTAATATTTTTATTCTATTATATCAAAGATTTCTCGTGAAATGTTCCATTATTTTAAAAATTAAGGGAGTTAATTTTTTGTTTGTTTGGTTTCGATAGTACAGTAAGAAGACAATGTATTTGTCTCTCCTATCCTGAAACATCAAGAAAGATAAATGGTCTCTCTCTTCATGCTTTGTCAGCATTAAAGAAGTAAATAGTGGCTTTTCACTCTGTTGGGTGGTGGTATGGTCTCCTCAGGAAATTGATATTTCTCATGTACTCACAGAAAATACTGTTGACATGTGAAGGTACAGGAATAACTGTCCATTTAAAACAAGGCCGCAACATAACCAGAATTGGCACTTTAAACATGATCAAATTTGACGCAGTGTATGGTTAACAACTCTCCACCACGTGGAAGTTCATTTTGATGAGAAGGCATCAGTGTAATGTGATGATTTCAACTTTTTAGACTATCTGTTTTCCACAATGGTAATACATCAGAATTACCTGTAATATTTTTTAATATGATACAAATAAATGCCTGAGCCTACCTCTGACATTCTTATTTAGGAGTGTTGGGTGAGAATTGGATATGTGTAGTTTTAAAAAAATTCCTATGTGTGATTCTGATGTGTAGTCTAGATTGAGAACCATGGGTTCAACAGAAGTGAGGATTGTTATAAAAAAGAGGCATCAGTGCAGGGGCAGATATTCATGCTTATTTGCATGAATATTGCATAAGATTCAGCATCTTAAAAAATGTTTTAGTTTTTTTTTTTTAATTTTTTTTTAATTTTTATTTATTTATGATAGTCACACAGTGAGAGAGAGAGAGGCAGAGACATAGGCAGAGGGAGAAGCAGGCTCCACGCACCGGGAGCCCGACGTGGGATTCGATCCCGGGTCTCCAGGATCGCGCCCTGGGCCAAAGGCAAGCGCCAAACCGCTGCGCCACCCAGGGATCCCTTTTAGTTTTTTAAAGGATTTTCTTTTTTTAAAAAAAGATATTATTTATTTATTCATGAGAGCTAGACAGAGAAAGGCAGAGACATAGGCAGAGGGAGAAGCAGGCTCCTTGCAGGGAGCCCTATGTGGGACTCAATCCCAGGACCCTGGGATCACGACCTGAACCCAAAGCAGACATTCAAGCACTGAGCCACCCAGGTGCCCCAAAAAATGTTTTAGTTTTTTGTAGAACTTCCATAACTGTTTGATTCTAAATGTCCTTGTTCAATTGGAGGTCGGGGCTGGGTTTAGAAGTTAATTTTAACCCAAACTAGTCATCTCTTCAATAGGCCTTGATGATTTACATCATGTATGTTAAATGATTAACTCACAAACTTTCACAACTGGAGAGCCACATAAAGAATAGTGACAACCCTACCATTAATAAAAGTAGGGCTTATGCAACCAGACTCCTTCAATTTTTAAAAAAGATTTTATCTATTTATTTGGGAGAACATGAGCAGGGGAGGGGGCAGAGGGAGAAGGAGAACTATACGCTCCACTAAACAGGGAGCCCAAACCAGGGCTGGATCCCAGGATCCTGAGTTCATGACTTGAGCTGAAGGCAGACACTTAAACGACTTAGCCACCCAGGCACCACAGTTTCCTTCAATTTTTGAGGACAACTTGCTTATTATATCTCACTCATTAAAATATATCCATATCACAAATTAAATAGAATCAATATTTAACTAATAATTGAATTGCAGCTTACAGAATGATATAATACTATGTTTGTGGAAATTATATAATTTAAAATGTAAAGTTTTAGTTATTTTCATATTTCAGAAAAAAATTTTTTCTAAATCTTATGTGATTTTTTTTTCAGCCACTGTGAAACTGATGCCACATAGAACCAAGAGGGTCTATTGGTAAAATCATCTTGGAGGATTAAAATATCTCTGGAATATGGTCTAAGGTATTTGCTGATATCTTTTCAAACCACTTTAGCATTCTTTATTCATTTTCATATAAAATATAATTAGATTTCAGTCAAATTCAATTCAGAAATTGAATATAAAGGACATATCAAGACTTCTGAGAGCCTAATCCCTTGAAGAAATGGCCTCAAGACACTAAAACCTTGAGAAATAGCTTTATTTCCAGTTCCTTGCAATTAAAGAGAAGTCATAGGGCATATGCACAGGATTACTAGTCAGTGTTATCAGAAATGTGTATATGCATTGATTAGGCCAGACTATCACATAGCACAATAGCTGTGTTTAATTATTTAAAAATTATTAAAATTTAATTATTAAAATTATTATTATTAGACCAACTCATGGCAGGTGCACACACACACACAGCTTTTCTCTGACCTGCTACTTTAGATCTATTGCTTTGTGTGTCTGAGGGAACATTTATCTCACCTCAATAAATGTCAGTAAAGTAAGTGCAATTGTTTTATTGCTTAGTGAATCTGATGTTATTTTTTTTGAGAATCCTGAAAGCTGCTTGTGGTGCAGATCAATGATTTTATAGACATTTAACTGATTGTATCTTTTTTTGGTACTACTCTCTTAATTCCAAAATATTGGGCTATGCACGGAAGATGTGCTGTTACTACAGAAACAAACAGATCAATTGAAAGGACACCCTTTGCCTAAAGCATTTTTGCAGGACTGAGTGTGAAGTTGGGTGATGAATTGGGGAAGATACTTTGAAGGACAGATACACAACGTCACACACACGTGTGTGTGTGCATACACTGTTATGAATGCATGTTTTGATGTTATATAGTACTTAATACTCAAGGTGATAAAATGTTTTATTATTGTTCTTGACACTGACCAACTATTCACTTCTGAATCTGATATTCCCTCTGTCATTCCAATTATTGGATACTGGCAAAGTTATATAATGTACCACAGCAGATCCACTAAAAGTTAAAACTAGAGACTCTCTGATGGTATCAACATACAAGCAATTTGTTTTGTTTAGCTCTAATGGAAGAGGACACAACTTTCTTTTAGCAAAGGCTGAGCTATTGAAACTTACAGGTTATTCTGTTGATGCTCTTGATGTGATGAGATAGCATTGTGACTTGGCCAAATGTGCAGGTAGGGGACAAATAGTATCAGTATCAGAGGGTTGACTGAGGATTCAGTAGACTGTGACTACTGAGCAATGGACAAGGACTGGCACAATGAGCAATGCAAAACTGTGTGATCCTGTAATTACTTAAAATATACTTTTCAAAAAAAAAATATATATATATATATACTTTCATATCCATTAAAACAACCTTTTCACCTTTAATTTTCTTACTCAGAATTTCAGTTCATAAAAACAAAGTTTGAAGCTAGTGACTCATTTATTATGAAAAATAATCATAAACATAAAAATGAATTTCTGGTTACTTATCCACTATGCAGGTGGGTAAGGTTTTGTACTGGGGGGAAATAGTAGTATAAACCAAATTTGAAGCTTAGGATGAATAAGGGCATTTCTTTAATATGAAACTTATTTTTCAAATATTTATGAAGACATTGAATGAAAAAGTTTGTCAAGTAAAAAGAGAAGTGAGAAAAAATATTAGCAAACAGCTACTGGGGATCAGCTCTGAGCTGAGAAAATGAAGACTAATTATTTTCTGACCATCTGCTGAGTTTTAAAGTTTTGAGTTTGGAGGACAATAGTCATCTTAGTCTTCACGATTTTGAATGTATTATTGGTTTTTAATTTTTTTTGGTAAATTATGTACAGTGTAGAAAATGTAGAAATGTAAAAACATTATAAAGAAAAAATATGATTTTACTTTATAGTTTTATCAATGCGGCATATATACTGGTAATATTTTAAAATATTTTTATGTGAAAACATGTTTTCATGTGAAATTTAATACCCACTCACAAATTGGATCCCACTGTTACAAAAGAATGTCATAGCCTAGTTTTGTTTTTATTTAGACTCTCTACAGAAGTTTGTCAAATTTTCTATATAAATATTAATTTTTTGAATACTATTTTTGATATGTCACTTATAAATATAATTTTAATTCAATACAGTTAGAATTAATTGAACATATGCTCAAAAGGTAGAATAGTAGATATTAAGGTCTATCCTCAGAGGGCCTGGATGGCTCAATTGGTTAAGCATCCAACTCTTGATTTTGGCTCAGGTCATGATCTCAGGGTCATGGGATTGAACCCCAAGTGGGGCTCCATGCTTGAGATCCTCTCTACTCCCCATGCCAGCTGCATGATCCTGCATGCTCCTGTTCTCTTTCTCTCCAAAATAAATAAATATATCTTTAAAAATAAATGAATAAAATCTATCCTGGAAATGGCATACTTCCAGGAAATAGTATCTTCTTTTTAAGAGTTAACTTTCTAAGGATCTGGTGTCTATGTCTACTTTTTTGGTAGAAATTATTTTTAATGAATAGCTTTCAAATAAATATTGCATTATTATTTTTATTGATATAAAATTGGTATGTAATATGTTTCAGGTATACAACAATATAATTTAACATTTGTATGCACTACAAAGTTATGAAAGCTTAATTGCTACCAATCACCATATAATTGACCCTCTTCCCGTTCCATTCACACCCCCACCCTGCCTCCTTTCCTTCTGGTAACCACCAGTCTATTCTCTGTATCTATGAGTTTGTTTTTATTCTGTTTCTTCATTTATTTTGTTGTTTTTTAGATTCCAGATATGAGTTAGATCATATGTATGGGATTTGTCTTTTTCCATCTGAAAGATGCTTCTCCATTATGCTTATTTCATTTAGCATAATACTTACAAATTCCATCCATGTTGTCACAAATAGAAAGCTTTCTTTCTTTTTTATGGCCAAGTAGTATTTCATCATATATATGTATAACATATATAATATATATTTATCCATTCATCTATTTAATGGACATTTAGTTTGTTTCCATACCTTGGCTATTGTAAATAATGCTGCAGTGAGCATAGAAGTGCATATACCTTTTTCTATCAGCATTTTGTCTTCTTTGGATAAATAACCTCTTTGGATTTTTTTAAATAATAAATTTATTTTTTATTGGTGTTCAATTTGCCAACATACAGAATAACACCCAGTGCTCATCCCATCAAGTGCCCCCCATTCCCCTCTTTGGATTATACAATAGTTCTACTCTTAATTATTAAGAAAGCTCCATACTGTTTTCCACAGAATTGCACCAGTTTACATTCCCACCAATAGCGTCAAGTGTTCCTTTTTCTCTACATCTTCTCCAACACTTATTTCTTGTCTTTTTGACACTAGCCTTTCAAACGAGTGTGAAGTGATATCTTGCTGTATTTTTGACTTACATTTCCCTGATCATTAGTGATGTTTAGAATATTTTCATGTGCCTATTGGAAATCTGTATGTCTTTTTTAGATAAATGTCTATTCAGATCCTCAGCTCATTTTTAAATTGGATTACTTTTTCTTGTTGCAGAGTTGTATGAGTTCCTGATATAGTTTGAATATTAATTTTTTGTCAGATATGTGAATTGCAAAAACTATCTCCCATCCAGTTGCTTGGCCTTTGTTCTGATGATGGTTTCCTTTGCTGTGCAGAATTTTTTTTTTTTTGCCATAGTTCTGTTTATTCTTTCTTTTGTCCCTTTGCCTTTAGAGTTAGATCCACAAAAGATCCCTAAGACTAATATCAAATGCTTACCAAATGTTTTCTTCTAGCAATTTTATAATTTTGAGTCTTACATTCACAGTTTTAATCCATTTTGTCTTAATTTTTGTTGATGGTGTAAGAAAGTGGTTGTTTCATTCTTTTGCAGGTGACTGTCCAGTTTACAGTACCATTTGTCAAAGAGACTATCCTTTCTTTATTGTACATTACTGGCTCTTTTGTCATAAATGTGGGTTTAATTCTGGGGTCTCAGCCCAGTTCCATTGCTCTGTTTTTAAGCCAATACGATACTATTTTGATTGTTATAGTTTGGTAGTATAGTTTGAAATCAGGGAGCATGATACCTCCAGCTTTGTTCTTCTGTTTCAAGGTCACTTTAGCTATTCAGTTTTCTGATGTTCCATACAAATTTTGGTTTCTTTGTCTTAGTTCTCTGAAAAGTACCACTGGCATTTTGATGGGGATTGCATTAAAGCAGTAGATTGCTTTAGGTAGGTAGAATGAGCTTTTAAAAAATATTAATTCTTTCATTACATGAGCATTGAATATCTTTTCATTTATTTGTTCTTTGGTTTCTTTCATTGGTTTCTTATAAATTTCATCTCCTTGGTTAAACTTATTATGAGATATTTTCTTCTTTTTGATGCAATTGTAAGTGAGATTGCTTTCTTGATTTCTCTGTTACATTGTTCCTAGAGTATTGAAACATAGTGGATTTCTGTATGATTTTGTAACCTTCTACTTTATTGAATTCATGTATTAGATCTAAAGTTCTTAAAATAGTTCTAATAAGTTTTTAATAAATTGATTTTATTTATTCATTCTAAAAGTTTTTTAAAGACTGTAGGGTTTTCTGTGTATAGTATCATGTCATCTGAAAATAGTGACAGTTTTACTTGTTTTCTAATTTTAATGCTTTCCGTTTTTTTTTCTTACCTGATGACTCTGTCTAGGACTTGATTACCATATTGAATAAATGTGAGACTGAACATCTTTATCTTGTTCCTAATCTTAGAAGAAAATTTTACAGCTTTTCATTGAGTATGATTGTATGTATGTATGTATGTATGTATGTATGTATGTATATTTTTTATTGGAGTTCAATTTGCCAATATGTAGCATAACACCCAGTGCTCATCCCGTCAAATGCCCCCCCCAGTGCCTGTCACCCACTCATCCCAACCCACCACCCACCTCCCTTTCCACCACCCCTTGTTCATTTCCCAGAGGTAGAGGAGTCTCTCATGTTCTGTCTCCCTCTCTATTTCCCACTCATTTTCTCTCCTTTCCCCTTTAATCCCTTTCACTATTATTTATATTCCCCAAATGAATGAGAACATATAATGATTGTCCTTCTCCAATTGACTTACTTCACTCAGCATAATACCCTCCAGTTCCATCCACGTTGAAGCAAATAGTAGGTATTTGTCATTTCTGATGGCTGAGTAATATTCCATTGTATACATAGACCACAGCTTCTTTATCCATTCATCTTTCGATGGGCACCGAGGCTCCTTCCACAGTTTGGCTATTGTGGATATTGCTGCTATAAACATTGGGGTGCAGGTGCCCTGCTGTTTCACTGCATCTGTATCTTTGGGGTAAATCCACAGCAGTGCAATGCTGGGTGGTGGGGTAGTTCTAATTTTAACTCTTTGAGGAACCTCCACACAGTTCTCCAGAGTGGCTACACCAATTCCCATTCCCACCAACAGTGCAAGAGGGTTCCCCTTTCTCCGCATCCTCTCCAACATTTGTGGTTTCCTGTCTTGTTAATTTTCCCCATTCTCACTGGTGTGAGGTGGTATCTCATTTGTGGTTTTGATTTGTATTTCCCTTATGGCAAGTGATGCAGAGCATTTTCTCATGTGCTTGTTGGCCATGTGTATGTCTTTTTTGGTGAAATTTCTGTTCAAGACTTTTGCCCATTTAATGATTGGATTGTTTGTTTCCATGCTGTTGAGTTTAATAAGTTCTTCATAGATCTTGGATACTACCCTTGATCTGATATGTCATTTGCAAATATCTTCTCCCATTCTGTAGGTTGTCTTTTAGTTTTGTTGACTGTTTCTTTTGCTGTGCGGAAGCCTTTTATCTGGATTAAGTCCCAATAGTTCATTTTTGCTTTTGTTTCCCTTGGGATCATAGATGTATCTTGCAAGAAGTTGCTGTGGCCAAGTTCAAAAAGGGTATTACCTGTGTCTCCTCTAGGATTTTGATGGAATCTTGTCTCACATTTAGATCCTTCATCCATTTTGAGTTTATCTTTGTGTATGGTGTTAGAGAATGGTCTAGTTCAATTCTCCTGCACGAGGCTGTCCAATTTTCCCAGCACCATTTATTGAAGAGACTGTCCATTTTCCACTGGATAGTGTTTCTTGCTTTGTCGAAATTTAGTTGACCATAGAGTTGAGGGTCCACTTTTGAATTCTCTATTCTGTTCCATTGATCTACGTATCTGGTTTGTGCCAGTACAACACTGTCTTGATAACCACGGATTTGTAGTACAACCTGAAATCTGGCATTGTGATGCCGCCAGCTAAGGTTTTCTTTTTCAATATTCCCCTGGCTATTCGGGGTCTTTTCTGATTCCACACAAATCTTAAGATGATTTGTTCCAACTCTCTGAAGATAGTCCATAGTATTTTGATAGGGATTGCATTGAACGTGTAACTTGACCTGGGGAACATGGACATTTTCACAATATTAATTCTTCCAATCCATGAACATGGAATATTTTTCCATCTCTTTGTGTCTTGCTCAATTTCTTTCAGAAGTGTTCTGTAGTTTTTCGGGTATAGATCCCTTACCTCTTTGGTTAGGTTGATTCCTAGGTATCTTATGCTTTTGGGTGCAATTGTAAATGGGATTGACTCCTTGATTTCTCTTTCTTCAGTCTCGTCGTTAGTGTACAGAAATGCCACTACTTCTAGGCATTGATTATTGTATCCTGCCACACTGCAAAATTGCTGTATGAGTTCTAGCAATCTTGGGGTGGAGTCTTTTGGGTTTTCTCTGTACAGTACCATGTCATCTACAAAGAGGAAGAGTTTGACTTCTTTTTTGCCAATTTGAATGCATTTTAATTCTTTTTGTTGCCTGATTGCTGAGGCTAGGACTTCTAGTAATATGTTGAATAGCAGTGGTGAGAGTGGACATCCCTGTCTTGTTCCTGATCTTAGGGGAAAGGATCCCAGTGTTTCCCCATTGAGAATGATATTTGCTGTGGGCTTTTCATAGATGGCTTTTAAGATGCTGAGGAATGTTCCCTCTATCCCTATCTGGGTCTCCAGGATCACACCCTGGGCCGAAGGCAGTCACCAAACCACTGAGCCAACCGGGCTGCCTAGCATGCAATTTTTAAAAATCGACTTTTGCTGTCTTACAGGTTCTTTGACTCTGAACATATAGACAAGTCTCTGTTCCTGGCTCATTATGGCTTCAACTTCAAGGTAAGTGCCTTTGATGAAAGCCTTAAGGAAGGGCCACACCCAGGACATTTTTAGCTCTTGGTCCTGCTGGCCTCACTAAGCATATGGTGTCTAGGAAAGAAAAGGGAGGAAGAGAGAGCAGAAAAGGGAGATTGAGGAAAGATGAGGCAGGCAGGGTAGTGTGTGTGGTATAGGTGAGGCTTTGTAGCTCCAGGGTCTGCACTGTGTCTGAAAATGTGATTTATTTTTCTCATCTTATTTTTTTTTAAGATTCATATACATATAAATCAGAGAGAGGGAGAGAGAGCACAAGTGGGAATTAGAGAGAGAGGGAGAACACGCTCCAGATGGAGCACGGAGCCCGATGTGGGACTCGACCTCATGACCCTGAGATCAGGATCCAAGCTGAAACCAACAGTTGGTCACATAACTGACTGTGCCATCCAGGCGCCCCTTCCTCATCTTTTAATGCACAAGGTGCTTGCTACTGGACTACCGTGGTCCCTGCAAGCTTTACCATTCCATGAGTGTTCTTTCCTTATGTTTTTCAAGTTTTTACTTAAATTCTAGTTAGTTAACATACACTGTAATATTGGTTCAAGACTAGTATTTACTGATTCATCACTTACCTATAACACCCAGTGCTCATCACAACAAGTGCCCTCCTCAGTGCCAATCACCACGCCAATCCCATGCCCTGCTTCCCTCCAGCAAGCCTGTTGTTCTCTGTACTAAAGAATCTCTTATAGTATACCTCCCACTCTTTTCCTTCCTTGCCCTATATTCGTTTCTTGTTGTTGATGTTGTTGTTGTTGTTGTTTTAATTCCACACATGAGTGAAATCATCTGGTACTTTCAATGACTGACTTTGCTCAACATATAGAATACACTCTAGGTCCTGTCTTTGGTGTTAGTAGTGATCTGTCCTTTTTCATTCATCATTTTATTAATTTGAGTGTTTTCTGTGTTCTTTTAAATAAGGCTGGCTAGTGGTTTATCTATCTTATTAATTCTTTCAAAGAACCAAACCCTGGTTTTGTGGATGTGTTCCACAGTTCTTCTGGTCTCTATTCCATTGAGTTCTTCTGGAGTCTTTTTTAACCCTCTTCTTCTGCTGGGTGTAGGATCTATTTGCTATTTTTTCTTCAGCTCCCTTAGGTGCAAGGTTAGCTTTTGTATTTGAGTTCTTTCCAGTTTCTGGATGGATGCTTGTATTGCGATGAATTTCCCCCTCAGGCCTGCTTTTGCTGTATCCCAAAGATTTTGAATGGTGGTGTCTTCAGTCTCATTAGTTTCCATGAATCTTTTTAATTCTTCTCTAATTTCATAGTTAATCCTTTCACCTTTTGGCAGGATGGTCCTTAACCTCCACGTGTTTGATGTCCTTCCAAACTCCTTGTTGTGATTTAGTTCTAATTTCAAGACGTTATGGTCTGAGAATATGAAGGGGACGATCCCAATCTTTTGGTATCTGTTCAGACCCGATTTGTGACCCAGTTTGTGGTCTCTTCTGGAGAAAGCCCCATGTGCACTTGAGAAGAATGTGTATTCAGTTGCGTTTGGATGTAAAGTTCTGTAAATATCTGTGAAATCCATCTGGTCCAGGGTATCATTTAAAGCTCCTGTTTCTTTGGAGATGTTGTGCTTGAAAGGCCTGTCGATTGCAGAAAGCGCTACATTGAAGTCACCAAGTAGAAGTGTATTATTATCTAAGTGTGTCTTAACTTTGGTCATTAATTGATTGATCTGCTTGGTGGCTCACGCATCCGGGCCATAAATATTCATGATTGTTAGGTCCTCTTGTTGGATAGATCCTTTAAGTATGATATAGTGTCCCTCTTCACCTCTCACTACAGTCTTTGGGACAAACTTTAATTTATCTGATATAAGGATGGCTGCCCCTGCTTTTTTTGAGGACCATTTGAATGGTACACAGTTCTGCAACCTTTTATTTTCAGGCTGTAGGTGTCCTGAGGTCTAAAGTGAGTCTCTTGGAGACAGCAAATAGATGGGCCTTGCTTTTTTTATCCAGTCTGAAACCCTGCGCCTTTGGATGGGGTCATTAAGCCCGTTCACGTTCAGAGTTACTATTGAAAGATATGGATTTATGATACCTGAATATGATACCTATTCAGTCCCTGTGTTTGTGGATTGTCTCCTTGGACTTCCTCTTTCTTTTACAGGGTCCCCCTTAACATTTCTGGCAGAGCCGGCTTGGTGGTCACATATCCTTTCAGTTTCTGCCTATCTTGGAAGCTCTTTATGTCTCCTTCTATTCTGAATGAGAGCCTTGCTGGATAAAGTATTCTTGGCTGCAGGTTCCTCTTATTTAGGACCCTGACTATATCCTGCCGGCCCTTTCTCACCTCCCAGGTCTCTGTTGAGAGAGTTCTGCTGTTGTCCTAATGCTTCTCCCCAAAAAGTTAGTGATTTCTTGTCTCCTGCTGCTTTAAGGATCTTCTCTTTATCTTTGGAATTTGCAAGTTTCAGTATTAAATTCAATGTTAAATGTTGAGCGGTCTTTATGGATTTTAGGTGGGGGGGGGGAAGGGGAGGGATCTCTCTGTCTCCTGGATCTAAATGCCTGTTTCCCTTCCCAAGTTAGGAAAGTTTTCAGCTATGACTTGTTCAAATACATAATCTGGACCTTGTCCCTTTTGGCGCCCTCGGGAACCCCAATTAAACGTAGATTTTTCCTTGTGAGGCTGTCATTTATTTCCCTTAACCTATCCTCATGGTCTCTTAATTGTCTTTCTTTTCTTCCCTCAGTTTCCGCCCTTGCCATCAACTTGTCTTCTGCGTCACTCACTCGTTCTTCTACCTCGTTAATCCTGGTCAATAGGACCTCCAGTTTGGATTGCATCCCATTTAACTGATTTTTAATTTTGGCCTGATTAGATCTAAATTCTGCAGTCATGAGGTCTCTTGAGTCCTTTATGCTTTTTTCTAGAGCCACCAGTTGCTTTATAATTGTTCTTCTGAATTGGCTCTCTGACATTGAATTGTAATCTAAATGTTGTAACTCTGTGGGACAGAGGACTGTTTCTGATTTCTTTCTTTTGAGGTCAGTTTTTCCTTCTAGCCATTTTACTCAGTGCGGAGTGGCCAAAGACATGTTGTACTGGAATAATGAGAAAGAGAGAGAGAGAGAGAGAGAGAGAGAGAGAGAGAATTAAAAGAAGAAATAAAAAAGAATAAAAAAGGGGGTGGGGAAACAACAGAAACAAACAGAGAAGAAAAAAACAAGGGGGAGTATCCTCTGATTCTATATACTGTAAATCCTTCGACTTCCCCTGGAACTTTCCAGTGCTGCCTGGTCAAAACCTTGCATTTCCCCTGACCTTCTAGCTGGTCTTCTGGGGGAGGGGCCTGCTGTGCTGATTCCCAGGTGTGTGTACCTGGGGAGCTGCCCAGGCCCCTGCCAGGTGTATGGCTCAGTGGGAGTTGTTTATCTGTGAGGCCCCTGCTCAGTCCCAGGTACAGGGTGACACCAGGAGGGACAACAACAGTGGGGGCGGAAGCTGTGCAGCCCTGGAGTCAGCTCCCGCAGTGACTACCACAGCTCCTAGTGCACAGGGGCCTGGATGCTCCAGGGGCGGGCCCGCCGATCTGTACAGCTCGGGCCGCCCGACGGCAGGAGCCACCTGGCTGTCCTGTGTCCTCCCGGCCTCTGCATGGCCCGGGGGAGCACCCGATCCTGGGCTGTGTCCCCCGGTGCCCTGGGCTCTGTGGCCTGTGACACTGTGAATGGACCTAAAGTGTAGGTCCACGATGTATAATTTAAAAGCATCAGAGTGAATTTTGTTTGAAGTTAACTTATACTTTATTATGATAAAACTCATAAGCCATTATACAGGTTAAAGAAAAACTCAAAATATAGAAAGAGTCAAATGACAGGGGAGGGCAAGACTCCGTTGGGCTGCAGCCATCACGAGCCCCGCGGTGGGAGCTGGGGTGGGCTCCCCAGGTGGTCAGGGGGCTGCTCAGGGATGGAAGCCAGTTGTTCCAGAGGCAAGTGGCGGCTCTGGCATTCTGGGGACCCCGCTTGTAGGTGCCGGGGCCTGCTCCTCCTCCCGGGTGGCCGCGGGTGCAGGTGGCTCGTCCAGGGTGCAGCAGGGAACTAGAGCAGTGACGACTATCTGCAGGGGCTTCGCCTCCCCAGCTGGCACCTCAGCTGGGGCCAAGCCCTCAGCCCCAGCTGCCAGGATGTCCTCGATCACTTCAGGCCCTACCGAGGCAGTAGGCCCCGGAGTTGGAGCTGGGGCGGGCTGCTGAAGTGGCTTAGGGTCTTTTGCTCGTGCCAAAGCTGTAGCTCCAAGAAGACAAAGTATCACCATCAGGACGGAATTTCCACGTCCCTCCCAAATCAAGGACACTCTTCCCACTGCTCAATGTGTGTGTGGGGGGGGGGCAAGAGCCCTAGGAGGTGTCCCCAGCCTGCAGCTCGTGCGGATGGGGTGTGAGCCTAAACCCTGCTCCCGGCCCAGCTGCACGGACACTGGATCCATGGGGCCCACCTTGTGCCCAGCTCGGCCATCCCCAGGACTCCTCACCCCCAGCCTCTGGCTCCACTGCATGAAGGCGTCTGAGTTGTTGGAGGTAACGTCGGGCACGGAGTTCCACGTTTGTGCCTGGCATGCGCTGCCTTAGGAATTCCAGAATCTTCTTCAGGGAGGCAAATTCTCGGAGCTGACACAAGTCCTGCCGATAATAATCCATCCATATTTCCAGGATGCAGCAGATGGCGCTGGGGAGGGACAGGTGGGCACAGGCGTTAGAAGACAGGGTTCCCTCATGCCGAGGTGTCCCGGGGAAGCCCTGCAGGACCCGGGGTCTCGGCCTCCCACACGGGGCTGTCGGAGGCCAGTCCTGCTCCTTGTCCAACTGCCACCTGGCGGTCCTGCCTGCCACAGGCCTGCTCACCGAGGAGGGGCTGGCACGAAGCCTCTGTGCGGGGGAGCCCACGCCCAGCGGTGTGACCATCGCTGTCTTTGCTGGGGAAGCGGGGCTCCCTCCTCAGCCTGGGTCCCTGCCCACTTGCCCCTTGAATCCACCGGCAGACGTCCGGGGACGAGGTGGGGGGGGCGTCTGGCTTGTCATTGCCCTCACTGCACACACTGTCACTCTGGGAAGGTCCAAGCCAGGAGGGTTCGGGCTCTGTGTCCTGCCAGGCCTTGCCAGGAGCCACCCAGGACCTCCACTTTCCCTCCTGTGGCTCTGCGCTGCCTCCCTCATGAGGGGCCCCAGGGGATGTCCTTCCACTGACTCCAATCTCCCGTCTCCCACAGGGCGATGGCCACCTGGTCCGTGAGCCCTCAATGGCCCTCCTGGCAACCTGCTGTGCACCTGGGTCCAGGTGCCACCATATTGGGGAGTGCAATGCTCCCCACCCCCTCTGCTCTGGGTCCCAGGTGTGGGGCAGACAGAGGGGTGGAGGGGCGGGCATGGAGAAAGTCTCCCTTCGGGGTCCCAGTGCTCTCCCACCAAGCCCACACCCTATTCACAGCTCTCCTTTCCTCTTTTCCTGAAGGGCCCTTAGACCTTTACCCTGTCACGGGAATTGCAGATGTGTGGGGTGAGTGTCCAGCACCCCCCGACCCACAGCCCCCTCGCTGCCCTCCTGGAGAGGGAAGGCCCGCCTGCAGCAGCCGGAGTCACTCACAGTTTCCAGGGCTGCAGGACCGCGTCGTTGCCACCACACGCACCTGCGATGCACCCATATCTAGAGGAGGGCGGGGGGCATCCCATGAATCGTCCTGTGGCCGCGACCTCTCACCATGGGGGCTGTCACCCTCTGACCCCCGACGACGCCGGAGCCCTGGGTGCCGTCAGCTCTGTGCGTGGGGCCACGCGCAGCTCCCGGAGAAGCGCCCGCACCTGCTGGGGCCTCCTGAGTGCTTGAGCATGAAAGGGCTCCGGCCAGGCCCATGGCCGATATCAGAGTGGGCCTGGGCGCCCCGGGGTCCCCGTGGTCCCCCTGTCTGGTTGCCCCAGGACACAGACCCCCGGTGGACTCTCAAACCTCCCTTTCAACGGGAAAAGAGGCCAGCTCAAGACCCTGGTGACGGTGGGGAGGAGGCACAGGCCCCGTCATGGGGTGAGGACGGCTGCTGAGCACAGGCACAGCCCCTCTGGCCGACCTGTCACAGGCCAGGCCCCGGGGCTGCCCTCCAGGACCCCACTGTGCCCTGGGTGACTCTGCTCCAGTCGGGGGAGCAGCCCGAGGCCCGGGAAGCTCAGAACCCTTCCCCAGCCTCCCCACCAGCAGGTGGCGCTCCCCTGGGCCATGGAGGGGCAGGTGCTCACTTCGTAAACAGCAGATCCAGCACCTCCTCGGTGGTGGCAAATCCATGACATTCATCTAAAAACATGAATACCGAGATGACATCCCTGCGCAGCAAGGCGGGCAGCAGTTGTTGGAATTCCTGCTCCAGCAGCTCCGTCCGGCTGGGCTTCGTCGGGCAGATGGGAGGCCCCTTCCCGGCCGAGGCCCTTGCACCCTGAGGTGGGACAGAGGGGAAGTGCAGCCTGCATGGAGCCGCCCGGAGGCCTGGGCTGGGAGCGCAGACCGCAGCCCGAGCTCTCGGGGGCTGCGGGCAGCAGGAGCGCCCATGGCAGGAACCCGGGCCTTGATGCTTGTGGCTCAGGCACTTAGCATCTGACTCTCGGCTGTGGCTCAGGTCGTGGCCGCAGCCCCCTGGGATCCCGCCCTGGCAGGCCCCGGGCTTGGGGCCCAGTGTGCTTGAGGAGCCTGGGTCTCCCTCTCCCCCTCCCTGCTCTCTGCCTGTCTCTTACACAAACAAGACGAACTATCCAATAAAGAAACAATCTCAGAGGATAAATGTTCAAAAAAGGTTGGATCACTACAAGGACCTCAAGAGACACAGAGAGACAGAGACCGAGAGAGGCAGACACACAGACAGAGGGAGAAGCAGCCCTGGTGCAGAGAGCCCGAGGCGGGACTCGATCCCAGGCCTGCGGGGTCAGGACCTGGGCGGAAGGCAGGCGCTAAACCACTGGGCGACCAGGCTTCCCCTGGAGGCTCTAGTCTGACATTCCTACACATCTGTGCACAGGGACTCTGCATCTGGCCCAGGCAGGGGCAGGGCCCTGGGGCAAGTGTGGGGAGGAGGGGAATGCAGACTCGTGTGGGAGCATGAGTGTAGGGGCCAGGCCAGGGGAGTAGCAGGCTGGCTTCTGGGACCCGGGGCCCTTCGTGCCGCATCGGGGCCCCGGGTGTCGGGGGTGCCCCAGCCCCTGCACTCACCTTGAGCCCGCGCTGGCCTCCTTTAGCTGCGCAGGGCACTTCCCAGTTCCTGGAGGCGGTGGGGCAGGCGACCCCTTCCTCCCGCTGGCGCCCCATGGCCCGGGTGCAGCTCTGTGGAGACAGCGCCCGGCAGCCAGGCAGGAGGCCTCAGCGCCCGGTCCGGCCGCCTCGGTTGGGCCGCACCCCCAGCTGCCCCCATCCAGACACACCACAGCGCATGCGGCACCCACCTCCCCCAAGGAGAGCAAAGGGGTGCGGCTGCAGGGCCTCGGGGTGACTCTGGGGCGGGTAAGAGGACCTCCGGAACCCTGTTTCCACCCTGTCCACCTTGACCTCACGGTGACCCTGAAGGGATCACCGGGGAACCTGCCGCCCTGCAACGTCCCCCAGCCTGGAAGCGACCTGCCCACACATCCCTGTGTCCCTGAAGCTGGAGAGGAGGGGATGGGGCCACCCAGGATGGCTGGTCAGGGGGCCTGGCCTGGCCTGCTCTGTGTTACCTGATGGCGCCTCCTGATAAACGCCCTGAGGCGTTGGTTTTTATGCTGGAGCCAAAGTCTACAGCATTGGAACAAGCGGCACCCCTGGGGTACCTGGGAGCCAGAGCCCCCAGAGGTGGGCCGGCAGCAAGAAAACATCTTCGAGGAGCGGATGTCTCCAGCCAAGTGAGCCTGAGTTGGGGCTGCACTGGATGAGGTTGCCTGGTTACGGGGGCTCCAAGTTCTGTTGGGCTCTGTGTCACGGGAGTGACCTCACTTCCTGGGACCCCCTCCCTGACCCACCTCTGGAGGAAGGGTTAAAGAGGAAGGAGCACATTGGTGACACAAGAAACGGCAAGCCTTGAATGTAAGGATGATCGTGCCTCACGGATTCCACGGACCCTAAGTTGAGCAACAAGCAGCACCTTCCAGCAAACGCCTAAGCGAATTATTTTGTTTTATTTTTTTTTTTATTTAAAGATTTTTATTTCTTTATTCATGAGAGTGACAGAGAGTGAGAGAGGCAGAGACATAGGCCGAGGGAGAAGCCGGCTCCATGCAGGAAGCCTGATGGGGGACTCGATCCCGGATCCCAGGATCAGGCCTTGGGCCGAAGGTGGACGCTCAGCCCGAGTCACCTGGGGGTGTAGACTAAGCTATTGAAAATGTACAAGTGATTGTGTCATACTGTGCTTGCAATGTGGTAAAATTTCTCTTTACTAAGAAAGAGAGGGCAGCCCGGGTGGCTCAGCGGTTTAGCACCGCCTTGGCCCAGGGCCTGATCCTGGGGACCTGAGATCGAGTCCCCCCTCGGGCTCCCTGCATGGAGCCTGCTTCTCCCTCTGCCTGTGTCTCTGCCTCTCTCTCCGTGTGTCTCTCATAAATAAATAAACATCAGTATATACCACGTTTTCTTTATCCATTTACCTTTGATGGACATGTGAGTTGCTCCCACCCCGTGGCTATGACACAGAATGCTTCTCTGAAGATGGAGGTCTCTTGGAGACCCCGCTTTCAATCCTTTTGACTACACGTAGCCCAGAAGTAGGATTGCTGGGTTATATGGTAGTTGTATTTTTAATTTTTTTTTTTGAGGAACTCTCATACTGTTTACATAGTGGTTGCACCATTTTACATTCCTATCCGCAACGCACAAGTGTCCCGATTTCTCCATATCCTTGCCAACATTTTATTTTTTAATAGTGGTCATCCTAATGGGTGTGAGGTGACCCTCATCGTGGTTGTGATTTGCCTTTTTTAATGGTTAGTGATGTGGAGCAGCATTTCATAGGTTCATTGGCCATTTATACATCTTTCAAGGAATGTCTGTACAAGCTCTTCGTCCTTTCTTCCATTGGGCTACTTGTTGCCTTGTGACGAAGTTCGTAGGAGTTTTTTGTATATTCACTTATTGTCAAATACATGATTTGCACATATTTTCCCCATTCTATTCGTTGTCTCTTCACTCTCTAGATTGTATCCTTTGATGCATTTGACGTTTTATAGACCCCATTTGTGTATGTTTACTTGTTTGCTGGTGCTTTGGTTTCGTAGTCAGGAAATCATTGCCAGGTCCGGGGATCCTGGGTGGCTCAGTCAGTAAGCATAGGACTCCATGTCAGCTCAGGTCTTGATCTCAGGGTTGTGAGTTGGAGCCTAATATGGGGCTCCACCCTGGGTATGGAGCCTGTTTAAAAAAAGAGAGAAATCATTGGCAGATCTGATATTGGGACTCTTTTCCCTATGTTTCCTTGCAAGCGTTTTATAATTTTAACTTTTACGTTTAGTTCTTTGATACATTTTGAGTTAAGTCTTTGTGCATGATGTCAGGCAAGAGCCCACTTTATTGTTTTGCATGTAGATACTCAGTGTTTTCAACAGCATTTGTTAGAGAGACTCTCCTTTCCCTATTGGGTAGTTTTGACGTCCTTTTTGAAGATTACCTGACCATATACATGAGGCTTTCTTTCTGGTTCTGTTACACTTCACTGGTCTGTGTAGATCTACCTTTCTACCAGGGCCATGCTATTTTGACTTCTTTAGCTGGACAATGTATCGAAATGAGGACATGTGAATTCTCCAACTTTGTTCTTTTTTCCCAAAGTTATCCTGGCTATTTGGCTTCCCTTGATTCCAAATAATTTTAGGACGGATTTTTCGATTTCTGGAAAAAAAAATGGTATCGGGATTTTGATAGAGATTGCCCTGAACCTGTGAAGTACTTTGGGCAGCATTGACATTTTAGCAATATTAAGTCTATCATCGGGAAGCCCGGGTGGCTCTGTGGTTAAGCGTCTGCCTTTGGTTCAGGGCATGATCCTGGAGTCCCCGGATCGAGTCCCGCATCAGGCTCCCTGCACGGGGCCTGCTTCCCTCTCTGCCTGTGTCTCTGCCTCTCTCTCCGTGTGTCTCTCATGAATAAATAAGTAAAATCTTTTAAAAAAATATCAAGTCTATCAACTTATGAATGCAAGATATCTATTTTGGGTTTTTTTTTTTTAAACATTACTCTTACATATGTTTTCTCATGTTCAGTGTATGATTCTTTCACTTCTTTCATTAGTCTTACTCCTGAATATCTTACTTTTTTTCGGTGTTGTGGTAAATGGAGTTGTGTTCTTGAGTTCCACTTCAAACTGTTCATTGTTAACAGATAGAGACGCAACTGCTTCTTGGTGTGTTGGATTTCATTTCTGCAACCTTGTTGAATTTGTTTACTGCTTCTAATTTTTTTAACCCTTACGATTTCTACGTATAAGATTATGTTATATGCAAATAAGATTATTCTTCTTCCTTTCCAGTTTTGATGTTTTTTCTTTCTTTTACTTGCCTAATTGCTCTGGCTAAGTTTTCTAGTACTAGATTTGATGGAAAGGCCAGAGTAAAGAACTTTATTTTGATCCTATTTTTAGAGGAAAAGTTTGAGTCTTTTGCTATTTTGTACATTAGTTGGGATGTTTTTTTTTTTTTCATATTTGGTCTTTATTATGTTTAGTTGGTTTACTTTTACTCCTAGTTTAGTAAGAGTTCTTTTCATGAAAGAGTATTAAGTCTCGTGAAGTGAAAAAAATAAACAACACACAAAGGCAGATGCTTTTACCGTCTGAACCACCTAGGTGGCCCCCTTTGCACATTCTTTTTTTTTTTTTTCTTAAATTACACTTAGGAATGAAATCATATGATATTTGTGTTTCTCTGACTCACTTATTTCGCTTAGTATTACTCTTTAGCTCCATGTACGTCATTCCAAATGACGAGATTTCATTCTTTTTATAACTGAATAATACTCCATCGCATATGTACCACGTCTTCTTTATCCATTCATCTATTCTTTCTAGAGTTCCTTGAGATATTTATGTATATATTTTTCTCTGTATGTGTTTATAGCATTAAGCTCTCCTAGAAATCTTTTGCTGCAGCCTAAATGTTTTGGTATATTGGCTTTCCTTGTTTCATTTGTTTCAAGATACTATGTATTTATGTAAGAGAGAGAACCCAGGAGTGGGTTGGGGCAGGGGGAAAGCAGAGGGAGAATCTTTTTTTTTTAATTAATTTTTATTGGTGTTCAATTTACCAACATACAGAATAACACCCAGTGCTCATCCCGTCAAGTGTCCCCCGCAGTGCCCGTCACCCATTCACCCCCACCCCCCGCCCTCCTCCCCCTACACCACCCCTAGTTCGTTTCCCAGAGTTAGGAGTCTTTATGTTCTGTGTCCCTTTCTGATATTTCCCACACATTTCTTCTCCCTTCCCTTATATTCCCTTTCACTATTATTCATATTCCCCAAATGAATGAGAACATACACTGTTTGTCCTTCTCCGACTGACTTACTTCACTCCGCATAATACCCTCCAGTTCCATCCACGTTGAAGCAAATGGTGGGTATTTGGCGTTTCTAATGGCTGAGTAATATTCCATTGTATGCATAAACCGAATCTTCTTTATCCATTCATCTTTCGATGGGCACCGAGGCTCCTTCCACAGTTTGGCTATTGTGGACATGGCTGCTAGAAACATCGGGGTGCAGGTGTCCCGGCGTTTCATTGCATCTGAATCTTTGGGGTAAATCCCTAACAGTGCAATTGCTGGGTCATAGGGCAGGTCTATTTTTAACTCTTTGAGGAACCTCCACACAGTTTTCCAGAGTGGCTGCACCAGTTCACATTCCCACCAACAGTGTAAGAGTGTTCCCTTTTCTCCGCATCCGGAGAGGGAGAATCTTAAGCAGGCTCCACACTCACTGCAGATCCCGGCACAGGGCTCCATCTCAAGATCCTGAGATCATGATCTGAGCCAAAGCAGGAGTCGAAGGCTTAACCAACTGAGCCACCCAGATGGCCTCAAGATGCTTTTTAATTTCCCCCTTAAGTGATTCTATGAAAGAATTTTTTCTTCTTTGACCTGTTGGTTGTTAAGAGAACGTTGTTTCATAATTGGTTCTTTATCCATCTGGGACTTCACTAATACGGTGGTCACTGGCCAGGCACATGTGATAATTGACATTAAAATTAATTAAAATTATATAAAATTAAAAATTCACTTTCTCAATCACACTCGCCATATATATCAGATATCTAATAACCACATACCATATTGGGCAGCACTAGTAGACAGTATTTCCTCTTTACAGTAGGATCTATTGGTAGTCTTGATATAGAATAATAGTTGTCAACCAGCTGCAATTTTGTCCCCCATGGGACGTATGGCAATGTCTGGAAACATGTTTGATTTCACAGGTAGGGGATCCGTGTTTTACTGGCATCTAGTGGGTAGAGTTCCGGAAAGCTGTTAAAATCCCGTAATTCACAGGACAGCCCCCCAACAAAGGTTCATCCGGCTCACATGCCAGTAGTTTTGACGGTGAAAACCTTTGACCTATAATATGTTTCAGCAGGAGGTGGAGAGCTCGTTGTTTTTCCCTCTGATTGGCCAGTTGACTAGACCCCCTCTGCTGTGTGTGTTTTCAATCCATCCTCTGCTTACTGCTGGTGAACTTTAAGCTAAACATGTGTTTTGTTTTGTTTTGTTTTCACTTAAATGGTGAGAAGGTCCTATTCCTTGCTAATTAACATACATTTTTTTTCAAGTGAAATTGATAGTTAAGGACCTTTACAATGAAAGAATACATATTTTATTTTATTTTTTTATTTTTTAAAGATTTTCTTTATTTATTCATGAGAGCGACACAGAAGGGAGAGAGAGGCACAGACACAGGCAGAGGGAGAAGCAGGCTCCACGCAGAAGCCTGACGTGGGACTCGATCCTGGGTGTCCAGGATCACACCCTGGGCCGAAGGCACTCGCCGAACCACTGAGCCACCCGGGCTGCCCGGCATACAATTTTTAAAAGTCGACTTTTGCTGTCTTACAGGTTCTTTGACTCTGCACATATAGACAAGTCTCTGTTCCTGGCTCATCATGGCTTCAACTTCAAGGTAAGTGCCTTTGATGAAAGCCTTTATGAAGGGCCACACCCAGGACATTTTTAGCTCTTGGTCCTGCTGGCCTCACTAAGCATATGGTGTCTAGGAAAGAAAAAGGAGGAAGAGAGAGCAGAAAAGGGAGCTTGAGGAAAGATGAGGCAAGCAGGGTAGTGTGTGGTATAGGTGAGGCTTTGTAGCTCCAGGGTCTGCACTGTGTCTGAAAATGTGATTTATTTTTCTCATCTTAATTTTTTTAAGATATATATATCAGAGAGAGGGAGAGAGAGCACAAGTGGGAGTTAGAGAGAGCGGGAAACACGCTCCAGATGGAGCACGGAGCCCGATGTGGGACTCGACCTCATGACCCTGAGATCAGGATCCAAGCTGAAACCAACAGTTGGTCACATAACTGACTGTGCCATCCAGGCGCCCCTTCCTCATCTTTTAATGCACAAGGTGCTTGCTACTGGACTACCGTGGTCCCTGCAAGCTTTACCATTCCATGAGTGTTCTTTCCTTATTTTTTTTCAAGTTTTTACTTAAATTCTAGTTAGTTAACATACACTGTAATATTGGTTCAAGACTAGTATTTAGTGATTCATCACTTATGTATAACACATAACAAGTGCCCTCCTCAATGCCAATCACCACGCCAATCCCATGCCCTGCTTCCCTCCAGCAAGCCTCTTGTTCTCTGTACTAAAGAATCTCTTATAGTATACCTCCCACTCTTTTCCTTCCTTCCCCTATATTCGTGTGTTGTTGTTGTTGTTGTTTTAATTCCACATATGAGTGAAATCATCCGGTACTTTGTCTGAATGACTGACTTTGCTCAACGTATAGAATACACTCTAGGTCCTTTCTTTGGTGTTAGTAGTGATCTCTCCTTTCTCTTTCATGATTTTTTTAATTTGAGTGTTTTCTGTCTTCTTTTAAATAAGGCTGGCTAGTGGTTTATCTATCTTATTAATTCTTTCAAAGAACCAAACCCTGGTTTTGTTGATCTGTTCCACAGTTCTTCTGGTCTCTATTTCATTGAGTTCTGCTCGAGTCTTTTTTAACCCTTTTCTTCTGCTGGGTGTAGGATCTATTTGCTGTCTTTTCTCCAGCTCCCTTAGGTGCAAGGTTAGCTTTTGTATTTGAGTTCTTTCCAGTTTTTGGATGGATGCTTGTATTGTGATGCATTTCCCCCTCAGGCCTGCTTTTGCTGTATCCCAAAGATTTTGAATGGTGGTGTCTTCAGTCTCATTAGTTTCCATGAATCTTTTTAATTCTTCTCTAATTTCGTGGTTGACCCTTTCACCTTTTAGCAGGATGGTCCTTAACCTCCACGTGTTTGAAATCCTTCCAAACTTCTTCTTGTGATTTAGTTCTAGTTTCAAAGCATTATGGTCTGAAAATACACAGGGGACGATCCCAATCTTTTGGTATCAGTTAGGACCTGATGTGTGACCCAGTTTGTGGTCTCTTCTGGAGAAAGCCCCATGTGCACTTGAGAAGAATGTGTATTCAGTTGCGTTTGGATGTAAAGTTCTGTAAATATCTGTGAAATCCATCTGGTCCAGGGTATCATTTAAAGCTCCTGTTTCTTTGGAGATGTTGTGCTTGAAAGACCTGTCGATTGCAGAAAGCGCTACATTGAAGTCCCCAAGTAGAAGTGTATTATTATCTAAGTATGTCTTAACTTTGGTTATTAATTGATTGATCTGCTTGGCGGCTCACGCATCCGGGCCATAAATATTCATGATTGTTAGGTCCTCTTGTTGGATAGATCCTTTAAGTATGATATAGTGTCCCTCTTCACCTCTCACTACAGTCTTTGGGATAAACTTTAATTTATCTGATATAAGGATGGCTACCCCTGCTTTTTTTGAGGACCATTTGAATGGTACACAGTTCTCCAACCTTTTGTTTTCAGACTGTAGGTGTCCTGATGTCTAAAATGAGTCTCTTGGAGACAGCAAATAGATGGGCCTTGCTTTTTTTATCCAGTCTGAAACCCTGCGCCTTTGGATGGGGTCATTAAGCCCGTTCACGTTCAGAGTTACTATTGAAAGATATGGATTTATGATACCTGAATATGATACCTATTCAGTCCCTGTGTTTGTGGATTGTTTCCTTGGACTTCCTCTTTCTTTTACAGGGTCCCCCTTAATATTTCTGGCAGAGCCGGCTTGGTGGTCACATATCCTTTCAGTTTCTGCCTATCTTGGAAGCTCTTTATGTCTCCTTCTATTCTGAATGAGAGCCTTGCTGGATAAAGTATTCTTGGCTGCAGGTTCCTCTCATTTAGGACCCTGACTATATCCTGCCGGCCCTTTCTTGCCTCCCAGGTCTCTGTTGAGAGAGGTCTGCTGTTGTCCTAATGCTTCTCCCCAAAAAGTTAGTGATTTCTTGTCTCTTGCTGCTTTAAGGATCTTCTCTTTATCTTTGGAATTTGCAAGTTTCAGTATTAAATTCAATGTTAAATGTTGAGCGGTCTTTATGGATTTTTGGCGGGGGGGGGGGGATCTCTCTGTCTCCTGGATCTAAATGCCTGTTTCCCTTCCCAAGTTAGGGAATTTCTCAGCTATGACTTGTTCAAATACATAATCTGGACCTCTGTCCCTTTTGGCGCCCTCGGGAACCCCAATTAAACGTAGATTTTTCCTTCTGAGGCTGTCATTTATTTCCCTTAACCTATCCTCATGGTCTCTTGATTGTCTTTCTTTTCTTCCCTCAGTTTCTGCCCTTGCCATCAACTTGTGTTCTGTGTCACTCACTCGTTCTTCTACCTCGTTAATCCTGGTTGTTAGGACCTCCAGTTTAGATTGCATCTCATTTAACTGATTTTTAATTTTGGCCTGATTACATCTAAATTCTGCAGTCATGAAGTCTCTTGAGTCCTTTATGCTTTTTTCTAGAGCCACCAGTAGCTTTATAACTGTGCTTCTGAATTGGCTCTCTGACATTGAATTGTAATCCAAATGTTGTAACTCTGTGGGAGAGAGGACGGTTTCTGATTTCTTTCTTTTGAGGTGAGTTTTTCCTTCTAGCCATTTTACTCAGTGCGGAGTGGCCAAAGACAAGTTGTACTGGAATAATGAGAAAGAGAGAGAGAGAGAGAGAGAGAGAGAGAGAGAGAGAGAGAGAGAGATAAAAGAAGAAATAAAAAGAATAAAAAAGGGGGTGGGGAAACAGCAGAAACAAACAGAAAAGAAAAAAACAAGGGGGAGTATCCTCTGATTCTATATACTGTAAATCCCTCGACTTCCCCTGGAACTTTCCAGTGCTGCCTGGTCAATACCTTGCTTTTCCCCTGACCTTCTAGCTGGTCTTCTGGGGGAGGGGCCTGCTGTGCTGATTCTCAGGTGTGTGCACCTGGGGAGCTACCCAGGCCCCTGCCACGTGTATGGCTCAGTGGGAGTTGTTTATCTGTGAGGCCCCTGCTCAGTCCCAGGTACAGGGTGACACCAGGAGGGACAACAACAGTGGGGGCGGCCAGCTGTGCAGCCCTGGAGTCAGCTCCCGCAGTGACTACCGCAGCTCCCAGTGCACAGGGCCCTGGATGCTCCAGGGGCGGGCCCGCCGATCTGTACAGCTCGGGCCGCCCGGGGGCAGGAGCCCCCTGGCTGTCCTGTGTCCTCCCGGCCTCTGCCTGACCCGGGGGTGCACCCGATCCTGGGCTGTGTCCCCCGGTGCCCTGGGCTCTGGGGCCTGTGACACTGTGAATGGACCTAAAGTGTAGGTCCACGATGTATAGTTTAAAAGCATCAGAGTGAATTTTGTTTGAAGTTAACTTATAATTTATTACGATAAAACTCATAAGGCATTATACAGGTTAAAGAAAAACTCAAAATATAGAAAGAATCAAGTGACAGGGGAGGGCAAGCCTCCGTTGGGCTGCAGCCATCACGAGCCCGCGGTGGGAGCTGGGGTGGGCTCCCCAGGTGGTCAGGGGGCTGCTCAGGGATGGAAGCCAGTTGTTCCAGAGGCAAGTGGCGGCTCTGGCATTCTGGGGACCCCGCTTGAAGGTGCCGGGGCCTGCTCCTCCTCCCGGGTGGCCGCGGGTGCAGGTGGCTCGTCCAGGGTGCAGCGGGAACTAGAGCAGTGACGACTATCTGCAGGGGCTTCGCCTCCCCAGCTGGCACCTCAGCTGGGGCCGAGCCCTCAGCCCCAGCTGTCAGGATGGCCTCGATCACTTCAGGCCCTACCGAGGCAGCAGGCCCCGGAGTTGGAGCTGGGGCGGGCTGCTGAAGTGGCTCAGGGTCTTTTGCTCGGGCCAAAGCTGTAGCTCCAAGAAGACAAAGTATCACCACCAGGACGGACTTTCCACGTCCCTCCCAAATCAAGGACACTCTCCCACCGCTCAGTGTTTGTGTGGGGTGGGGGGGCAGAGCCCTGGTAGGTGTCCCCAGCCTAGCAGCTCGTGCGGATGGGGTGTGAGCCTAAACCCTGCTCCCTGCCCAGCTGCACAGGTAGCTGGATCCGTGGGGCCCACCCTGTGCCCAGCTCGGCCACCCCTAGGACTCCTCACCCCCAGCCTCTGGCTCCACTGCATGAAGGCGTCTGAGTTGTTGGAGGTGACGTCGGGCACGGAGCTCCACATCTGTGCCTAGCATGCGCTGCCTTAGGAATTCCAGAATCTTCTTCAGGGAGGCAAATTCTCGGAGCTGACACAAGTCCTGCCGATAATAATCCATCCATATTTCCAGGATGCAGCACATGGCCCTGGGGAGGGACAGGTGGGCACAGGCGTCAGAAGACATGGCTCCCTCACGCCGAGGTGTCCCGGGGAAGCCCTGCAGGACCCGGGGTCTCGGCCTCCCACGCGGGCCTGTCGGAGGCCAGTCCTGCTCCTTGTCCACCTGCCACCTGGCGGTCCTGCCTGCCACAGGCCTGCTCACCGAGGAGGGGCTGGCACGAAGCCTCTGTGCGGGGGAGCCCACGCCCAGCAGTGTGACCATCGCTGTCTTTGCTGGGGAAGCGGGGCTCCCTCCTCAGCCTGGGTCCCTGCCCACTTGCCCCTTGAATCCACCGGCAGGCGTCCGGGGACGAGGTGGGGGGGGCGTCTGGCTTGTCATTGCCCTCACTGCACACACTGTCACTCTGGGAAGGTCCAAGCCAGGAGGGTTCGGGCTCTGTGTCCTGCCAGGCCTTGCCAGGAGCCACCCGGGACCTCCACTT
Organism: Nyctereutes procyonoides; assembly: GCF_905146905.1. Lineage (NCBI taxonomy): Eukaryota > Metazoa > Chordata > Mammalia > Carnivora > Canidae > Nyctereutes > Nyctereutes procyonoides. The sequence continues at coordinate 1,406,519 of NW_026575120.1, forward strand.
TCCCTCCTGTGGCTCTGCGCTGCCTCCCTCATGAGGGGCCCCAGGGGATGTCCTTCCACTGACTCCAATCTCCCGTCTCCCACAGGGCGATGGCCACCTTGTCCGTGATCCCTCAATGGCCCTCCTGGCAACCTGCTGTGCACCTCGGTCCAGGTGCCACCATATTGGGGAGTGCAATGCTCCCCACCCCCTCTGCTCTGGGTCCCAGGTCTGGGGCAGACAGAGGGGTGGAGGGGCGGGCATGGAGAAAGTCTCCCTTCGGGGTCCCAGTGCTCTCCCACCAAGCCCACACCCTATTCACAGCTCTCCTTTCCTCTTTTCCTTAAGGGCCCTTAGACCTTTACCCTGTCACAGGAATTGCAGGTGTGTGGGGTGAGTGTCCAGCACCCCCCGACCCACAGCCCCCTCGCTGCCCTCCTGGAGAGGGAAGGCCCGCCTGCAGCAGCCGGAGTCACTCACAGTTTCCAGGGCTGCAGGACCGCGTCGTTGCCACCACACGCACCTGCGATGCACCCATATCTAGAGGAGGGCGGGGGGCATCCCATGAATCGTCCTGTGGCCGCGACCTCTCACCATGGGGGCTGTCACCCTCTGACCCCCGACGACGCCGGAGCCCTGGGGGCCGTCAGCTCCTTGCGTGGGGCCACGGGCAGCTCCCGGAGAAGCGCCCGCACCTGCTGGGGCCTCCTGAGTGCTTGAGCATGATAAGGGCTCCGGCCAGGCCCATGGCCGATATCCGAGTGGGCCTGGGCGCCCCGGGGTCCCCGTGGTCCCCCTGTCTGGTTGCCCCAGGACACAGACCCCCGGTGGACTCTCAAACATCCCTTTCAACGGGAAAAGAGGCCAGCTCAAGACCCTGGTGATGGTGGGGAGGAGGCACAGGCCCCGTCATGGGGTGAGGACGGCTGCTGGGCACAGGCACAGCCCCTCTGGCCGACCTGCCACAGGCCAGGCCCCGGGGCTGCCCTCCAGGACCCCACTGTGCCCTGGGTGACTCTGCTCCAGTCGGGGGAGCAGCCCGAGGCCCCGGAAGCTCAGAACCCTTCCCCAGCCTCCCCACCAGCAGGTGGCCCACCCCTGGGCCGCGGAGGGGCAGGTGCTCACTTCGTAAACAGCAGATCCTGCACCTCCTCGGTGGTGGCAAATCCATGACATTCATCTAAAAAGATGAATACCGAGATGACATCCCTGCGCAGCAAGGCGGGCAGCAGTTGTTGGAATTCCTGCTCCAGCAGCTCCGTCCGGCTGGGCCTCGGGGTGACTCTGGGGCGGGTAAGAGGACCTCAGGAACCCTGTTTCCACCCTGTCCACCTTGACCTCACGGTGACCCTGAAGGGATCACCGGGGAACCTGCCGCCCTGCAACGTCCCCCAGCCTGGAAGCGACCTGCCCACACATCCCTGTGTCCCTGAAGCTGGAGAGGAGGGGATGGGGCCACCCAGGATGGCTGGCACAGGGGGCCTGGCCTGGCCTGCTCTGTGTTACCTGACGGCGCCTCCTGATAAACTCCCTGAGGCGTTGGTTTTTATGCTGGAGCCAAAGCCTACAGCATTGGAACAAGCGGCACCCCTGGGGTACCTGGGAGCCAGAGCCCCCAGAGGTGGGCCGGCAGCAAGAAAACATCTTCCAGGAGCGGATGTCTCCAGCCAAGTGAGCCTGAGTTGGGGCTGCACTGGATGAGGTTGCCTGGTTACGGGGGCTCCAAGTTCTGTTGGGCTCTGTGTCACGGGAGTGACCTCACTTCCTGGGACCCCCTCCCTGACCCACCTCTGGAGGAAGGGTTAAAGAGGAAGGAGCACATTGGTGACACAAGAAACGGCAAGCCTTGAATGTAAGGATGATCGTGCCTCACGGATTCCACGGAACCTAAGTTGAGCAACAAGCAGCACCTTCCAGCAAAGGCCTAAGCGAATTATTTTGTTTTATTTTTTTTTTTTATTTAAAGATTTTTATTTCTTTATTCATGAGAGTGACAGAGAGTGAGAGAGGCAGAGACATAGGCCGAGGGAGAAGCCGGCTCCATGCAGGAAGCCTGATGGGGGACTCGATCCCGGATCCCAGGATCAGGCCTTGGGCCGAAGGTGGACGCTCAGCCCGAGTCACCTGGGGGTGTAGACTAAGCTATTGAAAATGTACAAGTGATTGTGTCCTACTGTGCTTGTAATGTGGTAAAATTTCTCTTTACTAAGAAAGAGAGGGCAGCCCGGGTGGCTCAGCGGTTTAGCGCCGCCTTGGCCCAGGGCCTGATCCTGGGGACCTGAGATCGAGTCCCCCCTCGGGCTCCCTGCATGGAGCCTGCTTCTCCCTCTGCCTGTGTCTCTGCCTCTCTCTCCGTGTGTCTCTCATAAATAAATAAACATCAGTATATACCACGTTTTCTTTATCCATTTACCTTTGATGGACATGTGAGTTGCTCCCACCCCGTGGCTATGACACAGAATGCTTCTCTGAAGATGGAGGTCTCTTGGAGACCCCGCTTTCAATCCTTTTGACTGCACGTAGCCCAGAAGTAGGATTGCTGGGTTATATGGTAGTTGTATTTTTAATTTTTTTTGAGGAACTCTCATACTGTTTACATAGTGGTTGCACCATTTTACATTCCTATCCGCAACGCACAAGTGTCCCGATTTCTCCATATCCTTGCCATCATTTTATTTTTTAATAGTGGTCATCCTAATGGGTGTGAGGTGACCCTCATCGTGGTTGTGATTTGCCTTTTTTAATGGTTAGTGATGTGGAGCAGCATTTCATAGGTTCATTGGCCATTTATACATCTTTCAAGGAATGTCTGTACAAGCTCTTCGTCCTTTCTTCCATTGGGCTACTTGTTGCCTTGTGACGAAGTTCGTAGGAGTTTTTTGTATATTCACTTATTGTCAAATACATGATTTGCACATATTTTTCCCATTCTATTCGTTGTCTCTTCACTCTCTAGATTGTATCCTTTGATGCATTTGACGTTTTATAGACCCCATTTGTGTATGTTTACTTGTTTGCTGGTGCTTTGGTTTCGTAGTCAGGAAATCATTGCCAGGTCCGGGGATCCTGGGTGGCTCAGTCAGTAAGCATAGGACTCCATGTCAGCTCAGGTCTTGATCTCAGGGTTGTGAGTTGGAGCCTAATATGGGGCTCCACCCTGGGTATGGAGCCTGTTTAAAAAAAGAGAGAAATCATTGGCAGATCTGATATTGGGACTCTTTTCCCTATGTTTCCTTGCAACCGTTTTATAATTTTAACTTTTACGTTTAGTTCTTTGATACATTTTGAGTTAAGTCTTTGTGCATGATGTCAGGCAAGAGCCCACTTTATTGTTTTGCATGTAGATACTCAGTGTTTTCAACAGCATTTGTTAGAGAGACTCTCCTTTCCCTATTGGGTAGTTTTGACGTCCTTTTTGAAGATTACCTGACCATATACATGAGGCTTTCTTTCTGGTTCTGTTACACTTCACTGGTCTGTGTAGATCTACCTTTCTACCAGGGCCATGCTATTTTGACTTCTTTAGCTGGGCAATGTATCGAAATGAGGACATGTGAATTCTCCAACTTTGTTCTTTTTTCCCAAAGTTATCCGGCCTTTTGGCTTCCCTTGATTCCAAATAATTTTAGGACGGATTTTTCGATTTCTGGAAAAAAAAATGGTATCGGGATTTTGATAGAGATTGCCCTGAACCTGTGAAGTACTTTGGGCAGCATTGACATTTTAGCAATATTAAGTCTATCATCGGGAAGCCCGGGTGGCTCTGTGGTTAAGCGTCTGCCTTTGGTTCAGGGCATGATCCTGGAGTCCCCGGATCGAGTCCCGCATCAGGCTCCCTGCACGGGGCCTGCTTCTCTCTCTGCCTGAGTCTCTGGCTCTCTCTCCGTGTATCTCTCATAAATAAATAAATAAATAAATAAATAAATAAAACCTTTTAAAAAATATTAAGTCTATCAACTTATGTACGCAAGATATCTATTTTGGGTTTTTTTTTTAACCTTACTCTTAAATATGTTTTCTCATGTTCAGTGTATGATTCTTTCACTTCTTTCATTAGTCTTACTCCGGAATATCTTACTTTTTTCGGTGTTGTGGTAAATGGAGTTGTTTTCTTGAGTTCCACTTCAAACTGTTCATTGATGACAGATAGAGATGCAACTGCTTCTTGGTGTGTTGGTTTTCATTTCTACAACCTTGTTGAATTTGTTTACTGCTTCTAATTTTTTAATCCTTATGATTTCTACGTATAAGATTATGTTATATTCAAATATGATTGTTCTTCTTCCTTTCCAGTTTGGATGTTTTTTGTTTCTTTTACTTGCCTAATTGCTCTGGCTAAGTTTTCTAGTACTGTATTTGATGGAAAAGCCAGAGTAAAGAACTTTATTTTGATCCTACTTTTAGAGGAAAAGGTTGAGTCTTTTGCTATTTTGTACATTAGTTGGGATGTTTTTTTTTTCATATTTGGTCTTTATTATGTTTAGTTGGTTTACTTTTACTCCTAGTTTAGTAAGAGTTCTTTTCATGAAAGAGTATTAAGTCTCGTGAAGTGAAAAAAATAAACAACACACAAAGGCAGATGCTTTTACCGTCTGAACCACCTAGGTGCCCCCCTTTGCACATTCTTTTTTTGTTTCTTAAATTACACTTAGGAATGAAATCATATGGTATTTGTGTTTCTCTGACTCACTTATTTCACTTAGTATTACTCTTTAGCTCCATGTACGTCATTCCAAATGACGAGATTTCATTCTTTTTATAACTGAATAGTACTCCATCGCATTCGTACCACGTCTTCTTTATCCACTCATCTTTTCTTTCTAGAGTGCCTTCAGATATTTATATATATATATATATTTTTCTGTATGTGTTTATAGCATTAAGCTCTCCTAGATATCTTTTGCTGCAGCCTAAATATTTTGGTATATTGGGTTTCCTTGTTTCATTTGTTTCGAGATACTATGTATTTATGTAAGAAAGAGGACCCGGGAGCGGGTTGGGGCAGGGGGAAAGGAGAGGGAGAATCTTAAGCAGGCTCCACACTCACTGCAGATCCCGGCACAGGGCTCGATCTCAAGATCCTGAGATCATGATCTGAGCCAAATCAGGAGTCGAAGGCTTAACCAACTGAGCCACCCAGATGGCCTCAAGATGCTTTTTAATTTCCCCCTTAAGTTATTCTATGAAAGAAATTTTTCTTCTTTAACCTATTGGTTGTTAAGAGAACGTTGTTTCATAATTGGTTCTTTATACATCTGGGACTTCACTAATACGGTGGTCACTGGCCAGGCACATGTGAAATTGACATTGAAATTAATTAAAATTATATAAAATTAAAAACTCACTTTCTCAATCACACTCGCCATATATATCAGATATCTAATGACCACATACCATATTGGGCAGCACTAGTAGACAGTATTTCCTTTTTACAGTAGGATCTATTGGTAGGCTTGATATAGAATAATAGTTGTCAACCAGCTGCAATTTTGTCCCCCATGGGATGGATGGCAATGTCTGAAAACATGTTTGATTTCACAGGTAGGGGATCCGTGTTTTATTGGCATCTACTGGGTAGAGTTCCGGAAAGCTGTTGCTGTTAAAGTCCCGTAATTCACAGGACAGCCCCCCAACAAAGGTTCATCCGGCCCAGGCCCACATGCCAGTAGTTTTGACGGTGAAAACCTTTGACCTATAACATGTTTCAGCAGGAGGTGGAGGGCTTGTTGTTTTTCCCTCTGATTGGCCAGTTGACTAGACCCACTCTGCTGTGTGTGTTTTCAATCCATCCTCTGCTTACTGCTGGTGAACTTTGAGCTAAATATGTGTTTTGTTTTGTTTTGTTTCACTTAAATGGTGAGAAGGTCCTATTCCTTGCTAATTAACATACAATTTTTTTAAAGTGAAATAGATAGCTAAGGCCCTTTACAATGAAAGAATATATATTTTATTTTATTTTTTTATTTTTTTAAGATTTTCTTTATTTATTCATGAGAGCGACACAGAAGGGAGAGAGAGGCACAGACACAGGCAGACGAGAAGCAGGCTCCACGCAGAAGCCTGACGTGGGACTCGATCCTGGGTCTCCAGGATCACACCCTGGGCCGAAGGCAGTCACCAAACCACTGAGCCAACCAGGCTGCCTAGCATGCAATTTTTAAAAATCGACTTTTGCTGTCTTACAGGTTCTTTGACTATGCACATATAGACAAGTCTCTGTTCCTGGCTCATCATGGCTTCAACTTCAAGGTAAGTGCCTTTGATGAAAGCCTTTAGGAAGGGCCACACCCAGGACATTTTTAGCTCTTGGTCCTGCTGGCCTCACTAAGCATATGGTGTCTAGAAAAGGAAAGGGAGGAGGGGAGAGCAGAAAAGGGAGATTGAGGAAAGATGAGGCAAGCAGGGTAGTGTGTGGTATAGGTGAGGCTTTGTAGCTCCAGGGTCTGCACTGTGTCTGAAAATGTGATTTATTTTTCTCATCTTATTTTTTTTAAGATATATATGTATAAATCAGAGAGAGGAGAGAGAGCACAAGTGGGAATTAGAGAGAGAGGGAGAACACACTCCAGATGGAGCACGGAGCCCGATGTGGGACTCGACCTCATGACCCTGAGATCAGGATCCAAGCTGAAACCAACAGTTGGTCACATAACTGACTGTGCCATCCAGGCACCCCTTCCTCATCTTTTAATGCACAAGGTGCTTGCTACTGGACTACCGTGGTCCCTGCAAGCTTTACCATTCCATGAGTGTTCTTTCCTTATTTTTTTTCAAGTTTTTACTTAAATTCTAGTTAGTTAACATATACTGTAATATTGGTTCAAGACTAGTATTTAGTGATTCATCACTTACCTATAACACCCAGTGCTCATCACAAGTGCCCTCCTCAATGCCAATCACCACACCAATCCCATGCCCACGTTCCCTCCTGCAACCTGTTTGTTCTTTGTACTAAATAATCTCTTATTGTAATCGTCCCACTCTTTTCCTTCCTTCCTCTATGTTCGTTTGTTTTTTTTTTTTTTTTTTGATTCCACATATGAGTGAAATCATCTGGTACTTTCTCTGAATGACTGACTTTGCTAAAAATATAGAATACACTCTAAGTCCTTCCATATTATTGCAAAAGAGAATATCATCCTTTGATGACTAGTATTCCATTGTCTGTCTGTCTGTCTATCTGTCTATGCATGACATTTTCTTTGCCTGTTCATCAGTCCATGGACATTTGGGCTCTTTTCATAGTTTTTCTAATGTTGATAATGCTGCTGTAAATATTAGGGTGTCTGTGCCCCTTCAGAGAATATTCTTGTTTCCTCTGGGTAAATACTTACTAGTGCTGTTGCTGGATCACACATAGGGTAGTTTTATTTTTGACTTCTTGAGGAACCTCCATAGTGTTTTCCAGAGTGTTTCACAGGTTTGCATTCCCCCCAGAATATGAGAGGTTTCCCCTTTGTCTGTAACCTTGCCAACATCTGTTGTTTTCTGAGTTAATTTTAGACATTCTGACAGGTGTGAGAATGGATTGCATCATGATTTTGGTTTGTATTTCCCTGATGATGTGTGATGTTGAGTAATCCCATGTGCCTGTTGGCCATTTGTAGGTCTTCTTGGGAAGAATGTCTATTCTGTCATCGGCCCATTTCTTTTTTTTTTTTTATTATAAATTAATTTTTATTGGTGTTCAATTTACCGACATACAGAATAACACCCAGTGCTCATCCCGTCAAGTGTCCCCCCTCCGTGCCCGTCACCCATTCACCCCCACCCCCCGCCCTCCTCCCCTTCCACCACCCCTAGTTCATTTCCCAGAGTTAGAAGTCTTTATGTTCTGTGTCCCTTTCTGATATCTCCCACACATTTCTTCTCCCTTCCCTTATATTCCCCTTCACTATTATTCATATTCCCCAAATGAGTGAGAACATACACTGTTTGTCCTTCTCCGATTGACTTACTTCACTCAGCATAATATCCTCCAGTTCCATCCACGTTGAAGCAAATGGTGGGTATTTGTTGTTTCTAATGGCTGAGGAATATTCCATTGTATACATAAACCACATCTTCTTTATCCATTCATCTTTCGATGCGGCCCATTTCTTAAATGGATTATTTGGTTTTTGGGTGTTGAGTTTGATAAGTTCTTTGTAGATTTTGGATAAGAGCCCTTTATCTGATAGGTCATTTGCAAACATCTTCTCCCATTCCCTAGGTTGCCTTCTAGTTTTGTTGATGGTTTCCTTTGCTGTGCAGAAGCATTTCATCTTGATGAAGTCCCGGTATTTCATTTTTGCGTTTGTTTCCCTTGCCTTCATACATGTATCTTTCAAGAAGTTACTGTGGCCAAGTTCAAAAAGGGTGGTGCCTGTGTTCTCCTCTAGGATTTTGATGGACTGTGGTCTCACATTTAGATCTTTCATCCACTTTGAGTTTATCTTTGTGTATGGTGTAAGAGAATGGTCCAGTTTCCTTCTTCTGCATGTGGATGTCCAATTTTCCCAGCACCATTTATTGAAGAGACTGTCTTTCTTCCAGTGGATAGTCTTTCCTCCTTTGTCAAATATTAGTTGACCATAGAGTTGAGGGTCCACTTCTGGATTCTCTATTCTGTTCCATTGATCTACGTGTCTGGTTTGTGCCAGTACCACACTGTCTTGATGACCACAGCTTTGTAGTACAACCTGAAATCTGGCATTGTGATGCCCCCAGCTCTAAGGTTTTCTTTTTCAATATTCCCCTAGCTATTCGGGGTCTTTTCTGATTCCACACAAATCTTAAGATGACTTGTTCCAACTCTCTGAAGATAGTCCATGGTATTTTGATAGGGATTGCATTGAACGTGTAAATTGACCTGGGGAATATGGACATTTTCACAATATTAATTCTTCCAATCCGTGAGCATGGAATATTTTTCCATCTCTTTGTGTCTTGCTCAATTTCTTTCAGAAGTGTTCTGTAGTTTTTCGGGTATAGATCCTTTACCTCTTTGGTTAGGTTGATTCCTAGGTATCTCATGCTTTTGGGTGCAATTGTAAATGGGATTGACTCCTTAATTTCTCTTTCTTCAGTCTCATTGTTAGTGTACAGAAATGCCACTGATTTCTGGGCATTGATTTTGTATCCTGCCACACTGCCAAATTGCTGTATGAGTTCTAGCAATCTTGGGGTGGAGGCTTTTGGGTTTTCTATGAAGAGTATCATGTCATCGGCAAAGAGGGAGAGTTTGACTTCTTCTTTGCCAATTTGAATGCCTTTTATTTCTTTTTGTTGCCTGATTGCTCAGGCTAGGACTTCTAGTACTATGTTAAATAGCAGTGGTGAGAGTGGACATCCCTGTCTTCTTTCTGACCTTAGGGGAAAGGCTCCCAGTGCTTCCCCATTGAGAATGATATTTGCTGTGGGCTTTTCATAGATGGCTTTTAAGATGCTGAGGAATGTTTCCTCTGTCTCTACACTCTCAAGAGTTTTGATCAGGAATGGATGCTGTATTTTGTCAAATGCTTTCTCTGCATCTATTGAGAGGATCATATGGTTCTTGTTTTTTGTCTGCTGATCTGATCAATCACATTGATTGCTTTACAAGAAGCAGCCTTGTATCCTGGGGATAAATCCCACTTGGTCATGGTGAATAATCCTCTTAAAGGACTGTTAGATCCTATTGGCTAATATCTTGTTGTGATTTTTTGCATCTGTGTTCATCAGGGATATTGGTCTATAATTCTCCTTTTTGGTGGGGTCTTTGTCTGGTTTTGGAATTAAAGTGATGCTGGCCTCATAGAACGAGTTTGGAAGTATTCCATCTCTGTCTATCTTTCTGAACCACTTTGGTAGAATAGGTATGGTTTCTTCTTTCAAACGTTTGCTAGAATTCCCCAGGGAAGCCATTTGGCTCTGGACTTCTGTGTCTTGGGAGGTTTTTGATGACTGCTTCAATTTCCTCCCTGGTTATCGGCCTGTTCAGGTTTTCTATTTCTTCCTGTTCCAGTTGTGGTAGTTTGTGGTTTTCCAGAAATGTGTCCATTTCTTCTAGATTGTCTAATTTATTGGTGTATCGCTGCTCATAATATGTTTTTAAAATCGTTTGTATTTCCTTGGTGTTGGTAGTGATCTCCCCTTTCTCATTCATGTTTTTATTAATTTGAGTCTTTTCTGTCTTCTTTTTAATAAGGCTGGCTAATGGTTTATCTATCTTATTAATTCTTTCAAAGAACCAACTCCTGGTTTTGTTGATCTGTTCCACCATTCTTCTGGTCTCTATTTCAGTGAGTTCTGCTCAAGTCTTTTTTAACTCTCTTCTTCTGCTGGGTGTAGGATCTATTTGCTGTTTTGTCTCCAGCTCCTTTAGGTGCAAGGTTAGCTTTTGTATTTGAGTTCTTTCCAGTTTTTGGATGGATGCTTGTATTGTGATGTATTTACGCCTCAGGACTGCTTTTGCTGTATCCCAAAGAGTTTGAACGGTTGGTTGTGTCTTCATTCTCATTAGTTTCCATGAATCTTTTTAATTCTTCTCTAATTTTGTGGTTGACACTTTCATCTTTTTGCAGGATGTTCCTTAACCCCCATGTGTTTGAAATCCTTCCAAACTTCTTCTTGTGATTTAGTTTAGTTTCAAAGCATTATGGTCTGAAAATACACAGGGGATGATCCCAATCTTTTGGTATCAGTTAAGACCTGATTTGTGAACCAGTATGTGGTCTCTTCTGGAGAAAGTTCCATGTGCACTTGAGAAGAATGTGTATTCAGTTGCGTTTGGATGTAAAGTTCTGTAAATATCTGTGAAATCCATCTGGTCCAGTGTATCATTTAAAGCTCCTGTTTCTTTGGAGATGTTGTGCTTAAAAGACCTGTCGATTGCAGAAAGCGCTACACGAAGTCACCAAGTATAAGTGTATTATTATCTAAGTGTGTCTTAACTTTGGTTATTAATTGATTGATATACTTGGTGGCTCCCACATTTGGGGCATAAATATTCATGATTATTAGGTCTTCTTGCTGGATGGATCCTTTAAGTATGATATAGTGTCCCTCTTCATCTCTCACTGCTGTCTTCGGGATAAACTTTAGTTTATCTGATATAAGGATGGCTACCCCTGTTTTCTTTTGAGGACCATTTGAATGGTACATGGTTCTCCAACCTTTTATTTTCAGGCTGTAGGTGTCCTTATATCTAAAATGAGTCTCTTGGAGACAGCAAATAGATGGGTCTTGCTTTTTTGTCCAGTCTGAAACCCTGCGCCCTTTGATGGGGTCATTAAGCCCATTCATGTTCAGAGTTACTATTGAACAATAGGAATTTAGTGTCATCATGATACCTATTCCGTCCCTGTTTTTGTGGATTGTTTCCTTGGAGAATTCACATGTCCTCATTTCGATACATTGCCAAGCTCAAGAAGTCAAAATAGCATGGCCCTGGTATAAAGGTAGATCTACACAGACCAGTAAAGTATAACAGAACCAGAAATAAAGCCTTATGTATACGGTCCTTCTAGTCATTTTTCTCAGTGCAGAGTTGCTCTATGAGCAGGCTGCATCAAGAATATCAACCACTTACCTAAGCAAATTTCACCTTAGATGATTCTGCAGAGGTCAGAGACCAGAATTTGAAAACAAAGATCAGAACAAAATAAAACCACTAAAGTGAAAAAGAAATTTTAAAATAAGGTAGTAAAAAATAAATGCTAGGATTACTAAAGTATAAGAGAGAGAAAAAAAGAAAAGAAACAGAAAAAAAGAAAAAAAAAAGGAAGGGAATGGGAGATGGTGGTGGTGACAAAGTTGTAGTGGAGGGAGAATGTAGTCTACCTGAGGGGTTCTAGAGAGTGAACCTCTTGTTGCTGAGTATATTCAGTTCTGTATGTTAGGAGATGCTCAGTCCCAAATTTATATAAACCAGAAATACTTATAGAAAGCCCCAACATTAACCACCAACCATAAATGAGATAAAAGAGGGGGGGAGAATGGGAATGAGGAATCTCACAGAATGAACCAGCATGATATACCACTTGGTTCTGGGTGATGTGGGTCATGTTTTAGAAGGTATTAACTTCTGCCATTGTAGAACAAAATGAGGCAGAGAAAAGAAAAAACGCAAAACAAAACAAAAAACCGTATATTGTATATCTCCCAAAATTGAGTATGTTGAAGGGAAGCTATAAGTGGAAAATATATCTAGGACCTGAATTGTAGAAGTATGAAAGTCAAAAAGGAAGAATCTTAACAGTGAAGAGGTGGTAAAATATTGTAGTTAATTAAGGTGGGAAAAGCGAAAAAAAAATTGGAAATTTATAGTGTGATGTAAAAATGAGTTGTACTGGGAAAAGGAAGAAAAAAAAGGAGGGGTACCCTCCGGTTCTGTATACTGTAAATCCCTCGACTTCCTTTGGAGCTTTCCAGCGCTGCTGGGTCAAGAACTTGGTCTCCCCCTGTCCTTCCAGCTGGTCTTCTGGGGGAGGGGCCTGCTGTGCTGATCCTCAGGTGTGTGCACCTGTGCACCTGGGGGGATGCCCCGCCCCCTGCCCGGTGCCGGGCTCAGTGGGAGCTGTTGACCCCGTGAGGCCTCTGTCCCCTGGTGGCCCCGCTCCATCTCAGTCACAGGGTGACACCAGGAGGGACAACCCCACTGGCAGCGGCCAGCTCCCCAGCCCTGAAGTCAGCTCCCCAGTAACTACCGCAGCTCCCAGTCCGGGGGCCTGGATGCTCCGGGGCGGGGCGCTGACCTGCACAGCTGGGGGCGCCCCAAGCAGGAGCGTCCTCGCTGTCCCGGGCCCTCCCCGCCCCGCCTGTCCCGGGGGAGCGCAGGATGGGGCCGTGTCCCCCAACGCCCCAGGCTCCACCCGCCCGGCTGGGCTGGCATCGCGCTCCCGGCCGCGGCCCCGAAGGCAGCAGGTGCAGCCCCCTCCGCGGAGCCCCCCGACCCCCGGCTCCTCCCGAGGCCCCCCAGGGCGCTCCAGCCCTTTACCTGCTGGGCCGCGGGGTGCGGCGCTCTCCTCTCCCCGGGCGCCCCTCCTCTGTGAGTGACCCCGGGGCTGGAGGCCCCCGCCCCCGCGGTCCTGCACGGGTCCCTGCGAGCACTTCCCCCGGGAAGGGTCCGGGGCGGATTCCTAGAGTCCCCGCTTCTGGGGCCGGGGGGGGGGGCGGGGGGTAGGGCTTTCCCGTGGGAGGCCCTCGCTGCCCCCTTAGCCTGGCTCCTCGTGGGCCCCTCCCCCCGGGTTCTTTGTTATTTAGTTATTTAGTTATTTAGTTATTTAGTTATTTTCGGCCTTCCTACCTTGTGAGAAGGGCAAACCCTTCTCTCTGCAGCTTTCTGGCCGTTCTCCCCTTTTTTTTTTTAAATAAATTAATTTTTATTGGTGTTCAATTTGCCAACATATAGAATAACACCCAGTGCTCATCCCGTCAGGTGCCCCCCTCCGTGCCCGTCACCCATTCACCCCCACCCCCAGCCCTCCTCCCCTTCCACCACCCCTAGTTCGTTTCCCAGAGTTAGGAGTCTCTCATGTTCTGTCTGTTCTAGAACCTTTAAATCTCAGGTTGACTTCGCAGGTGTTCAGGATGGTTTGAAAGTTATCCGGGTCAGTTGGTGGGGTCGGGGGAGGTGAGGACCCTGCTCCTCCACCAGCTTGCCCTCCCCCCTGGGTATGATTTTAGCTATAGGTTTTATAATATGGCCTTTAATATGTTTTAGGTACATTCCCTCTCTATTTTATTAAGATTTTTTTTTTATCGTAAATGGATGTTGAATTTTGTCAAATGCTTTTCTAGATCTATTAAGAGGATCATATGATTTTTATCCTTTATTTGTTAGTGTGGTATTTCACATTGATTAATTTGCAGATGTTGAAGCACCCTTATATTCTGGACTAATTCCCACTTAATCATGGTTATATAATCCTTTGAATGTAATATGGTTTACCAATATTTTGTTGAGGATTTTTGCATCAATGTTTATCAATGATAATGGCCTGTAATTAACTTTTTTACCACCACCAGATAGTGGTGTCTGTGTGGTTTTGATGTCAGGGTAATTCTGGACTCATAAAGTGAATTTGGAAACACTTTCTCCTCTTCAATTTTTTGGAAGGGTTTCAGAAGGCGAGGTTCCAATGTTTGGTAGACTTTACCAGTGAAAACTTCTGGTCCTAGACTTTTGTTTGTTAGAAGGTTTTTGATTACAGATTCAACCTCCTTACTAGTAATCTATTTGTATTTTCCATTTCTTCATGTATGCCTTGGAAAATTGTTTCTAGGAATCTCTCCATTTCTGCTAGATTGTCCAATATGTTGGTATATAATTCTTCATAGTTGTTATTTATAATCCTTTGTATTTCGGTGATGTTAGTTGTAACACACTTTCATTTCTGATTTTACTAGAACCCTTTCTCTTTTTTTCTTAGTTTAGCTAAAATTTTGTTAAATTTCTTTTTCTTTCAAAGAACTAGCTCTTAGTTTCATTGATCTGTTCTATTGTCTTTTTAATATTCTCATTTATTTCCATTCTGATATTTATTTCCTTCCTTCTACTAGCTTTCAGCTTTGTTTGTTCTTTTTTTCTAGATCCTTAGATGTAAAATTAGATTGTTTTAGATTTTTCTTGTTTCATAGGTAAGCCTGTTTTGCTATGATATTCCTTCTTAGAATAGCTTTTGCTACATCCCAATAATTTTGCTGTGTCATATTTCTGTTTTCATTTGTCTCTAGGTATTTTTTTCTCCTTTGATAATCTTGGTACTCATTGTTTTTTCAGTAGCATGTCATCTATTCTCCCCATTTTTGTGGGTTTTTTTTCCAGTTTTATTCTTGTAATTGATTTCTAGTTTTATACTGTGGGTTGAGAAGATGCTTTATATAATTTCAGTCTTTGATTTATTGAGACTTGTTTTGTGATCTAACGTGATCTATCCTGGATTTGTGCCATGTGCACTGGAGAGGAATGTGTTTTCTGTTGTTTTGGGATGGAATGTTTGGTATATATCTAGTAAGTCCATCTGGTCTAATTTGTCATTTAAGGGTGTTTTCTTATTAATTTTGTTTGGATGATTTATCCATTGATGGAATAAGGTGCTAAAGTCAGTTTCTTCCCTTAAATCCATTAATACTTGTTTTATATATTTTGATGCTTCTATGTTATTTTAGTGCATATGAATTTATAAATTTTCTGTCTCTGTGTTTGGAACGACCCCTTTATCATTACATAATTCCCTTCTATGTCTATTATTATAGTCTTTGTTTTAGTGTTTATGTTGTCTGCTATGATTTTAGCCATACCAGTTTTCTTTTTGTTTCCATTTGCATGGGATATGTTTTTCCATCCCTTCATTCTCTGTCTGTGAATGTCCTTACCTCTGAAGTGAGTCTCTTGTAAACAGCATATAGATGTGTCTTGTTGTTTTAGACTTTAAGCCACTCTGTGTCTTTTGATTGGAGGACATAGTCCATTTACATTTAAACCAAGATTAGGTATGTACTTATTGCCATTTTGTTGATTGTTTTCTGGCTATTTTTATAGTTCTCTGATTTTTTTCCTCTCTCTTTTCCCTTTTGGTTTGATGACTTTCTTCAGTGTTATGTTTAAATTCTTTTCTCATTTTCTTTTGTATATATAGTGCAAATTTGTGCATTACATTGTGGTTACTGTGAGGTTTGCATATAAATTTCTGTGCATATAATAGTCTGAATTGATATCAACCTGATTTTGAACATATTCCAAACCTTTACATTTTCTCCCCTGACTTAGGTTTTGTATTTTTGATGTCACATTTTATATCCCTTCTATTTCATATATCCTTTAGCTAATTATTGGAGTTTTAGTTAATTTTGCTATTTTTGGATAGAGGGGCAAGATGGCGGAAGAGCAGGGTCCCCAAATCACCTGTCCCCACCAAATTACCTAGATAACCTTCAAACCATCCTGAAAATTTACGAATTCGGCCTGAGATGTAAAGAGAGACCAGCTGGAATGCTACAGTGAGAAGAGTCCGCGCTTCTATCAAGGTAGGAAGACGGGGAAAAAGAAATAAAGAAACAAAAGGCCTCCGAGGGGGAGGGGCCCCGCGAGGAGCCGGGCTAGGACTGGGGCGAGTGTCCCCAGGACAGGAGAGCCCCGTCCCGGAGAAGCAGGAGCTGCACCAACCTTCCCGGGCGGGCGGAAAGGGGGCTCGCAGGGAGTTAGAGCAGGACCCAGGAGGGCGGGGATGCCCTCGGGCTCCCTGGGACACTAACAGACACCTGCGAGCGCAGGAGAGTGCTCCGAGCTCCCTAAGGGCTGCAGCGCGCACGGAGGGACCGACCGGAGCAGCTCGGAGGGGCTCGGGAGCGGCTCCAGGGAGGGAGCTGCAGGGCGGGAGCGCGAATACAACAGCGCAGGCCCCGGAGCACAGGGCGCCAGGACACAGCCCAGGATCCGGCCTCCCCCGGGACAGGCAGAGGCCGGGAGGGCCCAGGACAGCGAGGACGCTCCTGCCCCGAGCTGAGCAGATCAGCGGCCCCGCCCCGGAGCCTCCAGGCCCTGCGGACGGAGAACCGAGAGCCCCGAGCCCCGTAGTTCCTGCGGAGGCTGAATCCAGGCTTCCAGAGTTGCCATAGCAACTGCTGCTGTTCCTCCTGGGGCCCCCCGGGTTAAACAACCCCCACTGAGCCCTGCAGCAGGCAGGGGCAGAGCAGCTCCCCCAAGTGCTAACACCTGAAAATCAGCACAGCAGGCCCCCCCCCCAGAAGACCAGCCGGACGGACCAGTGATACTCCCCCGTGTTCCAATACAACTTGTTTTTGGCCACTCTGCACTGAGCAAAATGACTAGAAGGAAAACCTCACCTCAAAAGAAAGAATCAGAAACAGCCCTCTCTCCCACAGAGTTACAAAATCTGGATTACACTTCAATGTCAGAAAGCCAATTCAGAAGCACTATTCTACAGCTACTGGTGGCTCTAGAAAAAAGCATTAAGGACTCACGAGACTTCATGACTGCAGAATTTAGATCCAATCAGGCAGAAATTAAAAATCAATTGAATGAGATGCAATCCAAACTAGAAGTCCTAACCACGAGGGTTAACGAGGTGGAAGAACGAGTGAGTGACATAGAAGACAAGTTGATGGCAAAGAGGGAAACTGAGGAAAAAAGAGACAATCAATTAAGGGACCATGAAGACAGATTAAGGGAAATAAATGACAGTCTGAGGAAGAAAAACCTACGTTTAATTGGGGTTCCCGAGGGCGCGGAAAGGGACAGAGGGCCAGAATATGTATTTGAACAAATCCTAGCTGAAAACTTTCCCAATCTGGGAAGGGAAACAGGCATTCAGATCCAGGAAATAGAGAGATCCCCCCCTAAAATCAATAAAAACCGTTCAACACCTCGACATTTAATAGTGAAGCTTGCAAATTCCAAAGATAAAGAGAAGATCCTTAAAGCAGCAAGAGACAAGAAGTCCCTGACTTTCATGGGGAGGAATATTAGGGTAACAGCAGACCTCTCCACAGAGACCTGGCAAGCCAGAAAGGGCTGACAGGATATATTCAGGGTCCTAAATGAGAAGAACATGCAACCAAGAATACTTTATCCAGCAAGGCTCTCATTCAAAATGGAAGGAGAGATAAAGAGCTTCCAAGACAGGCAGGAACTGAAAGAATATGTGACCTCCAAACCAGCTCTGCAAGAAATTTTAAGGGGGACTCTTAAAACTCCCCTTTAAGAAGAAGTTCAGTGGAACAATCCACAAAAACAAGGACTAAATAGATATCATGATGACACTAAACCCATATCTGTCAATAGTAACTCTGAACGTGAATGGGCTTAATGACCCCATCAAAAGGCGCAGGGTTTCAGACTGGATAAAAAAACAGGACCCATCTATTTGCTGTCTACAAGAGACTCATTTTAGACAGAAGGACACCTACAACCTGAAAATAAAAGGTTGGAGAACCATTTACCATTCAAATGGTTCTCAAAATATACCCTAAAAACTACAGAACACTTCTGAAAGAAATTGAGGAAGACACAAAGAGATGGAAAAATATTTCATGCTCATGGATTGGCAGAATTAATATTGTGAAAATGTCAATGTTACCCAGGACAATTTACACGTATAATGCAATCCCTATCAAAATACCATGGACTTTCTTCAGAGACTTAAAACAAATTATTTTAAGATTTGTGTGGAATCAGAAAAGACCCCAAACAGCCAGGGGAATTTTAAAAAAAGAAAACCATATCTGGGGGCATCACAATGCCAGATTTCAGGTTGTACTACAAAGCTGTGGTCATCAAGACAGTGTGGTACTGGCACAAAAACAGACATATAGATCAATGGAACAGAACAGAGAACCCAGAAGTGGACCCTGAACTTTATGGTCAACTAATATACGATAAAGGAGGAAAGACGATCCACTGGAAGAAAGACAGTCTCTTCAATAAATGGTGCTGGGAAAATTGGACATCCACATGCAGAAGAATGAAACTGGACCACTCTCTTGCACCAACACAAAGATAAACTCAAAATAGATGAAAGATCTAAATGTGAGACAAGATTCCATCAAAATCCCAGAGGAGAACTCAGGCAACACCCTTTTTGAAATTGGCCACAGTAACCGGAGAAGGACAAACAGTGTATGTTCTCATTCATTTGGGGAATATGAATAATAGTGAAAGGGAATATAAGGGAAGGGAGAAGAAATGTGTGAGAAATATCAGAAAGGGAGACAGAACTAAAGACTTCTAACTCTGGGAAATGAACTAGGGGTGGTGGAGGGGGAGGAGGGTGGGGGTGGGGGTGAATGGGTGACGGGCACTGAGGGGTACACTTGACGGGATGAGCACTGGGTTTTATTCTGTATGTTGGTAAATTGAACACCAATAAAAATTAATTTATAAAAAAAATTTTTGCTATTTTTGTCTTTTAACCTTCATACTTGCTTTATTAAATTTTTTTTATTTATTTATGATAGTCACACAGAATGAGAGAGAGAGGCAGAGACACAGGCAGAGGGAGAAGCAGGCTCCATGCACCGGGAGCCCGACGTGGGATTCGATCCTGGGTCTCCAGGATCGTGCCCTGGGCCAAAGGCAGGCGCCAAACTGCTGCGTCACCCAGGGATCCCTCATACTTGCTTTATAAGTGATTAGTCTACTACTTTATATTTACCCTTTCCAGGGAAATTTTTACTTCCTTATGTTTTCTTGTTGTTAATTAGTGTCATTTCTTTTTAGTTTGGAAATATCCCTTTAACATTTCTTATAGGGCCAATTTTGTGGTGATGAAATCCATTAGCACTTGCTTGTTTGGCACACTCTTTATCTTTTTTTCAGTTGTGAATGATAACCTAGCTGGATAGAGAATTCTTGGATGAAAGTATTTTTCTTTCAGCACTTTGAAAATGTCATGACACTCTCCTGGTATTCAAAGTTTCTACTGAGAAATCCGCTGACAGCCTTATGAGGTTTCCCTAGTATGGAATAAGTTGTTTTTCTCTTGCTGCTTTTAAGAATTTCTCTTTAACTTTTATTATTTTAATTATGTGTCATGGTTTGCATCTATTTGGGTTCATCTTATTTGGAATTCTCTGGGGTTCCTGGACCTCTATGTCTGTTTTCTTCTCCAGATTAGGTAAGTTTTCACCCATTACCTCTTCACCTAAGTTTTCTGGCCTTTTCTCTATTTCTTCTCTTTCTAGGATCCGTATAATGTGAATTTTATTCTGGTTGATGTTGTCTCAAAGGTCCCTTAATTTATCTTCATTTTTAAAAAATCTGTTTTTTTTTCCCTTGCTCTGTCTGGAAGAGTTATATTGCTTTATCTTCCAGCTCACCGATCCAGTCTTTGGCTCCATCCAGTCTGCCTTTGAAACCCCCTAGTGTATTTTTACAGTTCAGTTGTATTTTTCAGCTCTGTAACTTCTGTTTTCAACTTTAATTTTTTCTCTTTGTTGAGAATCTCAATGTATTCATCTAGTCTTCTCCCAAGTTTAGTGAGCATCTTTACAACCTCATCACTTTGAACACTTTTTCAAACAGAGTGCTTATCTCCATGTCATTAATGTCTTTTTTCTGTATTTTGTCTTGTTCTATTCTTTGGAATATATTCCTTTGTCTCCCCACTTTGTCTGACTCTCTGTGTTTATTTCTATTTATTAAGCAAGGAACAACCTCTCCTAGTCTTTAAGGAGTGGTTTTGTATAGGAGATGTCATATCGAGCCCAGAAGTAGAGTCACCTCTGACCACCAGAGGTAGGAGCTCAAGGGGCATACCCTATGTGAGCTGCGTTCTTGTCTAACATGACAGGGCCATATATGTAGTATGGAGGTTGACAGGGCTAGTCCCTGAACTAGCTGTGTCACATAGTTATACTGTGGTGGTGGCTGAGTTCTCACCTGAGTATGCTGACTACCTCTAGCATGTAGAGGGATAGTTCCAAAATGGTGCTGGGGCTGACATTAGCAAGATTTGACAAGGTCATAGAAATGGCACCCACCAGTGTCTTCATCTGTGGAAAAAAGTCCCAATAGTTTCCTATACATCCAGCAGCCATTTTGAAATTAGTAAATGGATTTCCTTTACATCTTGTCTGGGTACTTTTCAAATTGGTGTTTTTTTTGCTGGGTCTCAGGCAGAATGAGTGTGCATGCAAGACCTATAAAAGTGGGTTCTTTGTTCCCTACAGTTCTGTAATGTTCCTGTACATAATCTCCATTAGTTCTCAAAGCCAAGTATTTAAGGGGCTTCTCTTTCTCATGCAGGATCTAACTGCTGGAGTGCCTAATGTGACACAGATCCCTTACTTCTCAAGGAAATGTTTCATATTTATGTTATCCCTCCTGTTTGTAAATTGCTGTGTCTGGGATGGGTTTCACTTTGTTTTGTTTTTTGGTGAGATGGTCTTTCTATCTCTCCTACATGTCTCAGTGCTGTCCTTTCTGACCTTTTTGTGGAGGCCCTTTCATCCAATATTTTTGTTTCTTTATGAAGAAAGTATTTCTTAAAGTAGTTGTATAATTGTTGTATCCATAGGAAGGAGTGAGTTCAGCATCTTCCTATGCTGTCATCTTGAATCCAACTTCTTCATAATGGAGTTACAATCAATTAAATGATTACTGTTCCAATATCTGTCTCTTTCATAATTATTTATATTGTTTCTCTTGTTGGACATTTGGATTTTAAAATTTTTGCTATTGTAAATAAAATTGCAGAGAGCATTCTCTTATGCAAACCTTTTACCTCATTTATTATTGTTACCTTAAGGTAAATTTCTAGAAATGGAAGTACTGCAACAAAAACAGTATATGCTAATATTCTAGAGATACAGGACTAACTTGTTTTTCTAAGGTTGATTTCAGTTTATACTCTTCCCCACAGTTTATAGGAATGCACATCTCACTGAAATCATGATGATAGCAGGTCTGATAATTTTTTAGAATATTTTTAATTTGATAGAAATATGTATATTTTTATTTTTGAATGTTTTGTCCCCCTAAAACTTATATGTTGAAACTAATCCTCACATGATAGTATTTGGAGGTAGGATCTTTGGGGAGTTATTAGGTCATGAGGGCTTTATCGGATTAGTGCCCTCATGAAAGGAAGCCAGAGAGCTAGTTTGTTCTCTTTCCCCTATGTAAAGATGGGAAGTTGGCCACAATCCTGATGAAGGTTCTCACCAAGACCTACACATGCTGGCACCCTAATCTCAGATTTTCAGCCTCCTGAACTGTGAGAAATATATTTCTGTTGATGATAAGACACCCAGTCTAAGATACTTGTAAATTACAAGTTTTCTCTCAATATCCACTGAACCCTATTCTCCAATAATAGGCTTTTGGACCCACTGCAACTAAAGCATATCTCTTAGCCTCTATGTAGTTAGATATGTCCATGAAACTAAACTATAACCGATGAGATCTGGATGAAATTATGCTATGAAGCTTCAGGCTATGCTTTAAAGGAGAGTAACATGGCCTTTTCTTCCTTTCCCAGAGTGGAAACTCTTATTCATATGACTTTTATTTTCATTTGATTCTCTTGCTTTTTAGTTAAAAAAATACATTTATAGATAAGAACAATATTCACTTTTGCTTCTGAAATTAATGGAATTTAAAACAATGGTTTCTGGATTGCCTTAGTGAGCATAGTGGCAACTCAAGGCCTGCAATGAGAGAAAAAAATAATGTTTTTATTTGTTAATGTTAAATCACTAATTGGATTTTCAAATAAAGTGGTTGATATGAAAGAACAAAAAAAATTGTCTATCTATCTTATTGACTAATCTAGAAAATCCAGGCAGTGTTAAATAGATATTTTAATAATAGAATAATAGAAAAATTGTCCCTGAAAATATGCCTCTTCAGTAAGGCTTTGCTCATGATTTCTTTTTTATTTAATTAATTTTTATTGGTGTTCAATTTACCAACATACAGAATAACACCCAGTGCTCATCCCGTCAAGTGTCCCCTTCAGTGCCCGTCACCCATTCACCCCCACCCCCCGCCTTCCTCCCCCTCCACCACCCCTAGTTCGTTTCCCAGAGTTAGGAGTCTTTATGTTCTGTCTCCCTTTCTGATATTTCTCACACATTTCTTCTCCCATCCCTTATATTCCCTTTCACTATTATTCATATTCCCCAAATGAATGAGAACATACACTGTTTGTCCTTCTCCGATTGACTTACTTCACTCAGCATAATACCCTCCAGTTCCATCCACGTTGAAGCAAATGGTGGGTATTTGTCGTTTCTAATGGCTGAGGAATATTCCATTGTATACATAAACCACATCTTCTTTATCCATTCATCCTTCGATGGACACCGAGGCTCCCTCCACAGTTTGGCTATTGTGGACATGGCTGCTAGAAACATCGGGGTGCAGGTGTCCCAGCGTTTCATTGCATCTGAATCTTTGGGGTAAATCCCTAACAGTGCAATTGCTGGGTCGTAGGGCAGGTCTATTTTTAACTCTTTGAGGAACCTCCACACAGTTTTCCAGAGTGGCTGCACCAGTTCACATTCCCACCAACAGTGTAAGAGGGTTCCCTTTTCTCCACATCCTCTCCAACATTTGTTGTTTCCTGCCTTGTTAATTTTCCCCATTCTCACTGGTGTGAGGTGGCATCTCATTGTGGTTTTGATCTGTATTTCCCTGATGGCAAGTGATGCAGAGCATTTTCTCATGTGCATGTTGGCCATGTCTATGTCTTCCTCTGTGAGATTTCTCTTTATGTCTTTTGCCCATTTCATGATTGGATTGTTTGTTTCTTTGGTGTTGAGTTTAATAAGTTCTTTATAGATTTTGGAAACTAGCCCTTTATCTGATATGTTATTTGCAAATATCTTCTCCCATTCTGTAGGTTGTCTTTGAGTTTTGTTGACTGTATCCTTTGCTGTGCAAAAGCTTCTTATCTTGATGAAGTCCCAATAGTTCATTTTTGCTTTTGTTTCTTTTGCTTTCGTGGATGTATCTTGCAAGAAGTTACTGTGGCCGAGTTCAAAAAGGGTGTTGCCTGAGTTCTCCTCTAGGATTTTGATGGAATCTTGTCTCACATTTAGATCTTTCATCCATTTTGAGTTTATCTTTGTGTATGGTGCAAGAGAGTGGTCCAGTTTCATTCTTCTGCATGTGGATGTCCAATTTTCCCAGCACCATTTATTGAAGAGACTGTCTTTCTTCCAGTGGATCGTCTTTCCTCCTTTATCGTATATTAGTTGACCATAAAGTTCAGGGTCCACTTCTGGGTTCTCTATTCTGTTCCATTGATCTATGTGTCTGTTTTTGTGCCAGTACCACACTGTCTTGATGACCACAGCTTTGTAGTACAACCTGAAATCTGGCATTGTGATGCCCCCAGATATGGTTTTCTTTTTTTAAAATTCCCCTGGCTGTTTGGGGTCTTTTCTGATTCCACACAAATCTTAAAATAATTTGTTCTAAGTCTCTGAAGAAAGTCCATGGTATTTTGATAGGGATTGCATTATACGTGTAAATTGCCCTGGGTAACATTGACATTTTCACAATATTAATTCTGCCAATCCATGAGCATGGAATATTTTTCCATCTCTTTGTGTCTTCCTCAATTTCTTTCAGAAGTGTTCTATAGTTTTTAGGGTATATTTTGAGAACCATTTGAATGGTAAATGGTTCTCCAACCTTTTATTTTCAGGTTGTAGGTGTCCTTCTGTCTAAAATGAGTCTCTTGTAGACAGCAAATAGATGGGTCCTGCTTTTTTATCCAGTCTGAAACCCTGCGCCTTTTGATGGGGTCATTAAGCCCGTTCACGTTCAGAGTTACTATTGACAGATATAAGTTTAGTGTCATCATGATATCTATTTAGTCCTTGTTTTTGTGGATTGTTCCACTGAACTTCTTCTTAAAGGGGAATTTTAAGAGTCCCCCTTAAAATTTCTTGCAGAGCTGGTTTGGAGGTCACATATTCTTTCAGTTCCTGCCTGTCTTGGAAGCTCTTTATCTCTCCTTCCATTTTGAATGAGAGCCTTGCTGGATAAAGTATTCTTGGTTGCATGTTCTTCTCATTTAGGACCCTGAATATATCCTGCCAGCCCATTCTGGCCTGCCAGGTCTCTGTGGAGAGGTCTGCTGTTACCCTAATATTCCTCTCCCCATGAAAGTCAGGGACTTCTTGTCTCTTGCTGCTTTAAGGATCTTCTCTTTATCTTTGGAATTTGCAAGCTTCACTATTAGATGTCGAGGTGTTGAACGGTTTTTATTGATTTTAGGGGGGGATCTCTCTATTTCCTGGATCTGAATGCCTGTTTCCCTTCCCAGATTGGGAAAGTTTTCAGCTAGGATTTGTTCAAATACATATTCTGGCCCTCTGTCCCTTTCGGCGCCCTCGGGAACCCCAATTAAACGTAGGTTTTTCTTCCTCAGGCTGTCATTTATTTCCCTTAATCTGTCTTCATGGTCTTTTAATTGTCTGTCTCTTTTTTCCTCAGTTTCCCTCTTTGCCATTAACTTGTCTTCTATGTCACTCACTCGTTCTTCCACCTCGTTAACCCTCGTCGTTAGGACTTCTAGTTTGGATTGCATCTCATTCAATTGATTTTTAATTTCTGCCTGATTGGATCTAAATTCTGCAGTCATGAAGTCTCGTGAGTCCTTAATGCTTTTTTCTAGAGCCACCAGTAGCTGTAGAATAGTGCTTCTGAATTGGCTTTCTGACATTGAAGTGTAATCCAGATTTTGTAACTCTGTGGGAGAGAGGGCTGTTTCTGATTCTTTTTTTGAGGTGAGGTTTTCCTTCTAGTCATTTTGCTCAGTGCAGAGTGGCCAAAAACAAGTTGTATTGGGAAAAGGAGAAAAAGAGAGAGAAGGAAACAAAAGAGAAAAAGAAAAAAGAAAAAAAAAGAAAAAAGAAAAAGAGAAAGAAAAAGAAGGGTGAAAAAAAGGGGGTGGGGGTGGGGGAAGCAATCAGAAATCAAAAAGAAAAAAAAAAAAAACCACGGGGGAGTATCTTCTGTAGACTGTAAGTCCCTTGACTTCCCCTGGAACTGGTCCGTCCAGCTGGTCTTCTGGGGGAGGGGCCTGCTGTGCTGATTTTCAGGTGTTAGCACTTGGGGGAGCTGCTCTGCCCCTGCCTGCTGCAGGGCTCAGCGGGGGTTGTTTACCCCGTGGGCCCCAGGAGGAACAGCCGCAGTTGCTATGGCAGCTCTGGAAGCCTGGATTCAGCCTCCGCAGGAACTACGGGGCTCGGGGCTCTCGGCTCTCCGTCCGCAGGGCCTGGAGGCTCCGGGGCGGGGCCGCTGATCTGCTCAGCTCGGGGCAGGAGCGTCCTCGCTGTCCTGGGCCCTCCCGGCCTCTGCCTGTCCCGGGGGAGGCCGGATCCTGGGCTGTGTCCCGGCGCCCTGTGCTCCGGGGCCTGCGCTGTGGGATTTGCGCTCCCGCCCCGCAGCCCCCTCCGCGGAGCCGCTCCCGAGCCCCTCCGAGCTGCTCCGGCCCCGCCGTGCGCGCTGCAGCCCTTAGGGAGCTCGGCGCACTCTCCCGGGGCGCAGGTGTCTGTTAGTGTCCCCGGGAGCCCGAGGGCATCCCCGCCCTCCTGGGTCCTGCTCCAACTCCCTGCGAGCCCCTTTCCGCCCGGGAAGGTTGGTGCAGCTCCTGCTCCTCCGGGACGGGGCTCTCCTGTCCTGGGGACACTCGCCCCGGCCTCAGCCAGGCTCCTCGCGGGGCCCCTCCCCCTGGAGGCCTTTTGTTCCTTTATTTCTTTTTCCCCGTCTTCCTACCTTGATAGAAGCGCGGACTCTTCTCACTGTAGCATTCCAGCTGGTCTCTCTTTAAACCTCAGGCCGAATTCGTAGATTTTCAGGATGATTTGAAGGTTATGTAGGTAATTTGGTGGGGACAGGTGATTTGGGGACCCTGCTCTTCCGCCATCGTGCCCCTCCTCTCTGCTCATGATTTCTTAAGAAAACATTTTGTGTCATGGCATGGTTGTGTCTTTGTATTGTATTTCAATTTTGGTGTACATCACTTAATAATTAGGAATATTTGTTGAATTATAATAAATGTCTCCAGCATCTATTAAGATGATTCTATGCCTTTTTTTAAAGCAATTGGTATATCAATACATTAATAATATTTGTATTTTTGGATGATTTTTACAATACTAGAATTTATCTGGGAATTATTATTTCAATGTATTGGAGGATTAGATTTGGTTATATTTTGCTAACCTTTTTGTATATGCTCTCTTAAGAGAAATCGACAAGTAATTTTTCCATTTTGTGCCCATGTTTTTGGGTTTTTATTTTTAGAATATTTTTTATGCAAAAATTGATTTTTTTATATTTCTAAGATCTGGGAAGAATATTTGTACCTAAAACTATCTAGACCTGGTGCATTTCCTGGAATTAATATTTTTTGTCTATATAAATTTTGTTTCACACTTACTGGTTTATTGTTGAATCATTTTGCTTATAAAATTCAGTTATATATACTTCTTAATTTTTTAGAGTTTCATAAAATATTGCTTTAAACCTTATACCATCTCTGTATTCAGTTTATCACTTTTCTTACTCGTTTGTTTTTCCTCTTGCTTTACTTGATGAAAGATTCTCTGTATGACATACTTTGCTGCAAGTACCCAGGAAAGCAGGAAGCCCCAAATAACACCATGGTTATTTTTAATTTGCTGATTATAAATTCCTTTCCCAATTTTCTGAATCAGAAGGTCCTGGACTCTTCTGTTAGGATTTCCTATTATGTGGGATTGAGTAGGAGTTCCTGCTTGTAGCTGTCTTGGACTTATTGCCTCTTTCATTCTGATCCCATATGTGCTCTCTGAAGGAATAATTTTTCAAAAATTGTAAGAGTGCATAAGAACCCTGCTAATTTTCAGTGCTGAATAAGGCTTTACTTATTTTTATATTTACTTGTTGCTTTTATTAAACATCTATGGTGGTGGTGGTGGTGAGTTAGTATTGTAGCAGGGGTTTGGTGAAGAGTATCAAATGCTTTTCTTACCTAGCCTTTTTATCAGGATTTCCACATTTAATTTTTTAAAACAACTCAAATCAATTTTGGAGTACAGAGTCAAGCTCAATTTTTTTTAACGATTTACTTAAGCATGCAGAGAGAGGGACAGGGGGAGAGGGAAGGAGAGTCTTAAGCCGATTCCATGGGGAGTGCAGAGCCCCACAGAGCTCAATCTTATGATCCTGAGATCACAACCCAAGGTGAAACCAAGAGCCAAATGCCTAACTGACTGTGCCTCCCAGGTGCCCTAAACTCAATTTTTTCCTAACTATCCAATTTTCCCAGTACAGTTTCCTCTGTAATCTTATCCATTTTGGATTGGGTGGTGATGCTTCTTCCCTCATGTCCTAATTTAGGTTCCATTCAGAATCTTCTATTTGCATTATTTTTGGACAAAGCATGTGATAGTTTTATAATATGAATTACATTCAACCTAATTTTAAAAGACAGACTCATCTGCATTTTTATAATACATTTTATTCTGTCCTGTTCTAAACATGGTTCTCTCCATTAGATTTTAAGTCTTTGGAGGGTTAATTTAATCTAGATTCCCCTATGCTAGCACAGCGTCTTTCAAATCATAAGCACATCATGGTCAGTTTAGGTGTCATTTTGGCTAGAATATAGTACTCAACTATTCCAGCAAACACTTGTTGCTGTGAAGGTATTTTATAGATGTGGTTAACATCTACCAGCAGCTGACTTTTAGAAAAGGAAATTATCCTCGACAAGCTGGGTTCACTTCATCCAATCAATTGAAAGGCCTTAAGAGCAAAACTGATGTTTCCCTGAGGAAGAAGAAATTCCAGTGGTGTGGACTGCAGTGTTAGTTCCTGCCACAGAGTGTCCAGTCAGCCCTATGGATTCTGACTTGCCAGTCCCATGATTGAATAAGCCAATTCCTTGATTTCTTCCTTTCTCCATCCCTCTCTCCTTCTTTCCCTTTCTTCTTTCTTTCCTCCTGTCCTCCCCATCTCCCTCTCATTATCTCCCACTTTTTTTCTTTATTTCTTTCTCTCTGGAGGTTCCCTAACTGAAACAGGCCTATAAATGTTTCTTCAGTGACAAAGAGTATTTTATCTCTAAATCTTTTAAACTTCACTGATGTAATCTACTGCATAAAAACCCAGATACTATTCTCTCATCTTACAAATTGTGAAAATTTATAGTACTGGCCTTAGGATTTAAGCAAGGGGAAAAAAAAGGTATTTTTCCCACTCACTATGACACTAAGTTAACATATGCCAACACCTTCTGTCTATACCAGCCAACACCATGATGAAAAGCATATTATGACCTTCCAAGGTGAGATGACAATCATTCATAAGTAAATGAAAGTAAAGAGTCTATTTTATTTAACTTCTATTGAAATGTATTTTATTGTGCCACTAGCACAAATTCCTTATTATGGTAGTGGATTGCTGAATAAGAGAATGAGTATATTCACTTTAGAATAAATTTCTCTCCACCAGTGTCTTCTCTCAATAGCCTGGAAACTCATAGAAAAGTGTTGTTTACATCTTTTATGATAAGAAGATAAAGCATGTGTTTTACTGATTCACAGGAATAGATTCCCAAAAATGAGTTTCATTATTTTCTAGGGGATACAATTTTATGTGAGAAACAATTCTGCGAATTGAGATACCATTTGCGTCTCTTTTTAGATTAAACACCAGACTCCTGTGGATACGCTGTGTTTTCTCTTCCAGTATAGATTCACATTAACGCATATCCATTCTGAAACTCATTGGTATGGCCTCCTGTAACTAAAAAACGATTCCAGCAATGCTGAAAACCCAAATGACTGCTCTGTAAATGTAGGCACATTATCAGAAATAGTTACCACTAGTGCTACACAAATGGGTATACAGAGCATTAAACTTGTTCTTGCTCTCTTTTCCTGCAGTTGTAATGACATTCTGAAATACTGCTTAAGGGATGATTATTGGAGGATAAAATCAATATCTCCACACTTTTACCAATCTTCAAAAGAAATCAACTAATGAATAGTAACAGAGTTATTATCTTTACTCTGAATTTTTTTCAAGCTTGACAATAAACTATTCTTGCTTCAGAAAAAAGGCATTAGCATCAGCCCAGTTACTGAGTACAGAATGACACATTTCTTTTACTACATTTATGTGTTTTATTGTTTGTTTTTGTAATGAATCTGTTTTACCTTATGCTCACATTTCTTGTGTGTGTGTGTGTGTAAAACTTTCTGTATGCTAAATGTCCTGTTAATTGGATATAGAATATAAAAATTGTGCATTACTCCTTAATTTGAAGAGAGGGTTCTTCCCTCTGCAAGTTATTTTCTGAACTATAAATCTATTCACTCTATAATTCCTATATAGGTTAATTAGAGCTGATAAAGATAAAAGAACTTAAAGATATATGTGTATGTATGGTGTGTGTGTGTGTGTGTGTGTGTTATGTGTTTGGTGGGAAATTTGTGAAACACACAAAGCATTAACTATATTGAAAGTGTTATTTGTGGCTATTTTATTGATCATATGCTTCACAATTTTTATGTCATTTTGGAAATGCTGCAAGGATAAAAGTGTTCTTTTATTTTAGATAGGAATGCAAAATGAGATAACTTCTGAAAGATAAATAGGCAGCCCAAAGTACCGAGTTTACATTTGGCCTAAAATGCTCACACTCCAGAAAAATGTTTATGTGTGTATACACATATACCATACTATTTCGTCCAGATTAGAAAATTTAATTTATTCATTTGTTAATTTTTGTAACCCTTCTTGTTTTTATTTCCCATGAGCTTCACTTCTAGATTTGTCCACAAACCTTTTTCTTGAATTATACTATAATTCCAGAATTTCTTCTTTAGTAAATCCAATAATCAACATTCAGGTCTCGGGATCCCTGGGTGGCGCAGCGGTTTGGTGCCTGCCTTTGGCCCAGGGCGTGATCCTGGAGACCCCGGATCAAATCCCACGTAGGGCTCCCGGTGCATGGAGCCTGCTTCTCCCTCTGCCTGTGTCTCTGCCTCTCTCTCTCTATGTGACTATCATAAACAAATAAAAATTAAAAAAAAAACATTCAGGTCTCATTGTCTTGCATTTTCAGTAGCATTTGGCACCATTAATTATTCTTCCATCTTTAATTATTTGGCTTCCAGAAGAACTCCTGCTCCTAATTTTTCCCTCTTCACTGATTGCTTCCTGTATTATTTTCCCTTTGCTACATAACAAATTATCAGAAAATTAGTGGCTTAAAATAACATCTATTTATTATCTCATGGTTTCTATAGGTCAGAAATGTAGCTCATAGTCTCATAAGGCTAAAACTAAAGTGTTGGTGAGGATGCATTATCATCTGGAGGTTTGTCTGGGGGAAGAACCCACTTGTTTACTCTTTTATGTCAAACCGCTCATTTTAGGTGGTTATGTATGATTGAGGTCCCTATTCTCTTCTGGCTGTCCAGTTGGGGTTTATTGCCATTCCTAGGGTTTTTCTCTGGTCCTTGGTATGTAGCCCTCTCACAAACCTGTCTCAAAACATGGCTGTGGGATTCCTGAGATTCACAGGGGACTTTCTTACACTTTGAGTATCTTTCTTAATAGCTCCCCATATTAAAGTGTTTGCTTGGTGAGGTCGGGCCTACACAGGGTTATCTTCCTTTGATTAACTTTTAGTCTACTGATCAGAGACCATAATTATTTTCTTTTAATATTTTATTTTTTTATTCATGAGAGAGAGAGAGAGAGAGAGAGAGAGAGAGAGAGGAACAGACATAGGCAGAGGGAGAAGCAGGCTTCCATGCAGGGAGCCCGACATGGGACTCGATCCTGGGTCTCCAGGATCACACCCTAGGCTGAAAGCAGCACTGAACTGCTGAGCGGCCCGGACTGCCCAGAGACTGTAATTATATCTGCAAACTTCCTTTACCTTTGCCATTCAATGTAAGCCAATAATGGGAGTGAAACTGTATCGCAGTCAAGGGGAATGGATTATGCAAGCCTGGTGCATAATCTCTCTTCTACCACAGAGTAGAAATCTTGGAGCCTTTCTTAGAAATCCATCTATCATGTTCCTTCTAAGTCAGGCTTTCTGACCCTTTCTTATCTCTCCAAATCCTTGGTGCTCCAGGGTTCAGCCTTTGGTATTCTCTCTTTAACTTTGCTCACACCCTAGATAATTATATCATTCTGATCTGTTTAATGCTGATGAATCCAAATTTATACCCCAGCCCTCATTTCTTCCTTTAAGTCAAATTCATGTATCCAACTATATATTGGACTTGGATGTGTAATAGACATATCAGTATATTAACAAATCCCAAACTGGCCTTTTTTCTCCTTTTCAAATCTGCTTGTTTTATGGCTTTCTCTATAACTCTTCATTTTTAATAAATCCCATCAAATTACATTACTAGCCCTCTTTCCATCTTTATAAAAGCAGGATGCTTTACCTCTCCTCCTTCTCAGATCCCTCTTCTACATCTGCTTTATAGACTTTCAACCCAAGATTAATCATTTTATCTCTTGTACTACCTTCTACCTAGGAGACTGAATAGTGAGAAAAAACATATTTAGGTATGCACTTCTGTGCCATTTTGTGCTATGACAACTAAATCATCTCCAACTTCACAGAGGGGCTTCAGTGCTTTTGAGGAATGAGTTTACTTATAGATTCTAAGTCCTCTCTTTCTGATATAAATTCCTTTATACCCCTGTCATTCTTTTAAAATTCTGTGTACCAATGAAAGTCCCCTACAAACAGGAGATGCCTTTGCCTCTTACCTAATATCGCATGCCCCCTACATGTTTGTATATATTCATGAATATTTTATTCAACTCTTTTCTCAGGGCTCAGATAAGTAATCTTTCAATTATCCAGTATTTCCTCTATATTTTCAATGTTTTCTTTGCCAGTGGCTCTTTCCCTTCACTGATAAACATGCACAAATCTATTGCATCTAAAAACAAGCAAAAAAAAAAAAAAAAGAACACACCTTTTTGTCCTTGAGTACCTTTCTGCTTGCTGCCTTGATTTTCTTATTCATTGCACAATCAATCATCTTGAAAGAGTGGTTTTATTTACCCTCTTTATTTCCTGACCTTCCCTTTATTGCAAGACTCTAAAAATCAGGCTTCTACTCCCACAATGCCGTTAAACTACTCACTCTCTAAAGTCACTAACAATGGCTAAATTGTAAAATCCAATGGCCATTTTTCAGATCTCTCCTACTCCCATCTGACTGTATCAGTTTCTTCTTTCTTTTTGAAACTATGTAATTCCTTGGCTCTTGTTCTACTTTTACTTCTTTGATTACTTTTCATAATTCCTTACAAACTTATTTCCTAATTTTGTGTCTTCTAGTTTTTTGTTTCTTTATTATTATATCCTGTTATTTCCTCATCTCTTCCCATAGCTTTAACTATGTTGAATAAGCTGATGAACCTGACATCTGACTTTACTTTTTAGATCTGTCTCATAAATTCTAGATCCTTATTTCAAAACTAGATATCAGACAAACTGAAAAAACTTAATTAGATCCCTGCTAATGCTTTGGGGTCCCCCCCCATATTTGTCCTTCTGTAATGCTGATCTTGGCTATTTACAGAGTCACAAAGCCAAAAAAATTGCTGGCAATCTTCATTTTTAAGTTTACTAATTCATCAAACATGGATCTCTGAGTATCTATTATGTGCTATGTATCTACTGTGGTCAGTGTTGGCAGTATGTTAATGAGCCAAAGAGATATAGTTTTTCTGCCATCTCGGAACTTATATTCTGTTGGGAGAGATAAAAATAGGTAAACATGAAAATCATAAATTACAGCTTTCGTAATTATTCTAAAAGAAATCACACTCAGCTATCACATACTAGTGAAAAGGCAACTCTAGATAGAGCAATGAGGAATAGACTTTCTAGGATAATGAAAGTACAAGATGTGGTAAGATGCTTCTTAGTGGACAGGATGCCATGTACTTAGGCTCAGAGTCATACGACTACTTGGCCTGTTTCAGGGCCTGACCAGTCTCAAGAAGAGACTATCATTAGTCTACTAAAGAGACTACCCAGACTAACTCTGGCCTGCCTTTCATGCTTATGTAAAATAAATCTTAAAGGAGGCTTGACTCCTCCTGTCCCCCAGTCCCACATCACCCAGAAGTTCATGCCTCTTTGGCTCTGATACAATCTCCCTGTGCTCTAATCTCTCCAATTCTTTCCTACGCTTTCTGGAACCCATGATTAATAATTAGCCCATGCCATGTAACTTAAACCTCCTCTCCAAAGTTCCTCATAACTTCTTGCTCTAATTGCAACTCAATAGTATTCTGATTCTACCATTTACCCTAAATTCCTGAAAGTGATGGTTCATTTCTTTATATCTTGAGTACAATGGAAGATGGAGGCAGTATAGGTGTTAAGCTCACTCCTCACTGCTACTTCTGACCTCATGCTTCTCTTCTTTCCTCATCACTCCATCTCTCTAGCCCCTTTGAAATTCATGTTATGAAACTGCATAGAACTTGATTCTTCTTTGCTTCAGTAGTTTCCAAACTATTGGAACAATATTTCTCAAATTACTGGTTTCTTGACCATCTCATCTCCAATTAGCATCCACTCCAGGTCATATTTTAGCCATGTTGGTTGTGTGGTAGAGCTAGGTTGAACTAGCCTGCAAGAGTTCATTGTTACCTTTTCAGGAATTTTACAAACTGATTACTAAAAGAGCCATTATTAAAATTTTAATTATATAAGCTTACAATTAGGTTACATTAAAAACAAGTGAAATAGATAGTTGAAAGTAATAAAAACTCATTATGTCTTATCATTTTTACTATAACTATGCTTTTGATGTTATTTGTGTTATTGTGCCTATATGTTGAAAATACTACATAATATTGGTAGGCATTTCTTATTAGTATTTCTTCCTAGCATTGCATTTGGTGAGGACATATTGTCAGCTTGTCACTGACCATAGAGTATTCACATAATTGGAAATTGGAAATTGGAAAACTCTACAAATCAGGGCTTGAATTGTGGTTTTGCTGATTGCTTAGATATAAAAAAGTAATAGAGCAAATGTTAATGATGTAGCTTAAACTTTAAAGTGTGTTGTGGGGATCCCTGGGTGGCGCAGCGGGTTTGGCGCCTGCCTTTGGCCCAGGGCGCGATCCTGGAGACCCGGGATCGAGTCCCACGTCGGGCTCCCGGTGCATGGAGCCTGCATCTCCCTCTGCCTGTGTCTCTGCCTCTCTCTCTCTCTCTCTCTCTTTCTCTGTGCCTATCATAAATAAATAAAAATTAAAAAAAAATAAAGTGTGTTGTGTCTGCAGGTGTCTGCAGGTGTTGCATTGTGAATAGTACTAAAAATGAGGAAATACTTTCATAATTCAAAAACTCTTATCTGGGATCCCTGGGTGGCGCAGCGGTTTGGCGCCTGCCTTTGGCCCAGGGCGCAATCATGGGGGCCCACGATCGAGTCCCATGTCGGGCTCCCGGTGCGCGGAGCCTGCTTCTCCTTCTGCCTGTGTCTCTGCCTCTCTCTCTCTCTCTCTCTGTGTGACTATCATAAATAAATAAAAAAAAAATCAAAAACTCTTATCTGGGATCCCTGGGTGGCGCAGCGGTTTGGCGTCTGCCTTTGGCCCAGGGCGTGATCTTGGAGACCCGGGATCGAATCCCACATCAGGCTCCCGGTGCATGGAGCCTGCTTCTCCCTCTGCCTGTGTCTCTGCCTCTCTCTCTCTCTCTGTGTGACTATCATAAATAAAAAAATAAATAAAAATAAATAAAAATAATAAAAAACAAAAACAAAAACTCTTATCTGATTCAGCTGTGAGGTTGCTTGCATCACTTATTAACAAGTAAAGTGCCAACACACATTTCTGTTACTTCGCTTCCATCTTGCACATTAACAAACAAAAATAACAACTGAAATTCATGTGAAGAAAAAGGACATTTATTTGTCAATTGTAATCACAATTTGGCTTTGTATACAAGAGTTTGGCAAAAATCAACAAAAGTGTTCCATGAGAATCACTTATATATAATGAATTCATAATGAAGAGTATTATACATTGTGTTATTATTTGATAACCATGTATTACACATCTTTTATATGAGCAAAATTTGTGACAAAATTACATTGGCATATACATGTGTATATATACACATATATTATGGAGAGCCCTTTGTTAAATATAAACTAGCACACCATTGGTCATTTCCTTACCATTTTTACTACTCCATGCATTGAATTAATTTCAAGCTTTTCTTTCTCTAGAAATTATCTGTCTTTGACTTCATTCCCTCATCCATTTAACTCCAATATTTTTAGGATCCTACCTGTACCTCCTCCTATGGATTAATCCTACCAACTTCTCATTTTCTTCCACATTTCTCAAATTCCTATTTAACTTATTATCCAGTTTATTTTCCTGTTCTGTCATTGTAATTATTCCCTTCCATATGCTCTCTATTCCCTAGTGTGTCTCTCAGTTCACTATATTTGCCATAAAAACTCTTTTTCTGTTGTAGGTCAACTCTTCACATACTTGATGCCACTACCTAAGCAGCTGCAAAATATAGAAAAGCCCATCATTTTGCTGACGGTTTGTGTTAAAACTGATGTCTCTAGTTCAAAAATGCATCTAAATTTCTGCTAGGCAATCCTGCAATATGGAAATTGCAGTCCTCCATGACTCTTTCCAATCCTCCTCACTCTTAGCTGGTTAAATTGTGTTTATTTCACAATTAAAAAGCTTCTCCTGGAAGCAACCAGGAGAAGAGATTCACTGGTCCCAAGAACAAATCAACCACAGTGCCTCTTTATGCACATGTTTCTTCTTCCCTTCGATTAAAGTGGCCTCATGAAAGGAGTTGAGAAGTGGCCCTACTTATTTTTCTTGAAAGAATTTGTGTAGGATTAATTTTTAAAAAATACTTGATAGGGTTACCTGGGTGGCTCAGTGGTGGAACAGCTGCCTTTGGCTCAGGTTGTGATCCTGGGGTCCTGGGATCAAGTCCTTTATGGGGCTCTCCTCAGGGAACCTGCTTCTCCCTCTGCCTATGTCTCTGTCTCTCTGTGTCTCTCATGAAGAAATAAAAAATCTTTTTAAAAAAGTACTTGATAAATGCATTTGTGAAAAAAATCATTGCTCCTGAGTTTTCTTTTTTTTGGAAGTTTTGAAATTGCAAATTGTATTTCTTTAATAATATGACTCTTCAGATGACCTATTTTTCCTTTTTTCAGTTTTGACAATTTTTCAATTCATCTAGGATTGTGAATTGATTGGCATTAAATTTTTCATTATGTACTTTTATTATGTTTTTGATGTTTATAAGATCTAAAGTGATAATCCTTCTTTCACTTGACATTAGAAATCTGTGTCACCTTTATCTCTCTCCTTTATTTTCCTTTATCAATCTGGCCAGAGGTTTATTTCATTTCAAAATATCAGATTTTTGTTTCATGGATTTTACCCTGGTTTTTTTGTCTATTTTCTATTTCATTGATTTCTGCTCTCATCTTTACTCTTTTCTTCTTAAATTGCTCTTTTTACTTTTATTTTCTTAAGATAGAAACTTGGATCATTGCTGTTAGACATTTGTTCTCTTCTAATATTAGCACATAAACAAAATCTCTCTAGGAACTATTCTAACTATACTGCCCATTTTTTATATGTTTTCATTTTCAAAATATTTTCAAAATTTCCTTGTGATTTCTTAGTTGATTCACACATTATTTAGATGTGTGTTATCAAATTTCTAATTTGGGGGAATTAAATTTGAAATTTAATTTCAAAAATTTACAGATTTTTGTTGTTATTCCTATATGATTGAATTCCATTTTTCCAGGAATTTTTGAAATTTAATTTCAAAAATTTACAGATTTTTGTTGTTATTCCTATATGATTGAATTCCATTTTTCCAGGAATCTTATTTTATATGATATCAATCTTTTTGAATTTATTGAGACTTTATGACTCAGTATACAGATTATCCTAATTAATATTCCATATATAGTTGGTTGCTGTTTATTCTACAAATGGCCATTTGGTCTACTTATTTAGTAGTGTCTGCAACAGACATGAAAAAGCACAGTTTAGATTGTTTTTTCAGAGAAGATGCTGCCAGGTAACAAATGATTAGCTGTGAACTTCTAGCTATGAGCACCTTGTGGGATCATCTTAGTTTTTGAGTAGAGGTGATTTTCTTCTTGCCAGTATCTGAGTGAGACAGTTGTACAAGGAGCTAGGCATATGTATCTGACACAAAACTCTTCTAAGGGTCTTTGTTCCAGGGCTTCACATTGGGTTGGCCAACACTTGATCCTTACATCATGGCCTGATGCTTTCCTTCTTTGTAAGCCTTTCTCCTTGTCTTTGTCAGGTGTTACCTCCTCACCCCTACCAAAAAGTAAAACAAAACAAAACAAAACAGAAACAAAAAACTTATAAATTTGACCTCACCTTAGTATCTGCTTGCTGGAGAATCCGACAACCAGAGCTGTTGTGAGGAACGGGGCTTGATAATGAAGAACTGAATGGAGAAAACAAGTAATTGAAAACTAAGTATGAGAACCAGAGTAACTTGGGCAGCTTACAAAGAAGCTCTCATTGCCAGTCATAAGAAATATATTATAAGAAATTGAAGACCAAACCCTTACTTAATAGAACAATTGAATTTCCAAGACAGTTCAATGCCCAAACTACATAGTTCTGTGATGTAAATCAGGGCCCTAAATTGCTGCAGGGATAATGTCACCTGAAGGTACTCCCTCCTCCTGCAATTTTACTTCTCTGACTTTTTTGAACCTTTTGAGCTTTCAAAATTATCTTCCTTCCTATTACAGCAAGAGCTAGCACTAACCTCATGCAGGAAGAAAATAGAGAGGTGTGTTTTTTCCATGAAGGTCAGAGAGGAGGGAAAGTATGAGTACCAGTTGTTTTGACTGTGGAAGAATAGCTAGTGTGGTACCAATGACACTGTCATGGCTAAAAATAAAATTCTGCATCCTTTAATAGTTCTTTAATAGATTATGTTTTACAGCAATTTTAGATTTTCAGCAAAATGAAGTAGAAAGTACAGAGATTTCCCATATGTGCTTGTCTCCCATATATGCATAGCTTCCCAACTGTCAAATTTCGTACCAGAGTGATAATTGTTACAGTTGATGAATCTACATTGACACACCATTGTCACTGAAAGTTCACAGTTCGCAGTAGGGTTCAGTCTGGGTGAAGCACATTCTTTGGGTTTTGACAACAGTATAATGGCATATACCCACCAGTATAGTGTCATAAAGAGTATTTTTCACTACCCTAAAAAATTCTGTGTCCTTCACCTGTTCATCCCTTCCTTCCCTTTAACTCCTGGCAACCATTAATCTTTTTACTGTCTTCATAGTTTCATTGTTTCTAGGATGTCATTAGTTGGAATCATAAAATATGTAGTCTTTTATAGATTGGCTTCTTTCTTTTAATAACATGCATTTAAGTTTCCTCCATGACTTTTCATGGCTCACTATTTGATTTCTCTTTTAGTGCTAAGTAATGTTGCATTGTCTAGATGTACCAGTTTATCTGTTCACCTACTGAATTATATCTTCATGATTTCCCAAGTTTCGGCAATTACGAATAAAACTGCTATAAATATGTATGTGCAGTTTCTTTTTTGTGTGTGGACATAAGTTTCCAACTATTTGAGCAAATACCAAAGAGGGTAATGGTTGGATCATATGGTAAGAATATGTTTAGTTTTATTAGAAACTGGCCAGCTGTCCTCCAAAGTAGCTGTGCCATTTTGCACTCTCACCAGCAATGAATGAAAGTTCTGTTGCTCCACATCTGCTCAGCAGTCAGTAATGTTAGAGTTTTGGATTTTGGACATCCTAATAGGTATGTGCTGGTATCTCATTGCTTTAATTTGCATTTCCCTGACAATATCCCATGTGAAGCATCTTTTCATATGCTTATTTGCCATCTATATATCTTCTTTGGTGAGATATCTGTTCAGGTTTTTTATCCATTTTTTAATTGGGTCGTTTGTTTATTTAAATTCAATTTGACAAAAAATAAATAAATAAATTCAATTTGTCAACATATAGTATAACACCCAGTGCTCATCCCATCAAGTGCCCTCCTCAGTGCCCATCTCCCATTGTTTGTTTTCTTATTGTTGAGTTTTAAGATCCAGTATATTCTATATAGCAATTTTTAATCCATTATATCTTTCGATCATATTTTCTTCCAGTCTGTGGTTTGTCCACTGATGCTCTAGCAGTGTATTTTAAAAAGCATATATTTTACACTTTAATGAATTCTGCTTTTCAATTCTTTCTTTCATGGATCATGCCTTTGACGTTATATCTAAAAAGTTATCACCACACCCAGATTTGTCTTGGTTTTTTTCTATGTTATCTTCTAGGAATTTTATAATTTCACTTTTTCCACTTAGGTTTAGACCTTTTTTTTGAGCTTATTTTTTCTAAAAGATATAAGATTTGTGTGTGGATTTTTCTTTTCATGTGGATTTACAGTTGTTCCAGCAGCATTTATTGAACAGACTGTCTGTTCTCCTTTATATTGTCTTGTCTTCTTTGTCAAAATTCAGTTGACTTTATGTATGTAGCCTATTTCTGGGTCTTCTGTCTCTCTATATAGACTTTATTTTTTTTATTTTTATTATTATTATTTTTTTATATAGACTTTAGAATTAGCTTCTCAGTATCCACAAAATACTTGCTGAGATGTTGATTGGGATTACATTGAGTCTACAAACTCAAGTTGAAAAGTACTGACACGTTGACAATATTGTGTCTTCCTGTCAATGAACATGGAATACCTCTCCATTTATTTATTTATTTAAAAAATTTTTTAGATTTTATTTATCCATTTTTCATGAGAGACTCACAGAGAGAATGGCAGAGACACAGGCAGAGGGAGAAGCAGGTTCCCTGCAGGGAGTCTGATGTGGGACTTGATCCCGGGTCTCCAGGATCATGCCCTGGGCTGAAGGCAGTGCTAAACCACTGAGCCACCCAGGCTGCCCCTCTCCATTTATTTAGAGTTCTTTGATTTTATTCATTAGAGTCTTATAGTTTTTTTTTTCTCATATTGACCTTGTACAGATATTTGAAGATTAATACAAAAGTATTTCATATTTGAGGGGAGCTAATATAGGTGGTATTATGTTTTTAATTCTAAGTTACACTGGTTAATTACACTTGGTTAATTATATAGGAATAATTATATATTAATCTTGTATCCTGAAACTTTGCTATATAGTCACTTACTAGTTTTAGTAGTTTTTTGTTAATGCTTTTGGCTTCTTTGTGTAGATTACATGTCACCTGTGAACAGAAACAGTTTTATTTTTTCTCCCCAATTTGTATAATTTTATTTCTTTTTCTTAGTGCATTATCTAGGACTACCAGTGGTGAGAGGGTACATAATTGTCTTGTTCTTAGTGAAAAAACTCCAAGCTTCTCACCATTTAAATCTGATATTATCTGTAGGTTATACTTAGATATTCTTTATCAAGAGAAAGTAGTTCCTCTCTATTCCTAGTTTACTGAGAATTTTTATCTTAAATTGGTCAATTTTGTTAAATGTGTTCTGCATCTGTTAATTGATCATGTGATTTTTCTTCTTCAGCCTGTTGATGGATGTGATTGATGACTTAAACTGATTTTCAAATGTTCAACCAGCATTGCATATCTGGGATAAATCTCACTTAGTTATGGTGTATAATTTTTTTAATATATTGTCAGATTTGATTTGCTAATATTTTGTTGAGGGTTTTGTATCTATATTCATGAGAGATATTTGTAGTTTTATTTTCCTGTGAAGTCTTTGCTTTTGGTATCTGGGTAATGCTGGCTTCATAGAATAAGTTAGAAATTGTTTTTCTGCATTTATCTTTTGAAAGAGATTATAGAAAGTAGATATAATTTCTTCCCTAAATGTTTGGTAGAATTCACCACTCAACCATTTGGGCCTAGTGCTTTCCTTCTGCAGGGTTATTCATTATTGATCAAATTTCTTTAATAACTATAGATTTACACAAATTGTTTTTTTCTTCTTCAGTAAGTTTAGACAAGTTTTGTTTTTCAAAAGATTGGTCCATTTGATTTAGGTTATCAGATTTGTAAGCATAAATTTTGTCTTGGTCAGCGTGGACTGCTATAACAAATACCGTAAACTAGGGCAGCTTACAAACAATAGATACCATCACCTTAGAAAGTAGAGTTTCAACAAATAAATTTAGGGAGAGACAAAAACATTCTGTCCATAACATTTCACCCCTGGCCCACAAAGTTCATGTCCTTCTTACATGCAAAATTCATTCATTCTATCACAACAGCCACAAATGTCTTAATTTGTTCCAACAATTTCTCTAAAGTCTAAAGTCCAAAGTCCCATCTAAATACTACATGAATCAGGTATGAGTGAGACTCAAGATAAGATTCATCCTGAGGGAAAATTCTTTTCCCACTGTAAATCTGTGAAGCCAAACAAGTTATGTGATCCCACAATACAATAGTAGGACAGGTGTAAAGTGGACATTTCCAAATCAGAAGGGAGAAATAAGAAAAAAAGGAGGCACGATTGGTCCCAAGCAAGTCCAAAATTTAGCAGGGCAAACCACATTAGACAATGAAGATTGGAAAATAATCCTCCTTGGTTTGATGCTCTGCCTTCTGGACCCACTGGCATGGTAGTCCTGTTTTCCAGATGCACTGGGGCATCAGTCCAACCCTATGACTTTGGGTGGAGACTATCTAGCCTACTGAATGCAAGACAGTGGTCTTGCCTTTTGAAATTGAGGAGGCAGCTTTGATGATCTCCAAATAACCATGGTGACCTTCTTCCCTGGTCTTAAAGAATAGCACACAAATGTGGCTGAATAGCTCCATGGTTCTATTTTGTAAAATTCAAAAAGTCCAACAGCCTTCTTTCATATCTCCCTGTCTCCTTCCTCTTTAGTTTAAGCTATCAGTTTTCCTGTAGGAATGGCTGATTAAATCCATGGTTCATATCCATGCCAGTCTCCTTA
This sequence comes from Nyctereutes procyonoides, assembly GCF_905146905.1. NCBI lineage: Eukaryota > Metazoa > Chordata > Mammalia > Carnivora > Canidae > Nyctereutes > Nyctereutes procyonoides. The sequence continues at coordinate 1,449,004 of NW_026575120.1, forward strand.
TGGAACTGATTGCTTGGTCATATTTTTAGTGTTCTCATTTCCTGCAACATGCATAGGCTCAGATTTTTCCAAATCCCTATTTCTTTTTGATTGAAGATCTTATTTTTATGTCATTTTCATCTTCCTGTTGCATTTTATAATGAGCAGTCAGAAGGAGCCAAGGCACACCTTCAACACTTGGCTTGAAAATAGCTCCAGCCACATATTCAGTTTCATTTTCTACAAAACACTAACCTGTACAATTCAGCCAAGTTCTTTACCACTTTACAACAAGGATAACCTTTCCTCCAGGTTCCAATATGTTCTTCATTTTTGTCTCAGAAAACAACCTCCTCAGAAAATAATCATTTACCGTCTTTATTTCTACCAAAATTCTCTTCAGGATTACTTAGATAGTCTCTAAGACGATTGAGACTTTCTGTAGCTCTCCTCTTTTCTTTCTGAACTATCTTCTTCAGTAGTAGTTCTTTCTGAACTACTTAGAATTATCATTTAAGATCTATTTAAACAATGTATGGTTGTTTTTTTTTTTTTTTCTAGCATGCACCTCAAAACTCTTCTAGCTCCTACCCATTACCTAGTTCCGAAGCTGCTTCCACATGCTTAGGTATTTGTTACAACAGCAACTCAATTCTTGGCCCTAATTTCTATTTTAGTCAGATTACGCTGCTATAACAAAAATACCATAAACTGGGTGGCTTACAAACAACAGAAATTTTATTTTTCACAGTTCTGGAGGCTGGATATCCAGGATCAGGGTGGCAGCATGGTTGAATTTTAGTGAAAGTTCTTTTAAGGGTTGTTTACTGCTGCCTTTTATTGTATCCGCACACAACAGAAAACAGAACAGAGCAGACAGTGCAAGTTCTTTCATGACCCTTATAAGGGTATTAATTTCATTCATGAAGAATTTCCCCTTATTACTTTTTTTTAAAGATTTTATTTATTCATGAAAAAGATACAGAGAGAGATGCAGAGACATAGGCAGAGGGAGAAG